>NC_141798.1:13502812-14818646 GCF_057944985.1 Cucurbita pepo subsp. pepo
GGTACTGGATATCTACATCGTAGTCCTTCATCAATTCTAGACACCTTCTCTACCTCATATTTAACTCTTTCTGGGTGAAGAACTATTTTAAACTCTTGTGGTCAATAAAACTTTGAATTTTCTCTCCATACAGGTAGTGTCGCCAAATTTTTCAGCGCGAACACTACAGCGGTCATCTCCAGGTCGTGGGTAGGGTAATTCTTTTCGTATTCTTTTAGTTGACGGGACGCATATGCAACAACTTTACCGTGTTGCATTAACACACATCTTAGTCCCTTCTTGGATGCGTCACTATAGATTACGTACCCTTCTGAGCTCTCGGGTACTGTGAGTACCGGGGCGGTTACCAATCTCTCTTTTAGGTTCTGGAAGCTTGCCTCACAAGCATCATTCCATATAAATGGTACCAATTTTCTCGTTAACTGTGTCAAAAGCGAGGCTATCCTAGCAAAGTCCTGCACGAACTTTCGACAGTATCTCACTAGTCCCAAGAAACTTCATACTGATGTTACCGTAGTTGGGCGTTCCCACTTTGTGACCGCTTTAACCTTAGTAGAATCTACAGATTCTCCGTCCTTTGATACCACGTGTCCTAGGAAAGAGACTTGTCGTAAATCAAAGTTTGCACTTTGAGAACTTGGCGTACAACGTGTTATCTCTTAGGGTGGCTAGGACTTTTCAGAGGTGTTCCAAGTCTGTTTTCGAGTACACTAGGATGTCATCAATGAGCACGATCACAAAAGTGTCTAGACTGTCCTTAAACACTCAGTTCATTAACTCCATTAACACAGCTGGGGCATTGGTGAGGCCAAATGACATCACTACGAACTTGTAGCGATCGTACCTTGTCCTAAATGTTGTCTTTGGTACGTCTTTTTCTTTACTCTTTATTCAATGGTAACCTAACCGCATATCTATCTTAGAAAATACCGTTGCCTCTCTGAGTTGATCGAATAAGTCTTCTATTCTTGGTAGAGCGTATTTGTTCTTTATGGTTCTCTTTTTTTTTTTTAGCTCTCTGGAATCGATGCACATACGCATCGATCAATCTTTCTTCTTAAAAAACAACACTGGTGCACTCTAGGGGGATACGCTAGGTCAAATGAACCCTTTATCCAGTGACTCTTGTAATTGAGCCTTGAGTTCCTTCAACTCTGTTGGCGCCATACGATAAGGTGCTTTGGAAATAGGCCTAGTTCCCGGCTCGGGTTCGATGACAAAGTCGATCGCTCGGGAAGGGGGTATTTCAGGTTGGTCGTCCGAAAATACATCCAGAAACTCATTTACTATTGGCACGTTTTCTAAGGTCTTTTCTTTTCCTCTTACATCTACAACACATGCTAATATAGTCCATTCGCCTTGTTGGACTATCCTCTTTGCTTTCATCATTGAGACTACCTTGGGGGTAATCCCGATACTTGTGCCTTTAAATTTAAAGGTAGGTCCCACCAATGGTGAAAATTATACTTCCTTTTTTGCAACAATCTATATTAGCATGGTTTTCGCTAGTCAATTCATGCCTAGTACGACGTCGAAGTCCATGTTTACTACCATCAGGTCAATGCTTAGAGTTTGGTTCCCTATGATTACTTGGTCATTCTTTACTCTATCCCTAGCTACTAAGTCTATCCTCGAAGGAGTGCTTACAGACATTTCATGCAATACGGGTTCTAATTCAAACCCTGTCTCTGATCCTTCTTGAGGTGGGCTCTCTTAAGCCTCACCTTGTCCTCTACCTCTAATAGGAGATCGTCCCGTTCCTTGTCTTACTCTTTCACATGGACTAGGCAACATGGTTCTAGAAATCAAGATAACATCTTTTAAGTCTAAGGCTCATTACTTATGAACTTATGCTATACATCACATATACTAAGTTCACATCATATTGCAAACAAAATCACTCAACATGCAACACATCACATCATACTCTTAAATAAATAAGTGAAATATCACAACAATTTTAGTAATATTAACATAAAAATGCATGCGAGTTCAAAAACGTTTCTCTTTTCTTATCTTGTGCAAGGCGTACCTGACAGTGACGGGGCATCGACGTTGGGACCATGGAACGTGTCAAGCCTACATCTTAGGCTAGTATACAGAATCCAAAACCTAGAGCTCTGATACCAACTGTAATGACCCTAAATTTCCACATACTCAGAGTCGCTACTAACGTCTCATGCTCATCTATAATGCGAAAATATAATTCTTACAATTTTTAGCGCATCCTATAGTAAGGTCACTTACCTGATTAGCTTATACTGGTGTCACTAATTTATCCTTAATGAAAGTTCGATTTTGTCATTTGTATCCAAGTCAACCTATATGAATCCATGACATCAATTTCACGTTCAATTCTCTAACTCTTACAATGGTTCATGTGCTAGACTTCATGCGAGCATTAAAGACTTTGCATAAATAAAGTCTTAGAACATTATAATATACACACATATATATACACACACACACATATATATATATATTCTATTTTTATTAGGATTTCATTTTCTATTTTCTATTTTTTATTTTGAGTGACTACTTTCTTGTCTTGTGATATTGTTTCTGTACTCTACTTTATCTTTTAGTTTTTGTTCGTAGATATTCTTAGTCAATTTTTAATCGATTACTAGTTAATCATATTATTGGTTGATTCTAATCATTCTTGCTCCCAACTCTTCCTTTTTATTTTTCTCTTCTATGTATTCTTTTTTTTTTTTGATTTTGTATTATGGCATTATCTATATTTCCTTTTTCTTTCTTTCCTGCTCTTTTTATTTATTTTTTCTATGTAATTTCTCTTTTTTTCTTTCTTTCCTGCTCTTTTTATTTATTTTTTCTATGTAATTTCTCTTTTTTTTCTTTCTTTTTGATTTTGTTAACAGTATTTTGCCTCTCTAGTCTTTCCTTTCTCTTTATTTTCCTGTTTTTTTTTTCTTCCTTTAATTTCCTAAAAATGAAATTAGGATAAACAAAAAGGAAATATTTAATATGCACCTTAACGACCACATCTCTCCACGTGAATCTGCCTCTGCCTAAAGACTATTTTTGTTTTTTTGTTTCTTTTTGCAGGATCTGTATATATTTATTTGTCTATTTCTTTGTGCAGGATTGGGATATTTTTTTCTTTTTTCTATTTTTTTTTCATGATATGTGATACTGTGGAATGAGAGGTTAGTGCTTTTAGTTTTATTTGTATATTTATTTACTTATTTGTTTATTTATTTATTATTATTATTATTATTTGTGCTAATACAAATATCGTAAGATACGCATCCATACTAATCATAATGAGTAAGTAACTCGATGCACATGACACACGTAAATGCATGAGTCCACATAGCTTAAAATCATTTCATTTGTTTTAAAAACACAAATCATACATCATTTCATTCCTGATATTATGTGCAAATGAATTATGCATACATAATCAATAATTCACGAACATCAATTACTTAGTATTGATATTCTTAGATGATCATCCATTTGATCATCGTGAATTATTGGCATTTGGCTAATTAATCTTCTTGAATGAATTATTTTGAGAATATCTTTGGTGTCTTCCTTCACCTACATTTGAATGAGGAGTGAGTCCTCTATTTATAGAGTTGGAAGAGTTTAGGCCTCTTGGGCCAATGTGATTGGGCCGGTCATGTCGATACACATGCCATACTATTATCATGCCAACATAACATATTTTGATTGGACTCATTTATAATATAACTAATTTTATTGGGTTAAATTAAAATGACCCAATATAGACTTGTATCATTGTTATTATTTTATTTTTTTAATTTCGAAACATATATTAATTTATAATTTATGATTGGCCTTCCCCAAAATTTCTCATTAAAAAGTTTATGGAAAAGTAATAGTTAGTCACATAAATGGCAAAAATAATTAAATTTGTCACAAAAACGTGTTCTTATTTTTTGAAAAAAATAGTATTTGATAACTGGATTTCTTATTTCTTATTTTTTAGTCAAGTTAAATTTTAATAAATATAATATAATAAAGTGTATAGGATGGGTTGTAACAAATATAAAACTGTTATAAAAAGTTTATAATATTTTAATAACCCCCATTTTGCAATAAATAAATCAATAAATGGTATCCTTTAAATGTTGTTTAAATTTGATACGTAGCATCATCTCTCACTCTTATCCATCCACCTTAAATGTTAGTTCAAAATATCGACGGCCATTACTTTATTGCTATGAAAGGAGACAGAGACTATTGTGTCATACCCATTGAGTCTCAACCCTCAGTAGGGTCGGTCACCATTATTATTTTTTCGTTTCGTGGTTTGTAACAACTAGATCGGATATCTAAAAATGTTATAAGGACATTTGATAACTCTCGAGAGAAAAATATATATTTTTTTTTAAAATTCTTTATTTTGGATCTTATTGAAAACATGTAAAACATAATACAAAATAAATGGATAAACCATTTTATAATAATTTCATAACATAGCCCGAAAGTGACAAAGGAAACGTATAAGTCTATGATATTTGGGATTCAATCTAACTACTTTGTTGAAGAACAAAACATTTAGATCTAAATTAAAAAAAAAAATCCAAAAAACGATAAGAAATCAATACAAAAGAAAGTTTTGAAACGAATTACCTTGATAATTAAAATTAAGAATAAGGAAAACTCATTTTTAAACTTTGATTTGAATCACTCTATAAGATAGCTTGATTAAGACTACTTGAATGACTCTAACATACAAATCTAAACACAAAAAATGCAGAGGAACAAGTTCATGGCTTAAGAACATAATATGTCATTTTCATTGCAATACTCAAAATCTTCCTACTAAATAAAGTACATGAGTAACAATTTACCGCCTTGGAAATAAATATTGATAGTAAACTATGGTTAATTGAAAGGTGATAACTTTCATGGCCATCAATATCATAATGGTCCCTAGCTAATTATAAATTATAATAGGTAAACAACATAATATGTATGGCATGAAATCACAATCTATAGCATAAAATATAACCCGGTTAGAATTTGCATGATAGAACGATTGAGAAATGAGAAGTAATATGATATGAATGAAATGAATAGCGGGGTTATATTTAATATTGTTAAGAATGGAAAAATATTGGGACCTCATCTATTATGTGTGTTCATGCATTGGGTGATACCCTTATTCCATCATGAGGGTACGGACTGTTAGGCTTATGGAGCCTGATACTTATTTATAGCTTGGTCAACGGTTATATCCGGTAAAGCTATATATGGTACATAGCTATATATAGTAGATGGTTAAATCTGGTAAAGCTATATTTAGTAGACTGAACCATATATATATCCCGTCCAGTAAAGCTCTTAAATGTACTTTTCTATTCTCTGTACTCTCTTGTTGTACATGCCTGAAGTCATCAATAAAAAATCCTTTTAGCCAGAGTTCTCCTTGCAACTTCTCTCTATCCTTCTCTTTGTGTTCATCTAGATCGAGCGTGTGCGTTGTTGTGCGATCCTAACAACTTGTATCGATCCTAACAACTGGTATCAGAGCAAGGCAAAATTCACCACGATCTGTGAAGATGGAAAGTTCAAAGATTGGAATTGAGAAGTTCGATGGATCCAATTTCGGTTTCTGGAAGATGCAGATTGAAGATTATCTGTACCAGAAAGATCTTCACGAACCTCTGTTGGGGGTGAAGCTGGATACCATGACCACGGAACAGCGGAAGCTCAAGGATCGACAAGCCTTAGGGATGATCCGGTTGACGCTATCCAGAAACGTGGCGTTTAACATCATCAAGGAGAAGACAACGTCAGATCTATTGAAGACGCTGTCGAATATGTACGAAAAACCGTCGGCTATGAATAAGGTGTATTTGATGCGGAGATTGTTATGAGTCCTTGTGAGAACTTCGTTATGAGCAAACATAAACGAGTTAGCTTCACAAAGACTGTTAGAGAATTGAAGAAAAGTACCGGAGGAAGCGTCGCTGAAGCTCCAGAGGGGGTTGCGTCGTCCGGAAGCGTCGCTGAAGCTCCAGAGGGGGTTGCATCGCCCGGAAGCGTTGCTGAAGCTCTAGAGGGGGTTGCGTCGCCTGAAAGCGTCGCTGAAGCTCCAGAGGGGGTTGCGTCGCCTGAAAGCGTCGCTGAAGCTCCAGAGGGGGTTGCGTCGCCCGAAAGCGTCGCTGAAGCTCCAGAGGGGGTTGCGTCGGCCGGAAGCGTCGCTGAAGCTCCAGAGGGGGTTGCGTCGTCCGGAAGCGTCGCTGAAGCTCCAGAGGGGGTTGCGTCGTCCGGAAGCGTCGCTGAAGCTCAAGAGGGGGTTGCGTCGTCCGGAAGCGTCGCTGAAGCTCCAGAGGGGGTTGCGTCGTCCGGAAGCGTCGCTGAAGCTCAAGAGGGGGTTGCGTCGTCCGGAAGCATCGCTGAAGCTCCAGAGGAGGTTGCGTCGGCCGAAAGCATCGCTGAAACTCTAGAGGGGGTTGCGTCGGCCGAAAGCGTCGCTGAAACTCCAGAGGAGGTTGCGTCGGCTGGAAGCGTCGCTGAAACTCCAGAGGAGGTTGCATGGGCCGGAAGACTCTTGCTAAGAAACCAGAGGTGAAGCAAGTGGGAGTTGATGTTGAGTTGCTCAAGGATTCACAGAGTGATGTTGTAGCAGATACTCAAGAAACTCCTGAGACTCTTGCTGAGAAACCAGAGGTGAAGCAAGTGGGAGTTGAGGTTGAGTTGCTCAAAGATTCACAGAGTGATGTTGTAGCGGATACTCAAGAAACTCCTGAGACTCTTGCTGAGAAACCAGAGGTGAAGCAAGTGGGAGTTGAGGTTGAGTTGCTCAAAGATTCACAGAGTGATGTTGTAGCGGATACTCATGAAACTCCTGAGACTCTTGCTGAGAAACCAGAGGGAAGCAAGTGGGAGTTGAGGTTGAGTTGCTAAAAGATTCACATAGTGATGTTGTAGCAGATACTCAAGAAACTCCTGTGACTCATGCTGTTGGCGAGGAACCCGGTCTATCATTCAAAACACAGAAGGCGATACCATTTCACTCGGAGGTTAGTTGAAGATGGTGATGTGTTTTGAGAAGATAGAGGGTGCAAAGAATCCAGCAAACATGTTGACAAAATGTGTTGATGTTGGAATATTGAGGTTGTGCAAAACCTCAATTGGTATGGTGCAGTGAAGATGCTCGTGGTCGTTTGAGAGTGAAATTCTTGGTTGACTAGATCAGTCTCCAAGTGGGAGAATTGTTAGGCTTATGGAGCCTGATACTTATTTATAGCTTGGTCAACGGTTATATCCGGTAAAGCTATATATGGTACATAGCTATATATAGTAGATGGTTAAATCTGGTAAAGCTATATTTAGTAGACTGAACCATATATATATCCCGTCCAGTAAAGCTCTTAAATGTACTTTTCTATTCTCTGTACTCTCTTGTTGTACATGCCTGAAGTCATCAATAAAAAAACCTTTTAGCCAGAGTTCTCCTTGCAACTTCTCTCTATCCTTCTCTTTGTGTTCATCTAGATCGAGCGTGTGCGTTGTTGTGCGATCCTAACAACTTGTATCGATCCTAACACGGACGCGTACACCACTAGGTAGGTAAAGTATTGTTATGTTTTACACAATGTTGTCGTGACAATTACTAATTTTAATTGGTGTCCGGCATAAAGAGCTACCAAAGCAGGCTCGCCCGACAAGAAAAGGGGCCCAGCAGACGAACTGACTGGTGAGCCCATACTCGCACATATGGGCTGTGTGTAGAGTATATGGTACACATCCAAGCTGCCCGTTAGGACAGTGCCATAGGAAGATAGACTGATATGATAGGTCCCATCATTGCATTTGCATGTTCTTGTTGTATAACCCCAATTGGGGGTCGCTTACTAAGTATTCTTAAAATACTCAAGCCTCGTGCTACTACATTTTCAAATAAAGGCAAGGCACTCATGTGAGACCAATGGAAGCATCGCAAATCCCGTGATTGTGGCACATGCATAGGATAGATTTTCTTTCCAATTTAATAGTTTAGGTTAGTATAGGTTGAGTTGTATTTGCATCATAGTATAAGTTGAATTTCATTTGCATTATTAGTATAGGTTAGTACAGGTTGAATTGAAATTGCATTAATAAACTATAGGTTAGTATAGGGTATTTAATTCAACATTGTTTTTCCTTTCTTTTCCTTGTATTTGTTTATTCACGGGGTAATAAAGAAGGTATGAATTAATGTCGATACTATAAAGTGTCCATTAAAGTAATTTTGCACTAAATGTAAGTTTAGAAGTATAGTAATGGTCTTAGATTAAATAGGGAAAATTTAGTGTCGTTACAGTTGCTATCAAATCTTTAGGTTATAGATCTTGTAAACTAGCCTACGACGTAGGCTTGACATGTTCCACAGTCCAATTATCGATGCTCTGTCGCTGTCAGGTACGCCTTGCATAGGATGAGGAATGATGGACATTTTGTGATATATTTAATGTGATTGGCTTTAAATATTGAATGTTATGGTAATGTATGCTTTTTTGCTATGATATAATCTTATGCTAATGCCTGTTTATGTTCCAACATTAATGTTTTCTTGAATTATATAGTAGATTGTGAGTCTGTTAGTAAACTATAGACTTAGATAGAATTATTTTCTTGGTTCTAGAACCATGTCGCCTAGAGAACGTAGAAGAGGTAAAAGAGGAAGAGGATGACCTCCCACTAGGGGAAGGGAGAGGGGGGAAGCTGAAAGAAGCTCTTTCCAAGAAGGGTCGACTACTAGACTCTATGCACTTGAACCACCACCAAGGGAACCCGATCTACAACCTGTACACCCTCTAGAAAATGTACCTCCCCACAAGCTGCACCACCTCCAATAGCACCAACGGCTGGATTGGATCCTACCACACGATTATATGGGAATCATTCCAGATCATGATCGCAAAGAATCATAGCCACACAATAAGCCACAATGACAGCTACACAACAAGTCACAAGGATGGCCACACAACAAGCCAACTATCAGCAACCGGGCAGAGGGGCAACTGGTTCGGGACTTCAAATGGTATGACGCTCGTTCATTCATCGGTTCAAAGGAAGATCCTATAGTGCTCAGATGTGGATCACAAATATGGAAACGACATTTGAATCAATGAGGTGTCTGGACGACCACAAAGTAGCTTGTGCGACATATGTGCTACAAAAGGACGCAAAAGTGTGGTGGACGAATAACAAAATAATATCAGCCCAGGAGAGAGGATCATGACGTGGGATACATTTAAGGAAGCCTTCCTGAAGCAGTATTATCCATAGGAAACCCACATCAAGAAACAACAAGAATTCAATTACCTGACCTAAGGCGAACGCACCGTAGATCAGTATGACTAGAAATTTGTGAGGTTAAAGAGGTTCACACCATCACTAGTAGACGCTAAAGAAAAAGAGACTAAAAAATTGTGTTGGGACTAAACCCGAAAGCCCGTCGCATGGTGGAGACATTTAACCCAAGAACCTACGAAGAGGCACTGAGGACGGCCAAGATCTTGCCTCATCATAAGGGACCACGAGTGTGAGCTGATTTCAAACGAGCTAACATAGCGGTAGTAACCGAGGAGGTTATAGCCGAAATAGCTCGACTTACAGTGCGACCCACGCTCAGACAGAGGATCACAAACTCACAACGAAAGGACTCTAGCCTAAATAAAAATCTAGACCAATTAATTGCAGGCCCAGTGAACAATTTTTCTAAGTCAATAGACAATGGACTATTATGTCAAGGACGTTTATGTGTCCCAGCTGTAAATAAAATAAAGAATGAAATCCTAACCGAGGCACACAACTCACCATTCTCGATACACCTAGGTGGTACGAAGATGTATCATAACCTGAAACAACACTTTTGGTGGTAGAGTATGAAAAGGGATATTGCGGAGTATGTGAGTAAATGTCTGGTGTGCCAACAAGTAAAAGTTCCTAGGCACAGTTGGACTACTACAACTTCTAAGCATACCGGAGTGGAAGTGAGAGAATATTGTTATGGATTTCATAGTAGGCTTACCCAAAACACAAAAGGGTTACACGGTAATTTAGGTAACTGTTGACTGACTAACAAAGTCGGCAACATATATAGTAGATAAATGGGCTCAACTATATGTGAAAGAAATCGTGAGGTTGCATGGGGTCTCAGTATCAATAGTGTCGGACCAAGATGCGCATTTTACATCAGCCTTTTGGCACGGACTCCAAAAAGCGTTGGGTACCTACCTTGACTTTAGCACTGTCTTCCATCCACAGATTGATGACAAAATGGACCGATTGAACCAAATCTTAGAAGACATGCTTCGGGCGTGTGTTATGGATTTCACGGGAAGTTGGGACACCAAACTACACTTAATGGAATTCTCGTACAGCAACGGTTTCCAAACAACAATTGGGATGACACCGTTTGAAGCGTTACATGGAAAATGGTGTAGATCCCCATTGTGTTGAGACGAAGTAGAAGAAAGCGAATTAATAGGGCCCGAGTTGGTCCGCACTGCAAATGAGGTGGTACAGAAAATTAGAGCAAGAATGTGCACTGCACAAAGTAGGCAAAAGAGCTATGACGACGTTAGGTGTAGGAATTTAGAGTTAGAAGAGGGGGACTTGGTGTTCCTAAAAGTAGCTTCCATGAAAGGCGTCATAAGATTCGGACGCAAGGGAAAGCTAAGCCCTCGTATTATCAGACCTTTCGAAATCTTAGATCGAATAGGTTCAGTAGCATACAAGCTAGCCTTACCACCTTCACTCTCGAGCATACATGACGTATTCCATGTGTCCATGTTGACGAAATACATTACAGACCTTACGCACGTGATAGACTACAAAACCCTCAAGATCGAGAAAAACTTAAGTTACTAAGAGAAACCGATTAAAATCCTAGCTCGGGAAGTGAAAGCCTTACATAATAGGGACATAGGTTTTGTTAAAGTATTATGGCGAAATCATCAAACTAAAGAAGCTACGTGGGAATAAATGAAAAATACCCCGAATTTTTCCAAGAATTTGAGACTTTCGAGGACGAAAGTTCTCTCCAGGGGTAGATAAGGTTGAAAATAAACTTAAATGAGAGAGAGAGAAAAAAAACTTAAATGAGAGAAAAAAAAGAGAAAGAAATGTTTATTATTGGTTTTTAATTCTAATAAAAAAGCCATATGTATTTTAGGAAAGGAGTGGGTTATGGGCGAGAAAACGTGGAAGAAAACGAGGGATAATTATGACCATTTTTAGCCTTAGAAAACTTATAAATAGTCTTTACCTCTCATTCTACTATAAGAGCATAGAGCAAAAAAATAGGAGTGCAGAAAGTGTAATAGAAAAAGGCTTTTGAGAATTCTCTGTCTCCTTGTCTCTCCCTCTCGACACCCCTACACAGTTTGGTGAGAGTTATCTAAACGAGTTAGTTTAGAGCGAGCGTCTATTTTCTACAAGTTGGTATCGGAGTGGCTTTTAATTTCTACAAATTGGTATCAAAGCCGATGGCGAACATGATGGGACAAATACCGCTACCATGATTGACGAAGACGAACTACGAGAATTGAAGCATCCAAATGAAAGCTCTTCTCGATTCACAAGACGCATGGGAGGTGGTCGAAGAAGGTTTTGAAGAACCGAAGGATACCACGGGTTATACGGTGGCGCTAAACAAGGCGCTAAAGGAGGCACGTTCAAAGGATAAGGCAGAATTATACATGCTGTTCCGAGCTGTTGACGAGTCGGGCTTTGAGAAGATTGCAAGGGCAACTACTTCAAAAGAAGCGTGGGACACTCTAGAAAAGGTGTTCAAAGGAACTGACCGAGTCAAGTAGGTGCGTCTCTAGACTCTGCGTGGCGAGTTGGAGAGCATGAAAATGAAGGAGAAAGAAAATGTATCTAACTATATTACACGTGTACAGACCGTGGCGAATCAGCTAAATCGAAATGGAGAAATGTTACCCGAGACGCGGGTTGTGGAGAAAATCTTGAGGTCGTTAACATACAACGTCGAGAATGTCGTATGTGCAATAGAAGAGTCGAAGGACCTAGCGAAGTTCACAGTCAATTAGCTTATTGGTTCTCTCGAGGCACACGAGCAACGTAAGAAAAAGAAGGAGGAACCACTCGATAAAGCGCTTCAGACGAAGGCATCGATAAAGGATGAAAAAGCACTCTACTCACAAAATTTTCAAGGTAGAGATTGTGGAAGCCGCGGGAATGCTCGAGGTGGCCAAGGCAATAGTTACGAAGAAAACTACCAGGAGAAGAGACTGTCGAGCCAAGCAAATTGGCATGGAAGAGGACGCAATCAACGACACGGTCAAGGATACAATTCCAACATCCAGTGCTTTAAATGTCAGAAATATGGCCACTATGCAAATAATTGTAACTTCGACAGATGTTACAATTGTGCAGAATGGGTCACTATGCGAGAGATTGTCGAGCCGAAGAGAAGGT
Organism: Cucurbita pepo subsp. pepo; assembly: GCF_057944985.1. NCBI lineage: Eukaryota > Viridiplantae > Streptophyta > Magnoliopsida > Cucurbitales > Cucurbitaceae > Cucurbita > Cucurbita pepo. Next base: position 13,515,248 of record NC_141798.1, read on the forward strand.
GGAAGAAATCATCAACCTAGCCTTGGATGACGCAACAAATGGAGGCATTCTCTTGATGGCCCAAAACGAAGAGCCGAATACAAAAGGAGACGGCGGCGCGAAAGATGATGGCGGTAGTCTTGAGATGGTAGAAACTGTTGGAAACGAGGTGATACGCAGCGGATTTGGTGAAATTCGGTATCAGAGACGAGAAAATTAGATAAAGATGAACAACCAAATAACAGAGAGCCTGAGCTCAAGAGAGAGAGCTCCAATGGCGGGAAAGAGAATTTGAGGAAGAAAGAAGAAAGAGGATGAAAATTGAAGAAGAAAAGAAAGAGCTGTAAACAAAAGTTGAAAGGTTAGAGAGAAAGAAATGGCTGAGTTGAGTAAGAGTTCTTTCTGTCTAAAACAGGAGAAGGAAAAGAATGAGAAAATAATCTCCGATCTTATGAAGAAAGTTAAAGAAGGTGTAGAGAAAGAGAAAGGCCTATTCATGGGTATTGAGGGTCTAGTGGACGAGCTAGTGAGGGAGAAAGATATAGAAATGCTGACTCAACAGAGAAACCCACTCGACGTGAACCTAAATCAAGTCCAACAGGAGGCAGTGAATTTACGACACACGATTGAGACACTCACTCGTGATAAAGCCAAATTAGAGGAAACAAGAATGCTAGCTGTAAATGTCGCTGTGGACTTACGGAGGGAATTGAGCAAATTGAACGAAGCCATGAAGTCTGAGTCAAGCGTGGCTGAGAACGGGAGAAATGCAGAATTTGTGTCTCAGATGGGCTGTTCTCGAGAAGATCCAAATGAAGTCTCATCAGAGAAGGACAACCCTATTTTTCCGTTGGAGGAAAAGAAGAGAAAATTGAAGAAACCAAGACTGAGCTCGAGAAAATGAAAACGGCACAGGTGGAATCATTGGATATGAGAATTTAAGTTTATGGGGGAGTAATGAGAGAGAGAGAAAAAAAAAAAGGAAAGAAGGGAAAAGAAGAGAAAATTGAAGAAACCAAGATTAGCTCGAGAAAACGAAAACGGCGCACGTGTAATCATTGAATAGGAGCATTTAAGTTTACGGGGGAGTAATGAGAGAGAGGAAAAAAAAAAAAAAAAGGAAAGAAGGGGTTATTAATTTTAGTTTTTAAATCCAATAAGAAAGTATGTATTTTAGGAAAAGAATGGCTTATGGGTGAGAAACGCATAACAAAACGAGGGATAATTATGGTCATTTTTAGCGTTAGGAAAACTTATAAATAGACTATCAAAACAAAGAGCAAAGAGCAAAGAAAGCAAAAAAAAAAAAAAAAAAGTGCAGAAAATGTAATAGAAAAAGGCTTTTGAGAATTATTTGTCTCCTTGTCTCTCCGGTCTTGATACCCCTTCACAGTTTCGGTGAGAGTTATCTAAACGAGTTAGTTTCAGAGCGAGCGTCTATTTTGTACAAGTTGGTATCGGAGGGGCCTTTAATATCTACAAATTGGTATTAGAGCAAATTTATTTTCTACCGATAATGTAATGGATCAGACAAAACCTAAAAACTCCGGCTATTCTCACATGACCGATAGTCACACTACCCTCGCCCAACTTCTAGATCACTACAACACCAAACACCAAACACCAAACTTCAGCCACATCAGAATCACCTACAAGAAAAGAAAACAGTGAGAAAACGAGAAAGGCAGTGAAACTGACGAAGCTCCAACAAAGTGAACCTATATGAAACCGATGTTGAAATCTCTGATTTATACCATAAAAATAATCTCAGAGACCTGTACACACACCAGGGATAGATTTCGACGCTTCATACACATCGTACACCGTCGGAGGAGGAAGACAGGACCTCGAGTTTTTGGATCTCCCTAGATCTAGAAGCTTTCGACCTATACGAGCCGAACAAATGCCATAAACGGGAAGAGGAGGAAAAGGAGACTCGAAAACGAAAGAAAAAGGAGGAAAATGGACATCGAAAATGGCGTTACCTAAGAGAGAGAGAAACCAAAACTTTTTCTGGTAATCGGGTGAGAAGAATCCCGACTCGAGATCCAGACCCGCGACCCGAACAAAAAACCAACCTATTCAAGTCCAATACCCGTGGCCTAGACTCCTCGGCCCAATCTAGAAAACCCAATCCACACCTCAGCCTAACCCATCAGTCGCGACCTGAAACCGCAACCAAGAATCGACCTGAGAACCTGCGACCGACCCATGAACCAGAATCTGAGAGCCCACATGGTCCAAGCCACTCGCAGCCCAAACCCACTCGACCCAACGAAATAACCATCAGCCCAGATAGAATCCCCGCAGCCCAACAATAGAACCGAGCCTAGAACCCGTGGCCGAAGCCCGACTCGCCTGATGACCCGCGACTCAACCCGACTTCAACCTGCACTCGCGGCCGCTTCTGGTTTCGTCACGTTTGAGTGTCTAGCGCAAAGATTCCCTTGGCTCCAACGGCTTGATCGGGTCAGCAGCGGCTCCTTAGGTAACGTTTCAGATTTTTCCATTTTTGCTTGGTTGATTTTTATTAAGATATTATGTTATGTATTTATTGTCGACGTAAAATGTGCAATTTTTAACTCGGAAGTTATTATGGTTGATTTGACTTCAGATTATTTTTATATTCCTATGTCCAACCTTTTACCTCCCTTGAAAACGATTTTTTCTCCAAACTTTTCTCCAGAACTTAGGGTTGCTCTTCGGAGAAAGAATCGGGTAAGGAAGGCAAGGTTTTTGGAATAGGGTTGAGCCTCAGATGCACACCCATCAGCTCCGGCAGCTTCGCACGCGTACACAGTGCGGGTCGGCTCGCACGTGTACGAAATCGGCTCGGTTCCGTCAATTCCCGCAGCTCGACTTGGCGGTTTAGTTGGCTAGCTCAGCAACTAGGCTTAGCAGCAAAGTATCACTATAATATATCGATTCCAAGGCTTTTGGCCCTTCCGAAGCTGTTTCTGCCCTTAGTTTTACCATCCGAGGTCAGTATGGTTCCTAAACGTTAAAGACAGATTAAGTCGGGGGTTTATTTTGATAAATAACATGAGGTTTAGCTAGGGTATGTTATGAAAGGTTACTAAGTTTTTATGTGGTTATCATAGGACGTATTTAACCGCTGGGATTAGCTCATTGTGAGAGACTTCAATCAAGACCATTGAGGTAAGTGACCTTACTGTTGGAGTTAGCTTACTACGTGTTGTATGATGGTGCGTACTCTGCGGCCCCTACATACACCATATTTATGTGATATGATTATGTGATGTATAGATTGTGTTGATTGTAGATTGTGTAATTTATGTGATGTATGAATGATGTTGACTATTGACTGTTTATGTTATGTGAAGTTATGAATGAGATGCTAGTATTATATGCCATGAATATGTTGATCGATGCCATAGATACACGTAGAATTATCGAGTCATGTCATGAGATTTTTATGCAACTGGAATGTACTTTCATGTTATGTAATATGCAATGTAATGTAAGTCATGTGTGATGCCATGTAATGTAAGAAACGTATATGCGATGTTAGCACTGCTTATGTAATGCCATGTTAGATAAGTTAAGGGACCTCATGCATATATGTATGTCACGTGCATTGGGATTCTTCCCCTTTATGTTACGAAAGAATGAAATACGATATTTATGTTCGTCATGATATCATGCGGGCCCTTTTCTGTTCTGTGGTGTCCGACTACGTGTAACACGTTGTGCCCGACCAAGTCAGCCCCAGGGGGTATATGTTTATGAGCCCGCGCTGGTGGGTCCATGTACACGTACATGCGCCATGTGTGAAGGAGTACCACACACCCAATCCTACCCAGAATAGGAAAGCGCCCAAGGCTATGAAAAGTTTATGAAAAGTTAGGTCCCGCTCATATGTTGCATGTGTTTGCATTCCTAACCCCAACAGTGGGGTGACTTACTGAGTATTTCATAAAATACTCAAGCTACGTGCTACCTGCATTTTTCAAGTAAAGGCAAGGCGCCAATGTACGGTTGACGGTAGAGCTAGGGACACCATGGAAGTTGGAGAAGGGATATTTTTAGGAGTTTACCTTTATTGGACTGTTTTAAGTTATAGCATCGAGTATTTCTTTATTTAGATTCTTTTTTAAATTCGTTATTGAAGGTTTATTTTTTAAGATAGGTTGTTTTGGATTTATGAATGTTTATGAAAGACTTTGTTTTGTTTCCAAGGTTATTTACGATGAGCTTCCGCTTAATGAATTATGTATGCATGGGTGACGTCACTAATTAGGTTTAGAAAATTAGGGACGTTACACCTTAGCTCTGGTGGCGTATTTGGCTTGGAAAACCTATTTCTGACTTGTTCGGCACCGTTTCGTCCCTCCCAGACTTGATTTCGACCCTATTCAAGGTAAAATAGGTCATTTCAAGGCCGTATTTTACAAATTTCAAGTTGGAATTTAATTATGCTGTGAAAACTAACATAGGTGTTGAACGATCCAATAGGACCAACCACCGACGAAAGCATAGGACGCATACTAGGAGCTAAGAGCTTATGTATATATTCTACGGAGTACGTTGGCTAAGGCCTACCAAGTAAGTGCCTCTACCGTCGTAGGTTAGGCAATTGTATGTTGTATGTTGGCACATGTCCGTGGATTCGCACGTGTCATAAATTGTATGTTAGACTGTTACGATTTGATATGTATGTTGTTTTCAAAATGATTGATGTGCGACATAATGTGACGTGATGTGTTGTGCTTAGAATGTTTATGTGATCGTTGAGATGTTTTCTGTATGAATCGCATGTTATAATATATTATAACAAAAGCATAAATTGTGATGTTATGTTCCTTAAATTGTAATGCAAACAACATGATATGTATGACATGAAATCACAATCTATAGCATGAGATATAACCTCGTTGGAATTATGCATGATAGGAGGACTGAGAAATAAGAAGTAATATGATATGAATGAAATAGATAGCGAAGTTATATTTAATAACGTTGAAAACGAAAAAAATATTGAGATCTCATGCATTATGTGTATTCATTAGAGTAATTCTGCATTAAATGTAAGGTTAGAAGTATAGTAATGGCCTTAGATTAAATAATAAAAATTTAGGGTCGTTACACTAACTCATGATCCTTGTTGGATCAAAGTTAGTTGTCATGTGTTATTACGCATGCGTTCCGGGTTTAAATTGAAACTTAGATGCTTATAGAATTTTTCATCAACATGTGGGCATAAGCTTCAATAGATTTTGGGTCTAACCATTTAGACTTCAGTTTGGCTTGCTTTCACCTTAAACCATTTAGATTTGAATTTTTTAAGCTGACCCAAATATTATATGAAGTCATTTGACAAAACGAAATTTAATTATTTAGTCAAATGGTTATAACGAAGCCATGTGGCCTTATAGTTTAAGGTTTTCCAACGTTTAACTTCAAATTAAGTTTGAGATACATTTCATTTAATAATGATGATGGATCAAAATTTTCATTCCAGATTCAATGTATACTCAAACATGATAAAAATTAAAATAAAAAATAAAAAAAAAATTACTTTTTGTAGTTTCCCAAATTTGCCCTTCTAGAAATATTTTAAAATTTTAGAAAAAGATAAGGTTATCCAACTTGTCAAATTCTTAAAAAAGAAAAAAAAAAAAATGATTTCAAGTCTTGAACTTACATTTAAAATATATATTTCTTTTTCCAAATATTAAACACAATAAAACTTTAATGAAATATTATGAATTATTTTTATTTTATTAAATTAAAATAGGTATAATATAGTATATTATAATTTATATAATATTGCAAAATAATAAGCCTACGTTTATAATAAAGACTATAGCCCTAAACTAACTAAAAATATAATATTTAGTTGGTAAGTACAATTATTGTATGGTTTATAGATATATTATAAAACCTGAACAATTATTTAAATTAAAATTCAAGTTCTAAATCATGGATCAAATATATATATTTATTAACACAAATCATTTTTGAAGAGAATTTTATGTTGGAAACATGGAAACACGATTTCACATCAAAATAAAGTTTGAAAAGAAAAAATATTTATAAAAAGTTTTTGAAAAGATAATATTAAGAAAATGAAAGAATGAATTTCTTGAAAAGGGCATCTTATTGGTTGCGTTAAGGTAGTTGGAAGTCAGCCAATACTTGTCAAATAATAATAATAATGTCAGGGTGGTTACCTGTTATTAATCCAAACTTCTCATTACTCTTTTGACTTTTTTTTTTCTTTTTTTTTTTTTAAGGAATATATAAATTCTTTAAAGAAATAAATAAATTATAAAATTTTGGTTCAACTTGAAACAAGCCGGAGATTGTATAAACTCTTTACATGATGGTAAATATATTTTATTATATAAATAGGTTGATTAAACTGAGATTATATTATTTGATAAGATAAGGGTGTCATGATCCGATTTTCAAGGCTTCGAAACTTGTATTATGACAATAAAAAAAAATGAATAGAAGAAAAGGTAAATTAAAATAAAATAAAATATTAAAATATGATAAAATTTAAATCAAAATAATGACAAACACTACCAAAATTAAATACAAAATAAAATTCAATAATAAGACGGTGTTGTTCAAGTTTATTATGAATGGAAAAATAGGTTTGGTGTACAGTTACAAACCGAAATACAAAAAACTCAAATACAAAAATGGATTGACTCTCTGGAACGACCCCCTCAATGACCGTATAGCTCCCGAATGAGCTCTTCCACCTCGATCTATAGTCTGCGAACACCTAAAACAGAAAGGAGAAAAGAGTGAGTATATAAATACTCACTAAGCAACCTCATTGTAGGCTTTCATTGCATCCTTATCCTAGTAGATATCCACGAGCTTTACTTTGGGCTCAAGGAAATTTAGGTCTAGTCTTAAGCGGTACTTTAACTACTCACAGACCCACTCTAGGTGGAGAGGAGGCGGTTCAACCTTCTGGTGAACTACTTTTTTGTTCTTCAACTTAGGGTAGCTTGTTTTTGCCTAAGTAGTGTGAAACCAATGTCCTAAGTCAAAGTGTTACCTTGTAAAACTCTGATGGAGACAGTATGATGTGTGCTAGCTTGTTCTCGTCATCCGTGGGATGTTAGTTGGTGAACCCTTCACACAAGACCATCTAATCACCCAAGGTTGGGGAGCAACCCCCCCCCCCCCCCCCCCCCCCCCAAATGCTTCCCACTACTAAGACTACTCGCGTAATTCCACGTTCCTTCTCAGAACGGATATGTTATGTAGAGTAATCCAATTGCACTGTCGATCATACAACTCCACCCAACCTAGGCTTGGCTCGATATTACTTATACAAGAGTGGAAAGGGAAGTGGAAGCTCTATTGGCACCGTAGTAACTACTAATGGCCTAGAGACTACTTTTGTCATTCTTGGACGTCGTGGAGGTTATTAGGTTCTTGGAACTGTCTAGGCGGTTTAAACTTTATGTCTTATTTTTACGACGTCTAGGACCAACTCCTCGAGCTAATACACTCTCCGAATAAACACAGGTCTATACCTTTATTTGTCGCTCACGATCCTGAGGTGTAGTGTCTACTAGAAATGTACTAACCTTGGTCAACTTACAACCCTTTAGCTCTAGCACTCTATTCTTAGCTTGGTTCGCTTGTGCATGTTATGCTAGAGAGATTATCATATTAATCACCTATAGCTCAATATACATAATCTAAATATGTGTGCAAGCTTATTAGGGAGATATTTTATCAATCACCTAAAGCACTAAATCAGAACTAAAACTTTGATGCAAACAAACAAGCAAACAAGCTTAACAGGGAGATAACATCTATCGTTCGCTCAAAGCACAGATCAAAATAACCCATCTTCTTTTCTAACACAGCAGAAAGCATATAAAACAACATTTATCACAAATCTCATCATAGAGACATTTTGGTAATTTCTTATACCTTACATAGTTTACTCATCCATATTATCCAACTCATATTCTAGTCATATATATTATCTTTCTAGCTTTGCATAAAACATAAAACAACATGCTTCTAAAAAATCTAAACCTAGGGACATAACAATAATTTCTATATCATATATACAATATATACTCATCCAAAAATGTCCTTTCGAAGTCCTAACGGTAATTTTCATCACATACATATAACACATACTCATACAAAAATGTCCTCCCGAAGTCCTAAACATGCATTTTCTAAAGACCTAAGGTAAGGAATGCTCGCATGCTAGCACATCCTAGCGACTTTGACCATATTTTTTCCAACCTTTTTAATATTTTCTTTCATGTTTTTATGAGGTGTTTGGGATTATTCCAAATAATTTTCTCTTCGACCTCATCTTTAAATTCAACATTTAAGACCCTTAATAAAATAAATTGGATATTTAGTTCCTCTTCGTGACTCAGGTGTTACAATTTCTTCTCTCCTTAAAAACTTTCGTTCACAAAAGTTTCTTATCCTTGATTCCTAGGATATGACATCCACTCGTCCATTTACCTTTCTCTAGTTTCTATGTTCTTTGAACTACTTTTCTGTTCTTTGACTTTAGCTTGCTTTGCCGTGTGAGATTGGTGTCCTGGGTTGAGTGTTAGGCTAGAATTAAATTGTCCTAAATAGTAAATAGCTATGTATAGTAAAAAGCTATATCCGGTAAAGCTATATATGGTAGATAGTTATATATAGTAGATGGTTATATATAGTAGATGATTATATCGGGTAAAATTATACGTAGTAAACTGAATCATATATATATCCTCTTAGGCAGAGCTTTGAAGATGTACTTTAATTTCGAGGATGCAGGTTGAAGATTATCCGTACCAGAAAGATCTTCACGAACCCCTGTTGAGGGTGAAGCCGGATACCATGACCACGAAGCAGTGGAAGCTCAAGGATCAACAAGCCTTAAGGTTGATCCAATTAACGCTATCCAGAAATGTGGCGTTCAACATCATCAAGGAGAAGACAACGTTAGATCTGTTGAAGGAGCTGCGAATATGTACGAAAAATCGTCGGCTATGAACAAGATGCATTTGATGCGGAGATTGTTCAATCTACAAATGTCTAAAGGTGGATTTGTTGTTGATCATATAAGTGAATTCAATATGATTGTAAGTCAACTGAGTTTGGTAGAAATTAATTTCGATGATGAAATTAAAGCATTGATTTTGATGTCATATTTACCCGAGTGTGGGATACTGTTGTTATCGCAATCAGCAGTTCCCGAGGATCTGATAAACAGAAGTTTGATGAAATTCAAGATGTAGTTCTCAGTGAAAGTATTCGCAAACAAGAAATTGAGAAATCACCTGGTAGTGCTCTTAGTGTTGACCAACGGGGAAGAAGTAAATCGAAGGGCTCAAACAAAGGGGGAGCAAAATCAAAGAACCGAGAAAAATCTCCAAATAGACCAAACGAAACGTGTTAGAATTGTGAAGAAAAATGTTACTTTCGAACAGATTGTACAAGACCAAAGAGGAAGCAAAATACAAATCTGGAAATGATGATGATTCTATAAATTCAGTAGAAGACATTATGGATGCTCTAATCCTCAGCGTGGACAGTTTGATTGAATCATGGATTTTGGATTCAGGTGAATCTTTTCATTCGTCTCCAAATAAAGAGTTGTTCCTGAATTTCAAGTTTGAAATCTTGAGAAGGTGTATTTTGTCGACAACAAAGATTTGGAGATTGAAGGAAAAGGGGATGTCTACATAAAAACTCCGGCAGGAAATCAGTGAACATTAAAGGATGTCAGTATATTTCTGCTCTCACAGAGAACCTGATTTCTATTGATCCGTTGGACAACACAGGTTACGTAATAGATTTAGGGAAGAGTTCGTGGAAGATTATGAAGGGTGTTATGGTGGTAACATGTGGCACAAAATCTAGAACCTTATACACCACTACAAGGTGTATGAACATGGTTGCTGTTACTGAGAGTGCTTCAAATTCAAGTTTATGACACAATAGACTTAGATATATGAGCGTCAAAGGAATGAAGATGCTGGCTGCGAAAGAAGTTTTTGAAGGTCTGAAATTTATTGATATGGATCCTTGTGAGAACTACATTATAAGCAAATAGAAACGAGTTAGCTTCACAAGGACTGCCAGAGAATTGAAGAAAGTGCGGTCGGAAATGGTAAATACGGACGTTTGTGGACCATCTCCAGTTTCATCACTCGGTGGATCAAAGTTCTACGCAATCTTCATCAATGATTTCGGCACGAAGGTATGAGTTTATTTCCTAAAACACAAGTCAGATGTGTTTGCCACCTTCAAGAAGTGGAAAGCTAAAGTTGAAAATCAGACCGACTTGAAGATCAAATGCCTGAGGGAATTAGATTAACAAAGACAGTTCCCAGTAAAGAAAGACAAAATGATGTTGATAAAAGGATGAACATAATATTGAATGAGCGGGCAAAAAGTATGAGGATTCATTCTGGATTGTTAGAGACATTCTGAGTTGATGCTGTAAATACAACAGTCTACTTGATCAATAGAGGTTCGTCAGTACCCTTGGAGTTCAAGTTGCTAGAAGAAATATGGACAGGAAAAGAAATCAAGTACTCTCACTTGAGAATTTTTGGTTGCACTACGTATGTTCGTGTTGATTCAAAGAAGAGCCACAAGCTTGACGTTGAGGCTGTGAAGTGCTACTTCATAGGCTATGGTTCTGATACGTTCAAGTACAAGTTTTGGGATGACAAGAACAGAAAAGTCTTGAGACATTGTGACGTGACATTTGATGAAAATGTCTTGTACAAGGACAAAGAGAAGATAACCTCTAAGACTACGAAGCAAGTGGGAGTTGAGCTTGAGTTGTAGTAAAACTCAACTAATGATGCTGTAGAAGATATTCAAGAAACTCCTTAGACTATTGTTGAGGAACTAGAGGTGGAGTAAGGTTCCAAGACAACAAAGGAAGTGGGAGTTTGGCTTGAGTTGCAGAAAAATTCACCTTGTGATGTAGCAGATACTCAAGAAACTCCTAAGACTATTGCTAAGGAACTAGAGGTGGAGCAAGGTTCCAAGACAACGAAGCAAGTGGGAGTTGAGGTTGAGTTGTAGAAAAAATCACCTAGTGATGTAGTAGAAACTCAAGAAACTTCTGGACTATTGCTGAGGAACCAGAGGTGGAGAAAAGTTCCAAGACAGCGAAGCAAGTGGAAGTTGAGGTTGAGTTGCAGAAAAAATCACCTAGTGATGTTGTAGCAGATACTCAAGAAACTTCTGAGACTATTGCATAGGAACCAACGACGGAGCAAGTGACACCTGAACCGGTGTTGAGAAGAACATCCAATACCATCAGAGTACCAGATATGTATGTACCTTCATTATAGTATCTGTTGTTTACTTTGATGAAAGGGATCTAGAGTCCTTTGATGACACCCTATAGTTGGAGGATACAACCAAGTGGGAGCAATCCATGAATGATGGGATGTCTAGACTTTAAAAATACATTGTACTGAGGTTGAGTACGTGACAATAGCTGAAGCTGGAAAGGAGACGATCTGACTATCTGGGAGAATTAGGCAAGAAGCAGCACAAAAAGATTTTTTATAGAGTGGTTAGAGTGCCATACTGTAACGACCCTAAATTTCCACATACTCAGAGTCGCTACTAACGTCTCATGTTCATCTATAATGCGGAAATATAACTCTTACATGAACATAGTTGATAACGTAAACTTTCAAAAAAACGTTTAAAACAACTTCTTCTCTGGAAAACACAGCCATGGTCTTGCGTGTTTAAGTATGAAATACTGAAATTTAGAGAAAACAAAAACAAATACAAAATAATTTAGAACAATGAAATGCAAAACAACCTATTCTAACTTAAGACTAGAAATTTAAATATGAATCTACCCTATGCACGTGCCACAGTCTCTGCTCGCGATGCCGCCGTCCTCCGTACAAGTGCGCCTTGCCTTTACCTGAAAAATGATGTGGCACACGGCCTGAGTATTTCAAAGAATACTCAGTAAGTGGCCCCGCTATAGGGGCCATGCAAATGCAAACACATGCAACCATGAATAGGGACCTATCTCTAATCATCTTAGGGGTGGCCTCCAGTCTCGGACAAATTGGATGTGTAGTACTTCCCTACACACGACTCACACGTGCGAGTGTGAGTCCCCAGGGCGCTCGCACACCCCCTGGACCCTCTGGTCAAGCTAATCTGTAGCGACGTCCGGAGGTCAGCGGAACCCCATAGTGTCATGCGCCTCATGAACACCCTCATCTGTGTGCTTTCGCACCTGTGCGCATTCGCGCTCATCATAAGGTGCGCGTCCGCACTCATCATCTCTAGGGGGAGTAGCCCTATGCTTATGAACATACAAAATGCATGAGGTCCCTCTAAATCCATCGTAATGTCTCTTCTGACACAACCCTCTAGTCTCATCTCTTTGTTACTCTAGGTAACGCATACTCGTGGATATTTATATTAATATCATTTTCATGCTCTTAGGGTTGTGTCCTACGTCGATCTAACGACATGATGCAATATGGCACTCATCATCATCTAGCATGCTCAATATGGAAAACATCATCATATTAAGGTAAAAATCATGCAATCATCATGCTCATCATAATGCCACAACGTGCGTCAAACATATCAAGCGTCACTCAACAAAATATGTATATACTGCACATATCATCAAGCATCATAATCCACACATCATCATAACTCATACAATTATTTAGCCTATCCTATAGTAAGGCCACTTACTTGGTTGGCCTCGGCCGAAGTACTCCCTAAATAGCTAAACGTAAGCTCCCGTTCCGTGAGAGCTGCTTCCTACTTCGCCGGGGTTTGTTTCCTATCACACCGTTCACCACTTTCCGTTAGTATTTCACAATTAATTTACCTATAATTTAATAAATGTGAAATACGGCTCTAAAACGGCATCAGATACCTTTATCGGGGCCGAAAACAGGTCTGGGAGGGTCGAAACAGTGGAAACCGAGTTGAAAACAGGTGAGCCGAGCCAAACAGCCGCTGGAGCCGTCGAAGGAGCCGCCGGAGCGTCACCGGAGGGAGCTTGAGCCGTTTGCACCGAGCCGAGCCGAGGGACTGCCGCGCCGCTGTGTGACACGTGGCAGTAGCAGAGAAAGCCACGTTGGGCGATAGTGTCGGGTCGAAGCGCGGGTCGCAGTCCGGTTCGGGTCGTAGTTCGGGTCGCGGGCTGTGGAAGGCTACTGGGCCAAGGCTAATCGTTGGGCCAAGGCTTACTGGGCTGGGCCGCAAGTGTTTGGTTTGCAGGCCGGCTCAATTGGACCGTGGGTCTAGTCTGGGTTGGTTCAACTGAACCGTAGCTTCTGGGCCGGTTTGAGGTTTGGGCCGCTGTAGTTGGGCTGGGCCGAAGGCAGAGGCCAAGGGAGGAACGGGCTGGCTCTCCCGGGTTCTGGGTTCGGGTTGACCCGGATCAGTGGATCTCGTCTTCCTTACCCGACTTCGGCCGATTTTTCGGCGAGCTTTCTCTCTCCTTCCCGTGGCGTTTCCGTTGCCGATTTCGGTCCTCTTCCTTCCCTTTTCCTCTTTGTTCGTCGTCCTTCTTTCCTTTCTGGGAGTTTTGCGGCCTAAAAGCTCCTAAAAGCCACAGATCTAAGAATCGATTAAGAAACCTAATTTTCCGACCTCGGTTACCGACGACGACGCTTACGAAATAACACAAAACGCACCCTGAGTCATTGTGGTTTCGTTAGGGATCCCTCTTATGGTGGTAACAGGTCGTTTGGTGTCGGTTGGAGGGTGGTTTGAGGGCTCGTCGGAGAAACTGGACACTCGCCGACGTTTGTCCGAAATCTCTCTCTCTCTCTCTTAAAATTCTCTCTTTTCTCCCTTTGCAGGTCTTCTGAAGATGCTGGGTGTCGTGGGCTGAGGGTGGGCGTGCTTTGACCGTCGTTTCGCGTGGGTTCCGCGAAACTCAACGATCGCCGGAAAACTCGCGGGTTTTCCGGCGACTTGAGTTTTTTTTTTTTTTTTTCTTTCCTTTTCTCGTTTTCCTTTATTTATTTATTTATTATTATATTTATATATATTTTTTTCTTTCTTTCCCGGGTCGTTACACATACAGTTGGTGAGGAACTCTGTCTATCATTTAAAGACAAAACACAGAAGACAATACCATTTCAATCGCAGGTTAGTGGAAAATGGTGACATGTTTAGAGAAGATAGAGGGTGCAAAGAATCCAGCAAACATGTTAACAAAATGGGTTGATGTTGGAATATTGAGGTTGCACAAAGCCTTAATTGGTATGGTGTAGTGAAGATGATGATGGTCGTTTGAGAATGAAATTCTTAGTTGACTGAATCCGTCTCAAAGTGTGAGAATTGTTAGATTATGGAGTCTGCTGTTTATTTATAGCTTAGTGAACGGTTATACATAGTAAAGCTATATATGGTAAATTAAATTGTCATAAATAGTAAATAGTTATGTAGAGTAAAAATCTATATCCCGTAAATTTATATATGGGTAGTGTTATATAGTAGATGATTATATATAGTAAAACTAAATGTAGTAAAATGAACCATATATATTATTTGAAATGATGTATTCTCTTGTACATCCATGAAGTAATCAACACAAAATCTTTAAATATTTCTCTCTCATTTTCTCTCTCTTATTTTTTGTGTTCATCTAGATCGAGTGTGTGCGTTGTTGTGCGATCCTAATATTGAGGCGCTACCTCATAAAATTCTCTCTTTGGTGGGGATAACATAGTGTGTGCTAGCCTTCTCTCGTCATCTTTGGGAGGTTAGCTGGTGAACCCTTTCTATAGGTCCATCAAGTCACACAAGGTTAGGGGAGTGACCCTCTTGTGCTTGTCAACTACTAAGATTACCCGTGTAATCTCATGTCTTCTCTCAAGACAAATTTATTGTGCAAGGTAGTCCAATTGAACTGTCGGTCACACAACCGTAACCAACCTAGGCTTGGCTTGACAATACATCTTCACACGTGCGCAGAAACCTAGAATTCATCGCGATTTTTTCAGATTCTTTCCATTTTTTTTTTTTAATTTTCATATCTTTCTTTAAGTAACTCGAATCAACTTGGTTCTTTCACTAAAGTTTTATAAATTTTATCTATCTTTATAAAATTTTTTTTTTGTAATTTATAAATACATACGGGAAGTGGGTCTGATTCAACTCAAGATCTCTTCACGAAACTTGTGCGAAACATCTCCAAGTACGACATGTGGAAAACTAAGAACCTAAATCCAATTGAGGATTTGAGAGAAAACCAAAATCATGAAATATTACTTTATGTTCTCCCTCGATTCTTTGTGGATTTGAGTGATTCATAAGTCTAGAATTGTTCTCTTCAGACTATTGAACATGTGTTGAGAAGAAACTTTGATGAAATTCAGGCTCTAAACCGTCATTTGTAGCGGATTTTGGTTTCTTAATCTAATTCTCTCTCAAAATCCTAACCCTTTTTATTTTTCTTTTTTACTCTTTCTTTTTATTTCTTCCTCTTTCATGGTATGCTTAGGGCACTCACGGACCCAATAAAGAAAGAGGGTTCAAAATGACATTTTTATCCCTGAAGAGTCTTTGGGCGACTTTTTCGTAATTTTTCACTATTTTCTTTCATATTTTTC
The DNA here is from genome assembly GCF_057944985.1 of Cucurbita pepo subsp. pepo. NCBI lineage: Eukaryota > Viridiplantae > Streptophyta > Magnoliopsida > Cucurbitales > Cucurbitaceae > Cucurbita > Cucurbita pepo. Next base: position 13,530,826 of record NC_141798.1, read on the forward strand.
TCAGGTTATTGGGATTATTTTAAACATGTTTCCCTTTTAACTCATCTTAAAATTTTGGAAGGTAAATATCACTTTTAGCCTATTTTTCGAACTCATATTTATTTGCAGTGATATTTATAGATTTAATATTAAAAGAAAAAACGAAATGAAACTTAGTTATTGAGTTTCGAAAAATAGGTATTAATATAAAAAACCCAAACAGAAAATTACCATTTTCCCAAGTTTGGTGGGGGTAATAAGTGAAAATTAAAGAACTAAATAGCTAATTTTATTTTCTCCCTATTATTTTTTTACTTATTTATTATTGAGAATTTAAATTTGTGGACAAAAATTTTCGTGGCGGAAGTAGTTTGATTAATTAAAATAATTAAAATAATTAAAATGGATATTGATCGGAAAAAAAGACCTAAAAGGGTATTTTGGGGAAAAAGAAAACGAATAATTTTCAAAATTCAACGCTTACATTTAATTAAACGTCTTTTTCCTCCTTTCGCGTAAAAGCAAAGTGTTGAAATGAAACCGCTGGCGCTCGGGAATATTTGTTAACCCCACCTTCCACTGCCCCATTTCAATTCTTCTCTCAATTTCAGCGTTGAGGCCGAACTTTCTTAGAAAGAGAGGTGGCGGGGGTTGAGGAGAGGACTCCAGTTCTCTCTCTTTTGCTTAATCTTTTCTGAACAGACCAAATTCTTCTTTCTTTTTCTTCTTCTTCTTCTTCTTCTTCTTCTTCTTCTTCTTCTTCTTCTTCTTCTTCTTCTTCTTCTTCTTCTTCTGGGTATGGTGGTGGAGACTAGAGTGTTGACATGGAGGAGGGTGTTCAAGTCTCTCCAGGCTTTGGCAGCCCATGGTTTTCTTTTGTCCTTCACGCTTACGCTTGCTCTCAAGCTCGACCATCTCGTCTCTTACTCTTGGTGGTTCGTACCTCTCTCAATTCCTTATTCAACTTTTCTGTTTTTTTTGCAGAAAATTAGTGGAACCCATTTGTAATTTTGTGTAATTTGAACTTTTTTGGGTCTGAATTCTGAAGTTCCTTCATTATTTGGTGGTATGGAGAATGTAGAAATGAATTTGGAGGTGTTAGCCTGATATCTCGCTAGCATTTTGTTGTGTTTCTCTGCTCTTATCTTCTGCTAACAATTTCTGCCCTGCTTTGTTTTTCTACCTCATAAGGAAATTTGAATATAAAAATGTTTCTGAGGCTCTGTTTGCTTGGATTTGATTGGTCATTTGTATTACTTTCTGGTATGGGTGGAGGGGCCTGCATATGGGCTTGGGTTTGAACTCCCAAACGAAGTTATTTCACTGTCTGGTGGGTATTATAGAGAAACCTGCATCTGGGTCCCACCTAATTTGAAAGGCCTTGGTTAATCGTTTCTGAAATTTCATCTCTGTGCTTGTGTTGAAAAGAAGGTTGCGGCATTTATTTCCACTCTTGGGTATATTTAAGGGTAAATTTCAGATGGGCACTCATAATCTCTGGCTATTGAGATTTGGCTTGCTAATACCTGTCAGCTGTCATTACATAAACTTGCTTTTTAAGAGGACGGGAAGTCTTATATTATGAAATTAGAACATTACTGTAATATATTGTGACTGTGCGTCTATAATATATTTGTCTTGACATGGAATTGTGGAAGAACAATATCCAGCCATAACTTGAATGTAGAGGAGTCTTATGCAATACCAAAATCTAGAGCTCGTTTAGTCCTTTATAAGGCCTAGTTTGAAGTAGGTTCAAATATTGAAGAGTGTCTTCTTGGGTTTAGTCTGGAACTCTGGGGTAGTTTATGGTTTGTTCATATGAATGCAAGTTACATTGCAATTCATGCTTAACATGGTTAACTCAGCCCTAGATATGCATGAAGATTTTTTCTTTGCCATGAATGAGCTGCCATTTACATGTTCTATTATTTTCTCTTTGGAGATTTGTGGGAATGCATTGGAAAAGTCCTTCCCGCTCTTAACATCTGAATTAATAGATAGAATCAATTTATCCTTTTTGTCTGCAGGGTTGTCTTTTCACCCCTATGGCTTTTTCATTTAGTTGCAGCAAGAGGCAGATTTTCTCTACCTGCTCCATCAATGCCTCATGACCGATATGTATGTGATTCGTCTACTTTGTTTTCTAAGCTCATATAACCTAACCAATTTCATTTTGTTCTTCCTCGGTAAAGAACACAAATTTAAACATTCCTTTGTGATGCACAGTGGGCACCGTGGCATGCTGTCATGGCAACACCATTACTTGTTGCTTTCGAAGTACTTCTTTGTATATATTTAGAGTGCAGTAATGGTAGGTAGTCTCTTTAGTTATTGTTTCTCCTTGGGCTTGTGGAGTGTTTGATTCCATGTATTGGAAGTTTTTCTTGCTTGTAGGCTCATTAATATGGGTCCACTAGAATAAAGTGATACTATTTCATAATAATCACTCGTACTTTAATCTTAATGCAGCTTAATTTTACTGCAGTTATAGATTTGAAGATTGTCTTTGTTCCCCTCATGATATTTGAGATAGCAATTTTGGTCGACAATATCAGGTACAATCATGTTCTTCCACATGATCATGAATTCTTCGTCAATTGTTCTTTTTTTTACCTCTAAGGCTCTGGAAAATTGGAATACACAATTTTATTGTATATGTATTTTTCCTTTGGAGAAAGACATATTTTCCATTTGAGATGAAGTACAAAAAAGAGGATGAGGCATCCTCAAACCCATCGTGGATGCTTACGCAATGCACCCTAATTAGCACCAATATCTAAGAAAAAGTAATTACAAAAAAAGTTACAAAGAGAACTCTGTGTCTTGACTGTTATTCACTAATTGAATAAATAATTGTGCAACTCTGTTATTACGCATCCAAGACTAAAAGTAAAAAAAGATTACTTCAACCCTTCTAGAGAAAGCCTTAAACCTTTGGTGATTTGATATTTCTTTGTGATTTTCTCTCCATTTTTCTTTGAGCTAAAATATTTCAGTAATTTTCATTATATCATATTTACTTCATTTTCAACTATATGAATTTTTTCTTGTAGGATGTGTAGAGCCCTACTGCCTGGAGATGAAGAAGACAACGTAAGCGATGAAGTTATATGGGAAACGCTTCCTGTAAGTTGGATTCGAAAATTATTCTTTTGCATATAATGCTGAATGTCAATCAAAATTTCAGCATCATTGATTTACCATCATATGCTATTGTCTGGGGAGTACTACTTAGGTTTTTGCATGGTGATGAATGATTATTAAGAAAACAACGCTTTCTTTTAGCACGCTGCCCTTAGACATGCTACAGGTCCCAGGAGTTTCATCAACTTTTTAGATTAAAATTTCCATTATTTGGATAGCTCCTTTTGCTGTACAATTGAAAACGATTTACGAAGGATGGGACTATGGTGTGGTATCATCATTGGAATAGCTATGCTTTTACTTTTTATTTTTTATTTTTATTTTGATGTCTTTGTGCTTGATTAAAGCTAGTGAAAAAGGTAAAAGGGCTTAAAGCTAAAGGAATTATTAAGGCTATTCCTGCTTATTCCAGTTGAAATGACACGATACTTTTTCTGGTTATGATCTAACATATCCTTGAAAGAGCCATGTAATGATTACCTTGATTCTTGGTCATCCTGTATAAGTCTTAGAAAATTAGGTTGTTTGGGCTATTATATTCAAGTGTTTGGTTTTTACAAGTTTCATGTATATATATATATATACATATTTGCTATGATATTTTGATACTGAGTCATTGATCTCTGGTTCCAGCACTTCTGGGTCTCAATCTCCATGGTTTTCTTCATCGCTGCAACCCTTTTCACTCTTCTTAAGCTTAGTGGTATGTTTACCTCTTCTCAAATGAACTAAGATTATTAGAGTCGTATTAAGTTGGTACTCACAGTCTTATAGCAACTAGGTCTAGGTCCATTAATTGCTCACCATCTTGACTTTCTGATTGTTATTTTTATGGCTATACTTTACAAGACCATTCATACTAAAGATCTCTGGATGTACGTCATAATGTGTCTTCAGAGTATCAAAGCTCTTGCAGCAAGTTTTTTTTTAAATTCCTTGAAAAGATTGTGACCTGTTAGTTCAGATCGGGGTTTAAAATTACTTGAGCCTTTTGGGTTCTTGATGGGGGAAAATGAACATTCTAGTGCTTTTTTTAATAGGAAACTAAAAATATTATTAACAGAGCCAAGAATAAAGATAGAAAAAAGGGGGATGAGATATTCCCACAAAACCAAGGGGTTACAAAATAGAATCCCAATGGATATGACCATATGAATAAGTATTTTCGTGCACTTAAGTTTATATTCGAAGCTTCATTGCGAAAATATTCTTATGATAATTTTAGTGTTATAGACATGTAACAAGTGGAGGATGCACGGGATAAATTTCTAATTTTTGAAAATTGATATGAGCTCTGTTTGATAATAATTGTTTTTAAGTTTTATGTTTCATTAAATTAAGGTAGATAATGATTTGCCTGTTCTACTTTCTAGTTTTAGCACACTGTTGAAATATTGACAAAACTTCCAACTTTTTCTAAAAGAACTACTATTTTTAGAGTTTAGGCTTTTGCTATGTTTTAAGAAACATTTTTACTAGTAGAATGGAAAATAAAAAAGAAAAATAAAATAAAACAACCTTAATTTCAAAACGGCGCTTCCCATCATTATATCTTTGAGCGAAAACATGCTATTGACATGCGTGCATGCGACAGGAACTCGCTAGGGAAACTTAAAAGAAGAATAAACATTAGGGAGACTCAGTAAACCATAATCAAAAGGGGCATGACCTGTAATACTTGTTCTGTGAACAGTATCATATTGTTGATATGCCTGCAAGTGATACAAACAGTAGGGAGGCTCATTTAACCTTCACAGACTGATAAAATACACACTCCTTTTTTATGCAGGCAGTGTAGCTGCTCTGGGCTGGTGGGATCTATTTATAAATTACTGGTACATTGACTTTGAGTCTGCTTTAAATATATGTGGTTAAATTGCATGTTGTGATCCTAAACTTTCGTAGACCTGTTTATTTAATTTCTATACTTTGAAAAGATGCTAATAGATCCTCAAACTGTTTAATAAGTTTTTGCTAATAATTCATTTGGCAACAGCATGACATGCTAATTGTGTATTATTTAAGGATCATGCAATGGGTTGATTTAAAGCTTTGCTCTTGAATAATCCAATCAATATGCCGCGTAAGCGTAAAACTCACATGGGGTGGATTTAAAGCTTAGTTCTTAAATAATACTATCTATGTGTTAAATAAGTGTTAAACTAATAATGTTAACAGGAGGATCTTATTAGACAAAGTTGGAAATTCTAGTACTTACTAGATTTTTTTTTTTTTTTTTTTTTCAATAAAGGGACTAGATTAGATATAATTATCAAGATTTGGTGACGTATTAGAAACCTTTTGAAGTTAAAGAACTAAATAGATGTAACAAGTTTTGGGACAAAAATTCTAGTTTAACCTTGTTTTTCTCTTTTCTTTCCTTGCATATTGAATTGTTCTCGAGAAATTCTTATATAAATCACAATTTCTCCTTAAAAATCTGCAGTATAGCGGAATGCTTTGCATTTCTTGTCTGCACGAAGTGGTATAATCCTATGATTCATAGGCACTCTCTTGTTAGAGAATCCAGTTCATCTTCGCTGACCATTAGATACCTTGACTGGGATAGAGGTGTGGTTGTTTCCTCTGATGAGGTTCAACCCCAAGTCAGAGTTTGTAACTTGCAGGAAATTGGTGGACACATCATGAAGGTTCCTTTAATCATTTTCCAAATCATGCTTTTTATGCGCTTAGAGGTAAATTTTTAAAAAGATGAATTTTAAATGAAATTTTTCTATAGCTTCTGGGTTTCTCATTTCAAACATTTCAATTTCAGGGAACCCCTAGGAGTGCTTCCTATATTCCTTGTCTGGTTCTGTTCTCTCCCCTTTTCTTATTGCAAGGGGTGGGTTCAGTATTTGCGGCATATAGGTCAATGGAAAAAATTATAATTTTGCTAGTTGGTTCACCTACCTCTGTAAGATATCTTGATATAAGGTCGAAGGCTCGTGAACTGTTAGGGTTCATGCACCATGGATCGAGGTAAATTCTTGAATTTTTGTCTATTTCTTTAGTTGATTCCCAGTTATGCAACTTGAATTGAGTGTAGAATTTACAGGATAAATTAGATATTATCCTTTGGTTTATATCAATTTCTTCCTTATTTGTAGGTTGCTAGGTTGGTGGTCAATTGATGAAGGTAGTCAAGAGGAGCAAGCTAAACTTTATTCTGCTGGAAATTCTGGGTTTGTTTTCGACCTTACTTAACTTCAATCTGATTCTAGGTTTTATCTGATGCCCGTGTACACTTCAATATATAATGCTAAGATCAACTCTGGGGAATCATATGGGGCTTCAAGTTATTAAGTTCTCTAAATAGGATCTTGAACCTGGACCTTGGAGAGCATCTCCAACGTATCCAGACCCTTACCATTAGGACGCCCTTCGAATTCGTTGTTGAACCCTTTAAGAATCGCTGTTATACATGTATATTACTTTAATTCACGATTCTTGTATTTTATTTTATTGATATCATACTTTTTGAGCACGCTACTTACACGTTGTTTGATCTGGCTCAAATCTAGTAGATTGGGAAATGAAGATTTTGAATGAAGAAATGGTTTAAACTATATTCTCGATTGACATTTGTTGTAGCCTGAAATGGAAAGAAGTTGATGAACTTTCTTTGCTTGATACTGTAAAGTAGTGAAATTTCTTTGTTCTGTTTTTTCTCCTAATGGTTTGGTATTTCATAGTTTTATCATGTACTTAACAATCCAGGGAAGCCCATATTGACTTTTCCTTGTGATTATAAATTATTTTTTTGTTGGTGATGGAAGAACTTATAAAGACTTACGAACTTGTAGCTATGTCTAGTGTTCTTTCTTCTCGTTGATACAAAAAGATATTGTCTTCATTATTTTTTCTTTCTTATTCTTGTCTTTAATGCTATTATTCAGGTATGATACTTTCACACCAGAGACTGTAAAGAAAAGGACCAAATCCAATCTAGTTGATGAGGTAAAGAGAACACTATGTCTACTTCTGGTTGCCACATATTCACATCCCCCATTTGTGTGCTTTGTTTTGAGGTCATATGAGTACGTAATTTTCAGGACCAACTGATACACTATGTCTACCTCTGTATTTCTTCCAACAATTACGTACTCATAATTTTCAATTTAAATTCTGGTTCCTATCTTGTACTTTAAGTGTTCTCCCTGTAGTGGACTTCTTTATTTTCTTTTCTCGTTACAGATATGGAGATTACAAGCTGCATTAAATCAGCAGACAGAAGTTACGAAATTGAGCCGCCAGGAGCACGAAAAGCTTCTATATGTAACCTTTTCTGACTCAACTATTTTAATTTTTGAATACTCAGCTATGTTTAACCTATGAGAGAAAGAGAAGCTGTTTTTTCATGTATGGAAAACTATAAATGTTTCTGGTGGCTGTATTTGAGAATCATTTCTTTAAATTTGGGTCATTACAGGAGAAGATTCTTTGTAGAGTATGCTTTGATGAACCCATTGATATGGTTCTTCTTCCGTGTAGGCATCACATTCTTTGCAGGTAATGTTCAGCTTCCCCTTTGTTCATCTTCTGCTTGCTTTAACTCTGACAGTCAATTTGACTGTGTTGTGTTGGTCACAAATGGGATTTCAGCTCTTGTAGTGAGAAGTGTAATCGTTGCCCAATCTGTCGGGAATCGATCGAAGAACGGCTGCCTGTAAATGATGTTTAGTGAGAAAGCCCCATATTGGTCGGGCTGGCTCAAAGCGCTGGATTGTTGCTTGTGTTTTTTTAGATGGGACAGGCATCAACAGTGTCTAACAACATATGGTGTGTATACAAAATTTCTACACGGACCAGTTTGAAAGTTCACTGAGTGTTGAGTTCCTTGCTTTGGACTGTAATTGAGTGAGAGATTATGTTTTCAGCAAATATTATGGTATCCATACTTCACTCAAACTTGTAAATTCGTAACCCAATTCAACTTTGTAGTGTTGGAATCATTTATAAGTTTATGTATAGAAAGTGATAATACTTCAGAGATCCATTTTACATACTGTATCACAAGGAGTTGTTTGATGTCATATATTATCATATCAGAAGGCGATATTATCCCACATAGGCATTGTTCGTCCCTTATCACGTAGTGGTGTTCCATTTGACCATTCTTGCAAAATCCACCGCCAAGAATCTTAGGGCTTTTTATCAAGTTTTCCTTTCACCTCTTACATCATCTTGCATCTTAGGATTCAAGGTGCATCTTCTTCTAGCACCCAACTTGTCTTGACACACTCATTTAGGTTTTCTTGAGGCTGCAACCTCTACATTCTCTTAGAGGCACTGAGCCTTGGAACAAGGCTTGCTCATTGAACTTTCATTGACCTAGGCCCTTTCTAAGAATGCAACTATGTTGTCAGTCCAACTAGGATTCTTCGTTGAATCCTAGACTTTCTGGCGACCCATTTTGTTAAGACTTTGAATTATGGGCCGCCATATGGATTCAAGCGTAAAGATGGGCAATAAAAAAAAATTACTTTTTGTAAAAAGGAATTAAGATTAAAAAAAAAAAAAAAAAAAAAAAAATGATAATGTTGTCATAAAAAGTATCAAAAAAAATATTTGTAGAAAAATTCGATCTGGGTGTCCTTGTTATGACTCTATTTTAGAGGCTCTAAAACTAGAGCATGACTAAAAAAATAAGACAACTGTAAATAATAAAAATCCAAAACAAAATCATTACAAAATAGAGGTGTTGTTCAAGTTATTTACAAATGTACAATGGGAATGAGATACAAAATGTGTAGGAATAAGAACCCATGAAAATGTAGATAAAATCGATGCCCTGAGTCAACACCCTTTTGTGACAGTGTAGCATCCGAGCACTCCCCTATCTCGACCAACATCATTACTACTTTGAGGCTCTCAATGCATCTTTATTCTATTAAGTTACCACATGCTTTTCTTCAAATTTTAGGAAGTTCAGGTCTAGCTCTACAGCTATCTAAGCTTTTGGGAAGCCTTCGAAGTTTTGAGCATTCTCATGTTCATCACAAACCCACCCTTGAGTCTAGACGAGGTTCACCCATTTCTAGTGTCGAGGTTTACGGGGTGATAAATCTATTCACTAAGATGATCTTCTTTTCTATTCTTAGACTTGGTCAGATGCATAGCCATAGCAGTAAATAACTAGTATCCTATATTGATGCACTACTTCATAAATTCTGTTAAGACAATATGTCATTTAATTGGTCTGAACATCAACCCAGAAAGATTAGTTGGCAATCCTTCTACAAGGTTATAGAGTCCCTCTGAATCTTGAGGGAGCGACCTCGTGTGCCGACCAACTACTAGGTTATATGTGTGGTCTCACGTCCAATCTCAAGATGGGTTTACAGCAAAAAGGCCCTACTTAAGAGATAGTTGTAAATAAGGGTACCTAGCCACCTTGACATGCTACCCTATTCGATCTAGGCCTAGCTTTACGGTACTGCTTGGTAGGGTGCTTCTAGCACTAAAGGTGTACCAAAAGAGATGAGAGACAGAGATTCTAGTGATTTCCATCACACTACTACTGTGTCACGGTCATTCATTTTTAACCGTGCAGCGTTGTGATCTTGACACGCTCATGACTAGTCTTGAGGAAAATCCAAACCCCATATAGACTTTTCGCCCAGCTTTGTGGTTTCATTGAACCTTAGGTCAAGTTTGTCTTCGTCCACCGAACATAATTTGTATGAAATCTAAGCTTGTTCAGCAACTCGCGCCGCCTGTGCGTGCATGTTCAATCATCAGCGACACAACCAACTTGCTTATACACTAGGCTAAGTCATTCAACTCGACCCTACCTCTACTCGGAGTCAAGATCTACCAATGCAACATCGCATCCCAACATCATCTTGGTTTTCAATTAGCATGACCCATATGTCTTAACGCCATCCCAAGTCATCGGGTGTCGTCGACCATTACAACTCACTCGGTTATGCCATCAAGAACGAACCCATATGTCACTCATAATATTGAAACATCTCAAAAATCCATCCATCGGGGTTCTATTGGGGCATTTAACCCTCATGTGTCCATGTCATATCATTTACAGACTTCATATTGGATAGCAGGTGTATGCTCCAACATTTGACACATGGGTTGGGATGCAATACTCGCACACTCATGTCGCCTACTACCTTTGAAAAACCAATTTCAAAGGAAGTCGCTTGAGACCTTGTCTCGCTATAAAAATAATAATAATAATAATGAAGAAGAAGAAGAAAAGAAAAGATGGGAGGAAGAGTTATTAATCATGAATACAAATATAAGTTTAAAAATCTTCCAATTCAAAGCATTCACTTTTTTATTTTCAAGTTATAACACAAACCTTAAATGCAATCGCAAGTATCCAACTTAGATTTTATTGTACAAGGAAAAACATTATTTCGAACATACCTCTTTTATATCATTTTAAATCCTCTCTATAGAAATATACTTTGCATCTTGATTTCCAGCATGGGAGGCTTGAACTACATCCGCTCATTGGCAAACACCTCTTGAAAACAAGCATTAGATACCTATTGAAAAACAAGCATTAGTGGAGTAAGTTTGAGTGATTTATTAATTTGAGGAGAAAGTGAGTATGTTCTATTTATAATAACAGAGAGAATTGAAAAAGTACTGTGATTAATGTTATTCTATTCCAAGAAACTCTTCTCTAAGTTGTTATTTCTCCTTCATTTATTTATTTTGGTGCATTTCACTCGTGGGTCATACCGAACATTTAGTGTCAGATTTAGGAAGCCAAAAAAAAAAAAAAAAAATTTGTCACCACACAAAGTAGCAGGAGAAGATATGACAATGATAAAAAAAGAAAGGAGGGGAATGTAAGGCTCCAGCACCCGTTTCGATAAAGATGCGTGTTAACTTACAAGCACAAGGTGTGTTGGACACCATCGAGCATAGTGACGACATTGAGAAGCGTAAGGACAAGATGACTCTTGCCGTCATCTACCAAGCAGTTTTGGAGGACACCCTTTCTCATGTTGGTAGAGAAGGACTTGATAAAGGTAGCGTGAGAGGTGCTAATGCATGTCATGTGGGTGTGGAACATATCAAGGAAGCCAAGGTGTATGAAATTCTCACTACCCTCTTGGACACATGCTCCTCGATCCCCATGCCTCGTCAAACAACGCCAAACTAGCCCTCAGCCTTCCCAGAAACCACCTGCAAGAAGATAGAGAGAGGAAACGAGAGGGAGAGAGAAGTGAGAGAAAGAGAGAGAAGGAAATTGGGAAACACTCCAGCGAGCCCAACCAGAGGAAATCCGATGTCGAAATGGGCATCTCAAGCAACGAAGGAATATAACAATCTGCACATACACGAGAGATGATTTTCATGCCTTAACATCGTCCCTTATCGTCAGAATCGAAAATGGGTTTCGGGTTGCCTTGGACCTTCACAGATCTAGGTGTTATAGGTGTTTGTCATCCATAATACAACGTGGGAGGGAAACAGAGAGGAGAAACGACGAAGAACTAAAGGGAAACGGTGAGAAACGAACGTCGGAGCGATGTTTCAGAGGAGAGAGAAAATTGGTTGGAAAACTCAAAGGGAATCGGGTGGAGAAGACGAAGTTCGTGGATCTGGGTCGGATTTGGTTCGGATACCTAACAACCTGACCATTAGTAACCCAATTTCCTCGAGCCCCAAATCGGTTACGGCCCAAGTCTAACATCTACCTGAAAGTTGGCCTGGAAACGCACAACAAACGGCCCAAAACCCGCGCCTTCAGCAGCCTAGAACCTGCACCACAACTGCGACCGGCGACCTGCGTCTCAACCCAAAATGCTACTCGAACACGCGACTCCTCTGCCACAGCAACACATGTTGCACATGCAAACGCGTGACTCCTTCAGCTCACACGGTTCATCAGCTCAGCTGGACTGCAGCCCGGTACGGCTTCTCAGCTCACAATGAGATCATTTCGCTCGGGTTACAAAATTTCATATCAATCCCTATGTTTTTACCCTCCCAGAGTTGAATTTGACCTTAATTTAAGCAATTGGGGCCAGTATAACGTCATATTTCCAAATTTAAGTTACATTAGGATAGAAATATGAGTTATTAACGTAAATAAGATGAACGTTCGAATAGGAAAGAACTCCTTACCATACGTGGAGAAACTTCGAGGAAACAAAATCGAAACGTACTCAAGTTTAGGGAGAACGTCAGCTAAGATAAACCAAGTAAGTAGTCTTGCTATCGAGATGATTATATTTGATGTCGACATGTACTCTGTGGTTCTGCATATGTCATATATATTGATATATGTGAATTGTTTGTGAATCGATATGACTATGAAATGATATGTATATGTTATGATATGTGAATTTTATGATCACACTTACGGTATGATGTGTCCAATTATATGTTTGAGATAAAATATGAGAAGGATGCGATAAACATAATGTAACAATAGAACTAAGATCTATTCACAAAAACGCTATGGTTATGATAGATTGATAAAACGATACAATAAGGTTATGTATAGAAAACACTATGGTTATGATAGATTGATAAAATGATACAATAAGACTATGTATAGACAACGCTATGGTTATGATAGATTGATAAAACGATAAGATAAGGTTATGTATAGAAAACGTTATGGTTATGATAGATTGATAAAACAATACGATAATGTTATGTATAGAAAATGCTATGGTTATGATAGATTGATAAAACGATACAATGAGCTTACGTATAGAAAATGCTATGGAAATAATAGATTGCTAAAATGATACGAGAAGGTTAGGTATAGAAAACGTTATAGTTATGATAGATTGATAAAACAATGCGACAAGGATATGTATAGAAAACAATATGATTACCATAGACTGTTGAGACGATGTGGTTAGAATAAGTTTAGGAAACGATATAACCAGGATATGTATATGGAACGATATAGATACGAAATGGTCAGGATATGGGAACGATGTATGTATTTATATATATCGTAATATAATTTGAGAATGATATGATATATGTTATGGTACGATTGGTTTGATGAATTGATATAGCTATGATAAGATATGTTGAAGGCATGTTCGAGATATGCTATGTGATTGTGTTGATTTACGATATGATACGATATGTGTATGATATGGATTGTTATGTCTAAAAACGTGTAAATGTTATGATATGATATGTGTTGACATGAGTTATATGATTGATATGCAAAACAACGAACTAGAATGAAATACAACCCCAACATAGCATGTGAATATGATGAATGATATGATAGAATGATATGAGATGAAGGAAGATGTTAGCGGGGTTGTATTGAATGATAATGAAAACGAAAAAATATTGAGACCTCATGCATTACGTTCATGCATGGGGAGATATCTCTATTCCTTCACGATAGTACGAACGCGTATACTATTAGGCAAGGGAGCAATCATTATGTTTACCATAATGTTGCCGTGATGGTCGCTATTTCTAACAGGTGTTTGGAATCAACAACTCCCAGAGAATGCTCGCCGACCGGAAAGGGGGCCCAAGAGGTGTGCGAACCGGCTGGTGTGTCCATACTCGCGCGTGTGAACCGCGTGTAAGAAAATTAAGTACACATCCCAATTGCCCGTTAGGATAGCCACCATAGTAAAATAAAATATTATAATAGGTCCCATTCATGAAATTGTATGTGGGGTCACTTAGTGTGAGTATTTCTTAAAATACTCCACCCACGTGCTACTTCTATTTTAGGTAAAGGCAAGGCATTCCTATGCGGTTAACGACGACACAACAACTCGAGACCATGACACATGCATAGGGTAGTTGCATTTATTTTATTAGACTTAGGTTAGAATCAGGTGTTTTTAATTTAAATGTTTATTTATTTCATTTAATTTTTGTCGTTTTAAAGATGTTTTCGAACATGTAAGTCCATTACTCTATTTTAAGATGAAGGTTATGTTTTATGAAAGTTTACATGAACTATTTCCACATCCAATGTTTATGATATGAATACATTAGCGACCTTAGATTAAGTAGAATATTTAGGGTCATTATAGTGTAGACCTTGAAAAGTGAATTCGAGGCTATCCGCATGAAGGACAGTTAGTCAATCTAAAACTTTTCCATGAAGTTGACGACGATCATTAACGACATCTATTCATTAGGCGATAAGGTGGATGGGATCTCCATCATTAAGAAGTTCATTCGAGCTGTTCCCTCTAGATTCATGCAGATTGTTACCTCCATTGAGCAGTTTGGCGACCTTAAGAACATGTCGGTTGAGGAGGTCGTTGGTCATCTTAAGATCCATGAGGAGAGACTACGTGGCTACGATGACAGAAAGGAGGAGAACCATCTCTTACTGACAGTGAGGAGTGGCTCACACGGATGAAAAGGAAATCCATGACGATGCCAACCATCTCTTTGCCATAAAAGTGGTGATAGAAGAGGTCCTGACAATACCAAACAAATCCATGACGATGCCAACCATTGGAAGGATGAGAGTATGATCAAGTATTACTCTTGTGGAAAATACGAGCACTATGCGGTAGAGTGCTACAAGAAGAAGCAGGATGAGAAGACAAACCTCACACTCATGCATGACCAAGAGCCCACACTGATATTGGCTGAGAAGATGCCCAACCTATTGATGCTCAACAAAGAGAAGGTTATGTTGAACCTTCTCACAAAAGAAGAAGACCGAGTGGAGACAACTGAGCAAGCAACCACATGATTAGAAATCGAGTAAAGTTCAAGGAACTTGATGAGAAACTAATTGAAAACGTGAATTTTGGTGACAAATCAATTGTACCGATACAAAGCAAAAGATCCATCTTGCTTCAGTACAAGAACAACGAGCAACGTCTGCTAATCGAAGCACATTATATCCAAGCTTGAAGAGTAATATTACCGGTCTTGGCCATATGATGGAAGAAGACCTTAGAATTGAGTTAGCTAGCTTGTTTCATAAGATGTTTGACAAAAATGGAGCCCAAATAGTCCACCTCCCTATCAACTGATGGTGTTAATATAACACATGGGGAAGCAATTTGGATCTTAGGCACTTTTAGAACATCAATTATAGTAAATAACTAGCATGTTCATAAGTATTAAAACTTAATGAGTTTAGATACTAACCTTTTGTAGTTCAAACTCCTTTTTCCTCACGAATCGGTTTCGAACCACCACTAGTGTCTTCTCCACTATCCTCCGGCCTTAGAACGGGATTGTGGAATCCGGTGAGTGACTAAACTTGGGAGGGATTTTGTATATGTGAAGAAAGTGTTTGTGAGAGGTTTTTCTCAAGGTTTTTTCACCAAGAAGAAGACCTTCCATATACCATGATCACTCTATTTAAAGAGCCATGTTTGCATGTTCATGCAAATTTGAGATCACCAAATTTTGACACTCAAAATTCCACTCAAATGTTTGGGATTATGTGGCAAACATGCATGTTTGAGTTAACCAAATTTTGACACTCAAAATTCCACTCAAACTTGTGGGGTTTATTTGGCAAGCATGCAATCAAACTTCCACTAACATGAATTTTTCCATTAAATGAAGTCAACATTTTGACTTTCTTCATTTTAATTCAACAATTAATTTGAATAATGAATTTCAAATTAAAGTAACATTAAATGATTAATTAAACTATTTAATTAATATTTAATATTAATTCAAATGCCAATTCCAATCAATTCCGACACATAATTGATTAAGATATTTAAATCTTATTTAAATATCTCAGATTCTCTCTTTTTGTTTAATTCGTAAATAAAACAAAAATGCTGTTAAATATATTGTATATATGTAGCGCATATTCCCTAATTTGAATTCGAACACTTCGAACTCACTCGTCACACTGTTCTATAGTTTAGTCCGATATGAGCTAGCAGAGGAACCTAATGGACCTATAGATCATGGGCTCCAATGATCCAAGATTAACTGGTTAAACTCATTAATCTTGTTAACCAACATTCGTTAACTACTAGGACACTCCACTATAGCCTAGTAGTTGCACTCCCCTCACTATAGATATATTTCTGTCCATTTGATATAACCATGATTAGTAAGTCGATCCTTCACAGGTTGTTCGTAACTAGAGTTGGGTCAATTTACCGTTTTACCCCTAAAGTTACTTCTTGTTCCTTATAATCTCACTGATCCTCTAATGAACAATTGGTTTGTGGTTCAACCAGTAAACCGAATCCCTCTCAGACCAATGAGAGGGCGGGGCCCCTTGTTCAAGACCTGGAGTTAGGGCTTAAGGAAACTACCTCTCTTCTATCCCTAAAAGTGGGTAGGAGTGAATTCCATCTTGCACCCCACGTCCCCAGCCATTCACCCAGTCTTACCCCTGAAACGGGAGGCCTATTGAGTCGGCGAACTAGAGCCACTCTCACCCATGCAAATCTAAGGATAATTCCGAATAAACAGGAGTTCATGGTTAGCTCAGGATTAAAACCGAGTTACCTAGGTTATCAAATGAAAAGAAAATCAGTCTCAACAGTAAACGACATTATAAAGTGAGAGTGGTTTTCTTCATGGTCCGATCTTATGCAATACTCATTGCATAGGACGCCCCCACTCACATGTCTCCACATGTACAATTAGTGATCACATTGTTTATATCATATACAAAAGTGGGCCGCATCCATAGAGTCCCCAGAATAAGGTACTCAACCTTATTCTTATACTATAGATCATTTTGACTATATACTTGAACTTGATCCACTCTTATGTCTCTACATATAGTTCAAGTAATCATACTATAGCCAGAGTGTTCTTAGTTTATTGGATTTAGTTTAATGATTGTAAAGTTCACTTTATTCAATAACAATCTTTACTGAATAAACAACAATAATAACTTTATTGAAAATAGAATATGTTTTTGTTTACAAACTATGAGTTTTAGGACATAAAACTCAACAAACTCCCACTTGGACTAAAACTCTAGTGGGGTTTTATAACGTTGAGTAGAGAGAAATACAATAAACTAGGGCATCACATACTCATGCCATTTCTCCCACTTGCCCTAGATTACATAACTCGTAGTCCTAGACTCATTAGGTGCTCTTGAAACACTTTAGCCGTGAGGGGCTTTGTAAATGGATCAGCAATGTTGTGCTCTGAAGCTATCTGTGTGACGATCACATCTCTTCGTTGCACAATCTCCCTTATGAGATGATATTTGCGCTCAATATGTTTTCCTCGCTTATGGCTTCTTGGTTCTTTTGAATTTGCAACTGCTCCACTGTTATCACAATAAAGAGTGACGAGAAGATGCATATTTGGAACGACTTCCAAATCAGTTAAGAACTTCCTAACCATACAGATTCTTTCGCTGCTTCACAAGCAGCAACATACTCAGCCTCCATGGTGGAATCAACAATGCAACCTTGCTTTATGCTTCTCCATATTATTGCTCCTCCGTTCAGAGTGAAGACAGATCCTGATGTCGATTTCCTCGAATCTACATCGGTCTGAAAATCTAAGTCAGTTTACCCTGTAAGGATCACATCCTTAGCACCGTACATTAACATATAGTCCCTCGTTCTCCTAAGATACTTGAGGATATTCTTAACGGCAGTCCAATGAGCACGTCTCAGATTTGACTGATATCTGCTGACAATTCCCACAACATAGCATATGTCGGGTTGGGTACATAGCATGGCATACATCAGACTACCGACCGCTGATGCATAGGGAATGTGTCTCATATCCTCAACTTCTTGAGGTGTCTTAGGACTTTGTTCCTTCGACAAATGAACTCCATGCCTGAAAGGTAATAATTCTTTCTTGGAGTCCTGCATCTTATATCGAATCAACATTTTGTCGATGTCCGATGTCTGAGACAATGCTAGTATTTTGTTCTTGCGATTCCGAACAATTTGGATTCCAAGAACAAACTGAGTGATAAGATAAGGAATCAATACAAGGGGAATAAGATTCGGATTACCTTGTTGATCGAATATCTCAAGGCAAGAACACTTGATTGAGATTCGAATCACTCCACAAGCAAGATCGATCATGTCTAGCTTGAATGACTCTTGTTGATCAAATATCTCAAACACTTGTTTGAGATTCGAATCACTCCACAAGCAAGATTGATCATGTCGAGCTTGAATGATTCTACATGCAATCTAAACTACATAGAATTGCAAAGAAACTTAGCCATTGGCTAAAGGAAAGCACAAATGCTTCTTTAATAATATTTTCCAAGTCTACCTTACAAATACAACATACATGGCTTTATATAGCCTCAAAATGAAACTATTAAAGGCATTCCAAAAGTTGTAACATTCATACTTAATGGCCATAATTAGCCATTATGTAAATGTAACCTAAAGTAAATCAAATGTCTTAAAATACAATAACTCTACATTGTAACCCACCCAAAATTTACAACAATCAAACTTCATTCTTCTTCAATGTAGCATGAATTGAAACATCTTTTGATAATTTTGACAACCTTTTCTTCACATCTTCATTGAAGTATATTGTATGATTGATGTCTCTTGGTTCATATCATTCTCCACTTCTTCAAGAGGATTCGTCCTCGAATCTATTTGTGTAACTTTGCTGCAAAAAATAAGTTGTGGAAATACGACGGACCTCACAACACTCTCTCAAGAGTATATGCTCAAGGAATTTTAGGCCACTCTGTTTGCACTCATTTACACAAATGAAGCTCTCATTCTCACCTCTCAAATTTTTTAGTAGAGCCCAGATTGGATTTTTTTTTTTTTTATTCTGGATAAATTAAAAACTAAAAAGATAAAAAACAAACGCAAAGGAAACATATATCCGATCTTGAGCCTGAAGCTCTGATACCAAATGATAAGATAAGGAATCAATACAAGGGGAATAAGATTCGGATTACCTTGTTGATCGAATATCTCAAGGCAAGAACACTTGATTGAGATTCGAATCACTCCACAAGCAAGATCGATCATGTCTAGCTTGAATGACTCTTGTTGATCAAATATCTCAAACACTTGTTTGAGATTCGAATCACTCCACAAGCAAGATTGATCATGTCGAGCTTGAATGATTCTACATGCAATCTAAACTACATAGAATTGCAAAGAAACTTAGCCATTGGCTAAAGGAAAGCACAAATGCTTCTTTAATAATATTTTCCAAGTCTACCTTACAAATACAACATACATGGCTTTATATAGCCTCAAAATGAAACTATTAAAGGCATTCCAAAAGTTGTAACATTCATACTTAATGGCCATAATTAGCCATTATGTAAATGTAACCTAAAGTAAATCAAATGTCTTAAAATACAATAACTCTACATTGTAACCCACCCAAAATTTACAACAATCAAACTTCATTCTTCTTCAATGTAGCATGAATTGAAACATCTTTTGATAATTTTGACAACCTTTTCTTCACATCTTCATTGAAGTATATTGTATGATTGATGTCTCTTGGTTCATATCACTGAGCCTCTCCCAAATCTTTCATTTGGAATTGTGTCGCTAGCCAATGCTTAATGTCAGTCAGAAATCCCACATCATTTCCAATGAGTAGGATATCGTCAACGTACAACACTAGGAAAGCTACTGTAGAGTTGACTATCCTTTTATAAACACAAGGTTCGTCAACATTCTGTTTAAAGCCATAAGATTTGATCGTAAAGTTCACTTTATTCAATAACAATCTTTACTGAATAAACAACAATAATAACTTTATTGAAAATAGAATATGTTTTTGTTTACAAACTATGAGTTTTAGGACATAAAACCCAACATCGACAACACTCATAAACCCAACTTGTTTATGGCATGCAAGACTTGGGCATGTGAACTTTCAGACGCTCAAAAGGATGGGCGAGAAGAAGATGACTATGGGGCTACCCAAAATCATACACCCGAACCAATTATGTAAAAATTGTCTAGTCTGTAAACAAGCAAGATTGTTCTTTCCAGCTCAAACATGTTTATGTCATGAGTGACCACTACAATTGGTTCATGCAACTTTATGTGGCCCGATCACTCCATCGTCAATTACCGGTAACAAGTATTTTATCTTAATTGTTGACAATTATTGTTGTTGGATGTGGGGTGTACATGCTTAGAGAAAAAAGGAAAGACATTATGTTCGTTCAAGAAGTTCGTAAGTGTAAGACTCGATCCCCGACTAGAAATTTAAAATTTCATTTTACCTTTAAAATCGAACTTTTGAGATTTTATTGAGGGTCTTTGATACCAAATTTCAAGATGAGACCGAAGAGAAAAATGCTTAAAAATAAAAAAGAAACTTAAGAAAAAAATGAAAGAAAAATGGTAGAAAATTAGAAATATGGTCATATTATGGAAATACGAGTTATGTAGAAAGAAATATTAAAATGCAAAGAAAATACAATAATAATCGTATTATGGAAATCGCAACGCTAAGGTGGAAGCAAAACACAGACAGGGGCTGGGACACGTGTCAGGCAGAGAAGGGGGCCTGCATCACCGCCGTAGAAGAAGGGCCACGTGTCAAGCGTCCATTCGCAGAGAGAAAATCGAAAAAATATCTCACGTTCGTCACGATTGAGGGTCAGCACCGAATGACCCGCATGCAACCCAAGAGAAGATCCAAGCTGACCCATGTGCCACCTGTGAACGTAAGGGAATTCGGGTTTCTAGCGTTCGCTTCTGGATTTGAACCCTCATATTCATCAGTGGCTGACCAACCCGAGCGCGCCACATGACAGGACCAGGATGCATGTCTTCCTCCCTTAGGCGCGTTCATATGCGCGCGTGGTGTTTCTCTCTAGCGCGTGGGAGCATGTGCAGGGTGCGTGTAAGCTCCTTTTCTACCCGTTCGAATTCTGTTTGCCAGTTTTTATTTTGATTCTAATCCTAATCATATTTTTATGTGAATTAGGACCTAAATGGAGAAAATTAGTATTTTTGGACACGCTATTTGTGTAGAAACGCTAAACAAAGGGCACACGTCAATCATGTAAGTCACCACACGGTATTTAAGAAGAAATACTTGTAGGATACGCTTGGAATGTATGCATGCTAGTGTGTTTACCTTGGGTGGTAGCTCTCCATGAATGGATTTAGGTAGTTTGATTATTTTGAGTATGTATGTGATATGGGAAGCATTATGAGGATTTTGTGAGTGATATGTGAAGTATATGTTTAATTCATGCTAAAAGGAGGATGAGAATTTGTGAACTCTGTGCTCCATGAACTTCATGGATGCTCCGTTGAGCATGTATGTTTACTTTTTGCATGAATTATGTATGATGATGCTAGATTGCACACTCAGTTAATTTCCATGACCCACGTTTATGATAAGTCTAGAGATTTGTGGTTAGAGTGACAAGTCACTAAGTATAACATAACCTTTCTTTTAGAAGCCTAACAGACCACCACGACTTACAAACAACCTTAGGAGTATCCTTAGACTGCAAGTGTATGAACGGTGTCATAGCTTCGTGGAGGACCAGGGGTTCCTGATCAGAATCCACTGCTCCTAGCCGTTTCGCATGAAAAAAGTGAGCCCACATCGTACAAATCATTTAGCTGGATGAGATAAGGGAAGGGTAACCCCTTCCAGATGAGGGGGACTATTATGGACCAAGGGGATTGCAGCTCACTTCTTAGATAAGATACCAAGTAGTCTCATAAGTCATGATTGAGGTAGCTCCTCATAGGTCACCGTTAATACACAGGTATCATAAGGGAACTCTTAGGGTTTAAATGAAAGGACGGAGAACCAAAGAAGCCCCAAGATCTAAGACCAGAATAAGACGCCCTAGAGCCAATGAGAAGTCCGTGGGATTCTGTTAAGCCTAGAATGCGATGAGAGCTTAGTTTTTATACTCATCCTTGTTTTCCTCTTTTTTAGGTGTTCGTAGGCTGTCGATCGAGGTGGAGGAGCGTTCAAGAGTTGTGCGGTCAAAGAGAGGTAGTTCTGGAGCGTCAGTCCGTTTTCATTCTTTGGGAGTCTTTCGTATTTCCTTTTATATTTGTATGCCCCTTTGAAATGTTTGAAAATTAAACATCTTGGTCTTCTCTTTTAATTAAATTGTATTTTTATCTTTTATTCTACCTCTCTTTTAATTTCTTTTTAATTGCTTTCGCTTTCGTCTTTTTAGTCACGATCCGGGTTTTGAAGCCTCGAAAATCGAGTTATGACGATAAGATTCATTGAAAGTGGGTCTGATCGAGAGGAATTTATCAAACATAAACTCAACATTGTATACTCTGCAACAAAATGGTGTGGTCGAGCGAAGAAACTACACGATAATGAACATTGCAAGAAGCTTACTCAATAGCATGCAAGTTTCGACTATTTTCTGAGGTGAGGCAATACGACATACAGTTTATCTTCTAAGTCATTTACCAAGAAAGGTGTTGGACACTCATATCCCCTATGAAGCATGGTTCGATAAGATGCCTCACTTCGAGCATCTAAGAGTCTTCGGTTGTACAACACTTGTTAAGACTACAAAGCTATATATCAAAAAACTTGATAACATAAGTAAAAATATGGTGTATTTTGGCATAGAGGATGGGACCATGACATATAAGCTATATGATCCACAACATGAGAAAATTCATATAAGTAGAGTTGTCGTATTCGAAGAAGTGAAGAAGAGAGATTAATGCAGTATCGACAATAACAAATAGATTGTTCTAGAGTTCACTGATCTGGAAGAAGAGGAAGACATGACAGACCTAGGAAGTACACTGACAACGACACCAATAATCCACATATGTCATCACTAGCGACACCAAAAGACATGATGAATTCTCTGGAACAACAGAGCTCAAAAGAGAGCACATGAGGATCAACAACGGAGGATGGATCAAGAAGTTCCATTCTCTTGCTGAAATTTGTGTTGATACACTTGAAGAAGAATTGAATCCCAATGAGTTAGTGTTGCTCATGATCGAGGAGCCGACAACTTACCGTGAGGCAACAACTGAGATGACGTGGCAGGAGGTCATGCAAAATAGCTTGAAGCCATTGAGAAAAAGAAGATGTGCATACTCACTAACTTATCGTTGGACGCAAGAATAGTGAGGGAAATTTCATCAAACATAAAACAAGACTCATGGCGAAGGGATAGGTGGAGTGGCAAGGAGTTATTTTGAGTAGGTTTTTGTGCTTGTGGCTAGACTCGACACTGTAAGGCTGATTAGTGCCCTTGCAGCTCAACACGGGTGGGAGGACCATCACTTGTACCCAACTCAATCATGTCTGAGAATGGGCCCATGTGTCATTCATAATATTAGGACATCCTCAACATCCATTCATCAGAGTTCTATCGAGGCGTTGCCCCTCCCGTGCCAATGTCATGTTATTTACGAACTCTGTATTGGATAGCTAGTGCATAATCTAACCTTTGACACATGGACTTGGGCACAATAACGACACACCTATGTCGCACGATATGGTCCTTAAAAATCCCATTTCAAAGGAAGTCGCCTGAGACACTCATCTTGGAACGCTCGCCCTCACTGTGACACACGCATGTGCCATAAGGTAGCTCACTACTAGGGGTGGTGGAGAGCTGACACCATGCCCCCCCCCCCCCCCCCCCCCCACACACACACACACACATAGAATATTTTAAGGCATTAAAAAACTGGCAGGTGTAGACATGGTTTTGGCAAATAGACATACGGTGTCATTGAGAGTCCGTTTAGTGTTCGAATGACACCAAATTTCGCTAGCTTTTCCATTTTATATGGACGAACTTGACTCTAGATAGAACTGCATGTCTAAATTCTCTTTGGAACCCTGACTATCTATGTTTAGGCTCAAGGTCATACCCAATCCTTCAATAGGCCTATCTGTGATGCTCATGTCTACTCGTTGCCCCTATCTTGCTTAGGCCTTGTTACCTCTTCAATGCACACATTATATGTGTTTTTGTATGATGCATCGTCCTCCTCGGTTGTATCATGACATTCTTCTATATTGACCCTCACGTGACTGGATGGGCGCCACTTGAGGGTCGCCGCTTTGCTTGTCTTAACTTGAGGGTCACAACCTAATTTCATCATAGTATGGTTGTGACATTCTCTCTCCCACTTGCATTAGCTATCTTAGGGCACAATCACATCGCAGATTGTAATATTTTCTCCCACTTAATCTCGGCATCGTCCCGATGATGATCTAAACTTTGAACTGTTGCTGACTCAACCCATAGGAACTAATTGTGTTACATTCTATCCCACTTAATCTCGACATTATCCCGATGACGATCTAAACGTTGAACTGTTGCTAACTTGACCCACTGGAATTGATCGTGCTTCAGACAAGTGTAAATTCATTAAGCACCTGACTTCTCTTTTTTCATAATGCTTATCTTACTAAGTTCGAGTTGATGCTTTTGACTCCTCTTTGTCATATGACACCACTGTCAGACTCTTCCCTGGACAGTTGTTGGGTGAACTTGTCCCAACATAACTTTGGCACTTCTTTTGACCAATCTGCATATTCTCTAATTGGCACATAGCAGTACGTCTCGAGGGGTGCGTGATGGCACAATCCAAAGTGTGATTGTGTCCCGAAGTAAGTCATCGAGGACGATGACTAGTTTAAGTGGGGGAGAATGTCACAACCCAACAATAGTTGTACCCCCAAGTATGTCATCTAGGACGATGACTAGTTTAAGTGGGGGAGAATGTCACAACCTAACTTTGAAGATAGTAGGTTGTGACTCTCACGTTGTGACAAGAGAAGAGACGACCCTCAAGTGGCGCCCATCCGGCCACGTGAGGGCCTAGACGAGTGTCATGATGCGACCGAGGAGAATGGTGCATCATCTAACACACCACACAAAGTGGACATTGAATACAAGTTGAGACATAAACAAGACAGAGACATCGAATAGACATGAGGGGCAAAGATAGGCTTGTTGAAGGGCCGGGAAGGGTCCCGAGCCTTAACCTCAAAATTCAAAGTTCCAGAAGGAATTTGGACATGCGATTCGAGAGTTAAGTCTGTCCATATGAAATATGAATGCTTGCCAAGTTTGGTGCCAATCGGACACTGGACGGACATTGCACGACACTGTATGACCGTTAACCAAAATCATGTCTATGCTTGGAAGATTGAAAATGGCTCAAAATGTACTATAGGGGGTACCATGGTGTTAGCTCTCCACCACCCCTAGGCCTGTGGTCTAAGGGAGCTACCCTGTGGCACATACGTGTGTCACAGTGTGGGTGAGCGTGTTGAGATGAGTGTCTTGGGCGACTTCCTTTGAAATGGGTTTTTCAAGGACAGTACCCGACGACACGGGTGTGCCGGTATTGCGCCCCAGCCCGCGTGTTGAAGGTTGCTACATACACCCACTATCCGACACGGTATCCGTAAATGACATGACATGGGTATGGGAGGGCCAATGCCTCGACAGAACCTAGATGGATGGATGTTCGGGAAGTCCCAATGAGATGAGCAACACGCGGGCCCGTTCTTGATAGCATGATCGAACGAGTATGATGGCCGATGACATTCCAAGACTCGGGATGACGTCAACACATATGAACCATGTTGACGAGGATCGAGATAACAAGATGAGATGCGACGTTGCATTGAGAGACCTTGGCCCGAGTAGAGGTAAGGTCGAGCCGTATGACTTGGCCTAGTGTATAGGTAAGTCGATGTGTCACAGGCAACGTGTGTGGTTGAACAAGCTTGGATTCCGCACAAGCAATGTTTGATTGGCGAAGACAAACCTCGCCTAAGGTCCGACGAAGCCACAAAGCCGGGGCAAAAAATATATATGGGGCTTAATTCACCTTAAGGCTGGTTGTGACTTGACAAGATCACAACGCCGCACAGTAAAAAATGTAGGACCGTGACACGCGGCTCGCAAGCCAACCACGAAATTCCTCCTTGTGTTACCTACTCTTGTGGAAGCGATGTCTAGACTGCTTGCTAATTGACTTGCTGAAAAATAAATGTGCTTTAGAAATAATACAAACTACTCGTGCACACTATCTACGACTATCCCACTTCTAGACCTATTCTATTGTTCGCCCATCTAGGACTCGACCATTGAGACTCATATGTGAGCTTAGAAACATGACTTAGTAGAATAAGTCACTAACTTATTGAGTAACTTTAGGAGAATTATTAATAGACTTAGTGAATAAGTTACTAACCTGTGAGCAACTATAGTAGAAGTGGTAGTAGTTGCCAAGGACCAAGTTTTGTGGTTGTCGACTAAATTGTATGTTTTAATTAAGAAGATCCTTACTAGTTCTAAACTTGAGAAAAAAGTTTAGGAAGTTAGTTAGTGCTTTCTCCACTATAAATACTAAAGAGATGTGTGCCTTTTCCAATAACAACAACAAAGAGAATTAAAAAGTTAAGTGCTTAAGGTTTCCTTTGTTCCAAAAAGCTCTCTCCCCTCAAGTTTTTCCTTTGCCTCTTGTAATTTTTCGACATAATTCCGATCATGGGTCAAATTCAATATTTGGTATCAGAGCTTCTAGGATACCGGAACAAATGTCGTCACCATACAAAGTCACCGGAGGAGAAGTGACAACGATAAAGAGCAGAAAGGAGGGTTGTGTAACGCTCCAGTACCCGTTACTTACGAAGAGTAACTACACAACATGGTCGATCAAGATGCATGTCAACTTAAAGGCACAAGGCGTGTTGGATGCCATCGAGCATGGTGACGTTGAGGAGCGTAAGGACAAGATGGTTCTTGCCGCCATCTACCATGCAATCTCGGAGGACGTTCTTCTTATATTGGCAGAGAAGGACTCGGCAAAGGCAGCGTGGGAGATGCTGCAAACAATACATGTTGGTGTGGAACGTGTCATGGAAGTAAAATTGCAGACCTTGAAGAATGAGTTCGAGGCTATCCACATGAATGACGGTGAGACAATATATGACTTTTCCATGAAGTTAACGACGATCGTCAGTGGCATCCGTTCATTAGGCGACATGGTGGAGGAGATCTCCATCGTCAAGAAGTTCCTTTCAGCAGTTCTCCCAAGATTCATACAAATTGTTACCTCCATCGAGCAGTTCAGTGACGTTAAGAACATGTCAGTTGAGGAGGTCGTTGGTCGTCTTAAGGTCCTTGAGGAGAGACTTCGTAGCTATGGAAACAAAGAGGAGGAAAAATACCTCTTACTCACACATGAGGAGCGACTGACTCTTTTTTTCAATTACAGGGGTCGTGAAAGCTATAACAAGAAAAACAAAGGTCATGGACGTGGTCGCGGACATGGCCGTGGACGTAGTAGCAGAGGAGGTCATGGCAATACCTCACAAACCCATGACAATGACAACCCTTGAAAGAACAAGAGTCTGATCAAGTGTTATTGTTGTGAAAAATATGGGCACTGTGAGTTAATAAGCAAAAAAATATGGGTACTGTGAGTTAATAAGCTTGACTTAGCAAAAGACGTTATTAACCTAGAGCAATTTTAGGATAAATATTTAGTAGTTATTAATTTGAAAGTTTATGAGAGAAGATTTAGTAATTATTGATTTGAAAGTTTAGGAGATTGATTATGCAATTGCCCATTCTAAATAATCATGATAGGTATGTTATTTACACAACAAAAGAAAGAGAATTAATAAAGCATACGTGTTTAAAGTTCTTCTATTCAAAAGCTCTCTCCCCTCAAGTTGTTCTTCCGCTTCCGTTATTTGTTTCGACATACTTCGGTCGTGGGCAATTTCCAACATTTGGTATCAGAGCTTCCAGGATGTCAAAAAAAAAAAAAAGTCGTCATCACACGAAGTTGTCAGAGGAGATGTGACAACAATAAGGAGCGGAAGGGAGGGGAGTGTATCGCTCTAGTACCCGTTACTTACAAAGAGTAATTACGCAGCATGGTTGATAAAGATGCATGTTAACTTACAAGCAGAGGTTGTATGGGACGCCGTCGAGCATGGTGATGTTGAGGTGCATAAGGACAGGATGACTCTTTCTGCCATCTACCAAGCAGTCCCAAAGGACGTCCTTCTCATGTTGGCAGAAAAGGACTTAGCAAAGGCAGCGTGGGAGACGCTGCAAATAATGCATATGGGCGTGGAACGTGTCAATGAAGCAAAGGTGCAGACCTTGAAGAGTGAGTTCGAGGCTATCCGCATGAAGGACGGTGTGTCAATAGACGACTTTGCCATGAAGTTGACAACGGTCGTCAGTGGTATCCGTTCATTAGGTGACGTGGTGGAGGAGATCTCCGTCGTCCAGAAGTTCCTTCGAGCAATTCCTCCAAGATTCATGCAAATTGTTACCTCCATTGAGCAATTTGACGACCTCAAGAACATGTCGGTTGAGGAGGTTGTTGGTCGTCTTAAGGTCCAAGAGGAGAGACTTCGTGACTATGAAGACAAAGAGGAGGGAAAATACCTCTTACTCACACATGAGGAGTGGCTCGCACGGATGAAAAAGAAAGATGCAGATGACTCTTCTTCTTTAGGTACGAGTGAACGTGGCAGCCTTTACAAAGAAAAAAGATGTCGTGGTCATGGTTGCGGACGTGGTGGTAGAGAAGGTAGTGATAATACCTCACAAATCGATGAAAGTGTCAACCCTTAGAAGGACAAGAGTATGATCAAGTGTTACTCTTGTGGAAAATATGGGCATTATGCGGCAAAGTGCGGCAACAAGGAGCACGATGAGGAGGCAAACCTGATGTTCTCGGATGATGAAGAGCCCACATTAATGTTGGCCGAGAAAATGTCCAACTTGTTGATGCTCAATGAAAAAAAAGGTTATGGTGAACCCCTTCATAGATGGAGAAGATCGAGTGGAGACCAGCATGTGGTACCTAGACAACGGAGCAAGCAACCACATGACCGGAGATCGAGAAAAGTTCAAGGAAATTGATAAGAAGTTCATTAGAAACATGAAGCTTTGTGACTGATCAATTGTATCGATCCAAGCTGAAGGATCTATCTTGTTTCAATGTAAGAACGGTGATTAATGTCTACTTATCAAGGTGTATTACATCCCAAGTTTGAAGAGCAATATTGTAAGGATTCGAAATTTTGTTTTATTTATTTTAGATTTTATGCTAAGATTTTTATTTTTGCTGCCAAAATGAAAAGATATTATGCTGCATTTATTGTCGCTGGAAAAAGGTATGATTTCTAGCCAGGAAATTACTACCTTAGTGGAAAAGTCATAAAGACCTTTTATATTCCCATATACAACTCTCCTCCTTCCTTGTAAACAACTTTTGCTCTCCAAACGTTTAGGGTTTTCGAGGGTGTCTGAGAGTACGGAAAAATCGAGAGGGTTAGCCAGGAAAAACGTGTGAGGTGGTTCGCTGGATTTTTCTTCGGTGAGTGGCCGGAGGGAGAAGCGACCGAGGCTATCGGTGTTGAATATCGTTGCGCGTCGGTCGGAATAGGCGAGGGGTGTCGTCGCATCGTTGGAATCGGGGTTGTGACGTCGTCGTTGGCAGAGCAGCGACGATTAGGGTTTTCGCGAGATTTCGGGTAAGGAAGACGAAGGAAAACGGGTCGGGTTCACGTTTGGCCTCTAGACCAGCCCACGGAACGAACGCGGGCCCTGTGCGTTTCGGCTCAACACGGACGCGCGCTGCAGCCTTGGTCTCGGCTCCGCACGCGTGCTCTCGGCTCGGCTTGACGTGTACGGCGGCTCGGCTCCGTCAAAACCCGCGGCTCGGCTCCGTCAAATCCCGCAGCTCAGCTCGGCGGCTTAATTGGTCGGCTCGGCAGCTCAGCTTGGTGAATCGGTATCACTATAATATATCGATTCCAAGGTTTTTGGCCCTTCCGAAGCTGTTTCTGCCCTTAGTTTTACTATCCGAGGTCAGTATGGCTCGTAAACGTTAAAGACAGATTAGGTCGAGGGTTTATTTGATAAATAGCATGAGGTTTAGTTAGGGTACCTTATGAAAGGTTCTAAATTTTTATGTGGTTATCATAGGACATATTTAACCGCTGGGATTAGCTCGTTGTGAGTGACTTCAACCAAGACTATCGAGGTAAGTGACCTTACTGTTGGAGTTAGCTTACTACGTGTTGTATGATGGTGCGTACTCTGCGGCCCCTACATACACCATATTTATGTGATATGATTATGTGATGTATAGATTGTGTTGACCGTAGATTGTGTATGTTATGTGATGTATGAACTTGTGTTGACTGTTGACTGTTTATGTTATGTCATGAATGAGATGTTAGGATTGTATGCCATGAATATGTTGTTTGATGCCATAGATACACGTAGAATTATCGAGTCATGTTATGAGATGTTTATGCAACTGGAATGTTATGTAATATGCCATGTAATGTAAGTCATGTGAGATGCCATGTGATGTAAGAAACGTAAATGCGATGTTAGCACTGCTTATGTAATGTCATGTTCAATATGTTAAGGGACCTCATGCATATATGTATGTCACGTGCATCGGGATTCTTCCCCTTTATGATACGAAAGAATGAAATACGATATTTATGTTCGCCATGATATCATGCGGGCCCTTTTCTGTTCTGTGGTGTCCGGCTACGTGTAACACATTGTGCCCGACCAAGTCAGGCCCAGGGGGTACGTATAAGAGCCTGCCTGGTGGGTTCATGTACACGTACATGGGCCATGTGTGAAGGAGTACCACACATCCAACCCTACCCGGAATAGAAAAGCGCCCAAGGCTATGAAAAGTTTATGAAAAGTTAGGTCCCGCTCATATGTTGCATGCGTTTGCATTCCTAACCCCAACAGTGGGGTGACTTACTGAGTATTTCATAAAATACTCAAGCCACGTGCTACCTACATTTTTCAGGTAAAGGCAAGGCGCCAATGTACGGTTGACGGCGGAGCTGTGGCCACCATGGAAGTTGGAGACGGGATATTTCTAGGAGTTTACTTTTATTAGACTGTTTTAAGTTATAGGATTGAGTATCGTTTTATTTGGATTTATTTTGAATTCAGTATTGAAGGTTTATTTTCGGAGTTTAGGTAACGTTTTGGATTCATGAATTTTATGAAAGACTATTTCAAGGTTATTTATGATGAGCTTCCGCTTAATGAGATAAGTATGCATGGGTGACGTCACTAATTAGGTTAAAGAAAATTAGGGGCGTTACAAATATTATTAGCCTTGGTCAAATGACCGAAGGAGGTAGCCAAGTGGAAATAGTCAGCCCGTTCCTCAAGATATATGATCGAAACGGAGCCCTATTGATGAAGGTAAGACGGTTGCGAAACTGTCTATATAAGATACTATTGAAAGACTATCAACATCTTCCAAAAGTATCTATTGGCGTTGGCAGCAAGAAAGTGAAGAAGAAACCAACGGATCAAGAGAAAAAAGAATCAGAAAATAAATCAAGAAGCAACTAGAGCCTGTTTCAATCAGCTAAGTGCAACCTACAAGTCGATGTGTTTCATCAGACTTATCACCTCAACCAAGAAGGCCTAGAGGAAGACCACCATGGCATAATATAAATGAGATTTCAAACTTTCCTTCTCAACTCAAAAAACATAGAGGTAGGCCTAACAAGAAGGTTGAAAAAACAGAGGAGTACGTCACAAGAATTTTCTAGATGTAAGTTTGACGATGAATTCTCTACATAGAAGAGAGGAGTGGAAGAAAATGCATGTTGTAAAATTAAAGTTTCTTCTAAAGGAAAAGAAGTTATTAACCTACAATGAGTTTTGGATAAAGATTTAGTAGTTATTAATTTGAAACTTTAGAGATTGATTAGAAAGATTTAGTAATTATTGATTTGAAAGTTTAGGAGACCAATCGAGAAGATTTAGTAGTTATTGATTTGAAAGTTTAAGATATTGATTATTCATTCTCCGCTATAGATACTCGTGATAGGTATGTTATTTACACAACAAAAGAAAGAGAATTAATAAAGCATACGTAAGGTTCCTCTATTCAAAAGCTCTCTCCCCTCAAGTTGTTCTTTCGCTTCTGTTATTTGTTTCGACATACTTCGATCGTGGGAAATTTCCAACAAGCACTATGCGGTAGAGTACCGCAAGAAGAAGCGAGATGAGGAGGCAAACCTCACACTCACGCAAGATCAAGAGCCCACACTAATGCTGGCCGAGAAGATACCTAACCTGTTGATGCTCAACAAAGAAAAGATTATGGCGAACCTTGTCACAAAAGGAGCAACATGTGGTACCTTGACAACAGAGTAAGTAACCACATGACCGGAGATCGAACAAAGTTCAAGGAGCTTGATGAAAAGCTCATTGGAAATATGAAGTTTGGCGATGGATCAATTGTACCGATCCAAGGCAAAGGATCCATCTTGTTCCAGTGCAAGAATAACAATAAACGTTTACTGACCAAGGTATACTATATCCCAAACTTGAAGAGTAACATTATCAGTCTTGGTCAGATGACGGAAGAAGAAAACAGAGTGGAGTTAGCTGGCTCGTTTCTCAAGATGTTCGATATAAATGAAAAGTTGTTGATGAAGGTAAAACGATTGCATAACCACCTATACAAGATACTATTGGAGACCAGCCAGCCCACCTCCCTATTGACGGCAGTTGCAGACCTAGCTTGGCTATGGCATGCAAGACTTGGGCAATGAACGTTCAGACCCTCTAAATGATGGCAGATAAGAAGATGGCTACGGGGATACCCAAAATCATACACCCGTGTTGGATCGGTATGGCAACCCTAGAGGGGGGGGGGGGGGAGGGGTGAATAGGGTTTTAACGATACAAGTGTTTAAACGTGATTAATTTTTCTAATGATGAAACTTTTTACAAATAAGTAGAATATGATAATTACTATAACAAAATAATTCAAGTCAAAACAACAATCAAGTAGAACATGCATTAAATCACAATAATAATTTTGAAATTAAATAGGAAAGAGTTAGAGAAAATGACACCGTAGTTTTATAGTGGTTCGGTCAAACTCGACCTACTCCACTCCCCAAGCGCCTTTTGGGAATTTGAATAAAGAACTTTCTCGACTCTTTCCACGGATCAGAGCCAAACCGCTACACCGCTCTTTTTACGAGTTCAAGAGCAAACTCAATCCTTTCCACGGCACAGGATCAAACCGATACAAGTATTTGATTTTGATAATAACACACCACAACTCTCTCAAAGAGTAGATTTACAATTTGGGACACTCACAACTATTTCCTCACAATACAATAATAATCCCTCTCAAGGATAAGATGAAGAGAAATAAACTTGTAAGCTTGGAGAGAGCAACAAACAATGGAGACTTTGAACAAGAGGATTGAAGAATGTACGTAAGTTGTCTATTTTAAAATGTGGGGGAAGATGAGTTTATATAGAGGAGAAAAGTGGTAAAATGTAGGAATTAATAT
The DNA here is from genome assembly GCF_057944985.1 of Cucurbita pepo subsp. pepo. Lineage (NCBI taxonomy): Eukaryota > Viridiplantae > Streptophyta > Magnoliopsida > Cucurbitales > Cucurbitaceae > Cucurbita > Cucurbita pepo. Next base: position 13,564,201 of record NC_141798.1, read on the forward strand.
TGACAATTGGATTGTGTTAGAATAATGGAAGACAGAGATTAAGAGTAAATAAATAAGAAAATTTTCCAAATTCATTTATTTAAATTTTTTAATATAATAATAATAATAAGTTATGTGAATAACGGTCAAATGAAAATTCAAAATTTATTATAAATATAATAATATAATAAGAATAAAAACTATGTGAGTAACTACCAAAATTTTAAAATATAATAATATAATAATATAATAATATAATATAGTAATAATAAAAATCGATACGAGTAACGGTTAGATTCAAATTTATATTTTGTAAAAATAATTTTATTTAGAAATATAATAATAAGAAAAACTCCACGATTTGTTACTCTTCCAACATTATAAATGTCATACTTTGATATATTTTGATTTGTCCATCATTTTGATTTTGCAGCCAAATCATCACGTCGGGTATGTTGTCTCGACTCTAATTTCTTCGTTTTAGCTCTGATTTAAGTAATTGAATAGTCGTTGTAATCGTTATTCCCGACCTTATACTGTGGACAGTTCAAAATACTGAAAAGAGTTAATAATTAAAAGTAGTTTGTTATCATCAAAACATCAATCAATTAATTGATTGAAATTAATTAAAGTGAGATCAAGGGCCAAAAAGCCAACAACCTGAACCAGCTATGTGAAAGTTGCCTAGCCTCCAAACAAACAATACTGTCAGTCCCAGCTCAAACTAGTTTCCGTGCTGAGTGACCACTGCAACTAATTTATAAGATTTGTGTGGCCCAATCACCCATCATCGATTGCTGGTAACAAGTATTTTTCTCTTACTTGATGACGATTATAGTCGTTGGATGTGGGTGTACATGCTCAAAGAAAAAGGAGAGGCATTATGTGCGTTCAAGAAGTTCAAAAGACTCGTTAAAAACGAGTCTGATCACAAGCTAAAAACCTTGTGCACTGACCGAGGTGGCGAGTTCTTATACCAAAACTTCTCAAAGTTTTACGAAGAGGAAGGTATCAAGTGTCAACTCACCACACCGTACACTCTACAACAAAACGGTGTGGTCGATCGAAGATACTGCACCATAATGAATACTCCAAGAAGCTTACGCAAGAGCATGCAAGTCCCGACGATTTTCTTGGGCGAGGCAATACAACATGCGGTTTATCTTTTAAAACATTTACCAACAAACGCGTTGGACACTCGCACCGGCATGATTCGGCAAGACACCTCACTTCGATTGTACAACACATGTTAAGACGGCAAAACCATATATCAAAAAGCTTGATGAAAGAAGCCAAAAGATGGTGTATTTTGGCGTAGAGGATGAGACCAAGGCACACAGACTGTATGATCCGCAACATAAGAAAATTCATGTAAGGATGTCATATTCGAAGAAGAGAGGAAATGGGATTGGTGCAATGTTGGCAATAACAAGCAGATTGTTACAGAGTTCACTACTCTGGAAGAACTCTGGAAGAAGAGGAAGACGCAACAAATCTAGAAAGTGCCCCTACAGAAACACCAATAAGTCCACACATGTTATCACAGGTGACACCGAAAGGCATGATGGACTCTCCAGAATAAGAGAGCTCAGGCGAGAGCACAGAAAAATCCACAACAGAGGATGGACCAAAGAAGTTTCGTACTCTTGCTGAAATTTATGCGGATACACTTGAAGAAAAATTGAATCCTGGTGAGTTAGTGTTGCTAGCGACCGTGGAGCTGACAACCTACCGTGAGGTAGCAACTGAGACTATGTGGCAGGAGGCCATGCAAAAAGAGCTTGAAGCCATCGAGAAGAACAAGACATGAACATTAACTAACTTACCGTCCGGACACAAGCCCATTGGTTTGAACTATGTGTTTAAGTTGAAGAAGAATATTGAAAGAAATGTCATCAAGCATAAATCAAGACTCATGGCGAAGGGATACGTGCAACGACAAGGAGTTGATTTTGAGGAGGTTTTTGCGCCTGTGACCAGACTGGACACTATAAGGTTGATTCTTTCCCTCGCAACTCAACACGGGTGGGAGGTCCATGACTTGGACGTCAAATTGGCATTCTTAAATGGTCAGCTCCAAGAAGAAGTGTATGTTGCCCAACCAGAAGGGTTCATCATCAAAGTCGAAGAACACAAAGTGTACAAGTTGTCAAAGGCCCTCTATGGTCTACGACAAGCACCAAGGGCGTGGAACATGGACAAGAGCTTAAAGAGTCTAAAATTTATGAAGTGCTTGCAAGAACAAGCAGTATATACAAGAAACAATGAGACTGAAACACTCATAGTTGACATGTACGTTGATGACCTGATCGTCACTAGTACAAGTGTTGAAGGCGTCAAAGAGTTCAAGCAGCAAATGATGGAAGAATTTGAGATGATTGATCTCGGGTTACTCATGTACTACCTCGGTATTGAAGTGGACCAAAGGAAAGATTGCATCATGCTAAAGCAATCGGCCTATGCTAAGAAGTGGTTGCAACAATTTAAGATGGCAGAGTGCAACCCGACCAAGTATCCCATGGAAGAAAAATTACAACTCGGGAAAGATGCTAAAGAAAACTTGGTGAATTATACTGAGTATAGGCGTGTCAGCGGAAGTCTAAGGTACTTGACTCATACTCGTCTGGACCTTTCAAATGTTGTTGGAATAATGAATAGGTACATGGAAAAGCCCACTATGATGCATCATCAAGCGATTAAGCACATTCTCTGCTATGTGAAGGGAACCAAAAGCTACGGGTTGAAGTATCAAAGAGGGTGAGGTCTTGAAGAACTAGTTGTTTTTACCGATAGTGATTCAACTAGAGACATTGACGATAGAAAAAACACCACAGGAATGGCGTTTTATCTCAACGAAAATTTGATCTCTCGGCAATCTCAAAAGTAGCGAATTGTGACACTATCTTCCTGTGAGGCCGAGTTCATGGCAGCAACTGCGGCGTCGTGCCAAGCATTGTGGCTGAGAAATTTGTTGAGCGAAGGGACTAGAAGTGAACTAAAGTCGATAGCTCTCTACATCGACAACAAATCTGCAATTGCGCTGATGAAGAATCCAACATTTCACGAACGTAGCAAACATATTGACACTCGCTTCCACTTCATCCGTGAGTGTGTTGAGAAGAGACAAATCCTTGTGGAGTTCATATGCACTAGAGAGCAACGAGTGGATATTCTAACCAAGGCCCTAGCAAGTGTTAAGTTTGCAGAGATGCGGGAATTGCTGGGAGTGAAGAATCTCAAACAAAGTCAAGTTTATGGAGGAGATTGTGAGCTTATAAACATGACTCAGTAGAATAACTCATAACTTATCGAGTAACTTTAGGAGAATTATTAGTAGACTTGGTGGAATAAGCTATAACTTATGAAGCAACTATTGGAGAATTGGTAGTAGTTGTCAAATTGTGGACGAAGTTTTGAGGTAATGGACTAAGTTGTATGCTTTAATTAGAAAAATCGTTAGTAGTTTTAATTTGAGGAGAAAGTTTAAGAAATAAATTAGTGCTTTCTTCACTATAAACACTCATGAGAAGTATGATTGTTTTGCAACGACACAACAACAAAGAGAATTAAAAAGCTGAGTGCTTATGGTTTTCTTTGTTCCAAAAATTTCTCTCTCCTCAAGTTTTTTTCGTTTGCCTTGTACTTTTTTCGACGTAATTGGGATCGTGGGTCAAATCCAACCTTCATTACCAAAACGCCATGCTGCAATCATTTTCGTTTCAGGAGTATGAATCAGAGTACAGATTTTAGGCATGGGGTGGCACTGGTTGTATAAAATGTAAGAAACGTCCAATGAGAGAGTGGATAAGTTTTTAAGTCCAATTTCAACGGGATATTCTCAACAAAATTTAATGTGGAAACTAGCTTGATTCCACAGAGAATATTTTGATTTTTTTTTTTTTTTTTTTTTTTTTTTTTAATATAAAAGATATCTGCGTTGATTCTCATGTTGGAAATATTCATGAAGATGGGCCAACCTATTGATTTTCTCGAATAGAAAGAAAAAAAATAATATACAGGGTGACATCATTTACAACCCTAGGACCCTAGGGAACCATAACGATTTCATCTTAACATATTCTTTAAAATAATAATAATAATAATAATAAACCCTAAATATTCTTGAACAATCATTTATTTGAAATAATCCCATATATATTACACCTTCTTGGCCTGATTTCGATGCTCATTTGCTATACAAATACGATCATTTGCCAGAAACCTAATAACAAATATTCATTAATTTGAAAGAACTATATCATCGTTGGAAGAAAATATATCATTATTAGTCGTCGTTTTAAATCAAAACGTGGTTGGTTGTTAGGTTTTCTTTTAGAATGTTTGCTTAATCCACCGTAAATGGGATGTGAAAATTTTCTATTTATAATCAAATAAATAATAAGGATATGGAAATAGTAATAAACAAAAATAACAATAAATGAAAAGATACCTATAATAAGAAGACAAATATCTAGATATTATATATATGGTAAACTATAATTTAGTACTAAATATTCTTAATACTTTTCTATTTGACCGACGTTGGTATTTGTTTAAAACTATTACTTTTTGATATCTCTAGGGAGTCTACACCGATTAATTAAGAATAAGATCGTGAATTTATAAGTAAATACATCATTTTCAAAAACCAAAATCAGTTTATCTTCCAAATGAACCATTGCTAACATAATCATGATACTATAGCTGGCTGTTGGACTTTGAACGTTCTTAGAGAACATAGAAATAAAATATGAGGGATCTAGAGATATTTTTTTCAAATCTAAATATCTCAAATTACTTTTCCTATTCTTTATTCACAACTTTAAATATATTAAAATAAAATACAATGAATATAAAGTTGAAATTATAAGTGTCTTAAAAGTTTCACAATGGTAGAGAACTAAAATAGGAAGAGTGACCCAAAATGTTATCCTTTCTTAGGCAAAGAAAAAGAAAGAAGGAAATGCTCAACTTTCAATTATCAATTGTTTGAAACTTTACCTAAGATACCCACATTGGAACTTTTATTATCCTCCATAAGTTGTAGATATTCTAATTCCAAAAGTTGGAAAATATTTTAAGGATTTATCCAATGAATTGATAAGAAAATGAGAAAGGGAATAGGCCAAGAAAGATGAATTGTCAATGTCAAGGAAGAGAAATGGTGCATTAAGAACACCCACTTGGGGCACCAAAAGGGAGTTAGATATAAATATAACATAGCATTGTCTGTCAAATGATAGTGTAAGTTGGCAATGAAAAGGGGTTGAGAGACCACATGGGGAAGGGAATTCATGCTATGCTATGCTATCCTATCATTTGTCTTCAATTACAACATTTAATCGAATACCAAAACATTTTTTCAACGCCAACATTGTTTGGTTGGCTCTAATTATAGCCATATATAATCCTTGCCCGACAAATTATGGACCCAAAAGAAGGATAATATATCTAAATAACGTGTAGTTTTCATTTAGTTTACAAAACAATTTATTTTGTTTGAAAATTGATCGATATCAATTAAACTTATAATAACCAAAAATTATAAAAAGAAATATATAATATATTAATTAATAAAAATAAGAAAAGTTGTTCCACATCCATGGAGAAAGTTGGAGTTGGACTCTAATATAAAAGGTGGTTCCTTGCCTTAGTCACAACCGTTTCTCACTTTCATCACATTTAAAGAATCCATATTTTTACCGTGGCTAGTCTGATTTGGGCTAATATGTTCAAACTCTCCTACATTTTCGACTTTTTGGGAGTCGTTTATGATATTTTTGGAGGCGTTTGAGTTCAATTATGATTGTAGGACTCCATGAATGAAATTGGATTTCAATGAGCAACTTTAAGCTAGCATGAAAAGAGTGTACTGACTTCAGCTTAGGCCAACCAAGTAAGTGGATTTATCATTGATTTTGTTGGATGACTTGTATGATGTATGAATGACATGTGTTATGTGGACCCTATACGTGTCATATTTTATGATTATTTGACGTGTATGTTATGTTTACGCGATGATATAAGTTATGTTATGATGCAAGGCGTGCTATGTTATAAGTTATACTATGAGATGATTATGCTATGTTATAGAGCAATGTTGTGATATCAATGTTGTATGGTGGATGAAGCTCCATATGTCACGCTACGTTAACTATGTTAACATGTTCACTCTATGTCTATGAGACATTAGTAAGCCAGGAATATTAATCATGAAATATATGACCAGTAATACATATGTATGTCTCATAGTGACACCATGCCATGAAAATAATAGAGGTATGAGTCTGCATCATAAGTATATGTTAGGAGGACCTCATGCATCTTAAATGTCATTTGCATTAAGATACTTTCCCGTTATGGTTAGTACGAATGTGTCCACTACGATATAATGTACACCAAGATATTATGCACAATTCTTTCCCTCCTTGACTTCCGATAGCGTGAGTGTATCCTAGCCTGATAGATAGTCCTAGGGTGTATCCTAGCCTGATATATAAGTCCGTTTGGTGAGTCCATATGTGTGTGCATGGACCGCGTGTAGAAAAGTACTATACATCCAATTTTGTCGGAAATGGAAAGTAGAGGTCAAGGTCATCATGTTCTACGAAAGAATAGATCCTACCATGATTACATGTGATTTCATTTTATAAGCTTAATAGTGGGGCTAGTTACCGAGTATCTTTTAAGTACTCAAACTTCATACTACTTTTTCAAGTAAAGATAAGACACCTATGTATAGATGTGACGTCACTATATAGGCCACAAAAACATAATAAGGATAGTTGCATTTTCTATTCAAGTTGTAGCCGGTTAGGTTAAGGTGTTTTCATTATTTGAAATTATTGTTATTTCATTTTCGATATTCCATTGATGTTTACTTTTATCTTAAGTGAATTTAGAGCGTTCAAGTCTATATCATTATTTACATGTGAATATTTCTTAACGAATTCCGTCACATGTTAGATATGTCCGCATGTAATAGTGTCGTTATTTTAAGTAGTAAAAATAGAGTATATTTTTCTATTAAAAACAGGGTCGCCACCAAATGCATGTGTGTGACGCCTGAATAAACTTTTGTAAGGGAATAATTTAGACATTGCATTTAAAAAATTGTTATCAATTCTCATATGCTTTTAACTTCTTCAAATGCCAATTAATAAAATGAGTTACTTTTTGCTGTCTCTTGTCCCTTTATTTTTCTCTACAATTTGAAAATATGTGTGTGACGCCTCTATTTTCCTATTAAAAATAGGATCGTTACCAAATGCATGATGTTTCTAATGCGTGGTGAGAAACATTCATTTAAAATATTTTATAAAAGGAGTCTTGGACTTAACATTTAAAACAAATACCTTAAAATAACATAGATATAACAAGGTGGAAAATAAATTTCATAAATTAAAGAAGATAAACAAAGCCTTGAACTAACCTAAAGGCTACTAAACAGACATAAATATGACTACCCTAACACTAGTTTCATGGTATTCATCATGACGTCGTCATCCGTATATGGTTACCTTACTTTTACTTGAAAAGAAAAAAAAAATAGCACAAAATACTTAGTAAGTAATCCTACCGTGAGGTCGAAAAATGCAAACACATGCGATATGATGGGGTATATCCTTTTAAAAATAACATGACATGGCCTTAGGCAGCTTTCCACTATGGGCAGGTTGGATGTGTAGTACTTCCTCACACATGACTTACGTAAGCGCAGCTTGGCTCATCATGTAGGCTGGAGTACCACCTGGGCCTGATTCGTCGGGCTAGCACTCGTTAATGGACTACCGAATACTATGTAGGAAAAGGGTCGCATAACATCATGGTGAACATAAATGTCGTAAGTACGTGTTCATACTAATCATAACGGGGAAGTATTCCGATGCATATGACACACAAAAATGCATGAGGTCCCTATAGCTTAAAATCATGGCATAAATTTATGATGCAAGTCAAACCTCCATTCATTTATAAAATAACGGGTCTAAGAATCATGCATTCATAATTCCTATCTAATCTTTCATACATAGCTTAATGACGTGGGATATGGAGGTTTAAGCATCATCGATCATCAACATCATAACAGAGTTCTATAGCATGTCATAGTCACTCTATAGCATAGCTTATAAACATGACATAACACCATGTAGCATGACAGTATAACATAGTATAGCATAGCACAACATAACATAACACAGCAATACAATCATAATTATGCACGTCCAGCAGCCACGGAACACATGTCATCATACATCATATAATTCGTCCAACGAAACAAACAATGGAGCCACTTACGTGGTTGGTCTAAACCGGAGTTACTAAATATTCCTAAAGCTGACCTAAATAACGAGCTTAGTTTACCTAAAAGTATCAAACAACCACATTTTTTAGCTCAAAATAATTTAAATTGAGCAAATATAGATCATACTAACCTTAAATGCTCAAAAAAAAAAAATGTTACAAAAAAACTCCCTAAGGGTCGAAAAGGTAGGACATGAGGTACACATAATCACCCTTGGCACAATAGCCCACCATCTATCGATTGGAGAAACCGTATGCTGGCCCCACTATTAACTGATTCAAAATCTTGTCTAAACTAGGGTTCCTCTATTGGAAATCAATAACCCGCTATTAGACTATAGGTTGGATTGTGAATCAAACCAACTGTGCAACAACTCCCTCCACTACTACCGTTATTCCTAGCTCAAAATCTGCCTACACTCGTGACTCTCTATTAATCATAGCCGAGGAGTGAGTTATCTTTCGGCTTCAGACATTGACGATTACATTTGATTTTTCGGAGTGGTATTGAATGTTTATATCATAATCGTTTATCAACTCTAGCTACCTCATTTGTCTCATTTTCAATTCCTTTTGCGTCAAGAAATACTTAAATTTCTTGTAGTCAATATAGATCTAAGTCTTTTCTCGACACAGGTAGTGTCACTAGATTTTAAGTGCAAACACCACCACATCTAGCTCTAAATCATGAGTGGGTTAATTTTTCTCATAGTCCTTCAAATGATTGGATGCATAAGTGATAACTTTTTCATGTTGCATTAGTACACATCCTAGCCCTTTCTTAGGGTCATCACTATAAATGACATTTCCTTATGAGCTCTCTGGACTGTGAGAATTGGGTATGACACTAACCTTTGTTTTAAATCTTGAAAGCTCGTTTCACAGGTGTCACTCCATATAAATAGGGTGCCCTTCTTGGTCAACTGCGTGAGCGGTGAAGCTATCTTAGCAAAATTCTGAACAAAACGCTGATAGTATCTTGCCAACCTCAGGAAATTGTATACCTCAGTAACTGTAGTTGGGCGATTCCACTTGGTGACAAATTTTACCTTAGTAAGTTCTACCAAAACTCCATCCTTCAGTACCACGTATCTTAAGAACGAGATCTAACATAACCAAAATTCGCACTTGGAGAACTTAACATACAACTTGTTCTCCCTCATTTTTATTAGGACTTTCCCTCAAGCATGCTGGAAGGGCTTGTGTTGATATGTGGAGATAGTCTTCACTCTTAAAAAGTGTGGAGTAAATAACGTGACCATGTTGCAGGGGATGTAAGGGAATGTTAGGGTCATCCAAGGTGAACCTAGAGAATGGGTCATTATAAATGATATCATAGTGATACCTCTTCTAGTAAGATGTGGTTGGGGGACGAACCAAGGTGGAAGTTGGTGTGCATGTGTGTAACAGCTCAAGCCCACTGCTAGCAAATATTATCTTCTTTGGCCAGTTACGTATCACCGTCAGCCTCACGATTTTAAAACGCGTCTATTAGGGAGAGGTTTCCACACTCTTATAAGGAATGCTTCATTTTCCTCTCCAACTGATGTGGAATCTCACAATGTGACACCCGAGTAAAAAAGAGGTACATGAATGAATTGAACCATATCTGATGAGAGCGATGCTAAGGATAATATGGATAAGATGACTAAGAAATGCTAAAAAGAAATTAAAGTTACTATCTATATCAACAATGTGCACCTTCCTTTTCGGTTTTTCAATCATAGTAACTTCATTAATAAACATGTTTTGTTAGGCAGCATGTGAGTGAAGACAAATTTTGCTAAAAGAAATTTGTGTTTGTTTATGAAGATAGTCTGTACTCATAGAAGTAAGAAACAATGTGATCATGTCGTAGGGGATGTAGGAAAATGTTCCGGTCATAAAGTATTGAATCTAAATTTTGAATGCAAATTATAAATTGAATCATCAAATGAGAGTGATATGGTGTTTGTTCAATTTGAATCACATCAACTAATTCGAGTCTTAAAATTTTTTTTTTTTTTTTTTCTTTTGTAATCTTAATAACTTATTGATGAATTAATGGATAAAGAAATATTTGATCATTTTCGTGAATAAGCGTCCTCTCTAGAACTACTACTAAATTGGTAGAGGAAAATAGAAGAATAAAAAAATGGTACATTTAATCTAATCTTTGAAGAAGCTTACATTTGGTTTAGGGTTTTAATTGATACAACTTTTAATTATTTTTAAATAAAATTTAAAGTGAATTTATATGTAGGTAAAATTTTAAAATTTTAATTAAAACAATTATTAGTTTACCGTTTAAATGCCATTTCAAAATTTAAAAATAAAAATTGATTTTTAAAATTAAATATTAACTAAATAAGAATTTTCAAATTAATGTAGGTCCGAATCAAAGATTTAAATCTTCCATTCATATTTATTAGACTAAAAAAAGTAAGAATGCATTGAATAAACTTTGATTGATGAGACAATAATGAAACTTTTGAAGGATAAATGATTCAATTAAAATTAAGAAGTGAAAGATTGAAAGGAGATATTAAAAAGAAAAAACAAAAAAAGTGTCCCACCAAAACTAAGGAGCTTAATAGAAGCAAGCCTCAAAATGAGTGACGTAGAGGGCTCCAAGTTTATGTTGTGTTGACCAGAATCAGCATGGGACAGACATTTGTATGAGTCCCAAAAGCACCAATTTGCAAAAGGCAAGGCCCCTTGTTCTTTGCTAAAAAGGAAGAATGATACCACAAAAACACACCCTACCACACTCTTCTGGGTCAACTTTAAGGTGCATCCAAACTTTAATTCTCATCACTCTTTTTTTTTTCTTCATAATTCAAGAAAGTATTGATAATTAATTGAGCTTTGATGAATTTTAAATCTTAAAGTCCTGTAATAAAAGTGATATGAAAGAAATGGACATGGGGAGGCCCACCACAACCTAATTCGATGTAAAATGATAAAGCATCCACAATAATATGTATGGAGTAGGGCAGTGTGTATGGGGTCACCCAAAATTCATATTAATTTTGAAATCGACCATTAACCATTTCTTTTGAGTTTGTCCAAGCTACGAGCTCATTTTTAAATGTAGGTGTGGTTGGAGGCTGTTTGTTTGGAAGTTATGTTGGAAAACTATTTTCTATTTTTTTTTCTTTTTTTGGTAATTTAGTCCCTCGAAAAAAAAAAAAACTATTTGGTTCTGGTTGTTAGTCAACGATCTATTGGTTGATAGATTAATGATGTGATGTAGTACTCGAGCTAAGAAGGTATAAGCTTTCTTACTTTTCCTTTTTATTTTCAAATGGATGAAATTTGTCAAGGGTATATAATAGAAGATAAATATGCTTAAAATATACGTAAATAGTGAGAAAAAAAGTCAAAATCAAAGTCAATATTCAAGATTGGAAGTTGGAGAGAAAACGTTTTGAAGTATGATTTTCGATCGAGGTGTAAGAACATGAGTTTTAAGATTTTACCCCAACTTTAAATGCGTTTATCTTTTTCCGCATTCAATAGAAAATCAATTTGGTTGGATTTCTAGATTGAAACTCTTCTAACTTAGTGGATGAGCCATGTTGAATCCAATTCCATAAAAAAATATATAAAAATTGTAGAAATTACAAATATATGTGTTATCGCATTCGAAATTCAGAATTTGAGAGAAGTTTGTGGAAATGAAACACAAGTATGTTGAACCAGGCTCGAACACATGTACAATCAACGAAGGGGAAGGTATGTCTCGGCTCTATGTTAATTTTAAGAACAAAAAGTTGGCTCCGTGTTAATTGTAAGAATAAGTTGAAAATGTGAGATGAGGATCTAACCCAAGATCATGAGGTGAAAGACCATGCGAGGGCGACATTAGAGAGGGAAAAAATTACACTGGCTTAAATTCGAACTCGGGTGTGACCTTAACTATACAAAAGACCAACGTGGCAGTCACACATGACAACTATGTGTCTGACCTCCTTACTTGCACGTGAAGACACAAAGAGTGTGATATTTTGCCCATTCTACCTCTGTTTAACCGTTTCCACTCTTATTTTGATACAAGTCTATTATAACTTGAATATGCTTAGTTAGAGAACTTTTTTGAAGATTTGAACCATCAAGCAAGCTAGAAGCAAGAGCGGATCAGACATGCACGACCATGTAAGTAGCCAATTAGATTCCTTTTGACCATTACTTATAGGGATCACTAGAATATACTAGCATGTGAGCATGATTTGCCATATATAGCTAAAAATGCATGTTTATGGCGTTAGATTGAGCTAAAATGATAAGCATACTATGTATGATGTCTACAAATATTTGAAATGTACTTTAAGAATGTTTGATTAATCCACCACACCATAGGTGTGAAAGTGATCTTATTTATAATCAAATAAATTACAAGAATATGAAAATAGTACTAAATGGAAATAACAATAGATGGAAAGATGCTTATGGTAATAAGGCAAATATCTAGATATTTGCCTTATAATAAAATATCAAATATGATATACATGATATACTATAATTTAATTAGTAAATATCCTTAACATACCTTGAATGAACCGTTTGTTGTATGAGATGCTTTCCCTATTCTAGCTACTCTATATTAATAATGAGAATTGTACACCAAGTAATTGATCAAGTTATCTCCCTATTTGAGCATGCATAATATATATTGGGATAAGAATAGACGCTAGAGCTAGAACGGTTTTACGATAACTTAAGTTAGGATATCTCTAGTAAATCGAGCACCCCAAGATCGAGAGCGGTGATAAAAAGTTTAGACCCTACTGCTCCAATAACAAAAGTTATCCTAAGAACCTAGCTAACTTCCACGGGACCAAGAGAAGACCAAAAAAGTTCATCATGCCTAGTCGTAGTGTGAATGATGCCATTAAAGTCTTCACCTCCTATCTCCTTTGATACACCATTCGTTGTATCAGCAACCTAGGTGGGACCTAGAAAGTGTTGTAAAGCTTTCGTGAGAGGGGACAATGGTGGTTTGTATAGAGGGTTGTCCATTAAGTTTATGTAGAGATATCGAGAGAGAGAGAGAGAGATGGGATAGTGTTAGGAGTGTCCACATTGTAAGCGTATTTGAAGTGTGTTTTAAATGCTAAAGGTAAAAGAGAAGGGTGGGGGAGGCAATAATTGAAAGGGGGGAAGGGAGGAGGGGGAATGGGTAAGTACAAAAGGAAAGAAAGAAAGAGGAGGAAGTGGGGGCCCAAAAGAAGAAAGAGAAGAGAGGTGCACGTGGGGCAGAGATAAAGCCTGCCATTTTGACCAAAAATCTCCTTCTGCTCTCTGCTTTGTGGCCGACACCAGAATTTGTAGCTTGCATTTTTAGCTTCTCTCTCTCTCTCCCCTTCTCACACTCTTCTTCACCCACTCTCTCTCTCTCTCTCTCTCTCTCTCTCTCTCTCTCTCTCTCTCTCTCTCTCTCTCTCTCTCTCTCTCTTCGAATCTTCACATCATATCTCTCTCCTCCCTTTTCCTTTTTTTTTTTTTTTTTTTTTTTTTTTTTTTTATTTCCTTCATCATCTTAAAAAAACACAACGAAAAAAAATATCATTTTTTATCCGTTGTAGATTTGATTCTATCACTTTATTTTGCCTACACTATCTAATCTACTAAAAACTCCATTATTCTTTTAATCTAAAAATTTTAACCCCTCAAATGTTTCTCTTTACGATTTTAAAATGGACGAATATATATATAATATAAAAAGACGAAAGAAAAAGTTGAGTTGGTTAGTCACACTTAAAAGTTTATGTTGAATTTGAAGAGGATGGATTCAGAAATTGTTTCGTAATTATTATGCCCTAATAACCCATTCAAAGTTTAGGTTGAATTTGAAGGGGATGGATTCAAAAATTGTTTCGTAATTACTATGCCCTAATAGCCCATCAAGATTTTCCAACATTTTCAAATAGGGTTGGAATATTCAAGTAAATACTATCCATATACGATTGTAATAATTGGTAAGAACTATATCAAATGTCCATCCCAAACCTTACTTTTTCTCCTTTGTCCAAGTCTGTCACAAACTTGATTCCAACATAAGCATCCTAGTGTGTATGGCTTAGCACTGCATCAGTGCATAATGATTCTATTTTGCTAATGCATTTTTTTTTTATATAAATACAAATTAATTATTGACCTAATTAACTAAGTTCTGGCTACAATAGTTGACGTTGTTTGTTAGAAATGACCTTGTGTCGGGCTAATAACTAAACCAACTTGAATCATAAGTAACAATATGAACCACAACCACTATTGACAAGATGAATTTGATGAATTCGATAATGAGTGACATATAAGGAGGGCACCACTAAAGGACAAGATCAATCAAATCTTACAAAATATCCAAGGATTGAATATCATTATCGCATAATTTCTCGGGATTCTCAATCACCCAAATCTAATCCTAAAAGCTTTCTTAAAGAATTTTGTTGATCATTGTAACAGATAACAAAAAAGATTAAAACAGTCAACCCTTCCTAAAAATCTCGCGATTTTCAGTGAAGGCAGCCACGAGATATCCGCACGATTCAGCCCACATTACTTTCTTTTTAAAACCGACCTCAACCCTACTTTGCCCACTTACCTTCTAAGAACGTGAGAACATCAAGAGAGTGAGTATGACTCGACCCATCCGACGACTTGCGTGCGCTCCCCTACACATGTGTGACATGTGTCCTCCCACTGTCTCAATCGACTCTAGCAGCTAAAAATCACTTATTCGACTCGGGTCTCAAATTTTTTACACTGTTTTCTAGGTTTTGGACCCTCTAGGAGTTGATTTTGATCTTATTTAAGGCAATTAAGATTAGTTTAAGTTTCGTTTATTCAATTTAAGTAGGGTAAGTTGTAGGGCTTGCTAAAAGAATTAAGAGGATATTGTTAATATGGTGGAGTACCCGCACATAGGTTGACACAAATTTCGAGGAACAAATCAAGTCAATCTCAAAACAATAAGATAGAATGCCAACTAAGGCCAACCAAGTAAGTGGCCCTACTATTGGCTCGTTCGGAAAACTTGTTTTATGTATGATGACACGTGCCCAGTGGCCCTTGCACATGTCCATGTATATTGATATGATGTGTTATGGTGATGTAGTATGTTATGATGATGTGATATGCTATGATCTTACGATGTTGTGATGATGTGATGTATTATGGAGCTATGATACGTTATGATTTAGATCTAGTATATTATGATGATATGACATGGTATGATGATATCTCATGTTACGATGATATGCATGTATGAAATGCTATGTTGCATTATGATATGACATGCTATGACATGAATGATAACAAAGAGTTTTTTTTTATACAAACCCTAAGTAATATTATGTATGATCAATGTACGAAAACTTATGTATGCATGTTACCTAGGGTAATATGGGAAGAAGGTGTGAGGTTGTGCTACATGAATGATTAAGATGAAAAATATAAGGACCTCATTCATATTTTATATTCACTTACATCAAGATACTTTCCCTTTTATGAGTACAGATGCATACACTATGATGACGATTATCATGCTTGGTATGATACACGACGGTCGTTGTACCTCCAGACGTCCGACTACAGCCAACTAGCCTGACCATGCAGGCGAAAGGTGATATTTAAAATTAAAATGTTTTCTCAAAATTTAGTGCATTCATGAGCTACTTAAACTTAATTGAATGCAAAAACACGAGAGAATGTTGTGATGTGATGTCTTTTGTGTTTTCTTCAATTGTTTTTGCAACAATATTTCACACAAGGATTAAAGGATGACCTCTTAATAAAGGAAAAAATGATATAAACCCAAACATCTCATACTCAATATGAACCTCTAAAAAGTTGGGAAGAATATTGTTTAAATTACCACTAGATAAAAGTCAACTCATATTTAGTGAAGTCAAATTTCATTAAAGTTGAACTCAAGTTTCAATTAATTTCACATTAAGATAAATCAAGTTTCATCTATGTAACAAGAATTTTAAGATACTTTAAATAAGATTTCATTTATTCTTAGACGATTATATTTTTATACAATCCCAAGAGTTTGTAAGTTGAGCTTGATCGAACCCTACAATGGTTGGTCGGTCCAAAACTTTTTGGTTTTACCTATTGGGTCAAACCTTGAGAGAGTAAGCAAAAGGCTAAAGTGGTCAACTCGTTAAGAGTTCGACCTGGGCGGGTTTGATCAATGTCTCAAGGGGTCGTTCTAGCTTATCTAGTCGAGCCTAGGATTTAACCAATTCTTAGAAAGTCTTGATTAACCCTTAAGCAAAACCAAGTTTAGAGAGGAGAGAAGGTCTAGAGTTGGGTAGTGATCAACTCTGTATCACTTGAAAGGTCACGTTGACCCTAAAGGGCAGGGAGTTGGTAATTGTTTCATAATTATCACGTCCTTATACTCTAACTTGAGCGCGGGAGTGGAGTAGCTTAGCGCTTCATTGGTTTCTGTGATTCTATCTTGTAGCCACCTCCTCATTTTTTATAATCCTAAATTGAATACTTAATTTGATTCGATTCTTCTTCCTCTTTTATTTTATTTTATTTCTTCTTTTCTTTTTATATATTATTCATCTTTATATTTCCATCTTTAAATAAAATTAAATTGAGCATTCCATTCGTGATAATTAAGCTAACTAGAATACAAATTTTATGATGTACTTCAACATTTTTACCATATTAAAACTTGACTCATATGGTTAAAATATTACATTGAATAATTCCATAATATCATTATAGAGGAAGTTATTGCACGTTAGTCGGCTAGCGTTTTTCATTTATCATAACTCAAGAGTAAGAGATTTTCAGTTTGCACCGTTGTAAAGTTGACTTTTCCTCCTTATTTAATATTAATATACACTTGTTGGGTCTTTACCAATTTTCCCATTAGCCTAAATTATTGTGTTAATTAGTGAATTAGTATTTTTTTTTGTTAGTTGTAACGTATCGTATCTTATAATGAAAAACAAAATCCTGAAGATAGAATGATTAGATAGGTCAAAATGTGAAAATTTTTACTACAATCTTGTAATTACTTAATAAGTTAGTTCATTCTCATTAAATTTTGTGGAAAATTTTACTGAAAAACAAAGAATAAAACATTTTGGAGGAAGCGCATGAGTTTGATTCTTTTTGAATCGTTAAGGACATTGAAACATAATTTTAATGTTTTCCATCAAAATTTAATAATAAGAGTATTTTTTTTATGTTTTTGGAATGTCGGGTGTACTTCTATAACTTTTGATAATTCACGGATATTATTGAAATAAAATTTTAATGATAGTGAAAATGTTTTTAAATATTCTTAAAGTTTAATAATATTTTTTAAACTTTAAAAATTTAGAGATATTATTGAGAGGGCAGCGTATTTTTTGTTAAGATTTAGCCAAAATAAAATACTATTTTTTTTTTTATTATTATTAAACAAAAGGGTAATTTTGATATTAAAAAAAGGGAGACTCAGGGGGAGAGAGAATCCCATTTCCGAAGGGGTAAAACCGTAAAATGGGTAAAAATCACAAGGTACAAAACGGAATAGTGTAGCGAGTGGGGTCATGACGACTGTACACGTGGCACACGTGAATGCCTGTTGGCTTCCAATAAATCCCGGGCCCCTGGAATGCGAGTTTTGACCACTAAATTAAATAATAATAATAATAATAATTATTATTATTATTATAAAAAATAAGGGGAAAAAAAAAAAAAGAAAAAGAAAAAAAGAGGGCGTGTTTGGATGATCTCATTTTGAATTCACGGGAGTTGGGTATTAGATTCCCAACGCTGCAAAAGACACAAAATTCCACAGCCATAGGGAGTGCGATAGCGATTTGCCAAACAACGGCTTTGGGTTTATTATTAAATTGATAAAACCAAAACCCTAAACCCATTCTCTAACGCCTTCTTTATCAAACTAGTTTCATAATTTTTTTTTTTTTAATTTTAATTTCAAATTTTAGATAGACGGAAGCAAAATATGAGATACAAACCAGAAACACTATTTGCAAAGAGGTTAATTAAATTATTCAAAAATAGTAATAATAAAATGAATTATATTTGCAAGTTTGTGGGGAAAAAGAATGATCAATGTCTACTTTTAAATGATTAAGAACCTACTTTGACCCAATCTAAGTGCCTCCCTTTCTCTTTTTTCCTTTATTTCATACCAAATTATTATAAATAAATAAATAAAACACAAGGAAAGTAATTATTTGGTGATAATTTTATGAAATCATTCTGCATTAAATTGTAAAAACAAGTTCCTTTTTGTTTTTGTTTTTGTTCCTTTTGGGTGCAAAATTAAACCCAACAATTTTCCTTTGGGGTTTTGAATCATCATCATCATCAACATCAAAAGCTTCTTCCTTTGCCAGAATTCTGTCTCTTGTTTAGAGAGAGTAGAGAGAGAGAGTAGAGAGAGAAGATTGTGTGTAAAGTACTAAACCCATAATCAAGGCAATATGTGGTGAGTTTGATGGAGGCCAATGTCAACAAAACCCATAACAAATTCATCTTATAACAAATTCATCTTAGAGACAAAGAGAGATGAAATCAAAAAGTGGAAGCTTCCTTTGATGGCATTCAATTTACACATCTTATAGACCCAAAACAAGGCCAAATCTAACCAAAAAAAAAAAAAAAAAAATCTGTAACAACAAAATCTCTGGTTCTATTTACACTCCACAAAATTAAATGAAATGAAACTCCTAAATCCGTTCTTCTAATCATGCCAACAGAGAAGCATGACAACACACCTTCTAATAATATAAAGCTTAGCCCTTTGCTCTCTAAGAACTCCTCCAAATCCTCTACTCGGAGATGAAATCCTTCTCTTGGAGCTTCCGCTGCCGTTCAAGCTCATCTTCATGTTTGCTTCTTCTTCTTCTTGTTGTTGTTCTGAAATGGGTTTGTGTCTGAAGGCGTTTGGGGGAAATGGGTTGTGTTCTTATACCAAAAGAAGGGGAGGGCGAGGCATGGGCCATCCAACCCCTGTGCCTCTGTCCCCTAAACCCACCAGACAACTCCCATTTTCACAGACCCCACTTCCCAATTCCCCACAAGCCCCCCCTCCCCTCCCCTCCCCTCCCCCTATAATATTAACTTAACTATATATTATTATCTTCCCTCTCTCTCTCTCTCTCTCTCTCTCTCTAGATGTGTCATTCTCTCTTCTTTATTGCTTGTGTAGGCATCACCCACCACCCAAATGGGTCACCCACTACATAATTTCTTTTATTATTAGTATGTGTGACATGATATGATAAGCTTATTATTCTTATTACTCACCAACCAAGCCTTGCCTTTACATAATCATTTATTTAAAAATAGAATTTATAAACAATGTAATTTATGAATATATATTTAATTAAGGCAAAGCAACCCAAGTTGCTTCTTCTTGTGTTCCTCCCTTTCTTGCTTCAATTCTCGTAAACTACGACTAAATTTAGGAGACAGCTAAGAAGGTGGGGGTTTTGTGTAATAAACAATAATGGTGGGGTTGGAATGAAGAAACAAACAAGTCAGAGTTGCACGTGAACATCTCGTGCTTTGCCAATGTCTCTACACTTCCACCTGCGCTTCTCGTGCTTTGCTAATGTCTGTCTCTCTCTCTCTCTCTCTCTCTCTCTCTCTCTCTCTCTCTGGATTACTTTACTCAACCTAATACCACTTTTCAATATTATCTCCATCTTTAAAAAAAAAAAAAAAAAAAAAAAATACGCTAATTATTTATTCATTTCTCCATTAAAGCTTGCTTGCTTCTTTATTTATTTATTTTTATTACTGTTATTTATTTAGAAATAATAATCTCTGTCTCTCTCTCTCTCTCCCTCCCTCCTAGAATTAGGACAAACTTTGAAACAAGGAAACAATTGGGAAGCTTGAAAATTGAAGTTGTTTGGATCAATTTTGGAATTTGGATTAGAGACTAGCTTTTGTGTTTCTACCACAAGATAGTGGCTTTTCTCTCCGTATAAATGTACTTTCTTTTTTTTCCTTTCTTTTCTATTTTTTTGAGGCTACAATTTTCTCCACTCAAATAAATTTTACTATTACCATCACCTAAACAAAGTTAGGTGTATTACTTTATTTAGATTTTGGCAACATTAGTTAGGTGTTATTTATGAGGAACAAAAAACTTTCCTTAAAAGATTTATTTGTATTTTGTATTCAATGATCAAGAGGGAATGTAAGGATTCAAAAAAACAAAATAAAACAAATTGTGCGGTCGCCGGAAAACTCACGAGAATTCCGCGCTAGAATTCTCGGGCACCCACTCCTAAAGGCACGCCCATGTCTTTCTCCATCCAAAACTATCCACTCTCATTTGCCCATCAGATACAAACTCATAAGAGTGCGTGAGAGACAAAGGGAGAGAGGGAGACGAATGGTTCATGTTCCTGCTGTGTACGCCGCTGGCGAGAACCCAAGTCTTTTCTTTTTAGTTATATAAAAGTGGTACTACGTCGTGGGATGTAGATAGATCCCTATTTTATGTTAAAAGTCATTCCTCCTAATTACTATTTTTTAGGTAAAGTCACACAATTAAAGTTAGTAGAATGTACACGTACACTCGCCTTTAATTGAGTCGCCACTCCTTTCCATTTTTAGTATATAATTGTTATTTAAATATCCCAATTGAATGAGAAATAAGATCATCGAGTCTTCAGCGCAGAATCTGAGATACTCTCTCTCTTGTGTTTTTCTGTTATTTTCTTCTTCCAACAAATTTCCTTCGGCTTTTTTCCTCTGTCAACGATTTTCTCACATTCGCTCAGTCAAAGATAACAAGTGGTATCAGAGCTAGGTTCATCTATCGGTGATATATCATTGTGTAGCCAAGTCTATCAAAAGCCAAGTTGAATAGCTCAATTGGTTAGAACGTCGACCTAACAACACATAGCTCAATTGGTTAGACTGCGCAACATCGAGCAGCAAAAGAAGAAAGTCGCTTCAGCTGTTGACAAACAAGGTCATCTTAGACAAGAAACAATGGAAATCTCGCGAGCACATGCGTAGGAAAGAAGAGGATCAGGCATCCTACTGCACCGGTGAGCCATTAGAGCTCGTGCACGGCTGATCCTGCTGCAAGCGAAAAGTGAGGCGATTAAGCGCATTCAAGCGCAAGCGGAGGTCAAATGTGGCAAGAAGATGCGAATGTTGCGCATGGACCGAGGCGGAGAATTCGGTGTGCTTCAATAAGTACTGCAACGAGCTCGGCATGCAGCGGCACTTAACGGTACCCTACTCCCCCCAGCAGAACAGGGTGGTGGAATGCCAAAATCAGACCATCGTCGGGACAACAAGGTCATTGCTGATGACGGCCGGGATGCCCGAGAGATTCTGGGGAGAGGCGGTAATGACGACCGTCTACCTCCTCAATCAGTCGCCAGCGCGAAGGCTCGACGGAAAGACGCCACACGAGGCTTGGTACAACAAGAAGCCAGCAGTACATCATCTCCGAGTGTTCGGTTGCATCGCATACATGAAGGTCGCGCGTCCCCACCTCGCCAAGCTCGATCCCAGGGGGCTGAAGTCGTCTTCATCCGCTACGAACCCGAGAGCAAGGCGTACATGCTCTATGATCCTGCGGGGGGGGGGGGGGAGCTCACGTGTCGCGTGACGTCATCTTCGATGAGAGCACCTTCTGGCAGTGGAACGACATGACCGAGGCGTACAAAACCCAAATCAATTCACGGTGGAGTACCTCGTCACCGAGCTGGGAGAAGGAGGAGCGCAGCATCGAGAATTGTCACTGTCGCGAGCAGCTACACTAGACACACCTACGCCAACCCCAACCACAACTCCGGCTGCACCCCTAAACGAGTGGAGTTCGCAACACCACGTACTGCGGATTATATGCTAGATGCCGATCATGATGATGGTCTGGTGGCCAGGTATGGGAGGATGGAAGACCTACTGGGAGGAGATGAACCACCTGGACTGGCGGC
Organism: Cucurbita pepo subsp. pepo; assembly: GCF_057944985.1. NCBI lineage: Eukaryota > Viridiplantae > Streptophyta > Magnoliopsida > Cucurbitales > Cucurbitaceae > Cucurbita > Cucurbita pepo. Next base: position 13,586,421 of record NC_141798.1, read on the forward strand.
ATGATATGAACCAAGAGATATCAAACATACAATATATTTCAATGAAGATGCGAAAAAAATGTTGTCGAAATTATCAAAAGATATTTCAATTCATGCCACATTGAAGAAGAATGAAGTTTCATTGTTATAAATTTTGAGTGGATTACAATTTAGAGTAAGTTAGAGTTATTGTATTTCATTAATGTATTTTAAGACATTTTATTTACTTTAGGTTACATTTACATCAGGGTTAATTATGACCATAAAGTATGAATGTTACAACTCTTGGAATACCTTTAATAGTTTCATTTTGAGGCTATATAAAGCCTTGTATGTTGTATTTGTAAGTAGACTTGGAAAATATAGTAAAAGAACATTTGTGCTTTTCTTTAGCCAATGGCTAAGTTTCTTTGCAATTCTATATAGTTTAGGTTGCATGTAGAATCATTCAAGCTCTACATGATCAATCTTGCTTGTGGAGTGATTCGAATCTCAATCAAGTGTTCTTGCCTTGAGATATTTGATCAACAAGAATCATTCAAGCTAGACATGATCGATCTTGCTTGTTGAGTGATTCAAATTATGGCTAGGATATGTATATGGAAACGATATGACTAAGGTATGTTCACGAAAAGATACAACATGTGAATGACAGATATATATATATATATATATATATATATATATATATATATATATATATATATATATATATATATATATATGTTGTGATATGATATATCTTATGGTATGAGATATATGATAAATTGATATGTTTATGATATGATATATTGTGATACGATATGCTCTGGTATGATATGTATATGATGAAAATTTTTGTCTGGAAGCATGAAACGTTATGATATGACATATTTATGTAATCTAAATGATATGACATGATTGACATGCAAAACGAAGAACTAGTATGAAATACAACCTCGGTGTATGCATGAAAGATATGATAAATGATATGATAAACAATATGACAAATGATATGATAAACAATATGACAAATGATATGATATGAAGGAAGATGCTAGCAAGGTTGTATTAAATAATAATGAAAATGAAAAAATGTTAGGATCTCATGCGTTATTGTGTGCTCATGCATCGAGGGATACCCCTCATCATTCACGACAATACGGACGCGTACGTTATGAGGCAGGAGAACGATCATTATGTTTATCATATTACTGCCATGACGGTCGCTATTTGTAACGGGTGTCCAACATTAACAGCTACCAGAGAATGCTCGCTCAACCATAAAGGGGCCCAGGAGGTGTGGGAACCTACTAGTGAGTCTATACTCGCACTTGTGGACCATGTGTAGGAAAATTAAATACACATCCAAGTTGCACGTTAGGATAGCCACGTAGGAAAATAGACTGTTATGATAGGTCTCATTCATGAAATTGTGTGTGTTTGCATTTAACCCCAACAATGGGGTCACTTATTGAGTATTTCTAAAAATACTCAAGTCACGTGTTATTTCTATTTCAAGTAAAGGCAAGTTATCCTTGTACGGTTGACGACAACATCGCAACTCGAGACCATGACACGTGCATAGAGTAGTCGCATTTATTTTTTTCTAGAATTAGGCTAGAATAGGATGTTCTTAATTTAAATGTTCAATTATTTTATTTCATTTAGTTTATTGTTGTATCGTTTTAAAGATGTTTTCGAACACGTAAGTACATGACTGTGTTTTAAGATAAAGTTTAAGTTATGAGTAAGTTTAAAAAAAGTATTTCCACATTTAATATTCATGATATGTATACAACAACGATCTTAGACTAATTAGAAAATTTAGGTTCGTTACCAGGAATATGGAAGAGAAAACATTAGAACCTAAGGGAAAATGATACTAACTAAAGACAAGTGTCAAAAGACAAATTGAAGTTGACCAATATTTGTTGGCCGAGGCTAATTAGACTATTTTCCGTACACCTTGCAGTGGTGTATAAGGCTCCAGATTTTGTGTCACGTGCTACCACCATAGCACCCTTCGCAATCTTCCACAAACTCTTTCCAAACTCTATTGCAAAACCTGTGCTATCCAACTGACCAATAGAGATCAGGTTCTTCTTGAGACCAAGAATATATCTGACATTCTCTAATGTTCACGAATTTCCTGCTGTTGTTTTTATGCAGACATCCCCTTTTCCTTCAATATCCAAGCTTTGTTGGCTAGATATGCCTTCTCGAAATTTTCAGACCTGAAATTCTGAAACAACTCTTTATTTGGAGACAAATGAAAAGATGCACCTAAATCCAAAATCGAGGATTCAATCAGATTGTCCACGCTGAGGATTAGAGTATCCCCAATGTCTTCTGCTGAATGTATAGAATCATCATCATTCTCTGATTTGTGATTCTGCTTCCTCTTTGGTCTTGTACAATTTGTCCGAACTCCACAACTACAACACTTTACGTTTGATTTGTTTGGAGATTTTCCCTGGTTCTTTGATTTTGATCGTCCATTGTTTGGGCTCTTTGATTTGCTTCTTCCCCTTTGGTCAACACTGAGAGCAATGCCAAGTGAATTCCCAATTTCTCGTTTGCGAATACTTTCGCTGAGAACTGCATCTCGGACTTCATCGAACTTCAGCTTCTCATACCCTCGTGAATTGTTGATCACGGCAACAATAGTATCCCACGACTCGGGTAAATATGACATCAATCAATGCCTTAATTTCATCTTCGAAATTAATTTCCACCGAAAACAGTTGACTTACAATCATATTATATTCGTTTATATGATCAGCAACAAATCCACCTTCAGACATTTGTAGATTGAATAGTCTCCGCATCAAATACACCTTGTTCATAATTGATGATTTCTCGTACATATTCGACAGCACCTTCAACAGATCTGACGTTGTCTTCTCTTTGATGATGTTGAACGCCACGTTCTGGATAGTGTCAACTGGATCAACCCTAAGGTCTGACGACCCTTGAGCTTCCACTGCTCCGTGGTCATAGTATCCAACTTCACCCCCAACCAGGGTTGTGAAGACCTTTCTAGTACAGACAATCTTCAATCTGCATCTTCCAAAAACGGAAATCAGATCCATCAAACTTTTCAATTTCAATTTTTGAAATTTTCATCTTCACATATCGTGGTGAATTTTGCCTCGCTCTAATGCCAGTTGTTAGGATCGCTCAACAACGCACACACTCGATCAAGATGAACACAAAGAACATGAGAGAGAAAATTTAAGGAGGAATATTGGCTAAAGGTTTTATTAATCACTTCAAGTATGTACAATAAGAGAGAATAGAGAGAATGAAGAAAGGTACATTTTGAGAGCAATGCCTAATGAGGTATATATATAGTTTCGGTTTACTAACTATAGTTTCAATTTACTATGTTGTGATGACTACCATGTATACATGATGCATATATGTACTATGCATGGATGAAACGGAAAATGAAATGATGTTGTAATGTTGTGATTGTAAACCATGAGGACCACATGCATTTATATATGTCATGTGTATCAGGATACTTCACCGTTACGATATGTTAGTAGGACGCGTACCTTTGATATTTATGTTCGCCATGATATCATGTTGACCTTTACTTATTTTGCCCCACCAAGCCAAGCTCAGGGGGTATGTATACTAGTCCGCCTTGTGGGTCTATGTGTGTGTGTGGGCCGTGTGTGGAGAAGTGCCACACATCCAACCCTGCCCGAAACTAGAAAGAGTCCAAGCCCATGTTACGGTTTTAAAGGATAGGCCTCATCTTATATGTGTGTGTGATAGCATTAATAACCCCAACAGTGGGGTGACTTTGTATTTCTTAAAATACTCAAGCCACGTGCTACACTATTTTTCAGGTGCGGATGATGGTGAATTCTAGAGTGGCCATGGACAACCGGATGCATTAATTTTCATTTAGTAGTTAATAGATGGCTTTTTATTTTCGTATTCAAACACTATGTTGATTTATTTTGAAGTTTTGCATATATTATTAAAGATATGCATGTGGTGACGTCTCTCATTTAAACAAGAAAATTAAGGGCGTTACATTTGACAACAACATTTGTCATTAATTGGAGTAGTAACTAATATACCAAGCTATTTATCCACATTCAAAAGGGCATCACTAAATTGTAATGAAAGAGCATTCATTATCATCTAATTTTTCTCAGTGAAACAATATTAGTCCTAATTTTATTTTATTTTTCCTTTTGGTTAAACTAATGCCTGACAACCAACCAAGATCTATGAGTTTCCAAAATAATATTTAATTAAAAAGATATAGAAATTGTAAAAAGATTAGGACCAACATAACCAGTAGTGTAAATTTATGATTTTCTTTTATAAGAAATAGATAAATTATTGAATTCACATGCATTTCCAAGCAAATTAAAAACAAATTAACATATAACTAGATATTCAAATTTTCAAATTGGAGATTTTTATTATTTGTTACATCAATTAAAATGAATGGGTATTAAGATCTAAGTCAAGCACTCAATCAAATCATATTGAGTATGTCTTTGTAAAATTGTGCTTAATATTGATGTGTGGCAATGCTTTCAAACTCTTTTATAAAATTTTTGCAAAAAGCATATCTTGATTATAATAATTAAAATTGTTAAAATTTAATTTTTTTTAAGGTCTAAAGATGTTAAAAGATATTTTCTTTTTAATTATTTTCAAATTTCAAATTATTTAAAATGATATTTAGGATAAATTCTAATTTTGATAAATCAAAATTTAGTTGATAAATTACTTCCTCTTTTCATCATTTATTTCCTCCGTTAACCCTTCTTTTTATTTTTATAATTTTTATCCTCCATGTCTTTATTTTTTTCTGAACACAATTTTTAGTGCTACATATATTTTTTTTAGTTCTATCATATTTGATTATTTTTTCAATTTAGACCTCACTATTTAATTTAATTTTATTATATCCTTTCTATGACATAATATATGTGAGTTAATTTTGATTTTTTTTTTTCATTTTATTTCATATAAAATTATATGTTTAAATTTAGTCCTAAATTTAAAAATTCCTAGTATGGTTTAAAATGGTTTAAAGTTAATTTTTTAAATCAAATTTAATTAAATAATAATAATAATTTTAATGTAAGAAAACACACTAGAAATATGTTTACAAAATTTATGAAGGGAATGCTAATAGAGACTCGAGCCACGAACCGTTACTCGCTGACATGGAAATAAGTAATAATGCGTAAATTTTAAAACTTTTAAATGGGTGCATGCATTTCGAAATTTGATTAAAATAGTAATAAACTTTTTGCTTTTATAAAGAAACAAGAAAGACCACTAAAATACACTCCTTAGATCAAACTATTTAAAATACATGAAGTAAATGATTTAAAGTAAACTACAAATGGACTCCAAACTCAAATGTGATGGAACTCCTTAAGTGTGCCTCTCCCTCAACTGCCATGTCAAGCTCCACCGAAAAAGAAAGTTGAAGTAGTAGGGATGGGTATATAAAATATACACCAAGCAGCTTGCTGGTAGTTCATATTTCGTTTTTAAGTCTTATTGATTTTGTTCATACGTTCGGTATCTTATTCTGTTTTGGGATTCGTTCTCTCATATAAGCTCTTCCTAGGCTACACCTTAGGTTTACTCATTCTACTTTCTCTTGGTTCTGGGTCCTATCTAGACCTCCAGCCCTCGAAATATTCTTAAGCTCTCTAGGTCTCCTAGTTAGTCGTTTCTGCTAGTCTCTTCCATCCTCATATCTCTAAGTCCTCGAGGCGCGACTTTGGTATCAGACACGTAAGGTTCATGCATTCTAGGAATCGACCAACTGTAATGTATCACTGTAGACCTCTATCACTCGTGACAGGCTCACTAATAGAAAATTAACTGGCAAATTTCCTAGAAGTTCCCGCAGAGTACCATCAACAAATAAATAGGCCAGTTCTATAGCTATTTGGACCCCTCACAATCAAGTCAGGTTTACAGTTAGGGGTTAATTGACGAACCCCTAATCGTTCCCATATAACCACTAACTAATATGCATGAACCATAAATCAAGAGTCGCAAGATACGACTAACTCTAATGTACCACTATGGACCTCTATCACTCGTGACGGGTTCACTAAGAGGAAATTAACTGGCAAACTTCCTAAAAGTCCCCATAGAGTACTATCAACAATAAGATAAGCCAGTTCTATAGTTATTGGACCCCTGACAATCCAGTCAGGTTTATGATTAGAGGTTAGTTAACGAACCCCTAATCGTCCCCATATAACCGCTAACATCACATAATATGAAATAGAGACAGAACATAATGATTTAAACATGGATACCTAGTCATAAATTTCAACTCATAGGACTGTTGAGTTATGGAGTCTGCTCCCTGTATTTATAGCTTGGTCAATGGCTATATCCGGTAAAGCTATATTTGGTAAAGCCATATATGGTACATAGCTATATATAGTAGATGGTTAAATCTGGTAAAGCTATATTTAGTAGACTGAACCATATATATATCCCGTCTAGTAAAGCTTTGAAATGTACTTTTCTATTCTCTGTACTCTCTTGTTGTACATGCCTGAAGTCATCAATAAAAAATTCTTTTAGCCAGAGTTCTCCTTGCAATTCTCTCTATCCTTCTCTTTGTGATCATCTAGATCGAGCGTGTGCGTTGTTGTGCGATCCTAACAACTGGTATCAGAGCAAGGCAAAATCCACCACGATCTGTGAAGATGGAAAGTTCAAAGATTGGAATTGAGAAGTTCGATGGATCCGATTTCGGTTTCTGGAAGATGCAGATTGAAGATTATCTGTACCAGAAAGATCTTCATGAACCTCTGTTGGGGGTGAAGCCGGATACCATGACCACGGAACAGTGGAAGCTCAAGGATCGACAAGCCTTAGGGATGATCCGGTTGACGCTATCCAGAAACGTGGCGTTTAACATCATCAAGGAGAAGACAACGTCAGATCTGATGAAGGCGCTGTCAAATATGTATGAAAAACCGTCGGCTATGAACAAGGTGTATTTGATGCGTAGATTGTTCAATCTACAGATGTCTGAAGGTGGACGTGTTGCGGATCATATAAATGAATTCAATATGATCATAAGTCAACTGGGTTCGGTGGAAATTAATTTCGAAGATGAAATTAAAGCGTTGATTTTGATGTCATCCTTACCCGAGTCATGAGATACTGTTGTTGCCGCAATCAGCAGTTCCCGAGGATCTGATAAACTGAAGTTTGATGAAATTCGAGATGTAGTTCTCAGCGAAAGTATTCGCAAACGGGAAACTGGAGATTCATCAGGCAATGCTCTCAGTGTTGATGGAAGGGGAAGAAGCAAATCAAAGAGCTCAAACAAACATGGGCGTTCAAAATCAAAGAATCGGGGAAAATCTCCAAACAAACCCAACGTAACGTGTTGGAGCTGTGGGGGAAAAGGACACTTTCGGACAGATTGTACAAAGCTAAAGAAGAAGCAGAATCATAAATCTGAAGATGATGATGATTCTATATACACAACAGAAGATGCTGAGGACGTTTTAATCCTTAGTATGGATAGCCCAGCTGAATCCTGGATTTTGGATTCAGGTGCATCGTTTCATTCGTCTCCAAGTAAGAAATTGTTTCGAAATTTCAAATCAGGAAATTTCGGGAAGGTGTATCTTGCCGACAATAAAACCTTGGAGATTGAAGGAAAGGGAGATGTCTCCATACAAACTCCAGCAGGAAATCAATGGACATTACAAGATGTCAGATACATTCCTGGTCTCAAGAAGAACCTGATCTCTATTGGTCAGTTGGATAGCAGAGGCTATGCAGCAGAGTTTGGAAAGAGTTCCTGGAAGATTGTGAAGGGCGCCATGGTTGTTGCGCGTGGCACAAAATCCGGAACCTTATACACTACTGCAGAGTGTATAAACATGACTGCTGCTGCTGAGAGTGCTTCCAATTCAAGTCTATGGCACAATAGACTTGGACATATGAGCGTCAAAGGAATGAAGATGCTGACTGCGAAAGGAGCTTTAGAAGGCTTAAAATCTGTTGATATGGGTCTTTGTGAGAGCTGCGTTATGGGCAAATAGAAACGAGTTAGTTTCACAAAGGCTGCCAGAGAACCGAAGAAAGTGCGGTTGGAAATGGTCCATACAGACGTCTGGGGACCATCTCCAGTTTCATCACTTGGTGGATCAAGGTACTACGTCACCTTCATCGATGACTTCAGCAGGAAGGTATGGGTTTACTTTCTGAAACACAAGTCAGATGTGTTTACCACCTTCAAGAAGTGGAAAGCTGAAGTTGAAAATCAGACCGGCTTGAAGATCAAATGCCTGAGGTCTGACAATGGAGGAGAGTACAACAAATCAGAGTTTATTACATTTTGTGCAGCTGAGGGAATTAGATTAATAAGAACAATTCCCGGTAAGGCAAGACAAAATGGTATTGCAGAAAGGATGAACAGAACCTTGAATGAGCGAGCAAGAAGCATTAGGATTCATTCTGGATTGCCAAAGACATTCTGGGCTGATGCTGTGAACACAGCAGCATATTTGATTAATAGAGGGTCGTCAGTACCCTTGAAGTTCAAATTGCCCGAAGAAGTATGGACAGGAAAAGAACTCAAGTACTCTCACTTGAGAACCTTTGGCTGTACTGCGTATGTTCATGTTGATCCAGAGAAGAGAGATAAGCTTGATGCTAAGGCTGTGAAATGCTACTTCATAGGCTATGGCTCTGACATGTTCGGGTATAGGTTTTGGGATGAGAAAAATATGAAGATCCTAAGACACTGTGATGTGACCTTTGATGAAAATATCATGTACAAGGACAGAGAGAAGATAAACTCTGAGACTACGAAGCAAGTGAGAGTTGAATTTGAGTGGCAAGAAAATTCACACAGTGATGGTACAACAGAAGCTCAAGAAACTCCTGATCCTATTGCTGAAGATCCAGACGTGGCTGATCCTATTGCTGAAGAACCAGACGTGGAGCAAGTTGCACCTGAACAGGTGTTGAGAAGATCATCTAGAACTACCGGAGCACCAGACAGATATTCAACCTCATTACACTATCTATTGCTAACTGACGAACGAGAACCAGAGTCCTTTGATGAGGCCCTACAAGTGGAAGATTCAACTAAGTGGGAGCAAGCCATGGATGATGAGATGAGCTCACTTGAAAGGAATAATTCGTGGGTGCTGACTGAGTTGCCTACAGGAAAGAGAGCTCTGTTGAACAAATGGGTGTTCAAAATCAAGGTTGAACCAGATGGCAGAAGGAGGTTTAAGGCTCGGTTAGTAGTTAAAGGATATTCACAAAGAAAAGGCATTGATTATGCTGAGATCTTTTCTCCAGTTGTGAAATTAACTACTATCCGAATTCTACTGAGTATTGTTGCATCGGAGAATTTGCACCTTGAGCAAATGGATGTAAAAACGGCATTTTTACATGGAGATCTAGATGAGGAGATCTATATGCAACAACCTGAAGGATTTGCAGCTCCAAGCAAGGAGCACATGGTGTGTAAGCTCAATAAGAGCTTGTATGGACTGAAACAAGCACCGAGACAATGGTACAAGAAGTTTGACTCCTTCATGAGCAAGAGTGGTTTCCACAGAAGTGAAAATGATCAGTGTTGCTACCTCAAGAAATACACTGATTCTTATGTGTTTCTACTCCTGTATGTGGATGATATACTAATTGCTGGATCAAGTATGAGGGAGATAAACCACCTGAAGGCAAGCTTGTCTTCAGTATTTGAGATGAAAGATTTAGGTGCAGCGAAGCAGATCCTTGGGATGAGGATTTCTCGAGATAGATCTGCTGGCACATTAAATCTATCCCAAGAGCAGTACATTGAGAAGATGTTGTCCAAATTCAAGATGAATAACGCTAAACCCAGGACTACCCCCTTGGCAAATCATATTAAATTGTCAAAGGGACAATCTCCCAAGACAGTTGAGGAACGTGAGCACATGGCATCAGTTCCGTACGCTTCTGCAGTTGGGAGTTTGATGTATGCTATGGTCTGCACTAGACCTGACATAACACATGCAGTGGGAGTTGTTAGCAAGTACATGGCAAATCCAGGGAAGAAACATTGGGAAGCTGTGAAGTGGCTTCTGAGATATCTGAGAGGTACATCCAATACTACACTTTGTTATGGCAATGGCAAAGTAGTTCTGCAAGGTTTTGTGGATGCTGATCTGAGTGGAGATGTAGACTCCAGCAAGAGCACATCTGGGTATATCTACACTATAGATGGAACAGCAGTGAGTTGGATGTCCAAGCTTCAGAAATGCGTTGCTCTTTCATCTACTGAAGCTGAGTACGTGGCCATAGCTGAAGCTGGAAAGGAGATGATATGGATGACAGACTATCTAGAAGAATTAGGCCGGAAGCAGTGCAAGAAGATCCTTTATACAAATAGTCAGAGTGCCATACAGTTGGTGAAAAACCCAGTCTATCATTCAAGGACAAAACACATTAGAAGACGGTACCATTTCACTCGCAGGTTAGTGGAAGAAGGCGATATGTGTTTGGAGAAGATAGAGGGTGCAAAGAATCCAGCAGACATGTTGACAAAATGTGTTGATGTTGGAAAATTAAAGCTATACAAAGCCCTAATTGGTATGGTGTAGGATCAGTCTCCAAGTGGGAGAATTGTTGAGTTATGGAGTCTGCTCCCTGTATTTATAGCTTGGTCAATGGCTATATCCGGTATATATTTGGTAAAGCCATATATTGTACATAGCTATATATAGTAGATGGTTAAATCTGGTAAAGCTATATTTAGTAGACTGAACCATATATATATCCCGTCTAGTAAAGCTTTGAAATGTACTTTTCTATTCTCTGTACTCTCTTGTTATACATGCCTGAAGTCATCAATAAAAAATTCTTTTAGCCAGAGTTCTCCTTGCAATTCTCTCTATCCTTCTCTTTGTGATCATCTAGATCGAGCGTGTGCGTTGTTGTGCGATCCTAACAAGGACAGCGTGTACGCGTTTAGTAAACAAGCATAATGACAGTCAACATGTGTAATCTCAGCTCATTCTATGCCAACATTTCTAATCAATTTTCTATAACATGCTTTATATCATACTAAAGGCATGCTTTCAATTCCGATCATATCACAACTCAACAATTTAATCGATAAACGTGCATCATAATGTTTAACATACGCTTATATACGTCAAATAAACTCATCTCATGCTCAAATTTCTGTGGCATGCTTCTTATATCATACTCTCATGCATACTACGAGCATAGCTAAATTCAAGGTCTCATGGTGCCACTTACTTGGGAAGTGTGACACTTTTTGTTCGGGTTTGTGTATCTAGGAGATTCCAAAATTTTCCAAACTCTTCAAATAGTTCCTACATTAAGAAAAAGGATGAAAACTGATGCAAATGGCCCCCAAAATCGGCCCAATTGAACCAAATCGAGTCAGAATCATCGGGTTGGGCCGTGCGCAGGCAAGACCTAGCGGGTCGAGCACGCGGGCTGAGACTCATAATACGCACCGGGGGTCGCATTGGTTTCCACCTCTCCCGATTTTTCTCTCTCTTTCACTCACCTCTATGCTCACTCGATTTCCTCCCTCCCTTCTCGCGCTCACTCTTCATTGTATAGGTTGGAACTCCGGTTGTTTTCTTCAGCAAGGTTGTAGATTGTCCTCTCGCTAACCTTGGCGTCCTCCGTCCATTCGACTTCCCACAATGGTTTGTTTCCATCCAAAATCGACAATCGAACGCCCGTGGATCTAGAGCTCGAGTTTCTCCAGCGGGCGTAGGTTTCGGTCTCCAACCTGTTGGATGATTAATGTCCCACATTGACTAATTTAGGGAATGATCATGGGTTTATAATCAAAGAATACTCTCTCTCCATTGGTATGAGGTCTCTATTCTTGCTTGATCTTCACGAGGGATGGGACCTTGTACGTGTTGTCGACGTGCCTCGTACGATGCTACCAACGCACGTGTCATTTCTTTTTCTTTATTTACTTATTACTCTTTTGAACAATTGGGTATTACACAAACTAATTTTAAATTTTATTGAAAGTAATTAGACTAAATTTAAATATTTGAAAGTAATGATGATGAAAATAAAATGAATCTACTAAAGTTGTATTTTAAGGTAGAATTAAGTTAAGTTAGGTGATAGAGAAAAGTTGTTGATGGTCCTCTTCCAAATTTGTAAGAAATTGACACCTTTTTCTACTACACCTAATCTCCTTTCTTCTCAACCAATTCAACTTTCCATCGTGGAAAACGTATAATTAAAAAAGTGTTAAAAATATAAGAGGGTATGATATGAAGAATAAGAAAATCCCATGTGTGGAAAGATGATTGAAGTGTGGAGGAATTAGTTTTTAGCGTACTTTGGGACATTACACAGTTGTCGTTCTAATGTCTGTTGGGTGTGGGGATGTCTGAGACATGGACAGCTTCTGGTGAACAGGAGACATAAGTTAAGGGCATGCAGAACATGTCACCTTAACATTCTTTAATAATCATCATCTTCTTCTTCTCTTTTTATTTTGGAGTGTCCAAATACGTGTTTCCTACCATGCCACTCATCTCTCTTTATTTTTTATTTTATTTTATTTTATTTTTGTTCACTTTATCCCCCAACAACTCCAAGTGTATATAGTGAACTTTGTTGGTTCTTTTCATTCTAACCATGCTTACAAATGGACAGCTCATGAAGGAATTGAAAAAGATAGAAACCCTTGTAGTTATTCGGTACAACTTAGTTCATGAAGGAATTCGGTTCCAACAATAGACCTCTTTGTAATTATAATGCTGTCTATTTTTAATTTAATTTTTATTTTTATAAATATGGTATTACAAATTCTCTTCCCTCAAAGATCTTTCATCTCTCCAAGTTTCTAGTAAAAAAAATTTCTTAATCTCATCTTTCGCTCTTAGTTGCTTTGTAATGACCCACTTCTTAAGTATAAGACTGTTACAATATTCATATGATGACATTTCAAATCCAAAGTAATTTTAAAACCTTCGTGCTTCTAACAAACATTTTTAAACATTTTACTTTGTAATTCAATCAACTTAAATAAGCACAACTATAGCCATGTAAAAAAAGGAACAACAAAAATGAGTTTTAACTACTCTCGAAAGTAGAATTTAAAATTGATTCTAACATACTAATTATATCCATGAAACATAAATTAATGATGAACCTTCCTACAGATCTTCGTTCTATGGTCTTCGCAGCAGAAACTGTCAATCGTGCATAAGTCTCATGCTTTTACATAAAAAGTTGGTTGGGAAAGGATGAGTAGTTAAAAATGTTTAGAAAGTGACTCTATGTTGAGATTAGAAAATGCATTCACATACGAGGTGTATCGTAATTGTTGAAACCTAGTTTCATATTTTCCTTGAGCTTTACTTTCATTCTTGGGGTAGAGTTGAATGAATAGTAATTTTCTACGATATAGTCTAGAGTTGAATGAATAGTAATTCTCTACAATATAGTCCAAGCATATGCATGTGGGTCCACTAAGCGAATTTCGTACTTCTTAGGCTTGACTATGGGTAAGTGTACGCTCACGTTGCCAAAATTGATGAAAAAAAAAAGGAATGTGAATGATATAAGAGTGTACGAGTCTGTACATAATGGAGTAATAATCCATGATCATATGAGCATGCAATATGACGCACGCACGCATACGCGCACACTTGTCCTCAACTAATGCCAAGTTTACTTCAATAATAGTAAAAAACTAGAGTGAGTATTTAACTAATGTCAAGTCTACTTCAATAATAGTAAAGAACTTGAATGAGTAAAAAATACTAGTAAGTAGCATATTTGTAGATTCTTGATGGTGTTCATGAATGTAACTAAGGTACTACACTCCTAATCTAATTATAAGACATAAACATGAGGGTCCAACATGAGGGTTTTATTCTTAGGGTCTAACTTGCGAGGCCTTGATCAATCTAATGTTTATGCCTTTGCTTATGTACTTATGCAACCCCTCGTTCCTCTCGAGACGAGTTTAAGAAGAGTGGAGCCTATCAGGCCGTCCACTCTCTTTTCCACCCACACAAAAAAAAATCTCTAAATCATGAACCAAAAACCCTCTTGCCAGATAGATCATCAGATCATGTGGCCCATAAACATAATGAACGGTTAAAATGAAGTGATAAACATCAACAATGCGGTATTTGCAAAGCTAGAGATCTTTATACGATCCGTGCAAACTTTCACAATAAAAGCAAACTTAATGAATGATTCCACCCTAAGAGCTAGTTAGAAAGGATGAATAACTTTTAGATCCAACTTGGAATCTATGATGGTCACTCTTAGATCCCAAGACGAATCAATCCAAAATTAGTTTGATCAAGACTAATCCAATGAATCGGTTTAACTTCAAACCTAAAGCAAGGTTTGAAAAAGAATAACACAAAAAAGGTTTCAACAAAACACAAGGTTTTTGTATTCAACCGTGATTTGCAAAAAAAAAAAAAAAAAAAAAAAAAAAATCCAAACACAATGGTAGTTAAATTATAACTATCAACTATCAATCAAAGCAAATAAAAGCTATTAAATAAAAATGGAAGAAAATAAAACATGAGTAAGTAATAGTAAAACTACCAAAGGTGAAAAAGCCTTCAAATCTCTTTCCATTGTCAAGTTGGCTCATTTTTTTCTTTATTTGATATACTAATATTACGGAGATTTTTCGGCTAAAAAATCTATATTTCAACTTCTACATTGGCTAGCCTTTGAAGATGAATGTGAAGGTCTCTTCAATCTTCTTTACCATGTTTTTTGTAATCGCTCTTTCGGATACATGCAAAGGATCAGTGGTTGGATTCATTTCACTAGAATTCAACACTTAATTACCTTGACATTCTCCGACAACTTTTGCGATAGGGTCTTAATGTCCCATTCTTAGGATTTTGATTAGGATTTGGAATTCATATTTAACATTTGTTGGCTCTAGCATTTCCTTGCATCCCTTGTGACGTAGTTTGAGTATGACATCTCACTATTCAGAACAAGGCATCCATCAAACGAAGTGAGAAAAACATGTAATCATGGTATACCGAATAAGTCGAAAGTCTGGAGGACTTAGGGCATAATGTAGACAACTTTGGATCCATTATATGGAGTGATACTATGTTATTTGGTTGTCACGCTTAGGGTCATGGTTGTGCATTCTTTGGAGAGCTCACTTGTGTAACGATCCTAAATTTTTAATAACCTAAAGTCGCTACCGTATACATAACGTAACCGTTTTATGCAGAAATTATCATTTGAAACATATATTATCATGGACTTACATGTTTAATAAAAGGTCTTTAAAATAAAACAATGAAAAAATTAAAATAGACATAACTAGAAATAAAACAAAAACACCCTATACTAATCTATAGTCTACGAAATCAAACACAACTACTCTATGCATGTGCCACGGTCTTTAAAGTTGTGATGCTGCCATCAATCGTGCAAGGGTGCCTTGCCTTTATCTGGAAAATAAAAGTAGCACGTGCCTTTAGTATTTTAAGAAATACTCAGTAAGCAACCCATTATTGGGGTTAGATGCAAACACATGCAATCACGAATGAGACCTATCATTTAAAATTGTATTCTCTTAGGTGACTATCCTAGCGGGTCATTGGATGTGTATTTACTATTCTACACACGACCTATACGTGCGAGTATGGACCCACCAGTCGATTCTCACCTCCTGGGCCCATTTTCTTGGTCGGACTAGCATTCTCTAGTGTTATTACCGAACACTCGAAAGGAATAGTAACTGTTGTAACACTATGTTAAATACAATGATCATTTTTCTTTTTCTTAACATATGCGTCTGTACTCATCGTAAAGAGGACAATTTCCCAATGCATGTAACATACAATGATGCATGAGGTCCCAACATTTTTCATATATGAAACCAAATACCATATCACAACATGTATTATATCATATCATAACATGTATAATATCATTAACATATCATATCAAAGACATATCATTTCATAAACATTTCACACATATCAAATATATGATATGTGTAGAACCATGAAGCACATGTCATCATACAGAACACAAACTCCTAACCATGCTGATAATGAGGCTACCTACTTGGTTGGCGTTAACTGATGTTCTCCCTAAATTTAACTACTTGAGTTCGCCCTTGAGGTTGTTCCAAGTATCATTGGCACTATTATAGCAATCACTTAATTTCCTTAGTAATCCTATTTTTTTTAACTCATTTTAACTTGAATTGAGAAATTTGATGCCATACGGACCTTAATTGCCTTAAATAAGGTCAATTTCAGCTCTGAGAAGGTCTAAAACGTAGGGATTGAACATCATACTCATCTTAATTGCCTTAAATAAGTATTTGCGAAGCATGAATATGTGACATAGGTTGCATACTGCAAAGCGAGACAGTTGTAGGGCTTATCTATATGTTACTGGTCTGATCCACTCTAGAATGTTGAAAAGTTTGATGAAACATGTTGTTAGCTTGCAGTTTCATAGAAGTTCTAGTATGTCGTTCATCGATGCAACATTCAAGCATCCCTTGATCAGTTCCTTATATTCAATAAATAGCCATATGGTCGGATCATATCCGCTTATCAAAGTTAATGTGCTCAATAGAAAATGTTAAGGTGTCAATATTCATGCTAGAAAACCTTGATTACTTATGGGCCTTAATTCCCAACTTTCTCACTTCACTCCAGGTGACTTGTTTTCTTCTTTTAACACATTCTTTATAGAGTTAACCCCTTGTTTGATACCTAGTTTTGTAGTGAAGATCTTTGTCTAGTGTTTTGAGTTATTATCCTTTAGACTCTCTCCTGAGTGACCTGTGGGGTCCTATGCTCAATAAACAACTATATCCTGACCTATGTCCGAGGTTTCATGCGTTCCCTGTGACATAGTTTAATGCTTGCATCCAAGGTTTCATGCATTCTGCGTGATACAATCTGCATACCTATGTCCAAGATTTCATGCGTTCAGTGCGACATAATTTGAGTACCTACATACACCCAGGGCTTCATGCGTTCCCTGCGACATAGCCTGTGTCATAGTTCCATGTTGCACTATTCCTCAGGAATTTTTTTAGGATATCTCGCGTTCTCGTTCTAAGAGTTCTTTGTTAAGTCTTCAAGCACAATTAAGAAATATTTCTTAACAAGTACGCCTTAATCTATATGAGTCATAAACATTCTTTGCATGCATAAATCTTTCATAAGGATCTTGTCACTTGGTATTCATAAAAACCTTCATTTCTTATAAAGTTTCTTGAAGGGTAGTTACGTACTTTTCCTCTTGGCTCATATTCTAAAGTTGTCCTAATTTCGTTAAGATCTGTCATACTTACCCTTAATATCGATATGAGTCTCATAGAAATTTTAGTAGTATTTTGAGACTTTTAATATCTTGAAAACATCTTAGAATTCTCATTGGGGTATTTTGGTCATTTATCACCTCAAATCTTGGTTTAAATCTTCAGCATAGTCAAATGACCTAGTAACTTTGTATAATTCCTTTAAATTGTGACATAAAAATCCTCATCAAATTTCATGTAATTTTGAGGTCACTTTGGTCATTAGATGTACATAATTATAAGAGCTTTTTAATCATACAACTATGGTTGGTTTAGCCCCTTTTAATAATTTTTTTTTAGGTCTAAAAAATTGTGTTCTTATGCTCAGATCACATTACATATCATCATAAGCATCAATTTGGTTACATAACATATTAATAAGCACACAACTACGTCAATCATTCTATTACACTCAATAGTTTGAGGACTATAAAATTCCATGTTAAGTTACATTTAATTATAGTAAGTGATCATAGCATAAGAAATCAATAATATTTCCTTTTTCTTATCTTAGACAGGACATATCTGACGGTGACGAGGCATTGATGGTGGGACTATGGAACATGTCAAGCCTACCTTGTAGGATAGTCTTCATAATCAATAATCTAGAGCTTTGATACCAACTGTAACGACCCTAAATTTCTATTTACCTAGAGTCACTACCGTCATCATCATCTATGCTAATATGCGAAATAAAAAATTTAAAACTTCATCATAAAACATAAACTTCATCTTAAAACTTTTCCATGTTCTTACGGGTTCGAAAATTATCTTTTAAATGACACAACGAAAATCTATATAAAATAAATAATGGTAAAACTAAAAAGACTCTATTCTAACCTAATTCAAAGAAAATAAGTACAGCTACCCTATGCATGTGTCATGGTCTCGAATTGCGATGTCATCGTAAGCCGTATGGGATGCTTTGCCTTTACCTGAAAAAGCAGTAGCACACGGCTTGAGTATTTTAAGAAATACTCAATAAGTGGCCCCATTATTGGGGTTAGGGAATGCAAACACATGCAACTCATGATGTAGGGACCTATCATTTAAAAACAATCATATGGATGACTTCCAGTCCGGACAAAAATTGGATGTGTAGTACTTCTCTACACACGACCCACACGTGTGATTATATATTTCCAAGTAGTTCGGACCCCCTTGGACCCATCATAGTCGAGTTAACTGTCCAGAGGTCAGTAGACCTCTAGGAGTCATGCGAGGTATGATCATCATCATCATTATCATCATAGCGTATGCGTCCGTACTCATGATCATAAATGGGGAAGTATCACGATGTATATGTATACTCACATTGCATGAGGTCCCTATAGTTTTCATCTTTAAATAATCTTCGTGACACAACCCTATACATCATTCATATGTTACATTAAATAATAGGTAGGTGTTGGTCTTCATACACTCATCATTATTAACTTCAATTAGGGTTGTGCCCTTAGAAAATAAATCATCGTCATAATGCATCATGGTATTCAATACGTGCACATCATCTCGATATGGAATAACGTCATGCTAATCCATCTCATCATCATACAATCTTACGTTATCATATTAACATGCATCATCATCATCATCATCATGTCATCATTAATATCGTATGACATCATCATGTAACTCAGTCACATCTTCATACGTCGTACATCATATGTCATATGTCATATATCATATGTCCTACATAATACATCATACATCATACATCCTACATCATACATCATACACCATACGTCATACATCATACGACATACATCCTGCATCCTACATCATACGACATACATCATACATCCTACATCATACGACATACATACGTCATAAAGCATACGTCCTACATCATACATCATACATCATATTTCATACATCATCATCATATAATATAGTCACATCATCATAAATACAAATCATAAATGACATGTGCATGGCCACTAGCACGCGTCGTTATACATCAAACAAGTCGTTCAACCTATCCAATAGTGAGGCCACGTACATGGTTGACATCTGCCCTTCATTTAGAGTTTCTACACAATTAAGGTGTCCAAGAATACTAATTTTCCATAATTAGGTCTTATTTCAAATAAAATATGGTTAGAATTGGAACCAGAATGAAAATCGGTTAAACAGAAGTTGAATGGGCCAGAATCGGACTTACATGTGCCGAGAAGGAGGCTAGTCGCAAGTCCCACTCGAGAGTACCATGCGCAGGCGCTTCCGCTGTTCCGTGGTCATGGTATCCGGCTTCACCCCCAAGAGAGTTTCATGAAGATCTTTCTGGTATAAATAATCTTCAATCTGTATCTTCTAGAAACCGAAATTGGATTCATCGAACTTCTCAATTCCAATCTTTGAACTTTCCATCTTCATAGATCATGGTGAATTTCACCTAGCTCTGACACTAGTTGTTGGAATCACACAACAACGCACATGCTCGATTTAGATGAACACAAAAAACAGGAGAGAGAAAATGCAAGGAGAAATGTTGGCTAGGTTTATATTGATGATTTCATGTGTGTACATAAAAAAAATACAGAGAAAACAGAAAGTACATCTTCAATATAAACCTTTCATGTTCAGATATAACTCATCTACTATATGGTTTAGTTTACTATATATAGCTTTATCAGATATAACTCATCTACTATATAACTATCTACCATATATAGCTTTATCGGATATAACTTTTTATCATACATAGCTATTTACTATTTATGACAATTTACTTTATATGTCATTTACCATATATAATTTTACTATGTATAACCATTGACTAAGCTATAAATAAGTAGCACGCTCTATAACCTAACAATTCTCCGACTTAGAGACTAATCCAGTCAACCAAGAATTTCATTTTCGCCATCAGCATCTTCACTGCACCATACCAATTAAGGTTTTGAATAACCTCAACACATTTTGTCAACATGTCTGTTGAATTCTTTGCACCATCTATCTTCTCCAAACACATATCACCTTCTTTTACTAACCTGCAAATGAAATGGTATCGTCTTCGGATGTGTTTTTTCTTTAAATGATAACTAGGTTCTTCACCAATTGTATGACACTCTGACTATCTGTATAAAGAATCTTCTCGTGCGATTTCTTGCATAATTCTTTTAGATAGTCTGTCATCCATATGAAGTCTAGACATATAACTCATCTCATCATCCATAGCTTGCTCCCACTTGATTGTATCCTCCAACAGTAGGACATCATCAAATTGCTTTGGTTCTCCTTCATCAGAGTCAACAAGAGATAGTGTAATGAAGGTACATACATATATGATACTCTGATACTTCTGGATGATCTTCTCAACACCGATTTAGGTGTCACTAGCTCCACCTTTGGTTTGTCTGCAACAATCTTAGGAGTTTCTTGAGTATCTGCTACAATATTACTGGGTGAATTTTTCCGCAACTTAGCCTCAACTCCCACTTACTTCGTTGTCTTGGAACCTTGCTCAACCTATGGTTCCTCAATAGTAGTTTCAAAAGTTTCTTGAGTATCTGCTACAACATCAATAGGTGAGTTTTTCCACAACTCAACGTAAACTCCCACTTGCTTCGTTGTCTTGGAACATTGCACCACATCTGGTTCCTTAGCAATAGTCTTAAGAGTTTCTTGAGTATCTATTACAACATCACTAGGCGAATTTTTCGCAACTCAACCTCAACTCCCACTTACTTCGTAGTCTTGGAACCTTGCTTCACTTTGTCCTTGTAGAGGACATTTTCATGAAAAGTCACGTCACAATGTCTTAGGATTTTTCTGTTCTTGTCATACCAAAATCTATACTCGAACATGTCATAACCATAGCCTATGAAGTAGCACTTCACAGCCTCAACGTCAAGCTTGTCGCTCTTCTCTAGATCAACATGAACATACGTAGTGCAGCCAAAAGTTCTCAAGTGAGAGTACTTGAATACTTTTCCTGTCCATACTTCTTCTTGAAACTTGAACTCCAAAGGGTACTGACGCCCCTCTATTGATCAAGTAGACTGTTGTATTTACAGCATCGGCCCAAAATGTCTTTGGCAATCCAGAATGAATCCAAATACTTTTTGCATGTTGATTCTGTTGGGTTTTATGTCCTAAAACTCATAGTTTGTAAACAAAAAAACATATTCTATTTTCAATGAAGTTATTATTGTTGTTTATTCAGTAAAGATTGTTATTGAATAAAGTGAACTTTACGATCATTAATCTAAATCCAATAAACTAAGAACACTTTGGCTATAGTATGATTACTTGAACTATATGTAGAGACATAAGAGTGGATCAAGTTCAAGTATATAGTCAAAATGATCTATAGTATAAGGATAAGGCTGAGTACCTTATTTTGGGGACACTATGGATGCGGCCCACTTCTGTATATGATATAAACAATGTGATCACTAAATTGTACATGTGGAGACATGTGAGTGGGGGCGTCCTATGCAATGAGTATTGCATAAGATCGGACCATGAAGAAAATCACTCTCACTTTATAATGTCGTTTACTGTTGAGACTGATTTTATTTTCATTCGATAACCTAGGTAACTCGGTTTTAATCTTGAGCTAACCATGAACTCCTGTTTATTCGGAATTATCCTTACATTTGCATGGGTGAGAGTGGCTCTAGTTCGTCGACTCAATAGTCCTCCCATTTCAGGGGTAAGACTGGGTGAATGGCTGGGGACGTGAGGTGTAAGATGAATTCACTCATACCCACTTTTAGGGATAGAAGAGAGGTAGTTCCCTTAAGAACTGACTCCAGGTCTTGAACAAGGGGCCCCACCCTCTCATTAGCCTGAGAGGGATTCGGTTTACTGGTTGGACCACAAACCAATTGTTCATTAGAGGATCAGTGAGACATAAGGAACAAGAAGTAACTTTAAGGGTAACGGTAAATTAATCCAGCTCTAGTTACGAACAACCTGTGAAGGATCGACTTACTAATCATGGTTATATCAAATGGACAGAAATATATCTATAGTGAGGGGAGTGTAACTACTATCTATAGTGAGGGGAGTGTAACTACTAGGCTATAGTGGAGTGTCCTAGTAGTTAACGAATGTTGGTTAACAAGGTTAATGAGTTTAACCGGTTAATCTTGGATCATTGGAGCCCATGATCTATTGGTCCATTAGGTCCCTCTGCTAGCACATATCGAACTAAACCATAGAACAGTGTGACGACTGAGTTCGAAGTGTTCGAATTCAAATTAGGGAATATGCGCTACATATATACGATATATTTAACAGCATTTTTGTTTTATTTACGAATTAAACAAAAAGAGAGAATCTGAAATATTTAAATAAGATTTAAATATCTTAATCAATTATGTGTCCGAATTGATTAGGATTGACATTTGAATTAATATTAAATATGAATTAAATAGTTTAATTAATCATTTAGTGTTACTTTAATTTGAAATTCATTATTCAAATTAATTGTTGAATTAAAATGAAGAAAGTCAAAATGTTGACTTCATTTAATGGAAAAATCCATGTTAGTGGAATTTTGAGGTGTCAAAATTTGGTTTAACAAAACTTGCATGTTTGCCAAATAAACCCCACAAGTTTGAGTGGAATTTTGAGTGTCAAAATTTGGTTAACTCAAACATGCATGCTTGCCACATAATCCCAAACATTTGAGTGGAATTTTAAGTGTCAAAATTTGGTGATCTCAAATTTGCATGAACATGCAAACATGACTCTTTAAATAGAGTGATCGTGGTACATGGAAGGTCTTCTTCTTCTTGGTGGAAAACCTTGAGAAAAACCTCTCACAAACACTCTCTTCACATATACAAAATCCCTCCCAAGTTTAGTCACTCACCGGATTCCACAATCCCGTTCTAAGGCCGGAGGATAGTGGAGAAGACACTAGTGGTGGTTCGAAACCGATTCGTGAGGAAAAAGGCGTTTGAACTACAAAAGGTTAGTATCTAAACTAATTAAGTTTTAGTACTTATGAACATAATAGTTATTTACTATAATTGATGTTCTAAAAGTGCCTAAGATCCAAATTGCTTCCGCATGTGTTATATTAACACCATCAAATTCAATGTTTTATTCATCCTTTTAGCAACACCATTTTTTGTCTTGCATAACCAAAAACTGTCCTTTTTAATCTAATTCCCTAAGCTGCACAAAATTCTTTGAATTCGGACTTGTTGTACTCTCCTCCATTGTCAGACCTCGGGATTTGATTTTTAAGTCGGTCTGATTTTCAACTTTAGCTTTCCACATCTTGGAGGTGGCAAACACATCTGACTTGTGTTTCAGGAAATAAATCCACTCCTTCCTACTTTAATCATTGATGAAGATGACATAGAACTTTGATCCGTCAAGTTATGGAACTGGAGATGGTCCCCAAACGTCTGTATGGATCATTTCCAACCGCACTTTCTTCAATTCTCTAGCAGCCTTTATGAAGCTAACTTGTTTCTGTTTTCTCATAACGCACTTCTCACAAGGACTCATATCAACAGATTTCAGACCTTCTAAAACTTCTTTCGCTGCTAGCATTTTCATTCCTTTGAGGCTCATATGTTCAAATCTATTGTGCCATAGACTTGAATTTGAAGCACTCTCAACAATAGTAGTCATGTTCATACACCTTGCAGTGGTGTATAAGGTTCCAGATTTTATGTCACGTGCTACCATCAAAGCACGCTTCATAATCTTCCACGAACTTTTTCCAAACCCTATTGCATAACTTGTGTTGTCCAACTAATCAATAGGGATTAGATTCTCCTTGAAACCAGGAATATATCTGACATCCTTTAATTTCCACTAATTTCCTACAGAAGTTTTTATGTAGATATCTCCCTTTTCTTCAATCTCTAAGGCTTTGTTGTCGACAAGATACGCCTTCTTGAAATTTTCAGGCTTGAAATTTCGAAACAGCTCTTTATTTGGAGACGAATGAAAAGATGCATCTGAATAAAAAAAATCCAAGATTCAATTGAACTGTCCACGCTGAGGATTAAAGCATCTGCAATGTCTTCTATTGAATTTAAAGAATCATCATCATCTTCTGATTTGTGATTCTACTTCCTCTTTGGTCTTGTACTGTAACGACCCTAAATTTTCACATATCTAGAGTCGCCACTAACGTTTCATGTTCATCTCTAATGTAGAATATAACGCTAAGAATGCTCAGCGGAAAAATTTAAAACTTTAGAATACGTTAAAACATTAAAAAATACTGCCGGACTTACGTGTTTCAAACATCATGCTAGAGTTCAAAATAAGATAAAACAATTACAAATTAAATAATTTAAATAAATGAAATGCAAACACCCTATCCTAACCAAGACTAGGAATTTTAAATATGCAACTATCCTATGCACGCGCCGCAGTCTCTGATCACGATGCCGCCGTCAACCGTACATGGACACCTTGCCTTTACCTGAAAAACAATGTGGCACACGCCTTGAGTGTTTCAAAGAAATACTCAATAAGTGACCCCACTATAGGGGCCATACTAATGCAAGCACATGAAATCATGAATTAGGGACCTATCTCTAATCATCTTAAGGGTGGCCTTCAGGCTCGGACAAATTGGATGTGTAGTACTTCCCTACACACGACTCACACGTGTGAGTGTGAATCCCCAGGGCGCTCGCACACCCCCTGGACCCTCTGGTCAAGCTAATCTATAGTGATGTCCGGAGGTTAGCGAAACCCCATGAACACCCTTATCTGTGTGCATTCGCACCTGTGCACATTCACTCTCATCATACGGTGCGCATCCACACTCATCATCTCTAGGGGAAGTAGCCCTATGCTTATGAACATACAATATGCATGAGGTCCCTCTAAGTTCAATTATACATCTCTTCTGACACAACCCTTTAGTCTCATCTCTTGGTTACACTATGTAACACGTGCTCGTGGATATTTACATTAATATCATTTCATACTCTTAGGGTTGTATCCTATGTCAATCTAACGACATGATACAATATGGAAAACAACATCATAAGACATGTTCAACATGGAAACATCATCATGTTAGTAACATCGTCATGCATACATCATACTCATCATAAAAGTCATTAAGTGCATCAAATATAACATGTACGTCATGCATCAAAACATAAATAACGTACATTTAATAGACATCACAACACAACGTCATACTCACACATCATCATAACTCAAACAATCTTTAGCCCATCTTATAGTAAGGCCACTTACTTGGTTGGCCTTGGCCGAAGAATTCCCTAATTAGCTAAACGTAAGCTCCCGTTCCGTGAGAATTGCTTCCTACGTTGCCGGGGTTTGTTTCCTATCACACCATTCGCCACCTTCTATTAGTATTTCACAATTAATTTACCAATAATTCAATAAATGTGAAATACGGCTCTAAATTGGCCTCGAATACCTTAATCAGGTCAAAAATAGGTTCGGGAGGATTGAAACAGTGGAAATCGGGTCGAAAACAGGTGAGCCAAGCCGAACAGCTGCTGGGAGCCTTCGGCAGAGCCACGGAGCCGTTTGCGCCGAGCCGAGCCAAGGGACCACTTGCGCCGCTGTGTGCCACGTAGCAGAAGCAGAACGCACCACGTCGTGTGGTGTGCATCGGGTCGAGGCGCGGGTCGCACTTCGGTTCGGGTCGATTGCTGCAGAAGGCTACTAGGTCGGGCTGTTTGTTGGGCCTCGGTTTACTGGACTGGGCCGCAAGTGTTTGGGTTGCAGGCCAGTTCGATTGGACTGTGGGTTTGGTCATGGGTTGGTTCAGCTGAACCGTGGCTTCTGAGTTGGATTAAGGTTTGGGCCGCTGTAGTTGGACTGGGCTGAAGGTAGAGGCCGAGG
Organism: Cucurbita pepo subsp. pepo; assembly: GCF_057944985.1. Taxonomy (NCBI): domain Eukaryota; kingdom Viridiplantae; phylum Streptophyta; class Magnoliopsida; order Cucurbitales; family Cucurbitaceae; genus Cucurbita; species Cucurbita pepo. Next base: position 13,612,564 of record NC_141798.1, read on the forward strand.
GTGAAAGAAGTTGGGCTGGCTCTCTCGATTTTGGGTTCGGGTTGACCCAGATTCGTGAATCTCGTCTTCCCTACCTGACTTCGGCCGATTTTCTGGCGCGTTTTCTCTCTCCTTCCTGCGGCATTTCCGTTGTTGATTTTGGTCCTCTTTCTTCCTTTTTCCTCTCTGTTTGTAGTCCTTCTTTCTTTCCTCGAAGTTTTGTGGCCTAAAAGTTCCTAAAACATCAGATCTAAGAACGTTTAGGAAAATCTAATTTTTCGACCTCGATTACCAACGACGGCGCTTACGAAAAGGCACAAAACGTACCTTGAGTTATTGTGTTATCATTAGGGATCCTTCTCATGGTGGTAACTGAGCGTTTGGCGTCAGTTTTTAGGTGGTTTGGAACTTGTCCGAGAAATTGGAAACTCGCTGACATTATCCGAAATCTCTCTCATATTTTCTTTCTTTTCTCTGTTTGCAGGTATTCTAAAAGGTTCTCGGAGTCGTGGGCTGAAGGCTGAGCGAGGTGTGGCTGTCGTTTCGCGTGGTATCCACGAAACTCGGCGGTCGCCGGAAAAGTTTTTTTTTCTTTTTCCCTGGGTCGTTACATGTACAATCTACCCAAAAGTGACATTTTTCTTTGTAACTCCAAAACATTATGTTTGGTTTGTTTGGAAATTTTTGCCGTTCTTAGATTTTGATCGAGCTTTGTTTGGGCCCTTCGATTTACTTCTTCCCCTTTGGTCAACACTGAGAGCACCACCAGATGAATCCTCAATTTCTCATTTTCGAATACTTTCGTTGAGAACTACATCTCGAATTTCGTCACACTTTAGTTTATCAGATCCTTGTGAACTGCTGATTGTGGCCACAATAGTATCCCACGACTCGAGTAAAGATGACATCAAAATCAATACTTTAATTTCATCTGCAAAATTAATTTCTACCGAACTCAATTGGACTAAAATCATATTGAATTCATTTCTATGATTAACAAAAGATCCACCTTCAGACATTGTATTTTAAACAATCTTCATATCAAATACATTTTGTTCATATCTGACAATTTTTCGTACATATTTGACAGCGTCTTCAACAAATGTGACGTTTTCTTCTCCTTAATGATGTTCAACACCACGTTTCTGGATAGCGTCAGCGGATCAACCCTATGGCTTGTCGATCCTTGAGCTTCCACTATTCCGTGGTCATGGTATCTAGCTTCACCCCCAACAGGGGTTCGTGAAGATTTTTCTAATATATATAATCTTCAATCTACATCTTCTTAAAATCGAAATCGGATCCATCAAACTTCTCAATTCCAATCTTTGAACTTTCTATATTTAAAGATCGTGGTAAATTTTACCTAGCTCTGATTCCAGTTGTTAGGATCGCACAACAAGGTGCACACTCGAACTAGATAAACATAAAGGACAAGAAATACAAAAGGTAAGGAGAAATATTGGCTAAATATTTATATTGATGACTTAGGTATGTATAGTAAGATAATATAGAGAACACAAAAAATATATTTTCAATAGTAGTGTGTAAGGGGTCTATATATGGTTTAGTTTACTATAAATAACTTTACCAGATATAAGTCATCTACCATATATATATAACTATCTACCACATATAGCTTTACTTAGCTTTTTATTATAATTAGCTATTTATTATTTATGACAATTTAGTTCATTATTCATTTATCATATATAGTTTTAATATGTATAATCGTTTACTAAGATATAAATAAGCAATAGACTACATAACCTAACAGTGATGATGCATGATAACAAGATGATGTGAGACGTATGATGATGAAATGACTTAATATGATGACCTGCATGTATTAAATGTCACGATACACTATGACGATGAGTTTTTAAAGACACAACCCTAGTTGATGTTAATGATGATGAATGTAGAAGGCCAATGCGTGCATGTTACTTAGAGTAATGTGTGAATGATGTATAGATTTATGTCATAAGGATGATTTAAAGATGAAAACTATAGGGACGTCATGCATTTTGTGTGTTTTTATACATCGAGATACTTCCCCATTTATTACGATGAGTACGGACGCATACACTATGATGATGATCGTCATCATGCCTCGCATGACAATCGAGGTCTGCTGACCTCTAGATGTCACTATAGACAGCTAGCTCGACTATGATGGGTCTAGAGGGTGCGAACACTTAAGATTTATTTTATTCAGTTTTTTTTTTTTTTTTTTTTTTTGTTATGTCGTTTAAAGATATTTTTGAACACGTAAGTCCATGACAGTATTTTAAGATGAAGTTTATATTTTATGATGAAGTTTTAAACGTTTAGTTCCACATATGAGTATAGATGATGATGACGGTAACGACTCTAGGTAAGTAGAAATTTACGGTCGTTATAGTTTGTAATAGAGATCTAGGTTATAGATTATGTAGACTAGTCTACGATGTAGGCTTGACATGTTCCATGGTCCCACCGTCGATACCCCGTCACCGTCAAGTATGTTGTGCATAAGATGAGAAAAAGGAAGTGCTATTGATTGCCTATGTTAATGATCACTCACTGTGATTAAATGTAACTTAACCTGAAAGTTTATAATCTCGTTTATATTGTTGAGTGTAATACAGCGATTGACTTAATTGTATACTTACTGATATGTTATGTTACTAAATTGTATGCTTATGATGATATAAAATATGAGATGATCTATATAGTAAACTTAAGAAAGGTTGCATGTTAAAGTTTCCTATTAAAACTATTTTTGAAATTTAGGTCAATTTAAAAAGACATATAATTTGATATGATTAACTTTTATTCTAGAACATAACATTATTTTAATTATAATAAAAAAACAATGAAATAAATATTGAAGTATCATTGCCATTTATAGGATAAGTATTTGTAAATGCCTTTTTTTAAGTTAAAAAAAAAATGTGTAGGTGAAAAATTGAACTTATCTCAATAGAAGATACCTAACCATTCCATTTTAATAACAATAATAATAAAACATTTATAAGCACTTCAGTAAATTATGAGCGTTACAAAATATAATTGTCCGACATGATGTCTCCACACTCTCAACATCCTTCCGACTCAACATGTTCCAATGCTCTATTATACATTTATACTTCTAACAAGAGTAGTTGAATTTAATATCAAAGTTGGACTAAATTTAAAGTTCTACGTTCCAAATTCAAAATTCTATTCTATGTTCATTTTTATATTTTATAGTTGATTTTTTGTGAAATGTCAATATTATCCTTTATATGTTTTAAGTTCTTCAATGTTCTAGATGCAAGCCAACTTAATGATGTGAATTTTGCACTCTTTTCTTTTTTAGATTCTAAAGTGTTATTCAGTATTTTTAGACTAAATCTTACTCAACCTTCTTAAACTTTTGGTAGGGTTCGATCTCGTTTTTATTTCTCAGAAAAATTCATTTTTTATCTTTGGATTTTGAACTTTGGAACAACGAGTTTTGATGAAGTTTTTTTTTTTTTTTTTTTTTTTTTTTTTTTTTTTTTGTTAAAATCAAATGATTTTTGATACGATAACTAATGTAGTCATCGTATAAAAGTTGAAAATCATACATGACATCATTTATGTAAATTTTTTTTTTTTTTTTAATTGTATTTTTTAAAGTTGATATGATTTTATTTATAATAGTTTCTAATGATTTAATCAAAATTGTTTATGTGAAGACATATGAGTTAGAGGAGGACCCCTAACGTTTAAGAAATGGAAGAGGAGGAAGAAGAGAGAAGACCGAGCCTACCGGAATAAGTTAACTATGAAAGTCGTTTTGCAAGGGTCCACAAAAAAAAAGTACATAACCTAACTGAGAAAGATCGAGCGTCAGTTGGTTCAATTTTTGCCAAGAATCTAGCAATAACATGAGGTTAGTCCATGATCTCTAGTCTCGATTTCCTTTTCCATGACCCAAGAGTCTTGGTTGCTATTTAGGGTCTCATTTTCGAATATGATGTTTTAGAAGAGGAATCACAAGTTTGGCGTTGAAACATGTCAAATAGTTGCACCAGAATCAGAGTTTTTCAAGAATCTCTTTTCAATAAGAACACTTTTCCGAAAGTTTGGTGGCGATTATTAGGGTTTGTGTGAGACTAAAAATTATATTTAAATTAATTTTAAATTATATTAAAATTGATTTTAAATTATATTAAAATTGATTTTAATTTTGGATTGCGGACGTGGTTAGAACCGAGAACATTAACAATTGGATTTCAAATGCTCTTTTATTAATTGTATATAGCCTTTTTGTAAAGATAGAAACCACAAATAACAAACAAATATCTAGAAAAATATCAGCAAAAAATTCTAAGAGTCCCCACAAGAATAGGACTCCTAAAGACTCCTTACATTTCCTCCTTTAAACTTATTCTAGTATATCACATCCACCAAGTTATTTAAGCAAATTCTGAAATGCTTCCAACTTTAGAGGGTTTGTCAACAAATCACCAAGTTAATCTCGAGTATCACATAACACTAAGTTGATAGTGTCTTCTTTTGTAAGATCTCTAAGAAAGAAAATGAAATCTCACGCTTATGTGCTTAGAACGACCATGTAGAACTGGGTTTTTTGACAGCTTCATAGGTGAAACATTATCACACATAAGTTTGGTTTCTTCTGTATGTAAAGAACTGATCTCCTTAATATTCTTCTCATTAAACAGCTTGACATACACATGCAGCAGCAACAAATTCTGCCTCTATGGTTGATAAAGTGACTATAGGCTGCTATCTTCGACTCTTCTATTGCACATACGACATTCTCAAAGTTGTCTGTTAACGACCTCAAGATTTTCTCCACAACTCGCGTCTCGGGTAACATTTCTCTGTTTAGACTTAGCTGATTCACTACGGTTTGTACATGTGTAATATAGTCAGATACATTTTCTGACTCCTTCATCTTCATGCTCTCCAACTCGCCACGCAGAGTCTGGCACCTGCTTGACTCGGTCGGTTCCTTTGAACACCTTTTCTAGAGTGTCCACGCTTCTTTTGAAGTAGTTGCCTTTACAATCTTCTCAAAGCCCGACTCGTCAACAGCCTGGAACAACATGTATAATGCTGCCTTATTCTTTGAACGTGCTTCCTTTAGCACCTTGTTTTGTGCGGTCGTATAACCCGTGGTATCCTTCGGTTCTTCGAAACCTTCTTCGACCACCTCCCATGCGTCTTGCGAACCGAGAAGAGCTTTCATTTGGATGCTCCAATTCTCATAGTTCGTCTTCGTCAATCATGGTAGCGGCATTTGTCCCATCATGTTCGCCATCGGCTCTAATACTAATTTGTTGAAATAAAATTGCTCTAATACCAATTTGTAGAAACTAAATTTGCTATGATATCAATTTTTTGAAATTAAATGTCGCTCTGATACCAACTTGTAGAAAATGAACGCTCGCTCTGAAACTCACTTGTTTAAATAACTCTCACGTAATTTTGAAGAGGGTGTCGAGAGGGGAGAGACAAGGAGACAAAGAATTCTCAAAAGCCTTTTTCTGTTACATACTATACTTTACAAGGAGACAAAGAATTCTCAAAAGCCTTTTTCTGTTACATACTATACTTTAATTCTTACTCTTTTTGTGCTCTACTTCCTTTTGCTCTGTGACTCTTGTTCCTTTTGCTCTGTGACTGGGGAGAGACAAGGAGACAAAGAATTCTCAAAAGCCTCTTTCTGTTACATACTATACTTTAATTCTTACTCTTTTTCTGCTCTGCTTCCTTTTGCTCTGTGACTCTTATTCCTTTTGCTCGGTGACTCTTGCTCTAGATATTAGGTTGAGAAGTGAAGAATAATAACTGCTTTCTCTCTCTCATTAAGTTGGCTTCTTTCTTCTTCTTTTCTCTCTCTCTCATTTAAGTTTATTTACAACAAGAATGAGGCATCACTTCTCTATGATCCATCGGGTTTTACATAGGCCATCAGTAGCATCTCATCTTCTTCGTCAAGCTCAGCATAATTTGCTTCATTCTTGCACTTTAGACATTCATACTGAAAATGTCCTAAGTTGTGATACTTATAACATTCAACCGTTGCTTTGTTGAAATTTATTCTCACTCTTCCACGCCCTCTTCCTCTGTACATTCCTCTCCCTCTGTTGTTTATACATGATTAACCAACAACATTCAGCACCTGTTCTTCATCATTGTTGCTGGGGCGTCGAAATTTTTGTTCATGCACCACTAACGAACTTTGTAACTCATCAATGGACATAGTATCAGTATCCTTTGATTCTTTGGTGGATACGACAACGTATATAAATTTGTCAGTTAGGTTGAGTAGGATTTTTTCTACAATTTTATTGTCTGTCATTTGTTCTCTATTGCTTCTCATCTTATTAGTAACTTGCATCACTCTTGCAAAATACTCAGTGATGGTTTCATTCTTTCTCATCTCCAGAACTTCAAACTCTCTTCTTAATGCATTAAGAATTGATTTCTTCACTCTTTGGTAGCGAACTTTCTCTTCATTGAGCTCTAAACAATCTTGGATGTGCGGCGGTCCAAGATTGGTTCAAAGACAGTTTGATCAATCGCCTGGTACAGGTACTGCTTTACCTAATGATCCTTGACTCTAACATCGTCAAGATGTTCTTGTTGTACAACAGTTAATTTTGTCCCTTCTACTGGTTCCAAAAAACCATTCTCCACCAAACTCCATAAGCCTTTTGCTTTAAGCAAGTTCTCCATCAATTCACTCTAATGGTCATAGTGACCATCGAAGTGAGGAATTTTCATTAATATTTTTTCGTCACTCATTCTCTCAGTGTTTGATACTCCTAGTGTTTGATCACTTGAAGATTGCAACTTCTTTTCAACCGGCTCTGATACCAATTGATAAGTTCAGCAGAAGATTGTTAGAGCAGAGAACATAAACAATTGAATTTCAAGTGCTCTTTTATTAATTCTAAGCATGACAATATATAGCCTTTACAAAAAGATAGAAATCACAAATAACGTAAAGTCGTTGAACATATTTCACAAATAACGTAAAGTCGTTGAACATAAAAATATCTAGAAAAATATCAGCATAAAAATCCTAGGAGTCCTAGAAGAAAAGGACTCCCTAAAAACTAGAACTATATTTGAAACAGAAGTTGACTAGACCAGTAACTCCTAACATGTTGGACATGTGGACTACAACTCTCATGAAAGAAGTGTTTCGATTTAGATTAGGGATATTGAGTTAATAAAATCAAAAGAAAATAGTTTAGATTAAACATTCACCAAAATTTGGGAATATTGCGCATGCAAGTGATCGGCGGGACACGCATCGCACGACGGGTAGAGAACACCTTCGAGATGGCCAAGGACACGTGTCGACAAACAGCTGGAGCAATGCGTTGAGCCATCAGTGAAGATGCATCGCTATCGATCCGACCTGGTTCGATCTGGGGCTCAGATCCATCAATCTACTCAACCTGAGATTTGACTTGACGACCTGCGGTCCAACCCGAAGACTTGCGCATCGACCCACTACCCATCTATTCATGTGCAACATGTGTCATAACACCAAAATTCTAAGGTAAAGGCTACGTCTACTAGGGCTTGAAGGCGGGCTTGACCACACGCTACCTGAGCTAAGTTCTGCATGTATCAGATGTGCATGGTTGTGTGTGGGGGCATGGAATTCCTATTCCATGCACATTCGATGCTCATTTGTCCGTTTTTCATCTTGGTTTTGATACCAACTTTATTTTAATGTGAATGAGGCCTCTCCAAAGGAAATTTGAAATTTTTGGACTCCACTTAGGCTAGAAACCAAAGCTCAATCAGGTACATGTTAGACTTGTATGTAACCACAAGGGCTCCTAGACGGTAGGGATTGCTTGGTTTTGCATGCATGCTAGAAAAACCGACCCTAGAGATAGTTGTGCATGACCTAATACCTAGAAATGCAGAATAAATGCGCAATTATATGCTTCTGTATGTGAATATTGATGAGTTGGATCTTGTATGTTGTATTGCATCGTTTTATACTGCTTGTACAATATCATGTTGGGTTGGAGTATGAGATTTTGTGAAATTTGCGCTCTGAGTGCTTGATGGATTTTATTACCTCGTTGAGCATTTGTTTGTTTGCTTGAATGGTTGAATGTACATAAGTTCTAGGAGTATGAATGCATGATTCTCCCTAGAGAGGATTAGCAATAGGAATGACATTCGACTAGAGCATGTAGAATATTTTGGCTAGTCTACGACCTAGGACGAAATATCTCTAGAGGACGAGTGCTATGGAATCGTGAGAGACGATCAGAGGGTGAGACCCCAACTCCTAGCTTCGTCAAGACAGCCTAACCATCCTAGACAACCACCGTAGGAACCTTGGAGGAAATAAAGATATCATGTGTACTGGTAGCAAACGGTGCAAAGTCCATGGAGCCTTCACTACCCTTTTTGCTCCACTATGGTACCATTGAGCTATGCATAAGGCTAGTTAGGGTTATATGGCCTTACTAGGCTACCCTGTGTGGGTTGTAATACACCTAATTTTCTTACTTTAAATTAGTGACGTCACTACATGCATGCTTTAAATACATATGGGTAAACTTATAAGAGATACTCTTAAAATAATGTCATACACTTACATATTTAATTCAATACAAGAAAATAGAGTTAACAGAGTCTTGAACATAAAAAAATTTTCATAAAACACCTATCAACTATTAAATGAAATTCAATGCGTTCTATTGCCCTATCATGACCTATATTGACTTTCATGGTCTTTCCAACATTCACCCGTTGCATGAAAGCTTTATTTTTACTTGAAAAATGTAAGGGTAATACATGACTTGAGTATTTTAAAAAATATTCAGTAAGTCATCCCACTGTTGAGTTTAGTAATCCAATCACACACATAACATGATTGGAACCTATATCTTTTAAAACTGTAACATGGCCTTGGATTCTTTTCAGTTTCAGGCAGGGTTGGATATGTGATACTTCTCCACACACGGCCCCCGTACGGGCACATAGACCCACCAGGCAGACTTGTTTATGTACCCCATAGGCTTGGCTTGGTCAGGCACAACGCATTGCACATTGCCAGACACCACATAAAAGGAAAGACTTGCATAATATCATGGCAAACATAAATATCGAAGGTACTCGTCCATGCTAACATAACATAACGGGGAAGTATCCCAATGCACATGACATACATACAAGCATGAGGTCCCCATCATTTACATTCATAATAGAGCATTATCATCATTTCCTTTCCACTCTCATCCGTGACATATTACATATATGCATTGTGTATACATGGTGGCAATCATCACATTATCCATCACATAACTTTACATGATAAGGCGTGCATAGCATACATAGCATTTCATTTTATTCATAACATAGTGTAATGGATATCACATGCATACATTAGATAGCATCATATGACAATACAAAGGACACATAAACTTAGCATACAATGATATAGTGCATGCAAGGGCTACAAGCATGCACCATCATACATCATTCAATTATATAACTCCAACAATAAAGTCACATACTTGGTTGCCCAGGAGAAGCGTGCTTAAGCTACAGGACCCAGTCACAAATCTTGGAAGGTCTGCCATTCATATACGTGGTATATGTGCCCATAATTTATTTAACTAAGCAAGGTTTATAAGGGATTATCTCGTGTATGCACTCACATGGTTCAAGTAGAAGTAAAATGCAACTTGATCGCTCTTGCAACTTACCCTTTTCAATATCTCTAACTGTTCAACACCTATTTTACCAATTTTATATTTTTAGGAGTTTTGGTAATTAAACACATAGTAGACATGACTAATTAAACTTAGATAAAAAATAATAAAAGCTAACAAGATAAAGGTTCCTATATAAGTTTTGTCCTATATCTAGGAACCAAAAAAAAATATTTCTAAGGACTTCTCCTAAATTTCTGTTATGAAAATTGGGCTTCATATATCCAACCTTTACCGTATTGGATTCCATACAAAATATGTTAATCTATGTTATCAATTTAAGTTTAGAATGAAACTTAAAGTCCATAAAAGAAGATTGTGCCAAGTGTTTAGCAAATTACTTGTGCATTAAGTTTTTTCCTATATAAGGTACATGTTTGAATTCTAAGAATGTGTTTTACTCAATATACTAAAGAGCTTCAAATGCACATGAAGTTGAATAAGAACTAACAACACAACACTAGAATTGAAATACAAAACAACAACTAAAGATGTAACACAAACAGAAACTAAATGATAGACTAACAGCAAAAAGGATCCCTAGTTTTGTTCCCCTCTTTACACTTTCTTCTTTCCAACGGGGTGTATTCAATTAGATGTCACAACTACAAGAAAATGGCAAGTCAAATCTATCAAATCTATGAGATGCGTTCCTTTGTTTCTGAAAACAACTCCCCCTCCTATAATTGTAGATTCTGACACCACAGAGGTTATCAATCTTCTCGAAAGATCTAACAGAGATCAAGAACGTGACCGGCGATATTGAATATCTGCCTCAAAAGTGGAAGTGATTTCCATCAATCATTACCCTCCCTCTTGTCTTGCAAAACTGCTTTTACTTTGAATTTTCCATTTGGGCAGAATCAAAAGTATTAATTTATGGAGTATTGCTTATTTGTTTTTATTTTAGGTTATAGTAATGATTATATGTAGCAAATAAGTAAATGTTCATATATAATAAACAAATTTGTATAGAAAAATGTAATATTTAATAAAGTTATAGATGGTAGATAGTAGAGGGATATAATAAAGTTATATATGGTAGATAGTAGAGGGATATAAAGTAAAGTTATATATGGTAGATATTAGATGACTGAATCATATATGCTGAAGATGTACTTTCTACCTTGTCTATATTCTCTTTTATTCTACATACTTGAAATCATCAATATAATCCTCTAGTCAATAAAATTAGGTCTTGTCGGAAAGAGGTAAAATTCTTGAGAAATTCTTTGATTTCCTTCCGCTCCCGTGAGAATCCAAAAAAGAAAGAAAGTCAAATACAAATTTAGATGAAGAATCCTAGAACAAAATAATCGAGTTAGAATGGCCATTTCACTAATCAAAATGAACGATTCATAAATATAAAGAACAAAGAACAAAATTCTATGGGGTTCAAAAGAAGAAAAATCCAAAAAGTCTGATTGCAACGAAGGGAACGTAGTTTCCTCACACCTATTTTTGAAACTCACAAAGCAAAAGAATGAATGGCTGACCTTTTGAACAACCATAATTTAATTAGGATCAGTCTTATGATGAAACAATTCATTGAAGACGAGGGGGCTGTCTTGCACGAATTTGGTTTTGGTTGATTGGGGTCTCGATCTTATGATGAAACAATTCGTTGAAGACGAGGGGGCCGTCTAGCACGAATTTGGTTTTGGTTGGTTGGGGTCTCGATCTTATGATGAAACAATTCGTTGAAGACGAGGGGGCCGTCTTGCGCGAATTTGGTTTTGGTTGGTTGGGGTCTTATTTAGTACTCCCTGTTAGACCCTGCCTTTGTCGAAATTGGTATCAGAGCTAGGTGAGATGTATCATGATATGTGGAGATTTAATGTTCAAATATTAGAATTAAGAAGTTTGATGGATCCGATTTCAATTTCTGGAAGATATATGTTGAAGATTATCTGTACCAAAAAGATCTTCACGAACCCCTGTCCAGGGTGAAGCCGAATACCATGACCACGGAGTAGTGGAAGCTCAATGATAAGGCAACCCTAATCCTCAGCCCAACGATCCAAGCTTTTGTTGAAGCAAAAACCCTTGAATCAAAGTAATTAACACCTCCTTATACAAAATTTGGATCAACCAAGAGATAAGGCTAGAATTAGATTATCTCTTACGATTGAAGATCTACAAGCAAGATTTGGAAACCTTATTCTAAATTGAGTCACCCCACAATTGAACTTGATCAAGGCTTGATTGAATGGCTCAGATGCAATTCTACCACAAGAATGACTTGAAACTTAGAAATGGCAAAATTGATGCTCGAATTTCTAAGGAAAACGTCTCAATTCGAGATCTCAATTACATTCATCCACAAATCTGATTTTTACATAACATATTGTGGGTATTTATAGTCTCCCGACAAAAAACGTTTGTGTCCTGGATTCAATCTCGATCCCCTTTAATCTCCACAAAAGACGAAGTCAATTTTGACCATTTGACCATTACAAAATGAAAACGAAAAAAACAATAAAGTTTTCCAATAAACGTTGATATCTAATTCTAGAAAGGATGGTTGAACCGAGCCAATCCAATTTTGTAGATGAAGAATGAATGTTTGTTGAATCTTCTTCGCCTTGGATCGTGTAATAGGTCCAGTTAAAACATTTGGAACACCGTGATTCTTATCATCTTCCCCCTCTTCAAAAGGATTCGTCCTCAAATCAGAAAACTCATCACCTACATCAAAAGGACTCAAGTCAGCAATATTGAAAGTAGAATGTACTGAAAAGTCTCCGGGAAGATCAATTTTATATGCATTGTTATTAATTCTTTCAAGGACTTGATAAGGATCATCCCCTCTTGGATGTAACTTTGTCTTCGGTTGAGATGGGAATCGCTCCTTGTGAAAATGTATCCAAACCCAGTCACCAGGTTTAAAAATGATTTCCTTCCGTCCTTTGTTAATCCTGGAAGCAAATTTGAAATTTTGGTTCTCAATTCTCTCCTTCACCTCCTTGTGCAATGTTTTGATCAAGTCTGCCTTACTTGTGGCTGCGTCATTCACAAAAATATTATAAGAAATAAGAAGCAAATCAAGAGGCATAACTGGATTAAATCCATAAACAACTTCAAAAGAAGAACAATGAGTGATACTATGAATTGCTCTATTATATGCAAACTCTATAAATGGCAAACATTTCGCCCAAGACTTAATATTCTTTGAAATAATAGCCCTAAACAATACTCCTAATGTTCTATTAACCACCTCAGTTTGTCCATCCGTCTGAGAATGTAGTTGAAAACAACAATTTGGTACCCAATTTATCCCACAATATTTTCCAAAAGTGACTTAGAAATTTAGCATCCCTATCACTAACAATTATTCTAGGGATTCCATGTAATCTTACTACTTCCCTACAAAATAATTCAACAATATGTTTTGCATCGTCCGTCTTGTTGCATGCAATAAAATGAACCATCTTGCTAAATATGTCTGCCACAACAAAAATATTATCTTTGCCCTTTTTAGTGTGCGGTAAACCAAGAACAAAATTCATAGATATATTAGTCCAAGGTTCGTTAGTTACTCAAAGGAGTGTACAATCCATTTGGTTGTGATCTAGATTTAGCTTCTTTGCATTTAAAGCATTGACTACAAAACTTATGAACATCATGCTTCATTTTCAGCCAAAATGTCCCATTAAGTCACCCTTCTTTTACAAGCAAATATCTGATAGAGCATTTAGGAATACAAAGCTTACTTTTTTTAAATAAGAATTCATGAAACACATAATAATCATCCAAAGCTATTTTTGTAAGAAAAGATGCATAAATAATTCCAAAATCTTGGTCATCTCGATATAATTCTTTAATATGCTCAAATCCAAGAATTTTTGCACTAAGAGAAGTAAAAAGATTGTACCTTCTAGATAATGCATCAGCTACCACATTATCCTTGCCTTACTTATATTTGATGACACACGGAAATATTTCAATAAATTCCACCCACTTTGCTGATGGTGTTAATATAATACATGCGGAAGCAATTTGAATCTTAGGCACTTTTAGAACATCAATTATTGTAAATAACTAGCATGTTCATAAGTATTAAAACTTAATGAGTTTAGATACTAACCTTTTGTAGTTCAAACTCCTTTTTCCTCACAAAACGGTTTTGAACCACCACTAGTGTCATCTTCACTATCCTCCAGCCTTAGAACGGGATTGTGAAATCTGGTGAGTGACTAAACTTGGGAGGGATTTTGTATATGTGAAGAGAGTGTTTGTGAGAGGTTTTTCTCAAGGTTTTTCACCAAGAAGAAGAAGACCTTCCATGTACCATGATCACTCTATTTAAAGAGTCGTGTTTGCATGTTCATGCAAATTTGAGATCACCAAATTTTGACACTTAAAATTCCACTCAAATTTTGGGATTACGTGGCAAGCATGCATGTTTGAGTTAACCAAATTTTGACACTCAAAATTCCACTCAAACTTGTGGGGTTTATTTCGCAAACATGCAAGTTTGGTTAAACCAAATTTTGACACCTCAAAATTCCACTAACATGGATTTTTCCATTAAATGAAGTCAACATTTTGACTTTCTTCATTTTAATTCAACAATTAATTTGAATAATGAATTTCAAATTAAAGTAACATTAAATGATTAATTAAACTATTTAATTAATCATTTAATATTAATTCAAATGTCAATCTCAATCCATTCTGATACATAATTGATTAAGATATTTAAATCTTATTTAAATATCTCAGATTCTCTCTTTTCGTTTAATTCGTAAATAAAACAAAATTGCGGTTAAATATATCGTATATATGTAACGCATATTCCCTAATTTGAATTCGAACACTTCGAACTCACTCGTCACACTATTCTATGGTTTAGTCCGATATGAGCTAGCAGAGGGACCTAATGGACCTATAGATCATGGGCTCCAACGATCCAAGATTAACCGATTAAACTCATTAACTTGTTAACCAACATTCGTTAACTACTAGGACACTCCACTATAGCCTAGTAGTTGAACTCCCCTCACTATAGATATATTTCCGTCCATCTGATATAACCATGATTAGTAAGTCGATCCTTCACAGGTTGTTCGTAACTAGAGTTGGGTCAAGTTACCGTTTTACCCCTGAAGTTACTTCTTGTTCCTTATGTCTCACTGATCCTCTAATGAACAATTGGTTTGTGGTCCAACCAGTAAACCGAATCCCTCTCATGCCAATGAGAGGGTGGGGCCCCTTGTTCAAGACCTGGAGTCAGTGCTTAAGGAAACTACCTTTCTTCTATCCCTAAAAGTGGGTAGGAGCGAATTCCGTCTTGCACCCCACGTCCCCAGCCATTCACCCAGTCTTACTCCTGAAATGGGAGGCCTGTTGAGTCGGCGAACTAGAGCCACACTCACCCATGCAAATCTAAGGATAATTCCGAATAAACAGGAGTTCATGGTTAGCTCCGGATTAAAACCGAGTTACCTAGGTTATCGAATGAAAAGAAAATAAGTCTCAACAGTAAACGACTTTATAAAGTGAGAGTGGTTTTCTTCATGGTCCGATCTTATGCAATACTCATTGCATAGGACGCCCCCACTCACATGTCTCCACATGTACAATTTAGTGATCACATTGTTTATATCATATACAAAAGTGGGCCGCATCCATAGTGTCCCCAGAATAAGGTACTCAGCCTTATCCTTATACTATAGATCATTTTGACTATATACTTGAACTTAATCCACTCTTATGTCTCTACATATAGTTCAAGTAATCATACTATAGCCAGAGTGTTCTTAGTTTTTTGGATTTAGATTAATGATCGAAAAGTTCACTTTATTCAATAACAATCTTTACTGAATAATCAACAATAATAACTTTATTGAAAATAGAATATGTTTTTGTTTACAAACTATGAGTTTTAGAACATAAAACCCAACAAACTCCCACTTGGACTAAAACTCTAGTGAGGTTTTATAATGTTGAGTAAAGAGAAATACAATAAACTAGGGCATCACATACTCATGCCATTTCTCCCACTTGTCCTAGATTACATAACTCGTAGTCCTAGACTCACTAGGTGCCCTTCAAACACTTTAGCCGTGAGGGGCTTTGTAAATGGATCAGCAATGTTGTGCTCTAAAGCTATCTGTGTGACGATCACATCTCCTCGTTGCACAATCTCCCTTATGAGATGATATTTGCGCTCAATATGTTTTCCTCGCTTATGGCTTCTTGGTTCTTTTGAATTTGCAACTGCTCCACTGTTATCACAATAAAGAGTGACGGGAAGATGCATATTTGGAACGACTTCCAAATCAGTTAAGAACTTCCTAAGCCATACAGATTCTTTCGCTGCTTCACAAGCAGCAACATACTCAGCCTCCATGGTGGAATCAGCAATGCAACCTTGCTTTATGCTTCTCCATATTATTGCTCCTCCGTTCAGAGTGAAGATAGATCCTGATGTCGATTTCCTCGAATCTACATCGGTCTGAAAATCTGAGTTAGTGTACCTTGTAAGGATCAGATCCTTAGCACCATACATTAGCATATAGTCCCTCGTTCTCCTAAGATACTTGAGGATATTCTTAACGGCAGTCCAATGAGCACGTCCTGGATTGGACTGATATCTGCTGACAATTCCCACAGCATAGTATATGTCGGGTCGTGTACATAGCATGGCATACATCAGACTACCGACCGCTGATGCATAGGGAATGTGTCTCATATCCTCAACTTCTTGAGGTGTCTTAGGACTTTGTTCCTTCGACAAATGAACTCCATACCTGAAAGGTAATAATCCTTTCTTGGAGTCCTGCATCTTATATCGAATCAACATTTTGTCGATGTACGATGCCTGAGACAATGCTAGTGTTTTGTTCTTGCGATTCCGAACAATTTGGATTCCAAGAACAAACTGAGTCTCTCCCAAATCTTTCATTTGGAATTGTATCGCTAGCCAATACTTAATGTCAGTCAGAAATCCCACATCATTTCCAATGAGTAGGATATCGTCAACGTACAACACCAGGAAAGCTACTGTAGAGTTGACTATCCTTTTATAAACACAAGGTTCGTCAACATTCTGTTTAAAGCCATAAGATTTGATCGCAGTATCAAACTTTATATTCCAGGATCGAGATGCTTGCTTCAACCCATAAATGGATCTTTTAAGCTTGCAAACCCTTTGCTCGTGATCCTGTTCAATGAACCCCTCTGGTTGAGCCATATAGATACTCTCTTCAAGATTGCCAAATTTCATAATCATAAAATGTGGCAATAGACAAGAGTATTCCAATCGATTTAAGCATAGCAACAGGAGAGAAGGTTTCTTCATAGTCCACCCCCTCTCTTTGGGTATAACCCTTTGCTACTAGTCGAGCTTCAAAGGTCTGTACCTTACCGGTTTGGTCTCGTTTCCTCTTATAGATCCATTTGCAACCAATAGGTTTTACCCCATCTGGTTGATCTACAAGTTCCCAGACTGAATTGAAGTACATTGACTCCATTTCAAGATTCATGGCTTTAATCCACTGATCTCTATCTTCATCATTCATTTGCCTGTTTATAGGTCAATGGATCCTCAACGCCATCATCAGGTATGATGACTTGAGTTTCTGCCAAACCCAAGTAACGATCGGGTTGAGTTATAACCCTCCCACTACGTCGAGGCATTCTCAACTCTTGAGAAAGATGTGATTGACCAGAAGTGTCAGCTCCATCAACAACTCTTGTTGAAGGACCAGCTTGATCAACAACTCTTGTTGTTTTATCAATAGCTTCTTTAGAAATCTCACTTAATACTAGTTTGCTACGAGGTTGATGATTTCTTATGTGGTCTTCCTCTAAGAATGTAGCGTTTGTTGATACAAACACTCTATTTTCTTGAGGGTCATAAAACAAACCACCTTTCGTCTCTTTGGGGTATCCTACGAATAGACATAATTTTGAACGACGTTCTAATTTCTTGGGGTTTTGCAACAACACATGTGCTGGACATCCCCAAATTCTAAAGTGATGTAAACTACATTTACGCCCTTTCCATAACTCATAAGGTGTTTCTGAAACACTCTTAGTAGGAACCATGTTCAAAATGTATGTAGCAGTCTCCACTGCATATCCCAAAAACGGATCGGGTAATTGAGCGAAACTCATCATAGACCGAACCATGTCTAATAGAGTTCTATTTCTCCTTTCTGATACACCATTTTGTTGAGGCATACCAGGGGCTAAGAGTTGAGACCTTATTCCATGTTCTATCATATAGTCCTGAAATCTTAAGTCCATGTACTCTCCTCCTCGATCTGATCGAAGTGTTTTAATATTTTTACCTAATAGATTCTCAACCTCAGTCTTATACTCTCTGAATTTTTCAAGAGCTTCGAACTTGTGATGCATTAGGTAAAGATAGTCATACCTTGAATAATCATCAATAAAACTTATGAAATATTCATACCCTCCTCGTGCTTTGACATTCATTGGACCACAGAGATCTGTATGCACGAGTTCTAAGGTTTCTTTGGCTCTATAACCTTTTTCGCAAAATGATCGTTTAGTCATTTTACCCTCAAGACAAGACTCACATGGAGGTAAAGAATTGTCTTCTAACTCATTTAGAAGTCCTCTTTTAACCAATCTCTCAATCCTATTGAGATTAATGTGACCTAGTCTTAAGTGCCAAAGATAGGTATTAGGAGAAATCTTTTGTCGTTTATTTTGAGTTTCAGCTGTTTTAAAATAGCTTTTGTTTAAAATAGCTTTTGTTTTGCTCGGTTTTAACATATATAAGTCGTTTTCTAGTTTTGCAGAACAAATATGAATACCTCTTTTGCAAATGAACACTTCATTGATTTCAAAAGATACTTTATACAACTGTTCTAATAAACAAGAGATGGATATTAGATTTCTTTTCATTCCAGGAACAAAAAGTACATTATCTAATATAATGAATCTATCTCCAAAAAACAACTTTAAATTTCCTAATGATCTTGCTGAGACAACCTCTCCTGTTCCAACCCTGAGTGTTATCTCGCCGTCCGCAAGCATTCTCCAGGAGCTAGTTTCCTGGTAAAAAGAACAAATATGATTAGTCGCCCCTGAATCTAGTATCCAGGTTGAGTTGTCATACTCTACTAAACATATTTCTACAACGAGTAAATCATATTTACCTTGTTGTGTCTTTTCGGCTTTCTTCTCTGCAAGGTATTTTGGGCAGTTTCTTTTCCCGTTTTCGTTGCAATGGAAACATTTTCCTTTATCTGCTTTTTGATCCTTGTGTTTGCGGTCAGTAGGAATCTTATTTTTCCCTTTACCCTTCTTCTTCATCAAAACACTTTTAGAAGTTGAAGGTCCAGACTTATTTTTGGAGGACGATCCTCGTAGTAATTTCTTGGAGATAGCAACATTTGCTTCTCCTGTTTGTCCCTTGTTCGTTAGGAGGGACTGATAAGTCTGTAGCTCATTGAGAAGAGTAGTCAAGTTATATTCTATTTTGTTCATTACCACATTGGTGCGGAACTGGAAGAAGCTCTTCGGAAGAGACATCATGATAAAACTGACTTGACTCTTCTCATCAATGACAGCTTCATTTTCTTCTGCCACATTGAAATGGACCATCATGTCCAGGACATGTTCTCTAACTGAGGTCCCTTCTTTCATACGGCAGTTGTAAATGTATTTTATGGCTTCATGTCTAAGGGAGAAGGACGGTTGTCCAAACATTCCTTTTAGAGATTCCATAATCTCTTTAGCAGTACCCATAACATCGTGTTTCTTAGCCAAAACATCAGATATGCTGGCTAGAATGTACACTCGGACTTTGTCATTTGCCTTTATCCATCTGTCATATGCATCCCGAACTGTTCGGTTTGCATTTGAGCTGGGGTTTGGAGGACACTCCTCAGTTAAAACAAACTTTAAATCATCAATGACCAGTATTGTGTTTAGGTTTGATTTCCAAGTTGTGTAATTGTCGCCGTTTAATTTCTCAGAAGCGAGTAATTGTACTATTGAGTTTGTCATGCTGTGATATAAAGAAAATTCTATTAGTGATTTGACTTAATCCTGTTTAATCCAATCAGTTTTAGCAAATGTAATAATGTACCCAAATCATTATTAATTTGCAACGATACTTTAGTGAGTTAGAGCAACTGCTACCGAGGGGCAGTCAATCACTCATTCACTAAACCAAGACATTCTTGACTTAAACACTAATCCCAGAATAACTCTTGTTCCTATAGTGTTCTTAGTTATCGTTATTTTGGTCAAGAATATACTAACTCTTAGTATTTCTTCGTAAGTGTGACCCGCCATTTTCAGACTTCATAGATCGGTCCCAACAATGCTATCGAATGAAAAAGCCAAAGTTGGGAACGAACCTAAGAAATCCTATCCATTTCTAGAGTTTGCGTTGTTTCGACTCCCATGTTACGACCCTCCGAATGGGTAGTTGCTCTAGGGCAACATGCAGGTGGAACATGGGAATCTCACGGTGCAACCTAGTGGTGGAGACCATAGGACGTATTTGATATACTTTCTTCTCCCACTTACTATAAATACTTTCTCTATTCACCTTGTTATTGACTCATGCAAATACCTTCCGAATGGAGGACGCTCCCAGGGCGACACGAGGCCGAGCATGAATCTTACTGTGTGAATTTTACAGAGAGCGTAAAAAGAAAACGATGTATCTTATACACCTTTTTTCTCCCACTAAGTATTTTAGATGGTTGGGTATACTCATTACTTAAGTATATTCCGGCTAATTAAATATAACTCAAGTCTAGGTGATTTTTCTAAATTTTTCATCACTTAAGCATGCTCATAAAACTGGGCTAACTAAGCTCAAGTACTGGTCTGATCTCCAGGTAGTAGGTGTTCCGTAAACCGTCAACTTAAGTACCTCCAGCCTTAGATAAGATCGTGCAAGGTGAGCTTTCTCGTAACTGCAATTTTGTAAGACATCGACCTATTTTAACTATTAAAATTGATCGTGCTCGGTTCTCAACCCTAAGTGAGCATGCACTTATCTTTATTATAGATTTTAACGTCTATCTCGTTTTATGACGTTGAAAATAACCTATAACATGCATCTAACATGCTTTATATAACAATTATATAATCATCAATTCCATGCAATAATATAACACTTTATATCTATCACTCATGGAACCCTAAACATGCATATTATACATTATAACACTTATAACATACTTGGAATGCATGAAACATGCTTAGCCTATGGTGGGATTTTAAATCTATATGACGTACTTTATGCATATAAATTTTCTATTTAATTAAAACATACATTCATAATGCATAATTAATTAAACACACTAAAGTGGGTCGGTTTTGGCATTTTAAAGCAAGCAATTAACTAAATTATTACATTAATAATTAAAAGTAACTTGAGCCGCTCCCGAGGATCACGAACTGGGCAAACCAACCCTTAAAAACGTTGAATCGGACCCCAACGGTAGAAAAAATACCCGAACCGCCTCTTCCATCTTCTTCGATTCAGCTTGCTATCTCTTCCATTTTCGATCAATTACAACCTAAAATGGACTCTAATGACTCCATAAAAATTACAGACCTTTCTTCATTCATTAAAAGCCCATACACATTAGGCTTATTACAATAATGGTATCAAATGGAAGCATAAAAAAATGCCAAAACCAAAACCATCCACTTTAGCAACCACAAATTTCATTCATGAAATGGTACCCACCATGATCAAATTAATGTAAATAAAGTGCCTAAAACTTGCTCTGATACCAATTGATGGTGTTAATATAACACATGCGGAAGCAATTTGAATCTTAGGCACTTTTAGAACATCAATTATAGTAAATAACTAGCATGTTCATAAGTATTAAAACTTAATGAGTTTAGATACTAACCTTTTGTAGTTCAAACTCCTTTTTCCTTACGAATCGGTTTCGAACCACCACTAGTGTCTTCTCCACTATCCTCCGGCCTTAGAACGGGATTGTGGAATCCGGTGAGTGACTAAACTTGGGAGGGATTTTGTATATGTGAAGAGAGTGTTTGTGAGAGGTTTTTTTCAAGATTTTTCACCAAGAAGAAGAAGACCTTCCATGTACCACGATCACTCTATTTAAAGAGTCATGTTTGCATGTTCATGCAAATTTGAGATCACCAAATTTTGACACTCAAAATTCCACTCAAACTTCTAAGGTTTATTTGGCAAGCATGCAAGTTTGGTTAAACCAAATTTTGACACCTCATAATTCTGGATTTTTACATTAAATGAAGTCAACATTTTGACTTTTTTCATTTTAATCCAACAATTAATTTGAATAATGAATTTCAAATTAAAGTAACATTAAATGATTAATTAAACTATTTAATTAATATTTAATATTAATTCAAATGCCAATCCCAATCAATTCCGACACATAATTGATTAAGATATTTAAATCTTATTTAAATATCAGATTCTCTTTTTTCGTTTAATTCGTAAATAAAACAAAAATGCGGTTAAATATATCGTATATATGTAGTGCATATTTCTTAATTTGAATTCGAACACTTTGAACTCACTCGTCACACTGTTCTATGGTTTAGTCCGATATGAGCTAGCAGAGGGACCTAATGGACCTATAGATCATGGGCTCCAACGATCTAAGATTAACCGGTTAAACTCATTAACCTTGTTAACCAACATCCATTAACTACTAGGACACTCTACTATAGCCTAGTAGTTGCACTCCCCTCACTATAGATATATTTCTGTCCATTTGATATAACCATGATTAGTAAGTCGATCCTTCACAGGTTGTTCGTAACTAGAGTTGGGTCAATTTACCGTTTTACCCCTAAAGTTACTTCTTGTTCCTTATGTCTCACTGATCCTCTAATGAACAATTGGTTTGTGGTCCAACCAGTAAACCGAATCCCTCTCAGGCTAATGAGAGGGTGGGGCCCCTTGTTCAAGACCTGGAGTCAGTTCTTAAGGGAACTACCTCTCTTCTATCCCTAAAAGTGGGTATGAGTGAATTCCATCTTACACCCCACGTCCCCAGCCATTCACCCAGTCTTACCCCTGAAATGGGAGGCCTATTGAGTCGACGAACTAGAGCCACTCTCACCCATGCAAATGTATGGATAATTCCGAATAAACAGGAGTTCATGGTTAGCTCAGGATTAAAACCGAGTTACCTAGGTTATCGAATGAAAATAAAATCAGTCTCAACAGTAAACGACATTATAAAGTGAGAGTGATTTTCTTCATGGTCCGATCTTATGCAATACTCATTGCATAGGACGCCCCCACTCACATGTCTCCACATGTACAATTTAGTGATCACATTGTTTATATCATATACAAAAGTGGGTCGCATCCATAGTGTCCCCAGAATAAGGTACTCAGCCTTATCCTTATACTATAGAGCATTTTGACTATATATACTTGAACTTGATCCACTCTTATGTCTCTACATATAGTTCAAGTAATCATACTATAGCCAGAGTGTTCTTAGTTTATTAGATTTAGATTAATGATCGTAAAGTTCACTTTATTCAATAACAATTTTTACTGAATAAACAACAATAATAACTTCATTGAAAATAGAATATGTTTTTGTTTACAAACTATGAGTTTTAGGACATATAACCCAACAGGTAAAACATCACAAAGAACTTCATCTTTTATATTTTCCCAAAGTAAAAGATATTAAAGCTTGAGAAGTTACCTTCATTGTTCCAATGTCATTGAGCCATTGAAGCTTGTAAGGTTTAGGATGTGTTGAGTTGGAATTAGCAACCTTTTGATCAGCATGGTACTTACAACATTGGTGCAGCTTCCATTATCAATTACAAGACTACAAGGAGTCCCCCTGACTAAACACCTTGTGTAAAAATAGGTTGTCTCTTTGATCATCAACATCATTCTCTGTAACTTGAGTTTTAAGAAGTCTTCTGGTAACAAGTACCAAATGACTCCCATCTTCCAGTTCCTCCTCATTCTCCTGGATTTCTTCTTCAACTAGCTCATCCTGGTCACTTTCCTCACTGTCTATGACAACTTGTCCATTCTTGACGATCATGACTCTCTTGTTACGACAATCATGACGAAGATGACCAATTCCTTGACATGTCCAACATTTGATATCTCTATTTCTTTCTCGAATCTCCTTATATTCCTCCGCTTTCTCTTTACCCTCGGAGGTCTCAGCTTTGTTCTTTTTGTCAAGATCATACTTGCCTCCAACTTTGAAATCTATCTTTTCAATATTTGCATTCTTTTTCCAAGTGTTGAAAGTAATAGACTTTGAAATACCATACCTCTTGGAGTTCTCCTTCTCCCAACCTAGTTGTCCTTCGATTTTGACAGCAAGGTGTAACAATTCTTGCATATCAAAGTACGCTTGCCTATCCACTTGATGAGCAATTTGTCGGTTTAACCCACCAAGGAATCTAGCCATTGTATCTTCTCATCTTCATCAATACATGCTCTATTCATAAGGGCCTCCATTTCTTTGTAATATTCGTCAACACTTTTGGATCCTGAGTACTCGAGAATAATGCTTAGGAATGTACCTTTTTCTCATTAATGTCTTCAATTTGTCCCACGTTTCAATTGGTTCTTCATAATTTCTCCTCCACTCTGATTTCAAAGAAAACATGCTCAATCGAAAATACTCCTCTGGATCAAATCTCATTCAGCCACAGCAAACTTCAACTTTCTTTCTTCACTGAAATTGTTGCAATCGAAAACATGATTTTGCTCTCATATTGCAAATACTCCTCTGGATCAGATCTCCCATAGAAAGTTGGAATGTTTGTTGAATCTTCTTCGCTTTGGATCATGTAATAGGTCCAGTTGGAACATTTGGAACGCCGTGATTCTTATCACTCAAGGATCAATAGGCCCTAGGGTTGATTTGGGTTATGTTGTCCAAAAACATGGCTTTCAACATCATGAAGGAGAAGATAATGTCGGATCTGTTCAAGGCATTGTCGAATATGTACTAAAACCGTCAACTATAAATAAGTTGTATTTGATGTGTAGATTATTCAATCTACAAATGTCTGAAGGTCATACAAATGAATTCAGTATGATGGTAAGTCAACTGACTTTGGTGGAAATTAATTTTGAAGATGAAGCTAAATCACTGATTGTGATGACATTTTTACCCAAGTCTTGGGATACTATTGTTGTTGTGATTAACAGTTCCCAAGGATCTGAAAACTAAAGTTTGATGAAATATGAGATGTAGTTCTCAGCGAACATATTCGCAAATGAGAAATTGGAGATTCATCTGGTAGTGCTCTCATTGTTGACCAAATGGGAAGAAGTAAATCGAAGGGACCAAACAAAGGCTGATCAAAATCAAAGAACCGAAATTTTTTTTCAAACAAACCAAACATAACGTGTTGGAATTATGGAGAAAAAAATCACTTCCGAGTAAATTGTACTGATGGTGTTAATATAACACATGCGGAAGCAATTTGGATCTTAGGCACTTTTAGAACATCAATTATTATAAATAACTAGCATGTTCATAAGTATTAAAACTTAATGAGTTTAAATACTAACCTTTTGTAGTTCAAACTCCTTTTGCCTCACGAACCGGTTTTGAACCACCACTAGTGTCTTCTCCACTATCCTCCGGCCTTAGAACGGGATTGTGGAATCCGGTGAGTGACTAAACTTGGGAGGGATTTTGTATATGTGAAAGAGAGTGTTTGTGAGAGGTTTATCTCAAGGTTTTTCATCAAGATGAAGAATCCCTTCCAAGTATCATGATCACTCTATTTAAAGAGTCAAGTTTGCATGTTCATGCAAACTTGAGATCACCAAATTTTGACACTTAAAATTTCACTCAAATGTTTGGGATTATGTGGCAAGCATGCATGTTTGAGTTAACCAAATTTTGACACTCAAAATTCCACTCAAACTTGTGGGGTTTATTTGGCAAACATGCAAGTTTGGTTAAATCAAATTTTGACACCTCAAAATTCCACTAACATGGATTTTTCCATTAGATGAAAGTCAACATTTTGACTTTCTTCATTTTAATTCAACAATTAATTTGAATAATGAATTTCAAATTAAAGTAACATTAAATGATTAATTAAACTATTTAATTAATATTTAATATTAATTCAAATGCCAATCCCAATCAATTCCGACACATAATTGATTAAGATATTTAAATCTTATTTAAATATCTCAGATTCTCTCTTTTCGTTTAATTCGTAAATAAAACAAAATTGCAGTTAAATATATCGTATATATGTAACGCATATTCCCTCATTTGAATTCGAACACTTCGAACTCACTCGTCACACTGTTCTATGGTTTAGTCCGATATGAGCTAGCAGAGGGACCTAATGGACCTATGGATCATGGGCTCCAACGATCCAAGATTAACCGATTAAACTCATTAACCTGGTTAACCAACATTCGTTAACTATTAGGACACTCCACTATAGCCTAGTAGTTGCACTCCCCTCACTATAGATATATTTCTGTCCATCTGATATAACCATGATTAGTAAGTCGATCCTTCACAGGTTGTTCGTAACTAGAGCTGGGTCAATTTACCGTTTTACCCCTGAAGTTACTTTTTGTTCCGTATGTCTCACTAATCCTCTAATGAACAATTGGTTTGTGGTCCAACCAGTAAACCGAATCCCTCTCAGGCCAATGAGAGGGTGGGGCCCCTTGTTCAAGACCTGGAGTCAATGCTTAAGGGAACTACCTTTCTTCTATCCCTAAAAGTGGGTAGGAGTGAATTCCGTCTTGCACCCCACGTCCCCAGCCATTCACCCAGTCTTACCCCTGAAATGGGAGGCCTGTTGAGTCGGCGAACTAGAGCCACTCTCACTCATGCAAATCTAAGGATAATTCCGAATAAACAGGAGTTCATGGTTAGCTCAGGATTAAAACCGAGTTACCTAGGTTATCGAATGAAAAGAAAATCAGTCTCAATAGTAAACGACTTTATAAAGTGAGAGTGGTTTTCTTCATGGTCCGATCTTATGCAATACTCATTGCATAGGACGCCCCCACTCACATGTCTCCACATGCACAATTTAGTGATCACATTGTTTATATCATATACAAAAGTGGGCCGCATCCATAGTGTCCCCAGAATAAGGTACTCAGCCTTATCCTTATACTATAGATCATTTTGACTATATACTTGAACTTGATCCACTCTTATGTCTCTACATATAGTTCAAGTAATCATACTATAGCCAGAGTGTTCTTAGTTTATTGGATTTAGATTAATGATCGTAAAGTTCACTTTATTCAATAACAATTTTTACTGAATAAACATCAATAATAACTTTATTGAAAATAGAATATATCTTTGTTTACAAACTATGAGTTTTAGGACATAAAACCCAACATGTACAAGACCAAAGAGAAAGCAAAATCACACATCAGTGGATGATAATAATTCTATAAATTCAGTAGAATACAGTGGGGATTCTCTAATCTTTAGTGTGGATAGCCCAATTGAATTCTGAATTTTGAATTCAGGTGCATCTTTTCATTCGTCTCCAAATAAGAAATTATTTCAAAATTTCAAATCTTGAAATTTTGACATGAAATTTTGACAAGACGTATCTTGCCGAGAATAAAGCCTTGAAGATTAAAGGAAATGTGGATGTCTGCATAAAAACTCCCGTAGGAAATTAATGGACATTAAAGGATGTCACATATATTCCTGGTCTCAAGAAAAACATGATCTCTATTGATCAACTGGATAACACGAGTTATGCATCAGAGTTTGGGAAGAGTTCATGAAAGATTGTGAATGGTGCTATGGTGGTAGCACGTGGCACAAAATATGGTACCTTATACACCAATGCATGTTGTATAAACATGACTACTATTGCAGAGAGTGCTTCCAATTCAAGTTTATGGCACAATAGACTTGGACATATGAGCGTCAAATGAATGAAGGTGTTAACTACGAAAGAAGTTTCAGAAGGCATGAAATCTGTTGATGTGGATCCTTGTGAGAGCTGTGTTATGGACAAACAAAAACAAGTTAGCTTCACAAAGATGGTTAGAGAATTGAAGAAAGTGCATTGGAAATGGTCCATACAAATGTTTAGGAACCATCTCCAGTTCCATCACTTGGTGGATCAAAGTTCTACGTCACCTTCATCGATTATTTCAGCAAGAAGGTATGGATTTATTTCCTGAAACACAAGTTAGATGTGTTTGCTACCTTCAAGAAGTGGAAGCTGAAGTTGAAAATGTCTGAGGTCTCACAATGGAAGAGAGTACGACAAGTTAAAATTCAAAGCATTTTGTGCAGCTAAGGGAATTAACGGGGATAATTCCCGATAAGACAAGGCAAAATGGTGTTGCTAAAAGGATGAACATAACATTAAATGAGCTGGCAAGAACTATGAGTATTCATTTTGATTAATAGAGAGTCATCAGTACCTTTGGAGTCTAAGTTAACAAAAGAGGAGAACTTTTGTCCTCCGTATGTTCATGTTGATCTAGAGAAGAGAGACAAATTTGACACTGAGACTGTGAAATGCTACTTCATAAGTTATGGTTCTGACATGTATGTTCATGTTGTAGAGAAGTGAGACAAGCTTGACACTGAGACTATGAAATGCTACTTCATAAGCTATGGTTCTGACATGTTCGAGTACAGGTTTTGAGATGACAAGAACAGAAAAATCATAAGACATTGTTACGTGACTTTTGATGAAAATGTTATTTGCAAGAACAAATAAAAGAAAGGTTTCGAGAGACAACGGAGCAAGTAGGAGTTGAGATTAAGTTGCAGAAAATTTCACATTCTGATGTTATACCCGATACTCAAGAAATTTTTGAGCTTGTTGCTAAGGAACAAGAGATGGAGCAAGCGACACCTAAGTGTTTAAAAGATCATCCAAAACTATTAGAGTATGAGATAGATATTCACTTCTATATCGGGTAAAGCTATATGCATTCATTTTGATATTCAAAATAGTTAACATACATTATATAAAACACCCTTCATCTAAGTAGCTGAATTCAATTTTTTTTCTAAACATTTTAAAATTTCAATTGAAATGCCTAATAGTAATTAAATGAATGGAGCAAAATCAAATCTCTTAAGACATTAAAGGCAAGGATAAAAAGAAATACATACCTTAAAGAGTCTTCAATAACAACAAAGTTAAGATGGGTGTAATGAAATTTTGAAAAGTAATGGTTTAAACTGAAAAGTTAGGTTCAATGGTACAATAAGAACGACCTCTACCTCTATAGTTCATCATTATTTTAGCAATTTTTGTTTAAATAATGTTAAACTGAACATAATACCCATTTTGATCTGTATTTTTCACATTCATAACTGATAATTACGTGCAATACAGTTGCCATACATAGACTCCTTTCAGTGTCAATAGAGGATTCGATAAGATACCTGACCTGTTTGAAAGGCTTTTAGTATGCATCTTTTAGATTTCAGCTTCTATATCTTCAATTGTCTTTAGTTAGAACGGCTACACAAAATTTACGACCACAATAACAAAAAATAAGAAAACTTGGAACTATACATACATACAAACTATCTTCATTCCTCTCTGGGAATCCACCTACTCCACCACAGGCTCTTGCTTCGTCGGCTGAACTCGTCCATGCTTTCGTTTAACGTTTTTAGGATCTTCCGTTGCACCTTCAGAATCGAAGCCAGAGCGTTTCTTTCAGCACTCGCTTTCTTCTTCGGCACGATTTCCTGCAAGTTCAAAACAACAAGACAACATTCAAATTTCGTCTACAGCCTAACTTTTCAACCCATTCTCTTATTTTTATCTATGACAGCTTTGTTTTTCATTAAAAAGAAAAGAAGAGGGCAGTTTTCATAAACAGACTTTGAGCTCCAGAAGCTGAGCTTCAGTGAAGCCGCCATCCTGCTCAGTTCCTGATTTTGCCATTAGCTGAATGATCCAATTAGCAGCTTCAGTGTAGTCTTGCTGTGTAGCTCTAAAGAATTGCAGCCTCAGTTTCTGCACCAAGGACAGAGCCAATAAACCTTCCCTGTCGAAGTATGGGTGAGCTAAAGCTGCCTTAGCGCTCGTTCTTTGTCGTGCTTTGTATCGAACCATTGACGTCAACAGTTCCCATCCTATTCCTTCATCTAAACCCAACAATTCAAAGCCCTTTCTTAGGTCAGCACTGGCACGAGGCTCCACGCTTTTCCTCCACGCGACTAAGTCATAGTCACACCTCTTCAATTGACGGTTAAACTGTATGAGGCCGCTATCTGTCCGCATTGCTGGAAATGCCTTCAAGAACAAACCAAATTGCAAGTGTCACTAATAACCAATATGCATCAACAATAATTTGAAAAATCACACTCTGTAGTTCATAGTATTAACATCATTACTTAAATGTTGATATAGCATACTGATTGGATTAGAGCAATGCTTCAGTGTGTTAAAAAAGACATACTTAATCATCACTCATCACTTCAATCAGCATGTCATGTCAACATTGAAATATAGTCTTAACGAAGGAGACTAGTTCGAATTAGACTTACCATCTGTAGGAAGATGAGACCGGTGCTGTAGATATCAAATCTATCAGGGAGGTTCATCTGTTAAGCCCATGGCATATCATCAAACTCAAACCATTAATAAAGCTTAGAAGTTTTAGCATTGCCACATGGACGTTTTACAATGCTGCGTACCTGCCATAGGACTGGGGAAAGTGCGGTTGCCACTGGAGCCGAGGGAGCGGATGGAGTTTGAGTGCTCATGATATATTGCTCTGGGGCAGCATATCTTCAATGGGAACAATCATAAATCATTACACAAAATTGATATGAAAAGGCATGTCCAGCAGCAGTTTCAGACTAAAGCTACCAAAACTACCGAGACCGAAAATTTTGGATCAATTACCATAAAGTTTCCTCACTCCCCTGATACGTTCGGTTACATAATTAGAGAGAACATACCTAGGATCCAGTAGAAACTCCTTTGGAATATAGTTAATGCCAACTCGAAGATCAGCTGCAGCTCCAAGATCAATGATTTTGAAAGTGCGAGATCCTGCTCGGGTATAAAATGAGAGAAGAAAATTGTTAATAACATAAATTCGAATCAAAGCCATATTTATTTGCCTTAGCTAGTTACCTTCAGAGAAAATGATATTCTGTGGCTTGATATCCCTATGCACAATCCCTGTGGAGTGAAGACTATCCAATGCAAATAAGAGCTGTCGCATTATGGTCTGAATGATTCTATTCTCCCTTTCCAACCCTTTTGGCAGCTGCTGGCCCTCCCCGAGAATCATCCTCTCTACCTGACTTTCAAAGCCATCACTTAGCTATCTATATATTTCGGAAGCGTAAAAGTTGCAGCAGCGAAGTTACATCACACTAACGCCTTATTCGATTCATAAGTGTTTTATAAGAGAGAGTACCAACATTATAGGGAAAATCTTTGGATTGCATTAAATCTGCCAATGTAGCTTCCCCTTCAAACTTCCATATGAGCCAATATTCCCCACCTCCTTTCTTTGAAGAATTCTGGGAATAAATTCAACATTAGTCAAAATAACAGAATAACTCCAACATATATATAATGATTTTTTTTAACGTAAATGGATTTCTAATGACTAATTTCTTAGTTTTCCAAATGTAGCAATGTATTTTAAAACCTAGGAATTAGGGAACATAAAAGGGAAATGGTCGCTATACTAACTTATTTTTTCAAAACCAAAAACCAAACATGATTCTGAAACAGGCAATTAATAAAATGATGTCCTAAATTAAGAGGGTATTAATAGCCAAATGGAGCAACACCTCAAGGAAACCATACACGAAGTCTGCACAGCTATTAGCACAAGCTCGTCGCACTCGTTCGTTCATCCAAATTTCAACTGCACCATACTCAGTAGCCTTTTTCAAGACAAGGTCGCCTTCCTTCTGGTAAAAATGAAAAACTATATTTTAACAAGTGTATACATGCATTCGTTGCACATTAAGTAGCTAAAGCTATAGCATTCATTTTGTAGTTCTATCTTCCTCAAATAATACTAAATTCTAAGACCAACAATTTTTATGATCACGGCCGTTAAAACAACTAATAATTTCTCATCCCACAGTGCTTTTAAAAATCTAAAAACACTTTAGAAGGAGTGCTTGATTAGCACTTTTATCGAACAATTGTTTATCAAGATCACTACACTAAGAAATCTAATCTAAATTTCAATTCAAACTCACTCTTAAGGGACAATAATGATCAACTTAAATAAGCTGAGAGGTAAAACTAAAAAACAAAGCAAGCTCCGAGTGTACCTTCTCTGAAGGATTTTTAGCCAGTGCCACTCTATAGACCACACCAAACGCTCCTTCTCCCAACTTCTTTCCCAAAACAAAATCATCCTGCCAATAGAAAAGAAATTCAACGACGAAAATTCTCAAACATCAAAGAAAACTTGTGATATAAACTAGACATTGGCAAACCTTTCTGAAAGTGGGTCTGAAAATCCTCTCGACGAATGCAAGAATAAACATATCAAAGAAGCCAGGAGCCACTCCAGGAGTGGCCCAGAGATAAGAAAGAGTGCCCAAAGCCAGAATCGCACCAGGAATTGTGAGAGTTAATCCATTAGGCTTCGGCAAAGTGCTTCTGTAAATGATATCACCGCACTCCATCACCGTACAAGGAAGCCCCACTCCCACACCCACAAACAGATTATGAACCACATCGATGAGCTCGGTGCCCAGAGCCGAAACCACAACCCTTCTCGGATTCTTAATCGATACCCTCCAACAGTAGGCCGATTCGAAGGCCGATTTGTGCTTGAACCTGATCTTCTTGCCGAGAAATGGGGAAGTGGGGTGTTTCAAATGGCGCGGCTGGAGCTTTGAGACTCCAATACTAACCCCACCTGCTGCAGCAACGGCGGCGGCCATGGATGAAAAGAGTGAAAGGAGTAATTGGACGAAGGGGAAGGGGAAGGGGAATGCCAGAGAATAGATACTGGCGACGATTGAGTGAAGCTTTGAATTTCGACCACAAGTGTGAATTTCATTTTTTTGATATTTTTCTTGGGAGGATCAATAAGGACAGTTTAATTTTCAGGTAGTATTGTGATTGTGTGGAGGCGAATTGGTGGGTTGGATTGGAGAAGTAATAAGCACCACAAATGACACGCAGAGTTGCGTATTTGAAATTTGGGCTTATTGGTTGCGTTGGTTCATCAAGTTTGGATATCTCGATCTTCTTAAAATGTTGGTGTCGTCTTGTAGAGGTCGACGCTTGGCTTTCACTGTTTCTAACTTTGATATGTCTTTTATTTTCTTCTCCCATCCTTCATTTTGAGTTTATGATGGAGAATCAATTTGGTTGGCCACCTCCATTCTAATGATTTTTTTCTCCAAAACTAACACATGTATTGTTATTACTAAGACGAAAAATATGTTGACTTAACCATTTACATATAAAAAAAAAAAAAAAAAAATTAAAAAAACCCCTTATAATTAAAAGGTTCCGACAATATCTTTGGAGTCAATTATACTATTGTTTGGATCAGTCCTCATCACGTCTATCTAAAATAGAAAATTAAAAAATAATTTTGATGAGTAAAACAATTTACTCCATATGTAGCCAATTTGTTATCATCAAGTTGTATAATTATCTTTCCAACATATTTTAAGTTTTATTTGCAACATATTCTTTATAGGTTTTTGGTTTGCAACATATTCTTTATAGGTTTTTGGTTTGAATCGAGTCCTCGGTCCAACTATTACCTAGGGTCCTAGTCTCATCAACTAGGACCTTTCCATCTATAATAAGATATTTTGGCTAACTTTAAATTTTATCGGTTGACTTTATTTATGCTTACTATAAATTTTGAACTCATATGTAAGACTCGTTCTTGGTTAATTATGAACAGTCTACTAACTATTTGACAGCCTAAAGTAGCACACAGCTGATGGTCAAGAATACTCATTGTCCTTAACTTAGCATACAACACTTCAGTTCGGGTTTTTTGCGTGGATTAGTAGACTAAGAATACTAACACATATCTTGTAACAGCTCAAGTCTGCCGTTAGCAAATATTGTCTTCTTTAGGCTTTTTCTTTTTGGAACTTCCCCCTTTTTCTTTTTGGAACTTCCCCTCAACATTTTTAAAGTGTGTCTGCCAAAAAGAGGTTTCTAAACTCTTATAAAGAACGTTTCATTCTCTTATTCAACCAATATAGGATCTTTCAATTCTCCCCCTTCGAAATCCAGCATATTCGTTGGCACACTGCCCTGAGTCCGACTCTAATATCATTTGTAACCGTCCAAGCTCACCACAACAAATATTGTCTTTTTTGGGCTTCCCCTCAAAGTTTGCAAATATTGTCCTCTTCTCGAACTTAACATCTACCAGCTCATATCATTGTAGGCATCCACAGACTCAACATAAGCATGACTTGTGTCAAAAATGTGAGCCATTGAGCACCAATGAGATCCCTTAAGTCATCAACAATCTTCTTGGTTTCTATATTTAAAATTTTTAACCCGTCAAGAAAATTGTTAGAAATAGAAGATGGATACGCAATTTGATCATTAACTCTAATATTTTTTCATAATCTCAAACAATTGAGTTTCAAGGAAATGTAACTTCCAAAAAGAATTTTCAGGAAAAGAATTTTTGAAAATTTTCTTGCAAATATCTTAATACCTTTTGCCATGACATCACAAGTTTCCCTCTGAACCTTTTCCACTGCTTTCCCAAAAGAGCAAACTACTCAAAGAGTGGCAGTAGGGATGAGAATGCTCAGAAATAGTCAATGCAGAAATATCGATAGATGAACATAATAAGAAAATGCTTTGAAGTAATAGAACGCCTTAAAAATAGAACCTGTGAATTGAGTAAAAATACCCTTGTCACAGTCGTGGAATATTATATAATATGAAACTGTGAAATGGACTGGATTTAAACGCCAAAAAAAATACGGAGGCAAATGGTTTTAGATATATGTAGATGTAATGCCTCTAGGTTGCAGTTTTAAATGTACGGAATAAGGTACAAGAAAAACAATGGGGTTGCTTGGATACCCACGAGGAGCTCCTCTAGCTCCATGTTTCTTCAAGTTTTATTCAAGTTATCAAAATATGAATAGAATCATTACAAAATATGTAATTCTACTGCAGAAGAAAGCGGGGAACACCAACCAAGTGCAGCATGTTTGAAGAAAGGAAGATGACTTGGAATATCTTTTTAACGCCTCCCAGATGCCACCGATTCAGTAGAAAACAGATTCTTTACTCGGGAAAGAATTGAATCGTGTGCCGGGTCATATGGGTGATCCTTGGAAGGAATCTCCAATATCGCAGGAATTGGCTTGTTATAGCTATCTACCAGAAACCTGATCATGTTTGCAACCTGAAATAAAAAATAAAAAAAAAATTTGTTTCAGTTTGATGAAACAAATATTGAAAACTTAAACCAAAGCAGATGTTCCTAATGGCCACAGAGGAATAGAAAGGTGTAAACATATAGGAACACCAAATAGGCATTAATCCATAAAACAGGAGGGAGGGGTTTCATAGGATTTTTTGTTCAAGGAAAAGGCAACTAGTCAACCAATAACGGAGTGTTAGGAGTAATTTTAGACCAAAATCACTTTTGTCATGTGATTTTGGGCGTGACAAAAGTGGTTTTGACCATTCCAAAATCACTCTCAAACTTTTAGTCACAATAAAACAAGTCATACTTACATTGGATAGAAAGGGAATTCAGAAAACAACTTACATATTGACTAATCATCACTATTGCAATATCCTCCCTTGTTGTAAACTCTTTGAAAGCATCTTCAATTTGTTTGACAGTTGTCTCTAAGACGTTAAGAGTTAAAACTTTAGAGACATAAGAAGAGGATAGAAAGACAAGTCAAAGTGCATATTTGATAAATGGAAAACACTATCATCACACAAAATGGCTCTGTAAACCCATGGAATAAGATGAACAGATTCCTATCAAGTAGTGAAATTTTTGTTTTTGGTTTAATCACAGCACCATCGGTCACTGCTATTTAGCTATCAACGACGTGGCATCAAACCAAAAGTTGTCTTAGAGACATCAGTACAATAACACGTGAAAACATTTTAAATACACTTCATTTGCAAATATTAAAAACAGCTATCCATACTACAAAAAGATGATTTACTACTGCAGGTCTTTGTATAATGCGAGCTAAATTCCAGTGCTAGGCCGGTCAATCTGGATTCTAGATCACACACACACATATCTCATGCAGAACATTTTTTTCTTTTAAATAAGAAACAAGAAGGTATGGTATTACAAAATAAATAAATAAAATAAAATAAAAAATAAAAAAGGAAAGCGACGTCCCTAGCCAAAGAAGACTGCAAACATTTATTTCCAATGGGGAAAAGGAGAAATAAGTTCACATAAAGAAAGTGTCGCAAATGATAGAGAATTTAAGAAATGATCTAAGGACTTCTCTTTATTGATGAAGATTCTATCATTCCTTTCAAGCCATAAAATCCAGAAAACATTAGTGAATTGAAGCCAAAGGCCCTTCTTTACCAAAATTGTTGGTAATAGAATGTTGATGTCCAAGGGTGGACCACAACCAATTGAACGTGGAAAGAACATAATTCCAAAAAAATTCAGCATAGGAGCAATGAAGGAAGAGATGAACTTCCGACTCTAGATCTTTATTGCATAGAGGAGACACCATCTCAGAAACCCAAAAAAAAGAAACACAAAAGGTCCTTTCAATTAATTTTTTTTTTTTAAATCTAAATGAATGGAGATGATGATAATTAAACAATAATAATAATAAACCAAAACCTCTTGATAGTTTGTCCCTTTAATCTTTTGGCCTACTCAGTGAATAATTATTTTTCAAATAAATTTTTAACTAAAAAAATTAAACATTGCCAATGCTAATGTACATATCTATAGCAGCCCAGGACATGAAAATGTAGAAGCTATGTCATAAACATGAAAAATGAAAGAAGCTATGTCATCAAATTATCTTATTTATTATATCAAGGGACTGAGCATGGTATTCAACAAGCTTCAACTGGACCTACGATCCAAGGCCAAGAAGATTCAATAAGTGTTCCTTCTTCATCTACGAGACCATTTGGAGCTTTGGAAGTTAAGATTTGCAAGGTTGAAGTGGAACATAAGAAGATTCAATAAGTGTTCCTTCTTCATCTACGAGACCATTTGGAGCTTTGGAAGTTAAGATTTGCAAGATTTGCAAGGTTGAAGTGGAACATAGGGTTATCTTAAATAGCACTTGCTCAATAATGTCCTTGTAGACTTTATTTATTATTTTAATTTCATAACTCTTTTTAGTGGGCATTTGAAGGGTAGAAGAAGAACTTGTCAATCATGGCCACTCACTTCTTTTAGTGGCTATGTGAAGGATGGGGGGTTTCTTTTGTGGAGAGGCTATAGATACCCACAAAATGGCATGTAAAAACAAGATTATGAGATTATAAATGAATGAAATGAGCTCTCAAATCGAGACTTTCACCCTAAAAAATTTGAGCATCATTCTTGCCATTTCTAAGATTTCAAGTCATTCTTAGGGTAGATTGCATTCAAGTCATTCAATCAAGTCTTGATCAAATTCCATGGTGGAACGACTCAATTTAGGGCAAAGTTTCAAATCTTGCATCTAGATCTTTGATCTTAAGAGGTAATCTAATTCGATTTTTGTTTCTTGGTTGATCCGAATTTTGTATAAGAAGGTATTAATTTCTTTGATTCAAGAGTCTAACTTCAACAAAAGCTTGGATCGTTGGGCTGAGGATTAGGATTGACTTATCACAACTACTTCAATCACAGTTTAGTGTCCCACCTGACCACAATTTTTATATCATAATAACAAAATTCTATCATGAACAAAAATTGAGACACTCGACTTAATAATAAAATATAACCATATTTTGTTAATTTGATTTTACACACAGATTTGTTATAGCCATTTAATATTCTTATAGGTCAAATTGGGAAACAAAATTACTACTTAGGGGAAAGTATTCGCTGTTTACCAAATTCCATCTTAGCTCTGATGATTTTTTCAGGAAATTCTGCAATGATAAAACATAAATTGGAGGGAAAACAAATTTTCATCTTGGTTTAGACCAAATCCTTAAATGTGTCAAAACTAAGTTTCAAAGTGGAATACTACAAGTTTTGGAGCTAATTTAGAATATCATATATATCACTGGGAATTTTTGTGAAAAGCTAACGTTCAAAATGGACTATCTTAAATAACAAGGATTTCAGCAAGCTTCACACGATTTAGACACGAAGTGAGAGCCTAACAAAATAGGATGTCAAAGCTACAAGCGAAATGGAAAATCAGAGTTCAAGATATTTGCATCAGAGGGATACTTACTAGAGTCCACTATAAGGTAATTAGTTTTTCTTCGCAGGTCAACATTACCAACTCCAGCAAGAAGAAATCCAACCACCGTA
Source organism: Cucurbita pepo subsp. pepo (assembly GCF_057944985.1). NCBI lineage: Eukaryota > Viridiplantae > Streptophyta > Magnoliopsida > Cucurbitales > Cucurbitaceae > Cucurbita > Cucurbita pepo. The sequence continues at coordinate 13,650,703 of NC_141798.1, forward strand.
TCCTATTATAAAGAAATTTCAGATTAAACGTATAACCAAAATCCATGCATAGTTCAAGATACAAAACACAACAGAATAAACTGGAGCCCAATCATTATCGTTATGTACATTTTTTTTTTTTTTTTTTTTTTTTTTTTTTTAATACAATATCATCCAGATGCTTTATTTTTCCTTCAAATTTGCAATTGACTGAAGAATAAACATAAAATTACAGAAGAAAAAAATTAAATAGTGGATGTTTATCTATCAAAGTTGACAGTTTCATAGAAAAACTAATACTAAAGATTTTACTGTTGGGTTCAAGACTAACTACTATGTAAACGTGATTAACTAGCAGATTTGCTTTGACACACATACAAGTAGAACCCTATTAAGATTCGGGTTTGCAAGGTACTTGAACCACATACGACACAAAATAAGATCACATGTTTATCTGTTCAAAGAAAACCAAACACCAAAATCACATAACAATAGGATCAAATAAGTACGGAATATTGACTCCTAGTGAAATTCGAGTCAATTTAATAGTTTAAGGTACCAAGAAAGAAAAGCTGTTGCAATATGGAAATGTATTGGGCGTACCTCATCAGCAATCATAGAAATAAGCGCTGAGTTTTTGGTGGGGATTTGAGCTTTTCCAGCCATTTACGAGATGGAGCTACGAAAAGAATTATAAACAATTATACTGCTAATCTTAATTAACAAAACACGAAAAATATTTGAACCAGAAATGAAAAGTTCGAACAGAAAATCCGCATAAAGTTAAGCGGGATCAGGGGCGGGGAGTGTTATCCCAACTGGGGTCAAATCTCCAATTCACAGCGAGATAGGCAGAAGCAAAAGAAAAAAAGGAAAAAAAAAAAAGAAAAAAAAACAAGGGAACGAAACTGAAAGCCATGAGATTGAGAATTTACAACTCAGAAATCGAACAATGGGGTTTAGGGTAGCAGTGAAATTCAAAGTTTGTTAGTGAAAATCAGGAGTAGAAGAGAAGGGATTGAAGCTAGGAATCGAGATCCGGCGACAAAAAGGAGGGTGAGGTGAAATGGATCAGTGTAAATACCTAGAAGCCGAATTTGTGATCGGAGGAATTTTGTTCGTCGGACACGGAGCTTTCCAAGATCCGAAATTCGAATGCAGGCAATCAAGACAACTCTCTTCCATCCAACACCGACGGGTGTACGTTCTGATTCGATCCGGTTTTGGCTGGACTGAATACTAAACCGACCTGATTCGGGTCAGGTCGTTTCGGTTCAGTTATAATTTCTTTACCCGGTTCTCTTTTTTTCTTCTTTAACCGGTTCAGTTATAATTTCTAAACCACGGTGGTATGATATTTTTCCCTTTATTTTTTATTTCTCAAAATGTCTCGTACCAATGGAGATATGTTTTTTTATCCACGATATTCCTCTTAATTAGTCAATGTCTGACTATTCTTCTCAATAATCTTCAACAATCCTCTCCTCAAACAAAGTATATCATAGTCTCCCCTTAAGCCTCATTCTTTGGAACCCTCGAACAAAATACACATTTTGTCAGGCACTTGAGTCACTTTTGACTACACCTTCGAAGTTCACAATTTTTTTGTTAAACACTTGAGGATTCTATTAGCATGGCTAAATTGAGGGCATGACTCTCATACCAAATGATAAGGAATCACCCCGAGAGAAAGTAAGATTTAGATTACCAATATCTCAAGGAAAAAACACTTCTTTAGTATTCGAATCACTCCACAAGCAAGATTGAACATGTCAAACTTGAATGATTCTAAACATGCAATCTAACTACATAGAATGGTAAAGAAACTTAAACCTTGTTATTAAAATATCTCTCGGCAAGAACATTTGATTGAGATTCGAATCACTCCACAAGTAAGATCGATTTGGTCAAGCTGGAATGATTTTAAGCATGCAGTCTAAATTACATATAATTACAAATAAATTTGTCATTGCTAAACAAAATCACAAATTTTGGGAGAAATATATTTTTGGTGAATCAAATGAGACATTTTAATGGTTGGAGTTGATATTTGGTAACATTTCGATCTATGTCATCAATTTTCTTTAAATCAATTAAAAAAAAAAAAAAAAAAAAAGCTTTTGACTCATTTGATTCTTAATTATTTAGAAGAGAGAAAAACATAAAAAGAAAAATAATGAAAAATATATTTAATTTTTAATAGAAAAATATCAGATCAATACAAATTTTGGAATTGATCTAAATATATATATTTTTTTATAATAGATATAGAAATTGATAAGGACAGACAATGTGTAAAAGTTAGAAAAATTATTTAGTATTATTTGCAGCTATAAAAAAACTATTTTTATATCTAAGCTTGTGTTCATTTTCATTTTATTTTAATCAATTTCTTTTGTAACAATTAAAAAAAACCACTTCCACCCTAATCTCTCTGCTCTTAAATAAAAATAAAATATATATATATATATATATATATATATATATATATATCTTTTTATAAATTCGTTAATTGGGAAGACTAATATTTCATTAAGATCAATATGCAACTTGAATCTAATTGACTTGATTCTAATCTTAAATAAGTTATTGATTCTAATCAATATGGTTGAAAATTATATTTATAGTCAATTAATTCCAATCAATATGGTTGAAAATTATATTTATAGTCATTCAATGTCTACCCTTATGGAGTAGGAACTCGACCATATATGGAGGTATAGTAATTTCTTCCTGAGCTGGTTTCACTTGAAAAATATGGCTCTTCACTTAAATAAATAAATAAATATATATATATATAAAATTAGAAAGATTTAAATTAATATTTAATATATTATAATATTAAATATACAAAAAAAAATATATATCTACTTGAATATAATTTATAATTTTAATACATGAATGATATTAGATATAAAAGAGAATATTTATTGTATTTGATACATTAAATATAATTTAAATAAAATATTATGTCTAAGTTGTCTCCCATCCTTACGTTCAATTCATAGAGTAGTTGAAAGAACTGAAGTAACTTAGAGACCTACAGGAACTTTCTTTATATTTCTAAATTGTTGCGCGAGTGAAACATTTATTCTCCGATGTGAATTAGAGCTCAAATATGAATCCAATATTAACATGAAAACTGCAATTAAGTGCGAAGGAAGTAGCCCGAAATATTGATTAACCTCGAAAGCTTGATTCACGATGGATCCCATTTGAACATGACTAAGCATGCTTAATAAAGCTTAACCAATCATAACGAATGAAAAACTTTGCTTAATCGTCGAAGAATCAAGTCTGAAAGATTAATTGAATCTCAAATAGGTGTTTGGTTAGCTGATTCTAGCCGCCCAAACATTCGGGGTGAATATTTAATTCTGTAAGACCATAATTCACAAACTACGAACTTTTATTCCAAGTTTAGGAAAGTCAAAACATCATACTTGAAGTGTGTCACTCCAAGGAAAAACCCCAAGAAAGTACAAGGATCACCTTGTATTAGATTCACAAATAATATTTAATACCAAGGTAGGCTCTAAATTTCCGAAGAACTAAACTACAAACCTCAACTTGGAGAATAAACTTAATGTTAGCGATAAAGTTAGACAATTGGATCAAACTCAGCTAATTTGAGCAAAAATAGAGAAGTTACTGCACCAAAAGGCCCAAAATTCGACCTTGTCAAGTAGAGGTGGCTTAAGCACATGTGAATGTAAACTAAGGCCACACAGGACCTCAGCTAATTTGAGCAAAAATAGAGAAGTTACTGCACCAAAAGGCCCAAAATTCGACCTTGTCAAGTAGAGGTGGGTTAAGCACATGTGAATGCATCGCACGCCAACAGTCCAAGCAAAAAAAAAAAAAAAAATGCTTGATTCAACCTTTTACAAGATGAAGATAAGAGGGAAGCAAAAACCTAGGTCATCCTGATGTAAGCATCACATTAGTGTGCAATTCTCATTAAATCAGTGTAAATCAGGTGTATTTCCTTTGCTCAAATTTGTGTGTTCTCATTCTCGTCCTTAAGATTTGATAAAACACTTAACCATAAAGAAAATGACGGTGATTGAGCAAATCCAGTCTCCTTCTTGGTTCATAATCAAATATTTCAAATGAAAAACCCAACAGGCAGTCAGCTGGGATTAATTTTTGGTCCCCAAAACAGCCGTATAAGATAAAAATTTCTCTCGGTATCACAGTTCACAAAAATTAAAGTAAATGGAAGTAGAGTTCATACCTGTATGCTACACATGCTCTTCCAAAATCCTTCAGGTTTCTATATTAAGGGCCAACGAGTGTTTACAACTGGCCAACAATGTAATGTAAATCTCATCCTTCATCCCTCTCCTCAACAAAGCGGATGCAACATCAGACGGGCACGGTCGCCTTATTTTCCTCATGTGGCTGAGCATCCTGTACTGTTTGTTCTTGAGCTGCCTTGTTCTGTTCAACTGCTGGTGGCTGAGCAACCTGCTGCTCTGTTGGTTTTTTCTCGGCCAATGGAGTAGACTTGTTCTGTTCAGACGGAGGAGGCGGTGGTGCCAGTTCTACAGGAACACACGGTCTCCAGACGGTCTCTTTGCCAACATCCATGAGAGCTATGCCCAAGGCAGATAGCTCAGCTCGGATTTGGTCACTTCTCGCAAAATCTTTGTTTTTCCTTGCTTGTGTTCTATCGTCGATCAATTTCAGTATATCATCTTCCACCATGCCTGCCCTCTTAACTGCTTTGTCTTTCAACTGCTGCAAAACCTACACAGGGAAAACACCTCACATCAGAATTGCATGTTCAACTAGTTGAATTCCAGTCTATAATATACAAACCTTCATCTCGTTCTCATATTCATTCATTTATTTATTTATGTAGAGAAGACAGAAGGTTTGTTCTCTTATGATCCCAATGCTTTGAATATTTCATTTGATCTTTTAACTTACATAGACAAATTCAGAGTTGATTTAATAACAGTCTTTGTTTCTTGTTTCTAATTTCTAGAAACGATAGCATTTGGTAACTGTTTATAAGTTTTAGAAACAACAAGGTCCAATCTCTTATTTCTTATTCCTATTTCAGTTTTCTTTTCCCAAAAACATAAATAAAAGTCTATTGACATGTGAGGGACCAAGACAATAAAAGTGTGAAGATAAATAAAAGGAGCAAAATAAATAAAACACCAAGACAGATTATATTTACTTCAGAGGAAGTAGAAGAGGATAGCAATCCTAGAACATCTAGAACTTCTCGCAATTCCTTCTTCACACTGATAAGGGCCTGAATCATTGAGAGCTGTTGTTTCTTTGGTTGCTTCTTCTGATAAAATCAAAAACATGAATGGTTATTTTACATTGAAAAGAACACGAGAAGAGGCAGCGGGATAACAAAATGTAAAACGAGAATATATTTTCCCGCTGTCGTCAGTTTAGTAGATTATAATTATTTTCACCAATTTAACAATACACTTCAATAAATGGTAAAATTAACATATACAGAACCAAGTTGTGATCGAGAGAAATGAAAGAAAGAACAAATTTAGAAAATAAAACCAACCAATAGATCACCCAACATCTCACTAATAAAAACAACATAAAAACTCCCAACTATGAAAACAACCCAACTACAATCAAAGCCATAAAAACAGAGCATCTAACCTGACCACAAAAATACTACCAACTCAACACTTGATACTAAATTACCAAAACCAAAAGAAACTCCAATATAATCATAAAAACCAGCCCCCTAGTCTAGCCCAATCACAAAAATGCTTACAGCAAGTAGCAAGTCTCAACAAAAATAAAAATAAAAGAAAAAATTAAAATCGACTCAATGGATTGAATTCCTTTAAATGAAAGTATTCACTCCACTGCTTATTCAAGTTCAAAATTCAATTTGATTAAATCAAAACTTCTAAACAGTGGTATAAACAAATTCCCAGCATTGGAGAAGTGCCTGCGTGCAAAAAACTGTACCTTCAGCGAGGTTAAAGTACTATTTATGAACTTCAGAGCTTCCTGGAAAGCTCCAGTCAATATATGTGCCGTGTTCAAGTCATCTGCCATTCTAGTTTGAAATTCAGAGCGTAGATTATTGATGCATTCTTCAGCAGCAGAGGAAACAGGATCTTTTTTGGCTGTTTTTCCCAAACCCTCAGTCAGGATTTCCCCTTGATGTTGTAATAAAGCATCTTCACAATCTTGGAAAGTCTAACAATTAAACAAAAATGGGCCATGAGTATCAACTAAATAAATGAACTGATCATTTAGGAATTATCTATCATGAGTTAATTATGCCACCTTGCATCACCGATTATAAACAGCGACCATGAGTTTCATTAAAAAAACTGATAATAATAAATGACAGACCATGGGGCGGTAGAGGGTATTCTCAGACATTGATGGGATCACAAACCTGGTATATATAATAAATAGTATCTGATGCACTATCCAACTGGGAGACAGTGTAGTTGAGAGGAGACCGATAGTGAGCACTTATTAAAAAGTGTCTCAAAACTAATGGATGATACCTTTCCGTAATCTGCAAGTACAAGAAAAAAGTAGTAGGTAATAACAAAAACTAAACAAAAGGTAAAGAAACTTCAATAGCTCCTTTATGCCCATACTACCTGGCGAATGGTGAAAAAGTTACCCAGTGATTTGGACATCTTTTCATTATTATTTGTAACATGCCCATTGTGCATCCAATAACTGATTTTACTCTCTTGGCAGGCAGCACAGCTTTGTGCGACCTCGTTTTCATGATGTGGAAAGATCAAATCAATGCCACCTCCATGGATATCAAACTTAAAAGTAAGATAATGAGCACTCATAGCACTGCATTCTATATGCCATCCTGGTCTTCCATGACCCCACGGACTTTCCCAACTTGGCTCACCAGGTTTTGCAGCCTACAAAAATTATATTTATTAAAAACACTACACAATTAATTCCTATTCCTACTTTATAGCCAAATTGATATCCGCTTTTAACCTTCCACAATGCAAAGTCAAAAGGACTACGCTTTCTTGGATCTACAGCAACCCGTTCACCTGCTCTATGATTTTCAAGTTTTTGTCCTGACAATTGGCCATAATTTGGAAATTTTTCCACAGAAAAGAACACGTCTCCATCAACCACATAGCCATATTCATTATTTATAATCTGCAAATTTATCAACAAAAAATCAAATAAGACAATCCAAATCACAGTCAGATGAGTAAACGTTAGCCCTTCATTCACATCTGGAACAAAGAAATATTCATATGAAACAGCAAGATAACTAAAAGTTCATAAAATGCAAGACTCCATTGTGTCTTCTAAATAGAACACTCCCTAAATTCATTTTAGAAAATAGCCTCCAACTTATTGGTATCATTCATATGAAAAGCCAATTCCATTTTTATATCCATTAGTATCCATCCAAGCGTGCACCTTGAGAATACTTGAGAACAACCACCTAACACTCCTACATTTAATGCTCCCTATATTAATAAATGAATTCATTTTAGAAAATATCCTCCAACTTATTGGTATCATTCACATGAAAAGCAAATTCCACTTTTATATCCATCAGTATCCATCCAAGCGTTCAATAAATCATGTTAGAAAATATCCTCCAACTTATTGGTATCATTCACATGAAAACCAATTCCATTTTTGTATCCATCAGGCGTGCACCTTGAGAATACTTACGGACAACCACCAAACTCTCCTACATTTGATGCTCCCTAGATTAATCAATAAATTCATTTTAGAAAATACCCTCGAACTTATTGGTATCATTGACATGAAAAGCCAATTCAATTTTATATCCATGAGTATCCATCCAAGCGTGCACCTTGAGAAGGCTTAAGGACAACCACTTAACTCTCCTACATTTAACAGTCAAGAAAACTGACGGGAATAAAATTCCTACATTTCATTGTCAAAAATAAAAAAACTCATAGGAACTATATTATAGATAGTTGCCAACCATGACTTGAACTCATTCTCTCTAAGTCTTCTAATATTTAATTCACCCTCATTGGTGTCACGTGGATAGACAATCATAGCAAAAATTTCAACACACAATCCATGCACATTTCTTTTTCCCACAATAATTACAAAAATAGTCATTAAAGCAAACATAGTTATATTTGGAAGAAAACACATTTAAAGAGCAGGTGGTAAACACACTACTGCAGTAACACCGGATCTCTGACCAATCATTATGCCTTCTTACAGCGAATTTCTAAACCACAATTGGCTAGGTATGGACAAAAGTTGCACGTATTCTAAAATATAAATATACATACGAGATATGGATGCATTCTGCAATTTACAGGAACAAAAATAGATAAAGTTTGCTGTTGACCTGGATTGGTGCATTTTGCTTTCATTGTTGAGTGAGTATAAAGATCCATACCTGAGTTATCATGTCCTTAATTTGTTCCAAGTGATCTGACACACGAGGTTGGTGTGTTGGAGATAGGCACTGAAGATCATCCATGTCAGCAAGATATTCCTGGCAAAAGCGTTCACTTAATGACAGTGGATTCTCCCCTGACTCATTTGCCCGTCGAATTATCTGTTAATAGTAAGAATAGCAACCTCAAATACAGAAAAATATAACGACTAGAGAAGGCCACGACTTTACTATTAGGAAAATGTAAAAATAAACAAATTAGGCAATCTAACTTCATAGTAATTGTCTCCAAGACTAACTATAATTAGACAGTTTGTAAGTTACATCACAGGCTTCGAATTACTAAAGCAAAGGAGAAACTTAATCACTCATTAGTCAATGAAAAAACATCGTGGGATGTTACCCCTTGTGCATTTATTAATTATGGTCATTGTTGCTGGACAAGGGCCCTTTAAATGAAAAATACAAACGAAAACATTTACTCTTTCAGTAAGAAGCAAATAAAAAGCTGTCCCATGTTGAGCTCAGTAAAAAGGGCGTAAAATTAAAAATAAATTAGATCTGAACCAAGAAGAGCAATAGATCCACCTTACTTTACCCATTATGACACACGTAGCATAAATAATTGAGATTACAAAAAAATGGACAGAACAATGATTCTACGATGTACAGTAGAAAAAAAGAGTATTTAATTCCCAATATGAGGCATAGCACCAATACACTGACTTCATTAAATGGAAGTAACAAAATCTAGTTTTAGTAGCACAGCCAGGAAAAAAAAAATGCTAATGGTCTCCAACTAAGAGGAAGAATACGGATATGAGACAGATACAACATGACAAGAACATGATGACATGTCAATTTTTTAAAATTCTAGGATACAAACACGACAATGACACATTTATTAAAATAATAAATGCACTTATAGACTTTGAATCTCCTCTGTATAAAAATAATATATATTTTTTAAGAGGAATATATATTCTAATATAAGTTTATGCATTTATTTCTTAAAAAATGAATTTGATGTACTTTTCTCTCCAAATTTATTTCCAAATTTATTGTTTTAGTCCTACATTATTTGATGTCCCTATTTAGTATACTTAACAAGAGTTCAATATGCGTCTAACAAATGTTTGATCTATACGTACTTTGTACGGTTTAACGCATATCTAGGTGTGTGCCAAACTGAAATTTTTGTTTTTGTTTTTTTCTTTTCTTTTTTTTTTTTTTTTTTGATAAGATACCATTTCATTGATGATTGAAATTTACAAGAGAGATGTATAATCCATGATGTTTACAAAAGACCTTCTAAATTGGCAAGGAGGGAGGTATAACTATAGGAAGTAAAAATATTAGACAGTTTACACCAAGATATAGCTTGGTAAACAACATTGTCGAAAAGTTTTGTGTAGGTCTGTGTCTTTTCTACAAATATTCTCTTATTTCTTTCTTTCCACAGATTCCAAAAGAAAGCCATGATGAGGTTTTCTCATAATAGGGCTTTTGCGTTCTTGAAAGGGTGGTACGTTAAGGCCATATCCAAAAAATCCTTTACCTCCCTAGGAAATGTGAGATGACATTCAAATATATTGAGAATCGTTATCCAGAAATTCTGAGCGTATGTGCATTGTATAAACAAGTGATTTTGTGATTCGTTTTCTTTCTTGCATAATGGACACCAATTTGGAGATAGAGTGATATAGGACATTCTTTTTTGAAGATTTTCACTTGTGCTGATGGCTATATGTGCTATTTTGTAGAAGATGGAGGGGGTGATTTTTGTTTGATGTAGGCGTATATTTAGCCTTTATAAGATTTCGCCATAAGGCCTTTTCTTCATGATGATATCTCCATATCCATTTGGCGAGGAGAGCTTTGTTCTTCTTCCTTATCGAGAGAAGACCGAGGCCTCCCTTTTCTGTTGGGAGGTTTAAAATATTCCAATGAACAAGGTGTGCACCATCTTTCCACAAGTAGTTTCTGAAAAGTCTTTCTATATCCGCGGCCACTTTTTGTGGCATTTCAAATAGAGACATGTAGTAAGTAGGGAAGTTGGATAATGTGGTTTGTATTAGGGTAAGTCTTCCGCCTTTTGAACTATAACGTGATGACCATGTTGACGACCTTCTTTCTATTTTCTCAATATTAATCTTCAAAAAGGAAAAGGATTTGTGGTTTTCTTTTAAAGGTAGTCCTAGGTACATATTCGGTCATTCTCCCTTTTTACAACCATATATGCTGCAAATTCTTCCATGATCTCTGTGCTAATATTGATGCCCATGATCTCTGTTTTTTGGAGATTGATATTTTGTCCAGAGAATCCTTCAAAGGTTTTTACTGTCTCAACCAAATCAGAAAAGAGGATTGTGTCATCTGCGAACGGAAGGTGGTTGATGCTCAAGCCTTCATTACCAATCTGAAAACCTTTTATCTGCCCTTCGTATTCTGCTTTTGTCAGTAGGCAACTGAGACCGTCCATTACCATGATGAAGAGAAAAGGGGATAGTGGATCTCCTTGTCTCAGACCTCATGTGGCATAAATCTTCCCTCTCAGTCTTCCATTGATGATGATGGAGAAATTTGTGGGTGAGATGCATCCTTTAATCCACCTTCGCCATTTTGGGCTAAAGCCTTTTGCCACAAGAATGTTTTCGAGGAAAGTCCAATCAACCTTGTCGAAGCCTTTTCCATGTCAAGTTTAATGACTACACATTTTTGTTTCTTTCTTTCCCTTTCATCAATGAGTTCGTTGGGCATGAGGGATGCATCAAGAATTTGTCGCCCCTCAACAAAACCTATTTGTTGCCCAGTGATTGTGAAGGGGGGAACCTTTTTAAGACGTTCTGATAATACCCTTGCTATGATTTTATATAGACCAGTCGTGAGGCTTATGGGACGAAAGTCTGTAACAATGCGAGCATCCAGTTTCTTTGAGATCAAACATATGTATGTTTCATTCAGGTTGCCATTAATAACTCTGTTTCGAAAAAAATATTGGAATACTCTCATGATATCAGCTGTCATAATGATCTGAGGTAAAACCATCTGATCCTAGAGTTTTGTCGGAGCCCAAGTGCCAAACTGCCTTCCCCACCTCTTCTTCAGTGAAAATGACCTCGAGGGAGGCAGCTTGCTGTTGATCAATAGGACTCCAGTCAAGATTGTGAGGAAATTCGCAGAGGGCATTGTCCCTTGCGTATAAGGACGTGTAGAAGGACACAAATTCTAATTCAATTTCTTCTTCGTTTACTAAACTACTGCCTTGTGCGGATAGAATTCCATGATGGTACTCTTTCGTTTCTTTGTAGCCATGATACGATGGAAAAACTTGGAGTTTGTCACCTTCCTCTACCCATTGTTTTTTACATTTTTGTCTCCAAGATTGCTTTTCATTTACTGCCAACGAAATAAGTTCTGCTTTCAAGAGCTTTTTCTGTGTGTTGAACTAGTGTGATGGAGCCAGTTTCCTCCATCTGATCAAGGAGGACAATTTCGATTAACAGTTGGTTCCTTTTTGTGGAAATGCAACCAAAAACCTCATTCCATTTCTTTAGGACTTCTTTTAGTCTTTTAAGTTTGTTGATGAAACCGTGCCCTAGCCATCCACAGAGGGGAGTATTCTTCCACCAGTATTCTACCATTGGCAAAAATTTAGAATGGTTCAGCCGCGTATTCTCAAATCGGAAGGGTGAGGGGCCCCATTTACAGCAACCCATGGAAAGTAGAATGGGATAATGATTAGATGTAGGTCTATTCCGTCTTTGAATCCAGCATTACTGAATTTTCCAAGGAGGCCTTCTGTGGCAAGAAATCTATCGATGAGTGTCAAGGTGGGTGGAGATCTATTGTTTAACCATGTATAGAGTCCATTACTAAGGGGAAGGTCAATGAGTTCAGCTTCTCTTATGAAATTGTTGAAGGTGGGTGGAGATCTATTGTTTAACCATGTATAGAGTCCATTACTAAGGGGAAGGTCAATGAGTTCAGCTTCTCTTATGAAATTGTTGAAGTGTCACATGCTTTTGGTGGCTTTTCCACTGGATTTTTCATGCGCCCATCGAGAAGTATTGAAATCGCTTGCCAAAAGTCAATTCTCTTTACATAAGCATAGATCCTATAATTCCTGCCAAAATGTCTTTCTTGATATCTACAGGGGCCATAGATTCCTATAATCCAAACACTCTAATTATCAGCCAGTGTAATATGTGTGGTTAAGGTTTATAAGCCTTTGGTGACTTCTGAAATGGTCAAAGCTAGGTCGTTCCACATGATTAAGATCCCCCCTGATAAACGGAAGCATCCAAAGCTGACCAACCAATATGTGTGGCACTCCAAAGGGATTTAAGTATCCAGCGATCAACATAATTCAATTTTGTTTCTTGAAGAATAACCATAGTGGGATTGTATTTGAGGAGAAAGGACTTGATTAAGGCTCTCTTTTGCCAATCTCCCAATCCCTGAACATTCCAAGAGATAATAATCATAAGTATTGACCTCCCAATTGTGATTTGCTCGATTTCTCATAATTGATGTTTGAAAGAAGGCTAGCAATCTCCCTAGTTAGTTTACTCAATTTCTTGGCCGTAGTGAGCTTCTTTGTCCCAAATGGTATAGCCATGATGCACATGTGGTGCTCTTTTAGCCATGGTGCCAAGATTTGGATGGCTCTTATTGGTGTGAGTGTTGCTGATATCGAGGAGGCCTCTTCTACCTCAGTTTCATCCTGCTTTCCCTGAAAAAGAGTGCCAAGCTTTGTATCCGCAAGGTTGATCTCTAGCAATAGGTGAGAAATGTTGGCCTTTTCTGCAGCGGGGCATGGTTGGGCGGTGGAGAGGGGTAAACGGCTAGATGCATATTCATCGTTTGATTCTTGGTCAATGCCAACCGTGGAGAATTTTGTTCTTGGGGTGAGGAAGGTTTTTTGGTTATTTATGATGATGGCATGTTTTTCTGGTGATATTGTCACAACTTGTAGGTCGGGGATAAGAAGTGGTATAGTAGATGGAGTTTTGGAGTATGGTGTAAGGTAGGGTGAGGGGTTGGTGGCCATTGGTTTATGTGTGGGGAGGCTATGGGTTTATGGGGCATGGAAGATGGGGAGGGTGGCGGAGTATGGTTTGGTTGGGGGGTTGGCCTTTTTTTTAAGAGGAGTTGGCTTGGAGGGTATGGGGCTGTCCATGGCAGGTGGGTATGGTCGTTACCTTTTTGGGGCTTTGTGGTATGACCATAGACTCTGTTATGTGTAAATTTGGTGTTGAGTCTTGTTGTACTTGAGAGGCCCCTCTAGGTGTTGTTTCTCGGTGGTTTGACCAACGATGTGGTCCAAGAATGCCGCATGAAGTATCTATAATAAATTTGGTATCGTCTGGGGTACAAAATCTTTTCGGTGCTTGTTCAGTGCGTTGGTAGCCAGTCATAACGTCAACAAACGATTCTCCATAAAAGCAAGGGTCTATATTGACCATAAGGGGAATCTTGGATAATGATGGTATTGAGATTTCTGCTGGTATGAAACCTGTATATTTTTCTCAATACAAATGGTGGCTTCCATGAGGTCCACTCTCGATGAGGGTTTTTTTTAGCAATCTCAATAAAACCTCCACAGGCATCTCTTATGTGTTTCAAAGTATCGATGTCCCAACGATTTAGAGGAAGATTTTTTATTTTACTCCAACCTCCATAAGAGGGAACCACGGGGTCATTCAGGTGCTTTTCATCAGACCATGGTTCTATTTTCAATGCCTAGTTACCAACTTTTTACCAACCATTTTCAATGCCTAGTTACCAACTTTTTACCAACCTTTTTTATTATCAACTAATGAGGCTTGCTCCTTTGACGTGTACCGAAGAATCGTCTTGTCTGCTCTGTAGGGGTTTAGTTGGCTAAAGTCATTGAGCATGGATTGGATGCTCCGGTTTATCATAAACCAGTCATCGTGAAAATGTTTTCGAGTGACAATCACCATCATATCCCATACAGTATGAATGGGGGAGAGGGAAAACTTGTTGATTGTCTTTGCCTTTTTGTTTATAATCGAAAGGTATGTTTCTACATCTGCCTTTCTATCTTCTGACATTTGTGGCGACTTTTTAGTATCAGGCAAGGGTTGTGTAGGTCGATGAACATGTCTATGGTCTTGTCTTCTTCTCTGAGGTCTTGAGTTTAGTTGATGGTTTGGTATTTTAGTGGACAGCAAGGAATAGTTTCATGTGTCGTCAATGATTTTAGTTTTTTCTATTTTAGTGGGTGGGGAGGGGGGGGGGGGGGGATCATGGGATGTGCAGGTGTCTTCGTAGATGGAGCGGCTGTCATCATGGTCTTATTCAGTCGGAGGAGTGGCTAGCGGGTTCTGTCATTGTGCAGCGATTCAGACGCAACTCTTTGTCTTCCGAAGTGTTGTTCGCAAACCTTCGTCTTCCCCACCTTGGCACAACCCCGGAGGTTGCGACCCTAAGTCTTCCGGAGGTCGCGACTCTTCGCCTTCTTTGTCTTAAGGAGGTCGCGACTCTTTGCCTTCCTTAAGGAGGCAGCGACAGTGGCACCAAGAGGCCGGCTTCAGATGTCGTGACTCTCTCTCTCTCTTTCTCTCAAGCTGCTAAATTTAAGCTTTTTTTTTCCTTTGATTCAACTTTTTGTGCTTTTTAGGTCTGCAATGTGTTCACTACCTATGCAGGAACCGGAAAAACTGACATTTTCCATCACGAGTGACAAATCAGAAACTAAAATATAAGGCTTCCAATCATATGGCCTTACTGGGTGTATCAGAATAGACAAACTAAATCCAGCAGAGATACATGGCATGGTTTAGATTCGAGAGCAAAGAGAAGATTAAGTTTCGGGATGATCAGCTGTAAGGGAAATCTCACTTCAAATTGGCTTATCCCAAGACTGTATCAGGTGGAAAATTCTCTAATAGAAGAATACAAAAAGATAGAACTCTAAGAAATCATCCCTGCACAAGTAAATCATTGAGCATGTGTGTGTAATTCTTGTTCAATGTAAGACGAGTGCTTGTGTAATTCTACACTCACCTTGTCATCGACATCAGTAAAGTTCCGCACATAAGTAACTTCATATCCCAGGTGCATCAGATATCTGCAGGGATATTGTTACCAAGTTACAGACAATTTTGAACCATTCAATAAAAAATAAATAGTCAGAACTGCAAAACAAATCACCCAAAATGCAGAAAAAGTCCAACATGAAAACAGAGTCCAACATTCAATCAGCAGTTTAAATTATAGGTCATGCTTCACTTTCATGACGAATCAGAAAATACTAAAATTTGAAATCTCTGTTTTATTATAAATATTCAGACAAAAAAAAAACAACCAAAACGATTCGCTTTGCATAGGTATATAAAAATATTTCATGTCAATAGATCAATATGTGAGAAATCAAATATCCCAGTCTCTTTTTTCTTTCATTAATCGAGGTGTCATTACAAAAAAAAAAAAAAAAAAAAAATGAAAGAATACAAAAGCATACAAAAATAAAGCCCAAACAGAAAGAGTCAAGCTACAAAAAGGAGCTTTGAGTAGGCAATATAAGACCCAACGGGCAATTACAAAAGGACATAACCACCAAGGCCCAAAGATAATCAATTATCTCAGTTAGAAAAACATTCACCATTTTAAGAAACGTTTATGAGGAAGAAAAGATCTGCACATTTTCAGGAAGTTTATCAGAAATTATTGAGCCTTACAGAATGCCAAAGAAAACATGCATTTAGAAAGAAGAGTTCTCATTCACATCGCCAAAGGCTTATAGTGATAAGGAATCACTTCAGGGAAAGTAAGATTCAGATTACCAAGACAAAAATTCTTGTTTCAGATTCGAATCACTCCACAAGCAAAGATTGATCATTCAAGTTTGAATGATTCTAAACATGCAACCTAAACTACATAGAATTGCAAAGAAACTTAGGTCTTGGCTAAAGAACACACAAATGCTCTTTTTACTACATTTTTTAAGTCTACTTTACAAAGACAACAGACATGGCTTTATATAGCCTCAAAATGAAGACCCATAACTTTCCATAAGGCATTCCAAGAGTTGTAACTTTCATATCATATGATCATAATTAGCCACTAGGTAAATGTAACCTTAAAAAGATAATAATAAAAAGTCCTAAAATACATTAATGAAATACAATAACTTTAAATTATCGTCCCCCCAAAATTTGTAACCATATGAGAATAAATGAAACTCATCTTCCTTGAAGTTCATATTGTTCTTATCATGTAGCCTCACATTAGCATCTCACTTTCATATTCCCACTTCAATATCTTTACGTTCCAATCAAGCATCATTGAAATTTTAGTGTGGCACCTAATTTGTTACATAATTCGTTTGTACAAATTAAATCACCACTAAAAAGATGCAAAGGTGTATCTTCGCTTCTTCATCCCTCCCCGCTTGGACTTACACAGTTTCTTCAATACTACAAGCACCACAGACTATTTTGTAGAACAACAAAGAACCAGGTTACCAGGAACAGTTGTTCTACTACTTCTCCGATGTTTAGCTAAACAAAAACAAAAAATAATAACCAAACAGTTCCAATAAGGCGTCAATTTTGGTGTTCAGTCTCAAATATCTAGGATTTGTACTTGAAGATCTGCAGTGCGAAAAATCTGATTATGTTTAATATAAAAGCAACCAAAGTTGCAATTTTGTTTTAGTATTTGAAATCTAATCCAAGTTGCAATCTTTATTTTAGTATTTGAAAGACTTCGACCACTGTTTGCTTATGAAGTTCAAATCTTGGACTACTTGGCAATACAACATATGGTAGCTTGTCCTGACGGTTGTTGAAGTTAAAACAAGCTGGAATAATTTCTCTCTTTATTTATTTATTTATTTATTATTATTATTATTATTATTCATTTGAAACAAAAGATTTTGTGGACAAGATAAAATTTACCGAGGAATAAGCCCCCTATAGAACTAAACACAGCCACAAAATATTTTAAAGAATGCCCCCTCACATCAATGAAGCTTTTGACAGAAGTTGATGAACTCCTTTTCCACCTCCAAATGATTGATTAGTCTGTAATCCTTCAGAGCAGATCACTAGGATTCCTTTTTTCAACTGGAAACCCAAACACAAGTAGATTTTTCATCCCCATTTAGGCTAAATTATAAAAAATACCCTTGAGTTTTTCCCTCTGTTTCAAAAATACCCTCTTCTTTCAAAAGTTACAATATTACCCCAACCTTTCATAGACGTTTCAAAACTACCAATGGAGTAAAAAACCAATTAGAATGTTGAACAAAAAATTGAAGTGTCTAAATTTCGTTCCTTCAAACTTAACCAAGCATGTGTACTACTCATTGCCAGGTTGTTCTAGCCATAGCCACGTCCATTTTTCCATCCTAGTCATTGGTGCAGCGTTTGGACACCAAAATGGTATGAAATCAAAGTAGCTCAGGTACCAAATGATATTGAAATCAAAGTAGCTCCAATGCCAAAATGTTATGAAACCAGTTTTGGGATCTAAAAACCATGTGGAAGAACGGAACTCATAGAACTCAACCTCAAAATCCATAAAAACGCATTTGAAAATCAACCAAAGGAAAGTAAAAATCGAATACCGCTGTAAATAAGATCATTCCTTATTTGACATTTCAATCACTCCATAAGAAAGTTTGATCAAGTCAAGCATAAATGAATTTATGCATACAACCTAAACCACATAGAATTTTCAAGAATCATAGTTTCAAGCTAAACAAAAGCACAAAGGCTCTTTTTACTAAATTTCCATTCTCAAGTCCCCTTTTACAAAAGGAATTAGCTAAGCTATATATAGCCTCCAAATAAACCCTAAATTGTGACCTATTGGCAATTTAAGGATTGTAATTCCAAGTACATGAATGCCATATCAACCATTAACTCTACAGTAACCTAAAATTATAAATGGAAGGTTTAAAGCTGAAGTTACAATAAAAAGAGCCATAAATCCTAGATAGAAGTCTCTTGGTCAGCCTTCAAAATCTTGTGACCATCCAGAGAAAATGAAGTCCAACTTAAAATATTTTGAAGCCATTGTTCCATAAATGAAGTTTGAAGTTTGATTCTTCTTTAGTGAAGCATGAGTTGCACTTGAGTTCATTAAATGCAACCTAATTTCAACTTTAAATGTGACTTGACTTCATTTAATGTAACTTGAGTTTAACTTCATTTTGTCATGAATGAAGTTCGAGTGCATTTAATGCAACTCAATTTTGTTGTAAACTTGGACAACATCTAGGAAGCACGAACACTTTGTATTTGACAAAGTGTCTATGTTGGACACGAATACATCCGAACACGTGTCCGACATAAAAAATTGTGTGCCCCTTTTTATTATTTTTAAAAAATTTGGACGCGTGAAAGAACACATCATGAACATGTCATTCAAAAACCCAAACCTTTCAAGTAGTTGATGGCAAAACAGTCGTGTTAGAAAAAGTAGTCAACGGTGAAGTCCATCAGTGGTAAAGGGAGAGAGATTGAACGAAGGTGGGGAGAGATGGAGGGAAAGTAGAAAGTAAGGAGGGGAGGAAAAGAGTGTTTTGGGGTTAGCATTCTTTTTCTTTATTTATAAACTTTTTTATAAATCTTATTTTGTGGGCTTTTATTGGGTTCTTCGTGGTTTGGGCTTTGTTCTTCATAATGACTTGTTGGATTTTATGTAGATTTAAATTTTAAACAAAAATCAACGACCAATAAAAATTTTGTTCACTTTTTTTTAGTTTTGATTATTCTTAATAGTTATCAAAACTAAAATATTTTGAATTTGATTTTTAATATTATTTAATAAAAAAGTTCAAGAAAAAGTAATGTATCCCCGATGTGTCTATGTCCTACATTTTTATGAATTGGCATGTCACTATGTCTATGTCATGTTGTATCTGTTTTCTAGTCTGTGTAATGTCTATGTCCGTACTTTTAGGACATCATTCTTGAAATCTTCTTTGAAGTTCATATTGTATAATTGAGATGTCTGAGTTCACATCAATTTTCTACTCCAATGATAGTTTCCAGACATTTATGAAAGGTCGACAGCAATATTGCAACCTTCTGGAAAAAAAAAGGGTATCTTTTAAACAAATGGCAAAGTCAAGGGTATTTTTTTATAATTCATCCTTATTTCTATCTAAGAGACTCCAAGGAATGACTTAACCACCCTATCACCATCAACATCCTTCCATCATACATCGAACAGTAGTAGAGAATCCTTATGAGCAAGCCATGTATTTCTTTCCTTAGCCCTTTTCACTCAAGAGAAGATGAATTACCTAATCCATACCATTCAACATAGGAAGTTCAAAGAATAAAGATACCCTTTGAGCTATTGCCATTTTTTCTTTGAAAACTATAATTTTAACATACTAGCATGAGTTATAACTTGACTATCTGACACCATCAACATCCCTCAATCATATAACCAACAATAGAAGGAAAAATATTCCTTATGACTAAGCCACGTATTTTGATACTTTTTTTTATAAGAGACAATTTCATTGATGATTGAAATTTACAAAAGGGATGTATAATTCATGATGTTTGCAAAAGACCTTCCCAATTTGCAATAAGGGAGGTATAACTATAGGAAGTAAAAGTATTAGATAGTTTATACCAAGATATAGCTTGGTAAACAAAATTGTCGAAAAATTTTGTGTAGGTACCTGTTTTTTCTGCAAATATGCTCTGATTTCTTCCTTTCCACAAATTCCAAAAGAAAGTCATGATGAAGATTTTCCATAATGGGGCTTTTGCATTCTTGAAAGGGTGGACGTTAAGGCCATATCCAAATTTTCTTTACCTCCCTAGGAAATGTGAGATGTCATCCGAATATATTGAGAATCGTTGTCTAGGAATTCTGAGGGTATGTGCACTACATAAACAAGTGGTTTTATGATTCGTTTTCTTTCTTGCATAATGGACACCAATTTGGAGAAAGAGTGATGTAAGGCATTCTTTTTTGGAGATTTTCACTTGTGCTAATGGCTTTATGTGCTATTTCCCAAAGGAAGAACTTCACCTTTTTAGTTTGATGTCCTTTCCATACTGTCTTTGCTAGCATGGGATTTATTGCTTCTACTTTTTCCCCCATGTCCATCATCAAGGATTTTGTAGAGAAGACTTCGTCAGCGCTAGGGAGCCAAGTTAGTGAGTCTGCTTTGTTTGACAATACCACAGGGGCAATGTCAAGGCTTAATTTGGCCCACTCTGTTGCTTCATTAACCTTTAAATTCCTACCAAGCTTCAGGTCCCAAAATTTGTTGACAACATTCCACGTTTCTTTAATCATGGCTTTTTTGCTATGAGAAAGCCTGTACAAAAGTGGATACTTCAAGGCTAGCATGGTGTTTTCAATCCATAGGTCTGTCCAAAATAATGTGCTTCCCCTATCACCCACCTTATGGCGAGTTCGATTGTGATAAGGTTTTGATGTTTCTTTATGAACTTCCAAGGCCCTTTTGTAGAAAAGATGGAGGGGGCAGATTTTTGTTTGATGTAGGAGTATATTTAGCCTTTATAAGATTTATCCATAAGGCCTTTTCTTCACGATGATATCTCCATATCCATTTGGCGAGGAAAGCTTTGTTCTTCCTTATCGAGAGAAGACCGAGGCCTCCCTTTCTGTTGGGAGGTTTATAATATTCCACCAAACAGTGTGCCATCTTTCCACAAGTAGTTTATGAATAATCTTCCTATATCTACGGCCACTTTTTGTGGCATTTCAAATAGAGACATGTAGTAAGTAGGGAAGTTGGATAATGTGGCTTGTATTAGGGTGAGTCTTCCGCCTTTTGAAGTATAATGTGATGACCATGTTGACAACCTTCTTTCTATTATAATCTTCCAAAAGGAAAAGGATTTTTGGTTTGATACGTGAGAGGGGAGGATAACCATAGGATCAACCTCCAAAGATTCATGAGGGAGTCATTAGAAGTGGGATTCACGAGGAAGTCATCAAATGTGGGTCTATCAAGGCTTTTCTATTTTGGGGCTGTGAATGTTTTCTATCTACTCCTCAAAAGCCAACAAAAGGAAGTGTTTCCATTTCCACATACGGGTTCAAATTAGTCCACTGCTTGACAAATCAATCAAAAAAGAAGTCACAAATCAGCCTAATTAAGTGTTTCATACTTTTGTTAAGAAGAAAAGGAACACCTAGAAGGCTTCTGAAATGGCCACCTAACTGCATTGTGATCCTTTATTTTCACTCAAGCATCTGAACAAAGACCAAGTAAGAGCGCCCAACTCAAGCCAAAAACTAACAAGAAGACCGTAAATCCTACAATCTATGAAGAAGATGTGACGACCAAAGAGAATTTCATATACAAGGAAAAGTACCTTCCACAACTTCTTCAACGATAAGAAAAATCAAACACAAAATACGAAAGATAATAATACCACTTGAAGAACCCTCAGCATCTGAACACATCCATGCAATGTGATTGGAACTCCAAATGAACTAGATAACACGGCAGAGAGTTATTTCTCACAAAATGGCCCAATTTTGAATTGTTTTAAGAATCAAATCCACAAGAAAGGATTGTTTTCTCCTAGCCACTATC
This sequence comes from Cucurbita pepo subsp. pepo, assembly GCF_057944985.1. NCBI lineage: Eukaryota > Viridiplantae > Streptophyta > Magnoliopsida > Cucurbitales > Cucurbitaceae > Cucurbita > Cucurbita pepo. Next base: position 13,672,653 of record NC_141798.1, read on the forward strand.
CCATACATGTACGTATTTCCAATTGAAATTTTCATGAAGCAATTGTTTTTCGTTAAGGGCCACAAGGTGGAATGCTTTGAAGTGCATCTACTCAAATGTGAAATACTTCGAGGTGCATCTACTAAAAAATTATTGCTACAGCCATTTTGGGTGAGAGATCCAATGGTCATCAATTCTCCACTGTTTTCCATTCTAAAATGTACCGCATTGTTCCTTCATAGGATTAATTTTGATCCAATGGCTTCATGGGGTGGAATACTATATGATTTTTGGAACAAGCCTCTAATGGGAGACTATCTAGAAAATATCACGCTGATATTAGATTTGGAAAATATAGTTAGTCCATCAATCATTCAATTTGGAGAATGGAGAAAGTTGTGGCGTATTGGGTGCTTGGGTGGTTTCAAGGGCCGTGTCTGTTTGTTTGAACTTCCCTATTCAGGAAATGACTCCAAACACTACATATATATGCACCATGATCTAACTTAACATCTTTCTTACAGAGGATTCACTTATTCCTTTACCTTTTCCTGCAATTGTTTCTTTTTTCCTCTGCCTCTAGGTAACATTGTTCAAGCTGAAAGCTAATCAGTTTGTTTTCTCTTGTGATTATGGAAAACTACGAGGTTTTCTTGTATATTCTGAAAACCAATGCAAGCAGTATTGTATGCAAACAATATACATAGAACTCCCAGAACCTGGAAATCCAGGCTTTGTCTACAATCGCATTATCCAAGAGACCAAAAAAAACTCGCAAATGCAATCACTTGACATAGAGATACGAATGCACGAAAGTAGTAAACCTGTAGAGGACGTCAAAGTTGACAGCGGCACGGGCATGGCCGATATGGCTGAAATCATAGGCTGTGATGCCACAGACGTACATGCCAACCTTACCAGGCTCCTTCGTGGTGAATACTTCCTTTTGCTGCGTCATCGAATTGTACACCCTAAATTCCTCTTTCGCCATTTCGACGGCAGACAAGAAACTGAACCTGGATACGATAACAAAGAGGGAATTATTCAAATTTATGTCTACCACGATTTTAATCTAAAAACTCATCGATGCTGAGACTGTTCTTTCAAGCTACTCCTCATTTATGTCACTCCCAAGTCTTAATTTTGAGTTTTTCTAATCGGCCAATTCGATTGGAAAAGAGAAAGACATAGATTGAGAACGAGAGAATACCGGTAACAAGAGAATAGAAAAACAGTGCAAACTCCAATGAGGAAGGCGGCGGTGGCGGCGGTGGCGGCGGCGGCACGATCGAGAGAGTAACGACAGCGTCGGCACGTGCAGGAAAGGAATTAGGGAGCGGCGGGAGTTGGTAAAAGAAAAAGGGGAGCCGACTCCGGCGTCGGCGTTGCAGAAGAAGAACGAGAGAGGGCTGGGGAGAACGCGGAGAAGGGAGAGCGCGTGAGAGACGAAGGAGCTTGAGTAGGTAGGTTTTCCCCCCTCCTCTATTTACTTTTTATTTTATTTCTTTTTATTTTATTTAATATGGTAAGCTCAGTTATTGGGCTTTTCAGGAGAGATTGGCCTACTTCTCTTCTTTTTCTTTTTCTTTTTCTTTTTCTTTTTCTTTTTCTTTTTCTTTTTCCTTCAATTAATTGGAAATTTTATTTTTAGATATATATTAAAAAAAAAAAATTGTAATAGTTACCAAATATAAAATTGATATATTTTTACCATTTTTTTCCGAGACCTTTTTAAATAATTTTTTTTTCTTTTTATAACTATTTATTTGTATTAAGAAATTTGAAATGGAAAACATTAAACTAAAAATGGGTGATTATGTTTAGAACTTGGAAGATAGAATCATATTTATTAAATAAATTAATTATAAGCACAAATTGAAGATGGTTAATATATTTTAAACTCTCTAAGAATCCATTGTATTGAAGTTTGACTATGGGCAGGTCTAGATGTCCATGCAAGAGCTAAAGGTAGTAGCTAAAAGTGGTAACAAAAAGATTCGCCCTTTTTAAGAAGTGGCTTTTAAGGGAGAATTTTTATCTACTCTCTTTCTCCTCTTGCTTAGTGAGCTGTAAAGGACCTAAAACAAAGTTTCTAATAGACTTTTTTGAGGTGGATGAAGGAGCTTACTATGATGGTTGTAATCCATTTGGTGCTCAATCAAATCCAAAAAATGTCAAGTTATGTTGTTTAAACGGAGTTTTTGGGTTTGAAAATGATGCAACAAGGAGCACCGGGAAGAGGAACTCCAGGGCTTGAAAATCATTCTGGCCTGCCTAGACACACAACATAACACACTTCTCTTCAACTTCCACCGAGGGACATCGACACTTTTTGTGCTTAGTTTAAGTTTTTTTTTTTTTTTTTTTTTCATAGATCACCATTTTTTTATTTATAAAAAAAGTCTAATGGATGAAATAGGCTCAATAAGTGAATGAAAGGAGAATGACTCATAGGTAGGAGTTCATAACTCATTAAGGATTAAGATCGAGTCACATATGATTATCCTGTCATAATCTTTTCAACTAATAGATTTCTATAACGAGAGTTTAAGTATTGCGTGTATGACACCTCCATTCACATCTCTCAATATGAATATGTTATCCAATCGTTTGTAAAAATTAAAAATTAGTAGTATAGATAATGTTACCAAGATAAAACGCCTAACTTTATCTATGCAATATTAACTTTTTAGGTTATTACTTAAATATGATCCTCTTGTCTATCAAATACATATGGTTCGAGTTCACCATAATAATTTTGAATTTTACACAATATTGAATAGTATTATACAAATATAAAATAACAAATTATTAAAATGTTCATTTACAACAACCCAGAAATGCTTATAACTTAAAAGACTCTGGAATTCGAGATAGGGCTTAAGAAAGCATGTTGAGACTTATGTCTCAAGAATAACCCTTGGAGTAAAAACCTATGAACCCAAGAAACTAATAGAACACTCTAAAGATAAGAACCAAGAAAAAGCACAACACAAGCCCTATGTATACTAAGATAACAAGAATGCTAGGTATCACTTGAGAATAAAGTGTAACAACTTGGAATTTTCTACTTAATTTAAGGTCGCTACTGTATACATATCCTAAACATTGAATGCGGAATACTTCATTTAAATTCCATAAAACATAACCTTTATCTTAAAACACAGCCATGGACTTACGTGTTTCGAAAACATCTTTAAAACGACACAACAAAAGATTAAATCAAATAAATAAGCATTTAAGTTAAAAACATCCTATTCTAGCCTAAGTCTAAGAAAATAAATATCACTCCCCTATGCATGTGTCATGGTCTCGAGTTGCGATGCCGCCATCAGCTGTACAGGAACGCCTTGCCTTAACCTGAAAAATGTAGTAGCACATGGCTTGAGTATTTAAAGAAATACTCAGTAAGTGACCCCACTATTGGGTTAAATGTAAGAACATGCGAATGCAATGACGGGACCTATCCTTTCAATTTATTTTCCTATGGTACTATCCTAACGGGTAACTTAGATGTGTATCATATACTCTACACACACAACCCATACATATGAGTATGGACTCACCAGTCAGTTAGCACACCGCTTGGCCACTTTCCTTGTCGGGCGAGCATACTTTGGGAGCTCCTTACGCCAGACACCCGTTAGAACTAGTAACCGCCACGACAGCATTATGTAAAACAAAATGATCGTACCCCTGCAGGCAGCATTATGTAAAACATAATAATCGTACCCCTGCCGGCAGCATTATGTAAAACATAATGATCATACCCCTACCGGCAGCATTTTGTAAAACATAATGATCGTACCCCTGCCCATCGTGATGAAATAGGGGTATCCCCCAATGCATGAGTACACATAATGCATGAGGTCCCAATATTTTTCCATTTTTGACATTATTAAATATAACCCCGCTATCGTCTTACATTCATATCATATCTTTTCTCATTGTTCAGTTCTCATATCATGCATAACTCTAACGGGGTTATAGTTCATTTCATTTATCGTAATATCATGTCATTCATAACATGCTGTATACATACAATTTAGAAAACACAACATAACGCTCCATGCTTTTAACATGTCATTTTATAACGTGCAATTCATACAACAATTACCTCAATGGTCACACAAAACAATCTAAACATAACATATCACATCACAATATATCGTATCATAAACATGTCATATCGTAAACACTTCGTGGTCATATTGTTCCCTAACTTATCATAGCCTTAACGTTCTTATACCTATCACAGTCATATCATTACGTGAACATACCTTAGTCATATTATCACAGGAATGTATCCTAACGCTATCGTTCTATCAATCTATCACAAACCTATCCCTTTCTACCCATAACCTAACCGTATTTTTCATCAATCACTTCTATCCATAACACTCCGGTATTTAACCTAACCTTAACGTTTCATGAACGTATCTTACTCCTATCGTTACATTTCGTTTTGTGCATTCTTCTCGTATCCTATCTCAAACATATCATTGAACACATCGTAGCGTAATTATTATCATACAATTCACATATTATAAGATATACATAACATATAAGAAGCATATCGATCCACAAACAATTTACACATATAAATATATATGACACATGCAAAACCACGGGGCACGTGTCAACATCAAATATAACCATGATTAGCTTAGGCTGATGTCCCGACGTTATCCTTAATGAAAGTCCATTGAAATCCAAGTCAACCTATGTGAGCCCATGACAACAGTTTCAAGTTTGAACTTCTACAAAATTATTTCTCTAATTTATATTGAACCATGTGTTATACTTCATGCGAACGTTAGAGTCTTTGTATGAGTTAAGTCTTGAAATATTTATATATGTTTGTTATAGTATTATTTTCATACAAACCATTTAATACCCATTAACATTTTCCAAATATTTTATTTTCTCCTACCATGGTTAATACCTTTAACATTTTCCAGATAATTTCAATTATATTCACAATCTTCCCTAGCTGTGTTTTAAAATAAAGGTTATGTTTTATGGAATTTAAATGAAGTCTTCCGCATTCAATATTTAAGATATGTATACAGTAACGACCTTAAATTAAGTAGAAAGTTTTGGGTTGTTACGGTTGGTATCAGAGCTCTAGGTTACAGATCTTGTAGACTAGCCTGCGGAAGGATCATTGTCGATACCTCGTCTCCCTCAGGTATGTCTTGCATAAGATAAGAAAATAAAATGTGGTTGATTGCGTATGTTGTTATTGCTTGGTCATTATAAAATATAACTCATAATTGAATTTTTACACCACTAATTGTATCATAATTGACTTTGTTATTGTTAGCTTAATCCTATATTTAGTATAATGTAGAATAGGTTATGTTTTACCTTGTATGGAATGTGAATGTAAATTATTGTAGTGATGATGTTTAGATTTACTGAGGTTGGTATTGTGAATGGGTAGCTATAGTTTTAAGTAAGCTACTAAGTGTTAGTGCATGCGTGAAAATGATTTTGCTAGGGAATGTCATATGCTTCAGTTAGACGTCTCGAACATAGATAAATTACTAGTGTTATGACCATAGAGATGGAAAGGATTTTACCAACGTATACGGACGTGCAAGTAATTTCAAATGAAATGAAAATGACCTAGGAAGCTTGATAAATGACAATATCTTATAGTATGTTATAGATATTAAAGGTGACAGTGTCTGAGAGAAAATTTTATAACTTTGAAGTATGTAAATATGAAATTAAATTATCGGTATGAAAAAAAAAAAAAAAAAAAAGTAAGTGATTTTGGCTTACCACTTGGAAAAAAAAATTGAGTTAAGATCATAAAAGTTTAAAACATTGTATACTTAAATTGATTGGTGAATGACATAATTGTCTTTAATGGAAGTTGAGCTTTGTAAGTAGTGAGATGTAGAAACTTTTCATGGCTTAATACGAATTGAAAATTAAGGGAAAAAAAAAACAACAATTGCAAGTATGAAAGTTATGAGGTGATTTAAAAATATTGAGCCACAGCTTGGATGAGACGTTACGTCAAAATTTTAGAGGTAAATGGAGAGGGACTACAGTATGAGGTTGTTAAGAAACTAGGATTTAAAATGGACTTGGGTGAGGGATACACCAGGATTACGGAGGTGGGACATTGTCTCTAACTCAACTAGAAGTTTTGTGGTAATCCTCCTTGTGGTACACGAATGCACTCCAGGAAGCTCAACATAAACAAATTGTTGTAGAAAATTATCGATGAATTTTTCCTAACAATGGCAGCCTGGTTAAAAGGTATTACCACAATTAAGGTTTCAAGACTGACATTTTAAGTTTGATTTTTAAGTATCCCAAGTTTTATGGCATGTGAGGATATTACAAATGCAGTTGAAAAAAAAAAAGGGTTGTGGTGCCTTTCTATTATGGTTATAGGAACTTTAGTTTTGTGTTCTACTAGATAAGGTATACCAAGAGAAAAGCCTATTTGACAATGTTTACAAGGAAAGTTACCAAATTCTCAAACTCTAGCTTGGCCACAAATAAAATACAGTAAGTCGTTTGTAGATCCATGTGATTTACTAGTGCATTCGATTTGCATTGGGTTAGGGTGGAGTATTACAAATTTCTTGATTTGGTATGAGAAAATAGTCAAATTTGCATATGTAATTCATCTACAAAGATGAGACATTAATGATGAACCAAATCAAGTGTACAGTTACCAACAATAATGAGGAAAGGAAAACAATTCTTTTATTATTATTAAAAATATAGAGAACAAACCTTTTTTTATTGAAAATATTCCTTATTGAACTGTGTGGGAACTTCTCTAGTAAATGAACTATACAGAATTGTGATCAGTCAAATATTGCAAAGTCCCGATATCTATTACCTATCAGAATTGGACCATAACGGAATATTGGTCTATACCGGCACCACAATATCTGATTGGGGAGGAAGATTAGAATTAGAGATTGATTGAAAAGCAAGGATATGGGCTCTTGTGAGTAGGAAACATAAATTACCTATTCTAGTTCTATCATCAGCTATGGGTTCGAATCTAAGAGAAATCCTCGAGAATGTTTACTACCCTGAATTTTTTTTTCTTTCCTGAATGATAAGGAGAAAAAAAATTGTATCAAAAGAAAATGTCATTTTGGAGTCTTATCAACAATTTTCTTGTGTAGGTTGAGATCTCGTATTTTAAAATGAGATTTTGAGGATATATGGAAAAAAAGGTCAATTATTGAGGTGAGGTTCTTGGGATTAAGATTGAGTAAGTTTGACAACCTTATTGTACACAACATTTATTTTAATGAAGCGTCTGAGCCACAAACCTTAGATGAATTATGTTTTGCCCATGAAATTTTAGGAGAAAGCTCAATATGACAGGATAATTTTATGTATGAAATTTGGTGACCATTAAGTTATATGATAACGGGCTAAACCAAGTATAGGTGTAAAATGCCCCTATAATTATGTACCACTAGTCTATGACCAAAGTGACCTCTAAGTGACATGAAATTTGATGAGCAGCCTTATGTCATGGTGTAAAGGGATTACACAAAGTTACAAGGTCATTGGAATATGTTGAAAAATTAAACCAAGATTTGGGGTGGGTAAATGACTAAAAGACACTTATGCAAATTCTATACCGTTTTCAAGATCCTAGAAGAATCAAAACACTATAGAAAATTGTAACACTCATTCATGATATTAAGGGTAAGTATGAAGGATTTTAAGGAGATTATGACAATTTTGGAGTATGAATCAAGATTTAAAATACGTAACTATCCCTCGAGACACTTTATAAGAAATCAACATTTTTATGAATACCAAGTGATAGGTTTATGAAAGTTTTATGCCTACAAATAAATGTTTATGACTCATATGTATTAGGGTATATTTGTTAAGAATTCTTCCTTAGTTGTGCTTCAAGACTTAACAAAGAACTCTTCGAACAAAAACTCGAGTTATTTCAAGATTAAAGCCCTTTCGAGGACGAAAGTTTTTTTTAGAGGTATATAATGTAACAACCGAGAAAATAAAATACAAAACTAGTAATGATAATAATAATAATAAATAAATAAATAAATAAAAACATTTGGTAACCTATCCCTCCTCCTTCCTTCAATCCCTTACCACTCCTTCCCTAAAAATAAATTTGTCAATAGATCAATAACTCTTTTCTTTTAAAACAACTACATATTTACCCATCTCATAATTTCTTCCTTCCTACACAAACAAATAGAAAAACAAAAGGTTTAAGCAGATTTAGTTCCATGAGATAGAGATATGTCATTGAAGCAGATTTAGTTCCATGGGAGGAGATATGTCATTGAAGAGGTCAATAGTAGTATGTTAAATCTTCATTTTATTTTATTAAATAATATTAATTTGGTTAAAATTATTTAGTTTTGAATGAGAGATTAAATGAAAAGAGTTTTGTTTAAGTTTTAGGAAATCGCACCCAATGAAATTTTAGATCTTCTGCATTGTTGCAATTACTTAAGTTGTGAATAATTTTATATGAATTATAGAAAAAGAATAACCAAATAAATTGATTAAAGTAAAAGCCACGAATATAATTGTTAGAAAAAAAATAGAAAATAGGAAGGGAAGATTTGGAAGTAAGAATAAATTAACAAAATTTCCAATAATATCTCTTCACAGACTGAAAATAATTACATAGGAGAAGGAGGGAAGATTGAGGAAAGATTGGGTGAACCGAATTTAAAAATAAAATTGGAAATACGAGAGGCAAGTAACTCCATATTTAGTCCAGTGACAATATATTCCCTACAACGGTAAGAATAGAAAATAAGATAAGTAGCGAAAATAGCATTCTATATATATATATATATACAACATTCCAAGACTACTCATAAAAGTGTTTAATGCTTACATGAAGTCCACCACATGGACCATTGTAGAATTTAGAAAATTGAAATTGAGATGGATGTCATGTTTCATATAGGTTGACTTGGATACAAAGGACAAAATCAAACTTTCTTAAGGATAAATTGGTGACACCAGCCTAAACTAATCAAGTAAGTGACCTTATTATCGGCATGGTTATATTTGATGTTGACACGTGCCCTGTGGTTCTACACGTGTCATATATATTGATATGTGTGAATTGTTTGTGGATCGATATGCTTCTTATGTGTTATGTATATGTTATTATATGTGAATTGTAGGATAATAATTACGGTACAATGTGTTCAATGATATGTTTGAGATAGGATATGAGAATGATGCACAAAACGAAATGTAACGATATGAGTAAGATATGTTCATGAAACATTGAGGTTAGGTTACATACCAGAGTGTTGTGGATATGACAGATTGATGAAAGAATACGGTTAGGTTATGGGTAGAAAAGGATAAGTTTGTGATAGATTGATAGAACGATGGCGTTAGGATACGTTCCTATGATGATATGAATAAGGTACATTCACGTAACGATATGACTGTGAAAGGTATAAGAACGTTAAAGCACTGATAAGTTAGGGAACGGTATGACCACGAAGTGTTTACGATATGCCATGTTTATGATACAATATATTGTGATGTGATATGTTATGTTTAGATTGTTTTGTGCGACCATTGAGGTAACTGTTGTATGAATTGCACGTTATGAAATGACATGTTAAAAGCATGGAGCGTTATGTTATGTTTTCTAAATTGTATGTATGCAGCATGTTATGAATGACATTATATCATGATAAACGAATGAAATATAACCCCTAGAATTACGCATGATATGAGAACTTAAAAATGAGAAAAGATATGATAGGAATGTAAAACGATAGCAGGGTTATATTTAATAATGTCAAAAATGGAAAAATAGTAGGACCTCATGTATTATGTGTGCTCATGCATTTGGGGGATACCCCTATTTCATCACGATGGACAGGGATATGATCATTATGTTTTACAACGCTGCTGGCAGGGGTACGATCATTATATTTTACATAATGCTGTTGGCAGGGGTACGATCATTATGTTTTACATAATGTTGTTGGCAGGGGTACGATCCTTTTGTTTTACATAATGCTGCCGTGACGGTTACTAGTTCTATCGGGTGTCTGGCCTAAGGAGCTCCCAGAGTATGTTCGTCTGACAAGGAAAGTGGCCAGTAGCGTGCGAACTGACTGGTGAGTCCATACTCGTACGTATGGGCTGTGTGTAGAGTATATGGTACACATCCAAGTTACTCTCTAAGACAGTTCCGTAAGAAATTAAATTGAAAGGATAGGTCCCATCATTGCATTCGTATGTCCTTGCATTTAACCCCGATAGTGGGGTCACTCACTGAGTATTTCTTTAAATACTCAAGCCATGTGCTATTACATTTTTCACGTTAAGGCAAGACATCCCTGTACGGCTGACAATGGCATCGCAACTTGAGACCATGACACATGCATAGGGTAGTGATATTTATTTTCTTAGACTTAGGCTAGAATAGGATGTTTTAATTTAAACGCTTATTTATTTTATTTAGTCTTTTGTTGTGTCGTTTTAAAGATGTTCTCGAAACATGTAAGTCCATAGTTATATTTTAAGATTTATGTTTTATGGAATTTAAATGAAGTCTTCCGCATTCAATGATTAAGATATGTATACAATAATGACCCTGAATTAAGTAGAAAATTTTGGGTCGTTACAGTTGGTATTAGAGCTCTAGGTTACCGATCTTGTAGACTAGCCCAAGATGTAGGCTTGACATATTCCATTGTGATGTCTCACATTAATTGGGGAGGAGAAAAAACCCCATTTATAAGGGTGTGGAAACCGTAGACGCGTTTTAAAGCCTTGAGGGGAAGCCCGAAAGGAAAAGCCCAAAGAGGACAATATCTGCTAGTGGTGGATCTGGGCTGTTACAAATGGTATCAGAGTCAGACACCGGACGATGTGCCAGCCTTCTCGCTGTTCCCCAAAGGGGGGGGGGGGGTAGACACGAGGCGATGTGCGAGTAAGGACGCTGGGCCCCAAAGGGGGTAGATTGGGGGGTGGTCCGACATCGATGGGAGGAAGGAAAGAGTGCCAGTGAGGACGCTGGGCCCCGAAGGGGGGTGGATTGTGATGTTCCATATTGGTTGGGGAGGAGAACAAACCACCATTTATAAGGGTGTGGAAACCTTCTCCTAGCATACGCATTTTAAAGCCTTGAGGGTAAGCCCGAGAGGGAAAGCTCAAAGATGACAATATCTGGTAGTGATAGATCTGGGCTGTTACAAATGGTATCAGAGTCAGACACCGGACGATGTGCCAGCCTTCTCGCTGTTCCCCAAAGGGGGGGGGGGTAGACACGAGGCGGTGTGCGAGTAAAGACGCTGGGCCCCAAAGGGGGTGGATTGGGGGGCGGTCCGACATCGATGGGAGGAAGAAAAGAGTGCCAGCGAGAACGCTGGGCCCCGAAGGGGGGTGGATTGTGATGTCCCACATTGGTTGGGGAGGAGAACAAACCACCATTTATAAGGGTGTGGAAACCTTCTCCTAGCAGACGCATTTTAAAGCCTTGAGGGGAAGCCCGAAAGGGAAAGCTCAAAGATGACAATATCTGGTAGCGATGGATCTAGGCCCTTACACAAAGAAACAATATCCTAAGATTCGAAAACCCAAGAACCCTTAGACCTCCCATGACAACATGTTCATTCTTAGACTACATCGCTTAAAATACAAGAAGTCTTGGATGTAGGTTTTTCAAACTCTTTTCTGACTGCATTGCTTAGAATATAAGAAGCCTTGGATGTAAGTTAAGATTATGTTGCTTTAAACATATGAAGCCTTAGACACATGTTATCAGGTTCATATCTTGTACCGTAGATCCAAGGGAGAATGTCTTAGGGTACAGAACAAGAACCAAAAAAGAAGAACTAAGGACAATGACAAGAATCAAGAATGAGAACTAATAACCAAAGATAAAAAAACAAGGATAAAGGGTCAAAGTCCAAGTTCTCACAACTAAGAAACTATAACCTTAGACCTAAGATCCTTAGATCATAACCATATTTAAGAACTTAGAATCCAGGATCAAGGTCCTCGGGCTAGAACTATGATAAGAACTCAGGACTCAAGAATAGAACCTAAAGACCTAAGTTCTTAGAATAAGAAAAAAAACATGACAAGATATGAGTGTGGTATCCTAGCAATACTCATGGACACGATTAAAAGTCTTCAAGTAGGCTACTTATTGAGTCTTTGCTCCCATTTCTATTCTCACACGTTTTTTCGGTGACAAGAAGGAGCTAGTCAAGGATTGAAGTGAATATGGGAGTAGGTGCCATATAGAGCCACTCCATGTTTCTAACTGTGTTAATGTTTTAAATTATTCTATTTACCCGGCAATGTATTTAACTTTGTTTCGATTTGTAGATATAAATCTATTTATGTTTTATTTTACACACAAAAAAAAATATAGAGTTTTATTTTTATCTTCTTTTATGTTTTTAAATTAGTCGCGACCGGTGAAATCGAGTCATGACAAATAATCACTCTCCTAGTGCTATGGAGAATTCCATGATTGCAAGTTAACGATTAAAAAAAAATTATTAATGAAAGTTACCTTATCATTAGAGAATCGTAGGAAGGATCCAAGCACTTTGTTAACATACTATTAAGTCAACACTAAAAAGTTCCATGGGTAATGACCCTCTGGCCTAGTCTCTTCTTCACTTAATAGTTCATATCACTCACCCTCTACCTTTGTTCTTCATTTGCCCTAAGAAATTTTCTCACATGCCTATAAACAACACATCATATTTCCATTATACTTTTATAGTAACCTTGGTTCATTCTAGTTCCTACAATAATTAGGGTTAATTGACCAATCTGTAACGACCTTAGGTTTCTGATAGTCTAAAGTCGCTACTGTGTACATAACTTACTCATTTGTGCAAAAATGATTATTTGAAACTTCAACATAAAATACTATCATGGATTTATGTGTACGCAAACATCTTTAAAACGACATAACAATTTTCTAAATAAAATAAATAAACTTTAAAGATAAAAACACCATATTCTCCCTTAAGTCTAAAAAAATAAATACAACTATTTTATGCATGTGTCATGGTCTGGACTTGCAATGTCGTCATCATTCAAGGGTGTCTTGCCTTTACCTATAGAAGTAACACGTGACTTATTATTTTAAGGAATACTCAATAAGTTATTTCACTATTGGGGTTAGATACAAGCACATACAATCATGAGTGAGACCTATCGTATTAGTCTATATTTCCTTAGGCGGCTATCCTAAACGGGTTAATTAGATGTATATTTACTGTTTTACACATGGTTCACATGTTGGGGTATGGACCCACTAGTGAGTTCGCACACCTCCTAAACCCCTTCCCATGGTCAAACGAGCATTCTCTAGAGCTATTGATGTCGGATACCCATTAGGTATAGCGATCGTCATAGCATTACGATAAACATAATAATCGGTTTACCTCATAATGTATGCGCCAGTACCATCATAATAAGGGGATATTCCTTGATGCATGAACACACAATGATGAATGAGGACCCAACATTTTCATTCATTATCATGTAAAACGACCTTTTGTTTTTCTTCATATCATATCATTTTTCAACATAGCCTTTAAGGCATATATCGAGGTTGAATCTCGTATCAATCATATCATACATGGTCTTAGATAATATGATGCACATAACGTATCCTTCGACATATCATATCATATTATGCACGTATCCTATCATTAAACACGTCACAACATGTTTTGTATTGTCAAACGTGTTACACCATAACATATATCATATCATCAACACATCACATCATAACACATGTCATAACATTAACATAACATATTAGTGACATTTTATAGTCATATCCGATAAGGATCACGGTGTTCCAAATGTTCCAACAGGACCTATTATACAATCCAAGGCCAAGAAGATTTAACAAACATTTGTTTTTCATCTACAAAATTGGATAGACTCGGTTCAACCATTATTTTATTTCATGTGTTATAAGCTAATTCTTTGAGGAAGGAACATTTGGAGATTCATGAGTGAAAATTTGCACGATAAGCATGGAAAGAAGTTGCTATAAATAGCACTCCGTTGATAATTTGTTAAAGAAATTTATTTATTATTTTAATTTCACACTTTGTTGTAGAGGGCAAAAAGCTGGGAGCTTACTTGTCAAAGTGATCATTTTTTTTTTTTTTTTTTTTTTTTTTTTTTTTTTTTTTTTTTTTTTGAGATTTAAAGGCGGTATGAGTAAATCATGCCAACTTAGTGGGCATTTGAAGAGTTAGGAGTTTTTTTTTTGTGGAGAGACTATGAGTACACATATTACTATGTAAAAGGAGATTTTTTTGTCAATGAAATCGAGGAGGGGAGACTTTCACCCTTAGAATTTGAGCACTTTCCCATTTATAAGTTTCAAGCTATTCTACCAACCATTATTGTGGTAGATTGCATTTGAGCCATTCAATCAAGGTTTGAAGTTTAATTGTGGACTGACTCAATTTAGAATAAGGTTTCAAATCTTATTTCTAAATCTTTGATCGGTATTCTAATTCTAGCCTTATCTCATGGATCCGAATTTTGTACAAGGAGTGTTAATTTCATTTAAGGGTTCTTGCTTCAGCAAAAACTTGATATTTGGCTGAGGATTAGGGCTGCCTTATATTTCATAACATATCTTAGTCATATCATTTCATAAACATATCGTAATCATATTATAATCATATCATTTTATAAACATATCATAGTCATATCGTTTCATACTCATATCTGAGAATGTTTGCTTAATCCATCGCACCTAAATGATGTGAAAGTTATCTTATTTATGATCAAATAAATTAGAAAGATATGGAAAAAGTAATAAACTGAAATAACAATAAATGGATAGATACCTATGGTAATAAGGCAAGATATTTGCCTTATAATAAAATATCAAATATGATATATATGGTAAACTATAATTTATTACTAAATATCCTTAACACCCCACCGCAAGCTGAACGTTAGATTTGAACGAACATGAAGCTTGGATCTGAAAAATTCAAAAAGAGGTTGAGAAACACTTTTTGTGAAGATGTCAACAACCTGGTTCGGAGGAGGCGTAGAGAAACACTTTCTTGGCCATCGAAAACTGCAGAGGGATCGTCGCTCAACGACGATGTTGCCTTGGCTTCGGCGAGAATATGTCTAACCCATGAAGAGGGATCATCGCTTACCGATGATGCTGCCTTGGCTTTGGTGAGAATATGTCAACCCAAGAAGTAGAAGGGGAAACCTAGAGCAAGGGACAAAGACAATGTTGAAGCCGGAAGAGTCGCCACAGTGGGCGAAGGGACCAATTTTGGCTAGAAGGGCGACGACGACTTGGTTGGCAAAGACGCCAGTGCGGTGCGTAGATTCCAAAGGTAAATCTCTGCAGAAGGTTGATAGGTTTAGGTTAGGGTTTCTGTGAAGATGAAGGAAGATTGGGAAGAAAATGAAAGAGACTATGTTGGTTGAGGGAAAATCGATTGTGTTGGAAAGGTGATGTTGTATGTACAAAATATGGCGAAGGGTGATTGGAGGTCAAAAGGGTGGAGCCAAAGAGTAATCAATCGGCTCCGCTTGTGGCAGCCATGACGACTGCTCCTGCAGCGTCAAAGCTAGCTGTGGTGGTGGAGAAAAACAGTGGAAGATTCAAAAGCCATTGAAAAGAGAGGATCAGGGTTGTCAAACCGAGAAGGCTCTGATACCATGAGAATGTTTGCTTAATCCACCACACCTAAATGATGTGAAAGTTATCTTATATATAATCAAATAAATTACAAGGATATGGAAAAAGTAATAAACTGAAATAACAATAAATGGAAAGATACTTATGATAATAAGGCAAATATCTAGTATCGACAATAAGGTAAACTATAATTTATTACTAAATATCCTTAACAATATCATAGTCATATCATTTTATAAATATATCATAGTCATATCGTTTCATAAACATATCACACATATCAAGCATATGACATGTGCAGAACCATGGGACACACGTCATTATACAAAACACCAATTTCTAACCATACCAATAATAAGGTCACTTACTTGGTTAGCGTTAGCCAAAGTTCTATCTAGCTCCAAATTTTATTGCTTTTTTTTTTTCTTTTAATGGCTACAGATCTCTAACCTCATTTCTTGGAACTCATATAAAATTTTTGACATTTAATTTCTAACCCAAAACTAAATAATTGGAAAGAAATTAGAAAAGCTTACTATGATTTCTTAAAAACAAATTTAGGATAACAGAAAAGGAAGATGTAAGATATAACTTATTGATATAACTTATTGTACATCTCTTATTCAAGTAAATCTTGGACATATATCAATAAATCTAAAAGCCATTTTTGTTTTTCTCTCCAAGTACGTGTAACTTTTGTATGGGTAAATCTAAAGAGGGATTTGTTGGAGGGTGGGATTGAGGGAGATTAAAGTTTAATATCCATTAGTATATCAAAAAATTTCCATTTATCTGTGTTGTACTTATACGAACTTTCTTGATTATTTTCATAAATAGATGAATCTTTATTATCTTCATAATTAATGGATTTATATGATCAAAGATCATACATATATTTTTTTAGAATATTATCGTTTTTATTTGGTAATGAGTAGCGGGTTTCAAAATCATTTTGTTTTTTGTAATCAATTAATCTGTTTTGTTCATATGAATAACATTGCTTAAAATCTTTATTTTTTACTGGTTGTTACATCACATAGCTCTAAAAAGAACTTTTCTCCTCAATAGTATTTTAATCTTTGAATAACTCAGGTCCTTGACTATCTAGAGAGGTTATAAAGCTTACATCAAATCAGTAAGTATTTGCGAAGCATGGATATGTGACATATGTTATATACTGCAAAGAGTGACTGTAGTAGAGGTGATCCATATGTCACTAGTTCGATCCAATCTAACATCTTGAAAGGTCAGTTGAAGCATGGACTTAGCTTGTGTTTCATCCGAAACTTAGTATGTCGTTCATTGAGGCCACCCTCATGTTGGGTTTTATGTCCTAAAACTCATAGTTTGTAAACAAAAACATATTCTATTTTCAATAAAGTTATTATTGTTATTTATTCAGTAAAGATCGTTATTGAATAAAGTGAATTTTACGATCATTAATCTAAATCCAATAAACTAAGAACACTCTGGTTATAGTATGATTACTTGAACTATATGTAGAGACATAAGAGTGGATCAAGTTCAAGTATATAGTCAAAATGATCTATAGTATAAGGATAAGGCTGAGTACCTTATTCTCGGGACACTATGGATGCGGCCCACTTTTGTATATGATATAAACAATGTGATCACTAAATTGTACATGTGGAGACATGTGAGTGGGGGCGTCCTATGCAATGAGTATTGCATAAGATCGGACCATGAAGAAAACCACTCTCACTTTATAATGTTGTTTACTGTTGAGACTGATTTTCTTTTCATTCGATAACCTAGGTAACTCGGTTTTAATCCTGAGCTAACCATGAACTCCTATTTATTCAGAATTATCCTTAGATTTGCACGGGTGAGAGTGGCTCTAGTTCGCCGACTCAATAGGCCTCCCATTTCAGGGGTAAGACTGGGTAAATGGCTGGGGTCGTGGGGTGCAAGATGGAATTCACTCCTACCCACTTTTAGGGATAGAAGAGAGGTAGTTCCCTTAAGCACTGACTCTAGGTCTGGAACAAGGGGCCCCACCCTCTCATTGGCCTAAGAGGGATTCGGTTTACTGGTTGGACCACAAACCAATTGTTCATTATAGGATCAGTGAGACATAAGGAACAAGAAGTAACTTCAGGGGTAAAACGGTAAATTGATCCAGCTCTAGTTACGAACAACCTGTGAAGGATCGACTTATGGTTATATCAAATGGACATAAATATATCTATAGTGAAGGGAGTGCAACTACTAGGCTATAGTGGAGTGTCCTATTAGTTAACGAATGTTGGTTAACCCGGTTAATGAGTTTAACCGGTTAATCTTGGATCGTTGGAGCCCATGATCTATAGGTCCATTAGGTCCCTCTACTAGCTCATATCGGACTAAACCATAGAATAGTGTGACGAGTCAATTCGAAGTGTTCGAATTCAAATTAGGGAATATGCGTTACATATATACGATATATTTAACCACATTTTTGTTTTATTTACGAATTAAACAAAAATAGAGAATCTGAGATATTTAAATAAAATTTAAATATCTTAATCAATTATGTGTATTGTGATTGACCTTTGAATTAATATTAAATATTAATTAAATAGTTTAATTAATTATTTAATGTTACTTTAATTTGAAATTAATTATTCAAATTAATTGTTGAATTAAAATGAACGAAAGTCAAAATGTTGACTTGAAAAATCTATGTTAGTGGAATTTTGAGGTGCCAAAATTTGGTTTAACCAAACTTGCATGTATGCCAAATAAACCCCACAAATTTGAGTGAAATTTTGAGTGTCAAAATTCGGTTAACTCAAACATGCATGCTGCCACATAATCCCAAACATTTGAGTGGAATTTTAAGTGTCAAAATTTGGTGATCTCAAATTTGGATGAACATGCAAACATGACTCTTTAAATAGAGTGATCATGGTACATGGAAGGTCTTCTTCTTCTTGGTGAAAAACCGGATTCCAAGTTTAGTCACTCACCAACACTCTTCGTATGGTACATGGAAAAACCGGATTCCAAGTTTAGTAACTAGCATGGTACATGGAAGGTATTCTTCACAAACACTCTTCGTATATACAAAATCCCTCCCATGTTTAGTCACTCACCGGATTCCACAATCCCGTTCTAAGGCTAGAGGATAGTGGAGAAGACACTAGTGGTGGTTCAAAATCGGTTCGTGAGGAAAAAAGAGTTTGAACTATAAAAGGTTAGTATTCAAACTCATTAAGTTTTAATAGTTATGAACATGCTAGTTATTTATATAATTGATGTTCTAAAAGTGCCTAAGATCCAAATTGCTTCTGCATGTGTTATATTAACACCATCACCTCAAACATACCTTGATCAGTTCCTTATATTCAATAAATAGTCGTATGGCAGATCATTTCTCTTATCAAAGCTAATACACAATAAAAAAAATTGCTTAGGTGTCCAAACTGATGCTAGAAAACATTAAATACTTAATTCAATCTTAATTCTCAACTTTTCCACTTCCCTAAGGTGACTTGTTTCCTTCTTTTAACATTTTTTTTATAAGGTCGACCTCTTTTGGTACCTAGTTTTGTAGGGAGGACCTTGGTCTAGAGTTTGGAGTTGTTATCCTTCAACACTCCTCCTAAGAGACCTTTCGGGTCCTATAGTCAGTAAAAAACTCCTAATCTATGTCCGAGTTTTCATGCATTTCCTGCAACATGGTTTAACACTTGCATCCAAGACTTCATGTATTCCGTGCGATACAATCTGTATACCTATGTCCAAGGTTTCATGCGTTCCTTGCGACATAGTTTGAGTACCTACGTCCAAGGCTGCATGTGTTCCCTGCGATGTAGTTTGTGTCATAGGACCATGTTTTACTACTCATCAGGAGGTCTTTAAGATATCTCGGGTTATAGTTCTAAGAGTTATTTGTTATGACTTGAAGCACAACTAATAGAAAATTCTTAACAAGTACGCCATAGTCCATGGTCATATTCATTTCTTCGCAAGCATAAATCTTTTATAAGTATCTTGTCACCTTGTATTCATAAAAACCTTGATTTCTTACAAAGTGTCTTGAGAGATAGTTTCGTACTTTTCCTCTTGGTTCACATTCCAAAGTTGTCCTAATCCCCTTAAAATCTTGCATTCGTACCGTTGATATCATAAATGTATAATTATTTACCACCCCAAATCTTGGTTTAAATCCTCAAAATATTCCAATAGTTTTGTAACTTTGTATAATTATTTTAAACCATGACATAAGGCTCCTCATTAAATTTCATATCATTTAGAGGTCACTTTGGTCATAAGCCAACGATACATAATTATAGAGGTATTTTAGTCATTTTATAGCTACCCTTGATTTAGCCCTTTTACTAGTTGTTACACAATCGATTCCTTAAAGATATGACACTTCTACTTATTACTTGCTACTTGTGACTACGTATACTTGTGTATATTCTTGAGCATCAAATGGATTTTTTCTTTACTGCTACATAACTAAACACCAAGTACACACCACTTTTTATATGTGGTATCACTTTCATACGCACCCTACACTAAATGTTTTAATGCAAGTAGGAACTCTGAAAGAGATTGAAGGTAGAGAACACGAATATATCATATATAATAATTTTTTTGTTTCATTTAATACTTATACGAGTCACACACATAATGAAGTCTCACAAGTATGAAACATCAATCTTCGTACATTATGCAACATCATAAACACTTCTTCCATAAACATTTTCATCGTTCACGTGACTAGCATAAATATATCAGGTAGAGATATTTCTACCAATCACCTAAAGAATGAGGTTAGGATCGCACAATAATGCACACACAAGATCTAAATGAATACAAAAAATAGGAGAGAGAAAATGTAATGAATATTGGCTAAAGGTTTATATTAATGGTTTCACGTATGTACAAGAGAGAATACAAAAAGTACTTTCCGTGAGTATATATATGGTTTAGTTTGCCGTATATAGCTTTAACAACCGATATAACCACCTACTATATATAACTATCTATCATATATATCTCTATCAACTTTTTACTATAAATAGTCATTTACTATGTACACAATTATCCATATGCAACTTTATTATTATGTATAACAATCTATACATAAGCAGTAGACTCCATAACTCAACAATTCTCCATCGGAGACAGATCCAATCAACCAATAATTTCATTCTCAAACGACATCAGCATCTAATTTCATTCTTAAACGACATCAACATCTTCACTGTACCATACCAATTGAGGCTTTGCACAACCTCAAATTTCCATCATGAACTCATTTTGTTAACATATCTGCTAGATTCTTTGCACCCTCTATCTTCTTCAAACACATATCATCTTCTTCAACTAACCTGCGAGTGAAACGATATCATCTTATAATGTTTTTTGTCTTTAAATGATAGACGTGATTCCTCACCAATTGTATGGCACTCTGACTATCTGTATAAAGACTCTTCTCATGTTGCTTCTTGCCTAATTATTCTAGATAGTTTGTCATCCATATCATCTCCTTGTCAGCTTCAGCTATTGCCACGTACTCAACCTCAGTAGATGAAAGAGCAATGCATTTATGATGCCTATACATCCAACTCACTACTATTTCATCTATAGTCTAGATATATCCAAATGTGCTCTTGCTAGAGTCTGCATCTCCACTCAAATCAGCATCCACGGAACCTTGCAGAATTATTTTGTCATTGCCTTAGCAAAGTGAAATGTACCTCTCAGATGTCTCAGAAGCCACTTCACAACTTCCAAATGTTCTTTCCCTAGATTTGTCATGTACTTGCTAACAACTTCCATTGCATGTGTTATATCAAGTCTACTGCAGACAATAACATGCATCAAACTCCCAACTGCAATAAGCGTACGAAACGGATACCATGTGCTCACGTTCCTCAATGGTCTCGGGAGATTGCCCCTTTGAAAATTTAATGTGATTTGCCAAAGGGGGATTGTAGTCCTGAGTTTAGCAATATTCATCTTGAATTTGGACAACACATTCTCAATGTACTACTCTTGGGATAAATTTAATGTGCGAGCATATCTATCTAAAAAATTCCTCATCCCAAGAATCTGCTTCGTTGCACTCATCTTTCATCTTAAGTATTGAAGACATGCTTGCCTTCTATTTTGTATTTTCTTTTTCTGTTAATCAAAAAAATTAAACATAAAGTCAATATGTCCGAGTGGTTAAGGAGACAGACTCGAAATCTGTTGGGCTTTGCCTGCGCAGGTTCAAATCCTGCTGTTGACGATTTTATGATGAAAATGGTCTTCTTGTCGGCTAAAACTATGTTGTACAATTTTGTACTAAGTTGCTACAGCACAAAAGAGCCTCGAAAAGAGCTAGCTCGACCAGCAGGGCCAAAGAATGGTTTATCTCCCTCTTAATGGATCCAACAATCAGAAATTTTGCATACTAAGTTTGGCTATAGCACAAAAGAGCTAGCTCGACCAGCAGGGCCAAAAAGTGGTTTATCTCCCTCGTAATGGATCCAACAATCCGTTTCTCATCCACATATAGGAGTATAAATACATAAGAATCAGTGTATTTCTTGAGGTAACAACACTTATCATTTTCACTCTTGTGGAAACAATTCTTGCACATGAAGGAGTCATACTTTTTATATCATTGTCTCGATACTTGAGCAGTCCCAAAAGGTAGTTTATCTTCCTCATACTGGATCTAGCAATCGGTTTATCATCTACATATAGGAGTAGAAACACATAAGAATTAGTGTATTTCTTGAGGTAACAACACTGATCATTTTCACTCTTGTGGAAACAATTCTTGCACATGAAGGAGTCATACTTTTTATATCATTGTCTCGATACTTGAGCAGTCCCAAAAGGTAGTTTATCTTCCTCATACTGGATCTAGCAATCGGTTTATCATCTACATATAGGAGTAGAAACACATAAGAATTAGTGTAGTTTTTGAGGTAACAACACTAATACTTTTCGCTCCTGTGGAAACCACTCTTGCACATGAAGGAGTCAAACTTCTTATACCATTATCTTGATACTTGTTTTAATCCATACAAGTTTTTCTTGATCTTACACACCATGTGTTCCTTGCATAAAGCTGCAAACCCTTCTGGTTGTTACATATAGATCTCCTCATCTAGATTTCGATGTAAAAACATCCATTTGCTCAAGGTATAAATTCTCTAATACAACAATACTCAATAAAATTCGAATAGTAGTTAATTTCACAATAGGAGAGAAGATTTCAGCATAATCATGTCTTTCCATTGTGATTATCTTTTAACTACTAATTGAGCCTTGATTATGAACATCCGTTTGTTTAATAGAGCTCTCTTTCCTGTAGGTAACTTAGCCAGAACCCACATATTATTCTTTTAAAGTGAGCTCATCTCATCATCCTTGGCTTGCTCTCACTTGGTTGAATCTTCCACCTGTAGGGCCTCATCAAAGGACTCTTGTTCTCCTTCGTTAGTCAGCAACAAATAATGTAATGAAGGTGAATATCTATCTAGTGCTCTGATAGTTTTGGATGATCTCCTCAACACTTGCTCAGATGTAACTTGCTCCACGTCTAATTCTTCAACTACAGTCTCAAGAGTCTCTTGAAGTTCTGCTATAACATCACTAGGTAAGTTTTCTTGCAACTCAAGCTCAACATCCACTTGCTTTGTAGTCAAAAGTTTATCTTTTCTTTGTCCTTGTACAGGACATTTTCATCAATGGTCATGTCACAATGGCTTAGATTTTTCTATTCTTCTCATCCTAAAACCTGTACCGGAACATGTCAGAGCCATAGCCTATGAAGTAGTACTTCATAGCCTTAACATCAAGCTTGTCTCAATTCTCTAGATCAACGTGAACATATGCAGTACAGCCAAAAGTTCTCACGTGAGAGTACTTAAGTTCGTTTCCTATCCATACTTCTTTTGGCAATTTGAACTCCAAGGGTACTGATGACAGTCTATTGATCAAAAAGGTTGCTGTAGTCCAGAATGAATTTACATGTTTCTTGCTTGCTCATTCAATGTTCTGTTCATTCTTTCTACAACACCATTTTATCTTGCCTTACCGGGAATTGTCTTTATTAATCTAATTCTCTCAACGGCACAAAATTTTTTAAACTCTGACTTGTCGTACTCTTCTCCATTGTTAGACCTGAGACATTTGATCTTCAAGTTGGTCTATTTTTCAACTTTAGCTTTCCACTTCTTGAAGGTGGTAAACACATTTGACTTATGTTTCAAGAAATAAACTCATACTTTCCGACTGAAATCATCGATGAAGGTAACGTAGAACTTTGATCCACAAGTGATGAAACTAGAGATAGTCTCCAAACGTCTTTAAGGACCATTTTCAATCGCACATTCTTTGGTTCTCAGGTAGCCTTCATGAAGCTAACTTGTTTCTGTTTGCCCATAACGCAGCTCTCGCAAAGGCTTATATCAACAGATTTTAGGCCTTTTAATACTTCTTTCATAGCCACTATCTTCATTTCTTTGATGCTCATATGTCCAAGTCTATTGTGCCATAAAGTTGAATTGGAGACACTCTCAGCAGCCATGTTTATACACCCTTCACAACTATGTTGAATAACATGTGCTATCCAACTAACCAATAGAGATCAGGTTCTTCTTGAGACTAGGAATATATTGGAAAATCTTTAAATTATACTGATTTCCTATGGGAGTTTGTATGCTGGCATCCCCCTTCCCTTCAATTTTCAAGGTTTTGTTTTCGGCAAGATAGACTTTTCCAAAATTTCCTGATTTAAAATTTCATAACAATTCCTTACTTGGAGACGAGTGAAATGATGCACCTGAATCTAAGATCCAGGTTTCAGCCGGGCTGTCCGCACTAAGAAATAGAGCATTCTTAATGTTTTCTATTGAATTTAAAAAATCATCATCATCCCCAGATTTGTAATTTTGCTTCCTTTCTGGTTTTTCGTACATATTCGACAACAGCTTCAATAAATTTAATGTTGACTTCTCCTTGATGATGTTGAATGCCACATTTTTAGACAACGTCAATGAAATCAATGCTAAAACCTATCAATCTTTGAGCTTTCACTACTCCTTGGTCATGATATCCCGTTTCACCGTCGACAAGGGTTCGTGAAGATCTTTCTAGTATAGAAAATCTTCAATCTGCATCTTCAAATAAAAATCGAATTCATCAAACTTTTCAATTCCAATCTTTGAACTTTCCATCTTCATGAATCGTGGTGAATTTTGCCTAGCTTTGATACTAGTTGTTAGGATCGCACAACAACGCACACACTCGATCTAGATGAACACAAAGAATATGAGAGATAAAATGCAAGGAAAAATATTGGCTAAATGTTTATATGGATCACTTGTACAGTAAAGCGAGAATATAGAGAATGCAGAAAATAAGTTTTCAAAATACTGAGGGTATATATATGGTTCAGTTTACTATATATATATATATAGGGTTACCAGATATAATAATTTATATAACTATCCACTATATATGTCTACCCAATTTTTACTATAAATAGTCGTTTACTATACATGTTCATTATCCATATATAGTTTTACTAAGCAATATGCTCCATAACCCACACATGGAACATAGAATCTAAATATCACATTGGTCATTTGAGTTCTTAAGGCGGCTAAGTGGCTTAACACGAACTTTCAACTCTAGGGGATTCTGTTCTAACTTCTTGAGTCTTTCTTAGTCTGAGAGAACTAGGGTCTAGACCCTCTGATAGTTGCTCATGATCCTACGGGGCTCAGTCTAATAGAGGCGTCCTGAACTTGGTCATCGTCTAGTTGATCTAGCTCTAACAGCTTAATCTTATCTCTATGTAGATAAACTTGCTCTATAGGGAGGACACACACTCAATCACCTGGAGTCAAACCTACTTTTTCATGCAAACTCAATGGGGTGATAGTATCCATCAATCACCCAGAGCACTGATCACATTATATCATCCCCATTTCTAACATAACGGAAACCATATAAAACAACATACGCCTCAAAATCTCAATCTATGAGTATTTTCATAATTATCTACATCACGTATAGCTTACTCGACCAAATTACCCTACTTGAGTTCTATCATGCACATTCTCATCCTAGATTGACAGATAGCATAAAAGTTAGCACGCATTTTGTAATCTCATTCTAGGGGAATTTGAGTAAGTTTTCTTAACTTACATAACCTTATGGTCCAAATTTCTTCTCTAGAGACGTAAACATGAATATTCTAACTACCTAAGACAAGACATGTTCACATGCTAAGCACTTGACACAATCGCACTTTTGAAGGCAGCGGACTAGCGATTGTGCGTCACTCACTTTCTAACGACAAGTGAGCTAAGCCAATTTGTTCTTGCATCGCCTACGGCCAAGCGACGTATGATCGAGCCTCTAGCCTCAGTTTTAAAAGAAGGTTTTAGAAAACGAGGAGAGAGAGAAATTTTAGAAAGAGAGATTTTTGAAAGAGACATTATATAAGCAAGCAAGAGAGAGATAACAACGGCTTAACATATACATCCTAGCGATTACTATAAGTATTACTTAAAAAAGTTTGAGTAGCTACATACATAGATGACGCATGCCTTCCATAGCTAGTAGTTTTTTTTTGCATGTTAGGAACTTCAAAATTTCTAAAATTTGTCTGGTAGATCATAATTCAAGTCATATTAAGGTTAGTACTTAAATTAGAGTGAAAAATATTGGAATACAGGTCAAACGAGGTTACCCTAGCGCGTTCGAGGTTACCCTAGTGCGTAGTCCACGTGCGCGTACAGACGCACCTTAGGGGGAAATAGTTGTGCTTTCACTGTACTACATGTCGCTCAATGACTGGCGCTTCAATGTCAGGTCAAGCTACTTTACAAATCATGCGCGCCAACCAACCGTCGACACATGCCCTGTTGGAATTTATGCCCTAAAGCCTCGTAATTAAGTATTTAATCTTTATTATTTTATTTACAATTTAATATTATCCACTCTATGAAAATAAAAAGTTATTAATGTAACCTTAAATAGTATTTGGTTGACATTAGGAGGATAATGTTCAAGTGATAACCTAAAGAGTTTATAGTATATGGATAAGGTTGGGTGCCTTATCCAGGTAACACTAGTGATAAAGCCCACTTTGTAATCGTTACAAATAATTTGATCCAAATCGTTCATGTGGAGACATGTAAATAGGGGTATCCTATACAATGAGTTTTTATAAGACTGGACTAAAAAATATTTAATCTCTTATTATAAATCCATTAATTGAGAAGATTAATATTTCACGTGATAATCATGTGGCTTAATCTTAATTCTAAGTGGGTTATGAACTCGTGCCTGTGAGGGCTTGTTCTTCGATTTGCATGAGTGAAAATGGCTCTTATAACCGATTCAATATGTCTACCATTTTGGGAACTTGACCAATTAGGGAGTTGAGAACGTAATATCATGAGATAGAATTCACTTCTTTCCATGTAAGGAAAGTAGATGAGTTGTTAGCTTAAGTACTGATTTCGGGACGAACAATGGGTCCCACCCTCTCATTCACGTGAGAGCGACTTGGTTTATGATTGGATCATAAAAAAAATTGTTCATTGGAAAATCAGTGGTATTTAAGGTGAAAGATGTAATTATAGGGGTAAAACGAACTTTTGACCGAGCTGTAATTATGAACGACTCGTGAAATATGGACTTGATTGTAATGATTATATCAATGACATAACTTATTCTACCGTGTATAAGATTGCAACTCTAAGTCTATAGTGGAGTGACCTAGTTAAGGAATGGAAATCTATAGTAGGGTGACATATAGTTAAGGAATAGAAATTGATTAGTTAAAAAGTTTAATTAATTAAATAGGTAGGTTCCTAATTAATTTAATTGAATAGAAAATTTTAAGTGTTCACATTAATATTTAATATATTAGATATATTAAATATAAAAGAAAAAATATATTTAATTTGAAATAATTAAATTAATATTTAATATATTAAATTTATTAAATAAATAGAAAAAAATATATTTTAATTTGAAGTATTCATTAAATAGGTTAAGTATGAATGAAGAAAAAATATTAATTTAAATAATTAAAATTAATATTTAATATACTAGATATATTAAAAGAAAATAATATATATATGGTATTTGATATAATTAAATATTAAATTTATTCATGTAAATTGATACATTAAATAAAAATATATTTAAAATTCAAATGAGATTCAAATTAGTTAAATATATATTGTATTAGCCTAGTGTTCGAATCATAACATAGAAGATTGTGTAGAATATGAAGAAGGTTGGAATACGGTGACGGCTTAAGGTAGAGTTCTTACCCTTCTATTTATTGTTTGTTTTAATTCTTAAAAAAATCAAAACAAACAGCAACTAATGCTTCCGTAATATGGATGAAGAGTTCATTCCTTTCACGTCCACTACTTGGCCAAACGTGCAACATCCCCCACTGTTTGACATGTGTCTCACCGTTCACCTAATGTGCTCGCTTCCTCTCTATACGACACACATCCCTTTGCGGTTCGTCATCCTTGCATTTTCTGCATTTTTTTTTTTCCTCAAGATTTTTGTAAACTTTTCTAATTTATTTAAATTTTGTATACCTTCTAGTTAACTCACATTCAACTTCATTGTGAAAGTTGTAATCCAACTTTCCAACAAAATTATTTTCATTCCATTTTATTAACTAGGGAGAGAATCAATCATATTCAAAGTAAACTTGAAACACATAAATATATTGTTCTTGACATTTGTCGGAACTCCATTTAATTCAACTTTAGTTTTTAGGATTTTTTTCTAAAGCATTTGTTTCTTCAACCTCATTATCCTCTTTCATTTCAGCTTCTAAAACTCTCAATAAAATATCAGATAGTTGAACTTAAAAGAAAAAATTGAAAAATTTATTGTGGAATTTGAGTGCTATAAATTCTCGAACTCCTTAAGAACTTTCCTTCCAAAAAAATTGTTTATTCTTGGAAGAGCTCAAGGTAGGACTTCCTCATGTTCTTCCCGCGTTCCTAGCTCTCCTCATCATCTCGATGGGTTCTTCACAAAATCTTGACCAAGAGAAACCACCTTATTATGCAATTGTTTCTTGCTAGTATCCTAATAGGCTTATCTTTATAAGTCACCTTTCAAGGAGGGAGTGCCTCATGTTCCACAATTTATATAGGATCTAAGGTTGTAATACATAATTTAGGAACCCACTTTATAAAGTAAATATGACAACAGTACGAAGATGTCAAATGCATATTATGTTCATACTTTATGTTTTATGTTTATAGTAAAGAAGTTCATGTAAAATCCATCTGAAGGGTTTTATTTTGAGCTCAAAGTATAATTTTTATGATCCATTTACATTCAATCATAAAGGGAATATGGAAAAGTTCAATTCAATACATGTTATGTTCAAATTTGGAAAGTAGCCCTAAAAGGGTATTTTTGGGCAAGTAGCCCAAAAAGGGTAAATTTGGGAATTCAACCCACATGAGTTTCAAATTTGTAAAGCAAGTTTCCCTTAAAGTTGCAGTTTGCAGTTATAGCCCTTAAGTTGAAATTTTGCAAAAATGTCCCCAAAGAAAATTTTGCAAAATTAAACCTAACGGGAATTAAATTAGAAAATTAACCCACAAAACTTAAGAGAAATTTAGAAATGTAACCCACTTGGCCACTTGCATTAATTAATTAATTAAATAAAAAAAAATGTAATTTATGGAAAATTGGCCAAGTGTCAAAAACTTCTATTCGGTCTCTTTTGATTCAAATGAAGAAGAAGCTAGGCCAACTTTTATTTATTTATTTATTTTATTCTCCAAAAACTATTAAAAATAAATTTTAATTAATTTTAAAAAATACGAGGGATAAATATTAATTAAATGTTTGAAAATAAATATATAAATATTTTACCATCTAACATTTTACTTATATTATAAATAAAAATTTAAATAAATGACGGGAATAACACAATCTAACCAATTGAATTAGATATAAAAAATCGTACCCAAATCAACTTAAAAATCTCTAACCCATTTGAATAAAATTCAAATAATTTCAAGAAATTTATGTGGAAATGGAGAGGTTGAATAGGATCTTACACAGTTATTGAGCAATTGAAAATGAAATGAAAACTTGGGTTCATTTTAAAAATGGTAAAGAGTAGATTTGAAGTTATAAATTTAAAAAACGTATGACCCTTCACAACTCCAATTATGATCAAATTATTACACTGAATAAAGCAACCAAAAACTTAGTGCCTTGGAACTTTCACCTCAGCCCCACAGCCCATAATTACTATATTTTTATAAAACCTATTATGCTTTGTAACCATTTTTCTTCGTTTTTGAAAAATATTAATGGATAAACATGGTCTTTAAAAAAGTGGCACCCAAACCCTTTACGCCTCCATTTTAATGTAAACTTTTTTTTGTATGTATTT
This sequence comes from Cucurbita pepo subsp. pepo, assembly GCF_057944985.1. Classification (NCBI taxonomy): domain Eukaryota; kingdom Viridiplantae; phylum Streptophyta; class Magnoliopsida; order Cucurbitales; family Cucurbitaceae; genus Cucurbita; species Cucurbita pepo. The sequence continues at coordinate 13,702,751 of NC_141798.1, forward strand.
AACCATTTGAAGTTATGTAATAAATGTTCTATCTATTTCTCTCTATTTTTACCATTAAAACCTTAATAGGAATTCGAGATTTTATTTATAAAAACCTAAAAGAGGAGTTCGTAAATCAATGAAGGTTATAAAATTTTTGAGAAAGTTCACAGTTACATTTAACTTTGGATCAGTTTCATGTTAGGTGATGTTAAAGATATTTAACGTTGTATTACGGTTTACCATATATCATATTTGACTCTTTATTATTTAACCTTGAATTATGGTTTACCATGTGTATCATAATTAACCCATGATCATAAACTAATGTCGTGTACACTTTTGTAACGATCGCTCTCTGACACATCGAATCACGAGTCGCCATGTGAACTCAAGGGTGGAAGCCTTACAACACTTCTTTAGACGAACCAAAAGACACAAAAATTAAAAGTTTCCTAATATATATTTCAAAATCCAAAATACTTCAAAACAAATAATGAGAATCCGTGGAGTCACATCAAAAGAAGAGAATTACAAAATATCACGAGTTTTTCCAAAAACATCAAAATAATAACCAAAAGGACATGGAAGGAGAGGACTCAATCTAAGGTCCCCTTCTGTAGCCGCAGGCTCCCTACGTTTCCGCCAGCAACACCGGTCTACTTTTCACTTGAAAAAAAAAAAAAATAGAACACGAAATGAGTATAAAAATATTCAATAAGCAACCTACTTGTAGGCTCTGGTCAGACTTAATCCTATTCATGGAATCTGAAGCTATGTGCTCGAAATTGTGGCTAACAAAAAATCTACTGCAGTCTCGAGAGAAGACCCTATGATTATTCCTTGGTATGGATTCTCCATATCCAACTACCTGCTGAGCTCAAATCAGTGGACTCTTTCTAGTGGTGTTTGAAAACATCTACATGTTCTTAAGATCAGTAACTACTTGCCACTATGCCTTGCTAGGTTGGGTCAGTAACTACCTCTTACGCCATTGTCGAGCTCAGATCAGTAAAACTACCTGCTTAGGAATAGTAACTACCTACCACTACATCACTCGGGCTGGATCAGTGAAAAGACCATAGTTCGTCCCACTAGGCACCCCTGACGTGGTACTAGCGTAGTATACTATGGTTATCCACATCCCCTATGGGTGACAACTAAAAAAACGGTAAACCATAATCTATAAAATTCACATTTTGCATTAATTAGCACATAGCAAATGGTCCAACTCACAAATGGGCAATAACGAGCTATCCAAACCCCAAATCAGTGCATAACAAAGTATTAAGGCATACAACATGTTCACCATGCTAATCAAGTAATAACAATCTACCTCAACTGATGGTGTTAATATAACACATGCGGAAGCAATTTGGATCTTAGGCACTCTAAGGACATCAATTATAGTAAATTAGCTAGCATGTTCAAAAGCATTAAAATTCAATGAGTTTGAATACTAACCTTTTGTAGTTCAAATTCTTTTTTCCTCACGAATGATTTCGAACCACCACTAATGTCTTCTCTACTATTCTCCGACCTTAGAACGGGATTGTGGAATCTGGTGAGTGACTAAACTTGAAAAGGATTTAGTATATATAAAGAGAGAGTTTGTGAGAGTTTTTCTCAAGGTTTTTCAAAGAAGAAATTCCATGTACCTCGATCACTCTATTTATAGAGTCATATTTGCATGTTCATCCAAATTTGAGATCACCAAATTTTGACACTCAAAATTCTATTCAAAATTGTGGGATTATGCAGCAAACCTCCAAGTTTAGTTAAACCATATATTGACACTCAATATTCCACTAACTCAAACATGTATTTTTCCATTAGATGAAGTCAACATTTTAACTTTATTTATTTTAATTCAACAATTAATTTCAAATCAAAATAATATTAAATGATTAATTAAACAATTTAATTAATATTTAACATTAAATAAAATGTCAATCCATTCCATTCGGACAGATATTGACTATGAATCACTATTCATAATTAAAATATTTAAATCTTATTCATCTCCCATTCTCTCTTTTTGTTCAATTCATAATTAAAACAAAATAATTAAAATATTTAAATCTTATTTAAATATCTTCAATTCTCTCTTTTTGTTCAATTCATAATTAAAACAAAATGCGGTTAAATATATTGTATATATTTAGCGTGTATTCCCTGATTTGAATTCGAACACTTCGAACTCACTCGTCAAGCTGTTCTAAGGTTTAGTCCGATATGAGCCAGCAGAGGAACCTAATGGACCTACAGATCATGGGCTCCAACGATCCGAAATTAACTGGTTAAACTCATTAACCTTGTTAACCAACATTCGTCAACTACTAGGACACTCCACTATAGCCTAGTAGTTGCACTCCCCTCACTATAGATATATTAGTAAGTCGATCATTCACAGGTTGTTCGTAACTAGAGCTGGGTCAATTTACCGTTTTACCCCTAAAGTTACTTTTTGTTCCTTAAGTCCCACTGATCCTCTAATGAACAATTGGTTTGTGGTCCAACCACCAAATCGAATCCCTCTCGAGCCAATGAGAGGGTGGGGCTCCTTGTTCAAGACTTGAGTCAGTACTTAAGGGAACAACCTCTCTACTATCCCTAAAAGCGGGTAGGAGTTAATTCCATCTTACACCCTAGGTCCCCAGCTATTCATCCAGTCTTACCCCTGAAATGGGAGGCTTATTGAGTCGGCAAACTCGCTCACCCATGAAAATCTAAGGATAATTCCGAATAAATAGGAGTTCATAGTTAGCTTAGGATTAAGATTGAGTTACCTAGGTCATCGAATGAAAAAATCAGTCTCAACAGTAAATGACATTATAAAGTGAGAGTGGTTTTCTTCATGGTCCGATCTTATGCAATACTCATTGCATAGGACGCCCCTACTCACATGTCTCCACATGTACAATTTAGTGATCACATTGTTTATATCATATACAAAAGTGGGCCACATCCATAATATCCCCAGAATAAGGTACTCAGCCTTATCCCGGTACTATAGATCATTTTGACTATATACTTGAACTTGATCCACTCTTATGTCTCTACATATAGTTCAAGTAATCATACTATAGCCAGAGTGTTCTTAGTTTATTGGATTTAGATTAATGATCGTAACATTCACTTTATTCAATAACAATCTTTACTGAATGAACATCAATAATAACTTTATTGAATACAAAATTTGTTTTTGTCTACAAACTATGAGTTTTAGGACATAAAATCCAACATCAACATACTCGGAAGCACATAAATCCAAACACCTATCGAGATTTCACATTCATGCAAACGGAAGCTATATAACTATAACTATAATCAAGGTATAACCTAAATTTATCTAAGTATGGTACTAGATTGTTTGTCCATATTCCAAATCGACTCTTACAAGCATTTCTTTAAAATTTTCTCTATGTGGTTTATTACTTGACAGTAGATTTCCCAAAACTTTATGAGATCTGATCTTCAAGTATCCACTTGACTAAGCTACTTGGAATTTTTTCTATAAATGAGGCATTATGGAATTTGTGAGACAAGTATCCAAATTTGAATAAAGATGAGTCAAATTGTATAAAATGGAAGAAATTTTCGAATTTCGGATTTGTACATGCGGGTTAGGTCAGGTCAGACCATGCCCCACGATTTTCGGCCTCTTCCTTCCACCTTCTCGATTCTTCTTCCCTCTTAGCACCCTACATCTTCTTTTTCACGAAACTCATCAACCTCCCTAGACAACAACCTAGATACGAAAACGCAGTGAAATGTATTAGGGTTTTGGGGGGGAAAAAACAACGGAAATCACACCATTAGAAGCTTACCGTCGGAGTTCTTCCCTTCTCAGCCATTCGAGTCCCAACGTCGTCGCTCACGAGTGCCTCGAGTTTCATCGCTCTTCTCTCAAGTTCCGCCTTCTTCCTCTCTTTCAATCTCACTTTCTCTGTCAAACTCCCTCCCCTACCTTCTGCATTTTTCTGTTTTGAGGTCGTTACCGCTCTTACCACTTTATTGCTCTTTTCATTTCCTCTGTAAATGGTACAACTAGCTTTTCTCTCCTCATTTATGCTCTCTTCCAACTTTAGCTCTATTCATTTCGTTTGTAATTAATTTGATTTTGTAAATGATTTTAAATGGAGAACTTTTACCACAATTTAGGTCTCCTAGTTTTAGCAAATATTCTCATGGTATGAGAGCACCTTCAATTTAGCAACCCCGATCATTTCTTCTCCCTGGCTTTCGAATCTTATTCTCATCTTCTTCCTTTCAACACTCTAATCCATGTTGGGCTACATTGATGGAACTTTGGTTTCACCACCTCGCTTTGAACCAAAAACCTCCTCGACACTCAGCATCAAATATTTGGTGTGGAAAGTAGCCGAACAACGACTAGTCTGTCTCCTACTCTCCTCTCTTACTGAGGAAGTCATTGTTGTCGTCGTTGGTATCTTCACTGCATGTGATGTTTGGCTTGTGTTGGAGACTACATTCAGCCATCATTCGACAACCCATGAACTGAGACTCAAGGATGACTTGCAGCTATGAACGCGACACCAAACCTGTTGCTGAGTATGCCCATACCTTCAAAATAATATGTGACCAACTTCATGCAATTGACAGACCCGTCGAGTATATTGATAAAGTGCACTGGTTCCTTTGTGGACTCGGCACCGAGTTTTTAACTTTTTCTACTGCTCAGATGGCTCTCACACCACTTCCCTATTTTGTAGTTTTAGTCTTTAAAGTTGAAAGTTTTGAGTTTTTCCAACGCTTCCTTTAGTCTTCTAACTCCACTCCTACAACATTCACAACCACTAATCGTGGTTGCACCCATGGAAGTCACCCTGCTTCCTTTGGCAACTAGCGAGATCGTTCTCATTTCCACAGCAACAACTCGTCCAACCGAGGACGAACCAACTCAGTTCAGGGTCGGCAACCACCTCGCTACTAAATATGCTGCATGGAGGGCCATTAAGCTGACCGCTATAACCAACGATACGTTTCAAATAATTTTACTCATGCTCACCTTGCTGAAGCTTTCAACACGTCTAATTCTATGGCTGGAACCGAGAATACTCATTAATTTTTGGATTCTAAGGCTTCGGCCCATATGATTGCCGATTCATCTATTTTGGATTAGGCTAAAAATTACATGGGTAAGGACTCTGTGATCGTAGAAAATTGTGCGTCCCTACCCATTACCCAAATTGGTATTCTTCCTCTCATTCCAAATATTCACTTATAGTCCCTCATCTCACTCAAAATCTTATTTCAATTAGTAAATTAATTATTCTCTCTCTATTGCATTTACTAATAATCTTCTTCCTATCAAACAGGAAGGGTGGTCGCGACCCGTAGAAGGGATGGATGGCCTTATGTGCTGGAGCGCATAAATTCTACTTTTATTTCTATCCTTAAAAATAAATCTTTACGTACTTCATATGATTTATGGCATGCTCGCCTGGGTCATACAAATTATTGTGTTATTTCTTTTTTAAATTAAAAAAGAATATCTTTATTTTACATCTTTATTGCCTTTTCCATATCACTATGTAGTACCTATCAGTTTGTAAAAAAGTCATTGATTTTCTTATTCCCACAATGAACATAGATCGTCTCATGTGTTATTCGGGATCCTTCTCCCATCAAATCCAATTTGAATTTTCTTACTATATATGTTATTTTTATTGATCATTATTCATGATTCACTTGGGTTTACCCTTTAAAATTTAAATATGATTTTTTTTTTCAATTTCAAAAATTTGTGGAAAACAAACATTTTGCTCGTATTAAGGTTTTTCAAAGCGATGGAGGTGCCGAATTTCCTAGCACTTGCTTCGAAGCTCACTTACGAATCCATCATCAACTCTCTTACCCATGTACATTTGCTTAAAATGGTTGTGCTGAGAGAAAACATCGATGTGACTGAGAGTGACTTCACCCTCCTCTTCCACTCCTATCTTTCTCCTCATTTCTAGGTTGACACTTTCTTCACTGCAATTTATATCATCAATCGTTTGCCTACTCCACTTCTTGGAGGTAAGTCACTCTTTGAGTTCCTTTACGACTACTCTCTGCATTATGACAATTTTCATCCTTTTTGTTGTCGTGTTTATCCTTGCTTGCGTGCTTATATGCCGAATAAAATCTCTCCCCGAGCATTTCTTGCATTTTCTTGGGTTATAGTCCCTCACATAAAGTGTTTCGCTGTCTTGATTTACCACTAGGCTATACATCACCCACCACACTCAATTTGATGAAAATCACTTTCTTGTTGTCCCTAGCTCTCAGGCTCAAGCTCTTTCCTATCTTCATATTTCAAATTTCTTGGAACCTCATCTTTAGCATATTGATTCATCCCCCTACTATTTCTTCACCCCACATTCTTCGATTAAGCTCCTCTCTGCGTGATATTTGTTCTGACCTTGTACGTTGATACTTCTCTTGCATGTTCCTTTTTACCACCCTCGACTTCAAATCCACCCTCTATTTAACCTGCTGCTGATTTCTCTTCTTTGGGCTCTCATCCTATGATCACAGGAGCCAAAACTAGTATCTTCAAGACTCGCCATCCAGCAAATCTTTGTGTTTTGGGCTCATCTGAATTTCTGTATGCTCTTCTTGCATCTACTGAGCCAAGAGGATTCAAATCTGTTGCAAAGAATCCTGCTTGGCTTAATGCCATGGATGAAAAAAATTCAAGCTTTACAACAAAATGACACTTGAATTTTGATTCCGTGCCTTGCCAACACCAACGTTGTGGGTCCTAAATGGGCGTTTCACATTAAATATTTTTCTGATAGATCTGTCGAGCATTTTAAGGCTCATTTGTAGCCAAAGATTATATTCGGTTCCTAGTCTCGATTACTAAGACACTTTCAGTCTGGTTGTCAAAACTACTACTGTCCGTGTTGTGTTTTATTTTGTTGTCACAAATAAATGGCCTCTTCGGCAACTTGATGTCAAGAATACTGTCTTCCATGGAACTCTTATTGAACATGTTCATATAGAACAACTTTCTAGGTCCTGGATTTCTCACTCATGTCTGTCTATTACAGAAAGCTCTTTATGGCTTAAAGCAAGCTCCTTGCGCTCGATTTTTGCGTTTCGACTCATTCTTCTCAGAATTGGTTTTTCTTTCAATCGTGCTGACACGTCTCTTTTTTTCTTTCATCAACAATCTAACCTTATCTATTTGCTTCTTTATGTTGATGAAATTATTGTTACTAACAACAACCCATACGTTTTTTACAGCTTTACTCACAAGCTTAATTCTGAGTTTGCTACCAAGGATTTGGGCTCTCTCAGTTACTTTCTTGGTCTTGAAGCTTCACCTACTCCTGATGGTTTCTTTATTAGTCAGTTAAAATATGCTCGAGATACTCTTACTCATGCTCAATTGCTCGATAGCAAACCAGTCCACACCTCCATGGTTGTTGCTCAACACCTAAGTGTTGATGGATCTAGGTTTGGCATATGGAGGCACCAACCTCTCCTTGGGTCGAGATCTGGATTCAACCTATAACTAGTGGTCCTTGGTAATCTTCTATGTCCCCTGTGACATAGTCAAGCGATTATGAAATACCAAAGGAGATCCTAGGTGGTTTTGAGTGGCACCCAGCAGTATTCATGTCATTGTAGGCTTAAGACTTGGGTTGCGCATTCTTGAATGTCATCCATATGGTCCTTGAACCTAGAGTATTATTTTAAGTTCATGAGGTTTTAGGTGTTGACACTAAGGGTTCTTCTAAAACTTAAAGTACAACTAGAGCATGAGTCATGTTACAACATTCTTAAGCCTTAACATTTCATTGTTGGTCTTTTGTCATCATCGTACTTCTTGGACTTGAAAGATTCTCACAAGGGTATTCTTGGATCATGACTAAGGTAATATACTCTATTGTGCTAACCACATACTTATTTTGATTTTTTAGTTCCTTGTATCATGAGCCATGACGTGTAGCCAACATGATAGCTATTCCCATCATGTCCTATAACTACTCCCCGTGAAGACTTAAAGGTCACTTGATCGATGATCAACATGAAAATGACATCCTACAAGAAATGTGGTTGAGACATCCTAAAATTGGATAGGATAAGCATGCAAAATATGGGGTATGGTAAACCTGCAATATCAAGAAGTCTTGTAAAAACATGGTGCATCCCATTTAGGTGAGGGAATCATGGAACATTGCTAAAGTTGGCTTAGGACATCCTACCTAGATGAGAAAAATATGAACATCACTCTAAAGCTGGCACAGGACTTCCTATGCAGATGAGAAAACACATGGATATCATGATACACCTCATGGTGGAAGGCAAAGGGTCACCTTGAGCATGATTAGAGTATTACCTAGCATTCTTGGAGGTCATCATAATTTTAGGGCATGGTGTGTAATGTTCTTGACTTGTTCATGTCCATATGGTAGTAATCTTGACATAATATTATAGACTATCCCTAAAGTAATGCATACTTGTAATACACCCTAACTCCATGGTATGCTTAGAGTTCATGAGGCTAAAGTAAGCATATATGTTTTATTCATGTCAACATATCATTCTCACGAGTATAATATCATAGATGTCATAATATATTTTGTGGGGTTGATGGAATCTTCATGAATTCTTATAAGGGAACATTAGGGGTATTTTTTTTTTCTTTAATCATTAAGTAGGTTCATACCCCAAACATGTTTGGATCCTTTTAAGATGCATGAATTCCTTATAAATTTCATGTCTTTTATGTCCTTAAGTCTTAGTAGACTTAAAAGCATGTGTGGTGCTCTTTTATGGGTTCTTGTCCTTGGAGCATTTTCTTAGTTTCATTGAGTTAATTATGACATAAGTCTCAACATAAGTCTCAATTATGACATAAGTCTTAACATGAATTTTTAAGCACTAATACAAGCACATAAGGCATGAATATGGGAACTTGTCATAATAGCTTGCATAAGTCTTTACAAAGATCCTAACACATCCCGTAAGGTTCTTAAGCAAATCATGAATCCTTATTAGGAATGATCACATCCCGTAAGGTTCTTAAGCAAATCATGAATCCTTATTAGGAACCTTTAGGAGCAGCTTAATCATTTCTTATCCCAACATGTTTTAATGCACTTAAAGACTTGCATAACCATTTAGTAACATTTAGAGTTCATTTGATTCAAACACTTTGAAATTTTGGCTAAACTTTCATGTCCTTAACCCTACTTAAAATCTTAAGTCATTTTGGAGGTTGTTTGGACCATGAAATATCATAAGAAAATTATAGGGGCATTTAGGTCATTTTATCATTAATTCTTGATTTAGTTTGTTCAGGTACTCCAATGACTTTGAAACTTTTAACAACATCTTATATTCTTGAGAGTAGGCCATATATAGGATGTAAGTCATTTGGTCCATAAATTAACACTTCATGTACCGTGGGGGTATTTTGGTCATTTTGCACTTATCATTAGTTTATGTCTCAAACGAACTCATGTGACTACCAATCTTAATTAAAAAATATTTTATTTTAAAAATCAAACCCTTCCCTAAGTTTGTTGGGAGTTGAGGAGTAGAGAAGTAAGTTGAAAATGAAATATTGTTATGATGTATAGATATTTGTGTTTTAATTAACCCAACAGGTAGGGTGTTGACAGAAATGCGTTCTATAATGCACACTTAAATTCCATTATTGCTTTGATATTTAAGTGCAAAGTTTATACGAAACCACAGCAAGACAATGCGTCAACCGTCAACGACCCAAAAAGCCCTGACCCCACACCCCACCACCACTCATCTCAATATAATACAAGAATTTCACTATATTTCCTAAAAAAAAAAAAAAAAAAATCAAGAAGAGAGTGAAGTGAAGGGAGTGATGGTGATAAAAATTGAGAACCGAAGAGGTCCAATTTGGATTGGAATCTGAAAGCGAACCCATCTTCTTCTTCTTTCTTTATTTACATTTCATTTCAGCACTGAGTTGTTCCTCCTTTTCTTCCACCAATTTCGCCTCCATTACCCCAAATCAACCCCCTCTTCTCTCTCCTTTTACTTTCTTCTTTCTTCTTTCCCACTTTCCTCTCCTCCATCTCTGAATTCTCTCAACCTCCCAAGCTCCCACCGCTCAACATGCCTTCCTTTGTCCTCCTCTTCTTCTTCTTCCTCATCCCTTCTTCCATGCCTGCTCCTTATCCCTTCAGTAAGCTCCATTTCACTGCTTTTACTCTCTCTTTCACCTTCTTCTCCAACTTCCACTGACTCTGATTTACTTTCCCCTTTTTTGGTTTCAGGCATTTCTTACCATATTGACTGCGGTGGTCTAATCAACTCCACCGACCCATTTGGCACTACTTGGCTCTCCGACCGATTCTACACCGGCGGCACCACCGGAATAGTCTCTGAGCCCCTCATTTTCCATCACCCACAAGAAAAGAATCTCAGATTCTTCCCTCTTTCCTCCGGCAAGAAGAATTGCTACATTATACCCAATTTGCCCTCTGGTCGATACTACTTCCGCACATTCACCGTCTATGACAATTACGATGGAAGGTCTCACCCTCCTTCCTTTGATGCCTCCATTGAAGGCACTCTCGTCTTCAGTTGGCGTTCTCCTTGGAACGAGAACCTCGCCCGCCATGGCGCCTACTCCGATCTCTTCGCCTTCGTTACCGATGGTGAGGCTGATTTTTGCTTCTACAGCCTTTCTACCGATTCTCCGGTGATTGGGTCTTTTCAGCTCGTTCAGGTCGATCCCTTGTCATATAACTCAACCGCCATTGGAGAGAATTTCATTCTTGTTAACTACGGAAGGATTACTTGCGGTTCTGAGCAATGGGGCCCTGGGTTTAGCAATGATACCGACGTTTTCGGTCGCTCCTGGCAGTCTGATTCGGACTTCATAATCCCCACTCTGAAACAATCGGTTAGAGTTTTGTCGACTACAAATTCCGTAAGTGGGACCGATCAGCAGCCCAATTATTTTCCGATGAAATTGTATCAGAAGGCGGTCACTGGGGGAAGAGGGGTTCTTGAGTATGAATTGGGGGTGGACGCCAAATTGGACTACTTGATTTGGTTGCATTTTGCAGAGATTGATTCGAGTGTGAAGAAGGCCGGGCAGAGAGTGTTCGATGTGTTTATAAATGGCAATAATGCGACGAGGATCGATATCTTTGCAAAAGTGGGAAGTTTTGGAGCTTATTCATGGTCTTATACTGTGAAGAATTTGAGTAGCTTGACTTTGACTGTGAAGCTTGTGGGGGTGGTTGGCTCGCCGCTACTCAGTGGGCTTGAGAATTACGCTTTGGTTCCCAGAGATCTTTCCACCGCGCCGGAGCAAGGTATGTGCGTTTTATATCATCATTGGCTTGAATTTCGGGCTATTGCTCTCTGTTGTAATAAACTTGAATTTGGGCATGATGCATTTCGATTGTAAAGTATGTAGAATGGAACTTGAATATGTTAACAATTTTAGAGGCACCTTTATTTTTTGGATGATTGCAGTGTCTGCAATGAGAGCATTGAAAGAATCACTCCGTGTGCCGGGCAGAATGGGTTGGAATGGCGATCCTTGTGCTCCTACAAACTGGGATGCCTGGGAGGGAATAACATGTCGACCCAACAAGAACGCGACTGCCCTTGTTATATTTCAAATGTAAGCATCATAAAATATCTCTTCCTTTATTAGCAAGAGAGATTTACCTGTTTAAATCATTTGCCATTTCAGTGATCTTGGAAGTCAAGGTTTGAAAGGGTATATCAGTGACAAAATTATTCTTTTGACAAACTTAGTAAGCCTGTAAGTATCGTCTTAAAATTCTACTTTCCTATAATTGTCGTCTAAATGCTGTCAGTTGTGACATCTACTAGCTCGTTCTCATCTCACTTGCTCTTTACTGTCAAATCTGAAGAATCAGTTCTTGCATATTAAAATTTGACCTTCTCATGGTTCTTCAGAATCATAATAGTTTTTGTTTTGCTTTGTTCTTTTCGTCAAATGTACAGAAATCTTAGTTCTAACTCATTGGGGGGCACGATACCACCTGGGCTCGGTGAAAATTCTCTTACCCGGCTGTAAGTATGATTGTTTTCTTTTACTTGTTCAGTTGCAGTCATTTATCTATGCTTGAAAAATTAAAAGAAAAATCTTGTCTGAAGTTAATGAAAAATTTTGTTCGTTGAGGTTCGAATCTCTATTCCTACAAATGGTTAACGTAGGAAAAAGGGAAGACGAAAAGGGCAATAATCTTATCCGAAGTTAATGAAAAGTTGTGTTTGTTGTTAAAAAAGAAACCTTATATATTGTTGAATTCACATGGTTTGGAACCATCATTTTCAAATTTCTCTTTAGTGTTACATGTATTAAAAATATTGTGTTCTACAAATACATACCTGTGAAGTTATAGTTTTATTTTATGTGGGTATTATTTTGTATTACTTCTTTTCACGAAATGATTTGGTGTTCATAAATAGCAGCATCTTTCAGTGATTATGTATGCTAAAATTTATCTGACTTTTGTAGGGATTTGTCAAATAATGAGTTAACAGGATCTATTCCAGATAGTTTAGCATCTCCAAATCTGCAGCTTGTGTGAGTATTCTGCTCACCCTCTTTCCAATACCTTTTTTTTTTTTTAACTTTTTTGGTCTTCTTATTTTACTATGTGGTTTTAATACGCAGTATAAAAGCTTTAATTTTAGTTTTAAATTTTTAAATTTTAATTTCTCTGTGTTCTTAGTTTGGGTTATCACTTTTCTCTTCTATCTCATCAGGCTACTGAACGACAACTTACTGGATGGACGAGTGCCTGAAGAAATTTATTCAATTGGTGTGCATGGTGGAGCCATCGAGTATGTAAACTTCCATCTATATATTTTGAAGTGCTCATTCTATCTGTCACCACTCGATTTTTCACGAGATGCGGCTGGTTAAAAACTTTAAAACATGAAAAGACACGTAAAAATAGATGGTAAAATTTTTCGCATTTAAGATAAAACATAAATACATTTTATTTACAAATTCAAGTTTAAGTTTGAATACATAGGACCCGGTAATAAAACAACTTAAAAATATTAACTAGTTGAAAATGGTGTAGTTCTGTATGACACCTACTTGACCAGCTCCTTCTTTTCACCTGAAAAGAACTTAAATTAGTACATAGACTTAGTAAGTGGCCTATGGCTCTTAATCGTATTCTTGCTATGATAAGGTACTACACTACTTCTTAACTTGTTATGGTTCTTGTGGCAAGTACTTAGGCCCTTAGGTTCTATTCTTGAGTTATGAGTTCTTGTCATGATCTAACCTGAGGACCTTGGTTCTGAGGTTTCAACCTTGGTTCTGATTTAAAGACCTTAGTTCTAAGGTTCTGGGTTATTCTCTTCCGAACTTGGATCTTGATCCATGTTCTAGTTCTTGACCAATGTTTTGTTCTTGGTTATGCTTTTGTCCTGTTCTCATTTTGTTCCCCAAGACACTCTCCCTAGGACTTACGGTACAAGTCACGAACCTGACAACTTGTGTCTGAGGCTTAATACGTTCCAAGTGACACAGTCTTAACCTACGTCCAAGGCTTCATGCGTTTCGAACAACATCCTGAATCTGCATCCAGGGCTTCATACGTTCCAAGCAACATAGTCTAAATACTTACGCTCAAGGCTTCTTATGTTCCAAGGAGTGTAGTTTGAAAATCTACATCCAATGCTTCTTGCGTTCCAAGCGATGTCGCCTGAGTCATGAGCATGCTATACCGTAGGAGGTCTAGGGGTTTCTTGAGTTTCTGAGTCCGGGGACCTTGGTCCATTATCTTTGAGTGGTTAATTTTGATCTTACTTTACTTCCGGTCAAGCTCAACCTTCCTATGATATCCCCACCTCTTGATTGGAAGAGTGCGTGTCAGCCGAATCAATCTCCTAGATATCTCTCTGATCTATCAGGGGGGTACCTAAGTGCACCGACAGGTGAGATTTATGATCGTTACCGCTTATTAAGTTCTGTTACCCTAAATAACTTTTATATATATATAGGGAATTCTTCTTATAATAAGAATGATTACAAGTCTCTGTGTAAAGTCATGAATGCCCTCCAGCGTCAGCCCTTTACAATCAACCCTAGCATTTTGTTATCTTTATGGATGTAGGCTTGTGATGGTATTTCTCTTGGTTCTGGTTCATAAACCATTCAATAAATTCCAAGGCTTCATGAGTTTTGAGTGACGTAGTTTGAATCCACATCGAGGGTTCTTAATTTCTTGAGGCATAGGTCACATAACATACGTTATTAAGCTCTACTTAATTCTCTTGAATTGTGAACCCATCACGGTAACATGCACGAGTCATTGAAAATATCATAAAGTTATTCTGTATTCTTTCAAAAATTCTAGAAAAGTCTTGGATCTTAGGTAAGACTCATTTACTTCCATGGTGGGTAATGGTATTTGGATTCAAGGCTCTGCATGCTCTACGTTTGGAGGATTTGCGAATCCCTACTGCTTATATTAAAACTTTCCAAGGCCCGCCTCATGGTATCCAGGTTGAAAGAGATAAATTGAACAAGTATGGTCACCCTCTATTGGGATGTACTATTAAACCAAAATTGGGATTATCTGCTAAGAATTATGGTAGAGCAGTTTATGAATGTCTAGGCGGTGGACTTGATTTTACCAAAGATGATGAAAACGTGAATTCCCAACCATTTATGCATTGGAGAGACCGTTTTCTATTTTGTGCGGAAGGCATTTATAAATCACAAGCTGAAACAGGTGAAATCAAGGGACATTACTTGAATGCTACTGCGGGTACATGCAAAGATATAACTTAGTTTAGGTTTCCAATTTGCTCGGAGTAACTTGAGATCTTGAATATATTTTTATGTCCATACAAATAGGCCTTACCCAATAGTAACAAGTCATTTGGAGGATGTTTAGACCTTGAGATGTCTTAAAGGGTCCTATGGGCATTTTCGTCATTTTACCCTCTAATCTTTGATTTAGACTTTAACGGTCTTCCCGTGACTTTATTTTACAAAGTCACTAATCATCATGATATAAGACCTATTACAAACGTTTCATGCCATTGGGAGGGCATTTAGGTCCCAAACGGAAGGTAACTGTCATAGGGGCATTTTGGTCATGTGCATTATTTGTTGATTTACCACTTATCTTTATCCAAGGACCACTAAATTTCATGTATTCCCTTTCCATGTCAGGTTATTATCAGATTTAAAATTTCATAGATAGTTGAGTTTTAGTGGGTTATTTTGACCTTACTTGAATCTCCAGTAATTTGCTCGATTCAAGGCCTTAACTCATGGTTCTTGTTGTTTTTCTTTTTTATTCATTTCATTCATATTGGTTTAATGTCCATATTAAAATTCAAATGATTTCTACTAGTATTTCTTAATAAAAGCCTTATTTGACTACTTACCTCGGTGTTGACATTTAGGTCCTCGGTTCTCAAGCTTCTGCTATTCAAATTGCTCCAATTTTTTTTTTTATTAGATCCATCTTTTGAGTCAGTTTTAAGAACCATAAAGAAATTCATGAGAACCGGTTTAGGAGGGGTTTAAATTGATCAAAAAGTGGAGTAAGGTCAACATAGCTACCTACCTTTGACTTTTATTGGTTAAAGTTTGACCTTTTACTCTTGGTCTTCACTATTTTTCTCATCATATACCTCTGGTTTTTCCCTTGTACAACTCTATATAGATCTTAAATTGACTCGATTTCTTCACAAAACGTTTAGATTAAATTTTAAAGAAGTAGAGACCAATTTCATACTGTTTGATATGTAGCTTGAGTTATAACCTTCAAAAGTTCACCGAAAAACATGTTCTTCGTCGGAATAAATCCATTTTTTTTTTAATTGGCTAGAATGTTCTAGACTTTACCGGGCCCCAATCCTTCATGAAACTTGTTGGAAATCTCATATGGAACGTGTAGGAGTTGGTAGGAGGAAAAATAATTAACCATAGCCCTCGAATTTAGAAGAGACCGAGGAAGAAAACCCTATAATCTAAAAGCTTCAAACTTGAGTTTTAGGAATTCTCATCACTAGATTCTTGTCTTAAAACATTGCTCAAAATTTCAAAATTTCTTATTTATAGATGAAGCTTGCATCATTGATTGTTCCATAATCGTGCTGAATTTTCTCTTTTTATTTTGAACTTTTCTGGAATACTCGTTGGAAATATCTACTTTGATAAGGGTGCTGCCAACATTGGTTTTGAATTTCAACCTCTAGATCTAAAGAACTTCGAGTCTTCTTGAACATATTCAAATTTCAGCTCAATCCAACGGTTGGATGTGAAGATACGGATGATTTTATACTGCTAGACGATTCTAGAACCAAATCTGCTTGTAGATTTTCTTCGTGGCATTTTCATAATTAGGAGGAACTTCGGTCATTATTGTAATTTGTCACTTTTTATTATTTTTCTAAAGAATCCGAACCTTTTCTAAAAATTCTTTACCCTTTGTTGGTCATTTCCCCCTTCTTAATCACCTTGAAATTCCTTTCGGTTACCTTGAAATTCCTTTCCCCGAAAGTTCCTTGAAATTTGGAAAAATGATCTTTTTTTTTTCTTTTTTTTTGTCCTTTATGCTTCCATTTTCCTTTCTTAATCTTTTTCCAAAGGCTTTAAAACCTTATATTTATTTGTCAATGACATTGAAATTACTTGCTCAGGGCCCTCGTTCTTGCTTGAATCCCTTAGAATCCCTTGAGAGATGCTTCGTCTCGACCAAGTATGTACACCCTTCAAGCTTTAAGACAAGTATACCTTAGGATTCTAAGTGTTTATCTAACTTGTTACTGTACAAGCTAAGACTCAAGATAACTTTAAGAACCCTAAGGGACAAAAGGGACAAGTAGTAACCCTAAAAGCTCATGATACCAAGTGGAAAGAACTAAGGTTATAGACCCCCAAAAGAACTGCCTCAAGAAAGAAGAAAAAAAAAAAAGAAAAAAAGAAAAATCCTTACAAGGACTACGGGTAGTTACCAGGTTAAGGAAAATCTTGTAACACTAAGCAAGAAGGGTTTAAGCCCCTAATAGCCCACTGACAAGCCTTATATAAGAAGGAACCAGAGAAATCTTTCGATACAACCTTGGAGGAACAAGATTGATCATGTCAAGGCTCCTTGTATATAAGGAAAGAAGATAAGTCTTAAGATATAAACAAATGTGAGGAAGCTGGTCATCTCAACAAAAGACATTGGGAAGACAATCAAGAGAAACAAAATGCCGAAATAAGTACTTGGCCTCAAGATATGGCAAGATATAAGTTAAGGACTAAGGCCACAAGGACAATTATAAAGACGAGCTGGAGAAGGACAAAGTAGGAAAAGGACCCTCAAGCAACATGGAAGGATATGATTAAGAATAAGTACCTCCAAAAGACAAGTTAAAAGTAATGAAATTTCCGGACTGAAAGTAATAAAGAGGAGAAGAATTTGGAAGGATATGATTAAGAATAAGTACCTCCAAAAGACAAGTTAAAAGTAATGAAATTTCCGGACTGAAAGTAATAAAGAGGAGAAGAATTTGTAATACCCGAAGTAAGGTTAAAATAACTCAGGTAAGGCACCATGTAAGGTCTAAAGGATCTAAGGAAAGGAATCAAGGGATTCAAACAATTTCAAATGTCCTAAACAAGTAATTTCAATTTGTAACAAATGATTATATGAGATTTAAGGCTTTTGGGAAAAGATCTTAAAGAAATAAGCATAAAGGGCAAAAAAGTCATTTAAGAAACTTCTCCGATTTTTAATTCTTTGTACAAAACGAATTTCAAGGTGCTTAAGAAGGAAAAAATGACCAACGAGGGATAAAGGATTTTTAGAAAAGTTTGGATTTTTCAGAAAAATAATAATAAAATAATAAAAAATGGCAAATTACAAAAACGTCCCTGAAGTTCCTCCTAATTACGAAAATGCCACTGAAGAAAATTTGGAAGCAAATTTGGTTCTAGAGTCGTCCTCCTTCTATACAAAACTGTTTGTATCTCCACATCCAACCAACCCTTGGATTGAACTGAAATTTGAATATGTTCAATAAACTCTAAGTTCTGATCCAACGGTTGAAATTCAAGACGAATGTCGGCAAAACTCTCATCGGAGTAGATATTTCCGACAAGTATTCCACAAAAGTGAAAATTCACCATTGGAATAATTAATGAACGTGGAAGTTTCATCTAAAATAAGAAATTGTGGGCAATGTTTTAAGACAAGAATTCGAGAATTTCTAAAACTCAACTGTGAAGCTTTTAGTTTATGGGTTTTTGTTTCTCGGGTTTCTTCTACATCCGAGGGTTATGGTTAATCATTTTCCCTCCTACACATTCCATATGAGATTTCCAACTAGTTGCACGAAGGAATCAAGGTCTAGAACTTCCCGACCAATAAAAAGTTTTCTAGGTTTATTATGGTGAAGAACATGTTTTCCAGTGAACTTTGTAAGGTTATAACTCGATCTACAAACCACAACAGTATGAAATTGGTCTCTACTTCTTTGAAACTCCATCTAAACGTTTTGTTAAGAAATTGAGTTAATTCATAGTATGTATAGAGGTGTAGGGCAAAATGAGAGGTATATGATAAAAAAAAATAGTGATTTTCCAGCCAGGAAGAAGATGAAGCCTAGAGTCAAAAGGACCAATACAAAACCAAGGTAGCCCTTGCCTTTCTACACATTTCGATCAATTTGGACTCCTTCCAGACCGGTTCTCATGAATCTCTTTGGGCTTCTTAAAACTAGTCTAAAAATGGATCTAATGAAAAAAACTTAGATTAATTTGGATACCAGAAGCTTGAGAACTGAAGACCCGAATGTCAAGGTAAATAACTATGTTGGACTTTTATGAAGAAATACTCGTAGGAATCATTTGAATTTTAATATGGACCTTAAACCAAGTACGAATGAAAGGTCGTGAATCGAGCGAATTGCTCGGGATTCAAGTAAGGTCAAAATAACCAACTAGATAAGGATACATGAAATTTTAAATCTGAAAATAACGTGACATGTTAAAAGAATACATCAACTTTAGTGGTCATTAGATAAGGATAAGTGTCTAAATCAACAAAATGACTAAAATGCCTACATGACATGAATCTTTGTAATAGGTTTGTTTCATGATGATTGATGACTCTGTAAAATTTGAAAAATTTGACGGTCATTGGAACAGTTAGTCTTAAAGGATTAAAGGATAAAATGATCAAAATGCCCCTATATCTCAAAGTCTAAACATCCTTCAAATGACTTGCTACTTTTGTAACGCCTATTTCTAATGACAAAAATTTATATTCCAGATTTGAACACATTATGACTTCATGATATTTTCAATGACTCATTATCGGGTTCCTAATTCATAAGAATTAAGTAGAACTTAATGTATGACCTATGCCTCAAGAAATTAAGAACCTTGAAAATTTATAAAATGTTTTAAGAACAAGAACGAAGGGATATACCAACCCGAGAAATAACATATGCCTCAAGAAATTAAGAACCCTAGAAATTTATAGAATACTTTAAGAACGAGAACCAATAGAAATACCAACACAAGCCCTACATCTACAGAGATAAGCAGGATACTAGATACGGATAATGGACTAAGGTCCTCGCACTCAAAAACTCAAGAAACCCTAGACTTTCCATGGTATAACATCACTTGGAACGCAAGAAATCTTGGATGTAGGTTTTCAAACTAGGTGCTTAGAACGTAAAAAGCTTTGAGGGTAGGTATTTAGATTATGCCACTTGGAACGTATGAAGCCTTGGACATAGGTTTTCCAACCATATCGCAAGGAACGCATGAAACCCTGGATGCGGGTTCAGACTACGTCGTTCGAAACACATGACAACTTGGACATAGGTTAAGACTGTATTGCTTGGAACATATTAAGCCTCAGACACAGGTTGTCAAGTTCATGACTTGTACCGTAAATCCTAGGGGGAGTGTCTTAGGGAACAAAACAAGAACCAAACAAAAACATAACAACTTATGGGTTTTTCATGGACAGTACTGGGCGACATGGGTATGCCAATATTACACTCCAGCCCATGTGTCGAAGGTTGGATTATGCACCCACTATCCGTAAATGACATAACATGGGCACGGGAGGGCCAATGACTTGATTGAACTTGGATTGATGGATGTTCGAGATGTCCCAAGATTATGAACGACACATGGGCCCGTTCTCGATGGTTGACGACACCCTGTGACTTGGAATGGCATCAAAACATAAGGACCATGTTAATTGGGAACCAAAATGATGTTGGATGTAATGTTGCACATGAGAGACCTTGGCTTCGAGTAAAGGCAAGGTCGAGCCGAATAACTTGGCCTAGTATAAAGACAAGTTGGTTGTGTCGCAGATGATTGAACCCATAATATCTCCCGACCAGATTGAATATTCCAACTACAGAATTGAATGAATGAAGTTGATAGGTCCATGTAATGAAGGTGCCTCCAAGTTCATAGAGCATTTGGAATCGTTGTTTTCTCAGGGACAAAATGTCCCTAACATGCTTCCAGTTGAAATTTCCCTTTTAGATTACAGAACTCATGGACTTGACATCTGCTAATTTTAGATAAAGAAATCTGCATAAAAAAATAAAATAAAAATGTTAGAACAGAGTAATCCTTTCAAACAAGAACAAAGCTTTCTTTTGGAATTGTTAATTCCAATCCATCGCTTGCATCTCCATGGATAATAATCATGATTTTAGTTTATTGAATCAACATCTCTTTTAGCTTTCACTTGGTACAAATTTTATCCTCCTTTTTGTAATTATAGTTTATCTTCCCATTTTCATTAGATTTGGGTAAAAGTAAAACGGAAGGTAGAGAATAAAAGAAATTAAAGCTTAATGATAAAATAACTTACCAAACATCAAATGCCTTAAATGCAGTATGACACATTTTTTGTTTATATTTTACTTGAATAACAAAACTTACCACTACACACACGCACAAGCACAAGCACAAGCACACAATATATATTATACTTTTTTTTTTTTTTTTAATTTTAAAACAATCAACATTAATTTTGTGTGCTGTGTTTTGTTTTTTTTCCTTCAGTCTGTCTGGTAACAAGGGTTTATGCGGTGTGCCTTCCCTACCAACATGCCCTATATTCTGGGAAAATGGGCGGTTGTCTAAAAATGGTAAAATTGCAATAGGTGTATCATCCACCTTCCTTTTCTGTGCACTGCTGGCAGTGATCTACATATGCTGCATCAGAAGACGTAGAAATGATTATGATTTTGGGTTGCCGAGTGAATTAATTTGTAAGTATCATGTTCAAACACCTTTGATTTTCTCTCTTCTTTTTTGTTTACCCCCACCCTCAACTAATCTAAGATTTTGCATGAAACAAGCAATTCTTATTTAGATTTATAGATTCCTTTATGCTGTTTCTTCTTGTTACTTTATTGTTTTTCTTCAAATGTTACCAAACAGAAACTGAATCGAAAAAAATATTTGGTATTTACTAGTAAAAAGTTAAACATGAGCTTTTACTGGATTGAAAGGATCGATGTAAGGGTAGTTGATAGATCATCAGAACTTGTAGTGACAGAATCTATTATGCAACAGAGAACAGGAGGTGAGCTATCACTGTTATGTTTGGAGATGCTGATATCTGATGATGATAGTTTGGATGGTTGGTTTGAACTAAAGAAAACTTACTCTTGGCCTAGTATTAGTTGGAATAGGGAAGGAGAGCATTTTACAGTTGGCTGGGATGAGTTGGGAAGGCAACCTTAATCTATCTTTGGTTCTCCCCACAAAGGACTCTATTCGAGAAGTTTCTTGACTCGTTTTAGGTCGCCACAAACAAGGAATATTTCCATTCTAGGAAGCACAAATGCTTTATCCCAACATGGGCACATTGTTTTGGAGAAAGTGTTCTTGTTAGACACATGGTAGGCATGGATGTGTTCGAACATGCTTTGGGCACATGTTCGATACCCAAATAGAAGAAGTCATGCAAAGAGAGTGTTGGGACATGGAGTCTGATGCTTGTTTTTAGTAAAAGATCTGGTAGGATATATATAATAGAAGGATATATATATATAGTAGATATTTCGTAAAGATCTGGTAGAGATATATGTGATAGATATTTTTGAATCTGTTAAAGCTATATTTAGTAATCGAAAACTATATATATTAGTACTTTCAAAATGTACTCTCCCTCTTCTACATACCTGAAGTTATCAATAAAACTTTTAGCCAATTTTCATCCTCGAATTTTCTCTCATATTCTTTGTATTCATCTTGAGCGATCCTAATAGAGAGAGGAATCAAGGATTCAGAAATAGAAAAACTTACCAAACATGAACCCCAACGTGTTCATATCCTACATAATCAAACATTAATGTGTTGCCTTATCTATGTCATGTCGTCTTAAACCAGTTCAAATGATTATCATCTAACCCCTTAGAAAAGCAAGCCTTTTTCACAAGGAAAGACCTGGACCTTTTGAACCATTGAACTTCAAAAGGACTATTGGATTATTTCCTAGATGACGACCTAAATAATTAAGGGGAAAGGACCCAATCTCACAATCTGCTATGGAAGCCCATCTTTCAATCTTATCATCCCATCAATTAGTACCACATAGAGCTCTTATCCTTGTTAATATTCAAACACAAAATGATCTCAAACGTTGAAAGGATTGAATTAAAGATTCACTATATAGTCCTTGCTCGAATAAAAGATCATGCCTGAAATTTAGTTGTCAAAGTTGGTGAGTCCTAAAGATTCTCATGTGAGAAATTGTGGATGAATCTTCTGATGTAGGACAAAAAGTGGTGAACAATAAAGCTCTACTAGACATGCCAATCTAATGGAGGCTCAATGATCTTTGTTCAAGGAGAGGATTGTTAAGGGTCAGTGTCAAATATCCCACTCTGATTGAGTTTTATCATACAAGTAGCAAGCCTCAGAAAGAAAGATGGTATGACTTGGATATCAAACAAGTTTGAAAGTTGACAAGGAATAAGGATAAGATAGGCAAGGAAGTACACTTGGATATCAATGAGGTGGTGCGCTCTAGAAAAAGTAGACAATATCATACCATTATAGAATTATGAGGAGGTATATTGTCTTTAACGTCTAACCATGCATGAAAAATGTTTTTCTTAAATTGCAACCTCATGAGAAGTATGTACTTGCATTTCATGCGTCCGATTTGTATGCTGCTGTCTAGTCTCTATTATTCATAATCTGATTATCTAAGCCCGGACTGCGACTTTTTTTGTTTATGGTTATGATTTCTTGCTAAGAACTGTGTTTTAGTTTTAGCTTTTTTTTTCCTTTTACACAAGGGATGATTTTGGTTGAATTGTGTGCTAACACATGCAACTGCTTCTGATAACTATTCTCCAGCTCTTGCTGCCAAAAGGAACAGATATCAGAGGCAGAAATCCTTAATGCTCCTGGAAATGGAGAGTCAACACGCCAAGGGATTATCACCTTTCAGTCCTCTCAACTGAGTTATGTCGCAAAAAACAGGAAACAGAGAGACTTTTGAAACTGCAACCGACCTTTATAATGCTAACTAACTTAAACACGACCGCACAGGACGCCTAAACAGAATACAATCATCGGCTGTGGTGCTGAAATGAGACACAGAATAATGTGGAGAATCTGTAAGCAAGCATTGTATCAGAGAGAGCAATTACATCTTTTTTGATGAATTGAACAGTAAGAAGTTTGGTATGTAGCGCATTTGATATATGATTGGTGTCCATTTGGAAAGCACAGATCATTATTCTACGTAATGGGATGTCTCCATAACATAACATGTAAGTTCTGTACCAAAAATGTATATACACTATTTTTGGTGGATAGCAGTCAGTTTTCTCATGAACTGCTTGTTATAAGTTATTGAATTTCCACGAATCTGTTTTTCCACCATTCATTTCATTGTCTAAGGTTTATTTCATTTTCTCTCGGGATATTATTTAATGAGTTGATAACAATGCAATCATTCGATCTAGATAAACACAAAGAACAAGAGAAAATGCAATGAATATTATTGACTAAGAGTTTATATGGATGATTTCAAGTAGTTTATATGGATGATCTAGATATACATCTTTATTAGTTTTTTTTATTATTTTCCATATATAATTTTACTATTTACGGTAACTAACTAGTTAGTTTTTTATATATCATTTTCTATATATAGTTTTACTATCTATAACAATTGATTAAGTTATAAATTAGCATCAAACTATGAATCCACTATCCTCGATCCCAAATAAGCTTAAATGTACAAGATTTTTGTTGGCAATGGGATCAAAATAGAAACTAAAATCTCATTCTTGAACACAGGATTGATGTTTTTTGTAATAGTCAAAAGATGTCAGAATCCCAGTGGCTGCAATACTTATATGTTTGTGGATTGCTGAGAAGATGCCCAACCCTTTTACATTTCAATATATTATAGTAATTTATTGGCGTGACAAAATTGAAATTATTATTTAGTGAAGTTTATTAGAAACATGGCCCAGTCTTCTGCTGCAACTTGTGTGTCTTCATTCTCTGCTGTTTCCTCCGACTCTGCCTTCATTCATATTTCAAGGTTTCCCATTACAAAGAAAAAAAAAAAAAAAAAAAACGTTACCATTTCACAACAAACAACAACACATATTACCATCCAGTCAATGTGGGACTCACTCCCAATAATCCTTAACAACATACCAACCGGTTGATTCCTCACCCACTCCTTTAAGCTTATTATTAACACACAAACACCATTTGGTTTGGATTTGGATTGAACCAAATCAAAAGCCAAAAAAACAAACAAACTATGTATGAAAAGTCAGTGAGAGAGAATGTAAGCAATGTGATTGGATGGGTGAGGGAGTTGAAAATTCTCCAATCCAATTTTTTCAAACACAACTTTTAAAAAAGGAAAAAGAAAAAGAAAAAGAAAAGTTATAAGCTTTTGCATGAAATTAAATGGTTTGTAAATGCCCACATCTGATGTTTACAAAAGGCGAGGAATTGGTCAGTGTGAAGTTTGCTGTTAAAAACAAATTAAAAGAAAAGAAAAAAGTGTCTGTTTCTTTTGACTTTTGAGGCCAAACCCATCTGTCCATGCAACCCTACCAGTTGACTTCACTCCACACTTCATTCCATTCCATGTGTTCTTCAACTAAACCTATTCTCTTCTTTGCTTACCATTACAAACCATTCTCGCCTAACTTGGTCAAAAACTCACCACGTAACTATCTATCGAGTATTATTGGAACCGCAAGTTGGTTACCTAAAACAAAAGAGGTTTACATTCGTTTTTAGACTAACGCTCCATTCGATCGTATTTGGAACGAAAATAAAATTGTATTTCATGTTGTATATCATATTTATAGGTTGATGGTATTGATAGAATATTTGTTGAACATTAAATATTATTTCATGTTTTTTTTTTTTTTTTTTGTTTATTTATTTATTTTTTTTTTTTTGAAGCTTTTGAGGGTTTGAGGAGACATAATTTGACCATATAAACAATGATTCGTAGAAGCCATCACATGTAACAAGTTGGATATAAGATTATAAATTGAGTTAAGAAATGTTTTATTTAAAAAAAGAAAAAAATAATAAAGTTTGTGATGAAATTTCAAACTCACATGTTTGTTGGAATGGAAAAGGCCATAAATGTCTTCAAGCACACCACCCAAATATTTGACTTTATCTAAGATTACCAATTATTTCCATCATAACCCAAATACCTTTTGTTTACCAATTTTATGCAAATAATAATTAAATGCAACTAATATTATGATGCCTTTCATTTCTGGTTAAATATAATCCTTCTCTTGTGGGTTTTGTTGACCTTTTAAGTAGACCTGGTGGGAATTTATTACCTAATTTATTACAATAAAAAAAATTTGGGAAATCAATGGTATTTGCAAGTGGGCAGCCATTGGTTCGCCAAGTGGCCAGCTTTTATTTGACTTCTGTGTAATGACTTAAATTTTACTCAACTTGGCCTATTTCTAAATCTTTCTTTCTTTTTCTTTTTTTAATATTATTATTATTATTATTATTATTATTATTATTATTATTATTATTGAGAGATTTGAGGCTACACGGTATTAAAACAAAAATAAATAAATATATATATATATATATATATATATAAAGAAAGAATTTAAT
The DNA here is from genome assembly GCF_057944985.1 of Cucurbita pepo subsp. pepo. NCBI lineage: Eukaryota > Viridiplantae > Streptophyta > Magnoliopsida > Cucurbitales > Cucurbitaceae > Cucurbita > Cucurbita pepo. The sequence continues at coordinate 13,728,888 of NC_141798.1, forward strand.
TAAAATATTATATAAAATTAACACCGTCAGCATCCAAGAGATTGGCAAAGGGAGGAATCAAATGGGAGAGTTGTCGTAACTAAGCATCTGTGGGCACCGTAGAATTGCTTAAAATCTGTGTCGTGAGATTTAAGGAATGGCGGGGCCCACTTGATGACTATTGGTGGTCAACCATCATTAGTCAATGAATTTTTGTACACAGTTGTGTGGTCCATGCTCTACCTTATCCTTTTCCCCCTTGCTATGTTGTTTCCTTTTAACCTTTTTTTTTTTCTTTTCTTCTCTTTTGGCTCCCTAACCCAAACTTAATTATTTATATTAATTGTACTTCAATTTTAATGAATTTCAATATCAATATATTAAAATTGAACTTAATTTGTACAATTAATATTTAATAATAATGAATTTTAATTATTCTACAAATAACATAAAATTTTAATAATTAAAATTAATATAAATACTTGTACAAACTGGGAAATTGGGCTAAATATTTAAAAGTAATGTAAAAAAAAAAAAAAAAATTAATATAATAAAAATAATATTATTTCGTAATCATAATTGTTGTTATCATGTTAGTCCTTTTCAAAAGAAAAAGATATGCTTCCTTTTATACTAGTCTAAATATTTAAATATTTTTGTGATAGCATTATTTTCACATTAAAAAAAAAAAAAAAAGCTTCTGAATAATAATAATAATAATAAAAAATTAATAAATAGTTTTAAAAATTATAATGAATTTGTTGAGAATAACGAAACTAACTAAAATTAACTAATCCCAGGTTGGAGTAAATATTCAAACACCAATATATTTTAATACGAAAGCTAATGGCTTACTACATCAGCTCTTTTTATTTTTTTTAATCTATAGTTTGTCTTTTTTTATTTTTTTATAGACTCGAATAGAGAAACTAGGTGTCAATTATAATTTGGTCTGTTGTTTCCTAATTTTTTTTGTTCGAGTTTTTTTCTTTTCGATCCAATTTTATTGGCTAAAAGAAATTTGAAAAGTCTACAAATTTATTTTAGAAAAGACTTTTTTTTTTTTTGGTTTTGGCTTGTTTAACATTGACTTGGACCAATGATGAATCCGTTGAAAGCGTGTCATATTTTTGTGTGTGGAAAATTGGCGAGAAGTTAGTTAAGGTTTTAAAGGAGCAGAGGTTGAAGTATAATAAAAATTGAAGGACCATAAAATAGAAATTTATTTTATAGGTTTAAGCAATAATAATATTATTGGTAGTGGGATGTAATAGAAAAAGCAATTTGATGACGTGTGATTTAAGCCCAAAATGGGGTGAACCAAACCAATGAAATGATTCATTATCTTTGTTGAATTTATTTAAATTGGGTGGCCAAGTGGAACACACCCCACCAAACTATCTTCCTCAACCACCCTGTGATATGATGGTATTCAAACACGTTCTGTTTTATTATATATTTTAATTTTGAAATTAGAAGATAAGTGAAATAATTGAGTAAAGGGAAGGTGATGAAGCATATCTAGAAACCAATAAAAGCAACCCAATACCATTCATTGTAGGAATTAAAATATTGGTTCAGGAAGCTGCAATCAGTTTTATAGAAAGAAAAAAGCAGTCTAAAATTGGGTTATAAAAGGCATGCCCAAATAAAAATACATTTTATTCCTTTTCAACTTTTTAAGATTTCAGTTTCCTTTTGATAAAAAGAAGAAAAAAAAAAGAAAAAAAAGAAAAAAGGAAATATATATATATATATATATATCTTAATAATGGAGCCCACAATTTTTGACTGTTCAACCTTATCATCACTCTCAGATTACAATGCGATAATGATCTCAATTAATTATTATTATTATTTTTTTGTTAACATTTTTGCCTTTTTCATCGTCTTTCTTATTCCTTGATTGGATTTTAAAATTAAAATTATATCTTGAATGAAATAATAGAATGAGTAAGTTTTAAAAATATTTAAAAAGTGAGAAATATGAGATTTGTAATTGGTGGGAGATGAGGTGGCAGTTGTGGGAGAGGACAAACGATGAGGTGTCGGAGCAATCTGAATTGATATAAAAAAAATTAAAAAAAAATGTGAAATCCAAACACACTTGCCTGAGAGTGCCGACATCTTCTCCTTCTCATTATTTACATGAACATATCTGTTTTCTTTTTTGTTTATAAAAAAAGAAAAAGAAAAAAAGGTAATGTGAAAATGAGCATTCGGTATCTAAAATGGAGATAGTGATAGAGATTTGATGAATACATGTGTGGGGGCATCAAAACAGATAAGCCATATCAATTTCAATTTTTATCTTTTATTATATTATATTATATATATATATATCGAAAGAGAGAGAGAATGTGACAAAATTATCTCACCAAAACAAACAAAGATTTTGGATTTTGGGTTTTGCTCAATATCCTTTTTCATTGCCTAAATCATAACTTCTAACTACATTTTTAGAATCTATACTTACTTTTTAACCTTTTTTTTTTTTAATCATTCTTATAGTTGGATCTGATCCACTTTTTAGTTTCATGATTTACTTGAAAGACTGAGTCTTGTGCTCTTGATATGCTTGGAAGATTGATTAAAATTTTGAAGTCATGTATGCTTCCAATGTTTTTATGTTGGGTTCAAAAATATCTTATTTATAGGTTGAAATCTTCAAATTATTTAGGTTTTGAAGTTTTCTAATGTTCAAGTTGTCATTGATTTTCTTGAAGATTGGAGCGATTATTATTTAGGTTGAAGCCTTAATCCATGATTAGGATTGAGAATAATCATTGATTTTTAAAGAGTGATTTGCCAACAATTATCAATAAATTCTTTTAATGTAGGATAAAAGATATTTGAATTTTTGAAATGGAAGAGAGGTGTTTGACACGAGTTAGAGTAGGATGAATTTTGTGAAAAGGCATTCATGAATTTGGATTTGAATTTTATTTAATTTTGAGAATAAATTTATATGTCCCAAAATTTGACGAAATTAAGTTTAATTATTTGGCCAAAATGATGGTAATGAAAATATGTGGCCGTTTTGAAATCAAAGAATTTAATTGTAAAAAAAAAAAAAAAAAAAAAAAAAAAAAAAAAAAAAGAAGGGGAAATTGTGGGTGTGGCGTAGGGTTTAGGGAGAAACCACGCGGGTTGAAATTTAAAAATAATTAGGGAGAGGAAAAGTGAATTGGATTGGAAAATTGGAATCTCACACGGACTTGGCCCCACCCATAAAACTACTATTTTCTCACCTCTCCCCATTTTGCCCCTCCCACTCCCACTCCCACTCCCACTCCCACTCCGAGTTAATATTCCCCAACGCTCCCTTACTCTACTCCCCACCATCTCCACCCTCCATTTCCATCACTTCTTTGGGACATTAAACTCAGAGTGGAATCCAAATTATGGGTCATTTATGGGTCTCCCATATTTTCATTTTAAACCCCCATTGCTTTCTATTTGAGGGGGGGATGAACTTGTAAAACTCACACAAATGCCCCAACTCAATTCAGGTCCACACTCATGTGATGTTCACATAAAACTGGGCCCCTACTTCATCCCTCTCTCTCTCTCTCTCTCTCTCTCTCTCTCTCTTCAACTTCTCCCACATACCCATATCATATATCTCCCACACCTATAATATTTGGATTCCATCCCTCCCCCTTTCTTTATTTTATCATTTCATTATTTTATTCATTCAAAATCAAATAAATAATAAAACCCCCTCTATATCTATATATCTATATCATATATATATATATATATATACATATATTCCACCCCCACCCTGATACCCTCAATTTCCATTTATTTCTCTAATTCAAACTCAGATGGACACAACAAGCTCTTTAGACGACAGCGCCGCCGCCAGTGACTCCACCTCCGTCTCTCCCGTCACCCCATTACTCTTCCACTCCTCCTCCTCCTCCTCCTCCTCCCCCCCCGGAGTACCCTACGACGCCGAATCCCGGAAGCTTCCATCTTCCCGTTTCAAAGGTGTCGTCCCTCAGCCCAACGGCCGATGGGGGGCTCAGATTTACGAGAAGCACCAAAGGGTCTGGTTGGGCACATTCAACCACGAACACCAGGCCGCCAAAGCCTACGACATCGCCGCCCTTCGCTTCCGCGGCCGCGACGCTGTCACCAATTTCAAGCCCGGCGCCTTCTCTTCCGTCGACGCCGCCTTCGAGGCTGACTTTCTCAACTCCCACTCCAAGCTCGAGATCGTCGACATGCTCCGCAAACACACCTACAATGACGAGCTCCAGCAAAGCAAGCGATACGGTGGAGGAACGACGACGACGACGACGACGACAGCGGCGGCGCACTCTCTCCAGAACGCGGCGTCGGAGTCGGACCGGGAGGTGCTGTTTGAGAAAACCGTGACGCCGAGCGACGTGGGGAAGTTGAACCGGCTGGTGATTCCGAAGCAGCACGCGGAGAAGAATTTTCCATTGGGGGAAGGGATGGGTTCGACCAAAGGAATACTCCTGAATTTCGAGGATATGGGAGGGAAGCTGTGGCGGTTCCGGTACTCGTATTGGAACAGCAGCCAGAGCTATGTGTTGACCAAGGGATGGAGCCGGTTCGTAAAGGAGAAAACCCTCAGAGCCGGGGACGTGGTCCGGTTCCTACGCTCGACCGGCCCGGATAAGAAGCTTTACATCGATGGCAAAGCAGGCGGAGTGAAGGCGGTTCAAGTGGTAAAGCTGTTTGGAGTGAATATTTTGGAAGTGCCGGTGGGGTGGTGCGGGAAGAGAGACAGAGAAGGCCTGTCGGAATTAGAAAGGACGAAGAAGCAAAGAATAGTCAAAGCATTGTAACACGTAATTAATTACATTTTCTTTTTTTTTTTTTTTTTTTTTTTTTTTGCTAATTAATTAAAATTGTAATTTTTGAAGAAGATGAAGAAGAACAACAACAAGTATTCAAACGTTGGAAGCTATGTTAATTATTTGGTCCTGCGTCTTGTTTGAAACAAATATGTCTCTCTGTCTCTATTTCATTGTCGGGATAAAAATTTGTTTTTTTTTCCTCCATATTTGTTGGGATAAAAATTATGCTTTGTTTTTCTTTGTTTTGACTTATTATTTAAAAAAAATATATGTATTTTTGAGAAAGCAAAAAATAAATGTGATTATGAAATGTTTTGAGAATAAGAATGAAAAGAAAAGTATAATAATCGTAAAAGGAGAAATTATTCAATAAAGAATATAATCTTATTTTTCACTTTTCTTCATTAGATATACATCAAAATTTATTCCTCAATTCATAGCAAATAACATAATATCATGCAAATAAAATGTTGTATAACACATATCCTAACCTAAATGGAAAAAAAAATATTAAACATGGTTCGAATATTTACAAAAATCGAGTGAATGACCCAACTTTTGAGATCTAAAAATGCAATTAGATGTCACATGGTTTGTGGTGTTACTTCCTTTTGTGACTATTTCTTGGGTTGGATACATAGTACTTATTTATACATAATTCATACATGCAGACATGAACTCACTAGATAGGCTTGTATATGTACACTCTAGACTTGACTACGGGTTAGCGAACGGTCATGTTGTCAGAAAACCAACAAAAAGGAAAGAAGTGTGTATCATTTCATGGTGTACATGTTCGTACAAAATATACTAAAGAAACATCCCATGTTCGTGATATATAACATGTATGAGGTTGAACATTTTTAAATCATGGTACATTGCTATGATTCAAATCATACTTTCGTACTTTTCATGACATAACCTTCCCATAAGACATACATATGTGTGCATGACATATCATTCATACCTGACTCATCCAATATTTCATAGGACATAACATGAATATAGTATCATATCATACCTACGTCAACCTACTAAAAGTACATAGCGTCCCACATAACACAATACAAAAAAGTAAAAAAAGTAAAAAAAAAGTAAAAAAAAAAAAAAAAAAAAAAAAAATTGTAGATAAACATACCACATAATACATGTTATTATAACATACCATTCATCTAACTTAACACAAAAGCGTTCCAACAGTAAGCTCACTTATCTTGTTGTCCTAAGTCGAAATCACTAAATTTGAGTCGATAGGGGTTCATATGGTTTGGGTCACCCCAACCAATAAAGAGTTGAAATGGGTTTGGTCTGGCAAGAAAAATGACTTCCAGAAATATTCTGACTATGAATATTCCATGCTATCATGTAGTTCAAACCTTAAGACTACATGTACCTAATGAACTCCAATGGGTTTGAACTACATGACCCTTATGGTAATTTTCTCAACTTAAAAGCTTATGAGAATGACGCAAACATGTCTTAGGCTTACTTTAGGGTCACAAACTTTACATTAAACTCCCTGAAAAGAGTGTTACAAGCCTTTATATTATACCATAGAGTTAGCCCATAGAGTTAAGTAGCATCCGAACTAAAACAAGTTCCCCACACACTCACGCCTTAACAATGTCTATAAGCTATTCCAAGGCCTAAATGAACACGAAAGGAGTTAAGATTTTATATTAAGATTTTACCTAAGGCCTAATTTTAAGTTAATTTTAAGGTTATAAAGGATATGGGAAACTTCAAAACAATTGGAGCTGGTTTATGACCCAAATCAAGATTTGGGTAGTAAATGACCAAAATACCCTAATATAACATTATGACGTTTTCAAGAACTAATTAGAGTCTAAATATTATGAAACTTTACCCGATAACCATTTATGACCTTATGGATGATAATGTAAGATTTCAAGGATATTGGAACATGTTTAGGGTATAAACCAAGACTTAGAAAGAAGACGACTCCCCTTTATAACAATTCATTGATTAACATGATGTAGGATTATTATTGATGATTTTATGAAAGACTTATGAATTATGCCTTGCTTGTGCTTCAAGTCTTAAGAAATAATTCTTAAAGCTTGAACTCAAAAACGTAAGAACCTAATATGATGCTCTAAGAATAAGAACCATGTAAAGATGGCAAAACCCAAGCCTTAAGCTTGCCAGGACACAAAGGATGCTAGGTTCTAGTGTACCTAGACCCACCACACGCCTTAAGCTAAAGATGTCAAATCTAAATCTTAACTTAAGGACATGTCGGGGCAATTATAGGTCAAATTTGGATCCCAATCCAATGAGATGTTGGAGCCACCATGATGCTAAATCTGGATCCTAATCCAAGGAGACATCGAGCCACCATGGGTTGAATCCGAAATTTGAACACTAGTTTGAATTAATTTGGATCCCAAGAAAGTTAGCATTCAAGAATTCACCACTCGGGCTCTAATCCCACCACGACACTTAAGATTTGTAAGTGTTATTTTAATCCATGTCTTAAGTGACCCTTAACCTCCCACCACCAACTCCATCATGATTTCATGTTTTCCTCATCTAAATTAGATGCTCTATATCACGATCATGTTTGTTCAGAGCGTGTTGTCCATGGTCGCATGTCGTTGCATGCTGTACCCTTTATGTTGTAATGCTTCATCACTTTCATTTACTGCTTTCATGATGTATAACTTTCTCTTTATAGTTTTTAGGAGTATGACGTTTTGGTAAATCCATGTCTATGCTTGGTAAACTTAAAATGCCTCAAAATATACTATATAAGTAGATGCAACTAGACATCAATTCTTCCTACTTGGAGTTATAAGCTATTTAAGTCGTTGCATTGACTTTCATCTAGTCTATAACATTACTTTCAACATTGCTTCCTAACTCTCTTTCGAAAATCTCAATGCCCCCATTTTCTAAAAATTTATTCTCAAACGGGGTTAGAGGTTTGTGTATACAATGTCAAGCTAGATGTGACACAAATTTGAATTGGCTGAATCCCTTGGTGATAAGAGTGAGTGTAGCATAATCGCTTGTAAATGTCACAAAAAAAGTGTGATTGTGGCACTCAGTGCCATGTTTTTCTTGGCAAGATGTCATGTTCATATTTCCATATTTTTCTTATCTAGATGAAATGCCCTCCATCATGTTATTTCAGGATGTATGCCATGTTTTATCAAGTTACCCTGCCCCATGTTATTTTAGGCTTGTCCTACTCATATTTTAGGATGTCCTGGCCACGTTTTTCACACGATGACATGTTCACGTTCATGATGTTCACTTGACATCTGACCTTTTAAATTTTTCATCGGGAGTAGCCTAGGGACATATCAGGGACAACTACCAAATAGACCATGTGCCATGACTCATGACTACAAGCCAAGAAACCATGCCAATTTCTTAATTAGAATAAAGGAGTACTCTACCTAAACATCCACCATAGATATGATTAAGAGCGTACAAGTAGGCTACTTGTTGAGTCTTATACTCACTTTATGTACTCCATAAGGTAACTAAGAGCTGATTAATGATAGTAGCCGATTTGGAGTTGGAGCCATGGAGATCCGAATGTAGGGAACCAGAACCTCCATTATTATTATGATGTTAATCATTGTTATTTTTGTTGACCGACATGTTTAAATTAAACTTTATTTTAGACTTCGCGAGTATAATCTATTTGTGCTTTTATGTTTTAAATTTTTCTTTGTTAAATTTTATCACCTTTATCATTGTTGATTTAGCCCCAGTCATGGTTCATACTTTGAGAACCTTCGAAAGTTGGATCGTGACAAATTGGTATCAGAGCAACATTGTTCTAGGTTATGTAGATTGAGTCATCTCATCTTTATGGTCCAACTCGAGAAACACACTACCGTGACCGCGTAAGTAAACCTCTAAGGCTCCAAATATGTTTGGAAGCAAATTCAAGTATGCATTAAGTTTTATAAGCTATGGTTGTAGGGTTGCTTATTTAAGATAGACCTACAATGACACACCTAGTGCTTATGGACAAGAATGTTAGATAAAAGCTATGGTTTAATGTTTGGAAGCAAATTTCGTTAGTTGTTTTGACTTTTAAATGTCTGAATTAACTCTCCCCGTTTAATGGAAGAGCTAATTTTTGCACTTTGGCCTGGCGGAAGGTTTGTGACACTACTGCTAAATGTAGAATAGGTTTGCTATTTAAATACGTGAAACTTAATCAAATAACAATCCTGAGTCTTCAAGCAAATATTCTCTCTCCTTTGTTTTTCGTTATTTTTTTTCTTCGAAGAAGTTTTCCTGGGTCGATTTTTCTCTGTCGACATTTTTCTCTCAATCGCCAGAAGTCGACAAGTGGTATCAGAGCCTGGTTTAATCCATCAGTGGTATATCATTGCGGAGGAGCCAACTTTGGTTAGAGTGTCGACCTAACAACACGCAAGTCTCAGGTTCAAGTAGAAGAAAATGCAAAGCACGAAAATACACACATCATAGGGTCCGTTGGCCATGGAAGTCTCGCGGTCTCACGGGCGCACGCGCGGGAAAGACAACCTTCAAGAGAAAGGAGTCCCCACTGATGGCGGGGTCGGCCATGGAAGTCTCGCGGTCTCACCGACGCATGCACGAGAAAGACGACCTTCAAGAGAAAGGAGTCCACTGATGGTGGGTCGATCCAGTGCTCGAATTGTGGGAAGAGGAATTAAGGAGAAGGTCGAGAAGGCCCATGTCATGTGGCTCAATTCGAGGATATGAGCCAATTCAACTGAAGGAGGAGCGATTGTTCCCTCAGATCGGCGAGAGGGACGAGCAGCAAGAGCACCCGACGATATTCTCATTCTCGACACAGGGGCAACAAACCTCAGAGGGACGAGCAGCAAGAGCACCCGACGATATTCTCATTCTCGACACACAGGGGCAACAAACCATATTCTCATTCTCTGAGATCGATTTGGGGATTCGCGAGTCGGTGAAATTTGGGCGACGATTTTGTCGTCGAGATCAAAGGGCGCGGTGTCACGGTCATGCTCGTCCAAGGCGTGTTGCCCACGGCCACAAGCCCAACCCTTTATGTCTTTTCATAAGGAAGTATGACGTTTCAGAAATATCATGTTTAGGCCTGTCAGACATGAAATGCCTCAGAATGTACTATAGGGGGATACGACTAGTTGAGTTGTCAACTTCTCCCTACCCAAGGTTATATAATGTGAGCCGTTGTTATTTCTCTTTTGCTTGCTTATATAACGTCTCTTTAAAAAATCTCTCTTTCGAAAATCTCTCTCTGTCCTCGTTTTCTAAAACCTTCTCTTAAAACCGAGGCCAGAGGCTCGAGCATATGTTGCTTGGCCGTAGGCGACGCAAGAACGAATTGGCTTAGTTCACTTGTCGATGGAAAGTGAGTGCCGCACAATCGCAAGTCTGCTGCCATCAAAAGTGCGATTGTGACTAGTGGTATTAGAGCTACTATAGGTGATCCTTCCTAGGATTGGCAAACTACTATAGGCGGTTCGTCGAAGGGTTTTCATAGCGAGCCGCCCTATTAACAGAGCTCCTGAAGAAAGACCACCCTTGGTCGTTGTCAAATAAATGTCAAATGGCCTTTGAAGATCTGAAGGCAACCATGACGATGGGTCCTGTCCTCGGGTTAGTAGATGTTACAAAGCCATTTGAAATAGAGACAGATGCTTCCGACTTTGCCCTAGGCGGTGTCCTTATTCAAGAAGGCCATCCCATCGCTTATGAAAGTCGAAAGCTTAACGATGCTGAATGGAGATACACCGTCTCCGAAAAAGAAATGCTGGCTGTGGTCCATTGCCTACGAGTCTGGAGACAGTACCTCTTGGGTTCACAGTTCATAGTGAAGACGGAGAACAACACCATTTGCCACTTCTTCGATCAACCAAAATTGATGGCAAAACAAGCCCGGTGGCAGGAGTCATTGGCAGAATTCGACTTCAAATTCGAACACAAGGCAGGAAAGAGTAATCAAGCAGCCGATGCGCTGAGTCGGAAGGGCGAACATGCGGCCCTGTGCATGTTAGCCCATATTCATTCAAGTAAGATCGATGGATCGATGTGCGACATCATCAAAGAACATTTACATAAAGACCCATCTACCAAATCCGTTGTCGAACTAGCTAAAGCTGGAAAGACACGACAATTTTGGGTCGAGGGATACCTTCTAATGACTAAAGAAAATAGATTATACGTCCCAAGAACGGGAGAACTGAGGATGAAGCTCATTCAGGAATGTCATGATACCTTATGGGCAAGACACCCTGGGTGGCAAAGAACATATGTCCTAATAAAAAAGGGGTACTTCTGTCCGAATATGCGGAACGATATCATGCAGTACACCAAGACGTGCCTCATCTGCCAACAGGACAAAGTCGAGAAAGCCAAAGTCTCCGGACTCTTGGAACCTCTACTAGTGCCAACAAGGCCTTGGGAAAGTGTCTTTGGACTTCATAACACACCTCCCAAAAGTCGGAGAATATGACGCCATCTTGGTTATCGTAGATCGGTTCTCGAAATATGCGACGTTTGTCCCCACTCCCAAATTATGCTTGGTTGAACTAACAGCCCTACTATTTTTCAAACATGTTGTCAAGTTATGGGGCATTTCGTCGAGCATCATCAGTGATAGGGATGGTAGATTCATTGGCACATTCTGGACCGAATTATTCGCCTTCTTGGGAACGACTTTAAACATCTCTTCGAACTATCATCCTCAAACCGATGGATAGATGGAACAGTTCAACTGCTTGCTCGAAGAATACTTACGTCACTTCGTCGACGCTCGCCAGAAGAACTGGATACAACTGCTAGATGTTGCCCAATTCTGTTTCAATTGTCAAACGAGCTTGTCTACGAGGAAGAGTCCCTTCGAAATTGTAAGTAGACGACAACCGACCTTACCACATATTATTGATCATTCTTATGCAGGGAAAAACCCTCAAGCTTAAAACTTCACAAGAGAATGGAAGCAGACAACAGATATAGCCCAGACATATTTAGAGAAAGCTTCCAAGCATATGAAGAAGTGGGCGGACAAGAAGCGTCGCCCCCTCCAATTCCGAGCAGGAGATCATGTCCTCATCAAGTTGAGACTAGAACAGATCAGATTTCGTAGCCAAAAAGACCAGCGACTAGTTCAAAAATATGAAGGCCCGATTGAAGTCCTTAAAAATATCGGGGCTACCTCCTACAGAGTTGCGCTACCCACATGGATGAAAATCCACCCAGTAATTCATGTGAGCAACTTGAAGCCTTATCACCCTGACCCGGACGACGACCAGCAAAATGTAATTACGAGACCGAGCATCGATCTGAAACAAAGAGACAACAAAAAAATAGAGGAGATCCTAGCCGACAGGGTTAGGAAGATAGGAAGACCTATACGGACGATTCGTGAATTCCTTGTCAAATGGAAGAATCTCCCTACGGAGGAAACCAGCTGGGAACGTGCCGAAGATTTGGACTCCGCCACCACCCACATCGCCAGGTTTGAAAGTAGTCGGTTGATAGAGACGTCCACCAATTAGGTGGGGGAGGGTGTCACGGTCATGCTCGTCCAAGGCGTGTTGCCCATGGCCGCATGCCCATGACAAGCCCAACCCTTTATGTCTTATCATATTCTAGTGTTTTACTTTTGTATTTCTAGGAAGTATGACATTTTAAAAATATCATGTCTAGGTCCATGAGACATGAAATTCCTCAGAATGTACTATAGGGGGATACGACTAGTTGTCAACTTCTCCCTACCCAAGGTTATATACTGTGAAATGTTGTTATTTCTCTCTTGTTTGCTATATAACGTCTCTTTAAAAAATCTCTCTTTCGAAAATCTCTCTCTGTCCTCGTTTCCTAAAACCTTCTCTTAAAATCAAGATCAGAGGCTCGAGCATACGTAGCTTGGCCGTAGGCGACGCAAGAACGAATTGGCTTAGCTCACTTGTCGTTGGAAAGTGAGTGCCGCACAATCGCAAGTCCGTTGCCATCAAAAGTGCAATTGTGACACGCGGCACCATCCTATTCGTCGGTAAGGGAGGCGAGCACCGCAAGTTGACTGGCGTCTACTTCATCCCGGGCTCAAGGCTAACCTTGTGAGCCTGGGTCAACTCGATGAGGCCGGTTGACACATTTTCATTGAGCGTGGACTACTCAAGGTCTACGATGGTCAACGACGGCTACTCAAGAAAGTTCGGCGCACGACAAACCGCCTTTACATCCTGGAGTTGGAGATAGAACAACCAGTCAGCCTCTAGGTCAGGACCGAAGAAGTATCTTGGAGGTGGCATTCACGGTATGGGCATGTATGGGCACCTAAACTTTCCTACTCTAGAAAAACTACAGAAGGAGGAGATGGTGCATGGTTTGCCAACAATCAAAGGCGTGAACAAGCTATGCGACGGGTGCCTCATCGGCAAACAGAGGCGCATTCCCTTTCCGTCTCGACATTTTCATCGAGCGTGGGCTACTCAAGGTCTGCGATGATCGATGATGGTTGCTCACGCAAGTTCAGTGCACGGCAAACCGCCTTTACATCCTGGAGTTGGAGATAGAACAACCGGTCAGCCTCTCGATCAAGACCGAAGAAGTATCTTGGAGGTGGCATGCAAGGTATAGGCACGTTTTGGCACCTAAACTTTTCTGCTCTAGAAAAACTACAGAAGGAGGAGATGGTGCACGGTTTGTCAGCAATCAAAGGCGTAAACAAGTTGTGCGACGGGTGCCTCATCGGCAAACAAAGGCGCACCCCCTTTCTGTCTCGGACATCCTATCGCGCCGGTGAGCCGTTGGAGCTTGTACACGACGATATCTATGAGCCCATCAAGCCGGCGACCCCAGGCGGCAAGACCCTCTTCCTCCTGTTGGTCGATGACAAAAGGCGCTTCATGGGGCTAATCCTGCTGCAAGCGAAAAGTGAGGAGGCAGAGGCGATTAAGCGCATCTAGGCGTGAGCGGAGGCCAAATGCGTGAAGAAGATGCGAATGCTGTGCACGGATCGAGGTGGAGAATTCACCTCAGCGAGCTTCGGTAAGTACTGCGACAAGCTCGACATGCAGCGGCAACTAACGGCACCCTACTCCCCCCAGCAGAACGGGGTGGTGGAACGCCAAAATCAGACCATGGTCCGGACAGCAAGATCTTTGCTGATGACGGTCGGGATGCCTGGGAGATTCTAGGGAGAGGCAGTAATGCTGGCTGTCTATCTCCTCAATTGGTCGCCAACACGAAGCCTCGATGGGAAGACACCATATAAGGCCTGGTACAATAAAAAGCCAACGGTACATCATTTCTGAGTGTTCGGCTGCGTCGCATACATGAAGGTAGCGCGTCCCCAACGACTATGAACCTAGGAGCAAGGCGTACAAACTCTATGATCCTACAGAGGGGCGAGCTCACGTGTCTCGCGATGTCATCTTCGACGAAAGCACCTTCTAGCAGTGGAACAATGTGACCAAGGTAGACCGGAACCCAAATCAATTCACGGTAGAGTACCTTGTCACCGAGCAAGGAGAAGGAGGAATGCAGCATCGGGAACCGTCATTGCCGCCAGAAGCTGCAACCCCTAAACCAGTGGAGTTTGCAACACCACGGACTGCGGATTCGACTCTGGATGCCAATCACGATGATGATCTGGTGGCCAGGTACCGGAGGATGGAAGACCTAGTGGGAGGAGGTGAACCACCTGGACTGGCAGCATGCGAGCTCTAAGAAGTGGCCGAACTGCATGCCATAAGCACAGATGAATCGAACACCTTCACCAAGGCAGAAAGGAGCCCATGCTGGTTGAAGGCAATGTAGGAAGAGATGACATCCATCACTGAGAACCAGACGTGGAGTCTGGAGGACATGCCACCGGGACACCGAGCCATAGGGCTCAAATGGGTCTTCAAACTGAAGCGTAATGAAAAGGGAGAAGTTGTGAAACACAAGGCCCGTCTAGTGGTGAAGGACTTTGTCCAGAAGCAAGGAGTGGATTTCGAGGAGTTATTTGCACTGGTGGCAAGGCTGGAACCTGTCCGCCTATTGCTGACAATCGCGACACATCATTCCTGGGAGGTCCACCACATCGACGTGAAATCCGCGTTCCTGAATGGAGAGCTGAAAGAGACCGTATATGTCCGACAACCATCGGGCTTCTTGGACAACGACAACCCTAACAAGGTATTGTGCCCGCACAAGGCACTCTATGGGCTTCGGCAAGCACCACGAGCTTGGAACGCGAAGCTCGACAGTACGCTACTGTCGCTGAAGTTGAAGCATTGTGCCTCTGAGCATGGCATGTACACGCACAGCCACGACGAGTAGCAACTGATCGTGGGAGTGTACGTCGACGACCTCATAACATTGAAGGCGACATGGAAGTCGTCGAAAGATTCTAGAGGGAGATGTCAAAGAACTTCAAGATGAGCGATCTCGGTGTGCTTAGCTACTACCTCGGCATCGAAGTGCAACAGAGTACTACCAGCACCACTATCTGCCAAAGTGCGTACGCGAAGAAGCTGCTGGACATAATTGAACTTCTAAACAGTAACCCTACAAGGATGCCAATGGAGGCCCGGCTCCAACTAAGGAAGGCCAGCACTACGACGACAGTCAACGCCACAAAGCTACGATCTCCCTGATCAAAAATCCAGTTTTGCACGACCGGAGCAAGCACATAGAAATCAGATTCCACTACATCCGAGAATGTGCAGATCGAGCGCTCATCAAGATTGATTTCATCCAAACAGAGGTATAGCTTGGAGACATTTTCACCAAGTCCCTGGTGCGGGTAAAATTGGAAGAACTACGCTCAAAGATCGGAGTTCGAATAATAAGGTAGATATACCAATACTTTTAGAAAGAGATTGTTAGATAAAAGCTATGGTTTCCTTAAATTTCGTTAGTTGTTTTTTACTTTTGAAATATATGAATTAACTCTCCCCGTTTAATGGAAGAGCGTAATTTTTGTTGGCCATTTTGGCCAACTTTGGGCACAAGATTTGTGCCACTATTGCTAAATTTAGGATATGTTTGTTATTTAAATATGTGAAACTAAATCAAATAACAATCATCGAGTCTGCAGGCAAATATTCTCTCTCCGTTGTTTTCCATTATTTTTTTTTTTGGAAGAAGTTTTCCTTTGGCCGGTTTTTCTTTGTCGACGTTTTCCTCTCAATCACCAGAAGTCAAGAAAGAAGTAACCCTAAAAGTTCTTTTAAATCATGGCACTAAAAGGAAGACCTAGGACTAATGGATCCCAAGGAGAAAGAGGTAGAGGAAAAGCAAGAGTTTTTAACGCTATAAAAAAAGAAAAAGAAAAAAAAGTCGCCCCTCAGGCCATTATAGGGGTCTTGAGGATTTTCTATAGAGCACTTGCAAAAGAGAAAAGTGTGAGAGAGAAAGTTGAGAGAAAAACTTGAGAGGGAAAAGTAAACTGCCAGAGTTCTTGTCGGAGAACCATTGTCAAAGTTCACTCTCGACCAAGACTTACCCACTGGAACGTCTTCTTGAAGAAAAGGAGGACTCGTGTAGTTGAGATTCCATCTTTCGTCAAGATCTGAGAGAAATCCGCAAGGTAAGATCTCAAACGTTCCACTTTAGATATGAGATCTTCCTTTGGAAATAGAGTGCTAAAGTTTGTTATCTTCATCTAGGGAAGATCTGCCGTTGATTTCGTGTAGAAAATCGGATGGAACGTTGAGGTCTGAGAAGTTTTCCAAGAACGGTAAGGATGTTAACGGACCTCCTTCCGACGCTTAGAACTCGTCATATGGTTAAGCAAAAATCAAGAAAAAAATACTAGCACATAGTTTGTAGAATGATCTAAACCTTTGATGAAGAAATCATTTCAGTTTGGATTAGAAATCGGGAGATAAAACATGACAAGAACGTCGGAAAACTAATCAGAAACCCACTTTTCTGTTAGGAGGACAGAAAAGGTGATGGCGTGCTATTTGTCAACCGGCGAGAGGTCTCCCGTGCGCTGATAACCACCAGACACGCATCGAATGCCGCCTGGAGCGACGTGGTTCCAGCCTTTTAGTGACGCGTCCGCGGTAGCGTCAACCCGACCAGTGTCCTCAGCCAACCCAACACCCGCAGTCCACCCGAACTGAACCGACGACCTGCAGCTGTAGAATAGTGCGCGCGCGTGGTACTTGCGTGTGGAACCTGTGATTGAGCTTGTCCCGGCGTGTTGCTAGCATGTGTAAGCTCATTTTCATCCCGTTCGACTCCTGTTTTCCCTATTTTCCTTCCGATTCCAATTCTAACGCTACTTTTATATGAAATAGGATCTAATTGGGGAAATCAGTATTTTTGGACACGCTATTTATGTCGAAACGCTAACGTAAGGACAAGCGTCATCCAAGTAAGTTGCCACATGGAACTTTAGGAAGAAATACTTGTAGGAGTCGCTTGGTTATGCATGCATGCTAGTTTAGTTACCTTAGGTGGTAGCTTTCTATAATTGAATGTAGGTAATTTGATTGTTAAGAGTATGGATGTATTATTTAAAATATTTTGAGAAAAGCTTCCGCTTTATATGTATATGTTTAATTCATGGTGAAAGGTGGAAGGGAACTTGTGAAATCTACGCTCTGGGAGCTTGATGGTTATATCGCCCCGTTGTGCATGTTTGTTTATTGTTGCATGAATGTTGTATGATGATGCTAGATATAATGGGCATACTCAGTTAGCTTTCATGATTCAGTTTAACGATAAGTCTAGGGTTTTGTGGTTAGAGTGACAAGTTCCTAAGTGAAGACCTAACCCTCTCCAAGGAGCCTAAGAAACTACCACGTCATACAAACTACCTCTAGAGTAACCTTAGGTTACTTGCGTGTTATTGGTGTTATAACTTCGTGGGAGACCAACGGGTTCCTGATCAGGACTCGACTTTTCTATAGTCGTTTTAGCTTGGGGAACGGGAGACCCACGTTGTAACTGACCATTTAGCTGGATGGGATAGGGGGAGGTAGGCCTCCCCAAGATAGGGGGATTACCATGGGACTAGGGGGTTGATGCTCACTTCCTAGGTAAGACACCAGGTAGTCTCATAGCCATGCAAAGGTAGCTACTTGCAGGGAACATCAAACACATGTTGGCATAAGGGAACTCTTAGGGTTAAATGAAGGGACAAAGAACCGAAGAAGCCACAGGTGGCAAGCCCTAAGGAGCTAAGAGCAGAACTAGATGTTCTAGATCCAAAGAAAAGACCGTGGAAGTCTGTTAAGATTAGGATGCGATAAAAGCCTACAAGTAGGTGGCTTACTGAGTATAATTTTATACTCACTGAGGGATGTTGATTGTCACAGAGGAAAGCATATCCTGGGGCGTCAGTTCGGTCTTACCTATTTGTACATTTTGTCCTTCATGTCTTCTTCCATTGTCAAAATAAAACTAGTCATATATGGATTCTTTGAGTTTGTAATGCTTTTCTTATGAAATATATGATTGATTTTTGAAATTATCTTTTCCTTTGAATTTCATGCATACACAATACACGACATAGTCATTTTGAGTCACGACTTGTGGTTAAATATTGGGTCGTGACAAATCCCCTGCAAAAGAAAAAGAGAGTTAGAGAGAAATTTGAGAGGAGTCAGCCGTGAAGTTTAACGGACCACCGTCAGAATCCACCTTCAGACGAGACTTGTACAAGGATTGAGAGGTTATCGAGGCCAACGCTCCGTCAAGACCCAAGAACATTTCGCGAGGTAAGGTTCTGAACGACATTTCTCATATCTGAGTTTTTCCTATGTGAATCGAGTCCTAAAATGTTGAAATATTCACCTAGGAACAACTCTACGCACGATCTGTGAATAAGTTTGGCCAAGACCTCAACCCGAAGGCGGAGATCCAAGAATCGTCCGAGAACGGTGAGATAACTTCCAACGCTTTTAACTCGTCCGGTAGTCAAGCAAAAATTACAAAAAAATTCTAGGACTTAGCCTGTAACACGATCTAGAACTTTGCCAAAGAAATCATATCGATCCGATCTACGGATCGAAAGATATGAAAATCGAAAAAGGGGACTGTGTTACGGATTTCAAAGGACAGAGAAGAAAAAAGAAAAAAAAAAGAGGTTGGCCGGCGACCGCCGGAGGGCGGCGTAATAGGCGCCGGACACGCATCGACCGTCGTTTGCCCGATTTTTGTCCCAGTTCCAGTTCTAATACTGTTTTTACGTGAATAGGGACCTAATATAAAGAAGTTAGTATTTTTGGACACCTCACGGGCAAAGAAACGGTAGCAAAAAGGCACGCGTCAACCAGGTAAGTCACCACCCGGTATTTAGGAAGAAATACTTGTAGGATTCGCTTGGATTTCATGCATGCTAGTAATTTTGTTTTAGATTAGCTTTCCATGTAAAATATTAGCCAGATTGTTTTCTATGAGTGTATTGGGTGAATTATCTGAGTGTTGCTTGTATGCTTCAAGCTTCCGCCGTATGTATGCATGCGTTTAATTTATGTTGGAATTGTGTATGTCCTGTTCTGGGAGCTTGATGGACGAATTCGCCCCATTGAGCCCGAACTTTGTGCTCTGGGTGCTTGATGGAGGTCATCGCCCCGTTGAGCTGGTATGACTAGTTTGCATGAATTACATGTTAGGATGTTAGAAGACATTTGCATGCACACTCTGTTAATTGCTAGGGCTCATTTCTATGATAAGCTTACGGGATTACTGTTAGGAGCGATATGTCGCTCTAGTCAGACTTAATTTTCCCCTAGGAACTTAGCGGTTTACCACGGCAACAAGGTACCTCAGGAGTGTTCATTGCTAGCGTGAGAACAGTATCTATAGCTTCGTGGGAGGACCAAGGGTCCCTGATCAGTCCTTACTGCTCTTAGCCATTTCGCATGGGAAATGTGTCCCCACGTCGTACAACCCATTAGTTGCATGGGAACGGGTTGGGTCGCACCCCCCCATAGGGGGACTATATGGGCGTAGGGGTATTCAGCACACCCCTAGGCTAGATACCATGTAGTCCCAGATAGCCATGTAGAGGTAGCACCTCATAGAGAGATACCGACCATATTAGCTTGACGTAAGGAACCTCTAGGCATTTAATGAAAGGATGACAAACCGGTGAAACCCAAGGGGCAAGCTCCAAGGGACTAAGATTAGAACCAGATGTCCTAGAACCGAATTAGGAAACCGTGGGGGCCTGTTAAATTAAGATACGAAGAGAGCCTACAAGTAGGTGGCTTACTGAGTATAATTTTTATACTCATCCTTGCTATGTTTTCCTTTTTTCAAGAGCACGTGGCGTCGGTCAAGGGCGGGCGTGATGGAGATGGGGATTGACACAGAGGAACGGGTTGTCCCGGGGCGTCAGTCCAGTCTTTATTTTGTGTTTGCATACTTTCAAAATTTATTTTCAAACTATCATGTGTTTTGTTGTTGTCGTCCAAAAACTTTATTGGAATTTAAGGATTTTCTTTATTTCATATTTAAATAACTTGTGAATTTTTGTCTTGTCATTAGTAACGGTCCGTAGTAAAATATTGGGTCGTGACAAATTTGGTATCAGAGCCAGGTTATAGGTCCTGTAGACATTTAGGATAGAGAGTCGTGTCCTCTATGACCTCGCTCGTCAAACACATGCCGCTCACGACAAGACATTCTCACGCGACGGAAACATAGAGACAAAGGTTAAGCTAGTATTTGTAGAGTATACCATGACCGACTATGGCATTATAATCGCACATTACCTAGGAGATGTGCTAAGAATGAATTGTAACCATAGTTCCTTTTTCTATTGTGGTAGATAATGGCACCAAAGAGACTTGAACCATATGTAGTGCCCGGACCCAGAAAGGGAAGAAGAGAGAAAGTTCAGGACACCTCGGTTCCAACACCTGAAGAGGAACAACCTGAATTTGAGGAGGAGGTTGGGGATACGCCCCAAACTAGCGAGGGGACAGTACCACAGTCATCAAGAACAAAAAGACGCCGAAGGAAGGCCAAGGCCCGAAGGCTGCTTGATACACCCCCTACTGCTCCCTTCTCCGAGGAGGTCCCATCGGGTCCAACCCCGTGTACAGTAGTCCCGCTGAACCAGCCGTTAGCCATGCCCACAGCAGAGATGTTTCAGACGTTCATGATGACCTCGATAGAAAATCAGGCTCTGACGAACCAGATGATACAAACCATGATGGCTAATCATCAATAGGGCAAGGGGGCAAGGATTCAGGGACTATGACTTTGGAGTCCCGCGACTTAAGAGATTTTTAGAGGCACAAACTGCCTTCCTTTGACGGAGGCAAGGTGGATCCCATTGCCGCTGAGAACTGGTTAGAGGCCATAGAAACGGCCTTTCATTTTATAAACTGCCCGCCAAAGTATGAAGTCCATTGTGGGACGTATATGCTAAAAGGAGAGGCGTACTTCTGGTGAAAGGGTGCTCAGAAGACCATTATACCACAATGAGAGTTTATTACATGGTGTCAGTTTAAAGATGCGTACCTCCACAAATACTACCCAATCAC
Organism: Cucurbita pepo subsp. pepo; assembly: GCF_057944985.1. Taxonomy (NCBI): domain Eukaryota; kingdom Viridiplantae; phylum Streptophyta; class Magnoliopsida; order Cucurbitales; family Cucurbitaceae; genus Cucurbita; species Cucurbita pepo. Next base: position 13,750,171 of record NC_141798.1, read on the forward strand.
TGCCAGAGTGAAAATGCAAACAACATTTCTCGCATTGAAACAGGGAGACAGATCAGTAGAGGAATATGACTTAGAGTTCAATAGGCTGGCGAGGTTTTCTCCAGCCTATGTTAGTTCTGAGGAGTTGAAGGGCGAACGATTTATCGCTGGCCTGAGAGAGGAACTAAGAGGGAATGTGTCATCCCAGGCATCCTACGTCTATGCGAAAGTCCTTCAAGTGGCGACCCTACTCGACGCGTCCTGCACCGACAAGCTGCAGTTGGGAATAGCACAATCATCCCACACTGCAGCCCAGGGAAAGGTGACAAACTCTAGCCACCCCAGAACTGGTAGATCGCCCCGTGGCCGCACTGATAAACGAAGAAGGGCCCCGGTACGGAACATGACCCTTTGTCCTAACTGTTGGCGCCCTCACTCGGGGGAATGTAGAGCAGGAACAGGCGCCTGCTACAGATGCAGCTAGGTAGGGCACTTTGCCGTGGATTGCCCTCAGAGGAACGATCAGCGTGTCAATTCGCCTGCAGTACAGCATTAGAGGGGCCAAGCTGCTCAACATCAGCAGGGGCGAGTTGTAGCCCATGCAACAACAGTCAGGCAAGCTGATCAGCCTGACGTAGTTGTCACAGGTAAGCTACCCGTATTTGGCCATCTTGCTTTAGTATTGTTTGATTCGGGTTCGACGCATTCATTCGTATTTGAGGAGTTTGTAGAGCTAGCACACCTAGAGAAAGAACTTTTAGAGATTACCCTATCAGTGTCCACCCCTGCTCATGAACTGTTGCTAGCTACCCATAGGGTTAAGGGAGGTGGTGTAACAATATCAGGGCATGTCATCAAAGCTACACTGACAGTGTTTAACATGCAAGACTTCAATGTCATCTTGGGTATGGACTGGCTAGGCGAGAATCGCATTTTGATAGATTGCGAGACTCGAATAGTGACTCTCAGGCTCCCGTCAAGGGACAACTTTACCTACAAAGGAGCCACTTCCAAAGGTGCCCCAAGCGTCATAACATCGCTAAGGGCTAAGAAGCTGATTCGTAGTGGCACAAGTGCATTTCTAGCCAGCGTGACCTTAGACAATAGTAACAAACAAATAACCTATCGGTACACAACGTCAAGGAGTTCGTAGATGTCTTTTCAGAGGATCTGCCAGGTTTGCCCCTAGCTAGGGAAGTCGATTTTGGAATCGATTTAGAATCAGGAACTGTGCTGATCTCCAAGGCACCTTACAGGATGGCACCTGCAGAACTTAGGGAATTGAAGGGAGCTATTGGATAAGGGTTTCATCTGACCTAGTGTATCACCCTAGGGAGCCCCTGTTCTGTTTGTCAAGAAGAAGAACAGGTTCATGCGGTTGTGTATTGATTACAGAAAATTAAACAAGGTCACTATAAAGAATAAGTACCCTCTCCTGAGAATTGACAACCTGTTTGACGAGCTACAGGGAGCAACAGTCTTCTCTAAAATTGACCTAAGGTCGGGGTATCATCAGCTGAGGGTCAGAGAAGGGAATATACCCAAGACAGCTTTCAGAAGTCGTTATGGACATCACGAGTTTCTCGTTATGTCCTTTGGCCTTACCAATGCACCAGCAGTTTTCATGGAACTAATGAACCGGGTGTTTAAGGAATTCTTAGACACCTTTGTCATAGTGTTCATCGACGACATTCTGGTATACTCTAAGTCAGAGGCAGATCATGAAGAACACCTAAGAAAAGTCTTGACAATATTGAGAGCCCAGCAGTTGTATGCCAAGTTCTCTAAGTGCGAGTTTTGGTTGTCTGAATTAGCATTTCTGGGTCACGTGGTGTCAAGCAAGGGGATTACAGTGGACCCAGCTAAGATAGAAGCAGTTATGAGGTGTCCTAAGTCGACTACAGTCACAAAGGTGAGGAGTTTTCTGGGGCTAGCTGGATATTACAGAAGATTTGTCCAGAATTTCTCCAAAATTTCCTCAGCGCTAACTCAGCTAACCAAGAAGGGCAAGCCCTTTGCTTGGACTCTAGCTTGCGAATAGAGTTTCCAGGAACTCAAGAAGAGGTTGGTAACCGCACCAGTCCTTATAGTTCCAGACGGGTCAGGTAATCTCGTGGTGTACAGTGATGCATCAGGGAAAGGTTTGGGGTGTGTGCTCATGTAGAAGGGTAAGGTGATAGTGTATGTTTCTCGACAACTGAAGGAATATGAACAAAACTACCCAACGCATGACCTCGAGTTAGCAGCGGTAGTGTTTGCTCTAAAAAAGTGGTAGCATTACCTGTATGGGGAAAAAGTACAAGTTTTTACCGATCATAAGAGCCTCAAGTACTTGTTCACGCAGAAGGAGCTCAATATGAGACAAAGGCGATGGTTGGAACTGGTAAAAGATTATGACATAGAGATCCTGTACCATCCAGGGAAGGCCAACGTTGTAGCAGATGCATTGAGCAAGAAGGCTGTGCATACTTCTGCGATGATCACCACACAGGAAAGACTACAAGATGAGATGAAGAGGGTTGGGATAGACGTGGTGGTTAAAGGTGGTACTGTGCAGATGGCACAGTTAACCATATAGCCCACCCTACGAAAGAAAATTATGGACGCTCAGAGGTTTGATGAACACCTCAGTAAAGTGTGGAGTCAAACTGAGACAGAGAGGCCAGCAGGGTATTCTATCTCCTCAGACGGGGGTCTGCTATGGCAAAACCGCCTGTGCGTTCCCCGAAATGAGGGAATCTTAAAAGATACGAAACCCATGATACATCTTATATGTTCCACCCTGAAAGTACGAAGATATATCAGGATCTGAAAAGATATTATTGGTGGTCCGGAATGAAGAGAGACATAGCAGATTTCGTAAGCCGTTGCTTGACCTACCAGCAGGTGAAGGCCCCGAGGCAGCGCCCAGCAGTTTTGCTACAGCCGCTGAACGTTCCTCAGTGGAAATGGGAAGCAGTCTGTATGGATTTAGTCTCGGGTTTGCCAAAGACAAAGTAGGGTTTCAACGTCATCTGAGTTGTTGTGGACAGACTGACCAAGACGGCACACTTCATTCCAGGAAAGTCCACATATCGAGTGGATTTGTGGGCTCAGTTATATATCAAGGAGACAGTACGCCTGCACGGGATATCAGTGTCCATAGTATCAGACCGGGACACCAGGTTCACCTCTCAGTTTTGGGAAAGTCTCTAGAAAGCACTAAGAACTCAGTTGAGGTTCAGTACAACGTTCCATTCTCAAACAGATGGACAGATTGAAAGGCTAAACCAGATTTTAGAGGATATGTTGTGAGCCTGTTCCTTAGATTTATCTGGGTGCTGGGACGAACATCTACCTTTAATGAAGTTTGCCTACAATAATAGTTATCAAGCGACCATTCAGATGGCCCCCTTTGAGGCACTATATGTGAGGTTGCATGCACACTCTGTTAATTGCTAGGGCCCATTTCTATGATAAGCTTACGGGATTACTGTTAGGAGCGATATGTCGCTCTAGTCAGACTTAATTTTTCCCTAGGAACTTAGCGGTTTACCACGGCAACAAGGTACCTCAGAAGTGTTCATAGATTGCTAGCGTGAGAACGGTATCTATAGCTTCATGGGAGGACCAAGGGTCCCTGATCAGTCCTTACTGCTCTTAGCCATTTCGCATGGGAAATGTGTCCCCACGTCGTACAACTCATTAGCTGCATGTGAACGGGTTGGGTCGCGCCCCCCCATAGGGGGACTATATGGGCGTAGGGGTATTCAGCACACCCCTAGGCTAGATACCATGTAGTCCCAGATAGCCATGTAGAGGTAGCACCTCATAGAGAGATACCGACCATATTAGCTTGACGTAAGGAACCTCTAGGCATTTAATGAAAGGATGACAAACCGGTGAAACCCAAGGGGCAAGCTCCAAGGGACTAAGATTAGAACCAGATGTCCTAGAACCGAATTAGGAAACCGTGGGGGCCTGTTAAATATAGATACGAAGAGAACCTACAAGTAGGTGACTTACTGAGTATAATTTTTATACTCATCCTTGCTATGTTTTCCTTTTTTCAGGAGCGCGATGCGTCGGTCAAGGGCGGGCGTGATGGAGACGGGGATTGTCATAGAGGAACGGGTTGTCCCGGGGCGTCAGTCCAGTCTTTATTTTGTGTTTGCATACTTTTGAAATTTATTTTCAAATTGTCATGTGTTTTGTTGTTTGTCGTCCAAAAACTTTATTGGAATTTAAGGATTTTCTTTATTTCATATTTAAATCACTTGTGCATTTTTGTCTTGTCATTAGTCACGGTCCGCAGTAAAATATTGGGTCGTGACACCATCCTATCAGTATCCACCCCTGCTCCCGAGTTATTGATGGCTACTCATAGGGTTAAGGGAGGTTGTGTGACTGTGTCGGGATATGTCATAGAAGCTACTTTAATAGTGTTAAGTATGCAAGACTTTGATGTCAGTTTGGGTATGGATTGGCTAGGCGAGAATCATGCTCTAATAGATTGTGAAACTCGAATAGTTACTCTCAGGCTCCTGTCAGGGGATAGTTTTACATATAAGGAGCTACTTCCAAAAAAAACTCAAGCGTCATAACAGCACTAAAGGCTAGGAAGATGATCCGCAGTGGTGCAAGCACATTTTTAACGAGTGTGATCCTAGACAGTAGTAATGAATAGATAGTCTTGTCAGTACACATTGCCAGGGAGTTCGTTGATGTTTTCCATAGGATTTGCCAAGTTTGTCTTCCGTTAGGGAAGTTGACTTCGGGATCGACTTAGAACTAGGAACTACACCGATCACCAAGGCACCCTACAGAATGGCACCTGTAGAACTTAGGGAATTGAAGGAACAATTACAAGAGGTGTTGCATAAGGGTTTCATATGGCCCAGTGTATCGCCCTGGGGAGCCCATGTTCTTTTTGTCAAGAAGAAGGGTGGATCCCTGCGTCTGTGTATAGACTATAGAGAGTTGAACAAGGTCACAATAAAGAATAAGTATCCCCTCTCGAGAATTGATGACTTGTTTGATCAACTTCAGGGAGCAACAATTTTCTCTAAAATTGACTTGAGGTGAGGGTACCATCAATTGAGAATAAGAGAAAAAGATATACCCAAAACGACTTTCAGAAGTCGCTATGGACATTACGAGTTTCTCGTCATGTCCTTTGGCCTTACCAATGCACTAGCCGTCTTCATGGAACTAATGAACAGGGTGTTTAAGGAATTCTTAGACACTTTTATTATAGTGTTTATTAACGACATTTTGGTGTACGGTGTACTCTAAGTCGGAGGCAGGACACGAAGAGCATTTAAGAAAAGTTCTGATTGTACTAAGAACCTAGCGATTGTACGCCAAGTTTTCCAAGTGCGAGTTTTGGCTATCTGAGGTAGCGTTTTTAGGTCATGTGGTGTCAAGCAGAGGAATCAAAGTAGACCTAGCTAATATAGAGGCAGTGATGAAGTAGCCAAGGTCGACCACAGTCACTGAAGTACGGAGTTTTCTGGGACTAGCTGAATATTACAGAAGGTTTGTCCAGGATTTCTCCAAAATATCTTCGACACTAACTCAGTTAACCGAGAAGGAAAAGCCCTTTGTGTGGACATCAACTTGTGAACAGAGTTTCCAGGAACTCAAAGAGAGGTTGGTGACGAGACTAGTCCTTACAGTTCCAGATGGATCAGGGAATCCAGTGGTGTACAGTGACACATCAAGACATAGGTCTCAGGGTGCATTCTCATGTAAAAAGTTTGACTATATATGGCACTTGCTCCATATTTGTGTCCATCCTTGACCAACTCCTTGTCGCCTAGAAGGCATGAGAAAACTTAAATTAGTACAAAGATTTAGTAAGTAACCTACTTCTATTCTCTTAATTGTGTCCTTAATGGGTGTTAGGGTGCCCACTCTTTCTTGTAAGTTCTTTTTCTTGTTCTGAGAACTTGGATCATGATTCTGGTTCTCATTTTTATCCTTGGTTCTTAGTTCTTGATCTTATTTATTGTCCTTGTCTTTAATCCTTGTTCTTGGATCTTAAGTGGGACATCCTTGTTCTTGGTTCTTGAGTGGGACATAGCAGTCTTAATCTCTTAGAGGACTTGGCACTTATATAGTGCTACTTTATGACATAGGTGTATAGTAAACTTACTTGTAACGGCCCAGATCCACCGCTAGCAAATATTGTTCTCTTTGGGCTTTCCCTTTCAGGCTTCCCCTCAAGGCTTTAAAACGCGTCTGCCAGGGGAAAGTTTCCACACCCTTATAAATGGTGGTTTGTTCTCCTCCCCAACCAATGTGGGACATCACATTACTTGTCTTGAGTCATAACCTTAAAGCATTGATTACTTAAAATTCAAAGGCTACATAAAGCTTATGAGAACATATTGATTACTTAAAAATCAAATGCTACTTAAAGTTTATTGAGAAGTAGCATCTTGAATACTTAAAAATCAAGTGCTAACTTTGAGCTCATCTTGGGATAGAGTAGTGTCCTGGTTACTTAAAATCTTAGGACTATCCTAAAGCTTATCATAGGTAGCTTCCTAATTGTTTAAAAATTAAGGATGAACCTAGAGCTCGTCTTGACTTCAGGTAGCCTCCTTATTGCTTCAAAACCAAGGACTAACCTAAAATTTATATGAGGTAGCATCTTGGTTGCTTAAAAATCAAGGATGAACCTAGAGCATATCTTTGACTCAAGGTAGTCTCCTGGTTGTTTAAAAACCAAGGACTAATCCCAAACCGCATATCTTTGACTCAAGGTAGTCTCTTGGTCCAAACCTTATTATGAGATAGCACCCTGATTACATGTAAAACTACTGCTAACTTTGAGCTAGCAGGGTAATCTCTTGATTGCTTAAAGATCAGTGGTCATCCTAAAACTTATCATGAGATAGTATCCTAATTACTTAAAAATCAAGGGCTATTTTTAAGGTCGTCTTGAGTTAGGGTAGCCTTCTGGTTGCTTAAAAATCAAGGATTATCTTAAAATTTATCATGAGGCAGCATCTAAATTTTTTTAAAATTAAGGATGAACGTAGAGCTCATCTTAGTTTAGAGAAACTCTTGGTTGTTTAAAAACCAAGGACAAACTCTAAATGTGACATGAAGCTTATAACACACCTTAATCATGATTCCTCAAGTGAGCACAAGTTACATTAAATTTTTAAATCCTTTGGATTCATTTGCATCCATAGATGAGAGGCATTTTAGTTAAGCCTTAACTTATACCCCTAATTTTGATTTCACAGTAACATGCATACTTATCCAAAGTATCATAAGGTCATAACATATTTATGAGACATTCTAAAAACATCATGAATCTAGGTTAGGGAGTCATTAGGGATAGGTTAGGGAGTCATTAGGGATAGTCATGTCATAAGGTCGTTTATTTTGAGTTTCAGCTGTTCTAAACATCTCGGTATTTAAAATAGCTTTTGTTTCGCTCGGTTTTAACATATATAAGTTGTTTTCTAGTTTTGCAGAACAAATATGAATACCTCTTTTGAAAATGAACACTTCATTGATTTCAAAAGATACTTTATACAATTTTTCTAATAAACAAGAGATAGATATTAGATTCCTTTTCATTTCAGGAACAAAAAGTACATTATCTAATATAATGAATCTATCTCCAAAAAACAACTTTAAATTTCCTACTGATCTTGCTGAGACAACCTCTCCTGTTCCAACCCTGAGTGTTATCTCGCCGTCCGCAAGCATTCTCCAAGAGCTAGTTTCCTGGTAAAAAGAACAAATATGATTAGTCGCCCCTGAATCTAGTATCCAAGTTGAGTTGTCATACTCTACTAAACATATTTCTACAACGAGTAAATCATATTTACCTTGTTGTGTCTTTTCGGCTTTCTTCTCTGCAAGGTATTTTGGGCAGTTTCTCTTTCAATGCCCGTTTTCGTTGCAATGGAAACATTTTCCTTTATCTGCTTTTTGAACCTTGTGTTTGCGGTTAGTAGGAATCTTATTTTTCCCTTTACCATTCTTCTTCATCAAAACACTTTTAGAAATTGAAGGTCCAGACTTATTTTTGGAGGACGATCCTCGTAGTAATTTCTTGGAGATAGCAACATTTGCTTCTCCTGTTTGTCCATTGTTCATTAAGAGGGACTGATAAGTCTGTAGCTCATTGAGAAGAGCAGTCAAGTTATATTCTATTTTGTTCATAACCACATTGGTGCGGAACTGGAAGAAGCTCTTCGGAAGAGACATCATGATAAAATTGACTTGACTCTTCTCATCAATGACAGCTTCATTTTCTTCTGCCACATTGAAATGGACCATCATGTCCAGGACATGTTCTCTAACTGAGGTCCCTTCTTTCATACGGCAGTTGTAAATGTATTTTATGGCTTCATGTCTAAGGGAGAAGGACGGTTGTCCAAACATCCCTTTTAGAGATTCCATAATCTCTTTAGCAGTACCCATAACATCGTGTTTCTTAGCCAAAACATCAGATATGCCGGCTAGAATGTACCCTCGGGCTTTAACATTTGCCTTTATCCATCTGTCATACGCATCTCGAACTGTTCGATTTGCATTTGAGCTGGGGTTTGGAGGACACTCCTCAGTTAAAACAAACTTTAAATCATCAATGACCAGTATTGTGTTTAGGTTTGATTTCCAAGTTGTGTAGTTGTCGCCGTTTAATTTCTCAGAAGCGAGTAATTGTACTATTGAGTTTGTCATGCTGTGTTATAAAGAAAATTCTATTAGTGATTTGACTTAATCCTGTTTAATCCAATCAGTTTTAGCAAATGTAATAATGTACCCAAATCATTATTAATTTGCAACGATACTTTAGTGAGTTAGAGCAACTGCTACCGAGGGGCAGTCAATCACTCATTCACTAAACCAAGACCTTCTTGACTTAAACACTATTCCCAGAATAACTCTTGTTCCTATAGTGTTCTTAGTGTTGGATCGGTATGGCAACCCTAGAGGGGGGGTGAATAGGGTTTTAACGATAAAAGTGTTTAAACGTGATTAATTTTTATAATGATGAAACTTTTTACAAATAAGTAGAAGATGATAATTACTATAACAAAGTAATTCAAGTCAAAACAATAATCAAGTAGAACATGCAATAAATCACAATAATAATTTTGAAATTAAATAGAAAAGAGTTAGAGAAAATGACACCGTAGTTTTATAGTGGTTCGTTCAAACTCGACCTACTCCACTCCCCAAGCGCCTCTTGGGAATTGGAATAAAGAACTTTCTCGACTCTTTCCACGGATCTGAGCCAAACCGCTACACCGCTCTTTTTACGAGTTCAAGAGCAAACTTAATCCTTTCCACGGCGCAGGATCAAACCGATACAAGTATTTGAGTTTGATAATAACACACCACAACTCTCTAAAAGAGTAGATTTACAATTTGGGATACTCACCACTATTTCCTCACAATACAATAATAATCCCTCTCAAGAATAAGATGAAAAGAAATAAACTTGTAAGCTTGGAGAGAACAACAAACAATGGAGACTTTGAACAAATGAGGATTGGAGAATGTATGTAAGTTGTGTATTTTAAAGTGTGGGAAAGATGAGTTTATATAGAGGAGAAAAGTGGCAAAATGTAGGATTGAATATTGACCATTGGATTGTGTTAGGAATAATGGAAGGTGGAGATTAAAAGTAAATAAATAAGAAAATTTTCTAAATTCATTTATTTCAAAATTTTAATATAATAGTAATATAATATAATAATAATAATAAGTTATGTGAGTAACGGTCAAATGAAATTCAAAATTTATTATAAATATAATAATATAATAATAATAAAAACTATGTGAGTAACTACCAAAATTTTGAAATATAATAATATAATAATATAATATAGTAATAATAAAAATCGATGTGAGTAACGGTTAGATTCAAATTTATATTTGTAAAAATAACTTTATTTAAAAATATAATAATAAGAAAAACTCCACCATTTGTTACTCTCACAAAATCATAAATGTCATACTTTGATATATTTTGATTTGTCCATCATTTTGATTTTGCTGCCACATCATCACGTCGGGTATGTTGTCTCGACTGTAATTTCTTCGTTTTAGCTCTGATTTGAATAATTGAAAAGTCGTTGAAATTGTTATTCCCGACCTTATACTGTGGACAGTTCAAAATACTGAAAATAGTTAATAATTAAAAAGTAGGTTTGTTATCATCAAAACATCAATTAATTGATTGAAATTAATTAAAGTGAGATGAAGGGCCAAAAAGCCAACAATCTCCCCCTTTTTGATGATGACAAACCATTTCAACAAAAATTCATAAAAACCAAGGTAATACATCATCCATGTAATAATACCAATACACGCTAATATATTATCATAAATTTTACTCAAGCATATTCTCCCCATATATTAATGCCTCAACCTCAAGAAATTATGAAACATCAAACAAGTAAATGATTCATAAATAATAAAACAACAAACTTTGAGCATATTTTTCTTAATTTTCTCCCCCTTTGTAATCATCAAAAAGAACAATTGAAAGAGAATACATTTAAGAATGACATAATGGCTCCCCCTAAAAACATGCATTAAAAAATTATAAAATTCAAGATATATCACAACGAATAATACCAAGCTCAAGCCTATTTTTGCAAAAATTTTCTTCATTCAATGACTTGGTGAAAATATCGGCTAGTTGATTATTAGAGTTTACAAAATCAAGAATAATATATCCATTTTGCACATGCTCTCTAATAAAATGATGTCTAATGTCAATATGTATGTTTAGTTCTAGAATGATGAATAGGATTTTTAGTTAAATTAATAGCACTTGTATTATCACAAAATATAGGCACACTATGAAACTTTAATACAAAATCACAAAGAGTTTGTTTCATCCAAAGAATTTGAGCACAACAACTAGCAACCGCAATATATTCCGCTTCGGTAGTTAATAAGGCAACCGAATTTTGCTTTTTACTAAACCAAGAAACTAAGAAACTACCAAGAAATTGACAAGTTCCACTAGTACTTTTACGATCAAGTAAGCTTCCGACAAAATCCGCATCAGAATATCCTACCAATTTAAATTCAACATTTCTAGGATACCACAGTCCTAAATCAATAGTTCCAAGCAAATATTTAAATATTCTCTTAACCGTATGTAAATGAGATTCCTTAGGACAAGATTGAAATCTAGCACAAAGACACACACTAAACATAATATCGGGTCTACTAGTGGTCAAGTAAAGTAAAGATCCAATCATACCTCGATAAGTTTTAATATCCACACTTTTACTTTTTTCATCCTTGTCAAGCTTAGTGGATGTGCTCATGGGAGTTCTTGCAATCTTACCTCCATTGAACTTGAATCTTTTGAGCAAATCTTTAGTGTATTTCTCTTGATTGATGAAGATACCATCCTTGAGTTGTTTGATTTGAAATCCAAGAAAGAAACTAAGTTCTCCCATCATACTCATCTCAAACTCACTATGCATACATTTAGCAAATTCTTCACATAAAGAAGGATTAGTAGAACCAAATATGATATCATCCACATATATTTGCACTAATAGCATATCGTTTTCTTTAATCTTAATAAAGAGTGTAGTGTCGAGTTTGCCCATTTTAAAATCATTCCCGATAAGAAAATTACTAAGTCTATCATACCAAGCTCTTGGAGCTTGTTTTAAGCCATAAAGAGCCTTTTTCAACTGATAGACATGATGAGGAAATTCTACATTTTCAAATCCGGGAGGTTGTTCGACATAAACTTCCTCCATAATATAACCATTCAAAAATGCACTTTTCACATCCATTTGATATAATACAAAATTTTTGTAAGAAGCAAAAGCAAGTAACATTCTAATAGCTTCTAATCTAGCAACGGGTGCAAAAGTTTCTTCATAATCTATGCCTTCCTCTTGACAATAACCTTGAGCTACAAGCCTAGCTTTATTTCTAATGATATTCCCATTTTCATCCATTTTATTTCTAAAAACCCATTTGGTTCCAATAATAGAAGTATTAGATGGCCTAGGGACTAATTCCCAAACTTTGTTCCTTTCAAATTGATTTAGCTCTTCTTGCATGGCTAAAATCCAAAACTCATCATTTTCGGCATCCTTAAGACTTTTTGGTTCAATTTGAGAAACAAAAACAAGATTATTAAATAAATTAATAGAAGAGCGAGTTTTCACACCTTGTTCGAGATCACCAAGAATCAAGTCCTTGGGATGAGACAAGGCATACCTCCATTCTTTTGGCATTGATGCAGAACCTTCTTCCTTTAATCTCACCTCTTCTTTACTCGTAACAATTTCTTTGCCGTTGTCACTAACGAGTAAATCTCCAAAATTGCTTTCTAAATCATCACTACAAATAGACTCATTAGAAATATTATTGCAAGATTCATCAAATACCACATGCATAGATTCTTCAATAACTAGAGTTCTCTTAGTGAAAATTCTATAAGCTTTACTAGTAGATGAATAGCCAAGAAGAATACCAATATCCGTTTTTGAATCAAACTTTCCAAGCTTTTGTTTGTTGTTCAAAATAAAACATTTACAACCAAAAACTTTTAAATACCCAACATTTGTAATTTTATTATGCCAAAGTTCATAAGGAGTTTTATTTAATGAAGGTCTAATTAAAACTCTATTTAAAATATAACAAGCGGTATTAACGGCTTCTGCCCAAAAATATTTAGGTAAATCATACTCATTTAACATTGATCTTGCAAATTCTTGTAAAGTACGATTTTTCTTTCAACCACACCGTTTTGTTGAGGAGTCCTTGGAGAGGAGAAGTCATGAGAAAAACCATTATCTTCACAAAATTTTTCAAAGCAACACTATCAAATTCTCCTCGAGGGTCACTCCTAATTTTAGTAATTAAAAACCCTTTTTTTATTTTGAACTCTTCTTACAAAACTAGCAAATCTTTTCAAAACATCATTTTTATGTTTTATCATCAAAACCGAAGTAAATCTGGAAAAATCATCCACTATCACAAAAGCATAATAATTTCCTCCATAACTAGCTATTTTAGAAGGGCCAAATAAGTCCATATGGAGTAGTTGAAGAGGTCTAGTAGTAAAAATCATATTTTTAGATTTGAAAGAAGACTTAGTTTGCTTACCCATTTCACAAGCGTCACAAATTTTATCTTTTTCAAATTTAAGTTGAGGAAGACCTCTAACTAATGAATTTTTTGAAATATTTGAAATCAAGTACATACTAGCATGTTCTAGTCTTCTATGCCATAGCCAAGAGTTATCAAGCAAAACCGAAAGATATTTATTATTTGTAGGACAATCATTCAAATCAATAGTATACACATTATCATCTCTATTTCCTACAAACAAAACTTTTCTATCACTAGCATTTTCAATTATGCAATTATTCTTATCAAATACAACTCTAAAACCTTTATCACATAATTGACTAATGCTAAGTAAGTCATGCTTTAAACCATCAACTAACAATACATTTTCAATGAGAGTACAAGAGTCATTACCTATAGTACCCTTACTAATTATTTTACCCTTCTTGTTATCACCAAAGGTTACTAAGCCACCATCCTTCTTGGAAAGATTCACAAACTTGGATGGATTAACCGTCATGTGTCTTGAGCAACCACTATCCAAGTACCACTTATTTTTCTTGGAGGCTTTCAAACAAACCTAAAAACAAAGATATTCAAAATTGACATTTTGGTACCCATACTTGTTTGGGTCCTAGAAAGTTAGTATTCACAAATTTAGGAATCCATTTCATATTTGCATTCATATTAAAGACATTGTATTTGGATAAGTAACAAGAATAATCTTTATGTCCAAACTTACCACATGAGAAACAAACAACACTATGCAATAATTTATTTCTTGGACTAAATTTGTGTATTCTATTTTTATTCGAAAAATTATTTTCTAAAACATTGTTAAACTTTGTATTTTGAGAAACGTTTCTTCCTAAATGAATATTTTGAGAATTTTTCAATTTAAAGCACTTAGGTCTAATATGACCTTCAACACCACAATAATGACATATAAGCACAAATCTAGATTTATCATACTTAGATACAAATTTACATGTGTTAGATTTAGACAAGATAGGGAATACTTTAACAAATATTGTTTTAGAACTTGAAGGTGTAGAACATTCATCAAATAGCCTAATCCTCTTTTATCACCATATGACTTACCTCCTTCAAGTATTTTATCTAATTTTTGAGCACCTATTATTAACATTTTAATAGACTCCTTAGCCCTACCAAGTTCTTGCAAATTATTTGATTCATTTTCTTTGAGCAATTTAATTAATTTATCTTTTTCACAGCAATCATGCTCAAGAGACTTGACTTTATCAATAAATGCATTTTTCTCATCCCAATCAAATACATGCTTTTCACAAGGTACATCAATTTTAACAATATTAGGATCCTTCTTTTTTAAGCAAGAAATTTCATTTAATAAAGACTTATTTTCAATGATTGAAGTCTTATATTTCTTTTTAAGCACAATATACTTTGAACTAAGTTTCTCTAAATCAATTTGCATCTCATCAACAAGTTTAAATAATTCATGATAAGAAAGAGATTCAAGAGTTACCTTATCTTCTTCTTCATCTTCTTGTTCATCCTCTTTGTCACTATGAGCCATGAAACAAATATTTGCTACTTCTTCATCACTTCCAGTTGCACTTTCATTACTATTATCCATTTTAAATAGTTCATAATTATGAACTAACATGCTACTTTTTGTTTCTTTAACTTGGTTTGTTCTCTCATGAGTTACTTCAAGAGTTTTCCATATTTCATATGCCGAACAACACATAGATATTCTATTAAACTCATCATTACTTATGGCACAATAGAGAACATTTATAGCACTAGCATTAAGAGAACATTTTTTTTTATCATGCTCATCAAATTCCTCTTCTATTTTAGGCACCTCAATATTATTTGTTCGCTTTTTGGCCCTTCATCTCACTTTAATTAATTTCAATCAATTAATTGATTGATGTTTTGATGATAACAAACCTATTTTTAATTATTAACTATTTTCAGTATTTTGAACTGTACACAGTATAAGGTCGGGAATAACGATTACAACGACTTTTCAATTACTCAAATCAGAGCTAAAACGAAGAAATTAGAGTGCAGACAACATACCCGACGTAAAGATGTGCAGCAAAATCAAAATGATGGACAAATCAAAATATATCAAAGTATGACATTTATAATTTTTGGAGAGTAACAAATGGTGGAGTTTTTCTTATTATTATATTTTTAAATAAAGTTATTTTTACAAAATATAAATTTGAATCTAACTGTTACTCCCATCGATTTTTATTATTGCTATATTATATTATTATATTATTATATTTTAAAATTTTGGTAGTTACTCACATAGTTTTTATTATTATTATATTATTATATTTATAATAAATTTTGAATTTCATTTGACCGTTACTCACATAACTTTTTATTATTATTATATTTCTATTATATTAAAATTTTGAAATAAATGAATTTAGAAAATTTTCTTATTTATTTACTTTTAATCTCCCCCTTCCATTATTTCTAACACAATCCAATAGTTAATATTAATTCCTACATTTTGCCTTTTTTCTTCTCTATATAAACTCATCTTCCCCACATTTTAAAATACACAACTAACATACATTCTCCAATCCTCATTTGTTCAAAGTCTCCATTGTTTGTTGCTCTCTCCAAGCTTACAAGTTTATTTCTTTTCATCTTATTCTTGAGAGGGATTATTATTGTATTGTGAGGAAATAGTTGTGAGTATCCCAAATTGTAAATCTACTCTTTGAGAGAGTTGTAGTGTGTTATTATCAAACTCAAATACTTGTATCGGTTTGATCCTGCACCGTGGAAAGGATTGAGTTTGCTCTTGAACTCGTAAAAAGAGAGGTGTAGCGGTTTGGCTCAGATCCGTGGAAAGAGTCGAGAAAGTTCTTTATTCAAATTCCCAAGAGGCGCTTGGGGAGTGGAGTAGGTCGAGTTTGACCGAACCACTATAAAACTACGGTGTCATTTTCTCTAACTCTTTCCTATTTAATTTAAAAATTATTATGGTGAGTTATTGCATGTTCTACTTGATTATTGTTTTGACTTTAATTATTTTGTTCTAGTAATTATCATCTTCTACTTATTTGTAAAAAGTTTTATCATTAGAAAAATTAATCACGTTTAAACACTTTTATCGTTAAAACCCTATTCACCCCCCCCCCCCTCTAGGGTTGCCATACCGATCCAACATTATTAACAATTTTTATTGGAATGTAAGGACCTTTACTAACATTTAACCACAATTGATAATCAATATATTGCAAATAAATTTTCATCCTAGCTTTCCAATATATATAATTTGTTCCATCAAAATAAGGTGGCCTAGAAGTTGATTGTCCTTCACTAAAACCATTTTTAACACGTAGGTTTGCCATAAGCTCGAACAATAAACTTTAGATAAAAAATCTATAGGAGCAACCTGCTCTGATACCAATTGTTGGATCGATATAGCAACCCTAGAGGGGGGTGAATAGGGTTTTAACGATAAAAGTGTTTAAACGTGATTAATTTTTCTAATGATGAAACTTTTTACAAATAAGTAGAAGATGATAATTACTATAACAAAGTAATTCAAGTCAAAACAATAATCAAGTAGAACATGCAATAAATCACAATAATAATTTTGAAATTAAATAGAAAAGAGTTAGAGAAAATGACACCGTAGTTTTATAGTGGTTCGGTCAAACTCGACCTACTCCACTCCCCAAGCGCCTCTTGGAAATTTGAATAAAGAACTTTCTCGACTCTTTCCACGGATCTGAGCCAAACCGCTACACCGCTCTTTTTACGAGTTCAAGAGCAAACTCAATCCTTTCCACGGCGCAGGATCAAACCGATACAAGTATTTGAGTTTGATAATAACACACCACAACTCTCTCAAAGAGTAGATTTACAATTTGGGATACTCACAACTATTTCCTCACAATACAATAATAATCCCTCTCAAGAATAAGATGAAAAGAAATAAACTTGTAAGCTTGGAGAGAGCAACAAACAATGGAGACTTTGAACAAATGAGTATTGGAGAATGTATGTAAGTTGTGTATTTTAAAGTGTGGGAAAGATGAGTTTATATAGAGGAGAAAAGTGGCAAAATGTAGGATTGAATATTGACCATTGGATTGTGTTAGGAATAATGGAAGGTGGAGATTAAAAGTAAATAAATAAGAAAATTTTCTAAATTCATTTATTTCAAAATTTTAATATAATAGTAATATAATATAATAATAATAAAAAGTTATGTGAGTAACCGTCAAATGAAATTCAAAATTTATTATAAATATAATAATATAATAATAATAAAAACTATGTGAGTAACTACCAAAATTTTAAAATATAATAATATAATAATATAATATAGTAATAATAAAAATCGATGTGAGTAACGGTTAGATTCAAATTTATATTTTGTAAAAATAACTTTATTTAAAAATATAATAATAAGAAAAACTCCACCATTTGTTACTCTCCCAAAATCATAAATGTCATACTTTGATATATTTTGATTTGTCCATCATTTTGATTTTGCTGCCACATCATCACGTCGGGTATGCTGTCTCGACTGTAATTTCTTCGTTTTAGCTCTGATTTGAGTAATTGAAAAGTTGTTGAAATTGTTATTCCCGACCTTATACTGTGGACAGTTCAAAATACTGAAAATAGTTAATAATTAAAAAATAGGTTTGTTATCATCAAAACATCAATTAATTGATTGAAATTAATTAAAGTGAGATGAAGGGCCAAAAAGCCAACAATCTCCCTTTTTTATGATGACAAACCATTTCAAGAAAAATTCATAAAAACCAAGCTAATACATCATCCATGTAATAATACCAATACATGCTAATATATTATCATAAATTTTACTCAAGCATATTCTCCCCCTATATTAATGCCTCAACCTTAAGAAATTATGAAACATCAAACAAGTAAATAATTCATAAATAATAAAACAACAAACTTTGAGCATATTTTCCTTAATTTTCTCCCCTTTGTAATCATAAAAAAGAACAATTGAAAGAGAATACAATGACATAATGGCTCCCCTAAAAACATGCATTAAAAAATTATAAAATTCAAGATATATCACAACGAATAATACCAAGCTCAAGCCTATTTTTGCAAAAATTTTCTTCATTCAATGGCTTGGTGAAAATATCGGCTAGTTGATTATTAGAGTTTACAAATCAAGAATAATATGTCCATTTTGCACATGCTCTCTAATAAAATGATGTCTAATGTCAATATGTTTAGTTCTAGAATGATGAATAGAATTTTTAGTTAAATTAATAGCACTTGTATTATCACAAAATATAGGCACACTATGAAACTTTAATCCAAAATCACAAACAGTTTGTTTCATCCAAAGAATTTGAGCACAACAACTAGCAACCGCAATATATTCCGCTTCGGTAGTAGATAAGGCAACCGAATTTTGCTTTTTACTAAACCAAGAAACTAAGGAACTACCAAGAAATTGACAAGTTCCACTAATACTTTTATGATCAAGTAAGCTTCCGGCAAAATCCGCATCAGAATATCCTACCAATTTAAATTCAACATTTCTAGGATACCACAGTCCTAAATCAATAGTTCCAAGCAAATATTTAAATATTCTCTTAACCGCATGTAAATGAGATTCCTTAGGACAAGATTGAAATCTAGCACAAAGACACACACTAAACATAATATCGGGTCTACTAGCGGTCAAGTAAAGTAAAGATCCAATCATACCTCGATAAGTTTTAATATCCACACTTTTACCTTTTTCATCCTTGTCAAGCTTAGTGGATGTGCTCATGGGAGTTCTTGCAATCTTACCTCCATTGAACTTGAATCTTTTGAGCAAATCTTTAGTGTATTTCTTTTGATTGATGAAGATACCATCCTTGAGTTGTTTGATTTAAAATCCAAGAAAGAAACTAAGTTCTCCCATCATACTCATCTCAAACTCACTGTGCATACATTTAGCAAATTATTCACATAAAGAAGGATTAGTAGAACCAAATATGATATCATCCACATATATTTGCACTAATGGCATATCGTTTTCTTTAATCTTAATAAAGAGTGTAGTGTCGAGTTTGCCCATTTTAAAATCATTTCCGATAAGAAAATTACTAAGTTTATCATACCAAGCTCTTGGAGCTTGTTTTAAGCCATAAAGAGCCTTTTTCAACTTATAAACATGATGAGGAAATTCTACATTTTCAAATCCGGGAGGTTGTTCTACATAAACTTCCTCCATAATATAACCATTCAAAAATGCATTTTTCACATCCATTTGATATAATACAAAATTTTTATAAGAAGCAAAAGCAAGTAACATTCTAATAGTTTCTAATCTAGCAATGGGTGCAAAAGTTTCTTCATAATCTATGCCTTCCTCTTGACAATAACCTTGAGCTACAAGCCTAGCTTTATTTCTAATGATATTCCCATTTTCATCCATTTTATTTCTAAAAACCCATTTGGTTCCAATAATAGAAGTATTAGATGGCCTAGGGACTAATTCCCAAACTTTGTTCCTTTCAAATTGATTTAGCTCTTCTTGCATGGCTAAAATCCAAAACTCATCATTTTCGGCATCCTTAAGACTTTTTGGTTCAAGTTGAGAAACAAAAACAAGATTATTAAATAAATTAATAGAAGAGCGAGTTTTCACACGTTGTTCGAGATCACCAAGAATCAAGTCCTTGGGATGAGACAAGGTATACCTCCATTCTTTTGGCATTGATGCAGAACCTTCTTCCTTTAAGCTCGCCTCTTCTTTACTCGTAACAATTTCTTTGCCGTTGTCACTAACGAGTAAATCTCCAAAATTGCTTTCAAAATCATCATTACAAATAGACTCATTAGAAATATTATTGCAAGATTCATCAAATACCACATACATAGATTCTTCAATAACTAGAGTTCTCTTAGTGAAAATTCTATAAGCTTTACTTGTAGATGAATAGCCAAAAAGAATACCAATATCCGTTTTTTAATCAAACTTTCCAAGCTTTCTTTGTTGTTCAAAATAAAACATTTACAACCAAAAACTTTTAAATATCCAACATTTGGAATTTTATTATGCCAAAGTTCATAAGGAGTTTTATTTAATGAAGGTCTAATTAAAACTCTATTTAAAATATAACAAGCAGTATTAACGGCTTCCGCCCAAAAATATTTAGGTAAATCATACTCATTTAACATTGATCTAGCAAATTCTTGTAAAGTACGATTTTTCCTTTCAACAACACCGTTTTGTTGAGGAGTCCTTGGAGAGGAGAAGTCATGAGAAAAACCATTATCTTCACAAAATTTTTCAAAGGCAACACTATCAAATTCTCCTCCATGGTCACTCCTAATTTTAGTAATTAAAAACCCTTTTTTTTATTTTGAACTCTTTTTACAAAACTAGCAAATCTTTTCAAAACATCATTCTTATGTTTTAACATCAAAACCCAAGTAAATCTTGAAAAATCATCCACTATCACAAAAGAAATAAGTCCATATGTAGTAGTTGAAGAGGTCTAGTAGTAAAAATCATATTTTTAGATTTGAAAGAAGACTTAGTTTGCTTACCCATTTGACAAGCGTCACAAATTTTATCTTTTTCAAATTTAAGTTGAGGACCTCTAACTAATGAATTTTTTGAAATATTTGAAATCAAGTACATACTAGCATGTCCTAGTCTTCTATGCCATAGCCAAGAGTTATCAAGAAAAACCGAAAGACATTTATTATTTGTAGGACAATCATTCAAATCAATAGTATGCACATTATCATCTCTATTTCCTACGAACAAAACTTTTCTATCACTAGCATTTTCAATTATGCAATTATTCTTATCAAATACAACTCTAAAACCTTTATCACATAATTGACTAATGCCAAGTAAGTCATGCTTTAAACCATCAACTAACAATACATTTTCAATGAGAGTACAAGAGTCATTACCTATAGTACCCTTACCAATTATTTTACCCTTCTTGTTATCACCAAAGGTTACTAAGCCACCATCCTTCTTGGAAAGATTCACAAACTTGGATGGATTACCCGTCATGTGTCTTGAGCAACCACTATCCAAGTACCACTTATTTTTTTTGGAGGCTTCCAAACAAACCTAAAAACAAAGATATTCAAAATTGACATTTTGGTACCCATACTTGTTTGGGTCCTAGAAAGTTAGTATTCACAAATTTAGGAATCCATTTCATATTTGCATTCATATTAAAGACATTATATTTGGATAAGTAACAAGAATAATCTTTATGTCCTTTATTTCTTGGACTAAATTTGTGTACTCTATTTTTATTCGAAAAATTATTTTCTAAAACATGGTTAAACTTTGTATTTTGAGAAACTTTTCTTCCTAAATGAATATTTTGAGAATTTTTCAATTTAAAGCACTTAGGTCTAATATGACCTTCAACACCACAATAATGACATATAGGCACAAATCTAGATTTATCGTACTTAGATACAAATTTACATGTGTTAGATTTAGACAAGATAGGGAATGCTTTAACAAATATTGTTTTAGAACTTGAAGGTGTAGAACATTCATCAATATAGCCTAATCCTCTTTTATCACCATATGACTTACCTCCTTCAAGTATTTTATCTAATTTTTGAGCACCTATTGTTAACATTTTAATAGACTCCTTAGCCCTACCAAGTTCTTGCAAATTATTTGATTCATTTTCTTTGAGCAATTTAATTAATTTATCTTTTTCACAGCAATCATGCTCAAGAGACTTGACTTTGTCAATAAATGCATTTTTCTCATCCCAATCAAATACATACTTTTCACAACGTACATCAATTTTAACAATATTAGGATCTTCTCTTTTAAGCAAGAAATTTCATTTAATAAAGACTTATTTTCAATGATTGAAGTCTTATATTTCTTTTTAAGCACAATATACTTTGAACTAAGTTTCTCTAAAACAATTTGCATATCATCAACAAGTTTAAATAATTCATGATAAGAAAGAGATTCAAGAGTTACCTTATCTTCTTCTTCATCTTCTTGTTCATCCTCTCTGTCACTTCCACTTGCACTTTCATTACTATCATCCATTTTAAATAGTTCATAATTATGAACTAACATGCTACTTTTTGTTTCTTTAACTTGGTTTGTTCCCTCATGAGTTACTTCAAGAGTTTTCCATATTTCATATGCCGAACAACACATAGATATTCTATTAAACTCATCATTACTTAGGGCACAATAGAGAACATTTATAGCACTAGCATTAAGAGAACTTTTTTTTTTTTTATCATGCTCATCAAATTCTTGGAATGTAAGGACCTTTACTAACATTTAACCACAATTGATAATCAATATATTGCAAATAAATTTTCATCATTGCTTTCCAATATATATAATTTGTTCCATCAAAATAAGGTGGCCTAGAAGTTGATTGTCCTTCACTAAAACCATTTTTAACACGTAGGTTTGCCATAAGCTCGAACAATAAAGTTTAGATAAAAAATCTATAGGAGCAACCTGCTCTGATACCAATTGTTTGATCGGTATGGCAACCCTAGAGGGGGTGAATAGGGTTTTAACGATAAAAGTGTTTAAACGTGATTAATTTTTCTAATGATGAAACTTTTTACAAATAAGTAGAAGATGATAATTACTATAACAAAGTAATTCAAGTCAAAACAATAATCAAGTAGAACATGCAATAAATCACAATAATAATTTTGAAATTAAATAGAAAAGAGTTAGAGAAAATGACACCGTAGTTTTGTAGTGGTTCGGTCAAACTCGACCTACTCCACTCCCCAAGCGCCTCTTGGGAATTTGAATAAAGAACTTTCTCAACTCTTTCCACGGATCTGAGCCAAATCGCTACACTGCTCTTTTTACGAGTTCAAGAGCAAACTCAATCCTTTCCACGGCGCAGGATCAAACCGATACAAGTATTTGAGTTTGATAATAACACACCACAACTCTCTCAAAGAGTAAATTTACAATTTGGGATACTCACAACTATTTCCTCACAATACAATAATAATCCCTCTCAAGAATAAGATGAAAAGAAATAAACTTGTAAGCTTGGAGAGAGCAACAAACAATGTTGACTTTGAACAAATGAGGATTGGAGAATGTATGTAAGTTGTGTATTTTAAAGTGTAGGAAAGATGAATTTATATAGAGGAGAAAAGTGGCAAAATGTAGGATTGAATATTGACAATTGGATTGTGTTAGGAATAATGGAAGGTGGAGATTAAAAGTAAATAAATAAGAAAATTTTCTAAATTCATTTATTTCAAAATTTTAATATAATAGTAATATAATATAATAATAATAAAAAGTTATGTGAGTAACGGTCAAATGAAATTCAAAATTTATTATAAATATAATAATATAATAATAATAAAAACTATGTGAGTAACTACCAAAATTTTAAAATATAATAATATAATAATATAATACAGTAATAATAAAAATCGATGTGAGTAACGGTTAGAATCAAATTTATATTTTGTAAAAATAACTTTATTTAAAAATATAATAATAAGAAAAACTCCACCATTTGTTACTCTCCCAAAATCATAAATGTCATACTTTGATATATTTTGATTTGTCCATCATTTTGATTTTTCTGCCACATCATCACGTCGGGTATGTTGTCTCGACTGTAATTTCTTCGTTTTAGCTCTGATTTGAGTAATTGAAAAGTCGTTGAAATTGTTATTCCCGACCTTATACTGTGGATAGTTCAAAATACTGAAAATAGTTAATAATTAAAAAGTAGGTTTGTTATCATCAAAACATCAATTAATTGATTGAAATTAATTAAAGTGAGATGAAGGGCCAAAAAGCCAACACTTAGTTATCGCTGTTTTGGTCTCGTTTTATGACGTTGAAAATAACCTATAACATGCATCTAACATGCTTTATATAACAATTATATAATCAACCATTCCATGCAATAATATAATAATTTATATCTATCACTCATGGAACCCTAAACATGCATACTAAACATTATAACACTTATAACATACTTGGAATGCATGAAACATGCTTAGCCTATGGTGGGATTTTAAATCTATATGACATACTTTATGCATATACATTCTCTATTTAATTAAAACATACATTCATAATGCATAATTAATTAAACACACTAAAGTGGGTTGGTTTTGGCATTTTAAAGCAAGCATTTAACTAAATTATTACACTAATAATTAAAAATAACTTGAGCCACTCCCGAGGATCACGAACTGGGCGATCCAACCCTTAATAACGTTGAATCGGACCCCAACGGCAGAAAAAACACCTGAACCGCCTCTTCCATCTTCTTCGGTTCAGCTTGCTATCTCTTCCATTTTCGATCAATTACAACCTAAAATGGACTCTAATGACTCCATAAAAATTACAGACCTTTCTTCATTCATTAAGGCCCATACACATTAGGCTTATTACAATAATTGTATCAAATGGAAGCATAAAAAAAATGCCAAAACCAAAACCATCCACTTTAGCAACCACAAATTTCATTCATGAAATGGTACCCACCATGATCAAATTAATGTAAATAAAGTGCCTAAAACTTGCTCTGATACCAATTGATGGTGTTAATATAACACATGCGGAAGCAATTTGGATCTTAGGCACTTTTAGAACATCAATTATAGTAAATAACTAGCATGTTCATAAGTATTAAAACTTAATGAGTTTGAATACTAACCTTTTGTAGTTCAAACTTCTTTTTCCTCACGAGTCGGTTTCGAACCACCAGTAGTGTCTTCTCCACTATCCTCCGGCCTTAGAACGGGATTGTGGAATCCGGTGAGTGACTAAACTTGGGATGGGAGGGATTTTGTATATATGAAGAGAGTGTTTGTGAGAGGTTTTTCTCAAGGTTTTTCACCAAGAAGAAGAAGAAGACCTTCCATATACCATGATCACTCTATTTAAAAATTGAGATCACCAAATTTTGACACTTAAAATTCCACTCAAATGTTTGGGATTATGTGGCAAGCATGCATGTTTGAGTTAACCAAATTTTGACACCTCAAAATTCCACTAACATGTATTTTTCCATGAGATGAAGTCAACATTTTGACTTTCTTCATTTTAATTCAACAATTAATTTGAATAATGAATTTCAAATTAAAGTAACATTAAATGATTAATTAAACTATGTAATTAATATTTAATATTAATTCAAATGTCAATCCCAATCAATTCCGACACATAATTGATTAAGATATTTAAATATTATTTAAATATCTCAGATTCTCTCCTTTTGTTTAATTTGTAAATAAAACAAAAATGCGGTTAAATATATCGTATATATGTAGCGCATATTCCCTAATTTGAATTCGAACACTTCGAACTCACTCGTCACACTGTTCTATGGTTTAGTCCGATATGAGCTAGCAGAGGGACCTAATGGACCTATAGATCATGGGCTCCAACGATCCAAGATTAACCGGCTAAACTCATTAACCTTGTTAACCAACATTCGTTAACTACTAGGACACTCCACTATAGCCTAGTAGTTGCACTCCCCTCATTATAGATATATTTCTGTCCATTAGATATAACCATGATTAGTAAGTCGATCCATCACAGGTTGTTCGTAACTAGAGCTGGGTCAATTTACCGTTTTACCCCTAAAGTTACTTTTTGTTCCTTATGTCTCACTGATCCTCTAATGAATAATTGGTTTGTGGTCCAACCAGTAAACCGAATCCCTCTCAGGCCAATGAGAGGGTGGGGCCCCTTGTTCAAGACCTAGAGTCAGTGCTTAAGGGAACTACCTCTCTTCTATCCCTAAAAGTGGGTAGGAGTGAGTTCCATCTTGCACCCCACGTCTCCAGCCATTCACCCAGTCTTACCCCTGAAATGGGAGACCTATTGAGTCGGCGAACTAGAGCCACTCTCACCCATGCAAATCTAAGGATAATTCCGAATAAACAGGAGTTCATGGTTAGCTCAGGATTAAAACCGAGTTACCTAAGTTATCGAATGAAAAGAAAATCAATCTCAACAGTAAACGACATTATAAAGTGAGAGTGGTTTTCTTCATGGTCCCATCTTATGCAATACTCATTGCATACGACGCCCCCACTCACATGTCTCCACATGTACAATTTAGTGATCACATTGTTTATATCATATACAAAAGTGGGCCGCATCCATAGTGTCCCCTGAATAAGGTACTCAGCCTTATCCTTATACTATAGATCATTTTGACTATATACTTAAACTTGATTCACTCTTATGTCTCTACATATAGTTTAACATATAGATTAAGTAATCATACTATAGCCAGAGTGTTCTTAGTTTATTGGATTCAGATTAATGATCGTAAATTTCACTTTATTCAATAACAATCTTTACTAAATAAACAACAATAATAACTTTATTGAAAATAGAATATGTTTTTGTTTACAAACTATGAGTTTTAGGACATAAAACCCAACAAACTCCCACTTGGACTAAAACTCTAGTGGGGTTTTATAACGTTGAGTAGAGAGAAATACAATAAACTAGGGTATCACATACTCATGCCATTAGCTGTTTTGGTCAAGAATGTACCAACTCTTAGTATTTCTTCGTAAGTGTGACCCGTCATTTTCAGACCTCATAGATCGGTCCCAACAATGCTATCGAATGAAAAAGTCAAAGCATATTACTCCAAATTTTATTTGGTGAATATCAAAATTTCTTAAGAACCAGTTTGAATTGGGTTTAATATGAGAAAAACAAAAGGTGCATTGTTTTTGGGCTAACAAGGCCCGTGTTCATCACCCTCCTAAAACTCAACTTCCCGAAGACTCATGCAGTCACTCTCTCCTTAGTTCCTTCATGAAAATTAAAGATGTTAAATCAAAAAAGAATTACGGAATAATTTCATATCTGGTCGTGATATGTAGCCTAAGATATAAGTCTTTGAATGGTTAATAGAAAACATATTTCTCGCGGATTAAAAACACAAAAAATTGTTATTGATTGGAACATTCTAGACCCTTGTAGGCCTAGATTCCTTTATGAGATCTCTTTCTTATCTTCTCCTCAAGTTTAATAAATAATTTTAGATGAACGAACCTTTCTCGATTTTTCCAATTTTGAGTTTGAACCTTTTGGAACCTTACTCATTATTTATTATTATTATTATTATTATTATTTTTGTTGTAGATTTTGAGACTGATTGAGCAACTCGATAGAAAGATCCTTAGCCCTTGAATTGTTCATGAATTGTTCATGAATGCTTCTCATCTCAATGCTACCATGCTACAATGTTCATGGTATTTTTTTTATTTGACTTTTAAAGGACGGTGGATGAAGAATTTGGAATTTTTTTTTTCGCAGTTCCATAAAAAGAATGGACCACATTGAAGTTTCTTTGATTCCCTTCATCTAGAGGTTTTTCCGCCTTTATAGTCTTCATAAAACTTCTTTCTTGAATGCCATGAAATTGATTGAGACTAGTTTAGAAGGACGACATTATCTATAACCTCGAGTCTTATTTTTGAATTCTTTATTCCATTGTCATGAAAATTCGAATTGGATAAATGTGTTTGAGCTATTTTTCAACTCTTGAATCCTTTATCAAATTTGTTGGTAAGTTCATTTAGAGGTAGAAATTGGTTTGAAAAAAAATAGTTAATCATAGCTTCTTCCTAAAATTGAGGCTCTTCTCCTCAAGATTTAGCTACTTTGGAGCCTGTCCCAAAATGTTGCCAAAATCCTTATTTATAGCTCAATCTTCCACCACTATTGTTGGTTCGGGAATCAACTTTTTTTTAATTATTTTCAAGGACGTGGGCTGCCTTTTTAACTCAATTATGGTTAGTCTCCTTGCTTTTTAGGCCATTTTCATGTACTTAGTTATTCATTTTTGTATGAATCAAACAATTTAACAAAAATAAACGATTTTGAAACAATGTTTCAAGAAATTCAAGCACTTAGAGCAAAAACATAGGCATGTAAAGAGTTTGGGGTGAAGCAAGCGTGGGCCTAGATGTGTAATGAAGGCTGCATCATGGGTTATTGGATGTGCACTTGTGGGCGGTGATGGTTGCAAGCGTGGGCTAGACAGCTGCGACGCGTATGTGGACCTGGAGCCCTGCTACTGCTTTGGGTTGCTACCTAGATTAGGTCCAACCCGACCCGATTCAGATCTTTTGGAGCTTCTCTTCTTCACCCGCTTTTGCATTTTCAATTTCCGTCTTCTTTGACGATGCTCTTTGGAGGTGCTCCGATGTTTATGTACGACAGTAACACCTCTAAAACGTAAACAATCACATTGGTATGGATTGGCAAATAGAAATTGAAAATGAATGGAGTTAGATTTCAATGAAATCGAGTATTATAGGTAATAATGATCCTCCGTTTTTTCAACATTGATTGCTCTTGGAGTAGGACTAATATTATACCAATCTAAAAATAACTTTATTTCTCAAACTACCTTAATCTTTAAAGAACTAGGAGTGTCATTCATCTTTTCATTCTCACGTAACCTTTTTAAATGGATGGTTTTGACAAATTACCCGAACGAATACTATCCCTCAAATGCACAAAATCTTCACTTCTCTAACTAAAAGTTGTACAGATCTTTCTTCGTAACTCAAGTTTTCATAAAAGGACAAAAATTTGTAATCTATCACATTGGATTGGTCTATTCTATACTTGCGAAGTTTAGACACGTGGAACACGTTATAAACTAGAACTTTGAAGAGATAAATGAAGCATGAGCTTAATTAGCCATTATGAAAAGCTCTTCGTGGATGACTTAGGTCATGTTGCCTACCATAAATGGTAAGTTTTTAGGCCTTAAATCAGATTAACCTTTTATAAGATTCCATTAAAATTTAGGTAACTCGAGGAAGACTAAGGCTCTTAAGTAAGGTTTAAGGAGTCCAAGGGAAGAGACCTAAGCAAGTTATTCCAATTTGATAAAAAATTTGGACGGTTAATTGGTTATAGAGAATAAATTTTAACGTGTTTAATCAGAAAAAAAATAACAAAAAAGGAACCAAGGGTTTTTAGAAAAGTTTGAATTTTTTTAAAAATTAATAATAAAATAATTTAAAATGGCAAGTTACCAAAATACCCTTAAAAGTACAAGATATTACACAAAGGCCCTTGATCACAAAATTTTATTCTCCAGGTAGCCTCCATAAAATCAATCAAACCTCAAAATCCAACTACTGGATTGAGCTATTGAGCTGAAATTCAGTATGTTCAAGACGACTCGAGAACGTGTTCCATCATTTTTCATGTTCTATGCTTTCATTTGTCTGCAATTTTCATTTTCTTTTTACAATTCTTTTGTTTCATTTGCCTCTTTCACCTAATGTCATTTTAGTTCATTTAATGTTTTTACCTTTTCTCATTCCATTCAACATAACTAGCGGATATTGTTTTATTTGAGCTTCTCTTTTGGACTTTCTCAAAAAAAAATAATTTAAGACACGTCTGAGTTTTCCACCCCTTTTAAAGATTGTTTCGTTCTCCTCCCCAACAGATGTGGGATCTCACAATTTCACCTTCCGGTCGTTTTCTCATTTTGATGCTAATTGCTATTGTAACAACTCTAAATTTTTACATACTCAGAGTCGCTACTAACGTCTTATGCTCTGCTAAAATGCAGAATACAACTCTTAAAAGAAAACTTTATCTCTAGTATAAATGTCGAAAACATTTAACACATCATTTTTTTTGGAAAGCACAGTTATGGTCTTATATGTTTAAATACGAAGTACAAGTTTAGATAAAATAAAAACAAATACAAAATAATTTAAAAAGGTGAAATGCAAAACAACTTATTCTAACTTAAGATTAGGAATTTAAATATGAGTCTACCCTATGCACGTGCCACAGTCTCTACTCGCGATGCCGCCGTCCTCCGTACATGTGCACCTTGACTTTACTTGCAAAATGATATGGCACACGACCGGAGTATTTTGAAGAATACTTCGTATATGGCCCCGCTATAGGGGCCATGCAAATGCAAACAAATGCAATCATGCTGTTGGGACCTATCTCTATTCTCTAGGGGTGGCTTCCAGTCTCGGACTACTATGGATTTGTTAGGTTCCTAGGGGGAAGGTTGTATCTAGGCTGAGTGACTTATCTCTCCTAACTACAAATCCCTAGGCTTATCATTAGTAATGGGTCTTGGAAAACAACAGAGTGTGCATGCAACGGCCGTCTAACATCATCACACATAATTCATGCAAATTAGACATACAAACTCAACGGGCGATGGCCTCCATCAGGCACCCGGAAAGCGAAATTTGCGCTCAACAAGGCGATGTCATCCCTCAAGTGCCTGAAACGCTGAGTTCACCTATTCAACATGAATTAAACATATGCATTCATATAGCGGAAGCTTAAAGCATACAAGCAACACTTGGATAATTCACCCAATACGCTCATAACAATTGATCTACCTAGTCTCATTCATGGAAAGCTAATCTAAGGCAAATGTACTAGTATGCCTACAATCCAAGCGAATCCTACAAGTATTTATTCCTAAATACCGAGTGATGGCTTGGTTGATGCGTGCCCTTTCGCTAGCGTCTCTACGCTCGTAGGGTGTCCAAAAATACTGATTATCCTAGATTATGTCCCTATTCACATAAAAATATTATTATAATAGGAATCAGGACAAACAGAAGGTAAATGAACGAAAAACAAGCCTCTCACGCGCCGACCACGCGCCAGCCATGCACAGGAAAGGACACCAATTGCAGGATGCATGCTCGACGACCACGCACGGACAGCTTCACGCAGTTGTAGGTCGGGTCCGTTCGGCCAGCATTCCGATTTTCTGTGGTTCGGCCTGGTTTCTATGGGTGACACGCGTCATCGTTCTGCTGGAGCTATGTCGCTCCAGCCGATGCTCGACGCGTGTTGCCACCTGCTGAGCCGCGCTCCGCCGCCCGCCATCCGCTGTCTCTTCTTTCTTCTTTTTTTTCTTTTCTCTCTCTCCGGCAATCCGTAGCCCTTTTTTGATTCACCGTTTTCCAATTTTCATATCTTTTGATCCGGAGCTCGGATCAATATGGTTCCTTCGGTAAAGTTCTAGATCGTGTTGAGGGCTACGTCTTGGTATTTTTTTCATGATTTTATCCTCAACATAGAACAAGATTTGAGCCACAAAAGTTTGCTTATCGTTCTTAGACGATTCCCGGATTTCTGCCAAGTTTCTTCACGAAGTTAGCTTCCCTAGATGAACGTATTCAAACATTAGGTCCCGATTCGTAAACGTTAGTCTTGTTGAAAATAAACTTAAATGAGGGAGAGAAAAAACACGAAAGTAATTATGAATTTTTTGTTTTAAATTCGGTCAAAAGTCATACATAATTTAAGAAAGAAGTGGCTTCTGTGTGAGAAAAATTACGGGACAGTTATGACCAATTTTAGCTTTAGGAAAACCTATAAGAAGGCTATACTTATAGTTGTAATAGCAGGGAACAAGAAAGAGTTACAGAGCAAAAGAACCAGAATAGAAAGTGTAATAGAAAAAGGCTTTTGAGAATTTCTTTGTTCTCTCCCCTCTTGACACCCCTTCAAAGTTTCATGAGACTTATCTAAACAAGTTAGTTTCAGAGCGAGAATCTATTTTCTACAAATTAGTATCGGAGCGGCTTTTAATTTCTACAAATTGGTATCAGAGTTGATGGCGAACATGATGGGACAAATGCCGCTACCACGATTGACGAATACGAACTACGAGAATTGGAGCATCCAAATGAAAGCTCTTCTCGGTTCGCAAGACACATGGGAGGTGGTTGAAGAAGGTTTCGAAGAACCGAAGGATACCACGGGTTATACGACGGCGCAAAATAAGGCGCTAAAGGGAACACGATCAAAGGATAAGGCAGCATTATTCATGCTGTTCCAAGCTGTTGACGAGTCGGGCTTTGAGAAGATTGCAAGGGCAACTACTTCAAAAGAAGTGTGGGACACTCTAGAAAAGGTGTTCAAAGGAACCGACCGAGTCAAGCAGGTGCGTCTCCAGACTCTGCGTGACGAGTTGGAGAGCATGAAGATGAAAGAGCCAGAAAATGTATCTGACTATATTACACGTGTACAAATCGTGGCGAATCAGCTAAATCGGAATGGAGAAATGTTACCCGAGACGAGGGTTGTAGAGTAAATCTTGAGGTCGTTAACAGACAACTTCGAGAATGTCATATGTGCCATAGAAGAGTCGAAGGACCTGACGAAGTTCACAGTCGATGAGCTTGCCGGTTCTCTCGAGGCACACGAGCAATGCAAGAAAAAGAAGGAGGAGCCACTCGATCAAGCGCTTCAGACGAAGGCAACAATAAAGGATGGAAAAGTTCTCTACTCACAAAATTTTTGAGGTAGAGATCGTGGAAGCCGCGGAAATGGTCGAGGTGGTCAAGACAATAGTTACGAAGAAAACTACTAGGAGAAGAGATTGTCGAGCCAAGCAATTGGCGTGGAAGAGGACGCTATCAAGGACGCGGTCAAGGATACAATTCCAACATCTAGTTCTTTAAATGTCAGAAATATGGCCACTATGCAAATAATTGTAACTCCGACAAATGTTACAATTGTGGCAGAATGGGTCACTTTGCGAGAGATTGTCGAGCCGAAGAGAAGGTGGAAGAAACCATCAACCTGGCCTTGGATGACGCAACAAGGGGAGGCATCCTCTTGATGGCTCAAAACGAAGAGCTGAACACAAAGGAGATGGCGACGCGCAAGATGATGGCGGTAGTCTTGAGGTGGTAGAAACTGTTAGAAATGAGGTGATACGCAGCGGATTTTGTGCAATCGCCGTATCGGAGACGAGAAAATCGAATAAAGATGAACAACTGAAGAACAGAGAGCCTGAGCTCGAAGAGAGAGACCTCCAATGGCCGGAAAAGCAATTCGAGGAAGAATGAAGAAAGAGGATGAAAATTGAAGAAGAAAAGAAAGAGCTGAAAACAAAAGTTGAAAGGTTAGAGAAGAAAATTGCTGAGCTGAATGAGAGTTCTGCCTATCTCAAACAGGAGAAGGAAGAGAATGGGTAGATAATCTCTAAACTTGCGAAGAAAGTTGAAGAATGTGTGAAGAAAGAGAATGACCTATTAATGGAGATTGAGGGTCTAGTGGACCAGCTAGTGAGGGAGAAGAAAGATATAGAGATATTGACTCAACAGAGAAACTCACTCGACGTGAACCTCAAGTCCAACTGGAGGCAGTGAATTTACGACGCACGATTAAGACACTCACTCGTGATAAAACCAAATTGGAGGAAACAAGAATGCTAGTTGTAAAAGTCGTTGTGGACTTACAAAGGGAATTGAGTAAACTGAACGAAGCCATGATGTCTAAGTCAAGCGTGGTTTAGAACTGGAGAAATGAAGAGTTGGAGTCTCAGGGGCTATTCTCGAGAAGATCCAAATGAAGTCTCATTAGAGAATGACAACCCTATTTTGACGCTCGAGGAAAAAAAGAGAAAATTGAGGAAACCAAGACTGAGATCGAGAAAACGAAAACGCCGCAGGTGGAATCATTGAATAGAACATTTAAGTTTATGCGGGAGTTTTGTTGGAAATAAACTTAAATGAGGGAGAGAGAGAAAAAAGGAAAGTAATTATGAATTTTTTGTTTTCAATTTCGGTCAAAAGTCATACGTAATTTAAGAAAGAAGTGGCTTATGGGTGAGAAAAATTACGGGGCTGTTATGGCCAATTTTAGCCTTAGGCAAACTTATAAAAAGGCTTTTACTTATCGTTGTAATAGCAGAGAATAAGGAAAGACTTACAGAGCAAAAGAAGCAGAACAGAAAATAATAGAAAAAGGCTTTTGAGAATTTCTCTGTCTCCTTGTCTCTCCCCTTTCGACACCCCCTTCAAAGTTTTGTGAGAGTTATTTAAACGAGTTAGTTTCAGAGCGAGCGTCTATTTTCTACAAATTAGTATCGGAGCGCCTTTTAATTTCTACAAATTGGTATCAGAGCAAGTTTATTTTCTACAAGTCTCGGATATGGGAAACATTCAAGAACTCACCTCGACTCTGGACGAAGTCTTCGCGGCAACTCCTCGATTCTCCCAAACCCACTCGTAGTCTTCCCTTTCTTTTTGGTGGCCTCTATTTGGGCCGATTTATTTTTATTATATTATTTTTCAGCGTTACAAACTCTCCCCACCTTAGGGACTTTCATCCTCAAAAGTTGGAGTCTCTTGGAAGAGTTCGAGATGGGCTTTCTTCATGTCTTCTTCTTGTTCCTAGGTTGCCTCTTCTTCACGGTGGTTACCCCATGAGACCTTCACCAAGGGAATGACTTTGTTACGCAATCTCCTGGTGTCTCAAGCTAGAATCCTGCTAGGTTTTTTTTTTTCCTCGTAAGACAGATCTTTCTGAAGGGGAAGCGTTTCGTGCTCGATCACATGTGTAGGGTCCGAAGTGTACTTTCGCAATATGGACATGTGGAACACATTGTGTACGGTGGCAAAGTTCGGTGGTAGGGCAATCTTGTTAGATAAAACCTGAGTTTTTCATTTTTCCTTATTTAGATTCACACGATTTCAGAATACCTCTGTTTGACCATTTGACAAACACGTCGAATGGATCACCAAAGTTTTAGACGACAATTTTGTAGGGAGTGGCACAGATTTAGTTGGCCACTCTCCAGCCATTTTTAGGATAATTTATATTTAAATAGGAAATCTGTTTAGAATATCAAACAACATGATTTTAAGTGCAGTCAAAATTTCAGCATTTCTCTCTCTTTGTTATTTTTAGGCATTTTATTTTTTCTTCCAACAACCTCTTGT
Source organism: Cucurbita pepo subsp. pepo (assembly GCF_057944985.1). Lineage (NCBI taxonomy): Eukaryota > Viridiplantae > Streptophyta > Magnoliopsida > Cucurbitales > Cucurbitaceae > Cucurbita > Cucurbita pepo. The sequence continues at coordinate 13,784,983 of NC_141798.1, forward strand.
CGAAGATTTCCTCTCACCGAGAAGAAGGGATTTCCCTGGATGATTATCGAAATCCAACAAATCTTGTAGGCCACAGTCGCAACTCGCTCTAGAATTTCGAAGGGGCCTACGAACCTTGGGCTCAATTTTCCCCTCTCTATGAACCTCAACACTCCTCTCATAGGGGCTACCTTCAAGAAGACATGGTCACCCACCTCGAATTCGAGGTCCCTACGCAAACCTGCATAGCTCTCCTAACAGCTCTGCGCGGTGAGTATTCTCTGTTTGATTTTCTATACCGCCGCATTGGTGACCTAAACTAACTCTGGTCCCAGTAGTTGTTGCATGTCTACCTCCTCCCAGAACACTAGTGTTCGACACCTATGCCCTTACAATGCCTTGAAAGGGGCCATCTAGATGGTTGCTTGGTAACTGTTGTTGTAGGCAAGCTCCATCAAGGCAGGTGTTCGTCCCAGCAACCAAAGAAATCTATGACACAGGCTCACAACATATGTTCTAGGATCTGATTCAGCCTTTCGGTCTGTCCGTCCATTTGAGGGTGAAACATTGTACTGAATCTCAATTGGGTTCCTAGTGCTTTTTAGAGACTTTTCCAAAACTGAGAGGTGAACCTAGTGTACCGATCTGAGACTATGAACACTGGCACCCCGTGCAGGCGTACTATCTCCTTGATATATAACTAAGCCCACCGATCCACTCGATATGTAGACTTGCCTGGAATGAAGTGAGTTTTTTTGGTTGGTCTAAACCCAATTATCCAGATCATGTTAAGATTCTGCTTGGTCTTTGGTAAGCTCGAGATAAAACCCATACACTTTACTTCCCATTTAAGGGTTGTAGCAATCTTGTTGGGCGCTATCTCTGGACCTTCCCCTGCTGACAGGTCAAACATCGTCTTACAAAACCTGCCATGTCTCCCTTCATCCTTGGCCACCCATAGCATCCCTTCAGATATCTTCGTACTTCCTGGGTGGAACGTACCATATGTATTGTGCGCTTCAGCTATAATGTCTTTTAGGATTTCCTCGTCTGGGGGGAACACACAGGCAATTTTTGCCAGTAGGCCTCCATCTGACGAGATGGGATACCCAGTTGGTCTCTCCATCGATGTCCGACTCCACACTTTACTGAGTTGTTCATCAGACCTTTGGGCGTCAATAACTCGTTTTCATAAAGTGGGTTGCATGGTCATCTATGCTATCTTAGCGGTACCACATTTAACTGCAACCTCGATTTCTAGCATTCTTCATCTCATCTTGTAACTTCCCTTGCTTGGTGATCAATGCAAAAGTATGAACGATCTTCTTGCTTTATGTATCAGCTACATTGTTGGCCTTATGATACAGAATCATGATGTCTTTATCAATTCCGACCATCTTCACTGTCATATATGTCATTCCATCTGCATGACCAAGTACTTGAGGCTCTTTAGTCGATGTATGCTTGCACTTTTCTTCATGCTCGTAATGTTGCCATATCTCCATGGCAAGCACAGCTGCCGCTAATTCAGGGTCATGGATACGGTAATTTCGTTCGTGCTCCTTCAGTTGCCTTGAAGTGTAAGCTACTGTCTTACCCTTTCCATAAGCACATGCCCTAAGCCCTTACATAAGACGTCTCTATACGTTACAAGGTTGTCTGACCCATCTAGAACTGATACAATCACCAACCTTTGCTTAAGTTCTTGGAAACTCTGTTTGCCTACTGGTATCCAATCGAAGGGCTTGCCCTCCTTGGTTAACCGTGTAGGCGTTGCAGAGATCCTAGAAATATCTTGTACGAGTCTCCTGCAAAATTTTCAGAAACTTCATACCTAGGTGACTATGTCAGTTTTGGCCACGTCATAACTATCTCGGATGGCCAAAACTTGCACTTGGAGAACTTAGCATACAATTGATGTGTTCATAACACCACCAAAACCATCCTCAAGTTTTTGCTGTCATATTGTCAAAGGTGACTACAATGATGATAGCAGGAAAGTCTCATGGACCTTCGATTTGTCTAAACTTAAACTTTTACAAGGCATTCTTCAGGTCGAAGGGACTTATCAGTAGACTCACCTTCCTCATGACTCTTGAAGGTAAACCTCCGACATGTCCCTCTCTTTAAATCCTCATAGAAGGTATCTTGATTTGTTGAGACCTTTACGGTCCTTACTACCTCACCAAAAACGGCCTCGTAATTGCATCTCATTTGGTCAACACAGGCCTTTCCTCACAGTGATATGCCCTGTCACCTAGTTCTCTTGAGTATTAATACTCATTTGAGCTACGTACGGGCTCTTTTGGAAGTAAGGGATCCTTGCATGAGTTTTTTGCGCGCACCTTGGCTAGCTCCTGCAGTATCTTTATGACTGAGCTAGTCGCGTCTCCTCTCGTAATGATTTCTCATCACTAGCTTTTTCGGGCACGTGAACCTTTCAAGTTCTTGTACCGTATCTTAGGGAACCCTCTGAAGACTCTTGTTTGGTAGCTATCCTCCCTCAAACTTTGAGGATGCTACGTCAGTGTCTTCTGTAAGACGTATCATGTCTCTACTAGTTTTACCTCTTTACAAGTCACCATCTGACTACCCTCCGGTGGTCTTCAGCATCACGTTGTCTAGGAATTCTACCTTTGTCTGAGCATGCTTCACAAGTACGACGTCACACTCATGTGTGTAGTTAGAATCCTGCTCTTTGTAATCTAGGTAATGTATGCGAGGGTAGGTTCTTAATAACACGCATCTGGGCTTTCTCTCTCCAAATGGCCATAGCGTGACCACAGCTTGACCTCTTTTCCTGCTGTTCTCGACCCCAAGGTTTACCAAACTACCTTGACGATTCTACGTCCTTTACTTTGTGAGCATGCCTATGCTGACTAAAGAATAGATTAGAACTCAATTTTATGGTCCTAACAACCACATGCTGCCTTTGGACTTGGTCCTCTCCACCAAAGTCCAAAGTCCAAAGCGACTTGTTATCTATTAGGTAATCCATCAATAGGAATATCTTGCACCCCATATCTCATTAGTGGCAAAGCACACATCATACTTTTGGAAGTCCATAACTGAAACTTAGCTCGTGAAGATTCCGACCGACCTTGAAGCCATGACCTCCATGGGTTCACTCTCAATGTTGGTGAATCTTATTTCTCGACCTTCACTTAACCAAACTCACTAGTGAAATTGGTTTGCTTGAGAGGTGCATAATTTCTATAGTGGTCGCCCTTGTCTGTAAGAACTTTGTCTGGGTCTACTATGTGGTTTGCCCTAAGGCATGCTCTATACTGTCTAGGCCTACGATGTGGTCACAAAGGAGGCATGCTTGACATCTAGAATTATGGTCATGGGAGACTGAATCATAGGTATACCATCTATTACTAGACCTTAGAAAGTATGATGTACATCTCTATGGGTTGGACATCACGCACTCTGTGGAGTCACTCCTTTGTCTTCCTAAGGCCAATAAGCTATAACGTGAATCCTCTCGGCCTCCTCACAATAACTCAAATCTAGCACCGACAGTAATAGAGTGAACATTCACTGTAACCATAGTTACCACTTAACACCTTAAGGCGTAATCATAGTTACCACTTAACCCAAGGCAAACATCAAGTTATTACATATCATAGCCTACTTAACCCAAGGCGTAACCATAGTTACCACTTAACCCAAGGCAAACATCAAGTTATTACAGACTTACAACATATCATAGCCTACTAAAACCTGACTACTCTGATACCAATTTGTAACGACCTAGGCCCACTGCTATATTGTCCTCTTTGGACTTCCCCTCAAAGCTTTAAAACGTGTCTACTAGGAGAAGGTTTTCACACCCTTATAAAGGGTGTTTTGTTCTCCTCCCCAACCAAGGTGGGACATCACATAATTCAATCTCACTTATATCGAGCATTCACCTATTTTGAATATAAAGTTAATTAATTGAATAAAAAAATCAAATTCCATGTTTTCATTTTCTCTATTGTGTTTGGTGATAAAACTTAAATTTAAAAAGTAAGCCCATTATTTCACGCTGATTTTGATCATATTCCCATATTTTTACTTTTCTTTATCTCCGTACATTTTTTTAATTCTGTTGGGCCATTTTGGATGAATTCTGATATCCTTTTCTTTCCTAAGAATGAATGTGTATCATTCTTTTCTTTACTAAGAATGACGATGTATCATGCTAACTCTGTTTTCAATAATTCTTATTTTCACGAAATCTAACCTATTGTGACAAATTGTTTTGCACATCCTTATGCCTAAAACCATTTTTATTTATTTTTATTATTTATTTATTTATTATTATTATTATTATTTATTTTATTTATTTTTTTTTTTGTAGGAGAGAGTTATTGATACGTAACATAGAGGTATGTTAGGGAAGGAGAGGTGTTTTGTTACTTCTTTTACTTTTCTTTATTTTATTATTATTTTTACGATTGTTACCGCTATTATCTTAGCATCACCTTCATGCCTTCCTCCCTCGCAAACAACTATATTTACTGTTTTAGTCTAAGAAAATAAACACGATTACCCTATGCATGTGTCATGGTCTCGAGTTGCAATATCGTCGTTAGCCGTACAAGAATATCTTACCTTAACTTGAAATAGAAGTAGCACGTGGCTTGAGTATAGTAGTAAGTGACCCCACTATTGAGGGTTACATGTAATAACATGCAAATGCAATGATGGGACCTATCATAACAGTCTATTTTCATATGGTACTCTCCTAAGCTTGAATGTGTACCATATACTCTGCACACATCTCATACGTGCGAGTATAGACTCACTAATCAGTTTGCACACCGTTGGACACTAATCAGTTTTCACATGTCGTATCATAATAATATCATATCATAAATACTTTGTGGTCATATTGTTCCGGAACTTATCATAGTCTTAACATTCTTATACCTATCGCAATCAGATCGTTACATGAACGTACCTTAGTCATATCGTTATAGGAACGCATCCTAACACTATCGTTCTATCAATCTATTATAATCTTATCCCTTTCTACCCATAACCTAACCATATTCTTTTATCAATCGATCGTGACCATATCATTTTTATCAATTTCTCATATCCATAGCACTTCGATACGTAACCTAACCTTAACGTTTCATGAATATATCTTACTCCTATCATTACATCATGTTTAGTGCATTCTTCTCATATCCTATCTCAAACATATCATTGAACACATCGTATTGTAAGTATTTTTATACAATTCACATATTATAACATATACATATCATATCATAAGCATATCGATGCATAAAAAATTCACACATATCAATATATATGACACGTGCAGAACTATGGGGCAAGTGTCAACATGAAATGTAACCATACCGATAGTAAGACCACTTAATTAGTTTAGGTTGGAGCCACCAATTTTTCGTTAATGAAAATTCAATTTTGTCCTTTGCATCCAAGTCAACCTATGTAAACCCATAACATCAATTTCAAGTCAACTCTCTGTATTTTATGAGACTCTAGTGTTAGATTTGATGTGAAGCGAGCAAAGTCTTGGAATGTTTATTTATATTTGTTATAATATTATTTCTATAAAAGCCAATTAAAATTTTTAACACTTTCCAAATCTTGTTTTTGGTTGTCTGTTTCACTTCTTTTTTCTTTTACTTTGTTCTAACATTTCTTCTCCTTCTTTTTTCTTTTACTTCTGTTAATTTTTTTTAAAAATTATGTTAGCCATTACTTTTGGTCAATTTAATCCATTCTTTTTTTTTTTTTTAATTCATTCTTCCTCTCTTTTTTTGTTTCTTTTTTTTTAATGTTAACAATTACTTTAGGTCAATTTAATTAATTCTACCTTTGGTTCTGCTATGGATTATGACATATCTTTGATAAATAACACTAAATAATTGGTGAGCTCCAAATCTCTCCTCAGTTAAATCTGCACCGTCTCCTCTAATTACTAAGAGGCATTTTTGTTTGTTTTTTTTCGTTTGAGAAGATGGTTGAGAGATCTCACAAGTAGATCAAACCGTTCTCTCTTTTCTTAATTTATTAATTGATTTTGTCTTATTCATTATTATAATTTATTTATTATTATTATTTTAATTATTTTATTTTTCGAGTGTTACAGGACCTCATAAAATTCCTACCCATTCGGGTTTGACTTTCTTCTCACTATTAGTGATGATTTTACTCGATGTATTTGAGTTTTTCTTATGCAACATAATTCAGAAGTTCATCATTTGTTAATGAACTTTGTTAAGTTCGTTCAAACTTAATTTCATACTACTATCAAGATAGTATGATTGAACAATGGGACTAAGTTCCTATCTTTGCAACCATTTTTTACTTCCTGTGACATTAGCATATTTGTGTCTATACTTCACAACAAAATGGAGTCGTAGGACGTAAGCATCGTCATATCCAAAATGTAGCTAGGTCTCTTCTCTTTCAGTCATAGGTTTCACTTAATTTTTGGGAGAGACTAACTGTTGTTTATCTTATAAATAGAACACCATCACAATAGTTATCTAACAAGACACCCTTTGAAGCACTTTAAAAATGACCACTTGCATTTCCTCATCTTAAAGTTTTTTTTTTTGCTGTAAATGTTATGCAACTGTAGTACATCCTAAGCAAAAATTTGAACTTCGGGCAATACCTTGTGTTTTCGTAGGATATCGTTGTGGTCACAAAGGTTACAAGTTGTATGACATGCAATCTCACAAATTCTTTATCAGCCGTGATGTTAAATTTTGTGAAGATAATTTTCCTTTTTCATCAACTTCACAAACTTTGACATTAGCTCATTCGACTTTCATTTTGCCACTTCATGATTCATCCTACTCAAACATCTATTCTAATCCTATCCCACCTTCTATTCCTTCACCTTCTATTTCACCATCTCTTCCATCTTCTATTCCTTCTTCAGATTTACCCACTAATTCTAATCCTAATCCACCTGATACGATTCCATTCTGACGTTCAACTCATACCAAACAACCTCCAGGTTGGGTTAATGATTATGAGATGTCTTCTATAGCCAATCATTTAACCTCTAGTTCAAGTCCCAGCATTGGCACGAGGTATCCCTTCATGATTACCTTTCATTCTCTCATTTTTCACCTACTCAACGTGCTTTTCTAGCTTTTATTACAACCTAGACAAAACCTAAAACCTATGATGAGGCAGTTGGCGACCTATTATGGCAGCAGGCTATGAATGCTAAAATTGTAGCTTGGAACGTAATCATATTTGGTCTCTCGTTCCTCTACCTCCTGGACATAAAGCTATTGGTTGTCGTTGGGTGTACAAGATTAAATACAACTCTGATGGTTCTATTTAACATTATAAAGCTTGATTGGTAACAAACGGATACTCTGATGGTTCTCTTACAACAAAACTTACTACACTTCGTTGCTTACTCACTGTTGCTGCTGCTCGAAAATGGTTCACTCATCAAATGGATGTTCAAAATGTCTTTCTCCATGGTAATATAGAAGAGGAAGTCTACATGTCTTTACCACTAGGTCTTCGCCGATAGGGGGAGAATACAATATGTCAGCTACATAAATCTCTTTATGGGTTAAAACAGGCTTCTCGCCATTGGTTATGGATATTCTTTATCACTATACAAGATGCAGGCTACACTCAGTCCAAAGCAGATTACTCTTTATTTACTAAGAGTAAGTTACTTCTTTCACTGCCGTTCTTATCTATGTTGATGATATTTTGTTGAGACAATGATTTCAAATAAATTCAACATTTAAAGACCAGTTTAATCGAGAAATTCCTTATCAAGGACTTATGGAATTTTAAATATTTCCTAGGCATTGAATTTTCTCGATCTAGAAAATGAATTTTTATGTCTCAAAGGAAGTATGCTCTAGACATTCTTCAAGACACAGGTCTTACAGGAGCACGTCCAGAAAAATTTCCTACGGACCAAAATCTGAAACTTTCTTTAAGTTTCAATTGGAAGATTAATATATTTAACTATTACTAGGTCTGACATAGTGTATTCAGTTCATATGCTTAGTCAATTTATGCATGAACCAAGAAAACCACATTGGGAGGCAACTCTTCGAGTTCTGAGATACCTCAAAGGTATTCCTGGTCAAAGACTTCTACTCCCATCTGAAAACAACTTGAGATTACAAGCATATTGCGATTCTGACTAGGGTGGTTGTCGAACTTCCAGACGGTCTATTTCTGGGTTCTGCATTTTCCTCGAAAATTCAATTATTTCTTGGAAGTCTAAAAAACAAACCAATGTATCCAAATCATCAGCAGAAGTCGAGTATCGAGCTATGACAAATACTTGTTTAGAGTTAACTTGGCTGAGATACATTTTTCAAGACTTGAAAGTTCCACGGTCCGAACCAGCATTATTGTATTGTGATAATTAAGCAACATTACATATAGCCGGCAATCCAATTTTTTACGAACGTACGAAGCACATTTAAATAGATTGCCATATAGTTTGAGAAAAGTTACAAGCTGAATCATCAAATCGTGTTATGATTCGACTAAAATGTAATTAGCAGATATTTTTACTAAAGCTTTGGTAAGACAACAATTTGATTATGTGAAAGACAAGTTGGGTGTGATTGACCTACACTCTCCAACTTGAAGGAGAGTATTAAGATGTCAAGATATTGGGGAATATATTTAGTGGTATAATTAGTTATAGAATATATTTTAGATATCTGTAATCAGTTGGTTAGTAACATATTTTATCTTATCTTATTTTCAGAATTTGGTCAGTAATATATTTTATCTTATTAAGATGATTAGTAGCATATTTTATCTTATTTTTCAGGATTTTGTTAGTAGTATATTTTATCTTATTTTTCAGGATTTTGTTAGTAGTATATTTTATCTTATTTTCATAATTGGGTCAGTAGTATATTTTATCTTATTTCTAGGATTTAGTTGATAACTTGTACCCTATTTATATATTGTGAACCTAATGAAGATCACACTTTCGATCCCACTTTTGCTTCTCATTCTTAACACACCTGCTCTAGAATTGACTCCCAGCCTCGATTAGTTTCTCACTAACCTGAAAAACATGGAAAACATGGAATGCCTTGACTCGATTTTCACGAGCTGCAACTTGCTAAAAACTTAAAAACATGAAAAGACACGTAAAAATGAAGTGTAAAATTTTTTGCATTTAAAATAAAACATAAATACAACTTAATTATAAATTCAAGTTTAATGTTCAAATACATGGGCCATATAAAGAAAATAATTTTAAAATATTTAATTAGTTGGAAATGGTGTAGATCTGTATGGCGCCTGCTCCATATCTGCGTCTCGACCTCGACAACTCCTTATTTGCCTGACAAAGATGAGAGAACTTGAATGAGTACAAAGACTTAGTAAGTAGGCTACGTGTAGACTTTTGATCATATCCTTTGTATGCTAGGAAACCACACCCCTTCTTAACTTGTTATATTGCAAGTACCTAGGTTCTTCGGTTCTGTTTTTGACTGGTGAGTTCTTATCATGACCTAGCATGAGGATCTAAATCTTTGGATTTTGAGGTATCAACCTTGGTTATGATCTAAGTACCTTAGTACTAATGTTCTGGGTTCTTGTCTTTAAAACTTGGATTTTAATCCATATCCTAGTTCTTGATTGTGAGTGTAATACTTCCTAGATTAACATACTTAAATTTCAGAACTTAATTCCTAATAATCTTCGTGGTTCTAAGAGAAATTCGAGGACAAAGGACTCAAGAACTTCGGATCTTCCTAATAATCTTTGGATCTTCCTCGTTTCTTGACAGTTTTAGATGGTTCAAAAGTTCAAAGTGCTTCTCCTTGAGGTTCTCTGAAGGTTTTGTGAAGGAAGCTCGACCGAAATTGGACTCCAAGTGGGCAGAACGGAGTGGATGACGATTTGAAATAGTAGAGATCATCTTAATCATGACCGACATCTAAACCCTAAATTATTTTAGAGTTTACATCTAAAATATTAGATCCATATTGAACTCTCATCCTAAATACATGAACATATACTTAAATCGCACCATCCCACTTAAAATGTTGCCTACTTTTTTTTTTTTTAACATAAAATAACTTACAAATTATGTTTTTTATTTATTAAATATGATTAAAATTTCAAGTGCATTTAAGAAGTAAATAAAAAGAAAACATAAAATTATTGGAAATTGGAAGGGTTTGCCAAAGTTTGACCTTTCTCTACGAATGGTCCGACAAACAATCAATAATAAAAGTGAGAAGCAAAGTAATCAAAGTGATAGAAGAAAAAGTAGAGGGATGAAAAAGTAGAGGGATGCGTGTATACTAATTGAGTTCAACTGAAAAAAATATTTTAAACTAACTAAAATTTTTTAATTGGTTAAGCTAGTGACTCGAATAACTCTAATAGAGTTCATAAACCAACCAAAGCCAACCTTTTATATAAGAGATGGGTTGAGTTGGGTTGTTTGGTTGTTCTTTTTTAATTATTTAAAAAAATCTTACTTATCAATAATACATGTTACATTAGTAACTAAAATTTCAATGAAACATTCAAAGTCATAACGTATCACTAACATCGATGACAAATATCAAATATTCCTAATCTTCATAATAATTTTTAAAATAGGGTAGGGTTGAGTTGGATTGTAACCCTATTTTTGGATTGGTTGGATTAACCCAACAAAAAAGAATGGCAATACATCAATTGACTCGAATTTTCGATTTTCTAAAAATTCAACCTAATCTAATTGAAAAAGAAAATCTAACCCAATCCAATTCATTGGCTAGTCCGGTTCTCGAATCATATGAACACTCTAGTCAGGCTAAATGTGCCCTCTAATCCTTTTGGATAATGCTTTCAAAATTATTTTTGAAGATGTGTAATAAATTATTTTTTGACGAAAGTGTTCAAAGTTTATGAGTGGTAAAGTTGATCTAAGAGAGAGGGTAGCGTTTTGCAGTGGGAGTTGGAAGTACTATAGACAGTGAATGGAAAGGAGTGGTGTAAATGACATATCATTGGAAGAGATCATGAAGTCTGAGATAGCATTTGTTGGCTTCCCAAAGTTTCCTTTTATAGTACAAAAGCTTCAATTTAGCAAACGTTTCCTCTCCTTTCTAACTTTGAACTCACACATGCACTACAAATTACAGAGCATCCCCCATGCCTCGCCACAGTAGCCTTTTCTACTTTCTATAATACCCAATAATGCACAATAATTTCAAATTAAAATAGCCACAACAATGCTCAAATTATTGCCACATGACGTTTTTTTTCTTTCGATTAAAAGTCACTTTTCATGGCCACTTCTTATCAGTTAAGAAATATAAATAATAAAGAATAAAATTTTTTAATAAAATGGTGGAAATTAAGCAAGAAATGGAGCCAAAATTCCTTCCCTCCTACCAAACCTACATAACATATTTTTGCATCAACACAATCCACAGTCTCAACAAATCGGGTTAAAAACTCAGTGCTCCAAAGGAAGTGATAAGAGAACATACCAAAAATAGAAGACAAGATGAGTTTGGTTTAGGTGGGATTGCTTACGAATTCTATTTGGAAGTCAACTTAAAAAAACAAAGTAAAAAAAAAAGGACAAACTATGTCGGTTCATTTAAACTACAAACGGCTTATGTCAACAAAAAGACTAGGCCTGCAGTCTTCTTTCTTGGCTTCCCAACAGTAAAAATCCAACACACCTTACTTTTACTCACTCTACCTCTCTACAAACCCATGATTTGATGAACAACGTACGAACGGATAAATTGGGCATTAAAAAAACATATTTCTACTAAGGTTTCGTACATCTAAGAGCGTGGAATGATTTGACATCTATGCTCCTACTGCTTTACTTTCGTAGCTTCATCTAAAATATTTCATCTTTTATGTCATTTCAATTATTGTTTCATTTTGTTCTCTTTTTATATTATTTCTTCCTTTCTATTTTTTAAAATTCTTCTTAAAACAATGTATAAAATTTCATAGTGTTTTCATTTAATTCTTTTAATTTCTTGTTAATCGTCATTTGAAATCTACCATACCCATCGCCGACCACTGTCCACCACCGTCGTGCCCCCATCCAGCAACCACCCTGTCGCCCACCCCCTATGGCAACCACAACTGACTGCCTACCTCCAAAGACCATTCCCCCACGCACCTTAGTGTTATCTTGATGTACCTATTGGATAGACAAACTTGGAGGACTATGACAAATAACTTCTCAAACAAATGAATAACTCACATTAGCATTTTGTTTAAACATGGTCTATTAAATCGGCCTATACATTATATTATAGAAAATTCTAATTAGGTCTTACAACTTTTAATTTATGCTCTCGTTTTAATGAGAATTCAGAATTTGGATTTGATAACTAATGGTTCCGAAATTCTCCTGCGACATGATCAGGTTGTTTACTCCTCGGTTCGAAGAGTGGAAATTATTCCCACATACTAACATAAGTTTTCTAGCATATTTTGTTCTTATTCACATGCATTCTAGAAAATTTTTGAAGAGGTCACCTAATATAAAATTACTTCAAGCAAGCAAGTTTAGTTTTCTTGTTTCAATGATTGAGTTACCCCAAATAAAGGTGTACCTTATTGGTATAAATAGTAACTTTTAATTGTTTTAAATCTTTAATAGTAATAGAATCTGGCAGGCTTCCAAAATCTGACCCAACCGTGACTAAGAGGACCAAAGAAAATCAAATAAAAATAAAAGTAAAAGATAAAAATCCAATAAATTTAAATAAGAAAAATATAAACAATGCCCAAATTAAATCAAATTATAAGAAATGTTGTTCAAAATTTATAAATGGGGATACAATTATAAAACAAAATACAAAAGACAACAAAATGTAAATTAAACTGACGCTACGGAACTACCTCCTCTGTGGCCACATAGCTTTCGAATGCTCCTCCACCTCGACCAGCATCCTGCGAACAGTTGAAAAATAAAGAGGAAAGGGGTGAGTATATAAATATACAGAGTAAGAAACTTATTTATAAGTTTTCATCGCATCCTTAACTTAGTAGGTATTCACGGGGTTTACTTTAGGCTCTTGGAAGTTCAGGCCTAGTTTCTACTACTACCTGAGTATCTAGGATGACTCGAAGTTCCAAGCAGTATTTAACTGCTCATGGACCCACTCTGGGTACAGAGGGTATAGTTCACCCATTTCTGGTGTCGCTGGTCTTTTGGGCGACAAATTTCATCTCTGGGATGAACTACTTTTCTATTCATAGACTTAGGTACCTTGCTCTGCCTAAGTAGTATGTAACCAATGTCCTAGGTCAAGGCACTACTTTGTAAAACTCTCTCTTTCTAGTGGGGACAACGTGGTGTGTGCTAGCCTGCTCTCATCATCCATGGAAAGTTAGCTGACGAACCCTACTCGCAGGACCATCTAGTCACCCAAGGTTGGGGGAGTGACCCCCCATGTGCTTGCCAGTTTCTAAGACTACCCGCATAATTTTACGTCGCCTCTCAAGATGATATGTTATGCACGATAATCCAACTGAACTATTGATCACATAACCCTAATCGACATAGGCCTTGCTCGACAGTACTGGTATTGGAGTGAAAAGGGAATTAGTAGCTCAGTTGACGCCGTACCAACTACTAACAATCTGGAGGCTACCTTTGTTTTGTTGAGTTGCTACAATCTCTCTTTGACCTTGGCAGCTTACTTTGCTTATGTAGTGAATGACGGGTGACTTGAATTGGAGTAAAACCTCATAAAATCATGATGAGACAATATGGTGATTTCCAGTCTAAACATCATCGACGGGAGGTTGGCTGGTCAATCCCTCAAAACTATAGAGTCACTTAAGCTTGGGGGATGCCATCTCCATGTTCTGGCCTACTACTAGGCTGTTCGACGTGGTCTCATGTGTTAGGATCGCACAACAACGCACACGCTCGATCTAGATGATCACAAAGAGAAGGATAGAGAGAATTGCAAGGAGAACTCTGGCTAAAAGGATTTTTTTTATTGATGACTTCAGGCATGTACAACAAGAGAGTACAAAGAATAGAAAAGTACATTTAAGAGCTTTACTGGACGGGATATATATATGGTTCAGTCTACTAAATATAGCTTTACCAGATTTAACCATCTACTATATATAGCGATTTAACCATCTACTATATATAGCTATGTACCATATATAGCTTTACCGGATATAGCCATTGACCAAGCTATAAATACAGGGAGCAGACTCCATAACTCAACAATTCTCCCACTTGGAGACTGATCCTACACCATACCAATTAGGGCTTTGCATAGCTTTAATTTTCCAACATCAACACATTTTGTCAACATGTCTGCTGGATTCTTTGCACCCTCTATCTTCTCCAAACACATATCGCCTTCTTCAACTAACCTGCGAGTGAAATGGTACCGTCTTCTAATGTGTTTTGTTCTTGAATGATAGACTGAGTTTTTCACCAACTGTATGGCACTCTGACTATCTGTATAAAGGATCTTCTTGCACTGCTTCCGGCCTAATTCTTCTAGATAGTCTGTCATCCATATCATCTCCTTTCCAGCTTCAGCTATGGCCACGTACTCAGCTTCAGTAGATGAAAGAGCAACGCATTTCTGAAGCTTAGACATCCAACTCACTGTTGTTCCATCTATAGTGTAGATATACCCAGATGTGCTCTTTCTGGAGTCTACATCTCCACTCAGATCAGCATCCACAAAACCTTGCAGAACTACTTTGCCATTGCCATAACAAAGTGTAGTATTGGATGTACCTCTCAGATATCTCAGAAGCCACTTCACAGCTTCCCAATGTTCCTTCCCTGGATTTGCCATGTACTTGCTAACAACTCCCACTGCATGTGTTATGTCAGGTCTAGTGCAGACCATAGCATACATCAAACTCCCAACTGCAGAAGCGTACGGAACTGATGCCATGTGCTCACGTTCCTCAACTGTCTTGGGAGATTGCCCCTTTGACAATTTAATATGATTTGCCAAGGGGGTAGTCCTGGGTTTAGCGTTATTCATCTTGAATTTGGACAACACCTTCTCAATGTACTGCTCTTGGGATAGATTTAATGTGCCAGCAGATCTATCTCGAGAAATCCTCATCCCAAGGATCTGCTTCGCTGCACCTAAATCTTTCATCTCAAATACTGAAGACAAGCTTGCCTTCAGGTGGTTTATCTCCCTCATACTTGATCCAGCAATTAGTATATCATCCACATACAGGAGTAGAAACACATAAAAATCAGTGTATTTCTTGAGGTATCAACACTGATCCTTTTCACTTCTGTGGAAACCACTCTTGCTCATGAAGGAGTCAAACTTCTTGTACCATTGTCTCGGTGCTTGTTTCAGTCCATACAAGCTCTTATTGAGCTTACACACCATGTGCTCCTTGCTTGGAGCTGCAAATCCTTCGGGTTGTTGCATATAGATCTCCTCATCTAGATCTCCATGTAAAAATGCCGTTTTTACATCCATTTGCTCAAGGTGCAAATTCTCCGATGCAACAATACTCAGTAGAATTCGGATAGTAGTTAATTTCACAACTGGAGAAAAGATCTCAGCATAATCAATGCCTTTTCTTTGTGAATATCCTTTAACTACTAACCGAGCCTTAAACCTCCTTCTGCCATCTGGTTCAACCTTGATTTTGAACACCCATTTGTTCAACAGAGCTCTCTTTCCTGTAGGCAACTCAGTCAGCACCCACGTATTATTCCTTTCAAGTGAGCTCATCTCATCATCCATGGCTTGCTCCCACTTAGTTGAATCTTCCACTTGTAGGGCCTCATCAAAGGACTCTGGTTCTCCTTCGTCAGTCAGCAACAGATAGTGTAATGAGGTTGAATATCTGTCTGGTGCTCTGGTAGTTCTGGATGATCTTCTCAACACCTGTTCAGGTGCAACTTGCTCCACGTCTGGTTCTTCAGCAATAGGATCAGCCACGTCTGGTTCTTCAGCAATAGGATCAGGAGTTTCTTGAGCTTCTGTTGTACCATCACTGTGTGAATTTTCTTGCCACTCAAATTCAACTCCCACTTGCTTCGTAGTCTCAGAGTTTATCTTCTCTCTGTCCTTGTACATGACATTTTCATCAAATGTCACATCACAGTGTCTTAGGATCTTCATATTTTTCTCATCCCAAAACCTATACCCGAACATGTCAAAGCCATAGCCTATGAAGTAGCATTTCACAGCCTTAGCATCAAGCTTATCTCTCTTCTCTAGATCAACATGAACATATGCAGTACAGCCAAAGGTTCTCAAGTGAGAGTACTTGAGTTCTTTTCCTGTCCATACTTCTTCGGGCAATTTGAACTTCAAGGGTACTGACGGCCCTCTATTAATCAAATATGCTGCTGTGTTCACAGCATCAGCCCAGAATGCCTTTGGCAATCCAGAATGAATTCTCATGCTTTTTGCTCGCTCATTCAAGGTTCTGTTCATCCTTTCTGCAATACCATTTTGTCTTGCCTTACCGGGAATTGTTCTTATTAATCTAATTCCCTCAGCTGCACAAAATATTATAAACTCTGATTTGTTGTACTCTCCTTCATTGTCAGACCTCAGGCATTTGATCTTCAAGCCGGTCTGATTTTCAACTTCAGCTTTCCACTTCTTGAAGATGGTAAACACATCTGACTTGTGTTTCAGAAAGTAAACCCATACCTTCCTGCTGAAGTCATCGATGAAGGTGACGTAATACCTTGATCCACCAAGTGATGAAACTGGAGATGGTCCCCAGACGTCTGTATGGACCATTTCCAACCGCACTTTCTTCGGTTCTCTGGCAGCCTTTGTGAAACTAACTCGTTTCTGTTTGCCCATAACGCAGCTCTCACAAAGACCCATATCAACAGATTTTAAGCCTTCTAAAGCTCCTTTCGCAGTCAGCATCTTCATTCCTTTGACGCTCATATGTCCAAGTCTATTGTGCCATAGACTTGAATTGGAAGCACTCTCAGCAGCAGCAGTCATGTTTATACACTCTGCAGTAGTGTATAAGGTTCCGGATTTTGTGCCACGCGCAACAACCATGGCGCCCTTCACAATCTTCCAAGAACTCTTTCCAAACTCTGCTGCATAGCCTGTGCTATCCAACTGACCAATAGAGATCAGGTTCTTCTTGAGACCAAGAATGTATCTGACATCTTGTAATGTCCATTGATTTCCTGCTGGAGTTTGTATGGAGACATCTCCCTTTCCTTCAATCTCCAAGGTTTTATTGTCGGCAAGATACACCTTCCCGAAATTTCCTGATTTGAAATTTCGAAACAATTCCTTACTTGGAGACGAATGGAACGATGCACCTGAATCCAAAATCCAGAATTCAGCTGGGCTATCCACACTAAGGATTAAAACGTCCTCAGCATCTTCTGTTGTGTATATAGAATCATCATCATCTTCAGATTTATGATTCTGCTTCTTCTTTAGCTTTGTACAATCTGTCCGAAAGTGTCCTTTTCCCCCACAGCTCCAACACGTTACGTTGGGTTTGTTTGGAGATTTTCCCCGGTTCTTTGATTTTGAACACCCATGTTTGTTTGAGCTCTTTGATTTGCTTCTTCCCCTTCGATCAACACTGAGAGCATTGCCTGATGAATCTCCAGTTTCCCGTTTGCGAATACTTTCGCTGAGAACTACATCTCGAATTTCATCAAACTTCAGTTTATCAGATCCTCGGGAACTGCTGATTGCGGCAACAACAGTATCCCATGACTCGGGTAAGGATGACATCAAAATCAACGCTTTAATTTCATCTTCGAAATTAATTTCCACCGAACCCAGTTGACTTATGATCATATTGAATTCATTTATATGATCCGCAACACGTCCACCTTCAGACATCTGTAGATTGAACAATCTACGCATCAAATACACCTTGTTCATAGCCGACGGTTTTTCATACATATTTGACAGCGCCTTCATCAGATCTGACGTTGTCTTCTCCTTGATGATGTTAAACGCCACGTTTCTGGATAGCGTCAATCGGATCATCCCTAAGGCTTGTCGATCCTTGAGCTTCCACTGTTCCGTGGTCATGGTATCCGGCTTCACCCCCAACAGAGGTTCGTGAAGATCTTTCTGGTACAGATAATCTTCAATCTGCATCTTCCAGAAACCGAAATCGGATCCATCGAACTTCTCAATTCCAATCTTTGAACTTTCCATCTTCATAGATCGTGGTGAATTTTGCCTTGCTCTGATACCAGTTGTTAGGATCGCACAACAACGCACACGCTCAATCTAGATGATCACAAAGAGAAGGATAGAGAGAATTGCAAGGAGAACTCTGGCTAAAAGGATTTTTTTTATTGATGACTTCAGGCATGTACAACAAGAGAGTACAGAGAATAGAAAAGTACATTTAAGAGCTTTACTGGACGGGATATATATATGGTTCAGTCTACTAAATATAGCTTTACCAGATTTAACCATCTACTATATATAGCGATTTAACCATCTACTATATATAGCTATGTACCATATATAGCTTTACCGGATATAGCCATTGACCAAGCTATAAATACAGGGAGCAGACTCCATAACTCAACATCATGCTCCCCTTTCAAGAATAGGTTTATGGCACAGTTGCCCTATTTAGTTCCTAGAACGCTTAGGGGTAGATCGTCGAGACAAATTCAAGTCTCTAGATGCACTCAGATCTAGACTTTTGATCGTTGCTCAAGATCTTGAATTGTAGGGTCTACTAAAACGTTTTGACCTAGGTTAACGGGTAAACCATACTAGTTTTAGCGCCCTAATCTTAATTGAGTTTTCTTATATATGCTTTACTAGGGAGATATACATATCAATCACCTAAACGCGTAATCCATAATTTAAACTTCGCTTTGGTCATATCTAGGAGCTAAGGAGATTTATTCGATTTCTAGGGCAGCTCGGTGGCTTAACACGGTCTTGTGGCTCTAGGTTACTCTGTTCTGAGTCGTTCTTAGTTTGGGAGCACTAGGGTTTAAACCCTCAAACTGTTTCTCACGATCCTAATGTGCTCAGTCTACCGAAGGCATCTTAACCTAGGTCATCGTCTAACCAACCTAACTCTAAATCCCTAGCTCTGTGCAAATAAATACGCTTTACAAGAACAAATGTTATATCATGCACACATACAAGCAAAGAAATTCAATGGGGAGATACATCCCTTAATCACCCGGAGCACATATCAAAATAACTCATCCTTCTTTCTAACACAGTGGAAAACATATAAAACAACATTTATGAGGAATCTCATCCTAAGGGAATTTTGCTAATTTCTTACATCATACATAACGTACTCATCCATATTGCCCAACTCTTATTTTATTCATATATATTCTCTTTCTAACTAAACATAATACAAAACACAACATGTTTCTTAGAAATCTCAACCTAAGAAATTAACGGAATTTTACCATAACATACATACAATTCATACTTACCCCTAATAAATAAATAAATAAATAAATAAATAATCGTTTTGAAGTTCTGAACATGCATTTTCCAACGAACTATGGTAAGGAATGCTCTCATGCTAGCATGTCCTAGTGATCTCTACAAGTATTACTTGTCTAAAATTCGTGTGGTTACTTACAAAGATGATGTGTGCCTTCATGAGCTAGCTTTTATGCATTTTAAGAGCTCCAAAATTTCTAAAATCTATCTCCCACGTGCTATCACCAGATCATTCGAGTCCGTCAAAATTTCTAGATTCCAATAAGTTTTTTATTTTGTTCTATTTTCTTTGAATTTTCATAACTTTGTCTACATGAAAATGGTAAACTTTTAATCCTTTTTTACTAAGGTATTTTCAAATAATTTTTAGTCAATCATAGCAAAAAAAATAATAAAAATAATAATAAATAATAATAATAATAATAGAGTCCAAAGATGGTCAAAAACTAAAAGTTACAAAAAAAAAAAAAAAAAAAAAAAAAAAAAAAAATCAGCTTTTTGATGTTCATCGAAATTCAAATTTTCGGTCGGACTCAACTTCGACTTCCTTCATAAATTGTGCAAAATCCTTCCAATATCAACATTCTAAAATCTCATAACTTTATTTATAAAAAAAAAAAAAAAAACTCTCGAATGCTAAGGAAAATCGAAATAAAGAACCCAAGAATCATACTTTCTGTTCTTCCCCAATTCTTGATAGGATGGAGTGTTTGGAAAGTGTCAAAATGGTTCAGCTAAGGCCACTTCTTGTGAAGAATCTTTTGTGAAATTGTGACTCCAAATAGCTATTTGGAGTGGATTTCAACTTTTATCTCCCGACTCTCTCTCAATCCCTAAATCCTCATCCTCTTTTATCTCTCTCTCTCTCTCTTTTTTTTTTTTTTTTTTTTTTTTTTTTTTTTTTTTCAATTTTAACAATCTGATTAGGGTCAATCCAAACCCCTAATTAGGAATGCAGGGTGAAAACGACCGATTTACCCGTGAGGTTGACTTTGACAAATTTTCACTATTTATTTTTATATTCTACTTGAATGGTTGAGATTTTCTATATATATTTCTCTTCGGTATAATCTTTAAATTCTGTATTCGAGACTCTCAATAAAATCTCAAAAAATCAAATTTTTTATTTCTCGAGTAAATGGACTTATCGAGTTAATGGACTTATCGAGTAAAAGCTTCATTAACAACATTAAATTATATAATATAAAACTAACACATAATTTAAAGTATTTGAAATTTATGAATTAATAATAATAAACCATACAAATATAAGCGTAAAATATTAGAAGAGAGATTCAAATCATCACTTTCTCGTAGGACTGAAAAATAAAATACAAAACCATCATAAACTTACTTTTTACCTTCGGGAAATTAGGTTGAAATTTAGAAAATCTTAGGGTTCTAAAATTATATTCACAACAACAATGTACAAAACACTTTTTCAGAAGCACTGTTGTTTTATCTTAGAAATGGTTTTGCTTTTGGGTTTAGGTAAAATTCCATCCAAGCCCTTTTGTTACAGTGTGGTTTGTGTCATTAGAAACCCCCAACTGTGACAAACCTTCCAAACAACGTTATTCATAAGACTTTGGCACTTCATGTACATCCACTGTTTCACTTAA
This sequence comes from Cucurbita pepo subsp. pepo, assembly GCF_057944985.1. Taxonomy (NCBI): domain Eukaryota; kingdom Viridiplantae; phylum Streptophyta; class Magnoliopsida; order Cucurbitales; family Cucurbitaceae; genus Cucurbita; species Cucurbita pepo. The sequence goes on from NC_141798.1 coordinate 13,806,017, forward strand.
CCAATAATAACTAAAAAGCTTTAAAACTCACTGTTCTTTTGTCTCTTCTTCTTCTTCTTTCTTACCAACACAATGGCGTAGAATCTAAACAAACGCTATTTATATGATATAAACAGTAGCTATATGAGTCAAAAACAATTAGGTACTGGGTTTCATGTGACTTATTTCAAATTGTGAAAAGATTTTTCTTTTAAAACTTTTCAGGGTACGTGAAGGGTGTTTGGAATCAAACTCTCCAAATGGTATGATATTGTCCACTTTGAGCATAAGCTCTCATGACTTTCATTTGAGGTTTCCCAAAATGCGTTATACTAATGGGGATAGTATTCCTCACTTTGTTCGAGGGCTCCAGAGAACGGATTTGACCTCGATTAAGGAGATGCTATTGAGAGCTCCATAAGTCTCATGGGAGGCTTATAATGTACTTTATTCGATGGGAGGATTGTTGAGAATTATTGGGAGTGAGTCTCACGTTAGTTAATTTAGTGGAAGATCCTGGATTTATAAGTGAGAAATACTATCTTGTTAGGAATCACGACTCTCCACAATGGTATAATTATCCAATTCGGGCATAAGCTCTCGTAACTTTGCTTTGAACTTTTCCAAAAGGCCTTGTAGCAATAGAGAATATATTCCTAACATATAAATCCATAATAGGATTCCCTCCTAATAAAAGGGTAAAAGGGTGAGTTTTGAAATTTTGTAAATCTGCAACGAGAGAGGCAAGCCAAGAAAGCGCATCAAAATCACTGTTTAAGGAATAGGGAAGACAGCAAGGATGTTTGGGGAAACCTTGTACGCTCTTCTCAAACCCTTTTGCCAATACTTTTGGTGCAGATTATCTGAAGGACATTGATGGGATGGTTAGAACAATACATCAAATGTTTTTTTTTTTTTTTTTTTTTTGTTTCTCGTTTTTCTATGTTTTGGGATATGTCGAATCAGAAGGAATGACCCATCTACTGTTTTCCGTGGGCCCATAGGATAAAATAATCTGTTTAGTTTTGGAGGAAGAACCCTCAACTTTTTATAGCGGTTTAACTTTTTGCCTAACCATGAAAAATCCGCACAGACTCGCTGTCTGTGTTGTCGGTGTTCTCAGATGTTCGGGTGATTTGAAAGGTATGAAATCTTGACCTGCAATTTTTAACACTATTTTTTACCCTCCATCTTTATGGGACCTAGAACATAGTAGGCGTGGGGGTTTATTTCAATCAATATTGTATTTAAAAAAAAAACGGTTAATATTATTATTTTATTCTTGAGATTTGGAAGAATGCAAAACTGCGTACGGTCAAAATGTGCGTTACTTTGTTCCTCTATGATACACATCTTTATCTTGGTTTAATTGGACTCTTTTAAGGCCTTGTTAGGAATCTAGAATCTACCTCTTTCGTCCACTTTTTCTTCGCTCATGTTTTCTAAATCATTTTTCTCAAATGTGACCATAGGCTCGAGCACATCCTAATATTATTTATGAAGTCCGAATCTCACACGGATGACTTATTCGCTGGGTTATAAGAAGTGTCGCACAATCACTATTCCGTTGTTACAAGATTGCGATTATGACAAGTGGTATTAGAGCTTAGTCAACTTCTTGACTGTAGTACATAAACATGTTCATTGCTAAACAAATAGGCAAGTCCCAGGATCGATGAGATGGCAGGCCGCCTTGAGGCAATGCCTGTTTGTGAATTAGTGGTTTGAGTCGAGGCCCTAGAAGTTATGGCCACAACTGTCGGTGGCTTCAAGTGTGGAGATAGCTCGACAAACTCTGTTGCCTGGATGGAAGGATGCATCGAGGGCTTAGTAATGCCCAATAAGCAATTGTTAAGATGGTCTAAAAATGTTTGAGGATTTGAGAGCATCTTAGGAGTGGTCAGAATTGATGTAGCAAATCTAAGCGTTTGACTAAACTCCACCGCGGGATTTGAGAGCATCTTAGGAGTGGTCAGAACTGATGTAGCAAATCTAAGCGTTTGACTAAACTTCACCATAAGAGCGGTGGAGGACCAAACCCTAGACGAAGATGTAGTCTAATTAACGACATTATATGATCATCAGATAAATGTTGACTGGTCAATTGGTCAATTGGCAACTATGCATCTAATCGAAGATGCAAAGTTGTGGTGGAGATCTAAGTACATGGACATTCAAGATGGTCGATGTACTATAGACACTTGGGAGAGCTTAAAACAAAAACTCCACTTTTCGTTCTTTTCAGAGAATGTCGAGATAATTGCGAGAAGGAAATTAAGAGAGTTAAGAGATACTGACACTTTTTTGTGCTTACGTTAAATATTCGTGATATGTTTGAGAAAGACAAGGTCTTAGTGTTGTTGAGGACTGAAGCCGTGGGCGAAAACCAAGCTCTACGAACAAAGAGTTCAAGATATCTTCACGACCTATGCTAAAGCCAAATGACTATTTGATCTTAGCATCGATAAGCTCCAAAATATAAGGCAAAATCAGGCTTCCTCAAATGAGGGTAATAAAAATTATCGACACAACTCCCACAAAGGTGGGGGACGTGACGGTCTTGAAGGCAAAGGAGGGGAATGTGAGTCCTCCAAATAGAGAGGTAGAACTCCATGGCAGAGATCTCACAGCCAGTACAGTCAAAGCCAATACCCCTCATCCTGCATGCTAGAGGGCCCACTGAGAAATCGAGTGCCCACAAAAAGCGGCACTCTATGCCTTCCAAAAAATTTTTGGAAGAACTTAGAAGCTAAGTACAAGATGACAAAAACTGAAACACGGTTAGTTGAGAACGTTGAACACCCCTACGTGTGAGCGCAAAATTACTTGTCCACTCTCTAGAAGAGATTGAAAAAAGATATAAGAATCAGTGGAACATGGTCTTATGTATGTCGAGACTTGGGTTAACCGCAGAGCGGCCAGAAACACAATTGTCAACTCTGAAACCACCCAGAACTTCATGGTAAAGATCGGAGTAAAACGCTTGAACATCCTTTGGCATCAAGATACAAGAAAGATGAAACTCGTTAATTTGGCAGCTTTACTTGTTTTAGGAGTTGCAAAGAGAACTCCGATTAAGCTAAGGATTTGGATTGGACAAACCAACTTTGTGGTAGTCAAGATGGATGACTTTGTTAGGGATGGACTTCTTACTAAAACAAAAAGTCATTCCTATGCCCCTAACAAAATGCTTAGTGGTAACAAGATCCAACCCAACAATCATTCAGACAAACACCCGTCAACTAAAAGGGGTAAAACTAATGTAGGAACTATAGTTGACGGAGGCGAGATCGCCTGCCACATATGTGTGTCATACCGCTCAACCTGAACTTGGTAAGTTCCACAAACAACTAACTGTCTTGTTGAAAGTTGGGTGCATTAGACCTACTGAGACTCTTGTCATTGGTTACCCACGTGCTAGGGAGAGACACCAAGTCAACACATTCGTTGAAGGGGGAGAGAGAGAAACCTCTTAAACAAATCATGTTTACTCAAGAAGACCATCTAGATAGATGAAAAGAATGGCTAGTCGGAAGGGTCGACCACAATAATTCCAAAATGGAGAAAGAGTTCTAAATAAGTTAAGGTCAGATCAACTCTTGTTTCAAGAAACCAAGAACCATCAACTGATGCGAAAATACTATGGACTAGTCAAAGTCATCCAAAAGGACGAAAAGAAATAATATAGGATCCAATTGCTCTGATGGACTAGCTCTGTTGTCCACATCATAACTTAAAGGTTACTATCCTGATCTCGAAGACAAAAGACACCATGAGGTGGTACGACCTCATGCCACGAAGAAATGTTCCACTACAAAGAAAGCAGGAGAGATTCTAGCTAAGAAGACAGGAAGAGTTGATGAACCAAGAAATGATTTTTAACCGTTCCTGAAATATTGGAAGAGACTCCTTAAAGTAGAGATTAGCTGGAAATGTGTCGAGAGACATGAAGCCAACCTCATCCTATATTGCTGAGTTTGTGAAGAGTTGATTGACGGGGGCATCGACCAATTAAGTGAGGGAGAATGTCATGGTCATGCTTGTCCAAGGCGTGTTGCCTATGGCCACGTGTCGGATTCCTGGTCATGCATGTCAAGGATGTGTTGTCCATGGCCGCATGCCCATTCCAAACCCAATATACTTGCTTTCATTATTGTTAGATTTTTAATATTCCTGTCATGTCAATACGGATGTGTATGACTATCCTCCGTGTCTACACTACCCAAGGCTAAAATGCCCCAAAATGTACTATAGGTGATGTGACTAATCGTTAATTCTTCTTACTCGGGTTATATGCTATCAAAGCTGTAGTTGTTACTTATTCGCTTTTAGTCTATAACATTATTTTTTTAAAAAAAAATTATTTTTAATGTATTTTCTTGCTCACTTTTTTCTAAAACATTTCTCTCAAATGGTACTCGAGGCTTGAGCACACGTCAATATTGTTCACGAAGTCTGAATCTCACACAATTAACTTATTCATTGGGTTAGAACAAGTAATACACAATAGTTGTCGTATTGCTACAAGAGTCTGAAAATTCCTCTAATTTGGATGTCTAATGGGAAGACCTAGCCTTAATAGGCATAGTGAAAAAAAAAAAAATAATAAATAAAAGGATTGCCTAAGGCGATCCTAAAACTCAAGATGGACTCACGTAGTCTCAACCACACTCTTAACATGGAAACACAAATTACCCCACCAAGGTACAATGGAAGAGTCTTACTCAAGGATGTGTCCGATAATAAGTATAATATCACAGATGAAAGAGTTAAGCTCGATACTCAAGGCTGAGGATGAGACATAATTGAACAGTTTCCCCACCATGATGTGGTGCGACGTGTCAACATGGGAACATGGAATCGGACAAGCAATGAACTCCCTATCACCTAGATAATCTCCCTAGTGACCTGGTTGAGCATTGAGTGAATTATTCCCCAAATAAAATGGCCAAGGGAGTAGAAGGTGAACACATTTAGATGTGAAACTTACAAGAACTAACACAAGATGTGAATTCTAACTGATTGACGTTGCAGGGACTATGAGTGTTAGTAAAACCTTGGTCGACTCCAAGGGAAGAACCAAAACAATAATCACACCATAGGCGGTGTTGAGGGACAAGAAGATAGCTTGCAACTCTTGGGGCATTGATGGCGATAGCGAGAAAAGCCCTCTTGCTAAACCACGAAGCGTTGAAAGGGGGAAATCAGAATGAGTCTTGAATAACACTAGAGATGGGCATTGCATGAGGACATACGATCGAGTTTGAGCTGTGCTTCAGAGAGACATAACTTGGTGATAGACATTTACAAGTAGTATCTAATAGAAAAGCTAAACTGTCATTTAGGCATGACATTTGAGGTGGTTACCTATGCCTCGTGTTGTGATAAGAGTTGAACCTAGACACCGAGATTTGGTCAAGATTGCAAACCTACTACTAGTGGTTTAATATAGTAAGGACACTAGTACGAGAATATGCCCAACTCTAGATGAGTTGGTAAGGACTGTGTAAGCGATAAGAATAAAAAGGTAATGGTCTTGATGCATTAACTAAGTTGGGCATCGACATAAGCCTTAAGAAGTAACCACAACCTAAATTGAGATTCAAAAGTCAGACAAAATGTTTGGCTAGTAGATCGTTAAACGACCTTTCAATGAGCCCCAAAGCAATGAAATATTTTGGTAAAACGGGTTGTGAGGGAAAGCTAGGAAGGAATGAACTACTTGGAATGCAATACAACTCTGAAATGTGAAGCGTATGGTTGATGTTTGGACTAAAGATAGAGATTTGGTACGAAACCAAAGATCGTGATGAAGCTCTGTATCCCTTGCGCAATTACTCTTACTGAAATAGTAAATTGAGGATGGTGAAAGTTAGCACGAGTGTGCTATCTAGAGCAAGATGAGGACCAGATATTAAAAAATCATTCAAGACTAGAAGAGAAAAGTGTTGAACACAACTTTCTATGGGAAACATTCGCACACTTTATTCAGACCAAGTGAGAAGAGAATAGAAGCCACTCGATAGAATATTGATTGGGATGGTAAACTAAGTAGGGTGGAGGAATATTTATAGAGAATCTATTCCTAAAATTTATAACCATTTTTATAAATTATTTAACTTATTTTTGTAAATTTATTCCTAAAATTCCTAAAAATTTATTCCTAAAATCCTTTCTTTAACATAAATAGAGTCATTCATACCATGGTTGGGCTTAACTAGTGATGATATTTTAACACTTCCCTCGGCACTAGTCCTCATTTGCTACACCACAACAAAAACTCTCTTATGTGCAAGTATTCAACTATTTTGTAGACAAGTCTGCCATTTTGGTCATCTGTATTCTTCCTTCAAGACTTTGTCTCTAATAAAATGGCAGTGCACCTCCACATACTTTGTCTTGCCATGAAACATTGAATTTTCTATCAGACGAATCACAAATTGGTTGTCGCATTGAAGTGGTATCGAATAGTCAATTTTCTGGTGCCAGTCTTTCTATCAGAAGTTTTAGCCGTGTACATTCCTAAGCTGCTCCCGCCACTGCTCTGTACTCTACTTCTCTAGTTGACAATGATACAGTTGGTTGTTTCTTGTTACACCAAGAAATTTGCAACACCCGCTCATTGACAGCACGATTTACAGGAGTTACCATCGACTCTAATAACAAACTCCGACAACCAATCATAATTTTGCAAAAGATTTCCACCAACTCACAAACCCTTCTCTCCTCAACGTTCTGACATCTCCAACCCACGTGTATCACTATCCACTCCCTCCATTACAGCATCTGCTTAATGCAACAACTGTTTTTTTTTTTCAATTAATTAATTAATTAATTTCATAATTATCATAATAATAATAATTATTACTATTAAATATCAATACAACACATATACACATTTATTTATTTATTTTAGGTCATTACAATTATACCTCCTTTCAACAACTTTCGTCCTCAAAGTTTCCAAATCTATAAACAAGTGTAGATATTCTCATTTAAACTCCTCTTCTCTTTCCAAAGTAGCTTCACTAGCTTGATTCTTCCATAAAACTTTAACAAAGGGAATATCTCTGCTATGCAAAGATCTCACTTCCCGCGCCAAAATTTTAACAGGTTGTTCTTCATAGCTTAAGTCCTCCTTTAACTCCAAGTCTTCATAATGAAGAATATGCATAGGATCTACAACATACTTCCGCAGTATCAAAACATGGAAAACATTATGTACAGCATCCAACACTGGTGGTAATGCCAACCTATAGGCTACTGAGCCAACTCTTTCGAGGATCTCGAAAGGTTCAATAAAACGCGGGCTAAGCTTTCCCCTCTTACCAAATCGCAAAACACCATGAACTGGTGCAATCTTCAGGGACACATGGTCCCTCACCTCAAACTCTAGGTCCTTCCTCCTAACATCAGCATAACTCTTCTGACGACTTTGGGCGGTCAAAATTCTCTTCCTAATCTTCTGAATCGCCTCATTGGTCGTCCGTAGCAAATCTGGACCTAACAGTTGTTTACTACCTACCTCCTCCCAATAAATCGGAGTTCGACACTTCCATCCATAAAGCGCCTCAAAAGGAGCCATCTAAATGGTTGCTTGATAACTATTGTTATAGGCAAATTCCACAAAATATAGGTAGGTGTCCCAACTGCCAGCAAAATCAAGTACACATGCACGCAACATGTCCTCAAGAATCTGATTTAGTCTCTCTGTCTGTCCGTCTGTACGAGGATGGAACGCTGTACTAAACTTCAGTTGTGTACTAAGGGCTTCCTGAAGACTCTTCCAGAATCGAGAAGTAAACCGTGCATTCTTATCAGACACAACAGAAACGGGTACATCATGCAACCTTACAACCTTCTTTAAATACAATTGTGCCCACTTGTCAACTGAATACGTAGACTTTCCTGGTACAAAATGAGCTGTCTTAGTTAATCTGTCCACAACAACCCACATCATTGTAAACCCTGACTGGGTTCTAGGTAGTCCTATAATGAAATCCATGGTCACTTCTTCCCACTTCCATTGGGGCACATTAAGAGGTTGCAATAATCCAGCCGGTTTCTGTCTAGGTGGCTTAATTTGTTGACAAGTTAAACACCTACTCACATGTTCAGCAACATCTTTCTTCATTACAGGCCACCAAAAGCATGTTTTCAAGTCCTGATATATCTTTGTGGCACTTGGATGTACGGTATATGGAGACTCATGTGCCTCAAATAGAATCTTCCTATTGATCTCTACATCGTTTGGCACACAAGTTCGATTCCGCCACTTCAAACATCCATCGCCCATTATCAAGAAATCCTTGACTTGTTCAGTCTCAAGTTGCTTCACGACTTTTGCAAAATAAGGGTCTCTCTATTGACCCTAAATCATTTGTTGCTGCAACGTCGGACAAATAGTCATAAGAGCTAGCTGAGTTGTCGCTTCCTTGACCAACACAGCTATCTGAGCTCGTTCAAACTCCATCTGAATGTTGGGTTGTCTCGTCAACATTGCAGATGAGTGAGCTGTCTTACGACTCAAGGCATCATCTACCACATTAGCTTTACCAGGGTGATGTAGGATCTCCACATCATAGTCTTTCACTAATTTCAACCATCGACGTTGCCTCATGTTGAGCTCTTTTTTGGTGAACAAATATTTGAGACTCTTATGATCTGTATATACTTGTATCCTCTCATCGTACAGATAATTTCTCCATATCTTCAGAGCAAACACCACATGATCTGTATATACTTGTATCCTCTCACCGTACAGATAATGTCTCCATATCTTCAGAGCAAACACCACAGCAGCTAACTCTAAATCATGAGTTGGGTAGTTGCATTCATAATCCTTCAACTGCCGAGAGGCATAAGCAATAACTCTCCCGTTCTGCATAAGTATGCACCCCAACCCATTCTTAGAGGAATCACTATAAATTACTAGATTCCCAGTATCGCCAGGTACAATAAGCACTAGGGCTGACGCTAGTCTTTCCTGGAGTTCCTGAAAACTACTTTCACAAGCTCGACTCCAATCAAATTTCTTTCCTTTTCGAGTTAACTGAGTCAGTGGTGCTGCAATCTTTGCGAAGTCCTTAATAAATCGCCTGTAGTATCCTGCTAAACCTAGGAAACTTCTCACCTCAGTAACTGTAGTTGGTCGAGCCTAACCTATAAATGCCTCCACTTTTCTTGGATCAACAACTATACAATCCTTGGATACCACATGACCAATGAATACTACCTTTTGAAACCAAAACTTACATTTTGAGAATTTGGCATATAATGTTTGTTCGCATAGAACCAACAAAACCTTCCTCAAATGTTCTGCATGTTCATCGTTTGTCTTGGAATAAACCAAGATATCATCAATGAACACAATGACAATAGAATCCAGAAAATCCTGGAATACCCGATTCATCAGTTCTATAAATACTGCAGGGGCATTAGTCAAGGCAAAAGACATCACGAAAAACTCATAATGCCCATACCGAGTACGAAAAGTCATCTTCGGTATGTCTTCTTCTTTGACTCTTATCTCATGATAACCAAAACGAAGATCAATCTTCGAAAATATCGCTGCCCCTTGAAGCTGGTCAAACAAGTCGTCAATTCGCGGCAAGGGATACTTATTTTTAATGGTCACCCTATTCAGCTCCCTATAATCAATATAGAGACAGAGTGTATCATCGTTCTTCTTCACGAACAACACCGGAGCTTCCGACGGTGACACACTAGGTCATATGAACCCCTGATTCAACAACTCTTGTAATTGCAGCTTCAACTCTTTCAATTCCGCGGGAGCCATCCTATAAGGAGGTTTAGAGATAGGTGTCATCCCTGGTTCAAGTTCAATGCCAAAGTTAACTTCCCGCTCTAGTGGCAAGCCAGGCAACTCATCAGGAAAGACATCCAGGAACTCATTCACCATAGCTGATACATTTGTATCAACCCGTCTCACTTCTACCACACTAGCCAAGAATGCCACAGCATCGTGACTAATCAACTTCCTAGCCTTTAAAGCAGTTATTGTCTTGGGAACACTTCCCGGTTTCGTACCCTGAAACCGGAAGCTCTTCCCCTCGGGGGGTGAAAAACTATCTCCTTCTTATAACAATCGATACTGGTATGACGAGCAGATAGCCAATCCATGCCCAAAATAATATCGTAATCATACATATGTAGCACCATTAATAACACGTCTAATGGTTGGCCGGATACTTCTACTTTATCCAGTTTCACCTTTTCACAAGTCATTAGTATGACTCCTGAAGGTGTAGAAACCAGAACCTCATAACCTACAGGCTCTACTCCAAGTCGGGCTTGACGAACAAACGATAATGATATAATAGAATGCGTCGCCAGAATTGAACACAGTATAAGCAAAGTAGCTATAAAGGGGTAAAGTACCTGTCACCACCGTGCTGGCATTCTCTACTGCCTTGCTCGTCGTGGCAAAGGCTTTACTTCGAGCCTGAGGCTGTCCCCCAGCACTCGACTGACCTCCTCCTCCTCCTGGAGCGAATCGCTCGGGGCGTATCACATTAGGATTCTTTGCACTACGACACACTCTAACGAGATGACCAGACTTACCACAGTTATAACATGTCTTGTCTGCAGCATTACAAGATCACGCATGAGTTAACCCGCACTTACTGCAAACTGCCTTCCCATCACCTGAGGAAGACCGACGATCAACTCGTCGCGGTACTGCCTGCTGTTGCAAACCCGAGGATATTTGAGTAAATTTTTGTTTACCACTTGGTCGCATCTGACTGCTGGAACCCTGATTACTCCTCGCGGTGGTAGCATCTAATTTCACCGCAGCACTATAAGTGGTAACGAAATCTTGAGAAGCATGGGCAGACATGGATCCCTGTATCTCTTGACTCAAACCCTGGATAAAGAGATCTGTCTTCTCTTCCTCAGTAGCAACCATAAGAGGAACAAGTCTAGATAATCGAGTGAATTCCGCCTCATACTCCTCTACTGACAGATTACCCTCTTCTAGTTGCATAAAGGCCTTTCGTGATAGTCATTTTACATTGTCTCGTGGTTTAGCAATTTAGCCTTACCCAATGAACATCAAACTTCATATATAATTTTAACATGTCACATTATGCTTATCTTTAAAATTTCATTGGCAGCATAGTTCATTTAGTAGGTTATAAACTTGATTTCTGAGCAAAATGCTTAGTTGAGCACTTCTGTAACGACGCAGATCAATTCCCCTCAAGGCTTTAAAACGCGTCTGCTAGGGGAAGGTTTCCACACCCTTATAAATGGTGGTTTGTTCTCCTCTCCAACCAATGTGGGACATCATCACAATCCACCCCCCTTCGGGGCCCAGCGTCCTCGCTCGCACTCGGTTTCCACACCCTTATAAATGGTGGTTTGTTCTCCTCCCCAACCAATGTGGGACATCATCACAATCCACCCCCCTTCGGGGCTCAGCGTCCTCGCTGGCACTCTTTCCTTCCTCCAATCGATGTGGGATCGCCTCCAAATCCACCCCCCCCCTTTGGGGCCCAGCGTCCTTACTAGCACACCGCCTCGTGTCTACCCCCCTTCGGTGAACAGCGAGAAAGCTGGCACATCGTCCGATGTCTAGCTCTGATACCATTAGTAACGACCCAGATCCACCACTAGCAGATATTGTCCTCTTTGGACTTTCCCTTTCGGGCTTCCCCTCAAGGCTTTAAAATGCGTCTGCTAAGGGAAGGTTTCCACACCCTTATAAATGGTGGTTTGTTCTCCTCCCCAACCAATGTGGGACATCACACATTCACTCATTATTCTTAGGGGTTTTCTTTCATATTTCCTTAGTTCATACTTAAGTTAAGGGTCATATAGAAATCCAAGCAATTCCTACAAGTTTCTTAAGAAAAGTATGAGTTGGCTACTTACCTCTCGTTCAATGTTTTGGGTCTCGTTTCTCGAGCTTTCGAAACTCGATTTTCTCTTAATTTTCTTTGACAGCTTTCTAAAGGAGTTTAGTTTATAGAACAAAAAGCATAAAATAGGTTTAATTTTATGAAAAACTAAGGAGGGGTTAGTTTTTGGGCTAACGTAGAACCAGCCACATCATCATCTTCTTCCTCCCAAAAGGGAAGAACATGCACGCACCAACGTTGTTGCGGCCTAAAAACTGCATTCCCTAGCCCAGTTCAGGTCTTTTTCCCTCTTTATTCGTTCATGAAACTTAAAAACAGAGTGTTAAGGAAGAGTTAGGGACTGATATCTCACATTTTCACAGATTGTAGACTAAGTTATCGGTTTTCAAAGTTTGTATCCTTGACCTTATCTTCTGGACTGTGGCATTAATGACTTGCACAAGTTCTGGCACATGCAATTATTGTTTGCCCCCTCGTCCTAAAAGATAGGAGATCGACACCTTCGTCCATAGAGTACTTCTCATGGTAACATTTGTATGGTGACTTGATAACTATTATTGTAGGAAAACTTCATAAGGTGTAGGTACTCTTCCCAACATCCTGCGAAGTCCATGACACATGCCCTTAGCATGTCTTACAATACTTGGTTGAGCCTTTCCATCTTACTATCTATTTGAGGTGGAAGGTTGTACTAAACTTTAGTTGCATACCAAGTGCTTTATGCAGACTTTCTTAAAGACAAGATGTGAACCTTGAATCTTGGCTTGACACTATTAATACTAGGACCCCATGTAGTAAGAATATTTCCTGCATGTAAAGTTGAGCCCACTTGAATACCGAGTATGTCAACCTTTTAGGGATGAAGTGGGAAACTTAGTCAATCGGTCAACGATGACCCATATGACAGTGAAGCCCTTCTTAGTCTTAGGCAACATTGAGATAAAATCCAATATAATTTCCTCCAACTTCCATTGTGGAATACTTAGGGGCTGTAGAAGTCGTGACCAGCGTTGCCTTGAAGCCTTAAGTATCGACTTACGTACTCAACTACGTATTGTTTCATCCCTCGCTGAAAGTAATAGAATTTTAAATCTTGGTACATCTTGGTGCTTCCAAGGTAGATGATGAATGGTGAACAGTGGGCCTTTATGAGTAGTTCCTTCAATAATTATTCATCCTTAGGTATGCATAACCAGCCTTTCCACTAAATACCTTTATCTAAAGACACGAAAAATCCTTCAGGATGGTCGACTTCTTGTTGTTGTAAAACTTTGTTGAGGTAAGGGTCCTTTTCTTGAGCATCTATTATAGGCCTTCTTAATGTAGATTGGAAAGAATTTGTGCACCTGCTTCAATTTGGACTCGAAGGCATGCGGGGTTCCACATGAAACCGAGGAAGAATTATGACCTAAACCATCAACCTGATCTCCTAACCTGACCTAAACTATTTGACGACTAGTAAGTTGAGACCTAAGGTGTGCATGAAATCTGCACGCGGATTGTCTACAGCCACGAGTGCATGAAATTCGCAAGTGGATCGCCTCGATCCATGCATGTTAGCTCATGGGATGCGTGAGGTAGGTATTTTTGGCCCATTCGACTACCATTTGTTAGTTTTTTTTGCCCCATATTTGATATTAATCTTAACTTTACTTGAATTAAGACCTACTAGTGAATTTTTAGAAAATTCAGAGCTCCTAACATGTGAAATAGCTATCTGAGTAAGGTACACTTCACCCAAGTAAGTAACTATACAAACTTTTCTTGAGTAATACTTGTAGAGATCAAGTGCGTGCTAACATGTAAGCATTTCTTATCATAGATTATTAATTTTTGGGCTCTAAATGGGAAATTTTAGATAAATGTACATAGAAAGAAAATTATGAAAATATTTTTAGTAAGAGAATTTAAGATGATTTTATGGCTTTCCATTGTGCTTGAAAGGTGGATGGGATATTGTGATATGTGCTACAGGTGATTGATGGGTGTTATCTCCCCATAGAGCTTGCATGAATGTTTAGTTTACGTTTCTCCTGCTTTAAATAATCGATAGGAATATCTCCCTAACAAAACATACATGAGTGAACGAAGTTAAGATTAGGGTGCTAGAGTTATAGTGATTTTCATGTTAACCTAGGTCAATATATTTCCAATAGACCGAGTATCCTAGAATCGTAAGCAGAAATCAGAGGTCTAAACCTGAGTGTTCTCAGAGAGTGGCATAGCCCCATTAGCTAGTCCAAAGCACCCTAAAAATGTGAGATTAAATTTAAACCACCTAAACACCACTAAGAACCTAGTAAATCTGCACAACAAGAACGACTAAAAGAAAAGCTTATCAGGCCTTGTAGCAGTGTAAATAGTGTCACCAGAGTCTTCATCTTCTATCTCCTCCAGACGCCCTTAGTGCTAACAGCACCTTGCCAAATGGTAGGATTCAGGTATCATCGAGTCAGGCTTAAGCTTAATAGTGTAGCCCATCGAGGTGACTAGGTGGCGAATTTGGTGGAAATTGCTAGGGATCTCCTAAACAAAGCCTTTATGTTGTAAACTCATCCTGGATGAGGCATCAGAATATGTACGTAACCTAGTAGCTGTCAAGCACACGAGGTCGCACCCCTACACATGGAGTGACTCTATGTCCCTATGGAAGGATTTGCTAATTAACCTTCTACAAATGATGTTCAAACACGCTAGATGCCACATTGTTCTAATAGAGATTATGAGGTAGCAATCAACCTAGGATATTGATCATTTAGTGTTGTGACTATTTGAGCAAAGATATGAGAACAACTTGGAACTTTGAGCCAACCAAAATCTACTATCGTACTAGGCTCGAACTTCCTAGAGGCTAGGAGAAAAGCTTATAGTAACTTATTAGGATAAGGATTCAATGATAACCAACAAGTAGGTTTCTTACGGTGTAGTTTTAAATACTCACCTCATTCCTTTTTTTTAGTGTCGATCGATGTGGGAGAGCATTCGAGAGTTGCGCAGCCACAAAGGGGGTCATCCTGGACCGTTCATCTGTCTGTGTATTTTGGTTCTTTCATATTTTGTTTAAAATTGTATCCCAAAATTAGTCTTCGTTTATAATAAACTCGAATAGTACCGACTTATAATTAGATTTCATTTTATTTTTAATAGTGGCCTTTGTTTGATTTTAAATTGTGCAATATTTGAGGATATTTTCATATTTTATTTTCTATTTATCTAGTTTTCTTCTATTTTATTTTCTTTTAGGGTGGTTTATTAGGTATTGTCTAAAATTCGAAGCCTAAAAAATTGGGTCGTGACAATGAATCCTATACGGAAGCAAATCCATTTTCACACGCAATACATGGTCATAAATCAGTCCTTGTCCTATATATCAACGTAGTCCCTCACCCTTTGAAAGCAGATTTACAAATGATGAATTCTATATGAAAGCCCATGTTTTTTTCCACACATAATATGTAATCTAAATCTCGAGTTAGAGACACACCGCTATCAAGACCATTCTAAGAAACGTGGCTGGTATGTTTATGAAGCTATCAATCTAGGAAGCATAACAATACGTGGCATTTCACCAATTGATGCGAGGTGTCACGGTCCTACTTTTTCTACCGTGCGGCGTCATGATCTTGACACGCTCATGATCGTCCTTAAGGGTAATTAAGCCCCATATATATTTTTCGCCCTGGCTTTGTGGTTTCATCGAACATTAGGCGAGGTTTTTCTTCGCCAATCGAACGTCGCTTGTGTGGAATCCAAGCTTGTTCAACTACACACGCCGCCTGTGTGTGCATGTTCAATCGTTTACAACACAATCGACTTGCCTCTGCACTATGCCAAGTTATTCGGCTCGACCTTGCCTCAACTCGGGGCCAAGGTCTCTCAGTACACCATCGCGCCTCATCTTGTCATCTCGATCTCCATCGATATGACCCATATATCTTGACGCCATCCCAAGCCTCAGGGTATCGTCGGCCATCACAACTCCCTTAGACATCCCATCGAGAACGGGCCCACGTGTCACTCATCTCATCAGAACGCCCCAAACATCTATCCATCCAGGTTCTATCGAGGCATTGGCTCTCCCGTGCCCGTCCCTGTGCCATGTCATTTACGTATACCATACCGGAGAGCGGGTGAATGTAGCAACCTCCAACATGCGGGCTAGGGCGTAATTCCGGCACACCCATGTCGCGTGGTACTGTCCTTGAAAAATTCATTTCAAAGGAAGTCGCCCGAGACACTCGTCTTGGCATGCTCGCCCACGCTGTGACACACGTATGTGCCACAAGGTAGCTCGCTTAGGCCACATGACCTAAGGGTGGTGGAGAGCTGACACCATGGTACCCCAGGCATAGACTTCCAGGCATAGACATGATTTTGGCGAACGGTCATACGGTGTAATGGAGTACCCGTCCGGTGTTCGATTGACACTAAACTTGGCGAGCATTCATATTTCGTATGGACGGACTTAACTCCAGAACCGTATGCCCGATTTCCTTCTAGAATTTCAAATTTTCAGGTTAAGGCTCGGGACCCTACCCGACCCTTCAACAAGCCTATCTTTGCCCCTCTCTATATTCGATGTCTCTATCTTGCTTATGTCTCGACTTGTCTTCAATGCTCACTCTATGTGATGTGTTAGATGATGCACCATCCTCCTTAGTCACATCATGGCACTCGTCTAGGCCCTCATGTGGAGGGATGAGCGCCACTTGAGGGTTGCCGCTTCTCTTGTCGCAACGTGAAGGCCACAACCTACTCTCTTCATAGTTAAGTTGTGACAAGAGGCATCCCACCAATCTAGGTGAGGAATCTTGTAAGACTCTTACACCCGAGCTCCAACGAAAAACACCTAAAAAAGAAAGGGGAGTGGGGTGAGTGTATAAATATACCTAGTAAGCAATAGGCTCTTGTCGTGTCTTTGACCTAGTAGGAGACATGAACTTTACTCTAGGCTCTAGGTGTATTGCTCTTGTTGTGCACAGTCTTGGGTAGATTGCTTAGCCTATGTAGAGGTAACTAGTTTTTGGTGTTCTGATGCTACCTTAACAAACACTCTCCAATGGTGGGACGACATGGTAAGTGCTAGCCTACTCATCATCCACGGAAGGTAGCTGACAAACTCATCCCACAAGCCATGTAGTCGCCCAAGGTTAAGGGGGCTACCCCTGTACATGTTAGTTTTGTTAACTACCTGCATGATCAACATCCCCTTACAGGAAAAGTCCACGAGGCAGGGTAATCTAGCTAAACTCTCTCAAGTCATGTCCCTAATTGGCCTCACGCCTAGCTCAACGGTACTGTACAATAGTAAAAAAGGTGGAATTTATGCAAATATTGTACCAGCTACTATCGACCTACATGCTACATTTATTTTTCTCTAAGGTTTTTGTAGTGGTCTTCAAGGTTTATAGGGGCGTCTAGACGGTTTAAATCTAATCTCTCATTTTTAAGACATTCAGAGTTAGCTCCTCGAGCCGAACCAATCTTTGGGTGCAGACAGCTCTAAACCTCTAATCGCTCACAATCATTAGGTGCAAGGTGTAATGAAAATGTACTGACTAAGGTCAACATGTAAACTGCACAGGCTGTAATGCTCTAATCTTAACTGAGCTCTCTCATACATGCTGGCACCATGACTATATTAGGTAGATACTAAGGGAGAGAGATTCTATTGTAGTGGGAACGGAACAATGGTGACACCATGACTTCGCAAACCAATCCTGAAAGAGGACTTGGGACCCCACATGTAGCTGCCTCGCAATAAATGTTCTCTGAATTTTGTAGAAATAGGCCCGAACTTCCTAGAGCCTAGAGAAAAACTTGTGAAAATCCAAGTAGGTTGCTTGGTGAGTATTTTTATACTCACCCTTTTTTATGTCTTTTTTTAAGTGCATACAAATACATGTCGAGGCTGGGGAGTGCTCAAGAGCTGCATTGTCACAGACATCCATTGTATTTTCATGGGTTGTCATGTGTACCCTTTCGTATCACGTTCCTGTTCCCCACTTGTAAATAACTTGAACAACACCTATTTGTATTGTTTTGGATTTTGGATTTTGGGACTATGGTGTTGTATGTTTTTAAATAGCTCAAAATTTTACCATTTTTCTTTGCTTTTATTCTCATTTATTTATGGTTGGTTTGTTCTTTTAATCAAGATATAAGATTTGAAGCCTAAAAAATCCAATCATTACAAAGACCCAAGGTTAAGATACTTTGATTAGTTTAAGGTTTCCAAATAAGATTTCACTACAAGAAATAATGGATACGATAGCAAGCTTTTTATAGCATTTTTCGTACGTCGTGACAGCCCATATTATTAAAAGTCTAAGACTTTTTATAGCGTTTTTCTATAACAATAATAGACGCTATAATAGAGTATAAAACTATAGCTTATATACATTGTTATAAAAACATTTGATAGCATTTTATCAAAGCTATAATATGTTTAATATACCTAAAATATTATGGTATTTTAACTTATCATAACAATTTTTTAACACTATAAATAGTATTCCTAACTTTAATTTTATGCTATAAAATATTATTTTATCATTTTATTATTTAAATATCATTTCAATATTTATATTTTGATAAAATATTTATTCAAGTAGTCATTTTTAGCCAAATCCACCGCCTCAATTACTTCCTTTCACAAGAATTTTCATTCACAATTGAAACCTCATGTCTATTTACATTATAAAATTAGTATTCAATAATTTCATAGAATAAAAAAATTATTTAAACATTACAAAATTAGTATTCAATAATTTCATAGAATAAAAAAATTATTCAAGCAATACAAAATAAAGTATTTTCCATTATTTGCATTGATGTTTGATTGTCTTGTGGGGCTATCATTTTATGCCTTTGAAGTGTAGATCTTCCATAACATTCCATTTCCTATAAATAACCAACCATCTTTAATTTTATATTGCATTTGCTTTGTTTAACAAAAGAGAATAAAGAGAGTGTAGCATTTGTACCTCCATATGTGTAGGTCATGGGCTCCCCGTGTTATTTTCATACTTTATAATTCCTTTGTTTCTACTTTGCTGTGATATTTAACGGGATGATAAACAATCATTGAAGAAAGAAAAAACTAAATTATTAGGAGATATTCTTGTAAACTATGAGCATTTTCAAAAACATATAATTACATTAAAAAAAAAAAGACAATATATTGAAATTCCTGTGCTCCATCCAAACTAAAAGTCAATTAACCAAAAGAAAAATTAAATAAATTTAAGACAAAAGTTACCATAATATTATTTGAAAGAGAGTAAGATATGAGACACCATTACTATGTTATACTAAGACTTAGTCCCACCAATCTCATTCTTTAAAATAGAAAAATATGAGAAGCTTGACAATAACATCAAACTCTCAAATCTACATAAAAGCAGCAAGTTATACCAAACTCTCACACTAAGAGAAATTGAGTTAAAAATAACAAAAATAGAATAACCTTGCACCCCTATTATTTATGGTCAGTATTTATGTAAGTCACTCACTAGTATTACATTGCAAATTCATTCCTCCCACCCCACAAAACAGAAAAAGAATTCTCCACATATTTATGTTTTTATTAAACTAATATGACTAATATGATATTAGGTAGAAGAAAAAATAATACAAGCAAAAAGTAAAAGGATGTATGTCAACATGATACCTAATGTGGAGTCTTCACATTCTTCGTGCTACTGCTACCTTCCAATATTGAGGAATAATAACACAACAAGACAACCAATGAAAACAAGTTTGACCATGCAACTGAGCACAATATCACAACAATTTCAATGAGAAATAGTGCACTTACACTTACCATTACACTAAATATGTTGCTCTAAGTAAAAGTTGCTTATAGCTAAACCAAATCTTTGGCAACCAACGTCATTCATAATATTAATAAAAATAAATAACATTCCAGTATTTATATAAATTGTGCAGTAATTTATGCTTATAAAAAAATAATATCTCTCGTGTTTTCATTAATAATTTGTTATAAAAGTACCCAAAAGAAAAAATAATAAATTTTTTAAAAGTATTTGAGAGGGGAGAAACAATTGTACTTTCATACATAAAACTAAAACTGAAAACTAAAAAGACAGTTGAAGCATTTATGCTTTAACATCTAGAAATTATACATTGATGTTGATCTGATTCTCATAAAGCCTCTAGAAAACTTTTTTACTGGTCTTCTCTTTACGATTACTAATAGTTAAATAATATTGATAATTTTGTATGGTGTGAATAAATAATTGATATCACTAAAGAATGAAGTCTTTTTAAATGAAATGGTTAAGTAAGGAGTAATAAAGCTTTAATTTGGTCCTCTAACTGGAGGAAGTAATCCATTCAATAACTAGAGTTCATTATCTTATTTTTAGACAGCTTAACTCTAAGTAGGAGAGAATGAAAGCTAGAAAGATGACACATTTGACCAATTAAGAGAAAGAAAGTGTTTAAATTTGCTAAAAGCATAACTTTAGAACTTCGATCTGTAAGGATGATACGTTGATAAATCAAAACAAACATAGGGAAAACGATGCCCACAAAATTGGAAGATTTACTAAAGTGTAACTCACAAAAGGTTGAAACAGAGCCTAAGCTCCAAAGGTTGGTGCCAAAGAAGTGAAACAAATTCTACAAAAAAAAAAAAAAAAAAAAAAAACAAATAACAACAAAATTCTATGAGAATTATACCCTTGAATCTAACTAAATCTCTTAAATTAATCAAAATGCTAGAAATCAAAAGCATCATCTTCCAAAATAAAATGTTGAAATCCATGGAGAAAATGATGGGGACTAAACATAGAGAGCCAAACATCAAAACACAAAACACAAAACACAAAACACAGAGAAACCCTAAGCCCTAGAATAAAAAGAAAGAAGTATGAATCCAAATGTTTAAGAAATGAGAAATAGATTTAGTGCTCGGCTGATAATTGTTTATTTTTTATGCGATAAACCTAGTTAAGCAACATCCAACGAAACCCTAAGAGAGATCATAAAGAAGAAAATTTCTAAAAGAAACGAAGTGATGAATGAAGGAAACCCGGAGAAAGATTTGGCCAAATGAGTTTCTGACAAAACTTTAATATCAGCAACAAAAGACTAGTGCCATGAAAATGGAAGGAGCCTACTGAGTTTCTCATGGCTTTCAATAATGGTTGACTTTTGGTGCTTTCGGTACTTTTGCACTTCCGGACCAATACCCACAAATCTATTGTAGAAGGCTATAACAATAAGAAAAGATATTGGGTTAATAAAATAAGATGAAACTAAAATGAGAAAAAATAGTGGAGATTTGAGATAGATACAATCCAGAGGCCTTCCAAGGGCCTTCTTCGAGAATAACAAAAAGATAATAGAGGAGTGAGAGTAAGAGTGTGAGTCTGTGGTGTGCAAATCGAAAAGTAAAAAGTAGTGATGCATGTTTTTTTTCTTACATTTTTAATAGCTTTTTTTAAAAATGCTATAACCAAATGCTATAAATGCTATAAATGAACCAATTGTTGAGTGCTTATTCCTCGGTTGTAAGAGTAAAGATTATTCCCATAGACCAACACGAGCCAGTCTAACATGTTTTATCCAAACTTAAATGCATTCTAAGAAAATTGAGTTAAAAATAATTATAAAAAGTAGTTAAAATAATAATAATAAATAAATAAATAAAAACAAAAGTTTCCCCACTTCTCTCCACTGACCTCTCATCTCTTCACACACAGTTATCTCTCCTCAACCCATCCTTACCCAGAAAGTAACAGTTATGCAAAAAGAAACAGAAAAACAATATTGGTCACATTTACTTGAGAAAAAAAAAAAAAAAGAGAGAGAATGACCTGTACCCCGTTGAGAATTGTTACAAGCAAAACACACTTATCATTGGAATGGACAGTAACTTTTAATTTTTTTAAGCTTTTCTTAACATCCTATCCTCAAGATTATTTTCATCCGGACGTAGTCTCGATTCATTCATTTACTCCTTCACTCAGATGTCAGAAACTTTAATAGTTGTAATTTATATAACAATACATACTACTCTGGTAGAGGTAGTTAAGGTCATTCCATGAAAAGATTAGTTACATTCCATTGGGGTTTGAAGCTACGTACCATAATTGACCTACTTTCCAATGAAGATATAAAAGTTATTGAGTCACCATATTTGTCAAACAAAATATGTATATAAATATAGGCTCTACAATGGCAAATGAGCAAACCAAGTATACATTCAAACACATAAAATTTAGTATATTACAACACTGATATTTTAGGAGATGACGAACTTCTCTTGCTCCCTCTTTGTTCTTGTCCTGGTTCTCTCAGGTACGTACGGTTGTTTAGATGCCTTTATGTTTTGTGTTGTAAGACTGGATGGGTATTAAAGTATGTATAACTTTGAAATTCTTCGCAGCTGGTTGGATGGTGCCTCTAGCAACCCACGCAAAACAATGTGATGTGAAGATGTTCGAATATGCATGCGACGCCACTGGATGTCACCAAAAGTGCCTAGAGGTTTACCCAAATTCAACATCTCAATGTGTTGAAACTCCGGAATTTCCCACCAACTTTGCTTGCCATTGTTTCTTCCCTTGTGAAGAAAATTGAGTTTTGATATGATGCCCTTCTTTTCCTTGTACTAATCCACGTATTCTAATGCCTTAATTCCCCACATTTCCTAAATAAAATGGTCAGATGAATTTGCTTCTATTCAATTTGTCATTATGATTTTAAAGGATCCAAAAGAAGGATTATGAAACTCAAAGCTAGTTCAAAGTGTCTACAAAAGATGTTTGTTTTCAATGCCCTAAAGAATTTTAAGGTCTCAAAGTCTTTGAAAAAGACTTAGAAAGAAACATCCTTGGTTTTTTATTCCTATAGGTAAATAAAAATGACCCATAGAGGTGAATAGTTTATATTAAAAAAAAAAGTAAATAAAATAATTTTTTTGAATAAAATAATTTAATAGTTTATAATTTTAGAAAAAGTTTATATCTTTTTGAATAAAATAATTATAAAAAAGTAGAAAATTATTAAAATAGCCTTGATCTTTGAATTAAATTTGAAAGATGAGAAAGTCCTTCCCATATCTACTTTAGAATCAACACCCTATACAAAATCTAATGAATCTAAAAAACCAACAGTAGGCTCTCTCCCAAATTTAGATATGATATCTAAAAGATTCACAACTCATCACATTCAACAACTAACTTTTGAGGATTAAGTCCACAACCCTTAAATGAGTAAGCTTTTCCGACAAGAACTCTAGAAAGTTGGAGATTTTAAATTTAGGGTGGTTCTCAATGTTTTAAAATTAGTTCAAGCTCCCTCTATAAATTATGAAGTTTGGGCAATCATTTGGAGCAAGAAACAAGAGTTGGCCATCCTCCAATCACAAGTCATAAGAGTTTAGATTTTGGGTCTCTTCCTCTTGAATTTCTTTCGACTTCGAGAGTTATATTGGATTATTTCCCTTCAAACTTATTCCTACATTTTCTAAGTAAGACTACCCACAACTTTGTGAAAGAAACAAGTATTGAAAATTTTTAAATCCCACTTCCCCAAACGAAGTTGCCATTAAAAAGCTCAAGAAAAACCAAGAAGTTACCATCTAAGATTTACGCAAGTTTGTCATATCTAACTTATCCCATTTAATTCTTGCACTTTCAAGGAGTATTTCTTGTGAAGACCACTATAATGACCCAAAATTTTCTGCTTAATTTCATAAAACATAACCTTTATCTTAAAACACAGCCATGGTCTTACGTGTTTTGAAAACATCTTTAAAACGACACAACAAAAGACCCAAAATAAAATAAATAAGCGTTTAAGTTTAAAGCATCCTATTTTAGCCTAAGTCTAAGAAAATAAATACCACTATCCTATGCATGTACCATGGTCTTGAGTTGCGATGCAGTCGTCAGCTGTACAGGAATGCCTTGCCTTAACCTGAAAAATGTAGTAGCACCTTAACCTGAAAAATGTAGTAGCAAGGATTAAATGCAACAATCACATCTTCCAATCTGTCTTCCTACGGTGCTGTTCTAACGGGTAAATTTGGATGTGTACCATATACTCTACACACAACCCATACGTGCGAGTATGGGCTCACCAGCCAGTTCGCACACCGCAGGTCCACTTTTCTTGTCGGGCGAGCATACTCTGGGAGCTCCTTAGGCCGGACACCCGTTAGAACTAGTAACCGTCACGACAGCGCTATGCAAAACATAACGATCACTGTCCTGTTATTGGATGTACGCATCTGTATCCTCGTGTTGGAATAGGGGTATCCCCCAAATGCATGAGCACACATAATGCATGAGGTCCCCAATATTTCTACTTTTATCATTAATGAATATAACCCCGCTATCATCTTTCATGCTTAACATGTCATTTCTCATTTTCAGTCTACGTATCATACATAATCCTAACGGGGTTACATTTCATTTCATTTGTCGTGATATCATGTCATTCATAACATGCTGTATACATACAATTTAGAAAATATAACATAACGCTCCATGCTTTTAACATGTCATTTCATAACGTGCAATTCATACAACAATTACCTCAATGGTCACACAAAACAATCTAAACATGACACATCACATCACAATATATCGTATCATAAACATTGAGTATCGTAAACACTTCATGGTCATATTGTTCCCTAACTTATCATAGCCTTAACGTTCTTATACCTATCACAGTTATATCGTTACGTGAACGTACCTTAGTCATATCATCACAGGAACGTATCCTAACGCTATCGTTCTATCAATCTATCACAAACCTATCCCTTTCTATCCATATCCTAACCATATTCTTTCAACAATCTCTCCTATCCATAGCACTCTGGTATGTAACCTAACCTTAACGTTTCATGAACGTATCTTACTACTATCATTACATTTCGTTTTGTGCATCCTTCTCATATCCTTGAACACATCGTACCACAATTATTATCATACAATTTACATATTATAACATAACATAAACATAATATAAGCATACCGATTCACAAATAATTCACACATATCAGTATATATGACACGTGCAGAACCACAGGCACGTGTCAACATCAAATATAACCATGCCGATAGTAAGGCTACTTACTTGGCTAGCTTAAGTCGTTGTCATGAATATATTTTTAATGAAAGTTCGATTCTGTCCTTTGAAATCCGAGTCAACCTACGTGAGCCCATAACATTAGTTTCAAGTTTGAACTCTACGAAATTATTTCTCTAATTTACATTAATCCATTGTTAAAAGTCTTGAAATATTATATATCTATAATTATATTTTTATTAAAAATCTTATTTTCCATGGTTACTATTGTATAAAAAAAGTAGATACAACTATTTCAAGTTATTATGTGCTTTACTACTCTCTCCATTTACCCCATGTATTTACCTTTCTCTCTATATTTAGTTTGTGGTTTTTAATTCTTTATTCTATTTACCTTTCTCTCTATATGTAGTTTGTGGTTTTTAATTTCTTATTCTTCTTTTTTTTTTTTATGGGTTTGTAGTGGATCTCTGTTTTCAAATTTTTCCTTATCTCATGTTTCCTGTTCACATATTTTCTTGGTCATTCTATTTTTAATCTATTAATTTGACTATGGGTATAAATGATTGACATTTAGTTTCTACCTCAAAGCTAAACCATTGTAATAATTGAATGAAGATCTAACTATAATTGGCCGTCATTTCTACAAAAAAAAAAATAGGATAAAAGAGAGTGAAGATTTAATATATACCTTATTGATCAGATCTATCTTCACGTAAATCTCCAGTGAATCTCAACTCGGTAAAGGTAGTTCTCTTTTTTTTTTTCTCAAGTAAATCTCACCATTATTGTTTTTTTGTTTCTTTTTTGCAGTACTTGTTACTTTCTAGCGTAAGGACGAAATGAAGAGAGATAATTGTGGGAAGAGATGAGAAGTTAATGGAGAGAAGTGGGGAAAGTTATTTTTTGTTTATTTACTTATTATTATTATTATTTTAACTATTTTTTTTTATTACTTTTATTTGTTTATTTGTTTATTTATATTTGGGTTATTACAACCACTAAGGCCAATAAGCTCATGAGAAGAAAGAATTCAAGATTTTTGTTTTAGAGTAAATTTGGAGTTAAGTTGTAATTTCTTCTTTAAAGCCTCTCTCATATCAATTTGATGATTTCTTTAGTTTTAGGAGACTAGGAGGAAAGGTTTTTAATGAAGAAATCGGTGACTAAGGAAGTCCCTATCGTTCTACCAAAAGAAACAACCCTTTTTGCGCAAACTAAACCTCAACCTCAAGAACTTGAAGGAAAAAATTAGATGACCATAAGTAAATTCATCATTCCAACACAATTTATGTAGCTTAAGAGAATTGAAATGAAGAGAGTTGTAGATGACATCGATGGCTGATAATGTTTGGAAGTCCTCAACCAATAAGAAAAATGTACGAGTTTGCTTTGGAGAGAAAACGTGATTTTCAACCAACTTTGGAAGAAGATAACTTAAGTTACATACCACAACAAGGTATGAAATTAGTTCTTACCTCTTCTTGTTATGCAATCTTCAAGTTTCATGAAGAAATTAAGGTCAAATAACCATTGTATGAAGATAGAAGAGTGAGTTTCAGAGATATCGATGCTAATCCTTAATTTTCAAGCAACCAAGAAGCTACCCCAACTCAACCTAAGCTCAAGATTAGCTCTTAATTTTTAAGTAATCAATATGCTACCTCAATAGACTTGGTCTTCAAGCAACCAGGAGGTTACCCTAACTCAAAATGAGTTCAAGGTTAGTTCTTGGTTTTCAAGGCTAACCTACCCTAAGACGATGAATCAAGAAAAGAAACAAGTTTTATGGTTAGCACTTGATTTTCAAATAATCAGGAGGCTACTTTGAAGCCATGAAGCAAGTTAAGTAAGTATATCATACACCCACACCCTAAAGTAGCACTACACAAGCCCCAAGTACATTAAGACACTAGGATTGCTAAGTACAACTCAAGAAATAAGAACCACGAACAAGAATCTAGGACAAAGACCAAGAACAAGTACTAAGGATAAGGACAAGAACAAGACAAGTAATAATAAGTGTGGTACCCTAACATTCACTAAGGATACAATTAAGAGCCTATTGAGTCTTTGTACTTACTCCATATTTTTCATGTTTTTCAAGTAAGTAAGTAGTTGGCCAAGGTAGGGAGCGAACTTTAGAGCAAATAATATAGACAAGCCACACCCCAGTCTTCAACCTTTTTTTATTTTAATGTTTTTGCGTTTGTTCCTTATTTTGTGTTTAAAAACTCTATTTTATATAATATAAATATTTATGTACATTAGGCTTTAAATTCCTTGGCTTTATTTTCGAAATTTTTACCTTTTTGTACATCTTCGAGTCAACCTTAGTCGCGACCATACTTTGTACAACTTAAAAATTGGGTCGTGACAAATCTTGAACTCATGGTATACCAAAAAAGAAGAGAAATCTTAAATGAATTAGAATATAGATAGGCTAATCTCAGTCCATTGAAGTGGTATTTAGCTAATAGGGTGTCGGGTCAAGGTCATGATTTAGATGTGCTTATTTATAAAAATAAGCCTAACTACTTTAGCGCAAACACTAGGTTTATAAATCAACTTCAAGAGATTCAACTTAAACATTTAGTGTACAACAGAAAACACGACACATAACTTATCTGAGTTTGTTCTATTTAAAAGTATAGAGTATCATTATCATACTTAATCGAACAAATATCATGTTCAAATCATTTAAACTAAAACCATCCATTTGCAAAAAAAAAAAAGTAAAAAAAAAAATCCTCTAGGCAGAAAATCTACACAAATTCAAAGGTATCATAGGTATCTTTGTAGTATTTAACCTTTTTGAGCTATTTTTGAGGTTTTGATCTTTTAAGGCTATTTTTTCAATTTTGATTATCAGTGCTATTTTTTAAAATTCAAATTTTACCCTTCTTTATTAAAATACATAATTTTAATTTATTTCAATCTAATTCAAATCATCTTCAATTCTACCGGGACATTTATGATTATTAGAATCTCATTCTTATTTTTTTTAAAATATATTTTAATATATTGATAATATTTTTCATATTCAAAGTATCGAACTTAATAAACATGTTTACTCGTTTAATATATAGAATATATTAAATATTAATTTGAACATTTTTCAATTTTCTTTCAATAAAATTGATCGCCTATTATTCGTATAAATAAGTAATGGAACCTAATTGTCCTATAGGTTATAAGCTCCAATGATATAAAATTAATTAATTAATTTTCATTTGTTAACTATAGGTCGTTTCACCATCGACTTAGAGTTACATTATTATGCAATGTGAAATAAGTTGTACTCATTGATGTAATCATTTCATGTAAATTCACCATTCATGAGTTGTTCATAATTATTTATGGGTTAAAGTACGTATTAACCTTGTAATTTCATATATATCTTAAGTACTACCGATCATCTAATGAATAATTTTTTTTATGATCCAATCATAAATTAAGCTCCTCTCGGACAGTGAGAGGGAGAGACTTCATTGTTTAAGTTTTAAAATCAATGCTTAAGGAAACTACTCATCTACATGCCTTATATGGGAAGAAGTAAATTTTATCTTATGAGATTAAAATCCTAGCTCCTTATATTGTTAATGGTAGGCTTATTAGTTTAGCCATAGAAGTCATCTCACTCATCCAAATTAAAAGGCAAACCCTTGCCGGTAGAAGTTCATATCTTGTTACGTAGATAACTAGGCACAAATACATAGCAAACGTAACCAAATACTCGAAAGTAGTTAACAAGGGTTTCATGTCTCAAAATATCTCAAATGGTGAGATGAAACTTAACCTTGGTCGACGAAGCTTGTTAATCTCATGGACAGTAGTTTGCATAGCTTTAGCCATGTAAATGGGTGACATATCCCACAGGTAACATCCAAAGTAAGGTTAAAAGTAACTCAAAGAATCCAAGGAAAGAAATTAAAGCATTCGGGACAAAGGTCTTAAGCAAGTCATTTCAATAACCTAATGAATAATATTAGGAATCAAGGCCTTTGAAAAATGATAAAAAATGAAATAGTAAGCGACAGGGACGAAAATGTCATTTTTCTAATTTTTTTTTAAGGAAGTTCTCAGATTTTTAATTCATTATTGAGAAGGAATTTCAAGTGCTGGAGAAGGGAAAATGAGAAAAAAAAAGAAAAAAGGAAAAAGAAAAGTAAATAATATTTTAGAATTTTTTTGGATTTTTTTAGAAAAATAATAATAAAATATTTCGAAAATAACAAATTACCAAAATACTCTTGAACTTCGAGATATTTAAGAAAATACTACCGATCAGAAAAGAGATAGTAAGCCTTGATCAAACAATCCTTCGAATCTCCATTTTCAACCGTTGGATATTCACCAAAGTTGAGTATGTTCTAGAGGAGACACACTTCATCACATCCAATGTTCAAAATTAAAATTGGAGGTCGGTTGCTCGCTGATCAGAGAGGATATTTCTGACAGAAAAATCATAAAACTCAATCTCCAAATTACGATGGCTCTTGAGATTTCAACGTGCGTTTAAGTTCCCTCTATAAAGTCTAAAGCATGGCCATTCATTTGAAATAAGAATCAAGCTAAGTCTAGCTATCAATCGTTAGATATAGCCGGGAGTTTTTGAGTTTTCTACTCTTAGTTTTCTTCCAAATTGGAGAGCAATAGTCCACCGTTTTCCTTCAAATTTGCTCCTATAGTTTCTAAACAAGATTAAGCACAACTTTTACGAAGGAAGCTCAAAAATAGCTTAGAACCCATTCCCCCAATACGGATCACCATTGAAGAAGTTCAAAGAAAGATTGAAAATCCAATCCGAGCATATATGCAAATTTATCGATTGAGACCAATCTCGTTCCGTTTCTACACCTTCAAGGAACATTTTCATAGAAGACCACGAAGGCTAACAAGTCTGGAAGCGTGCCTAATTGGAGAAAATAAGTTTGGGTTCAAATTGGGGGTAAGGATCAAATTCCCATGTACAATCAATTTTTCTTAAAATTAAGCACTCCTTTAGCTTCAGAGGATTAAGTTGAGTACCTTTGACAAAGAAATCGAAAGGTAACATGCCCTAGAATGAGCTGCCCAAGAAGAAGGAAAAATTAGTTTTTAGAGGTGGAGACCGAGAAGAAATTCTCAAAATTAAGGTCACAAACTTAAAGACGTTCCTCTAAATCAATTCCTTTAGCTTGAGGGAAGAATAAGGAAGAAATTTTATGAAGAAATCGAGCCCAGAAAACCTCTAGAAACAGTTGTGCAATTGAAAATTTCTGAGTTGAACTCCAGCGAGAAAACAAGTTTCTAACGGAATTTGGATGTGAATAACTTAGGGCGATCCATGAGAGAAAAAAAAAAAAAAAAAAAAGAGACAACCTAAGGATTCTAAAAGAAAACTTGAGGTAATTGGGATACTAGAAGCTTGAGAATAGAGGTCCCGAGTCGACAACGAGGTAAGTAGGCGATCTTGAACTTTTCTTACGAAATACTTGTAGGAATCACTTGAATTTCTGTAAGCATCTTAAAGTAAGTATGAATAAAGGAAACATGAAAGAAAAATATCAAGTATCGTGAGATATGGCCATGAACCAATCAAATTGCTTGAGATTTAAGTAACATTAAGATAACTCACTAAATGAACTTCATTGCCTATGAAACTTTAATATGCTTCGTTGCCTATGAAACTTTAATTCTGAGTATATTATGTTATGTTAATATTATATATGTAATTTGGTATTCATTAGACAAGGTTAAGTAGGTAAACCAAGGAATGGTGTAAAATGACCATAATGCCCCTAATGTAACTTATCTTCGGTTCATGCTCTAAATGACCTCCAAATGCTATGAAACATTTTAGAATGCCTTATTTTATGATGATCGATGACTTTTGGTAAAGTTTGAAAGACGTTTAGAGGCTAAACCAAGAATTAGGGATAAAATGACCAAAATGCCCTTAAGAATCCTTACGATAATTCAAGGTCTAAACATGCTCCAAATGACTTACCACTCTTTATTAGGTGATATGAATCCAACAACTGATCACGTGCATGTACCCAAAGGACTGATTACAAGAAGCAAGGTTAAGAAGATTCAAAGAGGCCTATACATTGCATCTTCAAAAGCTAGCTAGTGTACCGGTTGAAACAAAGACTTTTGAGCCCAAAAATCTTTATAGCATTAGCATATCAAATCAAGAAGATAATGGAGTGGCTGATATTGGAAAGTAATTAGAAGACTAGCCTTTGGTAGTTGAATTACCAATTAAGGAAATTTATTAATGTCTTATTTGCTTCCATTTGTATTTAATAGCATTTATTAACCTTTATTAGTGATTGGTGTCAGAACTTTATTTTGTTAAGGTTATCTTTTGGGCCTATTTAAAGGCATGTAATATTCATGTTTGAGGGATTTTGTTGAATACAGAAAAAACCTTTGTGTTTTCTTGATACCCTTTTGGTGTTATTCTTTTTCAAACCTTGCTTTAGGTTTGATGTTTAAACCGATTCATTGAATTAGTTTTGATCAAGCTAATTCTGGAGTGAATTGTCTTGGTATCTAAGAGTGACCATCATAGATTCCAAGTTCGATCTAAGAGTCATTCATCTTCTAACCAGCTCTTGGTTGGAATCAATCCGTTAAGTTAGCTTTCTCTGTGAGCGTTTTGCAAGGATTCTAGAAGGACCTCTAGCTTTGCAAAAATCAGCATTGTAGGCGCTTATCATTAGGCCTATTCCAAAGTTCATAAAGTTATGTTCAAGATTTCAATTTGATTAGAACAAGTGTGAAACCTAAACCAAGTTGGGACCTAAGAAACGTTTAAAGGGAATACCTCGTGTAATTCTTCCCAAGGAGACACGTTGGGGCGATGAAGCCCTTGTCCAAAAATTCTAAAAATATACCTTGTATTCTTTCAATTATGTTGGTGCATGCGGTATGGGGCCTTGGAGATAGGATTAGTACTCGGTTCAAGCTCTATAAAGAAGTCAACACTTTGGGAAGGCCTAGTAAATTCTTTAGAAATACATCAGAGAACTCTTCCGCAATTGGTATTACTAACCATGAATTTTCTTCCAGTTTTGTATCCACAGCACTGGCCAATATACCCCCAAGATCTTTGTTGGATTAATCTCTTTACTTTCATCATACTATCTTAGGACAGTCGACCCTTGAACTTGTAGCTGGTTTGTGATGGTGGCGAAAACACTACATGCTAGTCTATACTAGTATTATACTCAACTAACCAATCTATCCTGGGTGTTACATCAACATCACTCATATCTACAACTAATTAAATTACATTTTGGGTCTTCCTTGAAATTGACACTCGCCCACTCTTCACTTTATCCCTAGCAATTAAATCTACCTATGTAGGGATATTCACATGTAAGACATGCGAAAAGGATTCTAATTTAAACTCAACTTGACTAGTAAACATTACCGATATGAAATAATGGGTAGATTTCGAATCAAACAATGTTAAAATAAGATGCTCAAGAATAGATAGGATACTTGTCACCACGGCATCGATGTTTCCCACGTCCCTACTTGTGGAGGCATAAGCAAGCTCTAGCTTGGGGTGGATTTGCATAGTCCTCCCTACACTTCTTGGACCTCTTGGCTGGTAAACAAGGTTCTCAGTGCATCTCTCCAAGGTGATGTGAACCTTCTGGTTGCACCTAAAGCACGCTCGACCGCCTGTGAACATATTTAGAAATTTGTGTAAAAATTCACAAAAATAAGTACAAGTATACACTATCATAAGTATGAAGTAATAAGTAAATTATTGATTATACAATAAGTTCGGATGAATTCTTTACTCAATCACAAACATCAATAATGGTGGTGAAGTTGTTTTTTAATGACTATGGAAACTTTAATGAAATATAAACTATACTTTCGACAATAACTAAAGCAGAACAAGTCGTTATGCACAATCGTTAAACCATTCCGCTTACCTGTTGAGAGCATTTGAAAGCAGAGGAGAAGGCGGCAACAAACGGTTTTCTTCATTAGAGTAGAACGCTAGAGAGATCAAGGGAACAGCTCAACGTTCAACGGAGGTCGAGAAGCGTAGTGTGAGATACGAACAACGACTCCAAGTATTTTAGTGGTAAGCTTCATCGTGTTTAATGACTATTTAATCGTTTAAAACGTCGCCGACAAGGATGGGGGTTATAGAGAAATTGTAACATTAGAAAACTCATAGTTGTAGGTGCATGAGGGTACTACAACGTTGTGATTGTGAAGAAAAGGTTGACAAAAACTCGAGGTAGTCGGATTTGGACGGAGGAACAACAAGAAAACAAAAATTGTCTCCATGTGATCACTCCCCCATTAGTAATAAGGATCTTATGAGTAGATTCCCACCATAACTCTATATTGCCCTGCACCATAAACGAAAACATAATATCTTCTGATCGTCAAGGAAGTTTATCAACCGAAAAATCAATGATAGCCATAGTTGTGTAACTATCGAATCCTCCAAGGTCTTGTTAAAGATAGGGGGCTCGTACCTCCTTACCAGGTACCTTGCCTCTTGAGTTTACGTCCTAGTGTTTGCCTGATCGATGATCACCAATGTTTGCATCGCTGCCTAAAACGAGCATACCAAGGCCCTTGTAGGCTCTAGTCTAGCTCGAGACACCACCAGGGGTGGCGCTACTACGTGACTCGAATCACCAATCCCTTGCATATCATAATCTTCCTCCCAAAAATACTGTCCTTGTATATATAACATCATGCCTGTTGACCACGTGTTATAGTTGTTGGGATATAGAGTCTAATGACTATTTATACTCCAATGTTGGTAGATATATATTTTGTAGATATTTATATATAGTAGGTAATTATATATGTTAAACCTATATATAGTAAATCGAAACAATAATATACCCCTTAGGCAGCACTTTGAAGATGTATTTTCATGATTCTCTATATTCTCTCTTAGTGTACATACCTAAAGTCATAAATACAAATCCTTCAGCTAATATTTCTTCTTACATTTTCTCTCTCCTATTCTTTGTGTTTATCTAGATTGAGTGTGTATGTTGTTGTGCGATACTAACAACTAGTATCAGAGCTAGGCGAGATTCACCATGCTCTGAGAGATGAAAATTTCAAAGATTGGAATTGAGAAATTTGATGGATTAGATTTCGGTTTCTAGGAGATGCAGATTGAAGATTACCTGTACCAGAAAAATCTTCACGAACCTCTATTGGAGGTTAAGCTGGATACTATGACCACGGAACAATGGAAGCTCAAGGATCAATACGCCTTAAGGTTGATTCGGATGACGCTGTCCAGAAACGTGGCGTTCAACATCATCAAGGAGAAGACAATGTTAGGTATGTTGAAGGCGTTGTCGAATTTGTATGAAAAACCATCAACTATGAACAAGGTGTATTTGATGCAGAGATTGTTCAATCTACAAATGTCTGAAGGTGGATCTGTTGCTAATCATATAAATGAATTCAATATGATTGTAAGAAAACCTAGTTCGGTGGAAATTAATTTTGAAGATGAAATTAAAGCATTGATTTTTGATGTCATCTTTACCCGAGTCATGGGATACTGTTGTTGCCGCGACTAGCAGTTTCCAAGGATCTGAGAAACTAAAGTTCAATGAAATCCAAGATATAGTTACCCGCGAGAGTATTCCCAAATGAGAAATTGGAGATTCATCTGGTAGAGCTCTCAATGTTGACCAAAGGGGAAGAAGTAAATCGAAGGGTCCAAACAAATGCCGATCAAAATAAAAAAAATCGTAAAAATTTTCCAAACAGACCAAACGTGACGTTGAAGTTGTGGAAAAAATGGTTACTTTTAGACATATAGTACAAGACCAAAGAGGAAGCAAAATCACAAGTTAGAGGATGATGATGATTCTATAAATTCAGTAGAAGATATTGAGGATGCTCTAATCCTCAGCGTGGACAATCCAATTGAATCCTGGATTTTGGAATCAGGTGCATCTTTTCATTCGTCTCTAAATAAAGAGTTGTTTCAGAATTTAAAATCTGAAAATTTTGAGATTACGTACCTTGCCAACAACAAAACCTT
This sequence comes from Cucurbita pepo subsp. pepo, assembly GCF_057944985.1. Taxonomy (NCBI): domain Eukaryota; kingdom Viridiplantae; phylum Streptophyta; class Magnoliopsida; order Cucurbitales; family Cucurbitaceae; genus Cucurbita; species Cucurbita pepo. The sequence goes on from NC_141798.1 coordinate 13,841,000, forward strand.
GAATATTGAAGGAAAATGGTATGTCTATATAAAAACTCCAGTAGGAGATCAATGGACATTAAAGGATGTCAGAAATATGTTCCTGGTCTCAAGAAGAACTAGATCTCTATTGGTCAGTTGGATAGCACATGTTGTGCAATAGAGTTTGGGAAAAGTGTGGAAGATTGTGAAGGGTGCTATGGTGGTAGCACGTGGCACAAAATTTGGAACCCTATACACCACTTTAGGGTGTATGAACATGGCTGCTGTTGCTGAGAGTGATTCAAATTCAAGTTTATGGCACAATAGACTTGGACATACGAGCGTTAAAGGAATGAAGATGCTGGTTGCGAAAGTAGTTTTGGAAGGTTTGAAATATATTGATATGAGTACTTGTGAGAACTGCGTTATGAGCAAACAGAAACTAGTTAGCTTCACAAAAGCTGCCAAATAATTAAAGAAAGTGCGGTTGGAAATGGTCCATACAGACGTTCGGGGACCATCTCCAATTCCATTACTTGGCGGGTCAAAGTTCTACTACACCTTTATCGATGATTTTAGTAGGAAGGTGTGGATTTATTTCTTGAAACACAAGTCAGATGTATTTGACACCTTCAAGAAGTAGAAAGTTGAAGTTCAAAATCAGACCGGCTTGAATATCAAATGCTTGAGGTCTGACAATGAAGGAGAGTATGACAAGTCACAATTCAAAGCATTTTGTGCAGCTGAGAAAATTTGATTAATGAGGACAATTCTTGGTAAAGCAAGACAAAATGGATTGCTGAAACGATGAATAAAACATTGAATGAGCGACAAAGAGTATGAGGATTTATTCTAGATTGTCAAAAACATTTTGGGTTGATGCTATAATACAGCAGTCTACTTGATCAATAGAGAGTCGTCAGTACCCTTGGAGTTCAAGTTGCCAGAAGAAATATGGACAAAAAAAGAACTCAAGTACTCTCACTTGAGGACTTTTGGTTGCACTGTGTATGTTCGTATTGATCCAGAGAAGAGTGACAAGCTTGACGTTGAGGCTGTGAAGTGCTATTTCATATGCTATGGGTCTAACATGTCCGAGTACTTGTTTTGGGATGACAAGAACAGAAAAGTCCTGAGACATTGTGACGTGACCTTTAATGAAAATGTCATGTATAAGAACAAAAAGAAGAAATGAGAGAAGAAAGGTTCCAAGACAATGAAGCAATTGGGAGTTGAGGTTGAGTTGCTAAAAGATTCACCTAGTGATGTTGTAGCAGATACTCTAGAAACTCTTTAGACTATTGCTGAGGAACCAGAGGTGGAGTAAGTAACACCTAAGCAGGTGTTAAGAAGATCATCCAGAACTATCGTAGTGCCAGAAAGGTATTCACCTTCATTACACTATTTGTTGTTGACTGATGAAGGGGAACCGGAGTCCCTTGATGATGCCTACAATTGGAGGATACAACCAAGTGGGAGCAAGTCATGGATGATGGAATGTCTAGGGTTCATAAATGCATTGCTCTTTCATCTACTGAGGCTGAGTACGTGACAATAGCTGAAGTTGGAGAGGAGATGATATGAATGACAGACTATCTAGAAGAATTGGGCAAGAAGCAACACAAGAATATTCTTTATACATAGTTAAAGTGCCATACAGTTGGTGAGGTACCCGGTATATCATTCAAAGACAAAACATAGAAGGCGAAACCATTTCACTCGCAGGTTAGTAGAAGATGGTAATGTGTTTAGAGAAGATAGAGGGTGCAAAGAATCCCGCAAACATGTTGTGCATGATGTTGGTAATGTGTTGATGTTGGAACATTGAGGTTGTGCAAAGCCTCAATTGGTATGGTGCACGAAAGATGGTGATAGACGTTTGAGAATGAAATTATTGGTTGGCTCAGAGAATGATATCTATTTATAGTAAAAAGTTGGTAGAGATATATTTGGTAGATATTTTTATATATAGTAGATGGTTATATCGGTCAAAGCTAGTAAATCGAAATCATATATATAAGTGTTTTGAACATGTACTTCCTTCTCCTTGGTGTACATGCCGTCATCAATACAAATCATTTATCCAATATTTCTCGTTGCATTTCCTCTCTCATATTTTTTTTTTCCTTTTTTTTTTATTTTTTTTATGTTCATTTAAATCGAGTGTGTGCGTTGTTGTGTGATCCTAACAATAGTTGTTGTGGTTGAGTTTCTTGATTCCACCTGTGACTTGTAGGTCACCTGTTGTGCTGACAGTACCTCAATATACCAAATAAATTTTTTTGACACATAACTTGTAGAGTCATGAACTACTCACGATCCAAGCAAACTAACTCACTAATAATCTCAAAGAATAGCTTTTGATGTGGAAGATCAAAGAGTCGCAACGACAAAGTATACTATGAATTTCTAATCTCAAAGAATAATTTTGATATGGAAGATCAGATAGTCAAAACCACAAAGCATCCTATGAATTTTAAAAGATCAGACAACCTATCTCACAACCTTACTCTAATACCAAATTGTACGGAGCACTCACTCTTTATTGAGACCAATAAAGAATATATTACAGCACAATCTTTCATACTACTACATTTTACCTCTCTTGGATTAGGAGAGAGAAATATTTATAGCAGAGACTAGACAAGGTAGATCAATGCACATTTGTAATGTTTTAGATTTTACACATTTGTGATTTTCTAGATTTATTTTTAAAATATCTATCTATAATAGGTAGACAGATAAATCTTAACTTTGTAAAATATTTAAATCTTTCCAAACATTTTAGAAACGCTTACATTGAGCTCATGTAATTATTAGGTTTATTCAAGTGGGGTTAGCTATGATCTTTTAACTTAAAAAAAAAAAAAAAAAAAAAAAAAAAAAAAACTTTAGTAATAAGACTCAACCTCGGTTGGAGTTGAAGAAAAAACGTTAGAAATATTGTGCATACCATTTTGAGGGGTGTTTGCTTAACATTATGTTTTAGTTTTTATAAATAAATAAAAATTCAATTCTAATGGTTTGGTTGTGAAGCGAAACGTCCATTGTTATCAATTGTTATAAAACCAAGTTGAGCAATCATTTGAGCTGGTTTTAGGTGTGGGCGGTGAGATAAAAAATGTGTGGTTTGGGTTTTGAGAATAAAGTGATCCCAATCCTTCACGAGGTGGTACTACATCTAAGTAATAAATTGATTGAAGATATTCTCCCTTATACCACGATTTAATATGAGTTTCTTTATTTAATTTATTATAGTTGGAGTAGAAGCTCTCACACCCTAATGCTATTTCTCTTCTCACACCATGATAATAAAGAAACCTTTTTGTTTGTTTATGAAAAGAAGGTCTGGTGGTATGAAAATGTGGAAGTGTTAGAGCGATGTACAATGGGGTATTAATTTGAGTTAAAAGAAGATGAATGAGGAAAAAAGGTTAAATCTGAGTGCATGTGAGCTCTACTACATGAATGAGGATACCACCTAACGGGTAACCCAAAAAGAAAGCAAATAAAAAGTTGCAATTTCCAGAATTAGGAACAGCATTACCCACAAAAATAATGTCACAAAACAGATGAAGACATAAAAATTTGGAAAAGGAAGCAAGAATTTGACACAAATTTCCCCTCTCTTCCTCATCCTAAACAACCCTACACAACTTATAGCATCTTTCTGAATCAAAACAAATGGCGATCTGGAGTTGCAAACAGTGTCCAAGTCTAACCTTTGCCGAAAGATAAAAAAGAAGGAGAAAAAAAAGAAATGAAAAGAAAAAGAAAAATGGTTTTTTTAGCGTCGCCATCACTGCCACTATCAGCATCTCCTTTAATAACAAAAGTGGGAGAGAGTGACCCACGCCTTCGATTCTACTGTTTTCCATGTCCTCTCACTCTATTTTGCTTCTCTCTATCTATCATTCCTCACTCTCTATCTTCCTCCCCTCAGATAAAAGAAAGAGAGGTACGCCATTCTAGGCATGGACTTGGCCCACTCCTTCTCCTTCTTTGCCGCTTCCTTGTCTCCTCCATTCCCATTCCTCTCCACCTTAACCTTTACATATCAACTTCCCACCTCAATATCTAATTCAACTCAACTCTTCTCTCGTCTTTTATTTTAATATTAATATATCCAACATGTTAATATATATTTAAATATTTGAAGTTTATAATAAATATTCTAGTTGTGTTACCCTTTGTTTATTTATTGCCTGTTTTCCTTCCACGCTCCACACCTATCTTCTCTCTCACGGAAAGGTCTGTCTTTTTAATCAACAAAAACATGCGGAGTGGGAACTTGACTTGCATATCGTCGAGTGAGAGCGCGTGTTTGGAGGGTGATGAAGAAGGAGGAGGAGGAGGAGAAGACTCCATTTTCCTATCCCTTTGTCCGCCAGGCCAACGCCACACAGTTTCTTCCAAACACCGACAACTCCAAAACAAACAAAATCCTGTTAGCCCTAATTCCTCTCTCCAAAACCCTAATATTCTTCATCATCAACATGCTGCTGTCACCGTCGCTATGCATATTGGTCCCCCTGCCACCGCCGCCGCCACCGAATCCAACGACGTCTCAGCTGCCCGCCCGGTTGATGGGCAGTACTGGATTCCTACGCCTGCCCAAATCCTCGTTGGTCCCACCCAGTTCTCCTGCTCTGTCTGCAGTAAAACCTTCAACAGATACAACAACATGCAGGTTATTTCCCCTCTTTTTTTTTTTTTTTTAGTTTGTTTTTCGTCATATATTTTTAAAATCTTTCACTTTGATTTGCTACATACACATATGCTTTTGGTTTTTCTGTTTTTTATGAATTGAAAAAAGCATGGAGTTAAAAAAGAAAAGGTTCGTTTTAAATTTTTTTTTTGTAGTGATTCTTTTTTCAAGTTATGATTTAAGAACAAAATGGAGTAGAAATAGAGGCAAAATTGAGACTAAAATCACGATTTGAAAGGAAAATTTGAGGTATGAGAGGCTAAATTTGACCCAAAGAAGTTGAATTTTGCAAAAACAGATGCACATGTGGGGACATGGATCACAATACAGAAAAGGGCCAGAATCATTAAGAGGATCAAAGCCAGCTTCATCAATGCTACGACTTCCATGCTATTGCTGTGCAGAAGGGTGCAAAAACAACATAGAGCATCCAAGGTCAAGGCCATTGAAAGACTTCAGGACTCTTCAGACCCATTACAAGAGAAAGCATGGAGCAAAGCCTTTCAGTTGTAGGAAATGTGGGAAGCCCTTTGCAGTCCGAGGGGATTGGAGGACACATGAGAAGAACTGTGGAAAGCTTTGGTTTTGCATTTGTGGGTCTGATTTTAAGCACAAAAGATCCCTTAAAGACCATGTTCGAGCCTTTGGAGATGGGCATGCACCTCATACCGTCCAACTTTGTGAGGTTGAAGATGATGATTGGGATGATAATGATGATCATGAACATGTAAATGGATCTCAACCCTGGTCAATTTATCATTAATTTTAATTTCCATGCTTCTTAATTAATCTACCATTTTGTTCCCTAATTCTTAATTAATTAATTAATTATCCTTATCCCATATATGCATGCCTTTTGATCAACTTTTACTTGCTCTTTGCTTTTTGTTCACCGTCCTTTTTTTTCTTTTTTTTTTTCTTGAAACACTATAATTTGAATTACTCCCTTGTAATCCAAACACTATAAATTAATGTAGTAAAAAACAAAATTGGTAGTGTCAGTTCACCTGTGAATAGTTTTTTTCTGTAAGAGAGAGAGAGAGAGAGAGAGAGAGAGAGAGAGAGAGAGAGAGAGAGAGAGAGAGAGAGAGGGAGAGAGAGAGAGAGAGAGAGGCGGACTGACAAGAGAGAGAGGGAGAAAAGTGGGAGAAGATGAAGACAAACAGTAAAATGAAATCCAAGGTTCTATGTAATGTAATGTAATAATAATTAAAGATTAAAGGAAGAGGAAGAGGAAGCATAGGATTGGAAAAAAGATGGTTTGTGGATCAGATATATAGGGAGAGACAATATGGCTGACAAAAGGGTCAGGGAAGTCACAGATTGTACTGTTGATGGGTGGGTTTGCAATTCCAGAGAAAGGAGAGAAAAAGAGAAGAGCTTGGCAGTGGCGTCAGTGAGAGTGAGTCTAAGTAAGACTACCACTACTACTACTACTACTAACACTTTCAACAACCACAGGTTTACCCCGTTGTGTCAGCCCAGAGGTTTAAACACAGGAGAGGACCAGTGGGTTTAGGGCTTTTAGGGCTTTTAGGGTTTTTTAGGGTTTTTTTTTAGGGTTTTTTAGGGTTTGGATTTCTATTGCTCTTTTTAGGGTTTCACCCCCAAAACCCCAAAACCCCAAAACCCCAAAACCCCAAAACCCCTTTCCTTCCTTTTCCTTTTCAGACCAACTACAAACAGATACTACGATAGATCTTGAGACACCTGTTGTTTGCCTCTTTTAACTCTATTCACTCATAATTATGTGCATACCCTTTCCCCTCTCCCTCTCTCCTTTCCATTTCTGTCTCTTAACCTTCTCTTCTCTCCTTTTAAACTACTTTTTCCTGCTCCATGCATGCAGTTTTTTCTTTTTCACTTTTTCTGTTTTTTTTTTTCTTTTTTTTTTCTTTTTTTTTTTTTTTTTTTTTTCCTTTTCCCTCTCATTATTAACATACATCTTTTCATTCATTAACTCTCTCTTTCCATCCCCTCTCTGCCTGCCTGCCTACTTATCATCATATCTATTTTGTTTCAAATTCTTACAAACAGTAGGGAAACAAAAGATATTGATATCAATAAGTCAGTGTGTTAACCTATCATTTTACTCAAACATAATCACAACCCACGTCTAAATCTTCTTTATTTCTAAATAAAGTAAAAGATTAAGAATGTGGAAACGAAATGTAACAAGTTTAAGATCCGAGGCAAAGGGGGGATCCGTTTTTACTGACACAATGCCTTTGAGATCTGTATCTTGGAAGGACCCCAACTAGCATTTCCTTTCTTTCTTTAACTCCAACCTTTTGTTTGTCTCCATTTGTTTGTTTGTTTTTTTTTATTTTAACTGTGACTTTGTGGTAAAAAGAGTGATTCCACAAACTTCTTCAATTTCACTGCTTTGCAACAGATGGGGTTTCAATTTGACTGTTTTTTTCTCACCCAAAACAAGTTTAAGCCTCGGCCCATGAGGCTTGACCTTCGGGCCTTTGTTCATTTTGGCGCTTTTGAATTTACTTGACCAACGAACATGGCCCAACTCAGTGAAGGGATTGGTCTAGAGCCCTTTTGATTCGCTAAGCCCATGGAGTCCTCATAGTCCAAACATTTGACAACATTCTAAACAAGGGAGGGGTTTAGCCCACTCCCTTTGAGCTCCTCATTAGCATTCTGGCCATTTGCCATGAAGTCCTCCAGAAGTTTGCTTGACCTCCTTTTTATTTTCCTTAATATAAGTCCTCATTTTGAGATTCCTTAATCAGCTCGAGTCGTTCTTCGTTGAGAGGTTTTCCCTCTACCGACCGGATTCGAGGAGAGCTTGAGTGAACCGAACACCTTCTGAAGTTCACATGATCATTCAAACTACTTATCGAGTTCCAATAAAGTTTTCATTGCTTTTATTGATGAGAGTAAACAAGTTACTTGTTGGGCTATTCCAATAATCTTCTCCTAAGACAACTCCACTGTTTAGATCCTTAGTTCAATTTGATGCTTTAAACACGTCTTTTAAGTCTAAGAAGAGTTTTTCCTCATCATAGATATTCAATCTCGACGTGTGAGGAATGATGATTATGGAATGATGATTATGATATGTTTATGCCTTGAATAGGTATCCATGAAGCTTATATATCTCTAGTGGCATGTACTAATTTGTCATATGTTTTATTCAAGTGGTAAAATCAATATACATTCTTCATTTTTCATCAACCATTTTTTACTAAGACTACATTAGACATGTATCGAGAGTAAGTTGAGTTCTCAAATGAATTTGACATTCAAGTAAGTGACTCACTCACTTAGTCAACTATTATTTCATTTCTTGCTTAGTCCGATGCTTGACATGTTTGTCACACACGAGTTTAAAATCTTTGTCGATATTAAACCAATGCATCAATTGGGGCACAAGGAAAGTTAAGCTTTCCCTCAACTCAACCCTCAGCTTGGTCTGATAGTAATTCATCTTAAGTAAGATTTGAAAGTATATGTTTAATTGGCAATTGATGCGGTTACAGCAACCATTTAAGTTACCCATTTGTATTCGAGATCCCTTTAATTAAGTGTCTCATACATATACTCCCTATGTCATTTACCTTGCTTTTCTTTCATAACAAAAGAAAATGGTAAAATTCTCAAATTTAACAACTTGCCCTTCCATGTATTTAATTTCTTAATTATACAAGCAATTAAAAATGAATTAGAAAGGTTATTAAATTTATCTTTAGGTAATTAACTCTAATCTAATGAATTCTAGTGAAGTGAAGAGACGAACGGTAAGGATTCGAATTTTTGTTTTATTTATTTTAGATTTTATGCTAAGATTTTTATTTTTGCTGCCAAAACGAAAAGATATTATGCTGCATTTATTGTCGTTGGAAAAGGAATGATTTCTAGCAAGGAAAATTACTGCCTTAATGGAAAAGTCATAAAGACTTTTATATTCCCATATACAACTCTCCTCCTTCATTGAAAACAACTTTTGCTCTCCAAACGTTTAGGGTTTTCGAGGGTGTCTGAGAGTACGGAAAAATCGAGAGGGTTAGCCAGGAAAAACGTGTGAGGTGGTTCGCTGGATTTTCTTCGGTGAGTGGCCGGAGGGAGAAGCGACCGAGGCTATCGGTGTTGAATATCGTTGCGCGTCGGTCGGAATAGGCAAGGGGTGTCGTCGCGTCGTCGGAATCGGGGTTGTGACGACGTCGTTGGCGGCGCAGCGACGATTAGGATTTTTGCGAGATTTCGGGTAAGGAAGACGAAGGAAAACGGGTTGGGTTCACGTTTGGCCTCTGGACCAGCCCACGGAACGAACGCGGGCCCTGTGCGTTTCGGCCCAACGCGGACGCGCGCTGCAGCCTTGGTCTCGGCTCCGCACGCGTGCTCTCGGCTCGGCTTGACGTGTACGCGGCTCGGCTCCGTCAAAACCCGCAGCTCGGCTCCGTCAAATCCCGCAGCTCAGCTTGGCGGCTTAATTGGTCGGCTCGGAAGCTCGGCTTGGTGAATCGGTATCACTATAATATATCGATTCCAAGGTTTTTGGTCCTTCCGAAGCCGTTTCTGCCCTTACTTTTACCATCCGAGGTCAGTATGGCTCCTAAACGTTAAAGACAGATTAGGTCGAGGGTTTATTTTGATAAATAGCATGAGGTTTAGCTAGGGTACCTTATGAAAGGTTCTAAATTTTTATGTGGTTATCATAGGACATATTTAACCGCGGGGATTAGCTCGTTGTGAGTGACTTCAACCAAGACCATCGAGGTAAGTGACCTTACTGTTGGAGTTAGCTTTCTACGTGTTGTATGATGGTGCATGCCCTGTGGCCACTGCATGCACCATATTTTATGTGATATGATTATGTGATGTATAGATTGTGTTGACCGTAGATTGTGTATGTTATGTGACGTATGAACTTGTGTTGACTGTTGACTGTTTATGTTATGTCATGAATGAGATGTTAGTATTGTATGCCATGAATATGTTGATTGATGCCATAGATACACGTAGAATTATTGAGTCATGTCATGAGATGTTTATGCAACTGGAATGTTTATGTAATATGCCATGTAATGTAAGTCATGTGAGATGCCATGTGATGTAAGAAACGTAAATGCGATGTTAGCACTGCTTATGTAATGCCATGTTAAATATGTTAAGGGACCTCATGCATATATGTATGTCACGTGCATCAGGATTCTTCCCCTTTATGATACGAAAGAATGAAATACGATATTTATGTTCGCCATGATATCATGCGGGCCCTTTTCTGTTCAGTGGTGTCCGGCTAAGTGTAACACGTTGTGCCCGACCAAGTCAGGCCCAGGGGGTACGTCTAAGAGCCCGCCTGGTGGGTTCATGTACACGTACATGGGCCATGTGTGAAGGAGTACCACACATCCAACCCTACCCGGAATAGAAAAGCGCCCAAGGTTATGAAAAGTTTATGAAAAGTTAGGTCCCGCTCATATGTTGCATGTGTTTGCATTCCTAACCCCAACAGTGGGGTGACTTACTGAGTATTTCATAAAATACTCAAGCCACGTGCTACCTACATTTTTCAGGTAAAGGCAAGGCGCCAATGTACGGTTGACGGCGGAGCTGAGGCCACCATGAAAGTTGGAGACGGGATATTTTTAGGAGTTTACTTTTATTAGACTGTTTTAAGTTATAGAATTGAGTATCGTTTTATTTGGATTTATTTTGAATTCAGTATTGAAGGTTTATTTTCGGAGTTTAGGTTTTGTTTTGGATTCATGAATTTTTATGAAAGACTATTTCAAGGTTATTTATGATGAGCTTCCGCCTAATGAGATAAGTATACATGGGTGACGTCACTAATTAGGTTAAAGAAAATTAGGGGCGTTACACGAACAGAGGGTTGTATAAGGCAAAGGACAGAGGAAAATGACGTCGGAACAATTTCAAGAAGAAAGAGAAAGTCGCCAAATTTTGTCGCAGTGTAAACGAGTGAAAAAGAAGAGATCCGACGGATCTAGATCATTCATTCTAATTTCGTAATAAACAGTCTCATCAAAGAGAAGAGAGCACAAAGTAAAAAAAATAAAAAATGATGGGATTGAAATCAATTGTTGTGGCATTACTACATTCTTTGTTATTAATCGCATCAATCGCGAATGGCCAATCCATTTTTTATGTCACAAGTATGTCAAACATGAGCTTGATATTACACAAGTATATTGATAAAAAAATATTATTATTATTTTTTTTTAAATTTTAAAAAAAGCTTTTTATCTTATGAATCAATTAAATTTACAGGCTTTAGCCATGCAAGAAATCATGTGGTCGACTACTCCCAATAAAGTGTTGGTTCCAAAAGGAGTTAACTTTCTAGTAGATTCTTCTTTGGTCTCATATTGAACGCAATTTAAATTTTAAATCTCAATTAATTTTTTTTGGATTGATAAGAATTTGAAGTTCAATTTCATCATCAATTCAAATGAAGGATATAATTTCTTTGGATAGTAAGAATTTCCACATCAATCTTTTGGGTTGCAAGAATCTTACTTTGCAATACGTGATAATTACTGCACCCGACCAAAGCCCCAATACTGGTGGAATTCACGTGAGTATTTCATAAGAGATTTACATTCTCGATACACAAATCGCAACGGGAGATGATTGTGTTTCTGTAGGAGACAGTAATAAGAAAATAACTTTTACCAATGTAACTAGCGGATAAGGACATGGCATTAGCATTGGAAGTTTAGGAAAGTACACCAAGGAAAAATAAGTGATAGGAGTTATGATAACAAAATGTAAATTGATCAATACAAACAATGGTGTAAAGATCAAAACATGGCCAGATTCTGCCATTGCTTTCTTAGCCTCGGACATGCATTTTGAAGATATTAAAATGGATAACGTCTCCAATCCTATTATTATGGACTAAGAATATTGTCCCTAGATCCAATGCAACTAAAGGGTATGTATTTGAATTATTCCTAATTCATTTTCAACTGATTTAGTTCCAAGGTTATTTTTTCTTAAAACAAAATTCATACATTTAGGTTCGATAAAAAATTAAGATAAGCATGGTAGTTTAAAAAATATTAGAGGCACTTCCGCTACTTTCGTCGTAGTCAAACTTATTTGCAGCAGTAGCATACCATATGAAGGTGTGGAAGTTTCTGATATTGACCTCACTTACAATAGAAATGAAGAACTCATCAAATCTACATGTGCGAATGTTAAATCCACCATTTTTGAAAAGCAAAACCCTCAGATATGTGCTAAACCGGCTCCTAATCTTTTCCACCGGCTCCTAATCTTTTCCACAATGAACAAGTTCACAAAACCTTTGAAATTTGTCTTTTTCACACCATTTATAGTTTTACGTTTGAAAATTTCATTGGTTTGCTCCATGTAATAATGCATGTAGTGGATCATTCACATTCGTTCAATAATTTGTACTTATATTTTTTAAAACAAAATCGCATCGCTCAATATGACATTGAAATATGAATATTTTTTCTGCCATGATTAAACGATTCCATCATAATAAAAATCATTAGTAATGCAATCGATCTCTTAAAAAGAACATAAAAGTTTGATTACGAATTTCACCACTTAATTGTCTACATGGGGCATGAATTTTGGCAGGCGGACAAACTCCTCGACACCTGTTAGTATGATAGACACTGTGTCGAGTAGTGGCTAACAGGACAATTTCTTTGGAGATTGGAAGAACTTCTGTACAAGTTTTTATATGCATAAAATCCAATGGTTTAACTACTTGACACCACGCCACTACTCGTGGAGTGTGAACTAAAATTTGAAAGGACTCTGAAGAAACGTTATGTATGATATCCTGCAAAATTTGTTATGCATGTACGCAGGTAGACATCTCTCGTAAGCTAAGTAGAGTTTCTAGGACATCTTAGGCGGACTTGAGATGGTCAACTGGAGATCTAAATGATTATTCACGATTTTTTTGTCATTGTCCACAATATTTGTGAGAAAGAAAACTAGAAATCAATATCCATATTTAAATGAATGTTTAATTTTGATGAAGTTTTGAGATGGATATCCACACATCTTAGGTGACTTATTCTACCCTTTTTTTTTTTTTTGCTAACTCATTAAATGTAATGACCCATGTCTAGAATTTGGAAAAAGATTTTGAATCTAGATTCATGACCGGATGATATTCTCTGAGCATGATATTCTCCCGCATGCTCAGTGATATGGCAACGTTATTTACTCATCGCTTTTAAGAGAGAAGGTTGCGGCAGTGGGTCTTCGTCTCCGGTGTGGTTATCATACTGCAGCAGAGTTAATCGCCGTCGTCGTGGGTCTCCCGATTTGGAGGCCAAAAACACCGTGACTGGTTTTTCGCATCTCCGCCGAGGGCATTTCTTCCGGGTGACTTGGAACAGCAATTGGCTGGTGGCTAATGCTCTCAGTGTTGAAGATTGTTCGGAAATGATCATAGATTTATAACTAAAGAATACATTTTCATTAACATGACTTCTTGTGGGAGCTCGAAGCAAACCCATGATATTATGTTCAAAGTGGACAAATATCATATAACATTGTAGAGATTCGTGATTAGTAACATGGTATCAGACTATGAACTTAACTTAGCTATGTCGAACAAAAAGTTGTAAGCCTAAAATCGTAGTAAAAAATGTCGAACAAATTGTGTATTTTGTTTAAGGTCTCCAAAGAAATAAGTCGAGTCTCGATTAAAGGGAGTTTCTTTTAGAAATCCATAGGCTTCAGGGGAGGCTCTTGGTGTATTTTGTTCGAGGGGAGGTTCTATGATCATAGGTAATCTATAGGCTTCAAAGGTGGCTCTATGTGGTGTACTTAACGAGAGGGGAGACTCTGTGATCATGAGTTTATAAGGAAGTCAAAACAAAATCACAAGAGTTTATGCTCTAGACAATATAATACTATTGTAGACAATATCGTAGCTTTATTTTAATTCATAAATTCATGATTCTCTCACAAACTTTATTCCAATTTATAAAATTTTTAAAACCACATCTCTTCCTACCACCCAAGAATCATAAAGCTTTTCCCAATATAGTTGCATGGAGGATCATAATTGCAAACAACAAACTGAGAATTAGCCTTACAGGGCACTCTAGCACATCCAAGTCGCACCGAGCTCCGCCACACCATCTGAGTGTAGTGCCCACATTCACCACCCACGCATTTATTCGATGCATGATCATACAACGGCTTCTTGTTCGCCCACAGCTTCACCGCATCCGCCCTGGTGAACTCAGGGTAGTAGCCCGCGGCTATGTTTTCCCCGTACGACCCGATTGAATGAATCATGGTGTAGTCACCCTTTCTTTTTTCCGCATAGGCTTAAGCGTACGCGGCCACGGTGTTGCTCCATTGCATGGGGCCGACTTCGACCTGGGCTCGAGCTCAGTTGTGAAGTGCGAGGTAGTCACCGGGGGCGTTTTGAGCGTTGGTTAGGGCGAGGAGGAAAATGAAAGTGGCCATGAAAGCGGCCATGATCGGAAGGGTTTGAGTCCACATAATTCCGATGAGAGATGAGATGAAGATTGAGAATGAGGGAATGATTTAAATAGGGATGGAAAACTCTTGTGAATTTGTCTATAATAGTATTATATTGTCCGGTTTGAGTTAACTCTTGTGAATTTGTTGTGGCCTCTTTGTTTATAAACCCATGATCATAGAGTCTCCCCTCTAATTAAGTACATCGCAGAGCCATCCCTGAAGCCTGTAGATTTCTAGAACAACCTTCCCTTAATCGATGCTCAACTACTTTCTTTGGAGCCTTTAAACAAAATACACCATTTGTTGACACTTTTGACTGCAATTTTTAGGCTAACAATTTCTTTGTTCGACATAGCTAAGTTAAGTTCATGGTCTGATAATCATGTTAAGAATCACGAATCTCTACAATGGTATATGATATTTGTCCACTTTGAACATGAGAAAATCTCATAGGTTTGCTTCGGGCTCCCAGAGATGTATGTTTTACTTATAAATCTACGATCGTTTCCGAACAATCTTCAATACTGAGGGCACCAGCCACCAGCCAATTCCTGTTCCAAGTCACCCGGAAGAAATGCCCTCGGCAGAGATGCGAAAAATCAGTCCACGGTGTTTTCGGCCTCCAAATCGAGAGATGCACGACGGCGTTTAACTCCGCTGCACCGTGAGACCCACACCGGAGACGAAGGCCCACTGCCGCAACATAAACTTTGAAAAAACTACATATTCCTAAACTTTGAAAAGAGTAGGATAAGAAAATGTTTAACAATTTGTTATTTTAAAAATGATGAATTTATGGATTAGAATGGAAAGTTTAATGGATCAAGTGAGTCAATTAGGTTAGCCACTAGCCGACTCTACCACACTATACCACTAAGTGAGTCAATCGGACCACTAAGTAAGTCAATCGGCTAGAATTTAAAAGTTGATTTTCTATTCTTCTTATGATTCTCCGTTATATAATCAATCATAAAATTTTTGGGTTAAATTAATTCATTTCATTTACTCAAAATTTTAAGTAAAATATTAACATTATTTATTTATTTTCAAATATTTAGTTAATAAAACAATAAATATATACGTGCATGAATACCTAAATGGTGAGTAAAAATGTATCTTAAATTTTAAGATAACCTCCATGTGGATTAAGATTCATTAATCCTAAAAAAAAAAAATTCATGCTAAATCTAGAAAATTTTCATTAATTTGGATCTAATTCAAACAAAAATCTAGCCTAACTAAACATAAAGTCCGAATGCATTGTTGAATCTCCGAGCATGGCATAATTAGTTCATAATTCATTGTTTTCCCATCGCATTCCATATTAAGTTTTCCATTTTTATTTAAATCCTTCCCTTATTCTCAATTTTCATCTCATTTATCATCGAAATTATGTGGACTCAAACCCCTCCGATCATGGCTGCTTTCATTGCCACTTTCGTGTTCCTCCTCGCCCTAACCAACCTCAAAATGCCCCCCATGACTACCTCGTGCTTCACAACTGCGCTCGAGCCCAGGTCGGCGTTGGCCCCATGCAATGGAGCAACACCGTGGCCGCGTACGCTCAAGCCTATGCGGAAAAAAGAAAGGGTGACTGTGCCATGATTCACTCAATCGGGCCGTATGGAGAAAACATAGCCGCGGGCTACTACCTTGAGTTCACCGGGGCGGATGCAGTGAAGCTGTGGGCGAACAAGAAGAAAGAGGCAAGCTATGTAGAGACTTAAGAAGAGATGTTGTTGACGGCTTACGTGAATATGAATAAGGCCAATAGAGAAGATATGTGGTTCCTTGACTCGGGATGTAGCAATCATATGTGTGGGAAGAAGGAACATTTTTTCAGATTTTGATGGAAGTTTTAGAGATTGCTTGAAGTTGGACAACAACTCAAGCATGGTTGTAACAGGAAAGAGTAATGTACGGCTCCAAGTTAATGGAATCATACCTATATACCAGAGCTGAAGAACAATTTGTTGAGTATTGGGAAATTGCAATCAAAGGGGCTTACCATTTTGTTTCAAAATGAAACATGCGAGGTGTTTCATCCTGAGAGGCTTAATCATGGAGACAAAGATGCCTTTGAATCGAATGTTCGTACTGCATGCTATATCTCAGCCTGTAGTATCCATTTGTTTCAATACAATAAAAAAAATATATTGATCAACTTTGACCGTGTAGTTATGGAAGACTCTTGAGCAAAAGAAGATGGTGGATGGTTTACCACTGCTCAATTCTCCTCTCGGTGTAAAAATTGTGTGGTGGATAAACAATCATCAATTTTTTTTGTAAAAAAAAAAAAAAAAAAAGAAAGCATGTTTTGAAATTTAATTGAGAGGGGAGAAGTTCATTAATCCTCTAATTTTAGAAATGAAAACTTTATTTTATTTGAAAAAATTTATTGGGTTGAAATTTACAATACGTTGGAATTTGATTAGCTATAAAACAGTTTTTATAAATAATTTTTATTTTAACTAATTGCTCTAAGGTTATTATTATTATTATTATTTTATAATAATAGTAAAGTGAATATAACTCAATAGTAATTAAAATGTTAAATTAGGTAGGAGGTTCTGTTTCATCCACTGATCTATGTTTTATTTTACGTTTATTTTTTTTAAAAAAAAAAATACAAAAATGCATAACTCAATTAATCATAAATATGTTTAAGAAATTCTGGTTATATAATAAATCCAATCTAACTAGATCATAAAATTTATTGATAAGAATCTTAAGATGGGAGGATTGTTTGTCATTTATAGAATTTGCATAGAATAAGGTTGTTCATAGCACTACTAAATTCACACCTTTTGAAATTGTTTATGGCTTTAATCTTTTAACCCCCATTGACTTGTTACCTATGCCGTCAAAAGTGTTTGTGAATTTTGATGCAAATGTCAAGGTTGAGTTTGTTCATAAAATGCACAAGCAAGTAAAAGAACAAATTGAGAAGCAAAATTCCAAGGTTGCCACCCGAATTAATAAAGGATGCAAGATTGTCATCTTCAAGCCAGGAGATTGGGTTGGGTGCATTTCCGAAAAGAAAGATTTCCTACTCAAAGAAAATTTAAGCTTTTACCACGAGGAGATGGACCATTTCAAGTTCTTGAGCGTATCAACGACAATGCTTATAAAATTGATTTACTAGGTAAGTATGGTATTAGCGCAACTTTTAATGTTGTTGATTTGAGTCCTTTTGATGTAGGTGATGGCTGGGATTCGAGGACGAATCCTTCTCAAGAGGGGAGAATGATATGAACCACGACCAAGGAATTTCCATACCTCAAGGTCCAATTACAAGGACAAGAGCCAAGAAGCTACAACAAACCTTGTACATTTATATTCAAGCTATGGTAGACTCATCAAAAGAAATTCTAGAAGACGTTGGAGACCTCCATTATATGTTGTGCAAAGTTGAGCTTCAAGAAAGAGATGAATTTATGGAACTAGTCCAAAGATGACAAATAAGCACATTTCATTCATTGCACTACTTAATTATAATTTAAATATTTTTTTATATTTAATATAGGAGTTAGAGATTATATGGTAACCTACGTAGGTTACCCTATTCCACCATTAACTAGCCATTTTAATATGGACGTCATGGGTATTTCTAGCAAATTTAATTTTAATTTGGAAGTTATGTGTCATATACGATTTAGGGTTTAGTTTTAATACGGAGGTTATGGGTATTTCTCATTTACCAGCAAATTTAATTTTAATTTGGGAGTGATGTGTCGTATAGGTTAAGATTGTAAAGGCTATATAAACCCTCATTTTTCTTGATTAGAGACATCACATTTTTTAAATTAAAAAGTAATAGAATTTCTATTTTTTTAGGTTTGTTGAGAGTTAAGATCTTCTTTGCAAATTCTTGTGTTTAGAACTTGCATTGTAACGACCCTAAATTTCCACATACTCAGAGTCGCTACTAACGTCTCATGCTCATCTATAATGCGGAAATATAACTCTTACATGAACATAGTTGATAACGTAAACTTCAAAAAAACGTTTAAAACAACTTCTTCTCTGGAAAACACAGCCATGGTCTTACGTGTTTAAATATGAAATACTGAAATTTAGAGAAAACAAAAACAAATAAAAAATAATTTAAAACAATGAAATGCAAAACAACCTATTCTAACTTAAGACTAGAAATTTAAATATGAATCTACCCTATGCACGTGCCATAGTCTCTGCTCGCGATGCCGCCGTCCTCCGTACAAGTGCGCCTTGCCTTTACCTGAAAAATGATGTGGCACACGGCCTGAGTATTTCAAAGAATACTCAGTAAGTGGCCCCGCTATAGGGGCCATGCAAATGCAAACACATGCAATCATGATTTAGGGACCTATCTCTAATCATCTTAGGGGTGGCCTCCAGTCTCGGACAAATTGGATGTGTAGTACTTCCCTACACACGACTCACACGTGCGAGTGTGAGTCCCCAGGGCGCTCGCACACCCCCTGGACCCTCTGGTCAAGCAAATCTGTAGCGACGTCCGGAGGTCAGCGGAACCCCATAGTGTCATGCGCCTCATGAACACCCTCATCTGTGTGCTTTCGCACCTGTGCGCATTCGCGCTCATCATAAGGTGCGCGTCCGCACTCATCATCTCTAGGGGAAGTAGCCCTATGCTTATGAACATACAATATGCATGAGGTCCCTCTAAATCCTTCATAATGTCTCTTCTGACACAACCCTCTAGTCTCATCTCTTTGTTACTCTAGGTAACGCATACTCGTGGATATTTATATTAATATCATTTTCACGCTCTTAGGGTTGTGTCCTATGTTGATCTAACGACATGATGCAATATGGCACTCATCATCATATAGCATGCTCAATATGGAAAACATCATCATATTAACGTAAACGTCACGCAATCATCATACTCATCATATTGCCACAAAGTGCATCAAACATATCAAGTACGACATTCATCAAAATATATATATATATTGAGTACATCATCAGGTATCATAACCCGCACATCATCATAACTCATGTATTGCATCGTACGACATAGTTCATACAACATCGTAACTCATACAATTTTTAGCCTATCATATAGTAAGGCCACTTACCTGGTTAGCTTATACGGGTGTCACCAATTTATCCTTAATGAAAGTTCGATTTTTCCCTTTGCACCTAAGCCAACCTATATGAATCCATGGCATCAATTTCATGTTCAATTCTCTAACTCTTACCATGGTTCATGTGCTAAACTTCATGCGAGCATTAAAGACTTTGCATGGATAAAGTCTTGGAACGTTATAATCGATTCTTACTCCAACTCTTCCCTTCTATTTTTCTCTCTCTGTATTTTTTTTCTTTTGATTTTGTATTTTGGCTTCTCTGTATTTTCTCTGTATTTTCAGAGTATTTTCTCTTTTATTTCAATCCTGCTCTCCTTATTATTTTTTTTTTTCCTCTGTATGTCTTCTCTGTACTTTCTCTTTTAGTTCTGTCTTTGCATTTCTTCCTATCTCTCTTTCCTTTTGATTTTGTTTTTTTTTCTTGGTAGGTCTTCTATTTTCTTGGTAGGTCTTCTATGTACTTCTCTCTTTCCTTTTGATTTTGTTTTTTTTATCTGTAGGTCTTCTCTGTACTCTCTTCTAGTTCTGTCTCTGCATTTCTTCCTGTCTCTCTTTCCTTTTGATTTTGTTTACAGTATTTGGCCTCCTATCTATATATGTAATTTTTTTTTGTCTTTTCTTCCTGATTTTGTTAACAATATTCTCGCCTCTCTCCAGCTATCTGTATTTTTCCTATATTCTAATTAATTTTCTTTTCAAATCTTTCCTTTCTCTGGTTTTTCATTTTTTTTTTCTTCCTTTTAATTCTGTTATCATTCAAATTCACAGATATCACGTATAAATTCTTCTTCCCAATCTTTC
This sequence comes from Cucurbita pepo subsp. pepo, assembly GCF_057944985.1. Lineage (NCBI taxonomy): Eukaryota > Viridiplantae > Streptophyta > Magnoliopsida > Cucurbitales > Cucurbitaceae > Cucurbita > Cucurbita pepo. The sequence continues at coordinate 13,861,037 of NC_141798.1, forward strand.
CTTTCTTATTTACTTGTTAATTTTTTTTTTAAACCGAATCTTTTCTTTCCTCTCTGTTCTGTATTTACTTCTTATCTTCCATCTTTTTCTTTATTTTTTTTATTCTATTGACAGATATATTATCCTCAGTTATAGTTAATTTTCTAAATAGATGCACACAGAAAAGAGATCTGGTTCTGAATAATTAAACAAAGGAAAAGGAAATCGATAGGATAAATGAAAAAGAGATCTAAAATATGACTTACCAGAAAACAAGATCTCTCTCCAATAATTAAATGTCTGGCTTCCGTTGTAAATCTGGTTGTTGGTATTTTTTCTTTTTTTTTTTTTTTTTTTTTTTCATTTTAGGAACAACCGATGAATCCTGTATTCTGATTTGGGATTTTGACTGATGAGTTGGTTGAAGAGAGATAGTTGGGAGAGGAACGCGGTTAGTGGAGAGTAGTTTAGGGAAAATATTATTTTAATTATTTAATTATTATTATTATTATTATTATTATTATTATTATTATTATTATTATTATTATTATTATTTTATTTGGGTCGTTACATGCATAGTACAGTCATTCAAGTGGTAGTGATTAAACCTCTCGTGGAGTGATTGGAAGGTGTAGGATACTTTCATTTTTAAGTTAATTTGTCTTTTATTTGGAAAGTAGGCCAATTATGATAAGTTACAACTTTTTTCTGTCTTGGATGGAGTCATTAGGATTATTATGTCGATATCATTATTTGTTATATTAACACCTATTTTATATATTTACTATATGGATAACGATGTGAATTCGTTCAATAAAAAAGTTATTTAATAATTTAAAATATTTAATAATAATAATATAATAACTTTTTTTAATTAATAAATATGTTGCATATATTTGTGTTTTACGACTCTAATAGTGAAGTCACTTACTAAGTATTAAGAGTCGTGAAGTCACTTACTAAGTATTTCTTAAAGTACTTAAATCATGTGCTATGTCTATGTTTCAGATAAAAGCAAGACATCCTTCTACGGATAACGGAAGTGACGCATGAAGACCATGGAGCCGGTGTTAGGGTAGTTGGTTTTCATCTTATTTTATACACACTTTTTACTAGCAACCATAATGACAAATTGAATAACAGGAAAGTCACCGACCATTTTATTTAGGAAACGTGTAGACTTTTAGGGCATTACAATATGTGGATTAGTACAAGGAAAAGAAGAGCATCACATCAAAACTCAATTTTCTTCCCAAGGGAAGAAACAATGGCAAGCAAAGTTGGTGGGAAATTCAGGAGTTTCAACACATTGAGATGTTGAATTTGTGTAAACCTCTAGGCACTTTTGGTGACATCCAGTGGTGTCGCATGCATATTCGAACATCTTCACATCACATTGTTTTGCGTGGGTTGCTAGAGGCACCATCCAACCAGCTGCACAAATTTTCGAAGTTATACATGCTTTAATACCCATCGAGGCTTATAGAACAAAACTTAAAGACATTCAAACAACCATACGTCCCTGAGAGAACCAAGACAAGAACAAAGAGGGAGCAAGAGAAGTTTGCCATCTCCTAAAATATCAGTGTTATAATATACTAAATTTATGTGTTTGAATGTAGAGTTGGTTTGCTCCTTTGCCATTGTAGAGTCTGTATTTATATACACATTTTGTTTAACAAATATGGTGACTCTATAACTTTTATATCTTCATTGGAAAGTAGGCCAACTATGGTAGCTTCAAACCCCCGTGAAATTAACTAATCTTTTCATGGAATGACCTTACCTATCTCGACCAGAGTCGTATGTATCATTATATAAATTACAACTATTAAAGATTGTGACATCCGAGTAAATGAGTAAATGAATGAATCGAGTCTATGTCTGGATGAAAATAATCTTGTGGATAGGATGTTAAGAAAAGCTTAAAAAAATTAAAAGTTACTGTCCATTCTACTGGTAAGTGTGCTTTGCTTGTAACAATTCTATGTTGGGTGATCTCTTCAAATTTTTCTTAGAATGCATGTTAGTTGGGATAACACATGTTAGAATGACTCGTGTTATTTGTTTTCTTTGTAGAATTTGTTTCACTTCTTTGTCACTGACCTTTGGAGCTTAGGCTCTATTTCAATCTTTTGTGAGTTATACTTTAGTAGATCTTCCAATTTTGTGGGCATCGTTTTCCCTATGTTTGTTTTGATTTATCAACATATCATCCTTATGGGTCCAAGTTCCAAAGTTGTGCTTTTAACAAGTTTAAACACTTTTTTTCTCTTAATTGGTCAAATGTGTCATCTTTCTCGCTTTCTTTCTCCAAAGGATTTATGAGAATCAGATCAATACAATGTATAAATGATGGATGCACCATATCAATGAGTGTTGGTTTACAATTTATTTGCTGTAAAGCTTTATCCAATGTGTAAATGTTTGCTGAATCCACCTTAGGTGATGAGAGTTCTTTTATTTATAATCATTTATAGAGTACAGAAATATGGTAAATTACAAATAATATGAAAATAACAATAAAAGAAGAGAACAATAAATGAATACAATATATTTGCCTTTAATAAAAGGGCAAATATGGTAAGCCGTAATAGTTATTTATTTTTATTAATACTATGAATGATATTGGTTGCCAAAGATTTGGTTTAGCTATATTCAACTTTTACTTAGAGCAACATATTTCGTGTAACGGTAAGTGTAAGTGCATTATTTCTCATTGAAGTTGTTGTGATACTGTGCTGAGTTGCATGGTCGAACTTGTTTTCATTGGCTTTCTTGTTGTGTTATTATTCCTCAATGTTGGAAGGTAGAGTAGCACGAGGAATGTGAAGACTCCACATGAGATATCATGTTGACATACATCCTTATGATTTTTGCTTGTATTATTTTTTCTTCTCCCTGATATCATATTAGTCATATTAGTTTGATAAGAACATAAATATGTGGAAGATTCTTTTTCTGTTTTGTGGGACAGTGGGAATGGATTTGCAATGTAATACTAGTGAAAGACTTACCTAAGTGCCGACCATGAATAATAGGGGCGCAAAGTTATTCTATTTTTGTTATTTTTAACTAAAAAAATTTCATGTTGTGAGAGTTTGGTATAACTTGCCACTCTTAAGTAGATTTGAGGGTTTGATGTTGTTGTCAAGCTTCTCAAATTTTTCGATGGGTTGACTCTTATTTGAGCAATTTTTTAAAGAATGAGATCGATGGGGCTAAGTCTTCGTATAACATAGTAATAGTGTCTCATATCTTGTTATCTTTCAAATAATATTATGGTAACTTTTGTCTTAAATTTATTTAATTTTTCCTTTGGTTAATTGACTTTTAGCTTGGATGGAGATATCTAGTGAACCGTGTAGGAATTTCAATATATTGTCTTCTCTCTTCAATGATGGTTTATCATCGAGTTAAATATCACAGCAAAGTAGAAACAAAGGAATTATAAAGTATGAGAATACCACAGGGAGCCCATGACCTACACACATGGAGGTACAAATGCTGGGAGCCCATGACCTACACACGTGGAGGTACAAATGCTACACTCTCTTTATTCTCTTTTGTTAAACAAAGCAAATGCAATATAAAATTAAAGATCGTTGGTTATTTATAGGAAATGTAAGGTGATGGAAGATCTACCATTCACCGGAGACAATCCAACATCATTGTAAATAATAATTTTTTTATTCTATGAAATTATTGAATACTAATTTTATAATGTAAATAGATGATGAGGTTTCAATTGTGAATGAAAATTATAGTATTTACTGTGAAATGAAGTAATTCCGGTGTGGATTTAACTAAAAATGAATACTTAGAATAAATGTTTTATCGAAATATAAATATTCAAATGATATTTAATAAAATGATAAAATAATATTTTATAGCATAACATTAAAGTTATGAATACTATATTATAGTGTTAAAAAAATGTTATGACATATTTTAACCATATTAAATATGTTATAGTTTTAATAAAATGCTATCGGTTAGAAAAAAAATGCTATAAAAAGTTTTAGGCTTTTAATAACATGGGCTGTCACGATGTACGAAAAACGCTATAAAAAGTCTTTTATAGCGTTTTTCGTATGCTAATGTATCCATTATTTCTTGTAGTGATTTAAACATGATTTTCGTGTATGTCGACCACATATTATTCAAGATTATTTTAATTACCTCGGATTTTTTTATACCATGGATAACATTGAATTACAAATAAAATAATCAAAATTATTATTAAAAATAAATAATTAATTATGAAACATTTATGACATAAATCTCAACGGTACTATGATGTAAAATTATATGACCTCATGCATGTTGTATGTGTAACGACTCGAAATTTTCTACTTAATTTAAGGTCACCATTATATACATATTATGAACATTGAATGTGAAAATACTTCATTTAAACTTTCATAAAACGTCACATTCATCTTAAAATACAGTCATGAACTTACGTGTTTTGAAAACACTTTTAAAAACGACAATAACAAAAGACTAAATAAAATAAATAAATGTTTAAATTAAAAACATCATATTCTAGCCTAAGTCTAAGAAAATAATACGACTACTCTATGCATGTGTTGTGGTCTGGAGTTGCGATGTCGTCGTCAGCTGTACGGAATGCTTGCCTTAACCTGAAATAGAAGTAGCATGTGGCTTGAGTATTTAAAGAAATACTCAATAAGTGACCCTACTATTAGGAGTTAAGTGCAAGAGCATGTGAATGTAATGACGGGACATATCATATCACTCTCTTTTCCTACGGCACTATCCTAATGGACAGCTTTGATGTGTACCATATACTCTACACACAGTCCATACGTGCGAGTATGGGCTCACCAAACAGTTCGCGGCTGATGGGCTCCTTTTCTTGTCAGGTGAGCTCGCTCTCATAGCTCCTTATGCCGGACACCTATTAAAATTAGTAACCGCCACGACAACATTATATAAAACATAATGATACTTCACCTGCCTAGTGGTGTACGCGTCTGTACCTTCGTGATGGAATAGGGGTATTCCCCAATGCATAAGCACACATACATGAGATCCCAATATTTTTTTTCATTTTCATTATCATTTAATACAATTTCGCTAGCGTTTCGTACATATCAGATCGTTTTTCATATTATTTCACATATCGTCTATCATTCATATCATATCATTTCTCATTTTTCAGTTCTCATATGATACATAATTCTAACGAGGTTAGATTTCATGTCATTTATCATGATATCATGTCATTCATATCATGTTATATACATACAATTTAGGAGACATAACAAAACATTATATGCTTTTAACATAACATTTCATCATATACATATCATACCATAATATATCGCATCACAATATATCATAACATAAACATGTCAATTTATCACATATCTCGTACCATAACATTTCTCGTATCATTTTCATATCATATCACAGCATATATATATATATATATCCGTCATTGACATGTCGTATCATAATCCTATCATATCGTAAACATTTCGTGGTCATATCGTTCCCTAACTTATTATAGTTATAGTGTTCTTACACATATCACAGTCATATCGTTACAGGAACGTACCTTAGTCATACAGTCATAGGAACATTGTAACGACCCAAAATTTTCTACTTAATTTAAGGTCGCTACTGTATACATACAATAAACATTGAATGTGGAAGACTTCATTTAAATTTCATAAAACATAACCTTTATCTTAAAACACAGCCATGGACTTATGTGTTTAGCAAACATCTTTAAAACGACACAACAAAAGACTAAATAGAATGAATAAGAGTTTAAGTTAAAAACATCCTATTCTAGCCTAAGACTAAGAAAATAAATACCACTTTCCTATGCATGTGCCATGGTCTCGAGTTGCGATGCCGTCGTCAGCCGTACAGAAATGCCTTGTCTTAACCTGAAAAATGTAGTTGCACACGGCTTGAGTATTTAAAGAAATACTCAGTAAGTGACCCCACTATTGGGGTTAAATGCAACAATCACATGCAATGAAATGATAGGACCTATCTTTCGTTTCGTTTTCCCTACGGTGCTGTCCTAACGGGTAAACTTTGGACGTGTACCATATACTCTACACACAGCCCATACGTGGGAGTATGGGCTCACCAGCTAGTTCGCACATCGTTGGACCACTTTTCTTATCCGGTGGGCATACTCTGGGAGCCCCTTATGCCGGAACCCGTTAGAACTAGTAACCGTGACGGCAGCGCTATGCAAAGCATAACGATCATTGTGCTACCATTGGATGTACGCGTCCATACCCTCGTGATGGGATAGGGGTATCCTCCCAGATGCATGAACACACACATAATGCATGAGGTCCCGCTACTTCTACATTTATCATTAATGAACCTAACCCTCTTGTCACGTTCCATGTTCATGTCATTCTCATTTTCAATTTACGTTTCATACATATTCCTATCAGGGTTATGATTCCAGGCAGTTTACCGCATTTCATGTCATACAATTCATGCTGTATACACACAATTTAAGAGACCTAACATAACGATCTATGCTTTTAACATAACATTTCATCATATACACATCATACCATGACATATTGCATCACAATGTGTCACGACCCGACTTTCTTTGGCTTCGAAAGACCGAATCGTGACTAAAAAGACGAAATTGAAAACAAACAAAATTGAAAAGAAAGTAAAATAGAAGGTAAAAATCTGGCAAAATTTAAAACGAGAAAAGGAAATCAAGGACACCAAAATTAAATATAAAATCAAAGTCAAATGTTACAAATAGGAATTGCAAATATAAAATGAAATACAAAAGACTCCAAATATGAAAACGAATGAAGGACTCTAAAAGACCGACAAGGGACTGACGCTCCGGAACAACACCCCTCTGTGACAGTGCAGCTCTCGAACACCTCCCTGTATCGACTGGTACCTGAAAAAAAAAAAAAAAAAAAAGGAAGAAAGGGGTGAGTATAAAAATATACTCAGTAAGCAACCTACTTGTAGGCTCTTTTCGCATCCTTAACTTAGTAGGTATCCACGGTCTTATCTCTAGGTTCTAATGAGTACGAATCACGCTACAACTTTCTTTTCTGTATCTTAGGAGGCTTGCCCATCTTAAGCAGTGCAATGATCAATGTCCTGAGGTGAGGCGCGACCTCATAAGTAAATCTGAGGGGATCGTATGGCTGGATCTGAAAACGTGACTCTCTCGAACATCATCCGTAGAGGTTAGCTGACGACCCTCACACGGGACCATACATCCACTAAATTCGGGGTGCGCCCCCCTGTGTGCCGGTCAGCTACTGAGTCATCCTATGTGGCTCCACGTCCCCCGCTCATGGACAGGTTTCTACGACCCAAGAGTCCTGTTCAGAAGACCCCTTAGCTATCACCATTAGGTCGGGGCACTTGTCACACTTCCCTATCCGGATCTGCCAAGCTCAACAATCTCCATACCGGAGCTCTGTCTCGACGGTACGGTATAAGAGGAGAGAGGAAAGTGGAGGTTCTGATGACACTATCTACACTGTTGAACTCTAGTGGGCTACCTACAGTTACCGTGGTAACCTATTATTCTTTCTAGGGTGGAACTTGGTGGCTTAGACTTGGATTCATGTATCTCTAGGATTCTCGTGCCTGGTCTCACAAACCTATCGGGTTTGGAATTTTGGGTTCTGGATCCGCCGATAATCATTTTGCGGGTCTAATTGCACGGTATTCTAGAGGTCTCCCAATCTAGGGTCTCGTCTAGCCTACTTAGTCATAAGCACCCTAATCTAAGCTCATAATTTCTTCCTATTCATCAAGAAAGATAACACAAGCAATCATCATGCATAAGAGTTAACACGTAGCAGTTCATGCAATATTAACAAACATGCTCAACGGGAAGATAACGTCCATCTTTTCCCGGAGCGCAAATTTCACAAGTTTCCCATCCTCCTCATGCATACATACTTTATCAGAATCTTAATCAAACAGATTTAATAAACATTTCATATCTAGCTTTCCTTAATCATTTCATTTTCGCAAATTCCATACTAATATACTAGGTTCGGCTAGCTAAGTTAATGGGTGGTAGCATGCATGCTTGTTCCTAGTGGTTTCTACAAGTACTGCTCGTGGGAATCCAAATGGCTACTTACTTGGTTGATGCGTGCCTTCCCAAGCTCGATTTTATTTGCCGAAAAAGCTTCCAAAAATTATGGAATTTCCTTGATAGGTTCTAAATCACATAAAAATAGGATCAGAGTTGAAATCGGGGCGAAAAACCAAGCAAACGGAGGTCGAACGGAGGGACAAAGTTCACTCACTCGCCTACACGCACGACTAACGCGCTTTGGAGGGTGTACTACGCGTGCATACCCATGCGCTCCATTCTGTACAGTCGCCGGTCGAGACGGGTCGGAGCGGAGCGGTCTCGCGGCGGTTCTGTTCGCGTGCCGAGCGCCGGACCGAACTTGGGTTGACCCGAATCCGCGTCTGACGCGTGTCGCCTAGCCTGTGGGACACGCCTCTCCAATCGCAGTTCACCACATGTCGATCACGGTTCCGCCTCTCTCCTCCGTACGCCGACCGACGTTTTCTCTCTCCTGCGTGTGTTTCAATTTCCAGATTAGTTTTTCGATCTATTTTCTTCGAATTTTCTTATCTTTCAATCCGTAATCCATATCAACAAAGTTTCTTCACGAACATTGGAGGTCTCATATTCTACTTCTACAATATATTTTTCTTTTATTTTTTCCTTGAGCACAAGATGAGTTAAGGCCGTCCAAAGATGCTAAAAACTCACATTTTTTGTTTTCGATTGGTTTACCCAAAGTCCGACTAAACTCCGATTTTCATCCGATTCTCGTCCAGGAACTTCAAGAAACCTTTGTGAATCTTATTTTAGTTACAGACCTCAAGAACTCCAAATCTAACACTGAAGAAACTCCTCAGGTCTAGATAAAATCGAAACAAGAAGTTCGGAACCTTACTTTGTCCGTTCTCGGATTTTCTTGCCGAAATGAGTGAATCCACCACCCAAACTCCTTTCCCAGCACTGAGAGAAGTATTGCTTCGAAGTTTCTTGCCTTGGATTCGATCTTAAACGGCGATTTGTCATCTCTGCTCTTCCTCTCTCCCAAAACCCTAACTTCTTCTCCTTTCTCCTTACTCCTTTCTCCTTTCTCTCTCTCTCTTTCTTTTCTTTTCTTTTCTTTTCTTTTCTCTTTCTTCTTAGAGCCCAAACAACTACACCCCTTGGGTAAGAGTAGGGGCAAAATGACCATTTTGCCCATATGTTGTTATTTTTATTTTTTATTTATTTATCTAAAAATTCGGGTATTACAATTCTCCCCACCTTAGGAACTTTCATCCTCGAAAGTTTATCCTCCCCGGAAGAGTTTGGGATAAGACCTCCTCGTGTCATCCTCACAATCCTAGGTGGCTTCGTTGTCCTGATGGATTTCTCATAAGACCTTGGCTAATTAAATCTCCCTTTTCGTGGTTTTCTTACATCACGTGCCATTATCCATATGGATTGTTCTTCATACGTTAGATTCTCCCGAAGGGGAAGTGTCTCGTGATCGATGATGTGAGTGGGATCCAGAGTGTACTTCCTCAACATCGATACATGGAGTACGTTGTGCAGAGCGTGGGTAGTAATGCTAGTCTGTATGCCACAGGCCCTACCCTTTCTAGTATTTCAAAGGGACCCACGAATCTCAGGCTCAACTTGTCCTTCTTCCCAAACCTTAGCACTCCTCTCATTGGGCTACTTTCGGGAAGACATGATCACCCACTGCAAACTTGAGCTCTTTCCTACGAGAGTCTGCATAACTCTTTTGCTGACTTTGTGCAGAGAGTATCCTCTGTCTTACTACTGCGTTGGTAATCTATACCAACTCCGGCCCCAACAACTGTTTCTCGCCTACCTCCTCCTAGAATATAGGAGTTCTACACCTTCGCCCATATAGAGCTTCGAATGGTGTCATCTGAATATTTGCCTGGTAACTATTGTGGTAGGCAAATTCCATAAAGGGCCAGGTGCTCATCCCAGCAACCTGCAAAGTCTATAACACACAACATATCTTCTAGGGTTTGATTAAGTCTTTCGGCTTGTCTATTTGTCTGAGGATGGAATGCAGTACTGAACTTGAGTTGTATTCCCAACGCCTTCTGTAACCCGTTCCAAGAGTCAGAAGTAATCTCAGCATCCCTATCAGACATAATGGACACCGTACGCCGTGCAGACGGACTATCTCCTTGACGTGAAACTGGGCACATTGGTCTACTCGATAAGTGGCTTTATCTCGGATAGAGTGGGCTGCTTTGGTCAATTTATCTTCAATGGCCCAGATGACGTTGAAGTCTCGTCGGGCCTTCGGTAGGCCCAAGATGAAATCCATACTTATTTTCTCTAATTTCAACGCTGGAATATTCAGCGGTTGCAACAACCCTGCTGGTCATTGTCTCGGGGCCTTTACATGCTGACAGGTCAAACACCGACTCACATACTCAACTACGTCCTTCTTCATTCCTAGCCACCAATAACTACACTTTAAATCCTGATACGTTTTAGTACTACCAGGGTGAAATGTGTAGGACGTGTTGTGTGCCTCAATCATCATTTCCTGTAGAATCTTCTCATCTCGAGGTACGCATAATCGGTCCTATCACGTCAATCCCTCTTCAGAAGAAACTGAGTATCCCTCTAGTCTCTCAGTTTCCTACTGACCCCAGATCTTATTGAGGTGTGTATCAGCTATCTGAGCTTCAATGTTACGTCTCTTGAGGGTGGGTTGGACTGAAAGTTTGCACTAGTTGAGCGGTGACGCCTCTAACCAAGACCACTATTCCAGCCCTCTATATCTCCCTATAGATACCTCTGCCTCATGATCAAGGTGGATGTGTGGGCAGTCTTCCTGCTCAAGGCATCTACCACTACATTGGCTTCTCTTGGGTGGTAAAGTATTTCAATATCAGTCCTTGACTAGTTCTAACCACCTCCGCTATCTCATGTTCAGCCCTTTTGGTGTAAACATATGCTAAGGCTCTTGTGGTCAGCATACACCTGAACTCTCTTGCCAAACAAGTAGTGATGCCAGGTTCTCAATACATACACCACGACTGCTAGCTCCAGATCATGTAGGGTAGTTGCGCTCATACTCTTTCAACTGTCTATAGGCACAAGCTATCACCTTGCCTTTTTGCATGAGTACACAATCGAGCTCCTTTTCCTAAGGCGTCGCTGTAAACTATAAGTCCACCTGATCCATCAGGCACTGTAAGTACAAGTGCTGTGACCAACCTCTTCCTCAGTTCCAGAAAACTTTGTTCACGATCTGGTGCCCACATAAAAGGTTTCCCTTCTTGATTAACTGTGTCACGCTATTAAGGTCTTAGGAAATCTTGTACAAACCTTTTATAAAAGCCTGCTAGACCGAGAGCCCTCCTTACTTCAGTGACAGTGGTTGGTCTAGATCATTTCAAAATTACTTCAATCTTAACGGGATCCACCGTTATCCCCTGCTTGGATACTATGTGGCCAAGAAAGGCCACCTCCTACAGCCAGAATTCGCACTTCGTGAATTTAGCATACAACTGGTGGGTTCTCATTAGAGTTAAAACTTTCCTAAGGTGTTCCTCGTGCTCTACCTCAGACTCAGAACACACCAGAATGTCGTCAATGAATAAATCATGAAGGTTTCTAGGAATTCCTTAAACACTCTCTTCGTCAGTTCCATAAACACTGCATGAGCGTTAATTAGAGCAGAAGGCATGACTATGAACTCACATTCTCATAGTGGCTTCTAAAGGCTGTTCTAGGTATGTCTTCTCTTTGGTTCTAATCTGGTGATATCCCGACCTTGTCGAGACGGTCTTTACTACTTCTCCAAAATAGCCTTGTAATTTCATCTCATTTAGCCAACTTTCTTCTTAGCGAGACGCCCTGTTACGTGACTCACTTAAGTACTAATACTCGTCTGGGCTAAGTACGGGTTCTTTTGGAAGTAAAGATCCTTACATAAGTTCTCTACGTTCACCTAGGTTAACCCCTGTCGTAACTTTTATGACTGAGCTAGACACATTTTCTCTCATAGTGATATCTCATCATTGGCTCTTTTCGAGTACGTGAACCTTTCAAGTTCTTGTACAGGATCCTAGGGAACTCTCTGAAACCTCTTGTATGGTAGCTAGCCTCCTTTGAACTTCGAGGGTGCTACGTCTAGTGTCTTCTCTAAAACATATCATGTCTCTGCTAGTCTTACCTGTTTACAAGTCACCATCTCACTATCCTTCAGGTAATTTCCAAAATCACGTTGTTTGGAGGTTCTACCTCTACCTGAGAATGCTTCACAAGTTTGGCATTACACTCGTGTATGAAACTAGAGTTCTACTCTTTGTAGTCCGGATCACCTACACAAGGGTTGGTTCTTATTAACGTCCATCTGGACTTTCTTCCTTCAGACGGCGAAGGCATGACCATAGCTTGACCTCTTTTCTTGCTGTTCTCAACCCTGAGGTTCGCTGGACTACCTTGACAGTTCCACGTCCTTCACCTTGTGAGCATACATGCCTTGACCAAAGGATAGGTTAGAACACAGTTTCATGGTCTTGATAACCACGTACTGCTTTTGAACTTGGTCCTCTCCACCAAGGTCCAAAGCGACTTGTCATCCATTAGGTGATCCTTTAGTAGGAATATCCTACACCCCATGACTCATTAGTGGCATAAAAGCGCACATCTCACTTATAGAAATCCATAAACCTGAACTTATATCATGAAGACTCTAACCAACCTTGAAGCCATGGCCTCCATAGCTTCACTCTCTCTGTTGGTGAGTCTTATCTCTCGACTTCCAACTTAACCAAACTCACTCGTGAAAATGGTTTGCTTGAGGGGTGCTTAATTCCTACAATGGCCGCCCTTACTTGTAAGAACGATATTGTCTGGGTCTACTATGTGGTTTGCACCAAGGCAACTCTATATTGTCTAGGCCTACTACGTGGTCTCCACGGAGGCATGCTTGACATCTAGAATTATGGTCATGGGAGGCTGGGTCACAGGTATATCATCTCGTGCAGGGCCTTAAAAGTTTCATGTACATTTCTATGGATTGGACGTCACGCACTTTGCGGAGTCACCTTTCTGTCTTCCTAAGGCCAGCAAACTAAAACATGACCCCTCTCGCCTCCTCACAATAACTCTAATCTAACATCAATATATAGAAGGAATGTTCACTTTTAACACCCTAAGGCGTTAACCCAAAACATACATCAAGTTCTTAGTGGCGTTACATCATATCATAACCTACTAAATAAGGTTAGACAGCGTACCTAGTCGCGGCGAGGCATGTCGTCGAGCTGAGTCACAGAGGTGTATGACTCTCTATCCTAGGAAAAAGTCTACAGAATCAAAAACTCGACTGCTCTGATACCAATCTGTCACGACCCGACTTTCGAGGATTCGAAAGACCAAATCATGACTAAAAAGACAAAATCGAAAACAAACAAAATTGAAAAGAAAGTAAAATATAAGGTAAAAATCCAGCAAAATTTAAAACGAGAAAAGGAAATCAAGAACACCAAAATTAAATATAAAATAAAAGTCAAATGTTACAAATAGGAATTGCAAATATAAAATGAAATACAAAAGACTCCAAATATGAAAACGAACGAAGGACTCTAAAAGACCGACAAGGGACTGACGCTCCGGAATGACACCCCTCTTTGATAGTGCAGCTCTCGAACACCTCCCCGTATCGACTGGTACCTGAAAAAAAAAAGGGAGAAAGGGGTGAGTATAAAAATATACTTAGTAAGCAACCTACTTGTAGGCTCTTTTCACATCCTTATCTTAGTAGGTATCCACGGTCTTATCTCTGGGATCTAGTGAGTACGAATCACGCTACAACTCTCTTTTCTATATCTTAGGAGGCTTGCCCATCTTAAGCAGTGAAATGATCAATGTCCTGAGGTGAGTCGCGACCTCATAAGTAAATTTGAGGGGATCATATGGCTGGATTTGAAAACGTGACTCTCTCTGAACATCATCCATAGAGGTTAGCTGACGACCCTCACACGGGACCATACATCCACTAAATTCGGGGTGCGCCCCCCTGTGTGCCGGTCAGCTACTGAGTCGTCCTATGTGGCTCCTGATGGTGTTAATATAACACCTGCGGAAGCAATTTGGATCTTAAGCACTTTTAGAACATCAATTATAGTAAATAACTAGCATGTTCATAAGTATTAAAACTTAATGAGTTTGAATACTAACCTTTTGTAGTTCAAACTTCTTTTTCCTCACGAACCGGTTTCGAACCACCACTAGTGTCTTCTCCACTATCCTCCGGCCTTAGAACGGAATTGTGGAATCCGGTGAGTGACTAAACTTGGGAGAAATTTTGTATATGTGAAGAGAGTGTTTGTGAGAGTTTTTTCTCAAGATTTTTCACCAAGAAGAAGAAGACCTTCCATGTACCATGATCACTCTATTTAAAGAGTTATGTTGGCATGTTCATGCAAATTTGAGATCACTAAATTTTGACACTTAAAATTCCACTCAAATGTTTGGGATTATGTGGCAAGCATGCATGTTTGAGTTAACCAAATTTTGACACTCAAAATTCCACTCAAACTTGTGAGGTTTATTTGGCAAGCATGCAAGTTTGGTTAAATCAAATTTTGACACCTCAAAATTCCACTAACATGGATTTTTCTATTAAATGAAGACTTTCTTCATTTTAATTCAACAATTAATTTGAATAATGAATTTCAGATTAAAGACTTTCTACACAAGGTTGGTTCTTATTAACATTATTTATTTATTTTTATTTATTTTCAAACATTTAATTAATAAAACAATAAATATATACCGGCATGAACACCTAAATGGTGAGTAAGAATGTATCTTAAATTTTAAGATTAACCTCGGTGTGGATTAAGCTTCATTAATCCTAAAAAAAATTCATGCTAAATCTAGAAAATTTTCATTCATTTAAACCTAATAAAACCAAAAATCTAGCCTAACTAAACATGAAGCCGGAATGCATTGTTGAATTTCCGAGCATGGCATAATTAGTTCATAATTCATGGTTTTCCCCATCACATTCCATATTAAGTAAATATTCATGGCCGCTTTCATGGTTTTCCCTAACTAAACATTCATGGCCACTTTCATTTTCCTCCTCGCCCTAACCAATGCCCAAAATGCCCCCGGTGACTACCTCGTGCTTCACAATCGAGCTCGTGCCCAGGTCGGCGTCGGCCCCATGCAATGGAGCAACACCGTGGCCGCGTACGCTCAAGCCTATGCGGAAAAAAGAAAGGGTGACTGCGCCATGATTCACTCAACCGGGTCGTACGGGGAAAACATAGCTGCGGGCTACTACCCTGAGTTCACCGGGGCAGATGCGGTGAAGCTGTGGGCGAACGAGAAGCCACTGTATGATCATGCGTCGAATAAATGCGTGGGTGGCGAATGTGGGCACTACACTCAGATGGTGTGGCGGAGCTCGGTGCGGCTTGGATGTGCTAGAGTGCCCTGCAAGGCTAATTCTCAGTTTGTTGTTTGCAATTATGATCCTCCTGGTAACTATATTGGGGAAAAGCCTTATGGTTCTTCTTTGTAAACAGCTTTGGTTCGAGAATTTTATGAATTGTAATAAAGTTTGTGAGAGAATCATGAATTACTGGAAATCTTCCCCCAATAAAAACTAATGGTGAATTATCAAGTGAATTAGGAATCTCCACAATAATATGATATTGTATACTTTTCCCCCCTAGATGGAGAATGAATGCAATCATGAATTTCTACAATTTTATGATATTGTCTACTTTTCTATTGCAAAAATAAATGGAGAAAATTAATGATTTTTAGAAATCATATCTTCACAATGGTATGATATTGTCGGCTTTTCTATCCAAAATTGCATAAATAAATGGAGAATTACCGAGATTTAGAAATCACTCATCTCCACAATGGTATGATCTTTGTTGGATGAATGTCCCGCCTCGGCTAATTTAGGGAATGATCATGGGTTTATAATCAGAGAATACTATCTCCATTGGGGTGAGGCCTTTTGGGAAGCGCAAAGTAAAGCGATGAGAGCTTATGCTCAAAGTGGACAATATCATACCATTGTGGAGACTCGTGTTCGTCTAACATGGTATCAGAGTCATGCCCTAAACTTAGCCATGTCAATAGAATCCTCAAATGTCGAACAAAGGACTCCAAAAGAAAAAGGAAAAGAAAAGGAGTCGAGGGGAGGTGTTGGATGAAAGTCCCACTCGGCGAATTTAGGGAATGATCATGGGTCCATTGGGGTGAACTCAAAGTAGACTTGGATGAAAGTCCCACTCGTCGAATTTAGGGAACGATCATGGGTCCATTGAGGTAAACTCAAAGTGGACAATATCTTCGTAATGGTATGATATTATGTGCTTTCTTACCAATACTGCAAAAATAAATGGAGAATTACCAAGTTCTAGGAACCATCCATCTCTACACTGATATGATACTGTCTAGTTTGAGATTAAGTACTTTCAGCTTGTTGTCCTGTGAGATTATTCCTTACTTATAAATTCATGATCATTTCTTAAACACTCTCTCTTAACAATTTTACACACCGAGAATAGCTCCCAGAATAGCTGCCAAATGTTGTTTGAAGTCAATGGGAATAAATGCCCACGGCGGAGATGCAAAAAACCAGTCACGATGTTTCGGCCTCCAAATCGGGAGACCCACGACGGCGATTAGCTCATAACTCAATAGTAATTAAAATATACTATTAACTGAGAGGTAAAAGGTTTTATTTCATCCATGAATATATGTTTTAAGTTACGGTTACTTTTAAAAAAAGAAAAAAGAAATACAAAAATTCATAACTCAATTGGTAGTAAATATTTTTAATCTAAAATTCTTTTTATATAATAAACACAATTTAAATAGGTTATAAAAATTTTAGGTTAAATTAGTTCATTTCATTTACTAAAAATTTTAAGAAAATATTAACATTATTTATTTATTTTTTAATTAACCAATTCAATTTTAATATATATTTTAAAAAATTGGAGAAGAATAAATAAATAAAATTATGAAACTAAATAAAACAATAAATATATACCTACAAGTAAAAATGTATCTTTTAAGATTAACCATAATTAGGTGGATTAAGTTTTATTAATCCTAAAAAAAAATTCATAAACCAGCTAAATCTAGAAAATTTTCAAATTAAAGTAACATTAAACGATTAATTAAACTATTTAATTATTATTTAATATTAATTCAAATACCAATCCCAATCAATTCCAACACATAATTGATTAAGATATTTAAATCTTGTTTAAATATCTCAGATTCTCTGCTTTTGTTTAATTCGTAAATAAAACAAACATGTGGTTAAATATATCGTATATATGTAGCGCATATTCCCTAATTTGAATTCGAACACTTCGAACTCACTCGTCACACTGTTCTATGGTTTAGTCCGATATGAGCTAGTAGAGGGACCTAATGGACCTATAGATCATGGGCTCCAACGATCCAAGATTAACCGGTTAAACTCATTAACCTTGTTAACCAACATTCGTTAACTACTAGGACACTCCACTGTAGCCTAGTAGTTGCACTCCCCTCACTATAGATATATTTCTGTCCATTTGATATAACCATGATTAGTAAATCGATCCTTCACAGGTTGTTCGTAACTAGAGCTGGGTCAATTTACCGTTTTACCCCTAAAGTTACTTCTTGTTCCTTATGCTCACTGGTCCTCTAATGAACAATTGGTTTGTGGTCCAACCAGTAAACCGAATCCCTCTCAGGCTAATGAGAGGGTGGGGCCCCTTGTTCAAGACCTGGAGTCAGTGCTTAAGAGAACTACCTCTCTTCTATCCCTAAAAGTGGGTAGGAGTGAATTCCATCTTGCACCCCACGTTCCCAGCCATTCACCCAGTCTTAACCCTGAAATGGGAGGCCTATTGAGTCTGTGAACTAGAGCCACTCTCACCCATGCAAATCTAAGGATAATTCCGAATAAACAGGAGTTCATGGTTAGCTCAGGATTAAAACCGAGTTACCTAGGTTATCGAATAAAAAGAAAATCAGTCTCAACAGTAAACGACATTATAAAGTGAGAGTGGTTTTCTTCATGGTCTGATCTTATGCAATACTCATTGCATAGGACGCCCCCACTCACATGTCTCCACATGTACAATTTAGTGATCACATTGTTTATATCATATACAAAAGTGGGCCGCATCCATACTGTCCCCAGAATAAGGTACTCAACCTTATCCTTATACTATAGATCATTTTGACTATATATACTTGAACTTGATCCACTCTTATGCCTCTACATATAGTTCAAGTAATCATACTATAGCCAGAGTGTTCTTAATTAATTGGATTTAGATTAATGATCGTAAAGTTCACCTTATTCAATAACAATCTTTACTCAATAAACAGCAATAATAACTTTATTGAAAATAGAATATGTTTTTGTTTACAAACTATGAGTTTTAGGACATAAAACCCAACAGCTCCACGTCCCCTGCTCAGGGACGGGTTTCTACGTCCCAAGAGTCCTGTTCAGAACAACCTTAGCTATCACTGCAAAAATAATGGTATGATATTATGTGCTTTCTTACCAATACTGCAAAAATAAATGGAGAATTACCAAGTTTTAGGAACCATCCATCTCTACACTGATATGACACTGTCTAGTTTGAGATGAAGTACTTTCAACTTGTTGTCCGGTGAGATTATTCCTTACTTTTAAATTCATGATCATTTCTTAAACACTCTCTCTTAACAATTTTACACACGGAGAATAGCTCCCAGAATAGCTGCCAAATGTTGTTTGAAGTCAACGGGAATAAATGCCCACGGCTGAGATGCAAAAAACCAGTCACGATGTTTCGGCCTCCAAATCGGGAGACCCACGACGGCGATTAGCTCTCCTGCACATAACTCAATACTAATTAAAATATACTATTAATCGAGAGGTAAAAGGTTTTATTTCATCCATGAATATATGTTTTAAGTTACGGTTACTTTTAAAAAAAGAAAAAAGAAATACAAAAATTCATAACTCAATCGGTAGTAAATATTTTTAATCTAAAATTCTTTTTATATAATAAACACAATCTAAATAGGTTATAAAAATTTTAGGTTAAATTAGTTCATTTCATTTCTTAAAAATTTTAAGAAAATGATAACCTTATTTATTTATTTTTTAATTAATCAATTCAATTTTAATATATATTTTAAAAAATTGGAGAAGAATAAATAAATAAAATTATGAAACTAAATAAAACAATAAATATATACCTACAAGTAAAAATGTATCTTTTAAGATTAACCATAATCAGGTGGATTAAGTTTTATTAATCCTAAAAAAATTCATAAACTAGCTAAATCTAGAAAATTTTCATTTATTTGAACCTAATCCAAACAAAAATCTAGTCCGTAATTAAACATGGAAGCGAGAATGAATTTATTCTCTTTGAATTTCCAAGCACGGCATAATTAGTTCATAATTCATGGTTTTCCCCATCACATTCCATATTAAGTTTTCCATCTCTATATAAATCATTCCCTCATTCTCAATCTTCATCTCATCTCTCATCAGAATTATGTGGACTCAAACCCTTCCGATCATGGCCGCTTTCATGGCCACTTTCATTTTCCTCCTCGCCCTAACCAACGCCCAAAACGCCCCCGGTGACTACCTCGCGCTTCACAACCGAGCTCGTGCCCAGGTCGGCGTCGGCCCCATTCAATGGAGCAACACCGTGGCCGCGTACGCTCAAGCCTATGCGTTAGAAAGAAAGGGTGACTGCGCCATGATTCACTCAACCGGGCCGTACGGGGAAAACATAGCCGCGGGCTACTACCCTGAGTTCACCGGGGTGGATGCGGTGAAGCTGTGGGCGAACGAGAAGCCCCTGTATGATCATGCGTCGAATAAATGCGTGGGTGGTGAATGTGGGCACTACACTCAGATGGTGTGGCGGAGCTCGGTGCGGCTTGGATGTGCTAGAGTGCCCTGCAAGGCTAATTCTCAGTTTGTTGTTTGCAATTATGATCCTCCTGGCAACTATATTGGGGAAAAGCCTTATGATTCTTGGGTGGTTTGAAGAGATTTGGTTTTAAAAATTTTAGGAATTGTAATAAAGTTGGTGAGAGAATCATGAATTTATGAATTGAAATAAAGCTACGATATAGTCTATAATAGTATTATATTGTCCGGTTTGAGTTAACTCTTGTGACTTTGTTTTGACCTCCTTGAGTTAACTCGTGTGACTTTGTTTTGACGTCCTTGCTTATAAACCCATGATCATAGAGTCTCCCCTCTAATTAAGTACATCACAGAGCCACCCCCTGAAGCCCGTAGATTTCTAGAACAACCTTCTCTTAATCGAGGCTCGACTACTTTCTTTGGAGCCTTTGAACAAAATACACCCTTTGTTCGACACTTTTGACTACAATTTTGAGGCTAACAATTTCTTTGTTCGACATAGCTAAGTTAAGTTCATGGTCTGATAACCATGTTAAGAATCACGAATCTCTACAATGGTATATGATATTTGTCCACTTTGAACATGAGAAAATCTCATAGGTTTGCTTCGGGCTCTCAGAGATGTATGTTTTACTGTTAAATCTAGGATCATTTCCGAACAATCTTCAATACTAAGAACACCAGCCACCAGCCAATTATTGTTCCAAGTCACTCATAAGATATGCCCTCGGCAGAGATGCGAAAAACCAGTCCACGATGTTTTCGGCCTCCAAATCGAGAGATGCACGGCGGCGTTTAAGTCCGCTGCACTATGAGACCCACGCCGGAGACGAAGGCCCACTCCCGCAACCTAAATTTTGAAAAAGACATACATATTCCTAAACTTTGAAAAGAGTAGGATAAGAAAATGTTTAACAATTTGTTTTTCTAAAAGTGTAATAAGTCTCCAAATTTTAAAAAAATTAACTTTTTTAATATAAAAATTTAACCTATTCAACTACTATTTTAAAAATGATGAATTTATCGATTAGAATGGAAAGTTTAATGGATCAAGTCAGACTAACCGTAGTGCACCCAAGTGAGTCAATTGGGTTAGCCTCTAGCCGACTCTACCACACTCTACCACCAAGCGAGTCAATCGGACCACTAAGTGAGTCAATCGGCTAGAATTGAAAGTTGATTTTCTATTCTTCTTATGATTCTCTGTTATATAATAAACCCAACCTAAATAAATCATAAAATTTTTGGGTTAAATTAATTCATTTCATTTACTCAAAATCTTAAGTAAAATATTAACATTATTTATTTATTTTTATTTATTTTCAAACATTTAATTAATAAAACAATAAATATATACCTACATGAACACCTAAATGGTGAGTAAGAATGTATCTTAAATTTTAAGATTAACCTCGGTGTGGATTAAGCTTCATTAATCCTAAAAAAAATTCATGCTAAATCTAGAAAATTTTCATTCATTTAAACCTAATAAAACCAAAAATCTAGCCTAACTAAACATGAAGCCGGAATGCATTGTTGAATTTCCGAGCATGGCATAATTAGTTCATAATTCATGGTTTTCCCCATCACATTCCATATTAAGTAAATATTCATGGCCGCTTTCATGGTTTTCCCTAACTAAACATTCATGGCCACTTTCATTTTCCTCCTCGCCCTAACCAATGCCCAAAATGCCCCCGGTGACTACCTCGCGCTTCACAATCGAGCTCGTGCCCAGGTCGGCGTCGGCCCCATGCAATGGAGCAACACCGTGGCCGCGTACGCTCAAGCCTATGCGGAAAAAAGAAAGGGTGACTGCGCCATGATTCACTCAACCGGGCCGTACGGGGAAAACATAGCGGCGGGCTACTACCCTGAGTTCACCGGGGCAGATGCGGTGAAGCTGTGGGCGAACGAGAAGCCACTGTATGATCATGCGTCGAATAAATGCGTGGGTGGCGAATGTGGGCACTACACTCAGATGGTGTGGCGGAGCTCGGTGCGGCTTGGATGTGCTAGAGTGCCCTGTAAGGCTAATTCTCAGTTTGTTGTTTGCAATTATGATCCTCCTGGTAACTATATTGGGGAAAAGCCTTATGGTTCTTCTCTGTAAACAGCTTTGGTTCGAGAATTTTATGAATTGTAATAAAGTTTGTGAGAGAATCATGAATTACTGGAAATCTTCCCCCAGTAAAAACTAATGGTGAATTATCAAGTGAATTAGGAATCTCCACAATAATATGATATTGTATACTTTTCTCCCCTAGATGGAGAATGAATGCAATCATGAATTTCTACAATTTTATGATATTGTCTACTTTTCTATTGCAAAAATAAATGGAGAAAATTAATGATTTTTAGAAATCATATCTTCACAATGGTATGATATTGTCGGCTTTTCTATCCAAAATTGCATAAATAAATGGAGAATTACCGAGATTTAGAAATCACTCATCTCCACAATGGTATGATCTTTGTTGGATGAATGTCCCGCCTCGGCTAATTTAGGGAATGATCATGGGTTTATAATCAGAGAATACTATCTCCATTGGGGTGAGGCCTTTTGGGAAGCGCAAAGCAAAGCGATGAGAGCTTATGCTCAAAGTGGACAATATCATACCATTGTGGAGACTCGTGTTCGTCTAACATGGTATCAGAGTCATGCCCTAAACTTAGCCATGTCAATAGAATCCTCAAATGTCGAACAAAGGACTCCAAAAGAAAAAGGAAAAGAAAAGGAGTCGAGGGGAGGTGTTGGATGAAAGTCCCACTCGGCGAATTTAGGGAATGATCATGGGTCCATTGGGGTGAACTCAAAGTAGACTTGGATGAAAGTCCCACTCGTCGAATTTAGGGAACGATCATGGGTCCATTGAGGTAAACACAAAGTGGACAATATCTTCGTAATGGTATGATATTATGTGCTTTCTTACCAATACTGCAAAAATAAATGGAGAATTACCAAGTTTTAGGAACCATCCATCTCTACACTGATATGATACTGTCTAGTTTGAGATTAAGTACTTTCAGCTTGTTGTCCTGTGAGATTATTCCTTACTTATAAATTCATGATCATTTCTTAAACACTCTCTCTTAACAATTTTACACACCGAGAATAGCTCCCAGAATAGCTGCCAAATGTTGTTTGAAGTCAACGGGAATAAATGCCCACGGCGGAGATGCAAAAAACCAGACACGATGTTTCGGCCCCCAAATCGGGAGACCCACGACGGCGATTAGCTCATAACTCAATAGTAATTAAAATATACTATTAACCGAGAGGTAAAAGGTTTTATTTCATCCATGAATATATGTTTTAAGTTACGGTTACTTTTAAAAAAAGAAAAAAGAAATACAAAAATTCATAACTCAGTAAATATTTTTAATCTAAAATTCTTTTTATATAATAAACACAATTTAAATAGGTTATAAAAATTTTAGGTTAAATTAGTTCATTTCATTTACTAAAAATTTTAAGAAAATATTAACATTATTTATTTATTTTTTAATTAACCAATTCAATTTTAATATATATTTTTAAAAAAATGGAGAAGAATAAATAAATAAAATTATGAAACTAAATAAAACAATAAATATATACCTACAAATAAAAATGTATCTTTTAAGATTAACCATAATCAGGTGGATTAAGTTTTATTAATCCTAAAAAAAAATTCATAAACCAGCTAAATCTAGAAAATTTTCAAATTAGAGTAACATTAAACGATTAATTAAACTATTTAATTATTATTTAATATTAATTCAAATACCAATCCCAATCAATTCCGACACATAATTGATTAAGATATTTAAATCTTGTTTAAATATCTCAGATTCTCTGCTTTTGTTTAATTCGTAAATAAAACAAAAATGTGGTTAAATATATCGTATATATGTAGCGCATATTCCCTAATTTGAATTCGAACACTTCGAACTCACTCGTCACACTGTTCTATGGTTTAGTCCGATATGAGCTAGCAGAGGGACCTAATGGACCTATAGATCATGGGCTCCAACGATCCAAGATTAACCGGTTAAACTCATTAACCTTGTTAACCAACATTCGTTAACTACTAGGACACTCCACTGTAGCCTAGTAGTTGCACTCCCCTCACTATAGATATATTTCTGTCCATTTGATATAACCATGATTAGTAAATCGATCCTTCACAGGTTGTTCGTAACTAGAGCTGGGTCAATTTACCGTTTTACCCCTAAAGTTACTTCTTGTTCCTTATGCTCACTGGTCCTCTAATGAACAATTGGTTTGTGGTCCAACCAGTAAACCGAATCCCTCTCAGGCTAATGAGAGGGTGGGGCCCCTTGTTCAAGACCTGGAGTTAGTGCTTAAGACAACTACCTCTCTTCTATCCCTAAAAGTGGGTAGGAGTGAATTCCATCTTGCACCCCACGTCCCCAGCCATTCACCCAGTCTTAACCCTGAAATGGGAGGCCTATTGAGTCTGTGAACTAGAGCCACTCTCACCCATGCAAATCTAAGGATAATTCCGAATAAACAGGAGTTCATGGTTAGCTCAGGATTAAAACCGAGTTACCTAGGTTATCGAATAAAAAGAAAATCAGTCTCAACAGTAAACGACATTATAAAGTGAGAGTGGTTTTCTTCATGGTCTGATCTTATGCAATACTCATTGCATAGGACGCCCCCACTCACATGTCTCCACATGTACAATTTAGTGATCACATTGTTTATATCATATACAAAAGTGGGCCGCATCCATACTGTCCCCAGAATAAGGTACTCAACCTTATCCTTATACTATAGATCATTTTGACTATATATACTTGAACTTGATCCACTCTTATGTCTCTACATATAGTTCAAGTAATCATACTATAGCCAGAGTGTTCTTAATTAATTGGATTTAGATTAATGATCGTAAAGTTCACCTTATTCAATAACAATCTTTACTCAATAAACAACAATAATAACTTTATTGAAAATAGAATATGTTTTTGTTTACAAACTATGAGTTTTAGGACATAAAACCCAACAGCTCCACGTCCCCTGCTCAGGGATGGGTTTCTACGTCCCAAGAGTCCTGTTCAGAACAACCTTAGCTATCACTGCAAAAATAATGGTATGATATTATGTGCTTTCTTACCAATACTGCAAAAATAAATGGAGAATTACCAAGTTTTAGGAACCATCCATCTCTACACTGATATGACACTGTCTAGTTTGAGATGAAGTACTTTCAACTTGTTGTCCGGTGAGATTATTCCTTACTTTTAAATTCATGATCATTTCTTAAACACTCTCTCTTAACAATTTTACACACGGAGAATAGCTCCCAGAATAGCTGCCAAATGTTGTTTGAAGTCAACGGGAATAAATGCCCACGGCTGAGATGCAAAAAACCAGTCACGATGTTTCGGCCTCCAAATCGGGAGACCCACGACGGCGATTAGCTCTCCTGCACATAACTCAATACTAATTAAAATATACTATTAATCGAGAGGTAAAAGGTTTTATTTCATCCATGAATATATGTTTTAAGTTGTTACTTTTAAAAAAAGAAAAAAGAAATACAAAAATTCATAACTCAATCGGTAGTAAATATTTTTAATCTAAAATTCTTTTTATATAATAAACACAATCTAAATAGGTTATAAAAATTTTAGGTTAAATTAGTTCATTTCATTTACTAAAAATTTTAAGAAAATATTAACCTTATTTATTTATTTTTTAATTAATCAATTCAATTTTAATATATATTTTAAAAAATTGGAGAAGAATAAATAAATAAAATTATGAAACTAAATAAAACAATAAATATATACCTACAAGTAAAAATGTATCTTTTAAGATTAACCATAATCAGGTGGATTAAGTTTTATTAATCCTAAAAAAATTCATAAACTAGCTAAATCTAGAAAATTTTCATTTATTTGAACCTAATCCAAACAAAAATCTAGTCCGTAATTAAACATGGAAGCGAGAATGAATTTATTCTCTTTGAATTTCCAAGCACGGCATAATTAGTTCATAATTCATGGTTTTCCCCATCACATTCCATATTAAGTTTTCCATCTCTATATAAATCATTCCCTCATTCTCAATCTTCATCTCATCTCTCATCAGAATTATGTGGACTCAAACCCTTCCGATCATGGCCGCTTTCATGGCCACTTTCATTTTCCTCCTCGCCCTAACCAACGCCCAAAACGCCCCCGGTGACTACCTCGCGCTTCACAATCAAGCTCGTGCCCAGGTCGGCGTCGGCCCCATTCAATGGAGCAACACCGTGGCCGCGTACGCTCAAGCCTATGCGTTAGAAAGAAAGGGTGACTGCGCCATGATTCACTCAACCGGGCCGTACGGGGAAAACATAGCCGCGGGCTACTACCCTGAGTTCACCGGGGTGGATGCGGTGAAGCTGTGGGCGAACGAGAAGCCCCTGTATGATCATGCGTCGAATAAATGCGTGGGTGGTGAATGTGGGCACTACACTCAGATGGTGTGGCGGAGCTCGGTGCGGCTTGGATGTGCTAGAGTGCCCTGCAAGGCTAATTCTCAGTTTGTTGTTTGCAATTATGATCCTCCTGGCAACTATATTGGGGAAAAGCCTTATGATTCTTGGGTGGTATGAAGAGATTTGGTTTTAAAATTTTTAGGAATTGTAATAAAGTTTGTGAGAGAATCATGAATTTATTTATTGAAATAAAGCTACGATATTGTCTACAATAGTATTATATTATCTAGACCATAAACTCTTGTGACTTTGTTTTGACTTCCTTACTTATAAACTCATGATCATAGAGTCTCCCCTCTCATTAAGTACAGCACATAGAGCCACCTTTGAAGCCTATGGATTACCTATGATCATAGAACCTCCCCTCGAACAAAATACATCATAGAGCCTCCCTTGAAGCCTATGGATTTCAAAAAGAAACTCCCTTTAATCGAGACTCGACTTCTTTCTTCGGAGACCTTGAACAAAATACACAATTTGTTCGACACTTTTGACTACGATTTTTAGGCTTACAACTTTTTTGTTCGACATAGCTAAGTTAAGTTCATAGTCTGATACCATGTTACTAATCACGAATCTCTACAATGTTATATGATATTTGTCCACTTTGAACATAATATCATGGATTTGCTTCGAGCTCCCACAAGAAGTCATGTTAATGAAAATGTATTATTTAGTTATAAATCTATGATCATTTCCGAACAGTCTTCAACACTGAGAGCATCAGCCACCAGCCAATTGCTGTTCCCAGTCACCCGGAAGAAATGCCCTCGGCGGAGATGCGGAAAACCAGTCACGATGTTTTCGGCCTCCAAATCGGGAGACCCATGACGACAGCGATTAACTTCGCTGCAGTATGATACCCACACCGGAGACGAAGACCCACTGCCGCGACCTACCGGCGTTTACCGGCTCTGAATATGGAGACCAACGGGGCCGGAGTGACTGAAGGACACTCGACGCTCAAAAGGCGACCATTTTTTTTTCTTACTTTGCTTATTGGCCACTGCTTTCGTCTTTTTCTCGGCTTCATGGAAAAAAAGAACAATAATAATAATTAATAAATAATCAAAATGGTAAAATCAAAGAAATGCCCGTTTTTGTTGAATTACTGAAATGCCCTTTTATCGAAATACTGAAATACTGAAATTTGATGGGTACTATGATCATTGGGCAATGCTCATGGAAAACTTTTTTAGTACTGGGTTTGGTGGAGAATGGGATTCCTGCATCAATAGGACACATCGTTTTAACAGATATCGAGAAGAAGCACATTGAAGATCATAAATTGAAAGATTTGAAAGCAAAAAATTATCTATTTCAAGCATTAGATCGTTCAATCTTGGAGACAACCCTCAACAAGGATACAACAAAAAAAAAACATATGGGATTCTATGAAGTAGAAATATCAAGGTTCGACACGGGTAAAGCGTGCACATTTGCAAGCTCTTCGGAAGGAGTTTGAAATGCTGCACATGAAGGTAGGAGAATCTGTGAATGAGTATTTTGCTCGGACCCTTAGCATAGCCAACAAGATGAAACTAAATGGTGAGAACAAAGAAGATGTTGAAGTAGTCAGAAAGATTCTGAGATCAATGACCCCCAAGTTTGATTATATTGTGTGTTCCATTGAGGAGTCCAAGGATACAACCATCTTAACCATTAATGAGTTGTAAAGCAGCCTGCTTGTACATGAACAACGCATGAGTTCTCATGTTGAAGAAGAACACGCTTTGAATATCACTCATGGTGAACAATCTAGAGGAAGGGGTCAAGGTCGTGGAACTTTTAGAGGCAGAGGAAGGGGACGAGGCAAACAAACCTTCAACAGGGCCACAGTGGAGTGCTATAATTGTCACAAGGTAGGACATTTTGAATGGGAATCTCAAAGCATGGAGAAAGAGGAAAAATATGCAGAGACTCAAGAAGAGATGCTGTTGACGGCTTACGTGAATATGAATAAGGCCAATAGAGAAGATATGTGGTTCCTTGACTCGGGATGTAGCAATCATATGTGTGGGAAGAAGGAATATTTTTTCAGATTTTGATGGACCTTTTAGAGATTGCTTGAAGTTGGGCAACAACTCAATCATGGTTGTAACAGGAAAGAGTAATGCACAGCTGCAAGTTAATGGAATCATACCTATATACCAGAGCTGAAGAACAATTTGTTGAGTATTGGGAAATTGCAATCAAAGGGGCTTACCATTTTGTTTCAAAATGGAACATGCGAGGTGTTTCATCCTGAGAGGCTTAATCATGGAGACAAAGATGCCTTTGAAACGAATGTTCGTACTGCATGCTATATCTCAGCCTGTAGCATCCACTCGTTTCAATACAATCACAAAATATATTGAACAACTTTGACACGGTAGATATGGAAGACTCTTGAGCAAAAGAAGATGGTGGATGGTTTACCACAGCTCAATTCTCCTCTCGGTGTAAAAATTGTGTGGTGGGTAAACAATCATCAATTTGTTTTTGTCCAAAAAAAAAAAAAAAAAGAAAAGAAAAAGCATGTTTTGAAATTTAATTGAGAGGGGAGAAGTTCAAATCCTGCTCTTTCTCACTCCATGGTTCTCAATCATATGTTTTTCTACATTTTTTTTTAGGATCCATGGAAGTCAAAGACATAGAATTAATCCAAATTAGAGATGAAAACTTTATTTTATTTAAAAAAATTTATTGGTTTGGAATTTACAATATGAATTCGATTTGCTATAAAATGGTTTTTATTATTGTTATTATTATTATTATTGTTGTTTTATTATAATAGTAAAGTGAATATAACTCAATAGTAATTAAAATGTTAAATTAGGTCGGAGGTTCTATTTCATCGATCAATTTTTTAATTTACATTTAATTTTTTAAAACGAAAAAAAAAAAATACAAAAATTCATAACTCAATTAGTCATAAATATTTCTAAGAAATTCTCGTTATATAATAAACCCAATCTAACTCGATCATAAAATTTTTGGGTTAAATTAGTTCATTTCATTTACTCAAAACTTTAAGTAGAATATTAACCTTATTTATTTATTTTCAAATATTTAATTAAGCCGCTAAATTTTAATATATATTTAAAAAAGTTGTTGGAGAATAAATAAAATTAAATAAAGCAATAAATGTATACGGACTTGGCAAGTAAAAATGTATCTTTTAAAATTAACCAAATTAACCATAATCTGGGTAGATTAAGTTCCATTAATCCTAAAAAAATTTATAAACTAGCTAAATCTAGTAAATTTTCATTTATTTCAACTTAATCCAAACAAAAATCTCTTAATTAAACATGAAAAGCCGGAACGAATTCATTCCGGTCTGAATTTGCAAGCCTGATGCATGACATAATTAGTTCATAATTCATCGTTTTCCCCATCACATTCCATATTATGTTTTCCATCCCTATATAAATCCTTCCCATATTTTCAATCTTCATCTCATCTCTCATCGGAACTATGTGGACCCAAACCCTTCCGATCATGGCCGCTTTCATGTTCCTCCTCGCCCTAACCAACGCTCAAAACGCCCCCAGTGACTACCTCGCGCTTCACAACCGCGCTCGAGCCCAGGTCGGCGTCGGCCCCATGCAATGGAGCAATACCGTGGCCGCGTACGCTCAAGCCTATGCAGAAAAAAGAAAGGGTGACTGCGCCATGATTCACTCAACCGGACCGTACGGGGAAAACATAGCCGCTGGGTACTACCCTGAGTTCACCGGGGCGGATGCGGTGAAGCTGTGGGCGAACGAGAAGCCGTTGTATGATCATGCGTCGAATAAATGCGTGGGTGGTGAATGTGGGCACTACACTCAGATGGTGTGGCGAAGCTCGGTCCGGCTTGGATGTGCTAGAGTGCCCTGTAAGGCTAATTCTCAGTTTGTTGTTTGCAATTACGATCCTCCTGGCAACTATATTGGGGAAAAGCCTTATGATTCTTGGGTGGTTTGAAGAGATTTGGTTTTAAAAATTTTAGGAATTGTAATAAAGTTGGTGAGAGAATCATGAATTTATGAATTGAAATAAAGCTACGACATTGTCTATAATAGTATTATATTGTCCGGTTTGAGTTAACTCTTGTGACTTTGTTTTGACCTCCTTGAGTTAACTCGTGTGACTTTGTTTTGACGTCCTTGCTTATAAACCCATGATCATAGAGTCTCCCCTCTAATTAAGTACATCACAGAGCCACCCCTGAAGCCCGTAGATTTCTAGAACAACCTTCCCTTAATCGAGGCTCGACTACTTTCTTTGGAGCCTTTGAACAAAATACACCCTTTGTTCGACACTTTTGACTACAATTTTGAGGCTAACAATTTCTTTGTTCGACATAGCTAAGTTAAGTTCATGGTCTGATAACCATGTTAAGAATCACGAATCTCTACAATGGTATATGATATTTGTCCACTTTGAACATGAGAAAATCTCATAGGTTTGCTTCGGGCTCTCAGAGATGTATGTTTTACTTATAAATCTAGGATCATTTCCGAACAATCTTCAATACTAAGAACACCAGCCACCAGCCAATTCCTGTTCCAAGTCACTCGTAAGATATGCCCTCGGCAGAGATGCGAAAAACCAGTCCACGATGTTTTCGGCCTCCAAATCGAGAGATGCACGGCGGCGTTTAAGTCCGCTGCACTATGAGACCCACGCCGGAGACGAAGGCCCACTCCCGCAACCTAAACTTTGAAAAAGACATACATATTCCTAAACTTTGAAAAGAGTAGGATAAGAAAATGTTTAACAATTTGTTTTTCTAAAAGTGTCTAATAAGTCTCCAAATTTTAAAAAAATTAACTTTTTTAATATAAAAATTTAACCTATTCAACTACTATTTTAAAAATGATGAATTTATCGATTAGAATGGAAAGTTTAATGGATCAAGTCAGACTAACCGTAGTGCACCCAAGTGAGTCAATTGGGTTAGCCTCTAGCCGACTCTACCACACTCTACCACCAAGCGAGTCAATCGGACCACTAAGTGAGTCAATCGGCTAGAATTGAAAGTTGATTTTCTATTCTTCTTATGATTCTCTGTTATATAATAAACCCAACCTAAATAAATCATAAAATTTTTGGGTTAAATTAATTCATTTCATTTACTCAAAATCTTAAGTAAAATATTAACATTATTTATTTATTTTTATTTATTTTCAAACATTTAATTAATAAAACAATAAATATATACCTACATGAACACCTAAATGGTGAGTAAGAATGTATCTTAAATTTTAAGATTAACCTCGGTGTGGATTAAGCTTCATTAATCCTAAAAAAAATTCATGCTAAATCTAGAAAATTTTCATTCATTTAAACCTAATAAAACCAAAAGTCTAGCCTAACTGAACATGAAGCCGAAATGCATTGTTGAATTTCCGAGCATGGCATAATTAGTTCATAATTCATGGTTTTCCCCATCACATTCCATATTAAGTAAATATTCATGGCCGCTTTCATGGTTTTCCCTAACTAAACATTCATGGCCACTTTCATTTTCCTCCTCGCCCTAACCAATGCCCAAAATGCCCCCGGTGACTACCTCGTGCTTCACAATCGAGCTCGTGCCCAGGTCGGCGTCGGCCCCATGCAATGGAGCAACACCGTGGCCGCGTACGCTCAAGCCTATGCGGAAAAAAGAAAGGGTGACTGCGCCATGATTCACTCAACCGGGCCGTACGGGGAAAACATAGCGGCGGGCTACTACCCTGAGTTCACCGGGGCAGATGCGGTGAAGCTGTGGGCGAACGAGAAGCCACTGTATGATCATGCGTCGAATAAATGCGTGGGTGGCGAATGTGGGCACTACACTCAGATGGTGTGGCGGAGCTCGGTGCGGCTTGGATGTTCTAGAGTGCCCTGTAAGGCTAATTCTCAGTTTGTTGTTTGCAATTATGATCCTCCTGGTAACTATATTGGGGAAAAGCCTTATGGTTCTTCTCTGTAAACAGCTTTGGTTCGAGAATTTTATGAATTGTAATAAAGTTTGTGAGAGAATCATGAATTACTGGAAATCTTCCCCCAGTAAAAACTAATGGTGAATTATCAAGTGAATTAGGAATCTCCACAATAATATAATATTGTATACTTTTCTCCCCTAGATGGAGAATGAATGCAATCATGAATTTCTACAATTTTATGATATTGTCTACTTTTCTATTGCAAAAATAAATGGAGAAAATTAATGATTTTTAGAAATCATATCTTCACAATGGTATGATATTGTCGGCTTTTCTATCCAAAATTGCATAAATAAATGGAGAATTACCGAGATTTAGAAATCACTCATCTCCACAATGGTATGATCTTTGTTGGATGAATGTCCCGCCTCGGCTAATTTAGGGAATGATCATGGGTTTATAATCAGAGAATACTATCTCCATTGGGGTGAGGCCTTTTGGGAAGCGCAAAGCAAAGCGATGAGAGCTTATGCTCAAAGTGCACAATATCATACCATTGTGGAGACTCGTGTTCGTCTAACATGGTATCAGAGTCATGCCCTAAACTTAGCCATGTCAATAGAATCCTCAAATGTCGAACAAAGGACTCCAAAAGAAAAAGGAAAAGAAAAGGAGTCGAGGGGAGGTGTTGGATGAAAGTCCCACTCGGCGAATTTAGGGAATGATCATGGGTCCATTCGGGTGAACTCAAAGTAGACTTGGATGAAAGTCCCACTCGTCGAATTTAGGGAACGATCATGGGTCCATTGAGGTAAACACAAAGTGGACAATATCTTCGTAATGGTATGATATTATGTGCTTTCTTACCAATACTGCAAAAATAAATGGAGAATTACCAAGTTTTAGGAACCATCCATCTCTACACTGATATGATACTGTCTAGTTTGAGATTAAGTACTTTCAGCTTGTTGTCCTGTGAGATTATTCCTTACTTATAAATTCATGATCATTTCTTAAACACTCTCTCTTAACAATTTTACACACCGAGAATAGCTCCCAGAATAGCTGCCAAATGTTGTTTGAAGTCAACGGGAATAAATGCCCACGGCGGAGATGCAAAAAACCAGACACGATGTTTCGGCCCCCAAATCGGGAGACCCACGACGGCGATTAGCTCATAACTCAATAGTAATTAAAATATACTATTAACCGAGAGGTAAAAGGTTTTATTTCATCCATGAATATATGTTTTAAGTTACGGTTACTTTTAAAAAAAGAAAAAAGAAATACAAAAATTCATAACTCAATGTATAAATATTTTTAATCTAAAATTCTTTTTATATAATAAACACAATTTAAATAGGTTATAAAAATTTTAGGTTAAATTAGTTCATTTCATTTACTAAAAATTTTAAGAAAATATTAACATTATTTATTTATTTTTTAATTAACCAATTCAATTTTAATATATATTTTTAAAAAAATGGAGAAGAATAAATAAATAAAATTATGAAACTAAATAAAACAATAAATATATACCTACAAATAAAAATGTATCTTTTAAGATTAACCATAATCAGATGGATTAAGTTTTATTAATCCTAAAAAAAAATTCATAAACCAGCTAAATCTAGAAAATTTTCAAATTAGAGTAACATTAAACGATTAATTAAACTATTTAATTATTATTTAATATTAATTCAAATACCAATCCCAATCAATTCCGACACATAATTGATTAAGATATTTAAATCTTGTTTAAATATCTCAGATTCTCTGCTTTTGTTTAATTCGTAAATAAAACAAAAATGTGGTTAAATATATCGTATATATGTAGCGCATATTCCCTAATTTGAATTCGAACACTTCGAACTCACTCGTCACACTGTTCTATGGTTTAGTCCGATATGAGCTAGCAGAGGGACCTAATGGACCTATAGATCATGGGCTCCAACGATCCAAGATTAACCGGTTAAACTCATTAACCTTGTTAACCAACATTCGTTAACTACTAGGACACTCCACTGTAGCCTAGTAGTTGCACTCCCCTCACTATAGATATATTTCTGTCCATTTGATATAACCATGATTAGTAAATCGATCCTTCACAGGTTGTTCGTAACTAGAGCTGGGTCAATTTACCGTTTTACCCCTAAAGTTACTTCTTGTTCCTTATGCTCACTGGTCCTCTAATGAACAATTGGTTTGTGGTCCAACCAGTAAACCGAATCCCTCTCAGGCTAATGAGAGGGTGGGGCCCCTTGTTCAAGACCTGGAGTCAGTGCTTAAGACAACTACCTCTCTTCTATCCCTAAAAGTGGGTAGGAGTGAATTCCATCTTGCACCCCACGTCCCCAGCCATTCACCCAGTCTTAACCCTGAAATGGGAGGCCTATTGAGTCTGTGAACTAGAGCCACTCTCACCCATGCAAATCTAAGGATAATTCCGAATAAACAGGAGTTCATGGTTAGCTCAGGATTAAAACCGAGTTACCTAGGTTATCGAATAAAAAGAAAATCAGTCTCAACAGTAAACGACATTATAAAGTGAGAGTGGTTTTCTTCATGGTCTGATCTTATGCAATACTCATTGCATAGGACGCCCCCACTCACATGTCTCCACATGTACAATTTAGTGATCACATTGTTTATATCATATACAAAAGTGGGCCGCATCCATACTGTCCCCAGAATAAGGTACTCAACCTTATCCTTATACTATAGATCATTTTGACTATATATACTTGAACTTGATCCACTCTTATGTCTCTACATATAGTTCAAGTAATCATACTATAGCCAGAGTGTTCTTAATTAATTGGATTTAGATTAATGATCGTAAAGTTCACCTTATTCAATAACAATCTTTACTCAATAAACAACAATAATAACTTTATTGAAAATAGAATATGTTTTTGTTTACAAACTATGAGTTTTAGGACATAAAACCCAACAGCTCCACGTCCCCTGCTCAGGGACGGGTTTCTACGTCCCAAGAGTCCTGTTCAGAACAACCTTAGCTATCACTGCAAAAATAATGGTATGATATTATGTGCTTTCTTACCAATACTGCAAAAATAAATGGAGAATTACCAAGTTTTAGGAACCATCCATCTCTACACTGATATGACACTGTCTAGTTTGAGATGAAGTACTTTCAACTTGTTGTCCGGTGAGATTATTCCTTACTTTTAAATTCATGATCATTTCTTAAACACTCTCTCTTAACAATTTTACACACGGAGAATAGCTCCCAGAATAGCTGCCAAATGTTGTTTGAAGTCAACGGGAATAAATGCCCACGGCTGAGATGCAAAAAACCAGTCACGATGTTTCGGCCTCCAAATCGGGAGACCCACGACGGCGATTAGCTCTCCTGCACATAACTCAATACTAATTAAAATATACTATTAATCGAGAGGTAAAAGGTTTTATTTCATCCATGAATATATGTTTTAAGTTACGGTTACTTTTAAAAATAGAAAAAAGAAATACAAAAATTCATAACTCAATCGGTAGTAAATATTTTTAATCTAAAATTCTTTTTATATAATAAACACAATCTAAATAGGTTATAAAAATTTTAGGTTAAATTAGTTCATTTCATTTACTAAAAATTTTAAGAAAATATTAACCTTATTTATTTATTTTTTAATTAATCAATTCAATTTTAATATATATTTTAAAAAATTGGAGAAGAATAAATAAATAAAATTATGAAACTAAATAAAACAATAAATATATACCTACAAGTAAAAATGTATCTTTTAAGATTAACCATAATCAGGTGGATTAAGTTTTATTAATCCTAAAAAAATTCATAAACTAGCTAAATCTAGAAAATTTTCATTTATTTGAACCTAATCCAAACAAAAATCTAGTCCGTAATTAAACATGGAAGCGAGAATGAATTTATTCTCTTTGAATTTCCAAGCTAGTTCATAATTCATGGTTTTCCCCATCACATTCCATATTAAGTTTTCCATCTCTATATAAATCATTCCCTCATTCTCAATCTTCATCTCATCTCTCATCAGAATTATGTGGACTCAAACCCTTCCGATCATGGCCGCTTTCATGGCCACTTTCATTTTCCTCCTCGCCCTAACCAACGCCCAAAACGCCCCCGGTGACTACCTCGCGCTTCACAACCAAGCTCGTGCCCAGGTCGGCGTCGGCCCCATTCAATGGAGCAACACCGTGGCCGCGTACGCTCAAGCCTATGCGTTAGAAAGAAAGGGTGACTGCGCCATGATTCACTCAACCGGGCCGTACGGGGAAAACATAGCCGCGGGCTACTACCCTGAGTTCACCGGGGTGGATGCGGTGAAGCTGTGGGCGAACGAGAAGCCCCTGTATGATCATGCGTCGAATAAATGCGTGGGTGGTGAATGTGGGCACTACACTCAGATGGTGTGGCGGAGCTCGGTGCGGCTTGGATGTGCTAGAGTGCCCTGCAAGGCTAATTCTCAGTTTGTTGTTTGCAATTATGATCCTCCTGGCAACTATATTGGGGAAAAGCCTTATGATTCTTGGGTGGTATGAAGAGATTTGGTTTTAAAATTTTTAGGAATTGTAATAAAGTTTGTGAGAGAATCAGAGAATCATGAATTTATTTATTGAAATAAAGCTACGATATTGTCTACAATAGTATTATATTGTCTAGAGTATAAACTCTTGTGACTTTGTTTTGACTTCTTTACTTATAAACTCATGATCATAGAGTCTCCGATCATAGAGTCTCCCCTCTCATTAAGTACACCACATAGAGCAACCTTTGAAGCCTATAGATTACCTATGATCATAGAGCCTCCCCTCGAACAAAATACACCATAGAGCCTCCCCTGAAGCATATGGATATCTAAAAGAAACTCCCTTTAATCGGGACTCGACAATGTTACTAATACCATGTTACTAATCACGAATCTCTACAATGTTATATGATATTTGTCCACTTTGAACATAATATCATGGGTTTGCTTCGAGCTCCCACAAGAAGTCATGTTAATGAAAATGTATTCTTTAGTTATAAATCTATGATCATTTCCGAACAGTCTTCAACACTGAGAGCATCAGCCACCAGCCAATTGCTGTTCCAAGTCACCCGGAAGAAATGCCCTTGGCGGAGATGCGGAAAACCAGTCACGGTGTTTTCGGCCTCTAAATCAGGAGACCCACGACGATAGCGATTAACTCCGCTGCAGTATGATACCCACACCGGAGACGAAGACCCACTGCCGCAACCTATTATTATGATTATTATTATTATTTTATAATAATAGTAAAGTGAATATAACTTAATAGTAATTAAAATGTTAAATTAGGTCCCAGGTTCTATTTCATCCATTGATCTATGTTGTAAATTATGTTTGTTTTTTTAAAAAGAAAAAAAATACAAAAATCCATAACTCAATTAGTCATAAATATGTCTAAGAAATTCTCATTATATAATAAATCCAATCTAACTCGATCATAAAATTTATTGATAAGAATCTTAAGATGGGAGGATTGTTTGCCATTTATAGAATTTGCATATAATAAGGTTGTTCATACCACTACTAAATGCACACCTTTTGAAATTGTTTATGCCGTCAAAAGAGTTTGTGAATTTTGCTCCAAATGCCAAGGTTGAGTTTGTTCATGAAATGCACAAGCAAGTAAAAGAACAAATTGAGAAGCAAAATTCCAATGTTGCCACCCGAATTAATAAAGGACGCAAGATTGTCATCTTCAAGCCAGGAGATTGGGTTTCAGTGCATTTCTGAAAAGAAAGATTTCCTAGTCAAAGAAAATATAAGCTTTTACCACGAGGAGAACCATTTCAAGTTCTTGAGCGTATCAATGACAATGCTTATAAAATTGATTTACTAGGTAAGTATGGTGTTAGCGCAACTTTAATGTTGTTGATTTGAGTCCTTTTGATGTAGGTGATGGCTGGGATTCGAGGACGAATCCTTCTCAAGAGGGGAGAATGATATGAACCACGACCAAGGAATTTCCATACCTCAAGGTCCAATTACAAGGACAAGAGCCAAGAAGCTACAACAAACCTTGTACACTTATATTCAAGCTATGGTGGGCTCATCAAAGAAAATTTTAGAAGACGTTGGAGACCTCCATTATATGTTGGGCAAAGTTCAGCTTGAAGAAAGAGATGAATTTATGGAACTAGTCCAAGGATAACAAATAAGCACATTTCATTTATTGCACTACTTCATTATAATTTAAATATTATTTTGTATTTAATATAGGAGTTAGAGGTTATATGGTAACCTACGGTAGGTTACCCTATTCCACCGTTAACTAGTCATTTTAATATGGAGGTCATGGATATTTCTCATTTACCAGCAAATTTAATTTTAATTTGGAAGTTATGTGTCATATACGATTTAGGG
This sequence comes from Cucurbita pepo subsp. pepo, assembly GCF_057944985.1. Classification (NCBI taxonomy): domain Eukaryota; kingdom Viridiplantae; phylum Streptophyta; class Magnoliopsida; order Cucurbitales; family Cucurbitaceae; genus Cucurbita; species Cucurbita pepo. Next base: position 13,899,820 of record NC_141798.1, read on the forward strand.
TTTAGTTTTAATACGGAGGTTATGGGTATTTCTAACTAATTTAATTTTAATTTGAGAGTTATGTGTCATCTAGGTTAAGATTGTAAAGGCTATACAAAGACTTCTTTTCTTTATTAGAGACATCACATTTTAAAGACTCTTTTTCTTTTATTAGAGACATCACATTTTTGAATTAAAAAGTAATAGAATTTCTATTTTTTTAGGTTTGTTGAGAGCTAAGATCTTCTTTACAAATTCTTGTGTTTAGAATTTGCATGTTAGAGTCATTCAAGTGGTAGTGATCAAACCTCTTGTGGAGTGATTCAAATCACAAATTTAGAAACGAGTTTTTTTTGCTCTTGATCTTAATCATCAAGGTTCAGTTCCATACTTTTCATTAGGTTGATTCTATATCACAACCTTTCTTTCCTTATTCTAGATTATTAGTTGAGTTTAATCGGGATAAACCACGCAAAATCTCAAAACCTCGATATTTCTTCTCTATTTTCGGTTTTCTCTTCATTTTCTTCATTGTTTTCAAACCACACCCAACTCTCGAATCTCCTTCCACCAGGACCACATCCTCCTATAACCCCTTTCTACTCAAATACCCACAACCCTACAAGTAAATCTCTCCCTTCTTGCTTTTGAGATATAATATTGGGAGAATATATCTCTAGATATTATATCTTAATATTCTTTCCTTCATTTGTAAGATATTTTATTTTATTCTCAATATTTAATTAGTTTATATTTTTTTTATGGGTAGGTATTAGTTGATATCTTGTATCCTATTTAAAGCTTATGAATATGGATTCGAATATACACGGATTCCGATTCTATTTCTATTTCTATTTCTCATTCTTAACCCTTGTTTATTTATTTATTTATTTATTTATTATTATTATTTATAAATAAACACATAACTTTGGAATCATAATTGCATTTATACATTTTGTTTTTGAGATTATTACACCTAATTGGTCTTTTCCATAATTGGGCTATTGGATTTGACTCCATCTTAGTGATGTTCTTTTAACAAGTATTACTTTACTGGCCACCTTCTTTCTCCTAAAATAAATGTCACCGTTGTTGTCAACCGTGGTTAGTATTGCTGGTTGGAAAAAAAGGTTGGAATAATGTGCATTTCAAATTCAAAGGTGAGCAAGAATATGAAAAAATAAAAGTGAAATCAAGATGGAGAAGATTTAGACGAGGATTGTCACCTGCATTCTGAGAAGCTACACCTCTTCCACATGAGAGAAATATTTTGTGACTCTCAAGAAAAGAATGTCATGATAGACTAATAGTTTTATTTATTGGCTTTTAAAAGAAGTCTGTAGTATGTATTCATCTGTGATCCTCAACTAATTATACCACTAAAGCAAGTCTATCTGGAAAAATATCAAAGCTAGTCAAATAGAATATCAATTTTTGGTAAGGGTAATACAGGGACTTAATTCAACTTTCTATAGTCTATGCACATTCACATAGACCCATTCTCCTTCACGAACAGCACTAGAGCTCCTTCACTAGAGCTCTCTTAGGCAATACACTAAGTCATATGAAGCCCTTATCTAACAACTCTTATAGTTGTTTTTCCAACTCTTTCAATTTAGCTTGAGCTATCATGTAAGGTACCTTATAGATCAAGGTTGACCCTAACTAGAGTATTCCAAAACTAACTTTCCTAATTGGAGGCAATCCTTATAGCTCCACTGGAAACACATATCTGAACTCGTTTGTGGCATGGTCAAGGCATAAGCATCCATTTGAGATATAACCTCTACTAAGGTTCCTTTTGTACATTAGAATTGGTGAAGATGCACTCACTCTTTGCTAAAGGTGCGTTAGACATCAACAATATTTGTGTAAATGCATGTGATGGGCATGGTATGTGTTAAACACATTTTTTTATTAAAAATATTTCAAGTGTACAATATATTTTTCTTTTTTTTTTTTAACATTTTAACAAATGTTTGCATCAAGAGAAAATAGATCAAAGCAATAAAAAAAAAAAAAAAAAAAAGACAACACATTGAAAGGTAGAAGAATTGAAAATAAAGCGTTATGTTTTGGTAAAGAAGCAAAGTGAAGCAGCCAGGAGAGGGAATCGAGTTTTGTTCTCAAACCGCAAATTTTGGCAACATGTTTTAGGACTGCATTATTTTCATTTCATTGCAATATATCCAAACTAGTTTTTGTTGGCCATCGCCTTTTATGCTGTACTACCATTTCATCACCTCCTTCTTTTGCAAATGCATCTATCACATCATCATTATTTTCACGAAGGCCTGATCCCCGAAAACATGTGGCATAATTTTTAAATTTCTCCCTTAAATTGAATGCTTGTTGCATTAGTTTATATTTCACTCTGAACAAACCCCAACTTATCACACATCTTCAGAAAAATATCAAGTTTTTAAATTTTGATTTTGTGTACTAATATGAATCATCCTCATGATGTCTGCAACTTGATTTTGTGTACTAATATGAATCATCCTCATGATGTATGCAACTTGATTTTGTGTACGAATGTGAACCATCCTCACAACTCCTCCATCTAGAGCTTTTGACAGCTTTTATGTAATGAATAGGATCACCTCCGGCAGATAAGGCTAGATATGTAATATTTTCGTCCTCAAAAAAACATTCACCACTCTCATAATCATCCATCCATCTTTGTGGCCTTCTAATTCTTCTTTCCGCATTAGCAAATGAGTGTTCTTGTGCTGACTCACATGAATCATCATTGTCTACTTCATCCTCCGAGCTTTCAACTTCATTGCAGGAACCATTACTCAATTCTAGATCAACTGTAACTTCTTCTTGATAGGTTTTATGTCAATCTCAGTCATTTTCTTCCTCAAGCTTCACTTCTTTTGAGGGAGCTTTAAGGACCAACAATCCTTGCACCATGTCTTTCTCTTGGAGTGTCTTCAGTCCTCCATAACTTAGATGCTCATTTCCACAATGCCATCTTCTTGCGAGATCTTCTGTAATAGCATTGAAGCAAGATTGTTTCTTTGGTAGAAATTGAACTAATAGAAAAAAAAAAAAAAAAACATTCTATTTGATGTGATTGAAGTATCTACAATCATTCTCTGATGATAGATCCTACATCATCCTTTTTTTTATAAGAAATGCAAGATCTTTTTCTTGCAGGTGTCTGATACTCAGCAAGTTGTTCTATGGTACATAAAATACTTCGGTGATTACTTGCAAAATCTCTTTTACTTTAAACTTTACATTTTCTTTACCTATCACAGTCATGCTTGAGTTGTCACTCAGCTTCACAGTTTGTCGAAACTTCTCATCAATATGATAGAAAAGTTCTTTCTTTTCACAATTGTGGTTGCTACATCCGTAGTCAAGAAACCAATGTACTTCTTTTAAGCTTTCTTCTCATCTACATAGGCCACTAATAGCATCTCTTCATTGGTTTTTGCATAATTTGCTCTGACATTCTCCCTTTCAAGATACTCATATTGGTAATGTCCTAATCCATGGAAATTGTAACATTCCATAGTTGATCTGTCAAAGCTTTGTTGACCTCTTCCTCTAACTCATCCTCAAAAGCCACCACGTCCTCTTCTTCGGCTGCCAAAACTTCCATCATGTGTGACTTTTAGAGCTTGTTCTTCCTCACAAACATGGTTATTCATGCATTGCTCATGCACTAAGAGACTACTTTGTAACTCATCAATGGATAAGGAATCCAAATCATTAGACTCCCCAATCAAGCAAACGACATATTCGAACTTAGAAGTCATAGATTGTAAGGACCGAGCTAACTCGATGACTCTAAAAGATGGGTAAATTTTTCATGAAATAAAACAAAAGAATTTAAAACATTATATTTACATTATATCAAAATAAAATTTGTACATAAGTATTTAAAACACAACATACTAGTTAAAACACAAAATAAGGAACGGACACAAAACATTTTAAGACAACAGGGTTGAGGACAACGGTTGAGGTTAGTCTATGGCACCTGCTCCAGAGTCCGCTCCCGACCTCTACCAGCTTCTTATTACCAAAAAAAAAAAAATGAATAATAAGGAATGAGTACAAAGACTCAGTAATTAGCCCACTTGTAGGCTCTTAATCATGTCCTTGATATGGTAGGGTGCCACATTCTTTGTTCTTGTCTTGTTCTTGTTCTTATTCTTGTTGTAAGTACATAGGCCTCTAGTTCTTGTTCTTAACTTGGGGTTCATATCATGATCTATCATGAGACCTTGGTCCCTGGATTCTAAAACCTTGATTATCCTTCAAGGGCCTTAGTATCATGGTTCTTGGTTCTTGTCCTTAGAACTAGGATCTTGATCCATGTTCTAGACCTTGATCTTTCTCTTATTCTTGGTACTTTCTTGGTGTTAGATAAAAGTCTGAGGTTTCCTTATTTAGGTTTCACACGTTTTTACTCCGCTGAAATATTTTCTTTTGACCTTTGTCGAATGGATTACCATTTTTTAGGTTTGGAGGGGAGTGGCACATATTTAGTTGGCCACTTGGGCCATTTTTAGGATAAGATAATTTTTTAAGTAACTGAATCTGATGAGAAACAAAAAAAAAAAAAACAGCTTTTCTCAGCAAATCAAATCCCAAGATTTATCTTTTTCTTTTTATTTTCTGTTTTCATTTTCTTCCGACAAATTTCCTTCGGCCATTTTCTTATCTGTCGACGATTTCCTCTCGATTGTCAAAAGTCGGTATCAGAGACTGGTTTAATCCACCGATAGTATAACATTGCAAAGAAGCCAACTTTATCAAAAGCCAATTTGAATAGCTCAAGTGGTTAGAATGTCGACTTATAACAATACACAAGTCTCTGCAAAAATACACACATTTGTGGGGTCCATCCTGAGCAGGCTCGTTGACTCCTCCACGTCGCCGTCGGGTGTCGGCTTCTCCATTAACGGTACATCATCTCTAAGTGTTCGGTTGCGTTGCATACATGAAAGGGGAGGCTGAAGCAGAATGGGGTAGTAGGTGAAACGTCGAAATCAGACAATCGTCGAGACAGCAAGGCCAGTGTTGATGACACGGTCGAGATGCCTAGCAGGTTCTAGGGAGAAGCAATAATGACCACCTTCGTCGAAGCTTCTTGGACAACAACCCTGACAAGGTATTGCGCGAAACATATGGCCCATCTGGTGGGCCACCACATCGACGTGAAATCTGCGTTCCTCAACGGAGAGCTGAAGAAGATCGTCTTCTACGTCCAAAAGCAAGGAAGTGGTCTTCGAGGAGGTATTCGTAACGAAGAGGGAGAAGTTGTGAAACAAATGGCTCGTCTGGTGGGGGCCACCACATGGACGTGAAATCTGCCTTCCTCAACGGAGAGTTGAAGGAGACCGTCTTCTACGTCCAGAAGCAAGGAAGTGGACTTCAAGGAGGTATTCGTAACGAAGAGGGAGAAGTTGTGAAACACATGGCCCGTCTGGTGGGCCACAACATGGATGTGAAATCTACGTTCCTCAACGGAGAGCTGAAGGAGGTCTATGTCTGACAACCACCGGGTGTCTAGATTCTCCGAATACCTAAAATAGAGATGATCATAGAAAATGTGAAATATTTGATAGGATCCGTTTCGGGAACGTAGAATGTCAGAGAAATTCAAATGTTATAACTCCAGTACGTCAGGAACCCTATGTCATTGGCAACCCCTGATAGAGGGTAGATCCAGCAAATTGAGGAGCTCCTCGCATCCCCAATCTATGGTTTTTGGCTTCTCACTTGACTTGAAAATGAACCAACATTCCCATTGTTCTTGTTTCCTTTGTTCAAAATCGAATATGTAGAAACTTAGGGTTCCCCTATTTGAAATAAGCACACACCACCTCACTACACCTAAGCATTGCACGCAGTTGCATCTTGCATATAATCCTGAAATAGGAAAATCCGGTGGAAAGTATTGGTTGCTACGGGCCAGGGAGCCGAGTCATTCCATCCCAAAAACCCACCACCAGCTCCATGAAGTTGTGAAACACATGGCCCGTCTGGTGGGCCACCACCTGGACGTGAAATCTGCGTTTCTCAACGGAGAGCTGAAGGAGACTATCTATGTCCGACAACCACCGGGCTTCCTGGACAACGACAACCCTGACAAGATATTGCGTCTGCACAAGACACTCTATGGGCTTCGACAAGCACCACAAGGTGGAGTTCCTCAATAGAGAGTTGAAGGAGACCGTCTACTACGTCTAGAAGCAAGGAAGTGGACTTGAAGAGGTATTCGTAACGAAGAGGGAGAAGTTGTGAAACATGGCCCGTCTGGTGGCGAAGGGCTACGTCCAGAAGCAAGGAACTGGACTTCGAGGAGGTATTTGCGCCAGTGGCAAGGCTGGAATCTGTCCGCCTATTGCTGGCAATCATGGCACATCATTTCTGGGAGGTCCACCACATGGACGTGAAATCTGCGTTCCTCGACGGAGAGCTGAAGGAGACCATCTATGTCCACCAACCACCGAGCTTCCTGGACAACGACAACAAAGAAGTTGTTGGACACAATTGGGCTACTGGACAGTAACCCTACAAGGACGCCAATGGAAGCCCCACTATAATGGCAATCGACTCCACCAATTACCGCAGCATTGTCGGGAGCCTGCGCTAGTAAACACATGTCGTGACCTTGCTTATTCCATTGGATACGTGAGTAGATTTATGGAAGCACCTAGGGAGAAACATCTTGTGGCTGTCAAGCGCATCCTGCGCTATGTGGCCGAAACAAGAGGCTGGGGTGTGAGATACTACGCAGGGAGAGGAAAGGTGAAGCTTGAGCTTGTCGGCTACAGTGATAGTGACATGGGCGATGACGTTGATGATTATAAGAGCACCAGCGGGATGATTTACTTCCTCTCAGGCGGCGCGATCTACTGGCAATCAACTAAGCAAAAGGTACATCCTGCGCTATGTGGCCAGAACCAGAGGCTGGGGTGTGAGATACTGCGCAGGGAGAGGAAAGGAGAAGTTTGAGCTGGTCGGCTACAGTGATAGTGACATGGCCGGTGACGTTGATGATCGTAAGAGCACCAGCAGGAAGATTTACTTCCTCTCAGGCGGCACAATCTACTGGCAATCAACTAAGCAAAAGGTAGTTGCTTTATCTTCTTTTGAAGTAGAGTACATTGCCGCTTCAACGGCAGCAACACAGGGGGTCTGGCTTGCGCGACTAATGGAAGAACTCATCGAAAAAAAAGGCGATACACCAATGCTTTATATGGACAACAAAGCTACGATCTCCCTCATCAAAAATTCAGTTTTGCACAATCGGAGCAAGCACATAGAGATCAGGTTCCATTACATTCGAGAGTGTGCAGATTGGGGGCTTATCAAGATTGACTTCATCCAAATAGAGGAACAATTTGGAGACATCTTCACCAAGTCTCTAGCACGGGTAAAATTTTGAGGAACTTCATTCAAAGATCGGAGTTCAAACAATAAGGTAGATATACGATAAGTTTTAGGAGAAGATTGTTAGATAAAAGCCTGATATTCCCTTATTTAGGTTTTACACATTTTGACTCAGTTGGAATATTTTCTTTTGACCATTTGATAAACATGTGTATTACCATTTTTGTAGGTGCCCATTTGAGGGAAGTGACACAGATTTAGTTGGCCACTTCGGGTCATTTTTAGATTAAGATAATTATTTAAATAATTGAATCCGACTGTAAACAAAACAACCGCTTTTTTCAGCAAATCAAATCCCAGACTTTCTCTCTCTCTTCTTTTCTGTTTCATTTTTTTGGCCATTTTTTACTCGTTCCAGGATTTTCTCTCAATTGTCAAAAGTCATCATTGTTGAAATAAAATTCGCTCTGATACCAACTTGTAGAAAATAGACGCTCGCTCTGAAACCAACTTGTTTAAATAACTCTCACGAAGCTGTGAAGGAGTATAGAGAGGAGAGAGCAAGGCAACAAAAGAAATTCTGAAAAAAAAAAACTCTTTTCTATTATGCTCTCTGCCTCCTACCATGGAAAACATATTAATTAATAGGTTTTCTAATATCTAAAATTGGCTATCCATAACCCACTCTCTCCTAAGATAATGATTGACCCTTCATTTTTTTTTTCTTTTTTTTCTTAGACTCAAATTTCAAAAAACCTTACTAAAATTAAGAAAATTAAAAATACTTTTGTTTTTATTGAAGTTTATTCCCAACAAAACTCATCCCTAAACTTAAATTCTCTATTCAATGATTCCATCTGCACCGCTTTCGTTTTCTCGACCTCAGTCATGGTTTCTTCAATTTCCTCTCCTTGTCCTCTAGCGGCAAACTGAGCTTGTCCTTTTCTGATGAGACTTCATTTGGAGCTTCTTGAGAATGGCCAATTTGAGATACTCCTCATTTCTTCCGTTCTCAGCCACGCTTGATTCAGACATCATAGCTCAGTTCAGTTTACTTAATTCCCTTCGCAAGTCCACAACGACATTTTTAACTTCCATTTTTGCTTCCTCTATTTCGGCTTTATCATGAGTGAATGTCTCAATCGTGTGTCGTAAATTCACTGCCTCCTGTTGGACTTGATTCAGGTTCACGTCGAGTGAGTCTCTCTGTTGAATCAGCATCTCTATATCTTTCTCCTCCCTCGCTAGCTCTTCCACTAGAGCATCAATTTCCATTAACAGGCCATTCTCTTTCTTCACACCTTCTTCAACTTTCTTCACAAGTTCAGAGATTACCTGCCCATTCTCTTCCTTCTCCAATTTGAGATAGGAGGAACTCTCACTCGGCTCAGCAATTTCCTTCTCTAACCTTTCGATCTCCTTTTCTAAAACTTTATTTTCTTTTTCAATCAATACTTTCTCCTTCGAAAGGTGCTCGTTAAGGGATTTCAACGTCTGCAACTAAGACTTCTCCACAGATTTATCCACGACAGTTTTGGGTTGTTGCTTAGAATCTCTGTTCTCCTCCTCATGATCTGGCAATTTCATTGGCTCGTTCGCTGATCGCATGGGCTTCTTCGTCATTCTTTTGGGATTTTCAAGGAATTTGAAGGGATTGCAGCTTGCATTTGCACCATATGTTTCTCATGTTGAATCTGCATTTCGGCCATCCTTTTTCACCATTCCATCTTTTCTTCTTCCATTCTCTCTTCCATTCTCATCCTCTTTCTTCTTTCTTCCTCGAATTGCTTTTCCGGCTAGTGGAGCTCTCTCTCTTCGAGCTCGGGCTCTCTGTTATTCGGTTGTTCATCTTTATTCAATTTTCTCATCTCCGCTATGAGGATTTCGCCACATCCCCTGTGCATCGCCTCATTTTTAACAGTTTCCATCGCCTCACGACTGTCGCTATCGTCTTTCACGCCACCGTCTCCTTTTGTGTTCAACTCTTCGTTTTGGACCATCAAGAGAATGCCTCAATTTGTTCCGTCATCCAAGGCTAGTTTGATGGTTTCTTCCACCTTTTCCTCGGCTCGACAATCTCTTGCATAATGACCCATTTTGCCACACTTGTAACATTTGTCGGAGTTACAATTATTTGCATAGTGGTCATATTTTGACATTTGTAACACTGGACGTTGGAATTATATCCTTGACTGCGTCCTTGATTGCGTCCTCTTCCACGCCAATTTGCTTGGCTCGATAGTCTCTTCTCCTTGTAGTTTTCTTCGTAACTGTTGCCTTGAATACCTCGACCATTCCCGCGGCTTCCACGACCTCTACCTTGATCATTTTGAGTGTAGAGTACCTTTTCATCTTTTATTGATGCTTTCGTCTGAAGCGCTTGGTCGAGTGTCTCCTCCTTTTTCTTACATTGCTCGTGTGCCTTGAGAGAACCGGCGAGCTCATCAACTATAAACTTTGCTAGATCCTTCGACTCTTCTACGACATACAACATTCTCGAAGTTGTCTGTTAACGACCTCAAGATTTTCTCCACAACCCTGTCTCGGGTAACATTTCTCCATTTCGATTTAGCTGATTCGCCACGGTCTGTACACGTGTAATGTAGTCAAATACATTTTCTGACTCCTTCATCTTCATGCTCTCCAACTTGCCACGCAAAGTCTGGAGACGCACCTGCTTGACTCGGTCGGTTCCTTTGAATACTTTTTCTAAAGTGTCCCACGCTTCTTTTGAAGTGGTTGCCCTTGCAATCTTCTCAAAGCCCGACTTGTCAACAGCCCGGAACAACATGTATAATGCTGCCTTATCCTTTGATCGTGCTTCCTTTAGCGCCTTGTTTTGTGCTGCCGTATAACCCATGGTATTATTCGGTTCTTCGAAACCTTCTTCGACCACCTCCCATACGTCTTGAGAACCGAGAAAAGCTTTCATTTGGATGCTCCAATTCTCTGTCTTCGTCAATCGTGGTAGTGGCATTTGTCCCATCATGTTCGCCACCGGCTCTGATACCAATTTGTTGAAATAAAATTCGCTTTGTTGAAAATAACAATCCACTCTGATACCAACTTGTAGAAAATAGACACTCGCTCTGAAACCAACTTGTTTAAATAACTCTCACGAAGCTGTGAAGGAGGTGTCGAGAGGGGAGAGACAAGGGGACAAAAGAATTTCTGGAAAAAAAAATCTATTTTCTCTGTACACTTTGCTTTCTGTCTCTTGCTCTTGCTCTCTGCCTCTTACAATGAAAAACCTATTAATTTATAGGTTTTCTAAAATCTAAAATTATCTATCCATAACCCTCTCTCCTAAAATGATGATTGGCTCTTGATTTTTTTTCCTTCCCATTTTCCTTCTTACGACTCAAATTTCAAAAAACCTTCCTTTATTAGTAAAATTAAAAACTACCTTTTTTTTCATTTAAGTTTATTCCCAACAATCACTTGGTTCTTGTTCTGTTGTTGATTCATTCTCCAAGACACTCCCCCTAGGATTTACGGCACTAGCAATGAACCTGACAATCCTATGCCCAAGGCTTCATGCGTTCCAAGCGACACAGTCTTAACCCGCATCTTAGGGCTTGCCCTTCGATACAATCTGCTAACCTATGCCCAAGCCTTCATGCGTTCTATGCAGCATAGTCTGAAAACCTACATCTAAGGCTTCCTTCGTTCTAAGCGATGTAATCTAATCCTGCATCGAGGGTTGGCCCTATAATACAGTTTGAATACCTACGCTCTGATGGTGTTAATATAACACATGTGGAAGCAATTTGGATCTTAGGCACTTTTAGAACATCAATTATAGTAAATAACTAGCATGTTCATAAGAATTAAAACTTAATGAGTTTGAAAACTAACCTTTTATAGTTCAAATTCCTTTTTCCTCACGAACCGGTTTCGAACAACCATTAGTGCCTTATCCACAATCCTCCAGCCTTAGAACGGGATTGTGGAATTCGGTGAGTGACTAAACTTTGGACGGATTTTGTATATATGAAGAGAGTGTTTGTGAGAGGTTTTTCTCAAGGTTTTTCACCAAGGAAGACCTTCCATGTACCATGATCACTCTATTTATAGAGTTATGTTTGCATGTTCATGCAAATTTGAGATCACCCAATTTTGACACTCAAAATTCCACTCAAATATTTGGGATTATGTGGCAAGCATGCAAGTTTGAGTTCATCAAATTTTGACACTCAAAATTCCACTAAAATTTGTGGAGTTTATTTGGCAAGCATGCAAGTTTGGTCAAACCAAATTTTGACACCTCAAAATTCCACTAACATGGATTTTTCCATTAAATTAAGTCAACATTTTGACTTTCTTAATTCAACAATTAATTTGAATAATTAATTTCAAATTAAAGTATTATTAAATGATTAATTAAACTATTTAATTAATATTTAATATTAATTCAAATGCGAATCCCAATCAATTCCGACACATATTTGATTAAGATATTTAAATCGTATTTAAATATCTTAGATTCTCTCTTTTTGTTTAATTCGTAAATAAAACAAAAATGCGGTTAAATATATCGTATGTATGTAGCGCATATTCCCTAATTTGAATTCGAACACTTTGAACTCACTCGTCACACTGTTCTATGGTTTAGTCCGATATGAGCTAGCAGAGGAACCTAATGGACCTATAGATCATGGGCTCCAACGATCCAAGATTAACCGGTTAAACTCATTAACCTTGTTAACCAACATTCGTTAACTACTAGGACACTCCACTATAGCCTAGTAGTTGCACTCCCCTCACTATAGATATATTTCTATCCATTTGATATAACCATGATTAGTAAGTCGATCCTTCACAGGTTGTTCGTAACTAGAGCTGGGTCAATTTACCGTTTTACCCCTGAAGTTACTTCTTGTTCCTTATGTCTCACTGGTCCTCTCATGAACAATTGGTTTATGGTCCAACCAGTAAATCGAATCCCTCTCATGCCAATGAGAGGGTGGGGCCCTTTGTTCAAGACATGGAGTCAGTACTTAAGGGAACTACCTCTCTTCTATCCCTAAAAGTGGGTAGGAGCGAATTCCATCTTGCACCCCACGTCCCCAGCCATTCACCAAGTCTTACCCCTGAAATGGGAGGCCTATTGAGTCGGCAAACTCGAGCCACTCTCACCCATGCAAACCTAAGGATAATTCCGAATAAACAAGAGTTCATGGTTAGCTCAGGATTAAAACCGAGTTACCTAGGTTATCGAATGAAAAGAAAATCAGTCTCAATAGTAAACGACATTATAAAGTGAGAGTGGTTTTCTTCATGGTCCGATCTTATGCAATACTCATTGCATAGGACACCCCAATTCACATGTCTCCGCATGTACAATTTAGTGATCACATTGTTTATATCATATACAAAAGTGGGCCGCATCCATAGTGTCCCCAGAATAAGGTACTCAACCTTATCCTTATACTATAGATCATTTTGACTATATATACTTGAACTTGATCCACTCTTATGTCTCTACATATAGTTCAAGTAATCATACTATAGCAGAAGTGTTCTTAGTTTATTGGATTTAGATTAATGATCGTAAAGTTCACATTATTCAATAACAATTTTTACTGAATAAACAACAATAATAACTTTATTGAAAATAGAATATGTTTTTGTTTACAAACTATGAGTTTTAGGATATAAAACCCAACAAACCCCCACTTGGACTAAAACTCTAGCGGGGTTTTATAACGTTGAGTAGAGACAAAAACATAAATACAATAAACTAGGGCATCACATACTCATGCCTTTTCTCCCACTTGCCCTAGATTACATAACTCGTAGTCCTAGACTCACTAGGTGCCCTTCAAACACTTTGGCCGTGAGGGGATTTGTAAATGGATCAGCAATGTTGTGCTCAGAAGCTATCTATGTGACGATCACATCTCCTCGTTGCACAATCTCCCTTATGAGATGATATTTGCGCTCAATATGTTTTCCTCGCTTATGGCTTCTTGGTTCTTTAGTATTTGCAACTGCTCCACTGTTATCACAATAAAGAGTGACGGGAAGATGCATATTTGGAACGACTTCCAAATCAGTTAAGAACTTCCTAAGCCATACAGATTCTTTTGGTGCTTCACAAGCAGCAACATACTCAGCCTCCATGGTGGAATCAACAATGCAACCTTGCTTTATGCTTCTCCATATTATTACTCATCCGTTCAGAGTGAAGACAGATCCTGATGTCGATTTCCTCGAATCTACATCGGTCTGAAAATCTGAGTCAGTGTACCCGGTAAGGATCAGATCCTTAGCACCGTACACAAGCATATAGTCCCTCGTTCTCCTAAGATACTTGAGGATATTCTTAACGGTATTCCAATGAACACGTCCCAGATTGGACTCATATATGCTGACAATTCCCACAGCATAGCATACGTCAGGTCGGGTACATAGCATGGCATAAATCAGACTACGAACTGCTGATGCATAGGGAATGTGTCTCACATCCTCAACTTCTTAAGGTGTCTTAGAACTTTGTTCCTTCGACAAATGAACTCCATGCCTAAAAGGTAATAATCATTTCTTGGAGTCCTGCATCTTATATCGAATCAACATTTTGTCGATGTACGATGCCTGAGACAATGCTAGAGTTTTGTTCTTGCGATTCCGAACAATTTGGATTCCAAGAACAAACTGAGACTCTCCCAAATATTTCATTTGGAATTGTGTCGCTGGCCAATGCTTAATGTTAGTCACAAATCCCACATCATTTCCAATGAGTAAGATATCGTCAACGTACAACACTAGGAAAGCTACTGTAGAGTTGACTATTCTTTTATAAACACAAGGCTCGTCAACATTCTGTTTAAAGCCATAAGATTTTATCGCAGTATCAAACTTTATATTCCAGGATCGAGATGCTTGCTTCAACCCATAAATGGATCTTTTAAGCTTTCAAACCCTTTGCTCGTGATCCTGTTCAATGAACCCATCTGGTTGAGCCATATAGATACTCTCTTCAAGATTGCCGTTTCGAAAGGCTGTCTTAACATCCATTTGCCAAATTTCATAATCATAAAATGTGGCAATAGACAAGAGTATTCTAATCGATTTAAGCATAGCAACAGGAGAGAAGGTTTCTTCATAGTCCACCCCCTCTCTGTGGGTATAACCCTTTGCTACTAGTCGAGCTTTAAAGGTCTGTACCTTACCGGTTCGGTCTCGTTTCCTCTTATAGATCCATTTGCAACCAATAAGTTTTACCCCATCTAGTTGATCTACAAGTTCCCAGACTGAATTGAAGTACATTGACTCCATTTCAAGATTCATGGTTTTAATCCACTGATCTCTATCTTCATCATTCATTGCCTGTTTATAGGTCAATGGATCCTCAACGCCATCATCAGGTATGATGACTTGAGTTTCTGCCAAACCCAAGTACCGATTGAGTTGAGTTATAACCCTCCCACTACGTCGAGGCATTCTCAACTCTTGAGAAGGATGTGATTGACCAGAAGTGTCAGCTCCATCAACAACTCTTGTTGAAGGACAAGCTTGATCAACAACTCTTGTTGTTTTATCAGTAGCTTCGTTAGAAATCTCACTTAATACTAGTTTGCTGCGAGGTGATGGTTTCTTACGTGGTCTTCCTCTAAGAATGTAGCGTTTGTTGATACAAACACTCTATTTTCTTGAGGATCATAAAACAAACAACCTTTCGTCTCTTTGGGGTATCCTACGAATAGACATAATTTTGAACGATGTTCTAATTTCTTGGGGTTTTGCAACAACACATGTGCTGGACATCCCCAAATTCTGAAGTGACGTAAACTACCTTTACGCCCTTTCCATAACTCATAAGGTGTTTCTGAAACACTCTTAGTAGCAACCATGTTCAAAATGTATGTAGCAGTCTCCACTACATATCCCCAAAACAGATCGGGTAATTGAGCGAAACTCATCATAGACCGAACCATGTCTAACAGAGTTCTATTTCTCCTTTCTGATACACCATTTTGTTGAGGCATACCAAGAGCTGAGAGTTAAGACCTTATTCCATGTTCTATCATATAGTCCTGAAATCTTAAGTCCATGTACTCTCCTCCTCGATCTGATTGAAAGATTTTAATAGTTTTACCTAATAGATTCTCAACCTCAGTCTTATACTCTCTGAATTTTTCAAGAGCTTCGAATTTGTGACGCATTAGGTAAAGATAGCCATACCTTGAATAATCATCAATAAAACTGATGAAATATTCATACTCTCCTCGTGCTTTAACATTCATTGGACCACAGAGATCTGTATGCACGAGTTCTAAGGTTTCTTTGGCTCTATAACCTTTTTCGAAAAACGATCGTTTAGTCATTTTACCCTCAAGACAAGACTCACATGGAGGTAAAGAGTTGTCTTCTAACTCATTTAGAAGTTCTCTTTTAACCAATTTCTCAATCCTATTGAGATTAATGTGGCCTAGTCTTAAGTGCCAAAGATAGATATTAGAAGAAATCTTTTGTCGTTTATTTTAAGTTTCAGCTGTTTTAAATATCTCGGTATTTAAAATAGCTTTTGTTTCGCTCGATTTCAAAATATATAAGTTGTTTTCTAGTTTTGCAGAACAAATATGAACACCTCTTTTGCAAATGAACACTTCATTGATTTCAAAAGATACTTTATACAATTGTTCTAATAAACAAGAGATAGATATTAGATTTCTTTTCATTTCAGGAACAAAAAGTACATTATCTAATATAATGAATCTATCTCCAAAAAACAACTTTAAATTTCCTACTGATCTTGCTGAGACAACCTCTCCTGTTCCAACCCTGAGTGTTATCTCGCCATCCGCAAGCATTCTCTAGGAGCTAGTTTCCTGGTAAAAAGAACAAATATGATTAGTCGCCCCTGAATCTAGTATCCAAGTTGAGTTGTCATACTCAACTAAACATATTTCCACAACGAGTAAATCATATTTACCTTGTTGTGTCTTTTCGGCTTTCTTCTCTGCAAGGTATTTTGGGTAGTTTCTCTTCCAGTGCCCGTTTTCGTTGCAGTGGAAACATTTTCCTTTATCTGCTTTTTGAACCTTGTGTTTGCGGTTAGTAGGAATCTTATTTTTCCCTTTACCCTTCTTCTTCATCAAAACACTTTTAGAAGTTGAAGGTCCAGACTTATTTTTGGAGGACGATCCTCGTAGTAATTTCTTGGAGATAGCAACATTTGCTTCTCCTGTTTGTCCCTTGTTCGTTAAGAGGGACTGATAAGTCTGTAGCTCATTGAGAAGAACAGTCAAGTTATATTCTATTTTGTTCATTATCACATTTGTGCGGAACTGGAAGAAGCTCTTCGGAAGAGACATCATGATAAAACTGACTTGACTATTCTCATCAATGACAACTTCATTTTCTTCTGCCACATTGAAATGGACCATCATGTCCAGGATGTGTTCTCTAACTGAGGTTCCTTCTTTCATACGGGAGTTGTAAATGTATTTTATGGCTTCATGTCTAAGGGAGAAGGACGGTTGTCCAAACATCCCTTTTAGAGATTCCATAATCTCTTTAGCAGTACCCATAACATCGTGTTTCTTAGCCAAAACATCAGATATGCTGGCTAGAATGTACACTCGGGATTTGTCATTTTCCTTTATCCATCTGTCATACGCATCCCGAACTGTTCGGTTTGCATTTGAGCTGGGGTTTGGAGGACACTCCTCAGTTAAAACAAACCTTAAATCATCAATTACCAGTATTGTGTTTAGGTTTGATTTCCAAGTTCCGTAATTGTCGCCGTTTAATTTCTCAGAAGCGAGTAATTGTACTATTGTGTTTAGGAACAAAAAGTACATTATCTAATATAATGAATCTATCTCCAAAAAACAACTTTAAATTTCCTACTGATCTTGCTGAGACAACCTCTCCTGTTCCAACCCTGAGTGTTATCTCGCCATCCGCAAGCATTCTCTAGGAGCTAGTTTCCTGGTAAAAAGAACAAATATGATTAGTCGCCCCTGAATCTAGTATCCAAGTTGAGTTGTCATACTCAACTAAACATATTTCCACAACGAGTAAATCATATTTACCTTGTTGTGTCTTTTCGGCTTTCTTCTCTGCAAGGTATTTTGGGTAGTTTCTCTTCCAGTGCCCGTTTTCGTTGCAGTGGAAACATTTTCCTTTATCTGCTTTTTGAACCTTGTGTTTGCGGTTAGTAGGAATCTTATTTTTCCCTTTACCCTTCTTCTTCATCAAAACACTTTTAGAAGTTGAAGGTCCAGACTTATTTTTGGAGGACGATCCTCGTAGTAATTTCTTGGAGATAGCAACATTTGCTTCTCCTGTTTGTCCCTTGTTCGTTAAGAGGGACTGATAAGTCTGTAGCTCATTGAGAAGAACAGTCAAGTTATATTCTATTTTGTTCATTATCACATTTGTGCGGAACTGGAAGAAGCTCTTCGGAAGAGACATCATGATAAAACTGACTTGACTATTCTCATCAATGACAACTTCATTTTCTTCTGCCACATTGAAATGGACCATCATGTCCAGGATGTGTTCTCTAACTGAGGTTCCTTCTTTCATACGGGAGTTGTAAATGTATTTTATGGCTTCATGTCTAAGGGAGAAGGACGGTTGTCCAAACATCCCTTTTAGAGATTCCATAATCTCTTTAGCAGTACCCATAACATCGTGTTTCTTAGCCAAAACATCAGATATGCTGGCTAGAATGTACACTCGGGATTTGTCATTTTCCTTTATCCATCTGTCATACGCATCCCGAACTGTTCGGTTTGCATTTGAGCTGGGGTTTGGAGGACACTCCTCAGTTAAAACAAACCTTAAATCATCAATTACCAGTATTGTGTTTAGGTTTGATTTCCAAGTTCCGTAATTGTCGCCGTTTAATTTCTCAGAAGCGAGTAATTGTACTATTGTGTTTAGGAACAAAAAGTACATTATCTAATATAATGAATCTATCTCCAAAAAACAACTTTAAATTTCCTACTGATCTTGCTGAGACAACCTCTCCTGTTCCAACCCTGAGTGTTATCTCGCCATCCGCAAGCATTCTCTAGGAGCTAGTTTCCTGGTAAAAAGAACAAATATGATTAGTCGCCCCTGAATCTAGTATCCAAGTTGAGTTGTCATACTCAACTAAACATATTTCCACAACGAGTAAATCATATTTACCTTGTTGTGTCTTTTCGGCTTTCTTCTCTGCAAGGTATTTTGGGTAGTTTCTCTTCCAGTGCCCGTTTTCGTTGCAGTGGAAACATTTTCCTTTATCTGCTTTTTGAACCTTGTGTTTGCGGTTAGTAGGAATCTTATTTTTCCCTTTACCCTTCTTCTTCATCAAAACACTTTTAGAAGTTGAAGGTCCAGACTTATTTTTGGAGGACGATCCTCGTAGTAATTTCTTGGAGATAGCAACATTTGCTTCTCCTGTTTGTCCCTTGTTCGTTAAGAGGGACTGATAAGTCTGTAGCTCATTGAGAAGAACAGTCAAGTTATATTCTATTTTGTTCATTATCACATTTGTGCGGAACTGGAAGAAGCTCTTCGGAAGAGACATCATGATAAAACTGACTTGACTATTCTCATCAATGACAACTTCATTTTCTTCTGCCACATTGAAATGGACCATCATGTCCAGGATGTGTTCTCTAACTGAGGTTCCTTCTTTCATACGGGAGTTGTAAATGTATTTTATGGCTTCATGTCTAAGGGAGAAGGACGGTTGTCCAAACATCCCTTTTAGAGATTCCATAATCTCTTTAGCAGTACCCATAACATCGTGTTTCTTAGCCAAAACATCAGATATGCTGGCTAGAATGTACACTCGGGATTTGTCATTTTCCTTTATCCATCTGTCATACGCATCCCGAACTGTTCGGTTTGCATTTGAGCTGGGGTTTGGAGGACACTCCTCAGTTAAAACAAACCTTAAATCATCAATTACCAGTATTGTGTTTAGGTTTGATTTCCAAGTTCCGTAATTGTCGCCGTTTAATTTCTCAGAAGCGAGTAATTGTACTATTGAGTTTGTCATGCTGTGATATAAAGAAAATTCTATTAGTGATTTGACTTAATCCTGTTTAATCCAATCAGTTTTAGCAAATGTAATAATGTACCCAAAAATTATTAATTTGCAACGATACTTTAGTGAGTTAGAGCAACTGCTACCGAGGGGCAGTCAATCACTCATTCACTAAACCAAGACATTCTTGACTTAAACACTAATCCCAGAATAACTCTTGTTTCTATAGTGTTTTTAGGTACCGCTATTTTGGTCAGGAATATACTAACTCTTAGTAATTTTTCGTAAGTGTGACTAGCCATTTTTAGATCTTAGAGATCGGTCCCAACAATGCTATCGAATGAAAAGGCCAAAGTTAGGAACGGACCTAAGAAATCCTATCCATTTCTGGAGTTTGCGTTGTTTCGACTCCCATGTTACGACCCTCCGAATGGGTAGTTTCTCTAGGGCAACATGCAGGCGGAACATGAGAATCTCACGGCGCAACCTAGTGGTGGAGACCATAAGACGTGTTGATATACTTCCTTCTCCCACTTACTATAAATACTTTCTCTATTCACCTTGTTATTGACTCATGCAAATACCTTCCGAATGGAGGACGCTCCCAGGGCGACACGAGGCCGAGCATGAATCTCACGGTGTGAATTTTTCAGAGAGCGTGAAGAGGAAAACGATGTATCTTATATACCTTTTTCCTCCCACTGAGTATTTTAGACGATTGGGTATAATCATTACTTAGGTATATTCCGGCTAATTAAATATAACCTAAGTCTAGGTGATTTTTCCAAAACTTACATCACTCAAGCATGCTCATAAAACTGGGCTAGCTCAAGTACTGGTCTGATCTCCAGGTAGTAGGTGTTCCGTAAACTGTCAACTTAAGTGCCTCCAGCCTTAGACAAGATCGTGCCAGGTGAGCTTTCTTGTGAGCACAATTTTACAAGACATCGACCTATTTTATCTATTAAAATTGATCGTGCTTGGTTCTTAACCCTAAGTGAGCATGTACTTATCTTTATTATAGATTTTAACATCTATCTCGTTTTTATGACGTTAAAAATAACCTATAACATGCATCTAACATGCTTTATATAACAATTATATAATCATCCATTCCATGCAATAATATAACAATTTATATCTATCACTCATGGAACCGTAAACATGCATACTATACATTATAACACTTATAACATACTAGGAATGCATGAAACATGCTTAGCCTATAGTGGGATTTTAAATCTATATGACATACTTTATGCATATGCATTTTCTATTTAATTAAAACATACATTCATAATGCATAATTAATTAAACACGCTAAAATGAATTGGTTTTGGCATTTTAAAGCAATTAACTAAATTATTACATTAATAATTAAAAATAACTTGAACCGCTCCCGAGGATCACGAACTGGGCAAACCAACCCTTAAAAACGTTGAACCGGACCCCAAAGGCAGAAAAAAAAAACACCCGAACCGCTTCTTCCATCTTCTTCTTCATTTAAGCTTGCTATCTCTTCCATTTTCGATCAATTACAACCTAAAATGGACTCTAATGACTCCATAAAAATTACAGACCTTTCTTCATTCATTAAAGCCCATACACATTAGGCTTATTACAATAATTGTATCAAATGGAAGCATAAAAAAAAATGCCAAAACCAAAACCATCCACTTTAGAACTCACAAATTTTCATTCATGAAATGGTACCCACAATGATCAAATTAATGTAAATAAAGTGCCTAAAACTTGCTTTGATACCAATTGATGGTGTTAATATAACACATGCTGAAGCAATTTGGATTTTAGGCACTTTTAGAACATCAATTATAGTAAATAACTAGCATGTTCATAAGTTTTAAAACTTAATGAGTTTGAATACTAACCTTTTGTAGTTCAAACTCCTTTTTCCTCACGACCCGGTTTCGAACCATCACTAGTGTCTTCTCCACTATCCTCCGGCCTTAGAACGGGATTGTGGAATCCGGTGAGTGACTAAACTTGGGAGGGATTTTGTATATATGAAGAGAGTGTTTGTGAGAGGTTTTTCTCAAGGTTTTTCACCAAGAAGAACAAGACCTTCTATGTACCATGATCACTCTCTTTAAAGAGTCATGTTTGCATGTTCATGCAAATTTAAGATCACCAAATTTTGACACTCAAAATTCCACTCAAACTTGTGGGGTTTATTTGGCAAGCATGCAAGTTTGGTTAAACCAAATTTTGATACCTCAAAATTCCACTAACATGGAATTTTCCATTAAATGAAGTCAACATTTTGACTTTCTTCATTTTAATTCAACCATTAATTTGAATAATTAATTTCAAATTAAAGTAACATTAAATGATTAATTAAATTATTTAATTAATATTTAATATTAATTCAAATGCCAATCCCAATCAATTCCAACACATAATTGATTAAGATATTTAAATCTTATTTAAATATCTCAGATTCTCTCTTTTTGTTTAATTCGTAAATAAAACAAAAATGCGGTTAAATATATCGTATATATGTAGCGCATATTCCCTAATTTGAATTCGAACACTTCGAACTCACTCGTCACACTGTTCTATGGTTTAGTCCGATATGAGCTAGCAGAGGGACCTAATGGACCTATAGATCATGGGCTTCAACGATCCAAGATTAACCGGTTAAACTCATTAACCTTGTTAACCAACATTCGTTAACTACTAGGACACTCCACTATAGCCTAGTAGTTGCACTCCCCTCACTATAGATATATTTCTGTCCATTTGATATAACCATGATTAGTAAGTCGATCCTTCACAAGTTGTTCGTAACCAGAGCTGGGTCAATTTACCGTTTTACCCCTGAAGTTACTTCTTGTTCCTTATGTCTCACTGATCCTCTAATGAACAATTGATTTGTGGTCCAACCAGTAAATCGAATCCCTCTCAGGCCAATGAGAGGGTGGGGCCCCTTGTTCAAGACTTGGAGTCAGTGCTTAAGGGAACTACCTCTCTTCTATCCCTAAAAGTGGGTAGGAGTGAATTCCATCTTGCACCCCACGTCCCCAGCCATTCACCCAGTCTTACCCATGAAATGAGAGGCCTATTGAGTCGGCGAACTAGAGCCACTCTCACCCATGCAAATCTAAGGATAATTCCGAATAAACAGGAGTTCATGGTTAGCTCAGGATTAAAATCGAGTTACCTAGGTTATTGAATGAAAAGAAAATCAGTCTCAACAGTAAACGACATTATAAAGTGAGAGTGGTTTTCTTCATGGTCCGATCTTATGCAATACTCATTGCATAGGACGCCCCCACTCATATGTCTCCACATGTACAATTTAGTGATCACATTGTTTATATCATATACAAAAGTGGGCCGCATCCATAGTGTCCCCAGAATAAGGTACTCAGCCTTATCCTTATACTATAGATCATTTTGACTATATACTTGAACTTGATCCACTCTTATGTCTCTACATATAGTTCAAGTAATCATACTATAGCCAGAGTGTTCTTAGTTTATTGGATGTAAATTAATGATCGTAAAGCTCACTTTATTCAATAACAATCTTTACTGAATAAACAACAATAATAACTTTATTGAAAATAGAATATGTTTTTGTTTACAAACTATGAGTTTTAGGACATAAAACCCAACAAACATGACGTTGAAAATAACCTATAACTTGGTTTTAGGTTCCAAACTTGCTCCAATCAACTTAACCTCAAACATATCTTCATGTTCTTCATAATAGACCTTATAAGAAGTAGCAAATCATTTGGAGCACGTTTAGAGCTTGAATTTTCATAAGTAATCCTAGGGGCATTTGGGTCATTTTACCCCTAATTCTTTGTTTTACTACTTAACATATTCCAAAGGCTTTCAAACTTTATCACATTATCAAACATCATAAAATAAGATCTACTACAGAGTTTCATAGCATTTGGAGGTCATCTAGGTCATGAAGCGTAGGTAGATATCCTTTGGGGCATTATGGTCATCTTGCACCTTTTCTTGGTTTACCTACTTATCCTTATTCAATGACCACCAAATTTCATATATAACCTCAACATGCTATAATATGCTTAGCATTAAAATTTCATAGGCAGCGAATTTCATCTACTGGGTTCTTTTAATGTTATTTTATTTCGAGCAATTTGATTGGTTTAAGTCCTTAACTCATGGTTCTTTGAGTTTTTCTTTCATATATCCTTAATTCATACTTGGTTTAGTGTTCATATGGAAATCCAAGTGATTCCTACAAGTATTTCTTAACAAAAAGTCTAAGGTGGCTACTTACCTCGTCGTCGACGTTCGGGACCTCCGTTCTTCAGCTTTCGGTATCCGAATTACCTCAAATTTCCTTCCACATACTCCTTATTGCATCTAGTTTTTGGAATTATAAATTTTTTCATGACAATCCGTCTAGAAGGTTGTTAAAATTGAGAAAAACTGAGAGGAGATCGAGTTTTTGGTTGACATGGTCGGTTCAACTGAACCAGCCACATCATCGTCTTCTTCCTCCAGTGGGAAGAAAATGTGCACGTCATATAGTGCTGCCGTCTAAAACTCGTCCTCCATAGCTCCGATCATGTTGTTTCTCCCCTCAATTTCTTCATGAAACTTAAAGATGGTGTTACAAGGAAGAGATATGGATTGATTTCATACCTTCTTGTGGATCGTAGCCTAAGATATTAGCCTCCAAAGTTCGTGTAACTCCCCTAATTTTCTAAATCTAATTAGTGACGTCACCCATGCATACATAACTTATTACACAGAAGCTCATCATAAATAACCTTGAAAAACACAACAAAGTCTTTCATAAAAGTCCAAAAATCCAAAACAAACCTATCTCTAGAAATAAAACCTTGAGTAACTAAATTCAAAACAAATCTAAATAAAACAATGTTCAATGCTTTAACTCAAATAAACATAAGCTACTAAAAATGCCCCTCGTCCACTTCCATGGTGTCCTCAGCTACACCGTCAACTGTACATTGGCACCTTGCCTTTACCTGAAAAATGTAAGTAGCACGTGGCTTGAGTATTTTATGAAATATTCAGTAAGTCACCCCACTGTTGGGGTTAGAAATACAAACACATGCAACATATGAGCGGGATCTAACTTTTCATAAACTTTACATGGCCTTGGGTTCTTTTTCTATCCTGGGTAGGGTTGGATGTGTGGTACTTCTTCACACATGGTCTATGTACACGCACATGGACCCACCAGGCGGGTTCGTATATGTAGCCCCTTGGCCTGGCTTGGTCGAGCAAACATATTACACGTCACCGGATACCACAGAACAGAAAAGGGCCCGCATGATATCATGGTGAACATAAATATCGTATTTCATTGTTTCGTAACATAAAGGGGAAGTATCCCAATGCAAGTGGCATACATATATGCATGAGGTCCCTTAACATACCTAACATAACATTACATAAGCATTGCTAACATCACATATACGTTCCTTGCATTACATAGCATGTCACATAACTTACATTACATGACATATTACATAACATGAAAATACATTCCAGTTCCATAAGCATTTATTGCTAACATCACATATACGTTCCTTGCATTACATGGCATGTCACATAACTTACATTACATGACATATTACATAACATGAAAATACATTCCAGTTCCATAAGCATTTCATGACATGACTCGATAATACTACGTGTCTACATGGCATCGATCAACATTTTCATGACATAATACTAGCAGCTCAACCATACTTTTCATAGCTTAAACAATCAACAGTCAACATAATTCATAACTTTTCATAGCTTAAACAATCAATATAATTCATACATCACATAATCATATCACATAAGATATGGTGCATGCAGGGGCTACTGGGCACGCACCATCATACATCACACGATAAGCTAACTCCAACAATAAGGTCACTTACCTTGATAGTTTTGGCCGAAGTCACTCACAACAAGCTAATTCCAACAGTTAATTACGTCCTATAAGAACCACGTAACATATTTAGGAACCTTTCATAACATATTATAGCTAAACCTCGTGTTAGTTAACAAAGGAAAACTCTAACACAATCTATTTTGACTATTAAGGACCATACTGACTTCAGAATGTAAAAATAAGGGCAGAAACAACTTCAAAAGGGCCAAAAACCTAGGAATCGATATATTATAGCGGTACTGAGCTGATAATTCGAGCCGCCGAGTTGACCAACTAAGCTGCCAAGCCAAGCTGCAGGAATTGACAGATCTGAGCCGATGAAAACATCAAGCCGAGCCAATAGGAGCTGTGGCTAACGCCTCATTTGGGTGGTGTGAGCCCGCGGGTACACAGACGCCGAAACCCAACCCCATCCAATCCCTCTCCTTCCTTACCTGGAAGACACAAAAACCCTAGATGCGATTTTCCCTTTTTGATTATGACAAGACTTCGACGCTTACACTCATCCCTGCTGTCGTTTCGCCTACCACTCCTCATTGTGCAACGCCCACAACGTTACTCTGTTTCTACCCAAAAACTCTCACTGAAAACTCGAAGCCTTGCGTACGTCTCACGATTTCCCTCTTCAAAACCCGTATGTTTTCTCTCATAGACGCAAGAATCTAATTTTGAGGGAAGGGAACAACTGATTAGGTATTATAGGGTTTTAGAATAAGGAAACTTAGAGAAATAGGAATATTTCTATTAGACAATAAATGTTACGCCGGAAATCCCGCGATTTTCGGGGGATTTCTTGGGAGATTTCATGGGACCATTTAATCATTATTAATTTTTTTTTTCAAAAACTCAAATCATTACAGTTCATCCAAAATATCATTTCTCGTCGGAGCAAAAACAGAGGAGACCTTATTGGGCAGCCAATTCTAGGGCTTTTTAAGGCCCAAAATGCTGGATTTTCGTTCTCTTGGGCAGCCTGTTCTATAACGTTTCAGTTCTCGATTCCTTCATCAAAGTTACTCAACTTGATCCTCTGAAGCTTAAGGAATTCTCAATTTGAAGGAAAAGGAACGGTAGATAGGAATTCGAAACTTACCCTCAATTTAAGCTCCAAACGGATTTTCTTCAATTGGGCACGTTCCCAAGGTTATTTCTCTTTGTGGTCTTCTATGGAAACATTTTTTGAAGGTGCAGAAACTTATTGGGATCGTCCTTGCTCGAAGAGTTTTCGTGTATCCTCGAATTAAAATTTTGAGTTTTCCTTGAAGCTCTTTCATGGCGGGTCGAATTGGAGAAATGGTTTCTAGGCATTTTAAGCACTCGATTTCTTCATAGAACTTGTGAGTAATCTTGTTTAGAAACTATAGGAACAAGTTTGAAGAGAAATAGTTGAGAATTGCTCTCGAATTTTAGGAGACCAAAAATCTTAACGCTTATTACCTACGATTGGGAGCTCGACCTTGCTCGATTCTTGTTCCAAACTATTGTCCGAACTTCAGACTTTATAGGGGAAGCTTAAACAGACATTGAGAGCTCCAAAACCGTCATGATTTAGAGATTGAACTTTCTAGATAATCCATCGAAAATATCTACTCCGATTAGAGCCTAACCGACCTTAGTTTTGAATCGTACCCGTTGGATGTGATGATCTGTGAGTGTTTTAGAATATATCCAATTTTGGAGATCCAATGGCTGTAATTTGACATTTTAGAATATTTTATTATTATTTTTTCTCAAAAAATCCAAAATTCTTCCTCCCTCATTTTTCCCTCCTTGACCACTTTGAAATTCCCTCTAGATAAAGAACTAAAAATTTGGTAAGTTCCTTAGAAATTGAAAAAACTACCAAAGTCCTTAAAATTATTTGTCCTTGCTTAATCCTCTTAATTTCTTTCTTTGGATCCTTTGGTCTTAAAATTACTTCTTAGGATATGAAAATGACTTGTTTAAGACGTCCTTGCTTAATCCTCTTAATTTCTTTCCTTAGATCCTTTGGGTCTTACATAGGTAACTTTCCTTCATGTTTTGGGTGTTACATAGATCTTATGATCTTTTCTATGATATCAATGTCTATCATGTTCTCTACATGAATTTTCTTTCTATTAGCAATTATGAGTGTTCAAGCAAAGTAGTTTAACACTAATTCCCCCGTCTTCATGTGAAGAACCTCCCACTCTTTGTGAATAGCTTGTAATTGTGCACATTTGACTCGAGGTGTTCCCTGGTACTTCTGTTTCAAGGAGTCCCAAATATCCTTCGCCATGTCTTACTTTAGGATGGTTTCTAGAGTTGGATGATCTATGGCTTATAAGATATAGTTTTTACCTTTTAAATCCTTCAACTTAGATCTTCAATTGCTTTCTTTTATCCTTACTTCTCCTCCTAAGGTCACCTACTGTTGCATAAATTCCTTGCTCCACCACACTCCAATATTGTTTTGATCTAAGAAGTTTCTATCATCATGGTCCAATCATTAGTGTCCATCCAACAATATTGTTTTGATTTGAGAAGTTTCCATCATTATGGTCTAGTGATCATAATGTCCATCCAACTTTGGAGATGGTCCGGTGATCATAATGTTCATCCAACAATATTGTTTTGATGTGAGAAGTTTCCATCATTATGGTCCAGTGATCATAATGTCCATCCAACTTTGGTGATGGTCCAATGATCACAACTTCGAAAATCAAATCACAAATGGAATCTTTTAACACACCCAAATAAGTTAGAGTCTAATCACCTCCTTTGAATTGTTAATCTAAACTAATACAATAGTTAATTTGGGATCAAGAATTTAAATTATTAAAAATATAAAGTCCCAAATGAAATAAAGGTAATCAATCAAGGAATTAAAAATAAATAAAACATGAGGTATAACGACTAATACAACAAAAGAATCTAGCCAACCATTTTCACTATAATATGACTGAATTCTTTAACACCACCACATTGAAACTATAAAATAAAAGGGAAGAAGATAGAAACTAGGGCCGCCTGCTGGATCTCTGTTATGTTCTAGAACTAGAGCTTTAAAATCTCTATTCTTTGCTCCCAAAGTCTATCCAAGGAAGAGAAATGTTTATCTAGAATGGGTCAATCAATATCTTAATTTGATTGGAATCTAAAATTCTAATCAAATTAAGAGTCCATAAATTAGGAATATTTTTTACTCCAAAATCATCCCCAAATTTGATTTTTTTTTTTTTTTTTTTTCACAATATTTCTTCTAAAATCTCAAATTTTCTCCAAATATTCGAATTAAAAATTAAAGCATACATTTAATCCTCCAAACTAGCATAAAATAGAACTTAAAGATAGTAGATTTTGTGTACTGTCATGGACCTTATTCATTTTCTCAACAACGGTGTTCAGGTCCGCCTCATGCTGTTCTATGGAAATAAAGATATGTTCTCTACACGTGATGAAGATTTGGTCCGCCACATGTTCTTCCATAGTGGTCAGGTTCTAGTCAACCACATGCCATTTGAAGGGGCTTGGTTTGCCCCTGTTTCTTTCTCAATAATAGACCTGACCAACCCACCTGCTGCTCTTCTATAATGACAGTGACTTTTTTTACCCACCTACTCTTCCTTCCCAACCTAGACTTGGTCTTTCACCTTACCGTTCATAGTGGTCCAGAGTCAATAAGCTCGATTTATTCATAGTCCAATATTAAACATCATGTTGGAATGAAGGGATGTGTCAGTCATGCATTGATAAGTTATTAATTGTGGAGCATTTAGGAGAGAAGTTATAGTATTTTTGTTTCTATAAATAGCCTGAGTGATTGATTTATTTAGAAAGTCATAAAGCATTGTGATAAAAGTATTTTAGTACTAAGTATGTTTGTGAGTGTTTCATAGAAGATACGAGGACGATGAAAAGCGGAAAGGAGTAGAGTGTAACGCTTCAATGCCCGTCACTTGGGAAGAGTAACTATGCAGCGTGGACATTAAAGATGCTTATTAATATACAGGCAAAAGACATGTAGAACGTCATCAAGAATTGGTGATGACATTGAAGAGCACAAGGATAGAATGACTCTTACTGCTATCTACCAAATAGTCTCGGAGAATCTCCTTCTCACGTTGGCCGATAAGGACTTGACAAAGACAGCGTGGAACATCCATTTGGTTCATAGAGCTATTTCCCTTACGAATGCCCGTTGGTATAAGTTTTCAAGTATTTTTTATTAAAGCTAAAATTGCCACTTCATAGAAATTTTTGCTTCACCCGATGAAAACTAAACCACATGAGAGCAATTGACAATCATTCTTAAATAACACAACACTCGTAATTTTGGCCATAGGAAATAAAAATGACAATCATATTTTACGTTCTTGAACTTGTGCAACAAACTCATCAATGTTCTTATTAGAGCTCCCATCTTCCGTCATAGCTTCCTTCGCCAACTTCATCCACTTGCTTGCATTTTGTCTCATTTCAACCCTTTTCTCGCCCTCCATCACTTTCCTAATACACAATTCTATCTCTTCTCTTCCAACTAACCCATTTTGGTTTGAACTAACCCTCACACCAACCTTCCACACGTCTTCCACGAACTTGGCATTTGTTATTTGGTCCGTCCATTGAGGCATTGCCACCATTGGAACTCCACTGCTAAGGCCCTCCAAAACCGAGTTCCAACCACAGTGAGTAACAAAGCACCCCACTGATTTGTGACCTAAAACTTGCACTTGGGAGCACCACTTCACCACCTTCCCCTTCATCTCTTTCATCTCTTCAACAAACTTGTTTGGAAGCTCTCCGGTTTCCATTTCCTTAATGACCCAAAGGAAGTTTTTGTTGCTTGCTTTCAGCCCCCACGCTATCTCCTTCATTTGCTCTTCTCCTAGCTCCGATACGCTCCCGAACGACACGTAAATGACAGACTCGCTGTCTTTACAGTCCAACCACTCAATGGTTTTGCTGTCATCTTCCGTTGATTTGATTAGATTCATGCCGTAATTGTTGTCGTCCATCAACCCCTTGTCTATGAGTATGGATGGAACTGTTGGTCCGACGGTCTTCAAAGGCGTATGGCTTTGCATCCACTGTAACACCTGTATTAATATATTGAGAAGTCATTAATGTTGAGGATTGTTGTGAAAGAGTCCCACGTTCACTAATTAATTAGTCAATGATCACAAATTTATAAGCAATGAATACATCTTCATTGATATGAGGCGTTTTGGGACCGACCAAATAAAGCATGAGAGATTATGCTCAAAGTGAACAATCTCATACCATTCTGGAGAGTCGTGAAAAAATTGGTGAGGAAACTCATCATTTTCAAAAATAGAAGATTAAAAAATGGTTAATAAATAGGTGGAAGCATAAGTTGAGTCGAGGAGAATTGAATAAATTACTTGTGGTTCCAACGCATGGAAAGTGTTGATGAACATCCAATCAGGCTGGTTACAGAACTGTTCGGTCATCATCCTGAGGAATACCGGATACTGATGGGGATTTGAAATCAGCGAAGGAAGGTCGGTGTCCTGAAGAAGTGGCAGCGCAGGCAGCGACACAGACTTCTTATCAGACGGAATCTTCAAGGAACCACTGTATATGTGATAAAAAAGGGCATTGACAGCGCAGGACTCGGTGAAAAAGGGAGCCCCAGGAAGGCCAAATCCTCTAGCAACATCCAGAACCCAAGGAGTGAGGGAATCGTACACAACGCAGGCAATTGGGGCGTTGGAGGTCTGATGGTGAGTGATGAGCTTGACTAAGTGGAAGCATGTGGAGGTTTGGAGGCGGTGAAAGTAGGACTCCACGGGCTCTGGGTCTCTGCCTTTGTAGGGCTCTCGAGGCTTGTTCTCCACGTTAATGGAGCCACCCCAACCGCCCACCTGGTTGAGAATGGCGTTGTTGTTGATTTCATGGGTGTTGAGGACAGTGACTTTAAGGCCTTTCAAGACGAGGCGTTTTGAGAATTGGAGGATGGGGTTTACGTGCCCTTGTCCGTCTGGGAAAGGAATCACCAGAATGTGAACCTTGCCTTCTCCCACTTCCATTTTTTTTTCCCTTAATTTTCTGCTACCACTCTGTTTTTCTTTTTCCTGCTCACTTCTCTCCACAGTCTCATTTCACTAGTGAAGACACAAGATTCCTACCAAAGATACTCTACATTAAAGCATTTGGAATTTGGGTTTCTGACCTTTTATTTGTTGGTGGAAGAATTTGATTAGTTCCGTAACTACTGAACGAACAGTGAACAAGGCCAGCCTTCGCTCCTCTCCCTATCGGTCTCACTGCCGAAGCTCGTTCGCCTCGTAAACTCGGTCTCACAGCCTTCGCTCCTCTCCCTATCGGTCTCACTGCCGAAGCTCGTTCGCCTCGTAAACTCGGTCTCACAGCTTGAGCTCCTTCGCCTCTACAACTCGGTCTCACAGCCTTCGCTCCTCTCCCTATCGGTCGAGCTGCCGAAGCTCCTTCCCGCTTTGACTCTATAACCTGTGATGGAACTCGGTAAACTCATGAACTACTGAACCTATTTATTCCTTCAAACACAAGGGAAAGCCACTAAGAATATTTTTAGGTATTTAGTTTAAATACTTTTCAGATTTGTTTCCATGTTTGTTTCCATATTTGTTTTAAGATTTGTTTCAATGGAAAGCTGAACCGAGGAAAAACTTTTGAATAGACCAGCTACAAGAAAAGACCTCATGATAGTCAATATGGGACCTCACCACCCATCAATGCATGGTGTTCTTCGACTCATCCTTACTTTGGATGGTGAAGATGTTATTGACCGTAAACCAATATTGGGTTATTTACATAGAGGGATGGAAAAAATTGCAGAAAACCGAACAATTATACAATATCTACCTTATGTGACTACTGTATTGGGAATCACAATCGGCGTACTAGTAATTGTATGGTTAGAAAGAGAAATATCTGCCGAGATACAACAACGTATTGGACCTAAATATGCTGGTCCTTTGGGAGTTATTCAAGCTTTAGCAATGGCACAAAACTACTTTTTAAACAAAATGTGCTTCCAATGTGGCTAGTTTCATTCCATTTGTTTCCCAAATTTGTGGTTAGTTTCTATTTATGCTTATTTGTAAAGCTATAAAAGCCAAGTTCAGTATTCAATAATATTATCACTCCAAACTTCAATGGTTTATTTTGGAAGAGTGATGATAATCTCCAACAAGATGAGGGGAAGATATGCTAGACAAGAAAATTGTAAAAAAAAAATTATAACTGAAAAATTTACTTATGTTGTAGTATCTACTGAGGAATCCAAAAATACTGATAACATGTCCATTGATGAATTACAAAGTTCATTACTGGTGCATGAACAAAAATTTCGAAGATCTAGCATTAATGGAGAAGAGCAAGTTCTAAAAGTCAAAGGACGAACAAAAATAAGTAATAGAGGAAGAGGAACTTACAGGGATAGAGGACATGGAAGAGGAAGATCAACTTTCAACAAAGCAACTGTTGAATGTCATAGGTATCGTGACTTAGGTCATTTTCAATATTCCAAAGATGAATAAGGAATTGAATTATGCAGAGCTGAAGAAGAGGATGAAATGCTGTTAATGGCTCATATGGAAAGACATGATGCAAAAAGGAGTGATGCTTGGTTCTTGGATTCTGGTTACTCAAACCATGTGTGTGCGAGTGAAGGTATGTTTTCACGTTTAGACAGACATTTTCCCACATTGTCAAACTTGGAAATAATACAAGTATGAAAGTTATGGGAAAGGGTGCAGTGAAATTAACTTTGCATGGGGTTCGTTGCACTATTAAATAGTAATGTGTATTGGGTACCTGAACTAAAAAATAATCTCTTGAGCGTTAGACAACTACAAGAAAAATGAGTAGCAGTGCTGTTTAAAGATGGTGTATGTAGCATTTATCATCCACAAAAAGGAAAAATAGTAGAGTTAATTATGAGTGCAAATCTGCTGTTTATTTTGGTTTCTAAACCATCTACCACAACAAATGAAGAAAGAAACCTCCAAGTTTCAAATACGGATTAGTCAACACTTTGGCACCATCGTTATGGTCATATCGGCTACACAGGTTTGTGCACCTTGAAACACAAAAACATGGTGAAAGGCCTGCCACAAATTGTAGCTCCAAACACCACCTGTGAGGCATGTATGAAAGGCAAGCAACATCAGACTCCATTTCCAAAAATGGGTAAAGGAGAGCAACGGAAAAATTGGACTGGGGAAAATATTGAAATTGATAAGAACACAGCCGAAGGAGAGAAATCATAGAGGAAACGACTGAACCGGTTATTGAAACAATTGAACCAATTGCTGAAAATGAAGAAGGGGAAATCACGGATGAAACGATTGAATTGGTTGCTGAAACAATTGACCCAGTTGCTGAAAACAATTTTCGAGTAACTATTGCACCAGATTTGACAATAAGGGAGGAGAGAATTCGACATCTACCTATGGTTAGCAAATTATAACTACGGTGAAGACTTATCTGAAGAGGATGAAAAAAATATGGCATTCTTGATGATTTCAGATCCTGTGAATTTTGAGGAAGCTGTCAAAAGCCCGAAATGCAGATTGGCTATGGATGAAGAAATCAAATCCATTGAAAAAAATCAAACATGAAATTTGATGGTTCTACCGACTGAGCAAAGAAAATAGGAGTGAAATGAATTTATAAAACCAAGCTAAATGAGTCTGGAGAAGTTGATAAATACAAAGCAATATTGGTTGTAAAAGGCTACACACAAGAGCATGGAATTGATTATACGGAAGTGTATGCACCTGCGGCCATAATGGATACTATGAGAATGATCATTGCTCTTGCCGCCCAAAAAGACTATAAGAAAAAGGGAAGTGAGGAGATGTGTACAAACTCCAAAAGGCTCTCTACGAATTAAAACAAGTACCTAGAACCTGGTTTAGTCAAATAAAATCATACTTCATCAAGGAAGGATTCAAAAGCAGTTACAGTGACCAAACTGTAATACCCGAATTTTTAGATAAATAAATAAAAGAATAAAAATAACAACATAGGGGCAAAAGGGTAATTTTGCCCCTACTCTTACCCCTAGTTGTTTGGGGTCTTAAGAAGAAAGAGAAAAGAAAAGAAAAAGAGAGAGAAAGGAGAAAGGGAAGAAGTTACGGTTTTGGGAGAGAGGAAGAGCAGAGATGATAACCACCATTTGAAGATCGAAACTAAGGCAAGAAACTTCGAAGCAATACTTCTCTCAGTGCTAGGAAAGGAGTTTGGGTGGTGGATTCACTCATTCCGGCAAGAAAATCAGAGAACGGACAAGTAAGGTTCCAAACTTCTTGTTTCGATTTTATCTAGATCTGAGGAGTTTCATGAGCGTTAGATCTGAAGTTTTTGAGGTATGTGACTCAAATAAGATTCTCACAGGTTTCTTGAAGTTCTTGGACGAGAATCGGACGAAAATCAGAGTTTAGTCGGACTTCGGGTAAACCGATTGAAAATAGAAAATGTGAGTTTTTCTGTAAATTTGGACGGCCTTAACTCATTCTGTGTTCAAGAAAAAAAAAATAAAGGAAAAATATATTGTAGAAGTAGAATATGAGATCTACAATTTTCGTGAAGAAACTTTGTTGATATGGATTACGGATTGAAAGACAAGAAAATCGGAAGAAAATAGATCGAAAACGCCAAAAACTCACGTTTCTGGAAAATTTGGAAAAACGCAGGAGGAGAGAGAGGAGGCCTCGCCGCCACGCATCGGACGGCTTACGGAGGAGCGCGGTAGGACCGACGAGCAACACATGGCGACTGCGGGTTGGAGAGGCGTGTCCCACTGGCTAGTCGACACGCGTCAGGGCGCGGATTCAGGTCAACCCGAGTCCGATCCAAGGCTCCGCACGCGACCCAGGAACCACGCGAATCGAACCGAACCAGCCGCTGGCCCACGATTGCGCAGGAAGTCGCGCGTGGACACGCGCGCGTAGAACACCCTCCAGAGCGCGTGTAGGCGCGTGCAGGCGCGTGGGTGATCTTTTTCCCTCCGTTCGACCTCCGTTTGCTTGTTTTTCACCCCGATTTCAACTCTGATCCTATTTTTATGTGAATTAGGACCTATCAAGGAAATTCCAGAATTTTTGGAACCTTTTTCGGCAAATAATTCGAGCTTTGGAAGGCACGCGTCAACCAAGTAAGTAGCCATTTGGATTCCCACGAGCAGTACTTGTAGGAACCGCTAGGAACAAGCATGCATGCTACCACCTATGAAATTAGCTAGCCGGTCTTAGCATATTATTATAGAAACTGCGAATATGAGATGATTATGGAAAGCTAGATACAAGATGTGTATTAAATCTGTTTTGATTGGGACTCTGATAATGTATGTATGCATGAGGAGGTTGGGAAACTTGTGAAATCTGCGCTCCAGGTAAAGATGGACGTTATCTTCCCGTTGAGCATGTTTGATAATTTTGCATGAACTGCTGCGTGTAAACTCTATTGTATGATGATTGCTTATATTATCTTTCTTGATGAATAGGAAGAAATTATGAGCTTAGATTAGGATGCTTATGGCTAAGTAGGCTAGACGAGACCCTAGATTGGGGGACCTCTAGAATACTGTGCAATTAGACCCGCGAAATGATTACCGGCGGAACCAGAACCCAGAATTCCAAACCCAATAGGTTTGTGACACCAGGCACGAGAATCCTAGAGAAACACGAATCTAAGTCTAAGGCACCAAGTTCCACCCTAGAAAGAATAATAGGTCACCACGGTAACTGTAGGTAGCCCGCTAGAGTTGAGCAGTGAAGATAGTGTCATCAGAACCTCCACTTCTCTCTCTCCTCCGATATCGTACCGTCGAGACAGAGCTCCGGCACGGTGATCGTTGAGCTTAGCAGATCCGGATAAGGAAGTGTGACAGATGCCCAGACCTAGTGGTGATAGCTAAGGGGTCTTCTGAACAGGACTCTTGGGCCGTAGAAACTCGTCCCTGTGTGTGGGACGTGGAGCCACCTAGGATGACTCAGTAGCTGACCGGTGTCACAGTCCTACATTCTTGACCGTGCGGCGTCGTGACCGATACACGCTCACGACCAGCCTTAAGGGGAATTAAGCCCTATATAAATTTTTCGCCCCGGCTTTGTGGCTTCGTCGGACCTTAGGCGAGGTTTGTCTTCGCCAATCGAACATCGCTTGTGCGGAATCCAAGCTTGTTCAACCACACACGCCGCCTGCGCGTGTATGTTCAATCGTCTGTGACACATCCGACTTGCCTCTACGCTAGGCCAACTCATTCGGCTCGACCTTACCTCTACTCGGGCCAAGGTCTCTCAATACAACGTCGCATCTCATCTTGCCATCTCGATCCCCATCGACGGGGTCCATATGTCTTGACGCCATCCCGAGTCTCGGGATGTCGTCGTCCATCATAACTCGTTCGGTCGTGCCATCGAGAATGGGCCCGCGCGTCGTTCATCTCATCGGGGCTTCTCGAACATCCATCCATCCGGGTTCTATCGAGGCATAGGCCTTCCCGTGCCCATGCCGAGTCATTTACGAATACCGTACCGGATAGCGGGTGTATGTAGCAACCTCCAACACGCGGGCTAGGGCGCAATACCGGCACACCCGTGCCGTCCGGTACTGTCCTTCAAAAACCCATTTCAAAGGAAGTCGCCCGAGACACTCGTCTCGGCACGCTCGCCCACACTGTGACACACGTATGTGCCACAGGGTAGCTCACTTAGGCCACAGGGCCCAGGGGTGGTGGAGAGCTAACACCATGGTACCCCCTATAGTACATTTTGAGCCATTTTCATTCTACCAGGAGTAGACATGATTTTCGTGAGGTGTCATACGGTGTCGTGCATTGTCCGTCCAATGTCCGATTGACACCAAACTTGGCGAGCATTTATATTTCATATGGACGAACTTAACTCCCGAACCGCATGACCAAATTCCTTCCGAAACCTCGACTTTTGAGGTTAAGGCCCGGGGCCCTACCCGGCCCTTCAACAAGCCTATCTTGTCCTTCATGTCTATGCTGATGTCTCTGTTATGCTTGTGTCTCAACATGTCTTCAATGCCCACTTTGCGTGGTGGTGTGTTGGATGATGCATCGTCCTCCTCGATCGCATCATGGCACTCTTCTACGTTGGCCCGCATATGGCCGGATGGGCGTCTCTTGAGGGACGCCCCTTTGCTTGTCATGGCGTGAGGGTCACAACTTACTTTCTTCATAGTAAGGTTGTGACATTCTCCCCCACTTAACTTAGTCATCGTCCTCGATGACTTACTCGGGTCACAATCATATTGCAGATTGTGACATTCTCCCCTGCTTAATCTAGTCATCGTCCTCGATGACTTTCTCGGGCGCGTTCGCCCCACCTATTACGAAATTCTCCCCCACTCAATCTCGGCATCGTCCCGATGACGATTCGACTCTTTGTCTGTTGGCGACTTGACTCGCTGGATTTGGTTGTGCTTCAGAAAAATCTTCTATTGTTGAGCACCTGACGATCTTTTGTCATAATGCTCTCCCTGCTGACGTCTTATGCCAACTTGGGACAAGTTCGAGTGGATGCTTCTGACTTCTCTTTCGTCAGGTGGCACCACGTTCTGACTCTTGACTTGGTCAGTTGTTGGGTGAACTTGTCCTCACTTAGGCTTGTTCCTTTATCTACGGCTATCCCCATTCGGACCTATTTCTGTTGTTCGCCCATCTTGGACTCGGCCACCGAGACTCGCAACGTTGACGTGACTCTTCAGCGTTTGCCATAGTTGTGGGTGAGGCTGACTCTCTTTGCAGACACTCACTAGACAAGTGTGGACTTCAGATGGCACTTTTGCCCTATTTTGGCCAACTTGGCCCCAGTGTGTGTATCCTCTTCGGATCACATAAACTAGTGCACCCCTCGGGGTGGGGCTCGCAAGCGCAGCCGCGACACTCTTTGATCGCGACCACTTCTCCTGTGAACTAGTGCACCCCTCAGGGTGGGGCTCGCAAGCCCAGCCGCAACACTCTTTGGTCGCGACTACTTCTCCTGTGAATTAATTCACCCCTTGGGGTAGGGCTCGCAAGCCCGGCCGCAATGCTCTTTGGTTGCGACCACTTCTCCTATTGAGCAAAGTCAACTCTTTGACAGTCTCTTCAGTTGTTGGCGCTAACTTTCGGCCAACTCTTTGTATTTTGTCACATCGTGTGACTACTGTTGTGCGTGAACTTCCAGCTTGTTGCTCACTTCTCGAGCGGATACTGGTCTTGACATCTGTTGGTGGAGTCATCCACCCTAGGCACAAGGTGGTGACTCAAGGAATACACGTGTGCTCGTATGTCCGAGCACCTTTACGGGGTGAGAGACTTATTGATGTTGCTCTCCCCCGCTTGAACTCAGCTGTCTCTTTGCAACAAGGTCGTCCCCCCATAAGGACTTACATTGTATACGGCTTTTGCACTCGGCCGACGCTTGTCTTTTCTTGACTCTCAGCTTCTCTGCTTACAACCACCGACACTATTCCTCTAATGTGAATGGTTCTTTGGAAGGCACCGTCATGGTGCTTTCTGTTTCAGCTGCCTTGTCTTACTTCGGAACAGCTTAGCTCTTGTCAGGTGAGCTTGGTCTTGCTTGACGGGTAGATCTACCCATATTGAGGTGTCGACACACGACACTAATGAATTTCGGATAGTCTTGGCTTCAACCCCCAACTGATTATAATTCTGACCGGCAACTGTCCTGCCCACTTCGGCACTCTTGACACACTTGCAAGGTCTTCGATCAACTCTTGGGTTCATTTCTCTTGACTGTCTTGCCCGACTAGAAGCACAAAGTGTGGCTCTGATACCAATTGTCACGATCCTACATTCTTGACCGTGCGACGTCGTGACCGATACACGCTCACGACCAGCCTTAAGGGGAATTAAGCCCCATATATATTTTTCGCCCCGGCTTTGTGGCTTCGTCGGACCTTAGGCGAGGTTTGTCTTCGCCAATCGAACATCGCTTGTGCGGAATCCAAGCTTGTTCAACCACACACGCCGCCTGCGCGTGTATGTTCAATCGTCTGCGACACACCCGACTTGCCTCTACGCTAGGCCAACTCATTCGGCTCGACCTTGCCTCTACTCGGGCCAAGGTCTCTCAATACAACGTCGCATCTCATCTTGCCATCTCGATCCCCATCGACGGGGTCCATATGTCTTGACGCCATCCCGAGTCTCGGGATGTCGTCGTCCATCATAACTCGTTCGGTCGTGCCATCGAGAATGGGCCCGCGCGTCGTTCATCTCATTGGGGCTACCCGAACATCCATCCATCCAGGTTCTATCAAGGCATAGGCCCTCCCGTGCCCATGCCGAGTCATTTACGGATACCGTACCGGATAGCGGGTGTATGTAGCAACCTCCAACACGCGGGCTAGGGCGCAATACCGGCACACCCGTGCCGTCCGGTACTGTCCTTCAAAAACCCATTTCAAAGGAAGTCATCCGAGACACTCGTCTCAGCACGCTCGCCCACACTGTGACACACGTATGTGCCACAGGGTAGCTCACTTAGGCCACAGGGCCCAGGGGTGGTGGAGAGCTAACACCATGGTACCCCCTATAGTACATTTTGAGCCATTTTCATTCTACCAGGAGTAGACATGATTTTCGTGAGGTGTCATACGGTGTCGTGCATTGTCCGTCCAATGTCCGATTGACACCAAACTTGGCGAGCATTTATATTTCATATGGACGGACTTAACTCCTGAACCGCATGACCAAATTCCTTCCGAAATCTCGACTTTTGAGGTTAAGGCCCGGGGCCCTACCCGGCCCTTCAACAAGCCTATCTTGTCCTTCATGTCTATGCTGATGTCTCTGTTATGCTTGTGTCTCAACATGTCTTCAATGCCCACTTTGCATGGTGGTGTGTTGGATGATGCATCGTCCTCCTCGATCGCATCATGGCACTCTTCTACGTTGGCCCGCATATGGCCGGATGGGCGTCTCTTGAGGGACGCCCCTTTGCTTGTCATGGCGTGAGGGTCACAACTTACTCTCTTCATAGTAAGGTTGTGACATTCTCCCCCACTTAACTTAGTCATCGTCCTCGATGACTTACTCGGGTCACAATCATATTGCAGATTGTGACAACCGGCACACAGGTGGGTTGCACCCCGTTTAGTGGATGTATGGTCCCATGAGAGGGTCGTCAGCTAACCTCCATGGATGATGTTCAGACAGAGTCACGTTTTCAGATCCAGCCATACAATCCCCCTCAGATTTACTTATGAGGTCGTGCCTCACCTCAGGACACTGATCATTTCACTACTTAAGACGGGTAAGCCTCCTAAGATACAGAAAAGAGAGAGTCGTAGCTTAGATCACTCTCCTTAGAAACTCGAGAAAGACCGTGGTTACCCACCAAGAGAAGGATGCGAAAAGAGCCTATAAGTAGGCTGCTTACTGAGTATTTTTATACTCACCCCTTTCTCCCTTTTTTTTTTTTTCAGGTACCAGTCGATACGGGGAGGTGTTCGAGAGCTGCAATGTCACAGAGGGGTGTCGTTCCGGAGCGTCAGTCCTTTGTCGGTCTTTTAGAGTCTTTTGTATTTTTCTTCATAATTGTATTTTCCATTTGAAATATTTGATTTTAATTTTGTATTTAATTTTGGTGACGTTGACTCCTATTTCTTGTTTTAAATTTGATCAATTTTTTCATCTCCAATTTTATCTTATTTCTTTTTATTTGTTTTCGATTTCGTCTTTTTAGTCACGATTTGGTATTTTCGAAACCTTGAAAATCGGGTCATGACACAAACACTCTTCATGAAGAGGAAAGGAGGTAAAATTCTTATTGTAAGCATTTGTACTGATGATTTTTTATTTACTGGCAACGGTGAAGAATTATTGGAGGAGTTTAAACATTCCATGAAGAAAGAGTTTGATATGACTGACTTAGGTCAAATGAGATTTTTTCTTGCAATAGAGGTTAATAAAAAGATTAGATGGTATTTTTATATGTAGAAGAAAGTATACTGCTGAAGTTTTAAATCAATTTGGCATAAAGAATTACAACTTTGTTTTTAATCTCATTGTTCCGAGACAGAAAATTGGCAAAGATGAAAATGGTGCAAAATTGATCTCATGTTTGTTGTAAGTTTGACTAGTCGTCTTATGGCATGTCCAACACAACAATATTTTGCAGCAGCTAAAAGGGTTTTAAAGTACTTGAAAAGTATGGTAGATTATGGTGTATTTTATAGAAAGGGAGGAGTTAGTGGTTTAAATGGATTTACTGATAGTGACTACGCCGGAGACATGGAAGATAGCAAGAGTACTTCAGGCTATGTGTTTATGATGAGTGGAGGAGCAGTAGCTTGGTCTTCTCGTAAGCAGTATATAGTCACCTTATCAACCACAGGAGTGGAGTTTGTTGCTGCTAGTGCTTGTGCATTTCAAGCTATTTGGATGAGGAGGATACTCAAAGAGATTGGCCACTCTCAAATAGAAGGAACAAAGCTAATGTGTGATAATACTTGATTTCACTTTCTTAGTTAGAGATCTTACAAAGGAAGAAACTATTAATTTATTATTTTGTGGTACCCGAAATCAGCTTGTTGATTTGTTGACAAAGCCTCTAAAATTATAAGCAT
Source organism: Cucurbita pepo subsp. pepo (assembly GCF_057944985.1). Taxonomy (NCBI): domain Eukaryota; kingdom Viridiplantae; phylum Streptophyta; class Magnoliopsida; order Cucurbitales; family Cucurbitaceae; genus Cucurbita; species Cucurbita pepo. Next base: position 13,941,657 of record NC_141798.1, read on the forward strand.
TTGCGTGAAGAACTTGGTGTGCAGAGCTTCTCTGACTTGAACTAATTCTTGATAAAGAAGAATAAGTTCAAGGCACCTATGGTTAGAAAAATTTGATTAGGTTAGAATAGTTAGAGTATTTTTAGGTATTTAGTTTAAATATTTTTTTAGATTTCTTTCTAGATTTATTTACCATATTTGTTTAATTTGTGGTTAATTTCTATTTATTGTTATTTGTAAAGATATAAAATAATATTATCACTCCAAACCTCAATTGTTTATGTTGTTTATGTTTCTCCCTTAGTTAAGAATCTAACATTTATAAACTTTAATTCGGTTTCTATATTGTTTTAAGATTCTCAACCAGCCTATGACCTGCACCCAGCTCACAACCTGCACACTACCCATTTGCAACTTGAGTCGTCTCTCGGCGCACGCTGCTCCACCAATGTGCCCTCCTAGCCGTGGCTCGCATTCCAACTCAACTTAAGAGGATCATTTGCCTCAAGTTTGAGTTTTCATATTTTCAGTTTGAACTATTCCAAAGCCATTTTGACGTATTTGGAGGCGTTTAAGGTTAGTATGACTACAGTTTAATCAATTTAAAATATTTTGAGCCAACCATTAAGTGAATTAATTCTCTTATTGTGTCCTAATAGGATGATGTGGGACTCTGTAGGTGGAGTTGTAGGTGGAGTTGGATTAGGGGAGAAGGATCAGGCTAGCTAATGGATACCATTAAGTGAATTAATTCTCTAATTATTGATACTATTAAGTGAATTAATTCTTTAATTATTTCATAATACAATGATGTGGACTCCATAAATGGAGTTGGATTTCGGGAGAAGGATTAGGTTAGTACCAAGGGTATTTAGTGGATTAGGTCAATACCAAGGGTATTTAGTGACTCCATCTTAGGTTGACTAAGTAAGTAGACTTACTGTTGAAACGTCTTCTAGCTTGGTTAGATGACTTGAGTGTTGTATGAATGACACATATTTTGTAGCCTATTTACGTGTCATTTCCTTTGTGTTATGATATATTATGTTATGATATGTTATATTATGATTATGTTATATTATGAATGTATGTGATGCATGTACTTCCAGTATGTCAACCCTCGAAAGAAAATCAAATGCCTTCTATGTATGTACTTATGGGAACCACTCGAAAGAAAATCAAATGTCATGCACCTAATTTTCTTGCCCTAAATTAGTGACATCACTATATGCATACCTTAAATACATATGTGGAAACTCGTAATAAACCCTTTAACACAAAATCATGGACTTGCATATTTAATTAAAAGATAAGAAGTTTGAAATAACCTCCTTTAACATGAAATATAAAGAAACTACCTATTAACTATTGAATGTAAAACAATGCATTATATTGCCCTATCTTAACTTCCATAGCTTTTTAAGCATCTATCGTCATCCGTGTACGGGAACTTTACCTTTACCTGAAAAATATAAGGGTAGTACATGGTTTGAGAATTTTAAGAAATACTCAGTAAGTCACTCCACTGTTGGGGTTAGTATTGCAAGCACACACATAACATGATCGAGTCCTATTCTTTAAAACCGTAACGTGATTTTAGGCTTTTTCTAGTTTCAGGCAGGGTTGGATGTGCAGCATTTTTCACACACGGCCCACGTACACGCACATGGACCCACCAAGCGAGCTCGTATACATACTCCCTGGGCCTGACTTGTTCAGGCACAACGCGCTAACACGTCACTGGACGCCACAGAAAAAAGAAATATCCACATGATATCATGGCGAATATAAATATTAAAAGTACGTATTCGTACTATCATAACATAACAGGAAAATATCCTGATGCACATGACATACATACATACATGAGATCTCGATGATTTTCATTCGTAACATATCATAATTGATACATGATTATATAGCATAACATCATATGTCAATACAAAAAACACATAAGCATAGCATTAATTAGTATGGTGCATGCAGGGGCTAGAGACATACACCATCATACATCATTCAATTATTTAACTACAATAGTAAGTTCACTTACTTAGTTGGTCTAGGCCGAAGTTTCTAATTGTTTACCAGCTACATCGAAACTATGTTACAACGTTTAACTTCACCTATATCAATCCATATCACATTTGTAGAACATACAATATCTTAATCTACCTAAACAAGATGATTATTTAAAATATAAGTCCTAAAACTATCTAGAATTGAGTAAACGAGACTCTTACTGACCTCAATTGCCCTCAATTATGCTTAAGGAAAAAATACTGAATTAGTTAACGTGTTCTAGAAATTTCGTCACGAATTTGTCATGAAAGAGGATAGAGATTCAACAAAAAAAAAATTGGCCAAAGCACGGCTGCAAATAGGAGCAAAAAAAACAAAGGAGAAATTGCAAAAGGGGAATATGAGGCAGATTGGAAAAGAAAACAAGTCAAAGTTAGCTTCGAATCCAAATCTAAGGGTTGAAAAACTTGACTTCGAACCTCCACCTCATCAGGCTGATCATTCAAGTTGCAGGTTCGAAACAAATCACTCTAGATTCGAACACACAACAGCTCACTGACGTATCCCAACAGCCCTCTGACCACAAGCACGTGTCAACCCAGCTACTCGGTCCATGAACGTAAGCCCAACCTACACGCATCAACCCAGTAGCTTCTCTGCCCAACAGATCCTCAGCCAGCTCGTGACCCGCACCCAACTCACAACCTGCACACTGCTCGTTTGCCACTCGAGTCGCCTCTAAGCGCACGCTGCCCCACCAAGGTGCCCTCCTAGCTGCGGCTCGCCTCCTACAGGCGTCTCATGTCGGCTTGACAGCCCCCTTGTCCCCAACTCGACTTAAAAGGATCATTTACCTCCGGTTTGAGTTTTCATACTTCCTCCTCTAACCATTTTTTACCATTACAACTCCACCTATGGAAGATATATAATGGTATCAACTAGCTATGTATAATAATGATGGTATCAACTAGCTACTATGAACCATGTATAATAATGATGAAAGATATACTATATATGAGTGTGCATGTCTCATAGTAGAGTTACGTCATGAAAAGAATGTAAGTATTATGTGAATCATAACCGTATGTTGAAAATGAAGGCTTTATTCATGGATTGGTATCATTGAAATCAACTTTAAATTTATTCTATTAAACAAAACAAAAACAAAAAGGTTAAGCAAACTTACTTGAAAGATATATGGAGAATTTTGTGGCAGGTCTTGAATCTACTTGTTCTAGCTCTTACAATAGTTGAATATCTTCTATATAGTTTGGTTTAATCTTCTTAAAATGTCTTTCTTGCTACGAACCAAACACAAAGCAAAGCTGGAAAGAAAATCACTCAGGGATTTGAGGATAAGAGTTTCAAAGAGAAATCTGGTTTTCTTAAAAGAAAACACCTTCATTATTAAGGGATTTGAGAACGAGAGTTGGGAAGAGAAATCTCATGAGAGGAAGTATGTTCAAATAAAAAATCCTATTTATAGAAATTATAGGAGAATATTTGTAAGGATTAAAAAAAAAAAATGCAGACGGTACAATTCAACTAAAAATCGGTGGAGAGTGGCCAACTGAATGTGCGCCCCCAATCTAGGTGGTTCACCTCTCCCTAATAGGTTTTCCATCTTCCGGTACCTGGCCGAGAAGTTGACTGGTTGCTCTATCTCTAGCTTTAAGATGTAAAGGCAGTTTGTCGTGCACCAAAACTTGCGTGAGCAACCGTCGTCGACCTTATCGAGTTGATCCAAGCTCACAATATTAGCCTTGAGTCTCGGGATGAAGTAGACGCCGGTCAGCTTGTGATGATTGCCTCCCTCGCCGACGTATAGGATGGTGCCGTGCCCTTCGATCTCGACGACTCTGTCGTCGCAGAATTTCACCGTCCCGCAAATCCCCGAGTCAAGCTCTGAGAACGCAGACTTGGCCCCGGGGTCATATCATTACGTCATGTCCCCGTGTCGAGGACCCATCGCCGGTGCTCTTGCTGCTCGCCTCTTTCACCGATTTGAGCGAGCACTCGCTCCTCCTTCAGTCGAATTGGCTCCCCAGCCGGTGCATTTGTTATGTACAGTTGGAGCTCTTCCTCGGGTTCAACGTCAGGTAGGACTGATGCAGTAGTCACCATGAAAAGGGTCGGCTCATCCTCCTCGAATTGAGCCACATGGGCCTTTTTCGGCCGTCTCCTTGTTCCTGAGCTTGCTCCAGCAATTCTTGTTCAGGTGACCTCTCTTGCGAGCCTGCTCGAGATGGGAGGACCCCACGATGTGCTTATTTTCGCACTTTGCATTTTCTTCTACTCGAACCTGAGACCTATGTGTTGTTAGGTCGACACTCTAGCCACTTGAGCTATTCAACTTGATTGTTGATAGGATGGCTCCTCCGTAATGATATACACCGATGGCTTCAACCTGGCTCTGATACCACTGGTTGGATTTCGATAATCGCCAGAAATCCTTTCGGAGGAAACTATCGACAGGAGGTTATTGGAAGAAAAATAAAATGGGTAAAATAAGAGAGAGAAGGTCTGAAAGTTTGGGTTGTTAAATCTTGTGAACAGATTTCCTATTTAAATATAACTTAGGGTTGGATAGTGGCCAACTGAATCTCTGCCACCTACTAGAAAATTGTCGTCTAAGAATTCGCTGTGTTTGTCAAATGGTCAAACGGAAGAATTAAATGTAAACGTGTGAATCTAAATAAGGAAAAACAAAGGTTTTATCTAACACCCACGAGGCCACGCTTCCTCAACGCTCCTCAACACTTCCAAGGACTCCATACCCCTGTCATCTCGAGAGAAAACAGATCACAGAGGAGAAGCCTTCCCTCAGACTCAATCTATGTGTATAGGTAATTACAAGGATTTGTAATGTCGTGGGGGGTGAAGGAAACAACAAACTGAAGGTCACAAGAGAAGGAGGATGACGAAAAGAATCATCCAAAAATGATTCGAGAAGAGAGAGAAAGTTGAAGAAAATTGAAAGCAAGCCAGGTGAGAAGACAACCAATTTCGGTCGACTGGGGTTAGATTCGAGTTACCTAGTACGAGAGCCAACCCACGATCAACATTTAGTTCGGCCAAAATACGCAAGTAGGACAAACCCAACTCTAGGACCTATTACACGATCTAAGACAAAAAAGATTCAACAAACATTCATTATTCATCTACAAAATCGGATAGGTGCGATCCAACCATTATTTCATGTGTTACAAGTTGATTTGAGGTAGGACCATTAGGAGCTTTAGAATGAAATATTTACCCGTTTGAGTAGAAGTTGTTAGAAAACTTTATTTATTATTTTTAATTTCATATTTTGTTACAGTGTGCAAAAGGGTGGGCAGTTAGTTGCCAAAATTACTTCCTCCCGTGGAGATTGGAGGGAGTGAGAGTAAATTATGGACAAATCATTTGAAGAAATTACTTTCTTTCTTTTCCCGTGGAGATTGGAGGGAGTGAGAGTAAATTATGGACCCAACTTTATTTAGTGAGCATTTTAAGTAAAACTTTTTTTTTTTTGGAGAGACTATAAATACCCCCAGATTTTGATAAATGAAATTTAATTCTCACATTAAGACTTTTACCTTAGAAATTTAGTGAGCATTTGAATAGTTGAAAGTTAACTTAGTAGAGAGACTATAAATACCCACAAAATACTGTAAAGACAGATTTTGATAAATGAAATTTAGTTCGGATCAAAACTTTCACTTTCAAAATTTGAATTAGCCCTTCAATCTCAATTTAGAACAAGGTTTGAAATCTTACTTCTAAATCTCTCATTTCAAATATAATCTAATTCTAGCCGTATCTTTGGGTTTATCTCAATTATTTTGTATGAGTTATTATTAATTTCATTCCTAGCCCTTCCATCTCAATTTAGAACAAAATTTCAAATCTTGCTTCTAAATCTCTTATTTTCAAATGTAATCTAATTCTAGTCTCAGCTCTAATTCTAGCCTCTGCTTCTAAATCTCTGATTTTCAAATGTAATCTAATTCTAGTCTCTCATTTTCAAATGTAATCTAATTCTAGCCTTATCCTTATCTCTTTGTTTATCCGAATTTTGTACTCGTAGTTATTAATTTCATTGATTCAAGGGTTCTTGCTTCGGCAAAAAGTTAATTAATTTCATTGATTCAAGGGTTCTTGGTTCGACAAAAAGTTGGATCATTGGGCTAACGAGTAGGGTTGCCTTGTAATTTGGTATTAGAGACAAGTTGCATTTTTGTGGCCTACCCTAAATTGATTTTATGTTTTCTTCAAACATGTCCATTTATTTTCTTACCGCCATTTTCACCATTCTTCCTTGTCTTTTGACTTTGTTCTCATTTTCTTATTAAAAATCATATTTAGATCTTGAAAAAAAATATCTAGAATTTTGCTTCTTAATATTGTGATTATAAATTGTCTTTTATCATTTATCATTTATCATAGACCATTTGCATGTTTATTAGAAAATCAAATAAACTTCAATTTGCATTTTGCCTAAACGGGTCTAAATTGGTAGTCCTTGTGTTTGATATTTTTGTTTCCTAATTCAAACTAAAAAAATAACTTCACAATTTGCTCAAACTCCATAAAAAGAAAAGTTAGATCATTCTCTTATATTTTATAATTAAGAAGAGAATTTAGTCCAAATGTTAACCATCTTTCTTTTTGGAATTCATTTTCAGTGTTCAATTCTCAAAAAAAAAAAAAAAAAAAAAAATTGTGTTGTTTATTTGTTTGATCGTTTCTTGTTTTATTTTGGTGTTACTTTATAATTACCTTGTCTTGATTGCTTTGAATAGCTCGATATTATAAGACTTGTTTTATCTATATATATTAGTCTATCTTGATCAAGTGTTCCTGAGTGTAAAATCAGTAAGTTGAGTGTGGGAGGTCAAAAGCATATTTAACTATTGTTTGTACAATCATGAACCAAGACAAGGGAAATGGAGGGGAGATCAATGAGCTAGTTGAAGAAGTCTAGGAGAATGAGGAGGAATTGACAGATGGGAGTCGTTTGACACTTATTACAAGAAGACTCTTAAAACTCAAGTTACGGAGAATGATTGATCAAATCGTTTGGCACTTAAAACGAAAGTTATGGAGAACGATGTTGATGATCAAAGAGACAACCTATTTCACACACGGTGTTTAGTCAAGGGGACTCCTTATAGTCTTGTTATTGATAATGGAAGTTGCACCAATAAGTACCATGTTGATCAAAAGGTTGCAAATTTCAACCCAACACCATCCTAAACCTTACAAGCTTAATGACAATGGAACAATGAAGATAGTTTCTCAAGTCTTAATATCTTTTACTTTGGGATAATACAAAGATGAGGTTCTTTGTGATGGCAATCAATGCTTATTGGAGACATATTGTTTGGCCGACATTGGCAATTTGATAGGAAAGTCATGTATAATGATTATTTGAATAGGAATTCTTTTATAAAAGATTGTAGAAAAACTACTCTGCTACTGCAAATGTATTTGTTGATGGATCAATTAAAGTTGGAGAAAAAAAAAAAAAAAAAAAAGAGTTTGAGGAAAAAAATTGAAAGAGAAGCGATAATTGAGTGAAAAATTAGATAAATAGTGAAAAGAAGAATGAAAAAAAAGATGAAATTGAAAAAAGAAAGAAAGTGAGTTGTTTGGCTAGAGTTAGAGCGGTGATAAAGGCAATGTTTTCACAAAAGCCGCCCATGTTTGTATTTATGTACAGGGAAGGATGTTTGGTCTCTAGCGATAACAACTTGTTTTTACCTAGTGTGTTTCAATATATTTTATAGAAATTTGAGGACGCGTTCCAAGATGAAGTATCTAAGGACTACCTCTCATTAGAGGTATTGAACATAAAATAAACTTCATTCTCGGGGCTGTTATTTCATAATAAACTAGCTTATAAAGTCAACCCAACTGAGACTAAAGAAATTTAAAGGGAAGTGGAGGAGCTCATGGAGAAGGGCTATATACGAGAAAGTTTGAGTTCATGTTCTGTTCCAGTCTTATTGGTGCCAAAGAAAGATGGAATTTGGCGCATGTGCGTGGATTGTAGAGTCATCAACAAAATCATTTAAAGTATCGACATCCATTCCTAGGCTAGACAATATGCTTGATGAATTGCGTGGTTCATGTTTATTTACCAAGATTGATTTGAAATCTGGATATCATCAAATTAGAATGCATGTAGGAGAGAATGAAAAACAACTTTCAAAACTAAGTTTGGATTGTATGAATGGTTTGTTATGCCTCTTGGGCTAACTAATACTCCTACACCATTTATGCTCTTAATAAATCATGTTTTGAGCGAATATTTGGGAAAACATGATGTTGTGTATTTTGATAATATTTTAATTCATTCGAAGACTTTGCATGAGCATGCGGAGCATGTTAAGTCAGTTTTGATTACACTTAGAAAATAAAATTTATACCAATTTTAATAAAGGTAGTTTTTGCATGGAAAAAGTTAAATTTCTTGGCTTCATAATTGGTATAAATGGAGTAGAAGTAGATGAAGAGAAGATTAAAAGTTATTAGGGATTTGGCAACACCAAAAAATGCAAGTGAAGTTCGTACCTAGCTTCTATAGGAGATTTATAAAAGATTTTAGCACCATAGCTGCACCCTTGAATGATTTAGCGAAATAGAATGTTGTTTTAAAATGGGGTATATGCAAGAGAATGCATTCGATGAGCTTAAGAATAAATTAACCAGTGCACCATTACTTGTCTTGCCTAACTTTGATAAAACTTTTGAAATTAAGTGTGATGCAAGTGGTCTGGGCATAGATGCTGTTTTGATGCAAGATGGAAAACCTTTAATATATTTAAGTGAAAAATTAAATGGGACAACATTGAACTATTCTACCTATGCTAAAGAATTGTTTGCTTTAGTGCACACATTGCAGGTGTGACAATACTACTTATAGCTTAGAGAATTTATGATCCACTTTATTCATGAAAGTTTGAAGTATCCTAAATCATAGGCATGCAAAGTGGGTGAAGTTTATTGAAATATTGTCGTATGTTATCAACTATAAGCAAGGTAAAGATAATATAGTAGCTGATATATTATCTAGAAGTATAATCTCCTTTACTTCTCTTAGTCCAAAAATTCTTGTATTTGAGTATATTAAAGAATTATATAGAGATGATGCATCTTGTCTTGTGAAAAGAGCTGGGGATGATTATTATGTGTTTCATGAATTTTTATTTAAGAAAAGTAAGATTTGTATTACTAAATGTTCTATAAGAGATTTGCAGGTAAAAAGAAGCACATGGTGACAGCTTACTGGGACATTTTGAGATGAATAAAACTTATAAGATGTTGCATGAACATTTCTTTTGGCCGAAGATGAAGCATAATGTTCATAAGTTTTGTAGCCAATATCTTAAATGTAATGACCTGAAATTTTCTACTTAATTTAAGGTCGCTACTGTATACGTACCATAAACCTTGAATGCGGAAGACTTCATTTAAATTCCATAAAATATAACCTTTAACTTAAAACATAGCCATGGACTTGCGTGTTTCGAAAACATCTTTAAAATGACACAACAAAAGACCCGAAATAAAATAAATAAGCGTTTAAGTTTAAAACATCCTATTCTAGCCTAATTCTAAGAAAATAAATACCACTATCCTATGCATGTGCCATGATCTCGAGTTGCGATGCCGTCGTCAGCCGTACAGGAATGCCTTGCCTTAACCTGAAAAATGTAGTAGCACATGGCTTGAGTATTTAAAGAAATACTCAGTAAGTGACCCCACTATTGGGGTTAAATGCAACAATCACAAGCAATGAAATGATGGGACCTATCTTTCGTTTCGTTTCGTTTTCCCTACGGTGCTGTCCTAACGAGTAATCGTGGACGTGTACCATATACTCTACACACAGCCCATACGTGCGAGTATGGGCTCACCAGCTAGTTTGCACACCGTTGGGCCATTGTCCTTATCCGGTGGGCATACTTTGGGAGCCCTTTATGCCGGGACTCGTTAAAACTAGAACCGTCACGGTAGCGCTATGCAATGCATAACGATCGTTGTCCTGCCATTGGATGTACGCGTCCATACTCTCGTGATGGGATGGAGGTATCTCCCCAGATGCATGAACACACATAATGCATGAGGTCCCCCTACGTACTTAAGCGCAATAATCTAGCATACAATGTATCATATCATAAACAAGTCATAACGTAAACACTTCATAGTCATATCGTTCTCTAACTTACCATAGCCTTAACGTTCTTATACCTATCATAGACATATCATACGCAACGTACCTTAGTCATATCGTCACAAGAACGTACCCTAATGCTATCGTTCTATCAATCTATCACAAACCTATCCCTTTCTACCCATAACCTAGCTGTATTCTTTCATCAATCTCTTCTATCCGTAGCACTCCGGTATATAACCTAACCTTAACGTTTCATGAACGTATCTTACTCCTATCGTTACATTTCATTTTGTGCATCCTTCTCGTATCCTATCAAACATATCCTTGAGCACATCGTACCATAATTATTATCCTACAATCCACATATGATAACATAACATAACATATAGGAAGCATTTCGATCCACAGACAATTCACACATATCAATATATATGACACGTGTAGAACCACAGGGCACGTGTCAACATCAAAATATAACCATGCCGATAGTAAGGTCACTTACCTGGCTAGCTTAAGTCGTTGTCACGAATATATCTTTAATGAAAGTTCGATTCCATCCTTTGAAATATGGGTCAACCTATATGAGCCCATGACATTAGTTTCAGGTTTGAACTTTACAACATTATTTCTCCAATTTACATTGGCCATCGTAAAATTCTGATATTTACTGTTCGACGAAATTTAATGGAGTTCATTGCCGTATGATATTTCCTGTTTTATTGTTAAATTCTGTTCAACAAATCTTTCCTCAATCCCCTCCCTAGTTATTTTCATTCTGTAAATAGATTTTCAATTGTGTAAACAGATATTGGTGGTCAATTTTAAGTTGATTGTTTGGCTATTATCTTCAAGTTTATAAACCTGCCAACTAAAATTTTATTGAATCTAACCTTATAACCTTGTTTCGTATAACTTAAAATGCTAACAAAAATCTAATCAATTGGATATGGGATCTGATTATTATAGACCTGTTAAAATATGAGAGAAGATTTGATCCTAAATTAATTTCTTATAACTATAACTATAAGGGAAAAGGAAATCTGAGATAGGATTTTACGGTAATAACTGACAAAAATTTCTGCAATCTGCTTATGTTGAAAGCCATTTTACTTCTCCTCAAATCTGACCATTGTTGTTTTTCTGTTTCTTCCGTTTTGCAGTTGGACTAAGGATGGATCGAGTAGAGATAATTGTGGGAAGGGATGAGAGGTTGGGGGAGAGAGGCGCCGAAAGATTTTTTTTTTTTTTAATTTAAATTTAATTAATTAATTAATTAATTATTATTATTATTTTAATTATTTTTTTATTTGTTTATTTCTTTATTTATTTTTGGGCTCTTACATTAAACGGAAAGAAGTTAAATCTAAATCACAACCAAATGGATTGTATACTCATTTGAATGTATCTAACGAACTTTAGACTAATATATCTATAGATTTTGTTCTTCGTTCGGTGCACACTAAAAAGGGTAAAGATAGTATTTTTGTTGTGTCAGACAGATTTAGTAAAATTGTTCATTTTATTGTATGCAACAAGACGGGATGATGTAAAGCATGTTACTGATTTATTCTTTTAAGAAAGTAATAAGATTACGTGGAATCTATAGAATAATTGTTAGTGACAAGGAGGTTACCTTTTTAAGTCACTTTTAAAAAGTACTGTGGGGTAAATTGGGTACCAAGTTGTTTTCAACTACATATCATCATCAGACTGATAGGCAAACGTGACTAATAGAATATTAGAAACCTTGTTTAGGGCTATTATTTCTAAGAATATTAAGTCTAGGAATGAATGTTTGCCATTTGAAAGAGTTTACATATAATAAACAATTCACAGTATCCCTCATTGTTTTCCTTTTGAAGTTGTTTATGAATTTAATTCCCTTACGCCTCTTGATTTGCTTCTTATTCATTCTAATATTTTTGCGAGTAAAGCAGCCACAGGTAAGATAGATTTGATCAAAATATTACACAAAGAGGTGGAGAGAAATGTGAAACAAAATTTTAAAGTTGCTTTAAGAATTAACAAAGGACGAAAGGAAATCATTTTTCAACCCAGTGACTGGGTTTGGATACATTTTCACAAGGAGCGATTCCCATCCCAAAGGAAAACAAAGTTACATCCAAGAGGAGATGACATTTATTAAGTTCTTGAAATAATTAATAACAATGCCTATAAAATTGATCTTTTCGGAGAATTTTCAGTACATTATACTTTTAATGTTGCTAACTAGAGTCCTTTTGATTTAGGTGATGATTTAACTGATTAGATGATGACTCCTTTTGAAGAGGGGGAATATGATAAGGATCACAGTGTTCCAAACGTTTCAATTGGACCTTGTTAAGGATAGTTGACCGTTCATTATAGATATTTGTCTTACATTACGGCTTACCATATTTGCCATTTTATTAAAAGCAAATATATTGTATTCATTTATTATTCTTTCCTTTATTGCTATTTCCATATTATTTGTAATTTACCATATTTCTGTCTTCTGTAAATGATTATAAATAAGAGAACTCTCACCACCATTTAGGTGTGGTGGACTTAGCAAACATTTACATGGTATCATAGCCCTTTCGGTTTAACAACCCTGATCCTTTCTTCTCTATGGCTTCCGAATCTTCTTATCATCTTCTTCCTTTCAATACTCTAATCCATATGATCACCATCAAACTTTCTTCCTCCAATTATCTTCTTTGGAAAAGCCAACTTCTCCCTCTTCTTAAGAGTCAAGACATGTTGGGCTATGTTGATGGAACTATGGTTCCACCACCTCGCTTTGAACCAGAAACCTCCTAAACACTCAACCCCAAATATTTGGCATGGAGAGCAGCCGATCAACGACTTCTCTGTCTCCTACTCTCCTCTCTCACTGAGGAAGCCATGGCTGTTGTCATTGGTCTCTCTACTGCACGTGATGTTTGGCTTGCGTTGGAAACTACGTTCAGCCATCAGTCGAAAGCTCATGAACTGAGACTCAAGGATGACTTGCAGTTGATGAAACGTGGCACCAAACCTGTTGCTGAGTATGCCCGTGCCTTCAAAAAAATTTGTGACCAACTTCATGCCATTGGCAGGCCCGTCGAGGACATTGATAAAGTGCACTGGTTCCTTCGTGGACTCGACACCGAATTTTCAGCTTTTTCTACTGCTCAGATGGCTCTCATCCCTATCCCCTGTTTTGCAGGTATAGTCTCTAAAGCTGAAAGTTTTGAGTTGTTCCAGCGCTCCCTTGAGTCCTCTGACTCCACTCCTACAGCATTCACAGCCACTAATCGTGGTCGCACCCATGGAAGCCACCCTGCTTCCTTTAGCAACCAACAAGGTCGTTCTTATTCTCACAAAAACAACTCTTCTAATCGAGGACGAACCCACTTAGGTCAGGGTCGTCGACCACCTCACTGCCAAATATGCCGCAATGAGAGCCATTATGCTGACCGCTGCAACCAACGGTATGTTCGAACTGATTCTTCTCATGCTCATCTTGCTGAAGCCTTTAACACGTCATGTTCTATTGCTGGACCCGATGCTGCTGATTGGTTTCTGGACACTGGAGCTTCGGCCCATATGACTGCAGACCCATCTATTTTGGATCAGTCTAAAAATTACACGGGTAAGGACTCTGTGATTGTAGGAAACGGTGCATCCCTACCCATTACCCACACCGGTACTCTTTCTCCTGTTCCAAATATTCACTTGTTAGATGTCTTGGTTGTCCCTCACCTCACTAAAAATCTTCTCTCCATAAGTAAATTAACGTCTGATTTTCCTCTCTCCGTTACATTTACTAATAATCTTATTACTATCCAGAATCGTCAAACAGGAAGGGTGGTGGCAACCGGTAAAAGAGATGGAGGGCGGCAACTTTGCTTTTATTTTAGTCCTTAGAAACAAATCTTTATGTGCTTCATATGATTTATGCCATGCTCGTCTGAGTCATGTGAATCATTTTGTTATTTCTTTTTTAAATAGAAAAGGTCATCTTTCTCTTACGTCTTTATTGCCTTCTCCATCACTATGTAATACTTGTCAGCTTGCGAAAAGTCATCGATTGCCTTATTCCCGCAATGAACGTAGGTCGTCTCATGTGTTAGATCTTATTCATTGTGATCTTTGGGGTCCTTCTCCCGTCAAATCAAATTCGAGTTTTCTTTATTATGTCATTTTTATTGATGATTATTCTCGATTCACTTGGCTTTACCCTTTAAAATTTAAATCTGATTTTTTTTTTATATTTTTCTTCAATTTCAAAAATTTGTGGAAAATCAATATTCTTCTCGTATCAAGGTATTTCAAAGCGATGGTGGTACCCAATTTACTAGTACTTGTTTCAAAAACTCATTTATGTAATTCTGGCATCCACCATCAACTCTCTTGTCCATATACACCTGCTCAAAATGGTCGTGCTGAGAGAAAACATCGTCATGTGACTGAGACTGGCTTGGCCCTTCTCTTTCACTCTCATCTTTCTCCTCGTTTTTTGGTTGACGCCTTCAGCACTGCAGCTTATATTATTAACCGGTTGCCTACTCCACTTCTTGGAGGTAAGTCACCCTTTGAACTCCTTTATGGCTACACTCCACATTATGACAATTTTCATCCCTTTGATTGTCGTGTTTATCCTTATTTGCGTGATTATATGCCTAACAAGCTTTCTTCCCGCAGCATTCCTTGTATTTTTTTGGGTTATAGTCCTGCTCATAAAGGGTTCCGCTGTCTTGATCTCGCCACCACTAAGATATATATCACCTGCCATGCTCAATTTGATGAAACTCACTTTCCTGCTATCCCTAGCTCCCAGGCCCAACCTCTTTCCTTTATTCCTAATTAAAATTTCTTGGAACCACATCTTTATCATATTGATTCATCCCTCTCTACCACTTCATCACCGCACATTCCTCGATCCAGTTCATCCCCGTGTGATATTTGTTCTGACCTTGTGGATGAGTCTGTGCAGGTTGATATTTCTCTTGCAGGTTCCACTTTGCCACCCTCGACTTCTAATTCGACCTCTATTGAACCTACTTTTGATTCCTCTTCTTTGGACACTCATCCTATGATCACACGAGCCAAAGCTGGTATATTCAAGACTCGTCATCCAGCAAATCTTGGTATTTTGGGCTCATCTGGACTTCTTTCTGCTCTTCTTGCATCCACTGAGCCAAGAGGATTCAAATCTACGGCTAAGAATTCTGCTTGGGTGGCTACCATGGATGAAGAAATTCGAGCGTTACAACAAAATGATACTTGGACTTTGGTTCCTCGCCCTGCCAACACCAATATCGTGGGCTCTAAATGAGTGTTTCGTATTAAATATTTGCCTGATGGATCCATCGAGCGTTTCAAGGCTCGTCTTGTTGGCAAAGGTTATACTCAGGTTCCTAGTCTTGACTATACTGACACTTTCAGTCCGGTTGTCAAAGCTACCACTGTCCGTGTTGTGCTTTCTATTGCAGTCACAAATAAATGGCCTCTTCGACAACTTGATGTCAAGAATGCTTTTCTCAATGGAACTCTTATTGAACGTGTTCATATGGAACAAGTCTATTAAAGAAAGCCCTTTATGGCTTAAAGCAAGATCCTCGTGCCTAGTTCGAGCGTTTTAGCTCATTTCTTCTCACACTTGGGTTTTCTTGCAGTCGCGCTAACACGTCCCTTTTTGTCTTTCATGAGCAATCTAACCTTATCTATTTGCTTCTTTATGTTGATGACATTATTGTTACCGGCAACAACTCATCTCTTATTGACAGCTTTACTCGCAAGCTTCATTCTGAGTTTGCTACCAAAGATTTGGGTTCTCTCAGTTACTTTCTTGGTCTTGAAGCTTCACCCACTCCTGATGGTCTCTTTATTAGTCAGTTAAAATATGCTCGAGATATTCTTACTCGTGCTCAGTTGCTCGATAGCAAACCAGTCCACACTCCCATGGTTGTTTCTCAACACCTGACTGCTGATGGTTCTCCTTTCTCTGATCCTACTCTCTATAGATCTCTTGTTGGCACCCTTTAGTACTTGACTATTACGCGTCCAGATATTGCCTATGCTGTCAATTCTGTCAGTCAATTCTTGCATGCCGCTACTGCAAATCACTTTCTTGCTGTCAAACGTATTCTTCGCTATGTCAAAGGAACACTTCACTTTGGTCTTACCTTTCGTCCATCCACTGTTCCTAGTATGCTAGTCGCTTATTCGGATGCTGACTTGGCTGGTTGTCCCGATACTCGTCGTTCTACATCAGGCTATTCTATTTATCTTGGTAACAATCTCGTTTCTTGGAGTGCCAAAAAGCAACCTACTGTCTCACGCTCCAGCTGTGAATCTGAGTATCGTGCTCTTGCCACAACTGCTGCTGAGCTTCTTTGGGTTACGCATCTTTTGCATGACCTCAAGGTCCCTATTTCACAGTAGCCCTTACTCTTATGTGACAACAAAAGTGCTATTTTTTTGAGCTCTAATCCCGTTTCTCACAAGCGGGCCAAACATGTTGAACTAGATTATCATTTCCTTTGAGAACTTGCTATCGCTAGCAAACTTCGCACACAATATGTACCCTCTCATCTCCAAGTTGCTGACATCTTCACAAAAAGTATTTCTCGATCTCTCTTTGAATTTTTCAGATCCAAGCTTCACGTAAGTTCAAATCCGACGCTCAGCTTGCGGGGGGGGGGGGGGGGGGTGTTAAGGATAGTTGACAATTCATTATAAGGCAAATATCTACATTACGGCTTACCATATTTGCCCTTTTATTAAAGGTAAATATATTGCATTCATTTATTATTCTTTCCTTGTATTGCTATTTCCATATTATTTGTAATTTACCATATTTCTGTATTCTGTAAATGATTATAAATAAGAGAACTCTCACCACCATTTAGGTGTGGTGGATTCAGCAAACATTTACAGACCTATTACACGATCTAAGGCCATGAAGATTCAACAAACATTCATTCTTCATTTACAAAATTGGATAGGCTCGGTTCAACCATTATTTCATGTGTTACAAGTTGATTCGATTTAGAAATGACCATTTGAAGCTTCGGAAGTGAATATTTGCATCGTTGAAGTAGCGGATGAAGTTGTTATAAGGGTGGGAAGGGAGGGAAGTTAGTTGTCAAAGTCATTTATCATTGTTCATCGGTAAGGTGTAAGAAAATTTTATTTATTATTTTTAATTTCTTAATTTATTGGGGTGAGAAAAGGGTAGGAAGTTAGTTGTCAAAGTCAATCCTTTTTTTTGTGCAGATTTAGAGGGGGTGAGAGTAAATTATGATGACTAACTTCTTTATTCACATCTGAATGGTGACTAACTTATTTACTCGACATTTGAAGAGTTGAAAGTTTATTTTGTGGGTAGACTATAAATACCCACAAATTATGATGTAAAAGATAGATTTTGGTGAATGAAATTTAGCGCTCAAATTAAGACTATACCGTTGGAAATTTGAGTATTATTTTTGTAATTTCTAAGTTACATGCAATTCTTATGATTGCATCTGAGTCATTCAATCAATCAAATTCAATTGTGAAGCGACCCAATTTAGAAAAAGGTTACAAATCTTGATGGTAGATATTTATGTTAAGAGTAATCTAATTTTAGCCTTTATGTATGGTTGATTCGAATTTTGTATAAGGTTGTGTTAATTTCTTTTATTCAAGGTTCTTGCTTTAACAAAACCTTGGATGGTTGGATTGAGAATTAGGGTTGCTTATCACGTCTTCTCCCCATAACACATGACACATGAATAGGGTAGTAATCTAATTTTAGACAATCTTGTACGAATGACGATGACATCTTAACTCGAGACCATGACACATGAATAGGGTAGTTATATTTAATTTCTTAGACTTAGGTTAGAATAGAGTGTTTGCTTTTTTTTAATGTTTATTTATTTCATTTAGTATTTTGTTGTGTCATTTTAAACAGGTTTTCGAACACATAAGTCCATGACAGTGTTTTAAGATGAATTTATGTTTCATGATGAAGTTTAAACCTTATTGTCGCACAAAATGATTACGTTACAATGATGGTAACAACTCTAGGTAAACAGAAATCTAAAGACGTTACAATATTTGTGAAGTAATATTTTTAAATATTTAATATATTAGAACATAATATCTTATTTAAATCATATCAAATGTAATAAGATATTGTAATATGTATCGAACTAATTTGAATCTCATTTCAATTTCAAATATATCTAATATATTTTTATTTAATATATCTAATATATTAAATATTAATTTAAATAGTTTCACCTTCAACTAAATTGATCATCTAATATATTTTTATTTAATATATCTAATATATTAAATATTAATTTAAATAGTTTCACCTTCAACTAAATTGATCATTTTAGTATATTAGGCATGGGCTTAATGATTATAAGTTTTAATCATATAAAATTAATTAATTAAATATTTTAATTAATTAATTTTCATTTATTAACTTTAGATCACTCTACAAAAAAATCTAGAGTTTTATTCTTATGCACGGAGGACAAGTTGTGTTCATCGATCCTTTATGGGTTGTTCGTAATTGCAGCTAGGTCAAAAACTTATTTCACTTTTATAGTTACATTTTTTATCTTAAGTACCACCGATTCTAAAATGAACAATTTTTTATAATTCAATCATAAATAAATTTTATTGATGGTTTAGGATCTACAAACCATCAATACAAAGGGGTAAACAAGAGAGAATGGTCAGAGTTGAACTTTAGAAAAATAAAAAAATAAAAAATAAAAAAATAAAAAAAATAAAAAAAATAAAAAAATAATTTGGCACACCAGTAATGAATGAAATAAATTGGTATAAATAGTTGATTAATTTATTTGATAATTATAGAAAAATATATAAAAAAAAATGGCAATTAAGTCCAAATGATAATGAAACAAATTAATATATAGATAATTATTTATAGACAATTAAGTCCAAATAATAATGAAACAATTAAGTCTAAATTATTTGGGGATTGAATTTTATATCTATATTATAATAATAATAATGACCACAATGACAATGACGATGATTATGACGAAACAAAAATGACTATCACAATAATCATAATAATGATGATTATAATTATGATTATTATGATTTTTGTGATAATAATGATGATATAATAATGATAATAATAATACTTATAATGATAATTATCATTGTGATAATAATAATCATAATATAATATTTTGATATATATATATAAAAGAAGGCTTATAATTATAAATATATGCAAAATATAATATATTTTAGAAACCGTCAATCTAAAATACTATTATTCCCAATTGTGGCTTGGATTCTTTAATAATCTAAAAAGTACTCTAGCCAAACTTCTAAACTAAAAAATTTTAAGACTGATCTTCTAAACTAAAAAATTTTAAGACGGAAGTTGTTGTCATTTCTTTTTTATTTCATAAAAAATATTCGTGATCAAGCAGCATCATAAAAAAAAGATTAAAAAAAAATATAATCAAAACAAGTTAAAAGATCAAAGAAAAATGGATTGAACCTATCGAGTTGAATTAGATTGGTCCAATTGAACCTAAGTGACCTATGGAACAAAACCACATCAGTCAAAGGAATCTTTACCATCTTTTGTAGTCAATTTCAGGGCTTTTTTTGTTTTCTTCTTTAAAGAGGATCTTCTTTCACGTACAAGGTAATTCAAGGATGAAGGAATACTAATCGACGATGGGGAGGATAAGGTCAATCAAGCGAAATAGTCAGTTAAGCATAACAGCAGTAGCAACAACAATAATAACAAACAAAATTAACTATTTAAATAGTTTGAAAATCAAACGAATAGTTTTGCAATAGTTTCGATAACATTGTAGATGAGTAGTCCATTTTACTACTATAAAACAATTCCCTTTTGGGCTAGTGAGAGGGGCCCATTGTTTAATCCGGTGAAATTATGTTTCCATTTCTCTATTTGTCTCTATTTGTTAAGTCCCAAAATGGTAGGCATATTAAAGCTGCACAAGTCATTCTCACCCATGTGGATCAAAAGACAAGTTATGTAAGAGTTCATAACTCACTGCCGAGGCCCATATGATCCTTCTATGAAATATTAATCTTTTTAATTAACGGATTTAGAAAGAGAGATTAAATATTTCGTAATCCACTCTTATACAAACTAATTGTAATGGATACCCCTACTTACATGTCTCCACATAAACGATTTGAATTAAATCAAATCATTTATAACGTATCAATAGTGTTACGAGGATAAGACACTCAACCTTATCCCTATACTAGAAATTTTTTAGTTTATTATTCACTACAACAAATTGCTTCATTCATAGCATTTTAAAAAAAGAGCTATTAAAAATGTAAAAAAAAAAAAAAAATACTCATCCCTACTTTTTACTTTTTGATTTGCACACCACGGACTCACACTCTCACTCCCACTCCTATTTTTTCTTTTTGTTATTCTCGACCAAGGTCCCTGGATTGTATCTATCTCAAAACTCCATTATTCTTTCTCATTTCAGTTTCATCTTATCTTGTTGACCCAGTATCTTTTCTTATTGTTATAGCCTTCTACAATAGATTTGTGGGTATTGATTGGGAAGTGCAAAAGTACCGAAAGCACCAAAAGCCAACCATTATTGAAAGCCATGAAAAACTCGGTAGGTTCCTTCCCTTTTCATGGCTACTAGTCTTTTGTTGCTGATATTAAAGTTTTGTCAGAAACTCATTTCGCCGAATCTTGTTCCAGGTTTCCTTCATTCATCACTTCGTTTCTTTTAGAAATTTTCTTCTTTACGATCTCTCTTAGGGTTTCGTTGGATGTTGCTCAACTATGTTTATGGTATAAAAAATAAACAATTATCAGTCAAGCACTAAATCTATTTCTTCTTTCTTAAACATTTGGATTGATACTTCTTTCTTCTTATTCTAGGGTTTAGAGTTTCTCTGTGTTTTGATGTTTGACTCTCTCTGTTAGGCCCCTTCATTTTCTCAATTGATTTCAACATTCATTTTTGGAAGACTATGCTTTTGATTTCGAGCATTTTGATTAATTTAAGAGATTTAGTTACATTCAAGGGTGTAATTTCTCATAGAATTTTGTTGTTATTTTGTTGGCTCTGTTTCAATCTTTTGTGAGTTATACTTTAGTAGATCTTCCAATTTTGTGGGCCTCGTTTTCCCTATGTTTGTTTCGATTTATCAACATATCATCCTTACTAATCCAAGTTCCAAAGTTGTGTTTTTAGCAAATTTAAACACTTTCTTTCTCTTAATTGGTCAAATGTGTCATCTTTCTCGCTTTCTTTCTCTGCTACTCAAAGTGAAGCTGTCATATTATAGAAGAATAAGAGGATGAACTCGAGTTATTTGAATGAACTACTTTCTCCAATTAGAGGATCAAATTAAAGCTTTATTACTCCTTACCGAACCATTTCATTTAAAAAGACTTCATTTTTTAGTGATAACAATTATTTAGTCACACCATACAGACTTATCAATCAATTATTTATTCACACCATACAGACTTATCAATGTATAAATTATTTGATTCCACTATTATTTAGCTATTAGCAATGGTAAAGAAAAGACCAGTAAATAAGTTTTTTGTTGGCCAAAGGCTTTATGAGGATCAGATCAATATCAATGTATAAATGATGGTTGTACCATATCAATGAGTGTTGGTTTACAATTTATTTGGTGTAAAGCTTTATCCAATGGTTGTTGAGTTGCACTGATTGTTAGTACGTTTTGATGGGTTGTTTAGCATGAAGGGCTGCACAGAATGTAGTTTTCTAGATGTTAAGCATGAATGCTTCAACCTGTCTTTTTAGTTTTATGTATGTATCTAAATTTTGATGAAAGCATGATAAATATTTCAAAAAAAATTTTTATTCTTTTTTCTTTTGCATACTTTTATAACAAATTATTAATGAAACCATGAGGGATATTGTTTTTCTATAAGCATAAATTACAGCACAATTTATATAAATACTATATGGAATGTTATTTATTTTTATTAATATTATGAATGAGGTTGGTTGCCAAAGATTTGGTTTAGCTATAAGCAACTAAAAATTGGAACTTACCACTCTTGTATAATGTATTATTTAGCTAAACTATTTGGCTTACACATCAAGTTATATTCAGGTTAGCAGTTTAACAATTAAAAAACTAAACGAATATATATGTTCTCTTTCTCTACCTATAACTTTTTTAATAGTCGATGGGTTTATTATAACACATTATATTCGTAGGTTAAGTTAGCAGTGCAAATAGGATCGCGAGAGTCGAAATGAAAATAGAGTTCAGGGTGAAAAGGAATAAAATGGAGAATTATGCTTAAAAAAGTTGAATCCATATAGGCATTCAACCATTTTATTTAATGGAGACGGGTAAAAACCAAAATTGATCACTTTCTAGCAATCATGGAATCAACAACAAAAGCAAAAATAAAATAATTAAAAGTGATTGGTTAAATTCATAGAGACATTCAACCATTTTATTTAACAGAGTCTGTGATAAAAATGAGAATTGATCACATTCTAGCAATCAAGCAAATATAGTTAAATGGGATTTGTCCAATTGGAACAAATTCAGAGGTTGATTTTGGAAACTTCTGTAAACATCTCTCGCTACCGTCTTTAGATATGCATCATTCATACAACTTCTCTTCGCATTGACCAACAACATGCATGCAATTATCAAAAATAAAATAGTTATTAAAGGAAAACGTACAAAAATCTTGAAAATTTATAAGATGTTTCTAAATCTAAAAAAACTAACCTCAAAAAAAAAAAAAAAAAGAGAAAACCAATGAAGAATAGGGAGCAAGAAAACTTTGCTATTTCCTATAAAAAGCAATGATAAACTGAAATTGATACGTGATTGAAAGGCGTAGGATACTTTCATTTTTAATTCAAGTTTTATATGAAAATATTTGGTTTCAAATATGGGAACACTTCAAGTTAATTCCTCATTTATTTGGAAAGTAGGTTATTATGTCAATTTCGTTATTTGTTATAATCAAGATATTATCTGTTTTAGTTCGTTACGTATCGTCGATTTATTAAGTTATTATGTCAATATCATTATTTGTTCTAATCAAGATATTATCTGTTTTAGTTCGTTACGTATTGTCGATTTATTAAGTTATTATGTCAATATCATTATTTGTTCTAATCAAGATATTATCAGTTTTATTTCGTTACTTATGGTCATTTTACTGTTTTTAAATGTCTCTACTAGAGAGAGATTTTCACATCCTAATTATGACTTGAAGGTGCTCGAGTAGATTTTTTATCTTCCTTGACACAAAAGCCTCTTGAAGATAGAAAATTAAAAGATTTATAGGTCATATTTAAAATAAAAACCTTTATTAATATAATATAATAAAAAATATTTTTTTACTAAGATCATATTTAAATAAAACATTGCAATACATATCTATCAAATTTGGATGCAGTATAAATTATATATATATTTAATTTACAGTAAATATTTCTCTCTTAATATGAAGATTACAAATTAAAAATATTTTTTCTTTTATATTTAATATATAAAATTATTAAATATTAATCTGAATCTTTTAAACTTTTATTATAATTTAGGTTGGTTTGACCCGTGTTTATAAAATTAATTAATTCTTTTTTATTCATTAATTATAGATCAATTATACTATAGACCTATAATTGAACTCTTGTACCCTATAATAAGTTGTGTTCACGTATGTAATCACTACAATCAAGTCGATTATCAATTCTAAACGAATTATTTGTAACTATCGTTAGATTAAAAGTTTGTTTTACCCTTGTAAATATATTTTTCACTATAAGAACTACTGAATTTCTAATTAACAATTTTTTAAGGATTAACTATAAACTAAGTCATACCAATGAGAGGGTGTGCTCTCATTGTTCAAGTTTACAAAATGGTAGACATATTGAATCGGTTGTGAACGTCATTCTCACCTATACAAATCAAATACAAGTTTCCCGTAAGGAATAGTTCATAACTCACTCAAGATTAAAATCGCGTCACATATTATCATCCCATAAAATACTAATCTTCTCAATCAACACATTTAGAAGAAGAGATTAAATATTTCGTAATTCAATCTGAAATATTTTGTGCTTTTCAAAGCTCATATTCTAATCACACAATAAAATAGATATTTTGTGCTTTCGGCTTCCCCTCAAGGTTTTCCACATCTTGGCTGACACACGGTTCAGTGTTTGGGTCTGATACCATTTGTAATAGTTCAAGCCCACAACTAGCAGATATTGTCCAGTTGGCTCGTTATGTATCGTAGTCAAAATGTGTCTACTATGGAGAGGGAGAAGTTTTCACATGCCTATAAGAAATGCTTAGTGTCCCTCTCCTACTAATGTGGCTATATTGCACCAAATATTGAGGTCATTGGATGCAAAATTTAGAAGAACCAACTCCATTATATAACTTCTCTCAAATGACACCTCAACTCAAAGAATTATGTCAAATCAACACATAGTGAAGGACAAAATAGAAATTTAATACAAATTTAACGGCAAAATAGATAGGTAAGAATTGTCCCTTTAGAGCCCCTCTTATTATGTAACATAGATTTAATAGTTGGAGAACCATTTACCCATTTTCCATCTTAATATATTACTATAGGGTCAAATCTCCATTAGTAAGAATATATATATATATATATATATATATATATATATATATATATATATATATATATTTTTTTTTTTTTTCTATATGGATAATTTTTTAAAATAATAAATATGTTGCATACATTTATTTTTACGAGTTAGTAGAGTCACTAAAGGAATATTTCTTAAAGTACTCAAGTCATGTGTTATTTTTACGTTTCAGGTAAAAGCAAGACATTCTTATACGGATGACAGAGGCAATGCATGAAGACCGTGGAGCTGGTGTTAGGGTAGTTGCTTTTCATCTTATTTTATACACAATTTTCACTTGCAATCATAATGACAAATTGAATAATAGCAAAGTCATCTGACCATTTTATTTAGGAAATGTGTGGACTTAGGGAATTACAATACGTGGATTAGTACCAGGAAAAGAAGAGCATCACATCAAAACTCATTTTTCTTCACAAGGGAAGAAACAATGGCAAACGAAGTTGGTTGGAAATTCAGGAGTTTCAACACATTGAGATGTTGAATTTGGGTAAACCTCTAGGCACTTTTTGGTGACATCCAGTGATGTCGCATGCATATTCGAACATCTTCACATCACATTGCTTTGCGTGGGTTGCTAGAGGCACCATCCAACCAGCTACACAAATTTTCAAAGTTATACATGCTTTAATACCCATCCAGGCTTACAACACAAAACTGAAAGGCAACTAAACAACTATACATACCTGAGAGAACCAGGACAAGAACGAAGAGGGAGCAAGAGAAGTTCGCCTTCTCCTAAATACTAGTGTTATAATATACTAAATTTTATGTGTTTGAATGTAGAGTTGGTTTGCTCATTTGTCACTGTAGAGTGTATTTATATACACATTTTGTTTGACAAATATGGTGACTCAATAACTTTTATATCTTCATTGGAAAGTAGGGCAATTATGGTAGCTTCAAACTCCTATGGAACGTAACTAATCTTTTCATGGCATGACCTTAACTACCTAGACTAGAGTAGTATGTATGATCCTATAAATTACAACTATTAAAGATTGTGACACTTGAATAAAGGAGTAAATGAATGAATGGAGACTGTCTAGATGAAAATAATCTTGAGGATAGGATGTTAAGAAAAGCTTAAAAAAAATTAAAAGTTATTATCTACTCAACCGTTAGTGTGTTTTGCTTGTAATAATTGTACGTAGGGTGACCTAAGAATTTCTTTAGAATGCATGTAAGTTAGGACAGAACATATTGGAATGACTCGTGTTGATATGTGGAAATAATATTCTCCCTTACAACCAAGGAATAAGTAACGTGACTATATCGCAGGAATATTCGGAAAGAGTCATCTCTATTGTATAAATTCTCTCGAATGCCACCTCAACTCAAAGAGTTATTTCAAATCAACACAGCCAAGGACCAAATAGACATCAACACAGCAAAAAGGAAAAATAGATATTTAATAAAAATTTAACCAATAAAATAGGTAGGTAAGAATTGTAACATTGTAGAACCATCCCTTTTTACCTAAATATAGTTTAACTATTAAGACATATATTATCCACCAAAAGATCAAATTTACATTCACTACTTATCTACTAGATTAATATATATATATATATATATGTATATTATGAATTTGTTCCCTACAAAAATAAATAATAAATAAATAAGAAATAAATAATAAATAATAATAATAATAATAATAATAAATGATTTAATAATTTAAAATAGCTATTAATAATAAAATAATCTTTTTTATAATTTAGTAAAAAACATTAGAGTTTTGAGCCTCCATATCCATTAAAAAAAAAATAAAAAAGACTTATTTAATTTTATTTCTTTTCTATTTGAGTGCTAGTCTTATTTAAATCAAAAGTTCTTTTAAATTAAAAAAAAATGTATTATTATGCCGCAAATTTAATTACAAATGACCTTGCCAATGTTTCGAGAACTCTCGAATTATATTCCCTCTGATTATTTTTGTAAATAAAAAAAATATTTATTTGTATTAATAACTAATTTATGTTAATATACAAATTGAATCCACCAACCTATCCACAAATAATTTCATTTATGATTAAAGATAAAAGATGTTGGGTTTTATGTCCTAAAACTCAAAGTTTGTAAACAAAAAGATATTATATTTTCAATAAAGTTATTATTGTTGTTTATTCAGTAAAGATTGTTATTGAATAAAGTGAATGTTTACGATCATTAATCTAAATCCAATAAACTAAGAACACTCTGGCTATAGTATGATTACTTGAACTATATGTAGAGACATAAGAGTGGATCAAGTTCAAGTATATAGTCAAAATGATCTATAGTATAAGGATAAGGCTGAGTACCTTATTCTGGGGACACTATGGATGCGGCCCACTTTTGTATATGATATAAACAATGTGATCACTAAATTGTACGTGTGGAGACATGTGAGTGGGGGCGTTCTATGTAATGAGTATTGCATAAGATCGGACCATGAAGAAAACCACTCTCACTTTATAATGTCGTTTACTGTTGAGACTGATTTTCTTTTCATTCGATAACCTAGGTAACTCAATTTTAATCCTGAGCTAACCATGAACTCCTGTTTATTCGGAATTATCCTTAGATTTGCATGGGTGATAGTGTCTCTAGTTCGCCGACTCAATAGGCCTCCCATTTCAGGGGTAAGACTGGGTGAATGGCTGGGGACGTGGGGTGCAAGATGGAATTCACTCCTACCCACTTTTAGGGATAGAAGAGAGGTAGTTCCCGTAAGCACTGACTCCAGGTCTTGAACAAGGGGCCCCATCCTCTCATTGGCCTGAGAGGGATTCGGTTTACTGGTTGGACAACAAACCAATTGTTCATTAGAGGATTAGTGAGACATAAGGAACAAGAAGTAACTTTAGGGGTAAAACGGTAAATTGACCCAGCTCTAGTTACGAAAAACCTGTGAAGGATCGACTTACTAATCATGGTTATATCAAATGGATAGAAATATATCTATAGTGAGGGGAGTGCAACTACTAGGCTATAGTGGAGTGTCCTAGTAGTTAACGAATGTTGGTTAACAAGGTTAATGAGTTTAGCCGGTTAATCTTGGATCGTTGGAGCCCATGATCTATAGGTTCATTAGGTCCCTCTGCTAGCTCATATCAGACTAAACCATAGAACAGTGTGACGAGTGGGTTCGAAGTGTTCGAATTCAAATTAGGGAATATGCGCTACATATATACGATATATTTAACCGCATTTTTGTTTTATTTACGAATTAAACAAAAGGAGAGAATCTGAGATATTTAAATAAGATTTAAATATCTTAATCAATTATGTGTCGGAATTGATTGGGATTGGCATTTGAATTAATATTAAATATTAATTAAATAGTCTAATTAATCATTTAATGTTACTTTAATTTGAAATTAATTATTCAAATTAATTGTTGAATTAAAATGAAGAAAGTCAAAATGTTGACTTCATTTCATGGAAAAATCCATGTTAGTGGAATTTTGAGGTGTCAAAATTTGGTTTAACCAAACTTGCATGCTTGCCAAATAAACCCCACAAGTTTGAGTGGAATTTTGAGTGTCAAAATTTGGTTAACTCAAACATGCATGCTTGCCACATAATCCCAAACATTTGAGTGGAATTTTAAGTGTCAAAATTTGGTGATCTCAAATTTGCATGAACATGCAAACATGACTCTTTAAATAGAGTGATCATGGTACATGGAATGTCTCCTTCTTCTTGGTGAAAAACCTTGAGAAAAACTTCTCACAAACACTCTCTTCATATATTCAAAATCCCTCCCAAGTTTAGTCACTCACCGGATTCCACAATCCCGTTCTAAGGTCGGAGGGTAGTGGAGAAGACACTAGTGGTGGTTCGAAACCGGTTCGTGAGGAAAAAGAAGTTTGAACTACAAAAAGTTAGTATTCAAACTCATTAAGTTTTAATACTTATGAACATGCTAGTTATTTACTATAATTGATGTTCTAAAAGTGCCTAAGATCCAAATTGCTTCCGCATGTGTTAAAACACCATCAATTGGTATCAGAGCAAGTTTTAGACACTTTATTTACATTAATTTGATCATGGTGGGTACCATTTCATGATGAAATTTGTGGTTGCTAAAGTGGATGGTTTTGGTTTTGGCATTTTTTTTTATGCTTCCATTTGATACAATTATTGTAATAAGCCTAATGTGTATGGGCTTTAATGAATGAAGAAAGGTCTGTAATTTTCATGGAGTCATTAGAGTCAATTTTAGGTTGTAATTGATCGAAAATGGAAGAGATAGCAAGCTGAACTGAAGAAGATGGAAGAGCCGGTTTGGGTGTTTTTTCTGCCGTTGGGGTCCGATTCAACGTTATTAAGGGTTGGATCGCCCAGTTCGTGATCCTCGGGAGTGGCTCAAGTTATTTTTAATTATTAGTGTAATAATTTAGTTAAATGCTTTCTTTAAAATGCCAAAACCAACCCACTTTAGTGTGTTTAATTAATTATGCATTATGAATGTATGTTTTAAT
Source organism: Cucurbita pepo subsp. pepo (assembly GCF_057944985.1). Taxonomy (NCBI): domain Eukaryota; kingdom Viridiplantae; phylum Streptophyta; class Magnoliopsida; order Cucurbitales; family Cucurbitaceae; genus Cucurbita; species Cucurbita pepo. Next base: position 13,970,954 of record NC_141798.1, read on the forward strand.
TAAATAGAAAATGTATATGCATAAAGTATATCATATAGATTTAAAATCCCACCATAGGCTAAGCATGTTTCATGCATTCCAAGTATGTTATAATAGTATGCATGTTTAGGGTTCCATGAGTGATAGATATAAATTGTTATATTATTGCATGGAATGGTTGATTATATAATTGTTATATAAAGCATGTTAGATGCATGTTATAGGTTATTTTCAACGTCATAAAACGAGATAGACGTTAAAATCTATAATAAAGATAAGTGCTTGCTCACTTAGGGTTAAGACCCTAGCACGATCAATTTTAATAGTTAAAATAGGTCGATGTCTTACGAAATTACGGTTACGAGAAAGCTCACCTGGCACGATCTTGTCTAAGGCTGGAGGTACTTAAGTTGACGGTTTACGGAACACCTACTACCTGGAGATCGGACCAGTACTTTAGCTTAGTTAGCCCAGTTTTATGAGCATGCTTAAGTGATGTAAGATTTAGAAAAATCACCTAGACTTAAGTTATATTTAATTAGCCGGAATATACCTAAGTAATGAGTATACCCAATCATCTAAAATACTTAGTGGGAGGAAAAAGGTGTATAAGATACATCGTTTTCTTTTCACGCTCTCTGTAAAATTCACACAGTGAGATTCATGCTCGGCTTGTGTCGCCCTGGGAGCGTCCTCCATTCGGAAGGTATTTTCATGAGTCAAGAACAAGGTGAATAGAGAAAGTATTTATAGTAAGTGGGAGAAGAAAGTATGTCAAATACGTCCTATGGTCTCCACCACTAGGTTGCACCGTGAGGTTCCCATGTTCCACCTGCATGTTGTCCTAGAGCAACTACCCATTCGGAGGGTCGTAACATGGGAGTCGAAACAACGCAAACTCCAGAAATGGATAGGATTTATTAGGTCCGTTCCCAACTTTGGCTTTTTCATTCGATAGCATTGTTGGGACCGATCTATGAGGTCTGAAAATGGCGGGTCACACTTACGAAGAAATACTAAGAGTTGGTATATTCTTGACCAAAACAACGAGAACTAAGAACACTATAGGAACCAGAGTTATTCTGGGAATAGTGTTTAAGTCAAGAATGTCTTGGTTTAGTGAATGAGTGATTGACTGCCCCTCGATAGCAGTTGCTCTAACTCACTAAAGTATCGTTGCAAATTAATAATGATTTGGGTACATTATTACATTTGCTAAAACTGATTGGATTAAACAGGATTAAGTCAAATCACTAATAGAATTTTCTTTATATCACAGCATGACAAACTCAATAGTACAATTACTCATTTCTGAGAAATTAAACGGCGACAACTACACAACTTGGAAATCAAACCTAAACACAATACTGGTCATTGATGATTTAAAGTTTGTTTTAACTGAGGAGTGTCCTCCAAACCCCAGCTCAAATGCAAACCGAACAGTTCGGGATGCGTATGACAGATGGATAAAGGCAAATGATAAAGCCCGAGTGTACATTCTAGCCAGCATATTTGATGTTTTGGCTAAGAAACACGATGTTATGGGTACTACTAAAGAGATTATGGAAGCTCTAAAAGGGATGTTTGGACAACCGTTCTTCTCCCTTAGACATGAAGCCATAAAATACATTTACAACTGCCATATGAAAGAAGGGACCTCAGTTAGAGAACATGTCCTGGACATGATGGTCCATTTCAATGTGGCAGAAGAAAATGAAGCTGTCATTGATGAGAAGAGTCAAGTCAGTTTTATCATGATGTCTCTTCCGAAGAGCTTCTTCCAGTTGCGCACCAATGTTGTTATGAACAAAATAGAATATAACTTGACTGCTCTCCTCAATGAGCTACAGACTTATCAGTCCCTCTTAATGAACAAGGGACAAACAGGAGAAGCAAATGTTGTTATCTCCAAGAAATTACTACGAGGATCGTCCTCCAAAAATAAGTCTGGACCTTCAACTTCTAAAAGTGTTTTAATGAAGAAGAAGGGTAAAGGGAAAAATAAGATTCCTACTAACCGCAAACACAAGGTTCAAAAAGCAGATAAAGGAAAATATTTCCATTGCAACGAAAACGGGCACTGGAAGAGAAACTGCCCAAAATACCTTGCAGAGAAGAAAGCAGAAAAGACACAACAAGGTAAATATGATTTACTCGTTGTAGAAATATGTTTAGTAGAGTATGACAACTCAAGTTGAATACTAGATTCAGGGGCGACTAATCATATTTGCTCTTTTTACCAGGAAACTAGCTCCTGGAGAATGCTTGCGGACGACGAGATAACACTAAGGTTGGAATAGGAGAGGTTGTCTCAGCAAGATCAGTAGGAAATTTAAAGTTGTTTTTTGGAGATAGATTCATTATATTAGATAGTGTACTTTTTGTTCCTGAAATGAAAATGAATCTAATATCTATCTCTTGTTTATTAGAACAATTGTATAAAGTATCTTTTGAAGTCAATGAAGTGTTCATTTTCAAAAGAGGTATTCATATTTGTTCTGCAAAACTAGAAAACAACTTATATATGTTAAAACCGAGCGAAACAAAAGCTATTTTAAATACCGAGATGTTTAAAACAGCTGAAACTCAAAATAAATGACAAAAAATTTCTCCTAATACCTATCTTTGGCACTTAAGACTAGGCCACATTAATCTCAATAGGATTGAGAGATTGGTCAAAAGAGGACTTCTAAATGAGTTAGAAGACAACTCTTTACCTCCATGTGAGTCTTGTCTTGAGGGTAAAATGACTAAACGATCTTTTTCCGAAAAAGGTTATAGAGCCAAAGAAACCTTAGAACTCGTGCATACAGATCTCTATGGTCCAATGAATGTCAAAGCACGAGGAGGGTACGAATATTTCATCAGTTTTATTGATGATTATTCAAGGTATGGCTATCTTTACCTAATGCATCACAAGTTCGAAGCTCTTGAAAAATTAAGAGAGTATAAGACTGAGGTTGAGAATCTATTTGGTAAAACTATTAAAACACTTCGATCAATTCGAGGAGGAGAGTACATGGACATAAGATTTCAGGACTATATGATAGAACATGGAATAAGGTCTCAACTCTCAGCCCCTGGTATGCCTCAACAAAATGGTGTATCAGAAAGGAGAAATAGAACTCTATTAGACATGGTTCGGTCTATGATGAGTTTCGCTCAATTACCCGATCCGTTTTGAGGATATGCAGTGGAGACTGCTACATACATTTTGAACATGGTTCCTACTAAGAGTGTTTCAGAAACACCTTATGAGTTATGGAAAGGGCGTAAAGGTAGTTTACGTCACTTCAGAATTTGGGGATGTCCAGCACATGTGTTGTTGCAAAACCCCAAGAAATTAGAACGTCGTTCAAAATTATGTCTATATGTAGGATACCCCAAAGAGACGAAAGGTGGTTAGTTTTATGACCCTCAAGAAAATAGAGTGTTTGTATCAACAAACGCTACATTCTTAGAGGAAGACCACGTAAGAAATCATCAACCTCGTAGCAAACTAGTATTAAGTGAGATTTCTAAAGAAGCTACTGATAAAACAACAAGAGTTGTTGATCAAGCTGGTTCTTCAACAAGAGTTGTTGATGGAGCTGACACTTCTGGTCAATCACATCCTTCTCAAGAGTTAAGAATGCCTCGACGTAGTCGGAGGGTTATAACTTAACCCGATCGTTACTTAGGTTTGGCAGAAACTCAAGTCATCATACCTGATGATGGCGTTGAGGATCCATTGACCTATAAACAGGCAATGAATGATGAAGATAGAGATCAGTGAATTAAAGCCATGAATCTTGAAATGGAGTCAATGTACTTCAATTCAGTCTGGGAACTTGTAGATCAACCAGATGGGGTAAAACCTATTGGTCGCAAATGGATCTATAAGAGGAAACGAGACCAAACCGGTAAGGTACAGACCTTTAAAGCTCGACTAGTAGCAAAGGGTTATACCCAAAGAGAGGGGGTGGACTATGAAGAAACCTTCTCTCCTGTTGCTATGCTTAAATCGATTAGAATACTCTTGTCTATTGCCACATTTTATGATTATGAAATTTGGCAAATGGATGTTAAGACAGCCTTTCTAAACGACAATCTTGAAGAGAGTATCTATATGGCTCAACCAGAGGGGTTCATTGAACAGGATCACGAGCAAAGGGTTTGCAAGCTTAAAAGATCCATTTATGGGTTGAAGCAAGCATCTCGATCCTGGAATATAAAGTTTGATGCTGCGATCAAATCTTATGGCTTTAAATAGAATGTTGATGAACCTTGTGTTTATAAAAGGATAGTCAACTCTACAGTAGCTTTCCTGGTGTTGTACGTTGACGATGTCCTACTCATTGGAAATGATATGGGATTTCTGACTGACATTAAGCATTGGCTAGCGACACAAGTCCAAATGAAAGATTTGGGAGAGGCTCAGTTTGTTCTTGGAATCCAAATTGTTCGGAATCGCAAGAACAAAACACTAGCATTGTCTCAGGCATCGTACATCGACAAAATGTTGATTCGATATAAGATGCAGGACTCCAAGAAAGGATTATTACCTTTCAGGCATGGAATTTATTTGTCAAAGGAACAAAGTCCTAAGACACCTCAAGAAGTTGAGGATATGAGACACATTCCCTATGCATCAGCGGTCGGTAGTCTGATGTATGTCATGCTATGTACCCGACCCGACATATGCTATGCTGTGGGAATTGTCAGCAGATATCAGTCCAATCCAGGACGTGCTCATTGGACTGCCGTTAAGAATATCCTCAAGTATCTTAGGAGAACAAGGGACTATATGCTAATGTACGGTGCTAAGGATCTGATCCTTACAGGGTACACTGACTCAGATTTTTAGACCGATGTAGATTCGAGAAAATCGACATCAGGATCTGTCTTCACTCTGAACGGAGGAACAATAATATGGAGAAGCATAAAGCAAGGTTGCATTGCTGATTCGACCATGGAGGCTGAATTGTTGCTGCTTGTGAAGCAGCGAAAGAATCTGTATGGCTTAGGAAGTTCTTAACTGATTTGGAAGTTGTTCCAAATATGCATCTTCCCGTCACTCTTTATTGTGATAAAGTGGAGCAGTTGCAAATTCAAAAGAACCAAGAAGCCATAAGCGAGGAAAACATATTGAGAACAAATATCATCTCATAAGGGAGATTGTGCAACGAGGAGATGTGATTGTCACACAGATAACTTCAGAGCACAATATTGCTGATCCATTTACAAAGCCCCTCACGGCTAAAGTGTTCGAAGGGCACCTAGTGAGTCTAGGACTACGAGTTATGTAATCTAGGGCAAGTGGGAGAAATGGCATGAGTAAGTGATGCCCTAGTTTATTGTATTTCTCTCTACTCAACGTTATAAAACCCCAATAGAGTTTTAGTCCAAGTGGGAGGTTGTTGGGTTTTATGTCCTAAAACTCATAGTTTGTAAACAAAAAGATATTCTATTTTCAATAAAGTTATTATTGTTGTTTATTCAGTAAAGATTGTTATTGAATAAAGTGAATGTTTACGATCATTAATCTAAATCCAATAAACTAAGAACACTCTCGCTATAGTATGATTACTTGAACTATATGTAGAGACATAAGAGTGGATCAAGTTCAAGTATATAGTCAAAATGATCTATAGTATAAGGATAAGGCTGAGTACCTTATTCTGGGGACACTATGGATGTGGCCCACTTTTGTATATGATATAAACAATGTGATCACTAAATTGTACATGTAGAGACATGTGAGTGGGGGCGTCCTATGCAATGAGTATTGCATAAGATCGGACCATGAAGAAAACCACTCTCACTTTATAATGTCGTTTACTGTTGAGACTGATTTTCTTTTCATTCGATAACCTAGGTAACTCGATTTTAATCCTGAGCTAACCATGAACTCCTGTTTATTCGGAATTATCCTTAGATTTGCATGGGTGAGAGTGGCTCTAGTTCGCCGACTCAATAGGCCTCCCATTTCAGGGGTAAGACTGGGTGAATGGCTGGGGACGTGGGGTGTAAGATGGAATTCACTCCTACCCACTTTTAGGGATAGAAGAGAGGTAGTTCCCTTTAGCACTGACTCCAGGTCTTGAACAAGGGGCTCCACCCTCTCATTGGCATGAGAGGGATTCGGTTTACTGGTTGGACAACAAACCAATTGTTCAGTAGAGGATTAGTGAGACATAAGGAACAAGAAGTAACTTTAGGGGTAAAACGGTAAATTGACCCAGCTCTAGTTACGAACAACCTGTGAAGGATCGACTTACTAATCATGGTTATATCAAATGGACAGAAATATATCTATAGTGAGGAGAGTGCAACTACTAGGCTATAGTGGAGTGTCCTAGTCGTTAACGAATGTTGGTTAACAAGGTTAATGAGTTTAGCCGGTTAATCTTGGATTGTTGGAGCCCATGATCTATAGGTCCATTAGGTCCCTCTGCTAGCTCATATCAGACTAAACCATAGAACAGTGTGACGAGTGGGTTCGAAGTGTTCGAATTCAAATTAGGGAATATGCGCTACATATATACGATATATTTAACTGCATTTTTGTTTTATTTACGAATTAAACAAAAGGAGAGAATCTGAGATATTTAAATAAGATTTAAATATCTTAATCAATTATGTGTTTGATTGGGATTGGCATTTGAATTAATATTAAATATTAATTAAATAGTTTAATTAATCATTTAATGTTACTTTAATTTGAAATTAATTATTCAAATTAATTGTTGAATTAAAATGAAGAAAGTCAAAATGTTGACTTCATTTCATGGAAAAATCCATGTTAGTGGAATTTTGAGGTGTCAAAATTTGGTTTAACCAAACTTGCATGCTTGCCAAATAAACCCCCAAGTTTGAGTGGAATTTTGAGTGTCAAAATTTGGTTAACTCAAACATACATGGTTGCCACATAATCCCAAACATTTGAGTGGAATTTTAAGTGTCAAAATTTGGTGATCTCAAATTTGCATGAACATGCAAACATGACTCTTTAAATAGAGTGATCATGGTACATGGAAGGTCTCCTTCTTCTTGGTGAAAAACCTTGAGAAAAACTTCTCACAAACACTCTCTTCATATATTCAAAATCCCTCCCAAGTTTAGTCACTCACCGGATTCCACAATCCCGTTCTAAGGTCGGAGGGTAGTGGAGAAGACACTAGTGGTGGTTCGAAACCGGTTCGTGAGGAAAAAGAAGTTTGAACTACAAAAAGTTAGTATTCAAACTCATTAAGTTTTAATACTTATGAACATGCTAGTTATTTACTATAATTGATGTTCTAAAAGTGCCTAAGATCCAAATTGCTTCGGCATGTGTTATATTAACACCATCAAAAGATCGATGAGAAAGAGTTGAATCAAATTGTCAATTATTTACTATAACAACCATATGTTACATATTGTATTTCATAATAATATTCCTTTCTAACAAAAATACTATATTTCATCTAATATTTTATTGATGATGTTACAAGTTATGAAACGTCAATCTTGTAAGACGATGATTTGGTAGCTTATAAATTAAATTATATCGAAATTAGTAGTTTAATCGTTAAAAAACATCGTGACCGAATATACATATTCACTTTCTCTACTTGCAACTTTTCTAAAAGTAGCTGGATTTATTTTATTATAACACATTATATTAGTAGGTCAAGTTAGCCGTTCAAATTAAGATAGGTGAAAAGGAATGAAATGGAGAATTATGCTAAAAAAGTTGTATCCATAGAGGCACCAAACCATTTTATTTAATGGAGACGGGTAAAAACCAGAATTGATCACTTTCTAGCAATCATGGAAGCAACAACAAAAGCAAAAATAAAATAGTTACAGGGGATTGATTGAATTCATAGAGACATTCAACGGTTTTATTTAATAGAGACCGTGATAAGAACGATAATTAATCATCTTCTAGCAATCATGGAAACAATAGCAAATATAGTTAAATGGGATTTGTCCAATTGGAAACATTCAGATGTTGATTTGGGAAACTTTTGTAAACATCTCTCGCTACCGTCTTTAGGTACGCATCCTTCGTACAACTTCTCTTCACATTGTATTGCATTGACCGACAACATGCATGCAGCTGTCAAAAATCAAATATTTATTAAAACGGAATTCTTGAAAGTTCATAAGATGTTTCTAAATCTAAAAAACAAACGTGAGAAAAGGAGTAAACCAATAAAGAATAGGGAGCAAGAAAACTTTGCCATAGGAAAACAAACGTGAGAAAAAGAGGAAACCAATCAAAAATAGGGAGCAAGAAAACTTTGCCATTTCGTATAAAAAGCAATGATACACTGAAATTGATCTGTGATTGAAAGTGGTAGGATACTTTCATTTAATCTAAGATTTATATAAAAATATTTGGTTTCAAATAAAGCAACACATTAAGTTAATTTGTCTTTTATTTGGAAAGTAGGTCAATTATGATAAATTACAACTTTTTTTCTGTCTTGGATGGAGAGTCATTAAGGTTATTATGTCAATATCATTATTTGTTATATTAACAGCTATTTTATATGTTTACTATATGGATAAGGATAAGGATGTGAATTCGTTCAATAAAAAAGTTATTTAATAATTTAAAATATTTAATAATAATAATATAATAACTTTTTTTTAATTAATAAATATGTTGCATATATTTGTATTTCACGACTCTAATAGTGAAGTCACTCACTAAGTATTTCTTAAAGTACTTAAGTATGTGCTATGTCTACGTTTCAGATAAAAGCAAGACATCCTTCTACGGATAACGGAAGTGACGCATGAAGACCATGGAGCTGGTGTTAGGGTAGTTGGTTTTCATCTTATTTTATACACACTGTTTACTAGCAACCATAATGAAAAATTGAATAACAGGAAAGTCACCGACAATTTTATTTAGGAAACGTGTGGACTTTTAGGGCATTACACTATGTGGATTAGTACAAGGAAAAGAAGAGCATCACATCAAAACTCAATTTTCTTCAAAAGGGAAGAAATAATGCAAGCAAAGTTGGTGGGAAATTCAGGAGTTTCAACACATTGAGATGTTGAATTTGGGTAAACCTCTAGGCACTTTTGGTGACATCCAGTGGTGTCGCATGCATATTCGAATATCTTCACATCACATTGTTTTGCATGGGTTGCTAGAGGCACCATCCAACCAGCTGCACAAATTTTCAAAGTTATACATGCTTTAATACCCATCCAGGCTTACAACACAAAACTTAAAGACATCTAAAAAACCATACGTACCTGAGAGAACCAGGATAAGAACAAAGAGGGAGCAAGAGAAGTTCGCCATCTCCTAAAATATCAGTGTTATAATATACTAAATTTATGTGTTTGAATGTAGAGTTGGTTTGCTCATTTGCCATTGTAGAGTCTGTATTTATATACACATTTTGTTTAACAAATATGGTGACTCTATAACTTTTATATCTTCATTGAAAAGTAGGCCAACTATGGTAGCTTCAAACCCCTGTGGAATTAACTAATCTTTTCATGGAATGACTTTAACTACCTCGACCAGAGTCGTATGTATCGTTATATAAATTACAACTATTAAAGATTGTGACATCCGAGTAAATGAGTAAATGAATGAATCGAGACTATGTCCAGATGAAAATAATCTTGTAGATAGGATGTTAAGAAAAGCATAAAAAAATTAAAAGTTACTGTCCATTCTAGGGGGACTATATGGGCTTAGGGGTATTCAGCACACCCCTAGGCTAGATACCATGTAGTTCCAGGTAGCCATGCAGAGGTAGCACCTCATAGAGAGATACCAACCATATTAGCTTGGCGTAAGGAACCTCTAGGCGTTTAATGAAAGGACGACGAACCGGTGAAACCCAAGGGGCAAGCTCCAAGGGACTAAGATTAGAACCAAATGTCCTAAACACATAGAGCCAAACATCAAAACACAAAACACAAAACACAGAGAAACCCTAAATGCTAGAATAAAAAGAAAGACGTATCAATCCAAATGTTTAAGAAATGAGAAATAGATTTAGTGCTCGATAATTGTTTATTTTTTATACGATAAATGTAATAGCCCAGAATAATAATAATAATAATAATAATAATAATAATAATAATAATAATAATAATAATAATAATAACCATAATAATAATAACAATAAAATAATAAATAAACAAATAAAAATAATTATAAAAAAATATATACGTCAAAATAATAAAATAATAATAATTCATAATTAAATAACTAGAAAGGATTACTTAAAATTAAAAATAAAAATAAAAATAAAAATTACCCACCTCTCTCCATTAACCTCTCGTCCCAACACGGCATCCTCTTTCCTCAACCCCACCATATCACAGTTCATTCAAAAATAAACAAAAAAAAATGTCAGATTTGGGAAAAGGTAAAAACATGTTTCAACAAGGATATGATGCAGATACACCGGGAGAGATTTTGGTCTTTATTACCATAAAACCTATCTCATATTTCCTTTTTCCTCTAATTATGGTTATAAGAAATCAATTTAGGATCAAATCTTCTTTTATATTTTAACAGATAATGTAATAATCAGATCCCATCTTCAATTAATTAGATTTTTTTTGTTAGCATTGGATTGGAAGTTATAGGAAATGAGGTTAGAATAAAAAAAATTGTAGTTGGCAGATCCCTAAATCCGTAATTAAAATTGGCCAACAATATATGTTTACAAAAGGAAAATAAATATAGAATTAGAGAAATATCTTATTTACAGAATTGAAAATGTTTACTGAAAATGTATTTACAGATCGAAAATAATTACAAAGAGTTAGAAGTGAAGATTTGTTCAACAGAATTTAAAAATAAAACAATAAATATGAGAGGGCATGAAACTCCATCAAATTTTGTATAACAGAAAATATCAGAATTTTAACATGTCAATTAGAGGAATAACTTTACAGAGTTCAAACTTGAAACTGATGTCATGGACTCACATAGGTTGATTGGATTTCAAAGGACGGAATCAAACTTTCATTAAGGATATATACGTGACAACGACTTAAGCTAACCAGGTAAGTGGCTCACCCGTCGTAGGTTACGCGTCATTAAATTGTATGCTAGTTAAGGTGCTGAAGTACGAAATCATGTGAACGTGAATGTATGCTATGTATGCTGCTTAGTTTGATGTGATATGTTATGCATGTGACGATATGTGGTCCTTGAATTATTATGGCATGTTTGTATGAAATATTTGAATGTAAACAGCATGAATTGTATGACATGAAATACGGTAAACTGCATGGAAACATAACCCCGTTAGGAATATGTATGATACGTAAAGAAATGAAAATGAGAATGACATGTAAGCATGAAACGTGACGGGGGTTATGTTCATTAATGATAACAGTAGGACTAGTGGGGACCTCATGCATATTGTGTGTTCATGCATTTGGGGGGATACCCCTATTCCATCACGAGGGTACGGATGCGTACATCCAATGGCAGGACAACGATCGTTATGCTTTGCATAGCGCTGCTGTGACGGTTCTAGTTTTAACGGGTCCCGGCATAAGGGGCTCCCAGAGTATGTCCACCGGATAAGGATAGTGGCCCAGCAGTGTGCGAACTAGCTGGTGAGCCCATACTTGCACGTATGGGCTGTGTTTAGTGTAACGCCCCTAATTTTCTTTAACCTAAATAGTGACGTCACCCATGCATACTTATCTCATTAGGCGGAAGCTCATCATAAATAACCTTGAAATAGTCTTTCATAAAAATTCATGAATCCAAAACAAAACCTAAACTCCGAAAATAAACCTTCAATACTGAATTCAAAATAAATCCAAATAAAACGATACTCAATCCTATAACTTAAAACAGTCTAATAAAAGTAAACTCCTAAAAATATCCCGTCTCCAACTTCCATGGTGGCCTCAGCTCCGCCGTCAACCATACATTGGCGCCTTGCCTTTATCTGAAAAATGTAGGTAGCACGTGGCTTGAGTATTTTATGAAATACTCAGTAAGTCACCCAACTGTTGGGGTTAGGAATGCAAACACATGCAACATATGAGCGGGACCTAACTTTTCATAAACTTTTCATAGCCTTGGTCGCTTTTCTATTCCGGGTAGGGTTGGATGTGTGGTACTCCTTCACACATGGCCCATGTACGTGTACATGAACCCACCAGGCGGGCTCTTATACGTACCCCCTGGGCCTGACTTGGTCGGGCACAACGTGTTACACGTAGCCGGACACCACAGAACAGAAAAGGGCCCGCATGATATCATGGCGAACATAAATATCGTATTTCATTCTTTCGTATCATAAAGGGGAAGAATCCCGATGCACGTGACATACATATATGCATGAGGTCCCTTAACATATTTAACATGGCATTACATAAGCAGTGCTAACATTGCATTTACGTTTCTTACATCACATGACATCTCACATGACTTATATTACATGGCATATTACATAACATTCCAGTTGTATAAACATCTCATAACATGACTCGATAATTCTACGTGTATCTATGGCATCAAACAACATATTCATGGCATATAATACTTACATCTCATTCATGACATAACATAAACAGTCAACAGTCAACACAAGTTCATACGTCACATAACATACACAATCTATACATCACATAATCATATCACATAAAATATGGTGCATGCAGGGGCCACAGGGCACGCACCATCATACAACACGTAGAAAGCTAACTCCAATAGTAAGGTCACTTACCTCGATGGTCTTGGTTGAAGTCACTCACAACGAGCTAATCCCAGCGGTTAAATATGTCCTATGATAACCACATAAAAATTTAGAACCTTTCATAAGGTACCCTAGCTAAACCTCATGCTATTTATCAAAATAAACCCTCGACCTAATCTGTCTTTAACGTTTAGGAGCCATACCGACCTCGGATGGTAAAACTAAGGGCAGAAACGGCTTCGGAAGGACCAAAAACCTTAGAATCGATATATTATAGTGATACCGATTCACCAAGCCGAGCTGCCGAGCCGACCAATTAAGCCGCCAAGCTGAGCTGCGGGATTTGACGGAGCCGAGCTGCGGGTTTTGATGGAGCCGAGCCGCGGGTTTTGACGGAGCCGAGCCGCCGTACACGTCAAGCCGAGCCGAGAGCACGCGTGCGGAGCCGAGACCAAGGCTGCAGCGCGCGTCCGCGTTGGGCCGAAACGCACAGGGCCCGCGTTCGTTCCGTGGGCTGGTCCAGAGGCCGAACGTGAACCCGACCCGTTTTCCTTCGTCTTCCTTACCCGAAATCTCACGAAAACCCTAATCGTTGCTGCGCCGCCAACGACGACGTACAACCCCGATTCCGACGATGCGACGACACCCCTCGCCTATTCTGACCGACGCGCAACGATATTCAACACCGATAGCCTCGGTCGCTTCTCCCTCCGGCCACTCACCGAAGAAAATCCAGCGAACCACCTCACACGTTTTTCCTGGCTAACCCTCTCGATTTTTCCGTACTCTCAGATACCCTCGAAAACCCTAAAGGTTTGGAGAGCAAAAGTTGTTTCCAAGGAAGGAGGAGAGTTGTATATGGGAATATAAAAGGTCTTTGACTTTTCCATTAAGGTAGAAATTTCCTTGCTAGAAATCATACCTTTTCCAGCGACAATAAATGCAGCATAATATCTTTTCGTTTTGGCAGCAAAAATAAAAATCTTAGCATAAAATCTAAAATAAATAAAACAAAAATTCGAATCCTTACATTTAGAGTATATGGTAAACGTCCACGATTACCCGTTAGGATTGCACCGTAGGAAAAACGAAACGAAATGATAGGTCCTATCATTGCATTGCGTGTGATTGTCGCATAACCCCAATAGGGGGTCACTTACTGAGTATTCTAGAAATACTCAAGCCTCGTGCTACTTTACTTTTGCAGATAAGGGCAAGGCACCCATGTGACAACGACGGCGGAATTGTACACCTCGGGACCGTGGCACATGCATAGGGTAGTTGTTTGTTTATTCCATTTCGTAGTCTAGTCTGAATTCGGTTTGCATCATTAGTATAGGTTAGTATAGGTTGAAATATATTTGCATAATAAACTATAGGGTAGAATAAAACATTCATTTTGGTTTTGTTACTTTTCCTTTATTTCAATAATGTTCTTTTCTTTTTCCTTGTAATCGTTTTCTCTATCACGAGGTAATAAAAGGCGAGAGTAAGTCGCATTTATGAATAGGGCCCATTTAATGTATATTCCACATTTAAAGGTATAGTAATGACCTTAGATTAAATAGGTAAAATATTAGGGTCGTTATAATAAACCTAGTTGAGAAACATCCAACGAAACCCTAAGAGAGATCGTAAAGAAGAAAATTTCTAAAAGAAACGAAGTGATGAATGAAGGAAACCTGGAGCAAGATTCGACCAAATGAGTTTCTGACAAAACTTTAATATCAGCAACAAAAGACTAGTAGCCATGAAAAGGGAAGGAGCCTACTGAATTTCTCATGGCTTTCAATAATGGTTGGCTTTTGGTGCTTTCGGTACTTTTGCACTTCCGGACCAATACCCACAAATCTATTGTAGAAGGCTATAACAATAAGAAAAGATACTAGGTCAATAAGATAAGATGAAACTGAAATGAGAAAGAATAGTGGAGATTTGAGATAGATACAATCCAGGGGCTTGTTGAGAATAACAAAAAGAAAACAGAGGAGTGGGAGTGAGAGTGTGAGTGGGTTGTGTGCAAATCGAAAAGTAAAAGTAGTGATGCATGTTTTTTTTCTTAATTTTTAATAGCTCTTTTTTAAAAATGCTATAACCAAATGCTATAAATGAAGCAATTGTTGTAGTACTTATTCCTCGGTTGTAAGAGTGAAGATTATTCCCATAGACCAACACCAGCCATTCTAACATGTTTTATCCTAACTTACATGCATTCTAAGAAAAATTTGAAGAGATCACCCAACATAGAATTGTTACAAGCAAAACACACTTACCATTGGAATGGACAGTAACATTTAATTTTTTAAGCTTTTCATTACCATCCTATCCTCAAGATTATTTTCATCCGGACATAGTCTTGATTCATTCATTTACTCTGTTACTAGGATGTCACAATCTTTAATAGTTGTAATTTATATAACCATACATACTACTCTGGTCGAGGTAGTTAAGGTCATGCCATGAAAAGATTAGTTACATTACATTGGGATTTGAAGCTATCATAATTGACCTACTTTCCAATGAAGATATAAAAGTTATTGAGTCACCATATATGTCAAACAAAATGTGTATATAAATACCGGCTCTACAATGGCAAATGAGCAAACCAACTCTACATTCAAACACATAAATTTAGTATATTATAACACTGATAGTTTAGGAGATGGCGAACTTCACTTGCTCCCTCTTTGTTCTTGTTCTGGTTCTCTCAGGTACGTATGGTTGTTTAGATGCCTTTTTATGTTTTGTGTTGTAAGCTTGGATGGGTGTTAGACTGTGTATAACTTTGAAATTTTGTGCAGCTGGTTGGATGGTGCCTCTAGCAACCCACGCAAAACAATGTGATGTGAAGATGTTCGAATATGCATGCGACACCACTGGATGTCACTAAAAGTGCCTAGAGGTTTACCCAAATTCAACATCTCAATGTGTTGAAACTCCTAAATTTTCCACCAACTTCGCTTGCCATTGTTTCTTCCCTTGTGAATAAAATTGAGTTTTGACGTGATGCCCTTCTTTTCCTTGTACTAATCCACGTATTGTAATGCTTTAATTCCCCACATTTCCTAAATAAAATGGCCAGGTGACTTTGCTGTTATTCAACTTGTCATTATGGTTGCAAGTGAAAATTGTGTATAAAATAAGATGAAAAGCAACTACCCTAACACCGGCTCTATGGTCTTCGTGCACTGTCGTTTGTATAATGATGTCTTGCTTTTACCTGAAACATAAAAATAGCACATGACTTATACTTTAAGAAATACTTAGTAAGTTATTTCACTATTAGAGTCGTGAAATGCAAATATATGCAACATATTTATTAATTAAAAAAGTTATTATATTATTATTAATAAATATTTTAAATTATTAAATAACTTTTTTATTGAACCAATTCACATCGTTATCCATATAGTAAATATATAAAATAGCTATTAATATGACAAATAATGATATTGACATAATAACCCTAATGACGGTCGATCCAAGAACCAAAAAAAAATTGTAAGTTATCATAGGAAATGGAAAAATTTTCTTGCTCCCTATTCTTCATTGGTTTCCTCCTTTTCTCAGGTTTGTTTTTTAGATTTAGAAACATCTTATAAACTTTCAAGGATTTCGTACATTTTTGTTTAATAACTATTAGATTTTTGACAGCTGCATGCATGTTGTCCGTTAATTCAATTCAATGTAAAGAGAAGTTGTAGGAAGGATGCGTACCTAATGATTGTAGCAAGAGATGTTCACAGAGGTTTCCCCAATCAACTTCTGAATGTGTTCCAATTGGACAAATCCTATTTAACTATATTTGCTATTGTTTTCATGATGGCTAGAGGGTAATCAATTCTGGTTTCTATCACAGTCTCCATTAAATAAAACGGTTGAATGTCTCATTTTTGCTTTTGTTTTTGCTTACATGATTGCTAGAGAGTGATCAATTATGGTTTTTACCCGTCTCTATTAAATAAAATGGTTGGATGCCTCTATGGATTCAACTTTTTTTTTAGCATAATTCTCCATTTCATTCCTTTCTCGCCCGTCTTAATTTAAACTTTCATTGTCTTTGGACGCTAACTTGACCTATAATATAATGTGTTATAATAAACCCAACACCTATTAGAAAAATTGTAAGTAGAGAAAGAGAACATATATATTCCGTCTAGATGTTTTTTAACCGTTAAACTGCTAATCTAAATATAACTTAATTTATAAGCTACCAAATTGTCAGTCTTACAAGATTGGCATTTCATAACTTGTAACATCATTAGTGAAAGATGAAATATAGTATTTTTGTTATAAAGGAATATGTCAGAATCTTTAAAAGTTGTAATTTATATAACAATACATACTACTTTAGTCGAGGTAGTTAAGGTCATTCCATGAAAAGATTAGTTACATTCAATTGGGGTTTGAAGTTACGTACCATAATTGGCTACTTTCCAATGAAGATATAAAACTTATTGAGTCACCATATTTGTCAAATAAAATGTGTATAAATACTGGCTCTACAAAATCTAATGAATCTAAAAAACCAACCATAAGCTCCGTCCCAAATTTAGATATGATCTCTAAAAGATTTACAACTCATCACATTCAACAGCTAACATTTGAAGATTAAGTCGACAATCCATAAATGTGTAAGCATCTCCGACAAGAACTCTAGAAAGTTGGAGATTTTAAATTCAGAGTGGTTCTCAATGTTTCAAAGTTAGCTCAAGCTCCCTCTATAAATTATGAAGTTTGAGGGAATCATTTGGAGAAAGAAACAAGAGTTGGCCAACCTCCAATCACAAGTCATAAAAGTTTAGATTTTGGGTCTCTTCCTCTTGAATTTCTTCCAACTTCGAGAGTTACATTGGATTATTTCCCTTCAAACTTATTCCTACATCTTCTAAATAAGACTAACCACAACCTTGTGAAAGAAACAAGTGTTGAAAATTTCTAAATCTCAAAAAGGAGCTCAAGAAAAACCATGAAGTTACAATCTAAGATTTACGCGAGTTTGTCATATCTAACCTATCCCATTTAATTCTTGCACTTTCAAGGAGGATTGTGTTGGCTTTTTGGCCCTCCATCTCACTTTAATTAATTTCAATCAATTAATTGATGTTTTGATGATAACAAACCTACTTTTTAATTATTAACTATTTTCAGTATTTTGAACTGTCCACAGTATAAGGTCGGGAATAACAATTTCAACGACTTTTCAATTACTCAAATCAGAGCTAAAACGAAGAAATTACAGTCAAAACAACATACCCGACGTGATGATGTGGCAGCAAAATCAAAATGATGGACAAATCAAAATATATCAAAATATGACATTTATGATTTTGGGAGAGTAACAAATGGTGGAGTTTTTCTTATTATTATATTTTTAAATAAAGTTATTTTTACAAAATATAAATTAGAATCTAACCGTTACTCACATCGATTTTTATTACTACTATATCATATTATTATATTATTATATTATTATATTTTAAAATTTTGGTAGTTACTCACATCGTTTTTATTATTATTATATTATTATATTTATAATAAATTTTGAATTTCATTTGACCGTTACTCATATAACTTTTTATTATTATTATATTATATTACTATTATATTAAAATTTTGAAATAAATGAATTTAGAAAATTTTCTTATTTATTTACTTTTAATCTCCACCTTCCATTATTCCTAACACAATACAATGGTCAATATTCAATCCTACATTTTGCCACTTTTCTCCTCTATATAAACTCATCTTTCCCACATTTTAAAATACACAACTTACATACATTCTCCAATCCTCATTTGTTCAAAGTCTCCATTGTTTGTTGCTCTCTCCAAGCTTACAAGTTTATTTCTTTTCATCTTATTCTTGAGAGGGATTATTATTGTATTGTGAGGAAATAGTTGTGAGTATCCCAAATTGTAAATCTACTCTTTGAGAGAGTAGTGGTGTGTTATTATCAAACTCAAATACTTGTATCGGTTTGATCCTGCGCCGTGGAAAGGATTGAGTTTGCTCTTGAACTCGTAAAAAGAGCGGTGTAGCGGTTTGGCTCAGATCTGTGGAAAGAGTCAAGAAAGTTCTTTATTCAAATTCCCAAGAGGCGCTTGGGGAGTGGAGTAGGTCGAGTTTGACCGAACCACTATAAAACTACGGTGTCATTTTCTCTAACTCTTTTCTATTTAATTTCAAAATTATTATTGTGATTTATTGCATGTTCTACTTGATTATTGTTTTGACTTGAATTACTTTGTTATAGTAATTATCATCTTCTACTTATTTGTAAAAAGTTTCATCATTAGAAAAATTAATCACGTTTAAACACTTTTATCGTTAAAACCCTATTCACCCCCCTCTAGGGTCGCCATACCGATCCAACAGATTCTTGTGAAGACCACGGTAACGACCCGAAATTTTCTGCTTAATTTAAGGTCGCTACTGTATACGTACCATAAATATTGAATGCGAAAGACTTCATTTAAATTCCATAAAACATAACCTTTATCTTAAAGCACAGCCATGGACTTATGTATTTCGAAAACATCTTTAAAACGATACAACAAAAGACCCGAAATAAAATAAATAAGCGTTTAAGTTTAAAGCATCCTATTCTAGCCTAAGTCTAAGAAAATAAATACCACTATCCTATGCATGTGCCATGGTCTCGAGTTGCGATGCCGTCGTCAGCCATACAGGAATGCCTTGCCTTAACCTGAAGAAGTAGTAGCACATGACTTGAGTATTTAAAGAAATACTCAGTAAGTGACCCCACTATTGAGTTTAAATGCAACAATCACATGCAAATGAGATGATGAGACCAATCTTTCAATCTGTCTTCCTACAGTGCTGTTCTAACCAGTAAATTTGGACGTGTACCATATACTCTACACACAGCCCATACGTGCGAGTATGGGCTCACCAGCCAGTTCGCACACTGCTGGTCCACTTTCCTTGTCGGGCGAGCATACTCTGGGAGCTTCTTAGGCCTGACACCCGTTAGAACTAGTAACCGTCACGGCAGCGCTATGCAAAACATAACGATCGTTGTCCTACCATTGGATATATCGTATCATAAACATTGAGTATCGTAAACACTTCGTGGTCATATTGTTCCCTAACTTATCATAGCCTTAACGTTCTTATACCTATCACAGTCATATCATTACGTGAACGTACCTTAGTCATATCATCATAGGAACGTATCCTAACGCTATCGTTCTATCAATCTATCACAAACCTATCCCTTTCTACCCATATCCTAACCATATTCTTTCAACAATCTCTTCTATCCATAGCACTCCGGTATGTAACCTAACCTTAACGTTTCATGAATAAATCTTACTACTATCATTACATTTTGTTTTGTGCATCCTTCTCGTATCATATCTCAAACAAATCCTTGAACACATCGTACCACAATTATTATCATACAATTCACATATTATAATATAAGCATAAACATAATATAAGCATACCCATTCACAGATAATTCACACATATCAGTATATATGACTCGTGCAGAACCACAGACACGTGTCAACATCAAATATAACCATGTCGATTGTAAGGCTACTTACCTGGCTAGCTTAAGTCATTGTCATGAATATATCTTTAATGACAGTTCGATTCCGTCCTTTGAAATCCGAGTCAACCTATGTGAGCCCATGACATCAGTTTCAAGTTTGAACTCTACAAAATTATTTCTCTAATTTACATTGATCCATGGTTAAAAGTCTTGAAATGTTATATATCTATAATTATATTTTTTTATTAAAAATCTTATTTTCCATGGTTACTGTTGTATACAAAAAAAAAAAAAAAGTAGATAGAACTATTTCAAGTTATTCTGGTCTCTACTACTCTCTGTATTTCTCTCGATTTACCCTATGTATTTACCTTTCTCTCTCTATTCAGTTTGTAGTTTTTAATTCCTTATTTTTTTTTGTATCCGTTATCTTTTAATTCCGTTCTCATGCATTCCAAATTTCTAGTGGAGCTGTGTTTCCAAACCTTTTCTTATCTCAGTGTTTCCTGTTCACAAATTTTCTTGGTCATTCTATTTTTAATCTATTAATTTGGCTACTAATCTAATATTATTAATGTGATGTGATTTACTAGCATTTGTATAAATGACTGACATTTAGTTTTTAACTCAAAGCTAAACCATTGTAATAATTCAATGAAGATCTAACTATAATTGGCGGTCATTTCTAAAAAAAATAGGATAAAAGAAAATGAAGATTTAATATATACTTGATTTAATATATACCTTATTGATCATATCTATCTTCACGTAAATCTCCGGTGAATCTCAACTAGGTAAAGGTCATTCTCATTTTTTTTTCCTCAAGTAAATCTCACAATTATTGTTTTTCTATTTCTTTTTTGTAGTACCTATTACTTTATGGTGTAAGGACCAAATGAAGAGAGATAATTGTGGGAAGGGATGAGAGGTTAGTGGAGAGAGGTGGGGAAAGGTTGTTTTAGTACTGAAATTGGATGGGTACTATGATCATTGGGCAATGCTCATGTAAATCTTTTTTAGTACTGGATTTGGGGGAGAATGGGATTCCGGCAGCAATAGGACACATCGTTTTAACAGAAACCCAGAAGAAGCAAATTGAAGATCATAAATTGAAAGATTTGAAAGCAAAGAATTATCTATTTCAAGCATTAGATCGTTCGATCTTGGAGACAACCCTCAACAAGGATACAACAAAAAAAAACATATGGGATTCTATGAAGTAGAAATATCAAGGTTCGACACGGGTAAAGCGTGCACATTTGCAATCTCTTCGGAAGGAGTTTGAAATGCTACACATGAAGGTAGGAGAATCTGTGAATGAGTATTTTCCTCGGACCCTTGGCATAGCCAACAAGATGAAACTAAATGGTGAGAACAAACAAGATGTTGAAGTAGTCGGAAAGATTCTGAGATCTATGACCCCCAAGTTTGATTATATTGTGTGTTCCATTGAGGCGTCCAAGGATACAACCATCTTAACCATTAATGAGTTGCAAAGCAGCCTGCTTGAACATGAACAACGCATGAGTTCTCATGTTGAAGAAGACCACGCTTTGAATATCACTCATGGTGAACAATCTAGAGGAAGGGGTCAAGGCTCTGGAAGTTTTAGAGGCAGAGGAAGGGGACGAGGCAGATAAACCTTCAACAGGCCACAGTGGAGTGCTATAATTGTCACAAGCTAAGATATTTTCAATGGGAATCTCAAAGCAAGGAGAAAGAGGCAAACTATGCAGAAACTCAAGAAGAGATGTTGTTGACGGCTTACGTGAATATGAATAAGGTCAATAGAGAAAATATGCGGTTCATTGACTCGGGATGTAGCAATCATATGTGTGGGAAGAAGGAATATTTTTTCAGATTTTGATGGAAGTTTAAAGATTGCTTGAAGTTGGGCAACAACTCAAGCATGGTTGTAACAGGAAAGAGTAATGTACGGCTGCAAGTTAATGGAATCATACCTATGTACCAGAGGTGAAGAACAATTTGTTGAGTATTGGGAAATTGCAATCAAAGGGGCTTACCATTTTGTTTCAAAATGGAACGTGTGAGGTGTTTCATCCTGAGAGGCTTAATCATAGAGACAAGGATGCCTTTGAATCGAATGTTCGTACTGCATGCTATATCTCAGCCTGTAGCATCCACTTATTTCAATACAATCATAAAATATATTGAACAACTTTGACACTTTAGATATGGAAGACTCTTGAGCAAAAGAAGATGGTGGATGGTTTACCACAGCTCAAATCTCCTCTCGAGTAAAAATTGTGTAGTGGTTAAACAATCATCAATTTTTTTTGTCCACAAAAAAAAAAAAAAAAAAAGCATGTTTTGAAATATAATTGAGAGGAGAGAAGTTCAAATTCTGCTCTTTCTCACTTCATGGTTCTTAATCATCTCCCTTTCAGCATTTTTTTTTATTTGAGAAATTTTATTGGGTTGGAATTTACCGTTGGAATTCGATTAGCTATAAAATTAAATAAATTTTAACTAATTCCTCTAAGGTTATTACTATTATTATTATTTTATAATAATAGTAAACGGAATATAACTCAATAGTAATTAAAATGTTAAATTAGGTCGGAGATTCTGTTTCATCCACTGATCTATATTTTAATTTAGGTTTATTTTTTTAATAAGAAAAGAATTCCATAACTCAATTAGACATAAATATTTCTAAGAAATTCTCGTCATATACTAAACCCAATCTAACTTTAAGTAGAATATTAACCTAGGATAGGGAGAAAGATGATGCAATAAATCTACTTAAAGAAATTCTCGTCATTTTATCAATCTCGTCATTCTCGTCATCTTTATCAATCTCTTCTGCATTTTAGAATACATCAAATTCTCGACATAAATATTAACTTTAAGTAGCATTTCATTTACCGAAAACTTTAAGTAGAATATTAACCTTATTTATTTATTTTCAAATATTTAATTAAACCACTACATTTTAATATATATTTAAAAAAGTGGTGGAAGAATAAATAAAATAAAATTAAACTAAATAAAGCAATAAATATATATGGACATGGCAAGTAAAAATATATCTTTTAAAATTAACCATAATCTGGGTAGATTAAGTTCTATTAATCCTAAAAAAATTTATAAACTAGCTAAATCTAGAAAATTTTCATTTATTTGAACCTAATCCAAACAAAAATCTCTCAATTATACATGGAAAGCCGGAACAAATTCATTCCAGTTGAATTTACAAGCCTGATGCATGACATAATTAGTTCATAATTCATCGTTTTCCCCATCACATTCCATATTACGTTTTCCATCTCTATATAAATCCTTCCCTTATTTTCAATCTTCATCTCATCTCTCATCGGAATTATGTGGACCCAAACCCTTCCGATCATGGCCGCTTTCATGTTCCTCCTCGCCCTAACCAACGCTCAAAACGCCCCCGGTGACTATCTCGCGCTTCACAACCGTGCTCGTGTCCAGGTCGGCGTCGGCCCCATGCAATGGAGCAATACCGTGGCCGCGTACGCTCAAGCCTATGCAGAAAAAAGAAAGGGTGACTGCGCGATGATTCACTCAATTGGGCCGTACGGGGAAAACATAGCCGCTGGGTACTACCCTGAGTTCACCGGGGCGGATGCGGTGAAGCTGTGGGCGAACGAGAAGCCGTTGTATGATCATGCGTCGAATAAATGCGTGGGTGGTGAATGTGGGCACTACACTCAGATGGTGTGGCGAAGCTCGGTCCGACTTGGATGTGCTAGAGTGCCCTGTAAGGCTAATTCTCAGTTTGTTGTTTGCAATTACGATCCTCCTGGCAACTATATTGGGGAAAAGCCTTATGATTCTTTGGTGGTTTGAAGAGATTTGGTTTTAAAATTTTTATGAATTGTAATAAAGTTTGTGAGAGAATGATGAATTTATGAATTGCAATAAAGCTATGGTATTGTCTATAATAGTATATTATATTGTCTTGTTTGAGTTAACTCTTGTGACTTTGTTTTAACCTCCTTGAGTTAACTCTTGTGACTTTGTTTTGACCTCCTCGCTTATAAACCCCATGATCATAGAGTCTCCCCTCTAATTAAGTACACCACAGAGCCACCCCTGAAGCCCGTAGATTTCTAGAACAACCTTCCCTTAATCGAGGCTCGACTACTTTCTTTGGAGCCTTTGAACAAAATACACCCTTTGTTCACACTTTTGACTACAATTTTGAGGCTAACAATTTCTTTGTTCAACATAGCTAAGTTAAGTTCATGGTCTGATAACCATGTTAAGAATCACGAATCTCTACAATGGTATATGATATTTGTCCACTTTGAACATGAGAAAATCTTATAGGTTTGCTTCGGGCTCCCAAAGATGTATTCTTTACTTATAAATCTACGATCATTTTCGAACAATCTTCAATACTGAGAACACCAGCCACCAGCCAATTCCTGTTCCAAGTCACCCTGAAGAAATGCCCTCGGCAGAGATGCGAAAAACCAGTCCACG
Organism: Cucurbita pepo subsp. pepo; assembly: GCF_057944985.1. Classification (NCBI taxonomy): domain Eukaryota; kingdom Viridiplantae; phylum Streptophyta; class Magnoliopsida; order Cucurbitales; family Cucurbitaceae; genus Cucurbita; species Cucurbita pepo. Next base: position 13,995,608 of record NC_141798.1, read on the forward strand.
ATATTTTTGACCTCCAAATCGAGAGATGCACGGCGACGTTTAACTCCGCTGCACTATAAGACCCACACCGGAGACAAAGGCCCACTGTCGCAACCTGAACTTTGAAAAAAAAACATACATATTCCTAAACTTTGAAAAGAGTAGGATAAGAAAATGTTTAACAATTTGTTATTTTAAAGGTGTCTAATAAGTCTCCAAATTTTAAAAAATTAACTTTTTTAATATAAAAATTTAACCTATTCAACTACTATTTTAAAAATGATGAATTTATGGGTTAGAATGGAAAGTTTAATGGATCAAGTCAGACTAACCATAGTGCAACTAAGTGAGTCAATTGGGTTAGCCACTAGCCGACTCTACCACACTCTACCACTAAGTGAGTCAATCCTCTAGAATAGAAAGTTGATTTTCTATTCTTCTTAAAATTCTCTGTTCTATAATCAATCATAACAATTTTGGGTTAAATTAATTCATTTCATTTACTCAAAATTTTAAGTAAAATATTAACATTATTTATTTATTTTTAAACATTTAGTTAATAAAACAATAAATATATACCTGCATACCTAAATGGTGAGTAAAAATGTATCTTAAATTTTAAGATTAACCTCTATGTGGATTAAGTTTCATTAATCTTAAAAAAAATTTATGCTAAATTTAGAAAATTTTCATTCATTGGAACCTAATTCAAACAAAAATCTAGCCTAAGCATGGAAGCCCAAATGCATTGTTGAATTTCAGAGCATGGCATAATTAATTCATAATTCATTGTTTTCCCATCCCATTCCATATTAAGTTTTCCATCTCTATATAAATCCTTCCCTTATTCTCAATTTTCATCTCATCTCTCATCGAAATTATGTGGACTCAAACCCCTCCGATCATGGCTTCTTTCATTGCCACTTTCATGTTCCTCCTTGCCCTAACCAATGCTCAAAACGCCCCCCCGTGACTACCTCGCGCTTCACAACCGCGCTCGAGCCCAGGTCGGCGTCGGCCCCATGCAATGGAGCAACACCGTGGCCGCGTACGCTCAAGCCTATGCGGAAAAAAGAAAGGGTGACATTTTAAATGTCTTAGCTTGTGACAATTATAGCACTCCACTGTGGCCTGTTGAAGGTTTGTCTGCCTCGTCCCCTTCCTCTGCCTCTAAAACTTCCAGAACCTTGACCCCTTCCTCTAGATTGTTCACCATGAGTGATATTCAAAGCGTGGTCTTCTTCAACATGAGAACTCATGCGTTGTTCATGTTCAAGCAGGCTGCTTTGCAACTCATTAATGGTTAAGATGGTTGTATCCTTGGACGCCTCAATGGAACACACAATATAATCAAACTTGGGGGTCATAGATGTCAGAATCTTTCTGACTACTTCAACATCTTGTTTGTACTCACCATTTAGTTTCATCTTGTTGGCTATGCCAAGGGTCTGAGGAAAATACTCATTCACAGATTCTCCCTTCATGTGCAGCATTTCAAACTCCTTCCGAAGAGATTGCAAATGTGCACGCTTTACCCGTGTCGAACCTTGATATTTCTACTTCATAGAATCCCATATGTTTTTTTTGCTGTATCCTTGTTGAGGGTTGTCTCCAAGATCGAACGATCTAATACTTGAAATAGATAATTCTTTGCTTTCAAATCTTTCAATTTATGATCTTCAATTTGCTTCTTCTGGGTATTTGTTAAAACGATGTGTCCTATTGCTGCGGGAATCCATTCTCCCCCAAACCCAGTACTAAAAAAGATTTCCATGAGCATTGCCGAATGATCATAGTACCCATCCAATTTCACTACTAAAACAACCTTTCCCCACCTCTCTCCTCTAACCTCTCATCCCTTCCCACAATTATCTCTCTTCATTCCGTCCTTACACCAGAAAGTAATAGGTACGGCAAAAAAGAGGGTGTGCTCTCATTGTTCAAGTTTACAAAATGGTAGACATATTGAATCGGTTGTGAAAGTCATTCTCACCTATACAAATCAAATACAAGTTTCCCGTAAGGAATAGTTCATAACTCACTCAAGATTAAAATCGCGTCACATATTATCATCCCATAGAATACTAATCTTCTCAATCAACACATTTAGAAGTAGAGATTAAATATTTCGTAATTCAATCTTAAATATTTTGTGCTTTTCAAAGCTAATATTCTAATCGCAAATATAAAATAGATATTTTGTGCTTTCGGCTTCCCCTTAAGGTTTTCCACATCTTGGCTAACACACGGTTCAGTGTTTGGGTCTGATATCATTTGTAATAGTCCAATCCCACAACTAGCCGATATTGTCCAGTTGGCTCGTTATGTATCATAGTCAACCTCACAGTTTTAAAATGTGTCTACTATGAAGAGGGAGAAGTTTTCACATGCCTATAAGGAAGGCTTAGTTTCCCTCTCCAACTAATGTGACTATATTGCACCAAATATTGAGGTCATTGAAGGCAAAATTTAGATGAACCAACTCCATTATATAACTTCTCTCAAATGACACCTCAACTCAAAGAATTATGTCAAATCAACACATAGTGAAGGACAAAATAGAAATTTAATACAAATTTAACCGCAAAATAGATAGGTAAGAATTGTCCCTTTGGAGCCCCTCTTATTTTGTAACATAGATTTAATAGTTGGAGAACCATCTACCCATTTTCCACCTTAATATATTACTACACGGTCAAATCTCCATTAGTAAGAATATATATATATATATATATATATTGTAACGACCCAAAATTTTCTACTTAATTTAAGGTCGCTACTGTATACATACCATAAACATTCAATGCGGAAGACTTCATTTAAATTCCATAAAACATAACCTTTAACTTAAAACACAGTCATGGACTTACGTGTTTCAAAAACATCTTTAAAACGGCACAACAACAGACCCAAAATAAAATAAATAAGCGTTTAAGTTTAAAACATATTATTCTATCCTAAGTCTAAGAAATAAATACCACTATCCTATGCATGTGCCATGATCTCGAGTTGTGATGCCGTCGTCAACCGTACAGGAATGCCTTGCTTTAACCTGAAAAATGTAGTAGCACATGGCTTGAGTATTTAAAGAAATACTCAACAAGTGACCCCACTATTGGGGTTAAATGCAACAATCACATGCAATGAAATGATGGGACCTATCTTTCGTTTCGTTTCGTTTCCCCTACGGTGCAATCCTAACAGGTAATCGTGGATGTGTACCATATACTCTACACGCAGCCCATACGTGCGAGTATGGGCTCACCAGCTAGTTCGCACACCGCTGGGCCACTGTCCCTAGCCGGTGGGCATACTCTGGGAGGCCCTTATACCGAGACCCGTTAAAACTAGAACCGTCACGGCAGCGCTATGCAAGGCATAACGATCGTTGTCCTGCCATTGGATGTACGCGTCCGTACCCTCGTGATGGGATAGGAGTATCCCCCCAAATGCATGAACACCCAATATGCATGAGGTCCCACTAGTCCTACAGTTAACATTAACGAACATTACCCCGTGTCACGTTTTCATGCTTACATGTCATTCTCATTCTCATTTCGTTACATATCATACATATTCCTAGCGGGATTATGTTTCATGCAATTTACCGTATTTCATGTCATACAATTCATACAGTTTAATTCACATATTCCATACAAACGTGCCATAATCATTCAAGGACCTTATATCGTTACATGCATTACACATCACATCAGACTAAAAGCATACATGCATACATTCAGGTTCACCTAACTACGTACTTAAGCACAATAATCTAGCATACAATGTATCATATCATAAACAAGTCATAACGTAAACACTTCATAGTCGTATCGTTCTCTAACTTACCATAGCCTTAACGTTCTTATACCTATCACAGACATATCATTACGTAACGTACTTTAACGCTATCGTTCTATCAATCTATCACAAACCTATCCCTTTCTACCCATAACCTAACCGTATTCTTTCATCAATCTCTCCTATCCATAGCACTCCGGTATGTAACCTAACCTTAACGTTTCATGAACGTATCTTACTCCTATCGTTACATTTCGTTTTGTGCATCCTTGTCGTATCCTATCTCAAACATCTCCTTGAGCACATCGTACCATAATTATTATCATACAATCCACATATTATAACATAACATAACATATAAGAAGCATATTGATCCACAGACAATTCACACATATCAATATATATGACACGTGTAGAACCACAGGGCACGTGTCAACATCAAATATAATCATGCCGATAGTAAGATCACTTACCTGGCTAGCTTAAATCGTTGTCACGAATATATCTTTAATGAAAGTTCGATTCCGTCTTTTGAAATCCGGGTCAACCTATATGAGCCCATGACATTAGTTTCGGGTTTGAATTCTACAACATTATTTCTCTAATTTACATTTGTCCATTGTTAGAAGTCTTGAAATTTTATATATCTATAATTATATTTATATTAAAAATCTCATTTTTCATGGTTACTGTTTGTATAAAAAGTAGATACAGCTAAGTTATTCTAAGCTTTACTATTATCTATTTACCTTTCCCTCCTTAGTTTGTGGTTTTTAATTCCCTAATCTCTTTTTTTTATCTGTTGCCTTTTAATTCTGTTCTATTCCAAATTTACGGTGGATCTCTATTTCCAAATCTTTCCAGTGTTTCTTATTTCCTTATCTCAGTTTCCTATTCAGAAGTTTTCTTGGCCATTCTATCTTTAATCTATTCATTTGGCTACTGATAAAAATTTAATCTAATATTACTAATCTGATCTAATTTACTAGGATCGTACAAATGATTGACATTTAGTTTCTAACTCAAAGCCAGACCATTGTAATAATTCAATGAAGATCTAACTATAATTTGTTGTTGTGATTTCTAAAAAAAACAGGATAAAAGAAAATGAAGATTTAATATATACCTTATTGATCAGATCTATCTTCACGTAAATCTCCGTTGAATCTCAGCTGTGTAATCTTCACGTAAATCTCCGTTGAATCTCAGCTGTGTAAAGGTCATTCTCATTCTTTTTTTTTTTCTCCTATTTTTCTGTTTCTTTTTTGCAGTAACGTTACTTTCGTGCGTAAGGATGAGTTGATGAGAGATAATTGTGGGAAGGGATGAGAGGTTAGTGGAGAGAAGTGGGGAAATGTTGTTTTTATTTATTTATTTATTTATTATTATTATTTTAACTACCTTTTTATAACTATTTTTATTTATTTATTTCTTATTTTTTTATTTTTTTTTTGCTATTACATATTTATATATATATATATATATATATATTTTACTATATGGATAACTACGTGAATTCGATAAATATGTTGCATACATTTAGACTCTAATAGTAGAGTCACTAAAGGAATATTTCTTAAAGTACTCAAGTCAGGTGTTATTTTTACGTTTCAGGTAAAAGAAAGACATCCTTATACAGATAACAGAGGCGATGCATCAAGACCGTGGAGCTGGTGTTAGGGTAGTTGCTTTTCATCTTATTTTATACACAATTTTCACTTGCAACCATAATGACAAATTGAATAATAGCAAAGTCACCTGACCATTTTATTTAGGAAACGTGTGGACTTAGGGCACTACAATACGTGGATTAGTACCAGGAAAAGAAGAGCATCACATCAAAACTCATTTTTCTTCACAAGGGAAGAAACAATGGCAAGCGAAGTTGGTGGGAAATTCAGGAGTTTCAACACATTGAGATGTTGAATTTGGGTAAACTTCTAGGCACTTTTGGTGACATCCAGTGATGTCGCATGCATATTCGAACATCTTCACATCACATTGCTTTGCGTGGGTTGCTAGAGGCACCATTCAACCAGCTACACAAATTTTCAAAGTTATACATGCTTTAATACCCATCCAGGCTTACAACACAAAACTTAAAGGCATCTAAACAACCATACGTACCTGAGAGAACCAGGACAAGAACGAAGAGGGAGCAAGAGAAGTTCGCCATCTCCTAAAATACCAGTGTTATAATATACTAAAGTTTATGGTTTGAATGTAGAGTTGGTTTGCTCATGTGTCATTGTAGAGTGTATTTATATACACATTTTGTTTGACAAATATGGTGACTCAGTAACTTTTATATCTCCATTGGAAAGTATTTATATACACATTTTGTTTGACAAATATGGTGACTCAGTAACTTTTATATCTCCATTGGAAAGTAGGGCAATTATGGTAGCTTCAAACTCCTATGGAATGTAACTAATCTTTTCATGGCATGACCTTAACTACCTAGACCTGAGTAGTATGTATGGTCCTATAAACTACAACTATTAAAGATTGTGACACTTGAATAAAGGAGTAAATGAATGAATGGAGACTATGTCTAGATGAAAATAATCTTGAGGATAGGATGTTAAAAAAAGCTTAAAAAAATTAAAAGTTATTATCTATTCAAAGGTTAGTGTGTTTTGCTTGTAATAATTGTACGTAGGGTGACCTCCTAAGAATTTCCTTAGAATGCATGTAAGTTAGGACAGAACATATTGGAATGACTCGTGTTGATCTGTGGAAATAATATTCTCCCTTACAACCAAGGAATAAGTAACGTGACTATATCGCAGGAATATTCGGAAAGAGTCATCTCTATTGTATAAATTTTCTCGAATGCCACCTCAACTCAAAGAGTTGTGTCAAATCAACACAACCAAGGGCAAAATAGACATCAACACAACAAAAGAGCAAAATAGATATTTAATAAAAATTTAACCATAGATAGGTAAGAATTGTAACATTGTAGAACCATCCCTTTTTTACCTAAATATAGTTTAACTATTAAGACATATTATCCACCAAAAGATTAAATTTACATTCACTACTTATCTACTAGATCAGTATATATATATATGAATTCGTTCCCTACAAAAATAAATAATAAATAAATAATAATAAAAGTGATTTAATAATTTAAAATAGCTATTAATAATAAAATAATTTTTTTTATAATTTAGTAAAAAAAAAAAATAGAGTTTTGAGCCTCCCTATCCATTAAAAAAAATAAAAAAGACTTATTTAATTTTATTTTTTTTGTTTGAGTGCTGGTCTTATTTAAATCAAAAGTTCTTTTAAATTAAAAAAAATGTATTATTATGCCAAATGACCTTGGGATTGTTTCGAGAACTCTCGTATATTCCCTCCAATTATTTTTGTAAATAAAAAAAATATTTATTTCTATTAATAACTAATTTATGTTACTATAGGAATTGAATCCACCAACCTATCCACAAATAATTTCATTTATGATTAAAGATAAAGATTGATAGGAAGAGTTCAATCAAATTGTCAATTATTTACAATAATAACCATACGTTACATATTGTATTTCATAATAATGTTCCTTTCTAACAAAAATACTATATTTCATCTAATATTTTACTGATGATGTTACAAGTTATGAAACGTCAATCTTGTAAGACAAAGATTTGGTAGCTTATAAATTAAATTATATCGAAATTAGTAGTTTAATCGTTAAAAAACATCGTGACCGAATATACATATTCACTTTCTCTACTTGCAACTTTTCTAAAAGTAGCTGGATTTATTTTATTATAACACATTATATTAGTAGGTCAAGTTAGAAGGAATGAAATGGAGAATTATGCTAAAAAAGTTGTATCCATAGAGGCATCAAATCATTTTATTTAATGGAGACGGGTAAAAATCAGAATTGATCACTTTCTAGATATCATGGAAGCAACAACAAAAGCAAAAATAAAATAGTTACAGGGGATTGGTTGAATTCATAGAGACATTCAACCGTTTTATTTAATAGAGACCGTGATAAAAACGAGAATTAATCATCTTCTAGCAATCATGGAAACAATAGCAAATATAGTTAAATGGGATTTGTCCAATTGGAACACATTCAGATGTTGATTTGGGAAACTTTTGTAAACATCTCTCACTACAGTCTTTAGGTACGCATCCTTCGTACGACTTCTCTTCACATTGTATTGCATTGACCGACAACATGCATGCCGCTGTCAAAAATCAAATACTTATTAAAACGGAATTTTTGAAACTTCATAAGATTTTTCTAAATCTAAAAAACAAACCTGAGAAAATGAGGAAACCAATAAAGAATAGGGAGCAAGAAAACTTTGCCATTTCGTATAAAAAGCAATGATACGCTGAAACTGAAATTGATATGTGTAGGATACTTTCATTTTTAATCTAAGATTTATATAAAAATATTTGGTTTCAAATAAGGCAACACATTAAGTTAATTTGTCTTTTATTTGGAAAGTAGGCCAATTATGATAAGTTACAACTTTTTTTTCTGCCTTGGATGGAGATTCATTAAGTTTATTATGTCAATATCATTATTTGTTATATTAACAGCTATTTTATATATTTACTATATGGATAACGATGTGAATTCGTTCAATAAAAAAGTTATTTAATAATTTAAAATATTTAATAATAATATTATAATAACCTTTTTTAATTAATAAATATGTTGCCTATATTTGTATTTCACGACTGTGAAGTCGCTCACTAAGTATTTCTTAAAGTACTTAAGTCATGTGCTATGTCTACGTTTCAGATAAAAGCAAGACATCCTTTTACGGATAACGGAAGTGAGGCATGAAGACCATGGAGCCGGTGTTAGGGTAGTTGGTTTTCATCTTATTTTATACACACTATTTACTAGCAACCATAATGACAAATTGAATAACAGGAAAGTCACCGACCATTTTATTTAGGAAACGTGTGGACTTTTAGGGCATTACAATATGTGGATTAGTACAACGAAAAGAAGAGCATCACATCAAAACTCAATTTTCTTCACAAGGGAAGAAACAATGGCAAGCAAAGTTGGTGGGAAATTGAGGAGTTTCAACACATTGAGATGTTGAATTTGGGTAAACCTCTAGGTACTTTTGGTGACATCCAGTGGTGTCGCATGCATATTCGAACATCTTCACATCACACTGTTTTGCGTGGGTTGCTAGAGGCACCATCCAACCAGCTGCACAAATTTTCAAAGTTATACATGCTTTAATACCCATCCAGGCTTACTAAATTTATGTGTTTGAATGTAGAGTTGGTTTGCTCATTTGCCATTGTAGAGTCTGTATTTATATACACATTTTGTTTAACAAATATGGTGACTATAACTTTTATATCTTCATTGAAAAGTAGGCCAACTATGGTAGCTTCAAACCCGTGTGGAATTAACTAATCTTTTCATGGAATGACCTTAACTACCTCGAGCAGAGTCGTATGTATCGTTATATAAATTACAACTATTAAAGATTGTGACATCCGAGTAAATGAGTAAATGAATGAATCGAGACTATATCCGGATGAAAATAATCTTGTAGATAGGATGTTAAGAAAAGCTTAAAAAAATTAAAAGTTACTGTCCATTCTAGGGGACTATATGGGCTTAGGGGTATTCAGCACACCCCTAGGCTAGATACCATGTAGTCCCAGGTAGCTATGCAGAGGTAGCACTTCATAGAGAGATACCAACCATATTAGCTTGGCGTAAGAAACCTCTAGGCATTTAATGAAAGGACGACGAACCGGTGAAACCCAAGGGGCAAGCTCCAAGGGACTAAGATTAAAACCAAATGTCCTAAACACATAGAGCCAAACATCAAAACACAAAACACAGAGAAACCCTAAATGATAGAATAAAAAGAAAGACGTATCAATCCAAATGTTTAAGAAATGAGAAATAGATTTAGTGCTCGATAATTGTTTATTTTTTATACGATAAATGTAATAGCCCAAAATAATAATAATAATAATAATAATAACCATAATAATAATAACAATAAAATAATAAATAAACAAATAAAAATAATTATAAAAAATATATACGTCAAAATAATAATAATAATAATAATAATTCATAATTAAATAACTAAAAAGGATTACTTAAAAATAAAAATAAAAATAAAAATTACCCACCTCTCTCCACTAACCTCTCGTCCCAACACGGCATCCTCTTTCCTCAACCCACCATATCACAGTTCATCCAAAAATAAACAAAAAAAAATGTCACATTTGGGAAAAGGTAAAAACGTGTTTCAACAAGGATATGATGCAGATACACCGGAGAGATTTTGGTCTTTATTACCGTAAAACCATTTCCTTTTTCCTATAATTATGGTTATAAGAAATCAATTTAGGATCAAATCTTCTTTTATATTTTAACAGATAATGTAATAATCAGATCCCATCTTTAATTAATTAGATTTTTTTTTGTTAGCATTGGATTGGAAGTCATAGGAAATAAGGTTAGAATAAAAAAAATTGTAGTTGGCAGATCCCTAAATCCGTAACTAAAATTGACAAGAATATCTATTTACAGAAGTAAAATAAATATAGAATTAGAGGAATATCTTATTTACATAATTGAAAATGTATTTACAGAAGGAAAATAATTACATAGACCTAGAAGGAAAGATTTGTTGAACAGAATTTAAAAAATAAAACAATAAATATGAGAGGGCATCAAACTCCATCAAATTTTGTATAACAGGAAATATCAGAATTTTAACATGTAAATGAGAGAAATAACTTTATAGAGTTCAAACTTGAAACTGATGTCATGGGCTCACATATGTTGACTTGGATTTCAAAGGACGGAATCGAACTTTCATTAAGGATATATACGTGACAACGACTTAAGCTAACCAGGTAAGTGACTCACCCGTCGTAGGTTACGCGTCATTAAATTGTATGCTAGTTTAATGTGCTGAAGTACGAAATCATGTGAACGTGAATGTATGCTATGTATGCTGCTTAGTTTGATGTGATATGTTATGCATGTGACGATATGTGGTCCTTGGATTATTATGGCATGTTTGTATGAAATATTTGAATGTAAACAGCATGAATTGGTATGACATGAAATACGGTAAACTGCATGGAAACAAACCCCGTTAGGAATATGTATGATACGTAAAGAAATGAAAATGAGAATGACATGTAAGCATGAAACGTGACAGGGGGTTATGTTCATTAATGATAACTGTAGGACTAGTGGGGACCTCATACATATTGTGTGTTCATGCATTTGGGGGGATACCCTATTCCATCAAGAGAGTACGGACGCGTACATCCAATGGCAGGACAACGATCGTTATGCTTTGCATAGCGCTGCCGTGACGGTTCTAGTTTTAACGGGTCCCGGCATAAGGGGCTCCCAGAGTATGTCCACCGGATAAGGATAGTGGCCCAGTAGTGTGCGAACTAGCTGGTGAGCCCATACTCGCACGTATGGGCTGTGTTTAGAGTATATGGTAAACGTCCACGATTACCCGTTAGGATTGCACCGTAGGAAAAAAGAGACGAAACGAAATGATAGGTCCCATCATTGCATTGCATGTGATTGTCGCATAACCCCAATAGGGGGTCACTTACTGAGTATTCTAGAAATACTCAAGCCTCGTGCTACTTTACTTTTGCAGATAAGGGCAAGGCACCCATGTGACAACGACGGCGGCATTGTACACCTCGGGACCGTGGCACATGCATAGGGTAGTTGTTTGTTATTCCATTTCGTAGTCTAGTCTGAATTCGGTTGCATCATTAGTATAGGTTAGTATAGGTTGAAATATATTTGCATAATAAACCATAGGGTAGAATAAAACATTCATTTTGGTTTTGTTACTTTTCCTTTATTTCAATAATGTTCTTTTCTTTTTCCTTGTAATCGTTTTCTCTATCACGAGGTAATAAAAGGCGAGAGTAAGTCGCATTTATGAATAGAGCCCATTTAATGTCTATTCTGCATTTAAAGGTAGAGTAATGACCTTAGATTAAATAGGTAAAATATTAGGGTCGTTATAATAAACCTAATTGAGCAACATCCAACGAAACCCTAAGAGAGATCGTAAAGAAGAAAATTTCTAAAAGAAACGAAGTGATGAATGAAGGAAACCTGGTGCAAGATTCGACCAAATGAGTTTCTGACAAAACTTTAATATCAGCTACAAAAGACTAGTAGCCATGAAAAGGGAAGGAGCCTACTGAATTTCTCATGGCTTTCAATAATGGTTGGCTTTTGGTGCTTTCGGTACTTTTGCACTTCCGGACCAACACCCACAAATCTATTGTAGAAGGCTATAACAATAAGAAAAGATACTAGGTCAATAAGATAAGATGAAACTGAAATGAGAAAGAATAGTGGAGATTTGAGATAGATACAATCCAGGGGCTTGTTGAGAATAACAAAAAGAAAATAGAGGAGTGGGAGTGAGAGTGTGAGTCGGTGGTGTGCAAATCGAAAAGTAAAAGTAGTGATGCACGTTTTTTTTCTTACATTTTTAATAGCTCTTTTTTAAAAATGCTATAACCAAATGCTATAAATGAAGCAATTGTTGTAGTACTTATTCCTTGGTTGTAAGAGTGAAGATTATTCCCATAGACCAACACCGGCCATTCTAACATGTTTTATCCTAACATACATGCATTCTAAGAAAAATTCGAAGAGATCACCCAACATAGAATTGTTACAAGCAAAACACACTTACCATTGGAATGGACAGTAATATTTAATTTTTTAAGCTTTTCATTACCATCCTATCATCAAGATTATTTTGATCCGACATAGTCTTCATTCATTCATTTGCTCCGTTACTAGGATGTCACAATCTTTAATAGTTGCTATTTATATAACCATACATACTACTCTGGTCGAGGTAGTTAAGGTCATGCCATGAAAAGATTAGTTACATTACATTGGGATTTGAAGCTACCGTAATTGACCTACTTTCCAATGAAGATATAAAAGTTATTGAGTCACCATATATGTCAAACAAAATGTGTATATAAATACCAGCTCTACAATGGCAAATGAGCAAACCAAGTCTACATTCAAACACATAAATTTAGTATATTATAACACTGATAGTTTAGGAGATGGCGAACTTCTCTTGCTCCCTCTTTGTTCTTGTTCTGGTTCTCTCAGGTACATATGGTTGTTTAGATGCCTTTAAGTTTTGTGTTGTAAGCTTGGATGGGTGTTAGACGGTGTATAACTTTGAAATTTTGTGCAGCTGGTTGGATGGTGCCTCTAGCAACCCACGCAAAACAATGTGATGTGAAGATGTTCGAATATGCATGCGACACCACTGGATGTCACCAAAAGTGCCTAGAGGTTTACCCGAATTCAACATCTCAATGTGTTGAAACTCCTGAATTTCCCACCAACTTCGCATGCCATTGTTTCTTCCCTTGTGAAGAAAATTGAGTTTTGATGTGATGCCCTTCTTTTCCCGGCTCTATGGTCTTCGTGCACTGTCATTTGTATAAGGATGTCTTTGTAACGCCCCTAATTTTCTTTAACCTAATTAGTGACGTCACCCATGCATACTTATCTCATTAAGCGGAAGCTCATCATAAATAACCTTGAAATAGTCTTTCATAAAAATTCATGAATCCAAAATGAAACCTAAACTCCGAAAATAAACCTTCAATACTCAATTCAAAATAAATCCAAATAAAACTATACTCAATCCTATAACTTAAAACAGTCTAATAAAAGTAAACTCCTAAAAATATCCCGTCTCCAACTTCCATGGTGGCCTCAGCTCCGCCGTCAACCGTACATTGGCGCCTTGTCTTTATCTGAAAAATGTAGGTAGCACGTGGCTTGAGTATTTTATGAAATACTCAGTAAGTCACCCCACTGTTGGGGTTAGGAATGCAAACACATGCAACATATGAGCGGGACCTAACTTTTCATAAACTTTTCATAGCCTTGGGCGCTTTTCTATTCCGGGTAGGGTTGGATGTGTGGTACTCCTTCACACATGGCCCATGTACGTGTACATGAACCCACCAGGCGGGCTCTTATACGTACCCCCTGGGCCTGACTTGGTCGGGCACAACGTGTTACACGTAGCCGGACACCACAGAACAGAAAAGGGCCCGCATGATATCATGGCGAACATAAATATCGTATTTCATTCTTTCGTATCATAAAGGGGAAGAATCCCGATGCACGTGACATACATATATGCATGAGGTCCCTTAACATATTTAACATGGCATTACATAAGCAGTGCTAACATTGCATTTACGTTTCTTACATCACATGACATCTCACATGACTTATATTACATGGCATATTACATAACATTCCAGTTGCATAAACATCTCATAACATGACTCGATAATTCTACGTGTATCTATGGCATCAAACAACATATTCATGGCATATAATACTAACATCTCATTCATGACATAACATAAACAGTCAACAGTCAACACAAGTTCATACGTCACATAACATACACAATCTATACATCACATAATCATATCACATAAAATATGGTGCATGCAGGGGCCACAGGGCACGCACCATCATACAACACGTAGAAAGCTAACTCCAATAGTAAGGTCACTTACCTCGATGGTCTTGGTTGAAGTCACTCACAACGAGCTAATCCCAGCGGTTAAATATGTCCTATGATAACCACATAAAAATTTAGAACCTTTCATAAGGTACCCTAGCTAAACCTCATGCTATTTATCAAAATAAACCCTCGACCTAATCTGTCTTTAACGTTTAGGAGCCATACTGACCTCGGATGGTAAAACTAAGGGCAGAAACGGCTTTGGAAGGACCAAAAACCTTGGAATCGATATATTATAGTGATACCGATTCACCAAGCCGAGCTGCCGAGCCGACCAATTAAGCCGCCAAGCTGAGCTGCGGGATTTAACGGAGCCGAGCTGCGGGTTTTGACGGAGCCGAGCCGCGGGTTTTGACGGAGCCGAGCCGCCGTACACATCAAGCCGAGCCGAGAGCACGCGTGCGGAGCCGAGACCAAGGCTGCAGCGCGCGTCCGCGTTGGGCCGAAACGCACAGGGCCCGCGTTCGTTCCGTGGGCTGGTCCAGAGGCCGAACGTGAACCCGACCCGTTTTCTTTCGTCTTCCTTACCCGAAATCTCACGAAAACCCTAATCGTTGCTGCGCCGCCAACGACGACGTCACAACCCCGATTCCGACGATGCGACGACACCCCTCGCCTATTCCGACCGACGCGCAACGATATTCAACACCGATAGCCTCGGTCGCTTCTCCCTCCGGCCACTCACCGAAGAAAATCGAGCGAACCACCTCACACGTTTTTCCTGGCTAACCCTCTCGATTTTTCCGTACTCTCAGATACCCTCGAAAACCCTAAACGTTTGGAGAGCAAAAGTTGTTTACAAGGAAGGAGGAGAGTTGTATATGGGAATATAAAAGGTTTTATGACTTTTACTAGAAATTTCCTTGCTAGAAATCATACCTTTTCCAGCGACAATAAATGCAGCATAATATCTTTTCGTTTTGGCAGCAAAAATAAAAATCTTAGCATAAAATCTAAAATAAATAAAACAAAAATTCGAATCCCTACATCTAGAGTATATGGTAAACGTCCACGATTACCCGTTAGGATTGCACCGTAGGAAAAACGAAACGAAATGATAGGTCCTATCATTGCATTGCATGTGAGTGTCGCATAACCCCAATAGGGGGTCACTTACTGAGTATTCTAGAAATACTCAAGCCTCGTGCTACTTTACTTTTGCAGATAAGGGCAAGGCACCCATGTGACAACGACGGCGGAATTGTACACCTCGGGACCGTGGCACATGCATAGGGTAGTTGTTTGTTTATTCCATTTCGTAGTCTAGTCTGAATTCGGTTTGCATCATTAGTATAGGTTAGTATAGGTTGAAATATATTTGCATAATAAACTATAGGGTAGAATAAAACATTCATTTTGGTTTTGTTACTTTTCCTTTATTTCAATAATGTTATTTTCTTTTTCCTTGTAATCGTTTTCTCTATCACGAGGTAATAAAAGGCGAGAGTAAGTCGCATTTATGAATAGGGCCCATTTAATGTATATTCCACATTTAAAGGTATAGTAATGACCTCAGATTAAATAGGTAAAATATTAGGGTCGTTATAATAAACCTAGTTGAGAAACATCCAACGAAACCCTAAGAGAGATCGTAAAGAAGAAAATTTCTAAAAGAAACGAAGTGATGAATGAAGGAAACCTGGAGCAAGATTCGACCAAATGAGTTTCTGACAAAACTTTAATATCAGCAACAAAAGACTAGTAGCCATGAAAAGGGAAGGAGCCTACTGAATTTCTCATGGCTTTCAATAATGGTTGGCTTTTGGTGCTTTCGGTACTTTTGCACTTCCGGACCAATACCCACAAATCTATTGTAGAAGGCTATAACAATAAGAAAAGATACTAGGTCAATAAGATAAGATGAAACTGAAATGAGAAAGAATAGTGGAGATTTGAGATAGATACAATCCAGGGGCTTGTTGAGAATAACAAAAAGAAAATAGAGGAGTGGGAGTGAAAGTGTGAGTCGGTGGTGTGCAAATCGAAAAGTAAAAGTAGTGATGCATGTTTTTTTTCTTACATTTTTAATAGCTCTTTTTTAAAAATGCTATAACCAAATGCTATAAATGAAGCAATTGTTGTAGTACTTATTCCTCGGTTGTAAGAGTGAAGATTATTCCCATAGACCAACACCAGCCATTCTAACATGTTTTATCCTAACTTACATGCATTCTAAGAAAAATTTGAAGAGATCACCCAACATAGAATTGTTACAAGCAAAACACACTTACCATTGGAATGGACAGTAACATTTAATTTTTTAAGCTTTTCATTACCATCCTATCCTCAAGATTATTTTCATCCGGACATAGTCTTGATTCATTCATTTACTCCGTTACTAGGATGTCACAATCTTTAATAGTTGTAATTTATATAACCATACATACTACTCTGGTCGAGGTAGTTAAGGTCATGCCATGAAAAGATTAGTTACATTACATTGGGATTTGAAGCTATCATAATTGACCTACTTTCCAATGAAGATATAAAAGTTATTGAGTCACCATATATGTCAAACAAAATGTGTATATAAATACCGGCTCTACAATGGCAAATGAGCAAACCAACTCTACATTCAAACACATAAATTTAGTATATTATAACACTGATAGTTTAGGAGATGGCGAACTTCACTTGCTCCCTCTTTGTTCTTGTTCTGGTTTTCTCAGGTACGTATGGTTGTTTAGATGCCTTTAAGTTTTGTGTTGTAAGCTTGGATGGGTGTTAGACTGTGTATAACTTTGAAATTTTGTGCAGCTGGTTGGATGGTGCCTCTAGCAACCCACGCAAAACAATGTGATTTGAAGATGTTCGAATATGCATGCGACACCACTGGATGTCACTAAAAGTGCCTAGAGGTTTACCCAAATTCAACATCTCAATGTGTTGAAACTCCTAAATTTTCCACCAACTTCGCTTGCCATTGTTTCTTCCCTTGTGAATAAAATTGAGTTTTGACGTGATGCCCTTCTTTTCCTTGTACTAATCCACGTATTGTAATGCTTTAATTCCCCACATTTCCTAAATAAAATGGCCAGGTGACTTTGTTGTTATTCAACTTGTCATTATGGTTGCAAGTGAAAATTGTGTATAAAATAAGATGAAAAGCAACTACCCTAACACCGGCTCTATGGTCTTCGTGCACTGTCGTTTGTATAACGATGTCTTGCTTTTACCTGAAACATAAAAATAGCACATGACTTATACTTTAAGAAATACTTAGTAAGTGATTTCACTATTAGAGTCGTGAAATGCAAATATATGCAACATATTTATTAATTAAAAAAGTTATTATATTATTATTAATAAATATTTTAAATTATTAAATAACTTTTTTATTGAACCAATTCACATCGTTATCCATATAGTAAATATATAAAATAGCTATTAATATGACAAATAATAATATTGACATAATAACCCTAATGACGGTCGATCCAAGAACCAAAAAAAAATTGTAAGTTATCATAGGAAATGGAAAAATTTTCTTGCTCCCTATTCTTCATTGGTTTCCTCCTTTTCTCAGGTTTGTTTTTTAGATTTAGAAACATCTTATAAACTTTCAAGGATTTCGTACATTTTTGTTTAATAACTATTAGATTTTTGACAGCTGCATGCATGTTGTCCGTTAATTCAATTCAATGTAAAGAGAAGTTGTAGGAAGGATGCGTACCTAATGATTGTAGCAAGAGATGTTCACAGAGGTTTCCCCAATCAACTTCTGAATGTGTTCCAATTGGACAAATCCTATTTAACTATATTTGCTATTGTTTTCATGATGGCTAGAGGGTAATCAATTCTGGTTTCTATCACAGTCTCCATTAAATAAAACGGTTGAATGTCTCATTTTTGCTTTTGTTTTTGCTTACATGATTGCTAGAGAGTGATCAATTATGGTTTTTACCTGTCTCTATTAAATAAAATGGTTGGATGCCTCTATGGATTCAACTTTTTTTTTAGCATAATTCTCCATTTCATTCCTTTCTCGCCCGTCTTAATTTAAACTTTCATTGTCTTTGGACGCTAACTTGACCTATAATATAATGTGTTATAATAAACCCAACACCTATTAGAAAAATTGTAAGTAGAGAAAGAGAACATATATATTCCGTCTAGATGTTTTTTAACCGTTAAACTGCTAATCTAAATATAACTTAATTTATAAGCTACCAAATTGTCAGTCTTACAAGATTGGCATTTCATAACTTGTAACATCATTAGTGAAAGATGAAATATAGTATTTTTGTTATAAAGGAATATGTCAGAATCTTTAAAAGTTGTAATTTATATAACAATACATACTACTTTAGTCGAGGTAGTTAAGGTCATTCCATGAAAAGATTAGTTACATTCAATTGGGGTTTGAAGTTACGTACCATAATTGGCTACTTTCCAATGAAGATATAAAACTTATTGAGTCACCATATTTGTCAAACAAAATGTGTATAAATACTGGCTCTACAAAATCTAATGAATCTAAAAAACCAACCATAAGCTCTGTCCCAAATTTAGATATGATCTCTAAAAGATTTACAACTCATCACATTCAACAGCTAACATTTGAAGATTAAGTCGACAATCCATAAATGTGTAAGCATCTCCGACAAGAACTCTAGAAAGTTGGAGATTTTAAATTCAGAGTGGTTCTCAATGTTTCAAAGTTAGCTCAAGCTCCCTCTATAAATTATGAAGTTTGAGGGAATCATTTGGAGAAAGAAACAAGAGTTGGCCAACCTCCAATCACAAGTCATAAAAGTTTAGATTTTGGGTCTCTTCCTCTTGAATTTCTTCCAACTTCGAGAGTTACCTTGGATTATTTCCCTTCAAACTTATTCCTACATCTTCTAAATAAGACTAACCACAACCTTGTGAAAGAAACAAGTGTTGAAAATTTCTAAATCTCAAAAAGGAGCTCAAGAAAAACCATGAAGTTACAATCTAAGATTTACGCGAGTTTGTCATATCTAACCTATCCCATTTAATTCTTGCACTTTCAAGGAGGATTGTGTTGGCTTTTTGGCCCTCCATCTCACTTTAATTAATTTCAATCAATTAATTGATGTTTTGATGATAACAAACCTACTTTTTAATTATTAACTATTTTCAGTATTTTGAACTGTCCACAGTATAAGGTCGGGAATAACAATTTCAACGACTTTTCAATTACTCAAATCAGAGCTAAAACGAAGAAATTACAGTCGAAACAACATACCCGACGTGATGATGTGGCAGCAAAATCAAAATGATGGACAAATCAAAATATATCAAAGTATGACATTTATGATTTTGGGAGAGTAACAAATTGTGGAGTTTTTCTTATTATTATATTTTTAAATAAAGTTATTTTTACAAAATATAAATTTGAATCTAACCGTTACTCACATCGATTTTTATTATTACTATATTATATTATTATATTATTATATTTTAAAATTTTGGTAGTTACTCACATCGTTTTTATTATTATTATATTATTATATTTATAATAAATTTTGAATTTCATTTGACCGTTACTCATATAACTTTTTATTATTATTATATTATATTACTATTATATTAAAATTTTGAAATAAATGAATTTAGAAAATTTTCTTATTTATTTACTTTTAATCTCCACCTTCCATTATTCCTAACACAATACAATGGTCAATATTCAATCCTACATTTTGCCACTTTTCTCCTCTATATAAACTCATCTTTCCCACATTTTAAAATACACAACTTACATACATTCTCCAATCCTCATTTGTTCAAAGTCTCCATTGTTTGTTGCTCTCTCCAAGCTTACAAGTTTATTTCTTTTCATCTTATTCTTGAGAGGGATTATTATTGTATTGTGAGGAAATAGTTGTGAGTATCCCAAATTGTAAATCTACTCTTTGAGAGAGTTGTGGTGTGTTATTATCAAACTCAAATACTTGTATCGGTTTGATTCTGCGCCGTGGAAAGGATTGAGTTTGCTCTTGAACTCGTAAAAAGAGCGATGTAGCGGTTTGGCTCAGATCCGTGGAAAGAGTCAAGAAAGTTCTTTATTCAAATTCCCAAGAGGCGCTTGGGGAGTGGAGTAGGTCGAGTTTGACCGAACCACTATAAAACTACGGTGTCATTTTCTCTAACTCTTTTCTATTTAATTTCAAAATTATTATTGTGATTTATTGCATGTTCTACTTGATTATTGTTTTGACTTGAATTACTTTGTTATAGTAATTATCATCTTCTACTTATTTGTAAAAAGTTTCATCATTAGAAAAATTAATCACGTTTAAACACTTTTATCGTTAAAACCCTATTCACCCCCCTCTAGGGTTGCCATACCGATCCAACAGATTCTTGTGAAGACCACGGTAACGACCCGAAATTTTCTGCTTAATTTAAGGTCGCTACTGTATACGTACCATAAATATTGAATGCAAAAGACTTCATTTAAATTCCATAAAACATAACCTTTATCTTAAAGCACAGCCATGGACTTATGTATTTCGAAAACATCTTTAAAACGATACAACAAAAGACCCGAAATAAAATAAATAAGCGTTTAAGTTTAAAGCATCCTATTCTAGCCTAAGTCTAAGAAAATAAATACCACTATCCTATGCATGTGCCATGGTCTCGAGTTGCGATGCCGTCGTCAGCCATACAGGAATGCCTTGCCTTAACCTGAAGAAGTAGTAGCACATGACTTGAGTATTTAAAGAAATACTCAGTAAGTGACCCCACTATTGAGTTTAAATGCAACAATCACATGCAAATGAGATGATGAGACCTATCTTTCAATCTGTCTTCCTACAGTGCTGTTCTAACCGGTAAATTTGGACGTGTACCATATACTCTACACACAGCCCATACGTGCGAGTATGGGCTCACCAGCCAGTTCGCACACTGCTGGTCCACTTTCCTTGTTGGGCGAGCATACTCTGGGAGCTTCTTAGGCCTGACACCCGTTAGAACTAGTAACCGTCACGGCAGCGCTATGCAAAACATAACGATCGTTGTCCTGCCATTGGATATATCGTATCATAAACATTGAGTATCGTAAACACTTCGTGGTCATATTGTTCCCTAACTTATCATAGCCTTAACGTTCTTATACCTATCACAGTCATATCATTACGTGAACGTACCTTAGTCATATCATCACAGGAACGTATCCTAACGCTATCGTTCTATCAATCTATCACAAACCTATCCCTTTCTACCCATATCCTAACCATATTCTTTCAACAATCTCTTCTATCCATAGCACTCTGGTATGTAACCTAACCTTAACGTTTCATGAATAAATCTTACTACTATCATTACATTTTGTTTTGTGCATCCTTCTCGTATCATATCTCAAACATATCCTTGAACACATCGTACCACAATTATTATCATACAATTCACATATTATAATATAAACATAAACATAATATAAGCATACCCATTCACAGATAATTCACACATATCAGTATATATGACTCGTGCAGAACCACAGACACGTGTCAACATCAAATATAACCATGTCGATTGTAAGGCTACTTACCTGGCTAGCTTAAGTCATTGTCATGAATATATCTTTAATGAAAGTTCGATTCCGTCGTTTGAAATCCGAGTCAACCTATGTGAGCCCATGACATCAGTTTCAAGTGTGAACTCTACAAAATTATTTCTCTAATTTACATTGATCCATGGTTAAAAGTCTTGAAATGTTATATATCTATAATTATATTTTTTTATTAAAAATCTTATTTTCCAGTTACTGTTGTATACAAAAAAAAAAAAAAAAAGTAGATAGAACTATTTCAAGTTATTCTGGTCTCTACTACTCTCTGTATTTCTCTCGATTTACCCTATGTAT
This sequence comes from Cucurbita pepo subsp. pepo, assembly GCF_057944985.1. NCBI lineage: Eukaryota > Viridiplantae > Streptophyta > Magnoliopsida > Cucurbitales > Cucurbitaceae > Cucurbita > Cucurbita pepo. The sequence goes on from NC_141798.1 coordinate 14,017,832, forward strand.
TTACCTTTCTCTCTCTATTCAGTTTGTAGTTTTTAATTCCTTATTTTTTTTTGTATCCGTTATCTTTTAATTCCGTTCTCATGCATTCCAAATTTCTAGTGGAGCTGTGTTTCCAAACCTTTTCTTATCTCAGTGTTTCCTGTTCACAAATTTTCTTGGTCATTCTATTTTTAATCTATTAATTTGGCTACTAATCTAATATTATTAATGTGATGTGATTTACTAGCATTTGTATAAATGACTGACATTTAGTTTCTAACTCAACGCTAAACCATTGTAATAATTCAATGAAGATCTAACTATAATTGGCGGTCATTTCTAAAAAAAATAGGATAAAAGAAAATGAAGATTTAATATATACTTGATTTAATATATACCTTATTGATCAGGTCTATCTTCACGTAAATCTCCGGTGAATCTCAACTAGGTAAAGGTCATTCTCATTTTTTTTTCCTCAAGTAAATCTCACAATTATTGTTTTTCTATTTCTTTTTTGTAGTACCTATTACTTTATGGTGTAAGGACCAAATGAAGAGAGATAATTGTGAGAAGGGATGAGAGGTTAGTGGAGAGAGGTGGGGAAAAGTTGTTTTAGTACTGAAATTGGATGGGTAGTGTGATCATTGGGCAATGCTCATGTAAATCTTTTTTAGTACTAGGTTTGGGGGAGAATGGGATTCCAGCAGCAATAGGACACATCGTTTTAACAGATACCCAGAAGAAGCAAATTGAAGATCATAAATTGAAAGATTTGAAAGCAAAGAATTATCTATTTCAAGCATTAGATCGTTCGATCTTGGAGACAACCCTCAACAAGGATACAACAAAAAAAACATATGGGATTCTATGAAGTAGAAATATCAAGGTTCGACACGGGTAAAGCGTGCACATTTGCAATCTCTTCGGAAGGAGTTTGAAATGCTGCACATGAAGGTAGGAGAATCTGTGAATGAGTATTTTCCTCAGACCCTTGGCATAGCCAACAAGATGAAACTAAATGGTGAGAACAAACAAGATGTTGAAGTAGTCGGAAAGATTCTGAGATCTATGACCCCCAAGTTTGATTATATTGTGTGTTCCATTGAGGCGTCCAAGGATACAACCATCTTAACCATTAATGAGTTGCAAAGCAGCCTGCTTGAACATGAACAACGCATGAGTTCTCATGTTGAAGAAGACCACGCTTTGAATATCACTCATGGTGAACAATCTAGAGGAAGGGGTCAAGGCTCTGGAAGTTTTAGAGGCAGAGGAAGGGGACGAGGCAGACAAACCTTCAACAGGCCACAGTGGAGTGCTATAATTGTCACAAGCTAAAATATTTTCAATGGGAATCTCAAAGCAAGGAGAAAGAGGCAAACTATGCAGAAACTCAAGAAGAGATGTTGTTGACGGCTTACGTGAATATGAATAAGGTCAATAGAGAAAATATGTGGTTCATTGACTCGGGATGTAGCAATCATATGTGTGGGAAGAAGGAATATTTTTTCAGATTTTGATGGAAGTTTTAAAGATTGCTTGAAGTTGGGCAACAACTCAAGCATGGTTGTAACAGGAAAGAGTAATGTACGGCTGCAAGTTAATGGAATCATACCTATGTACCAGAGCTGAAGAACAATTTGTTGAGTATTGGGAAATTGCAATCAAAGGGGCTTACCATTTTGTTTCAAAATGGAACGTGTGAGGTGTTTCATCCTGAGAGGCTTAATCATAGAGACAAGGATGCCTTTGAATCGAATGTTCGTACTGCATGCTATATCTCAGCCTGTAGCATCCACTTATTTCAATACAATCATAAAATATATTGAACAACTTTGACACTTTAGATATGGAAGACTCTTGAGCAAAAGAAGATGGTGGATGGTTTACCACAGCTCAAATCTCCTCTCGAGTAAAAATTGTGTAGTGGTTAAACAATCATCAATTTTTTTTGTCCACAAAAAAAAAAAAAAAAAAGCATGTTTTGAAATATAATTGAGAGGAGAGAAGTTCAAATTCTGCTCTTTCTCACTTCATGGTTCTTAATCATCTCCCTTTCAGCATTTTTTTTTATTTGAGAAATTTTATTGGGTTGGAATTTACCGTTGGAATTCGATTAGCTATAAAATTAAATAAATTTTAACTAATTCCTCTAAGGTTATTACTATTATTATTATTTTATAATAATAGTAAACGGAATATAACTCAATAGTAATTAAAATGTTAAATTAGGTCGGAGATTCTGTTTCATCCACTGATCTATATTTTAATTTAGGTTTATTTTTTTAATAAGAAAAGAATTCCATAACTCAATTAGACATAAATATTTCTAAGAAATTCTCGTCATATACTAAACCCAATCTAACTTTAAGTAGAATATTAACCTAGGATAGGGAGAAAGATGATGCAATAAATCTACTTAAAGAAATTCTCGTCATTTTATCAATCTCGTCATTCTCGTCATCTTTATCAATCTCTTCTGCATTTTAGAATACATCAAATTCTCGACATAAATATTAACTTTAAGTAGCATTTCATTTACCGAAAACTTTAAGTAGAATATTAACCTTATTTATTTATTTTCAAATATTTAATTAAACCACTACATTTTAATATATATTTAAAAAAGTGGTGGAAGAATAAATAAAATAAAATTAAACTAAATAAAGCAATAAATATATATGGACATGGCAAGTAAAAATATATCTTTTAAAATTAACCATAATCTGGGTAGATTAAGTTCTATTAATCTTAAAAAAATTCATAAACTAGCTAAATCTAGAAAATTTTCATTTATTTGAACCTAATCCAAACAAAAATCTCTGAATTATACATGGAAAGTCGGAACCAATTCATTCCAGTTGAATTTACAAGCCTGATGCATGACATAATTAGTTCATAATTCATCGTTTTCCCCATCACATTCCATATTACGTTTTCCATCTCTATATAAATCCTTCCATTATTTTCAATCTTCATCTCATCTCTCATCGGAATTATGTGGACCCAAACCCTTCCGATCAAGGCCGCTTCATGTTCCTCCTCGCCCTAACCAACGCTCAAAACGCCCCCGGTGACTATCTCGCGCTTCACAACCGCGCTCGTGTCCAGGTCGGTGTCGGCCCCATGCAATGGAGCAATACCGTGGCCGCGTACGCTCAAGCCTATGCAGAAAAAAGAAAGGGTGACTGCGCGATGATTCACTCAACTGGGCCGTACGGGGAAAACATAGCCGCTGGGTACTACCCTGAGTTCACAGGGGCGGATGCGGTGAAGCTGTGGGCGAACGAGAAGCCGTTGTATGATCATGCGTCGAATAAATGCGTGGGTGGTGAATGTGGGCACTACACTCAGATGGTGTGGCGAAGCTCGGTCCGACTTGGATGTGCTAGAGTGCCCTGTAAGGCTAATTCTCAGTTTGTTGTTTGCAATTACGATCCTCCTGGCAACTATATTGGGGAAAAGCCTTATGATTCTTTGGTGGTTTGAAGAGATTTGGTTTTAAAATTTTTATGAATTGTAATAAAGTTTGTGAGAGAATGATGAATTTATGAATTGAAATAAAGCTATGGTATTGTCTATAATAGTATTATATTGTCTTGTTTGAGTTAACTCTTGTGACTTTGTTTTAACCTCCTTGAGTTAACTCTTGTGACTTTGTTTTGACCTCCTCGCTTATAAACCCCATGATCATAGAGTCTCCCCTCTAATTAAGTACATCACAGAGCCACCCCTGAAGCCCGTAGATTTCTAGAACAACCTTCCCTTAATCGAGGCTCGACTACTTTCTTTGGAGCCTTTGAACAAAATACACCCTTTGTTCACACTTTTGACTACAATTTTGAGGCTAACAATTTCTTTGTTCAACATAGCTAAGTTAAGTTCATGGTCTGATAACCATGTTAAGAATCACGAATCTCTACAATGGTATATGATATTTGTCCACTTTGAACATGAGAAAATCTTATAGGTTTGCTTCGGGCTCCCAAAGATGTATTCTTTACTTATAAATCTATGATCATTTTCGAACAATCTTCAATACTGATAACACCAGCCACCAGCCAATTCCTGTTCCAAGTCACCCTGAAGAAATGCCCTCGGCAGAGATGCGAAAAACCAGTCCACGATATTTTTGACCTCCAAATCGAGAGATGCACGGCGACGTTTAACTCCGCTGCACTATAAGATCCACATCGGAGACAAAGGCCCACTGTCGCAACCTGAACTTTGAAAAAAAAACATACATATTCCTAAACTTTGAAAAGAGTAGGATAAGAAAATGTTTAACAATTTGTTATTTTAAAGGTGTCTAATAAGTCTCCAAATTTTAAAAAATTGACTTTTTTAATATAAAAATTTAACCTATACAACTACTATTTTAAAAATGATGAATTTATGGGTTAGAATGGAAAGGTTAATGGATCAAGTCAGACTAACCGTAGTGCAACTAAGTGAGTCAATTGGGTTAGCCACTAGCCGACTCTACCACACTCTACCACTAAGTGAGTCAATCCTCTAGAATAGAAAGTTGATTTTCTATTCTTCTTAAAATTCTCTGTTCTATAATCAATCATAAAAATTTTGGGTTAAATTAATTCATTTCATTTACTCAAAATTTTAAGTAAAAATATTAACATTATTTATTTATTTTTAAACATTTAGTTAATAAAACAATAAATATATACCTGCATACCTAAATGGTGAGTAAAAATGTATCTTAAATTTTAAGATTAACCTCTATGTGGATTAAGTTTCATTAATCTTAAAAAAAATTCATGCTAAATTTAGAAAATTTTCATTCATTGGAACCTAATTCAAACAAAAATCTAGCCTAACTAAACATGGAAGCCCAAATGCATTGTTGAATTTCAGAGCATGGCATAATTAATTCATAATTCATTGTTTTCCCATCCCATTCCATATTAAGTTTTCCATCTCTATATAAATCCTTCCCTTATTCTCAATTTTCATCTCATCTCTCATCGAAATTATGTGGACTCAAACCTCTCCGATCATGGCTTCTTTCATTGCCACTTTCATGTTCCTCCTCGACCTAACCAACGCTCAAAACGCCCCCCCGTGACTACCTCGCGCTTCACAACCGCGCTCGAGCCCAGGTCGGCGTCGGCCCCATGCAATGGAACAACACCGTGGCCGCGTACGCTCAAGCCTATGCGGAAAAAAGAAAGGGTGACATTTTAAATGTCTTAGTTTGTGACAATTATAGTACTCCACTGTGGCCTGTTGAAGGTTTGTCTGGCTCGTCCCCTTCCTCTGCCTCTAAAACTTCCAGAACCTTGACCCCTTCTTCTAGATTGTTCACCATGAGTGATATTCAAAGCGTGGTCTTCTTCAACATGAGAACTCATGCGTTGTTCATGTTCAAGCAGGCTGCTTTGCAACTCATTAATGGTTAAGATGGTTGTATCACAATGGAACACACAATATAATCAAACTTGGGGGTCATAGATGTCAGAATCTTTCTGACTACTTCAACATCTTGTTTGTACTCACCATTTAGTTTCATCTTGTTGGCTATGCCAAGGGTCTGAGGAAAATACTCATTCACAGATTCTCCCTTCATGTGCAGCATTTCAAACTCCTTCCGAAGAGATTGCAAATGTGCACGCTTTACCCGTGTCAAACCTTGATATTTCTACTTCATAGAATCCCATATGTTTTTTTTGCTGTATCCTTGTTGAGGGTTGTCTCCAAGATCGAACGATCTAATACTTGAAATAGATAATTCTTTGCTTTCAAATCTTTCAATTTATATCTTCAATTTGCTTCTTCTGGGTATTTGTTAAAACGATGTGTCCTATTGCTGCTGGAATCCATTCTCCCCCAAACCCAGTACTAAAAAAAAGATTTCCATGAGCATTGCCGAATGATCATAGTACCCATCCAATTTTAGTACTAAAACAACCTTTCCCCACCTCTCTCCACTAACCTCTCATCCATTCCCACAATTATCTCTCTTCATTCCGTCCTTACACCAGAAAGTAATAGGTATGGCAAAAAAGAGGGTGTGCTCTCATTGTTCAAGTTTACAAAATGGTAGACATATTGAATCGGTTGTGAAAGTCATTCTCACCTATACAAATCAAATACAAGTTTCCCGTAAGGAATAGTTCATAACTCACTCAAGATTAAAATCGCGTCACATATTATCATCCCATAGAATACTAATCTTCTCAATCAACACATTTAGAAGAAGAGATTAAATATTTCGTAATTCAATCTTAAATATTTTGTGCTTTTCAAAGCTAATATTCTAATCGCAAATATAAAATAGATATTTTGTGCTTTCGGCTTCCCCTTAAGGTTTTCCACATCTTGGCTGACACACAGTTCAGTGTTTGGGTCTGATATCATTTGTAATAGTCCAATCCCACAACTAGCCGATATTGTCCAGTTGGCTCGTTATGTATCATAGTCAACCTCACAGTTTTAAAATGTGTCTACTATGAAGAGGGAGAAGTTTTCACAAGCCTATAAGGAAGGCTTAGTTTCCCTCTCCAACTAATGTGACTATATTGCACCAAATATTGAGGTCATTGAAGGCAAAATTTAGATGAACCAACTCCATTATATAACTTCTCTCAAATGACACCTCAACTCAAAGGATTATGTCAAATCAACACATAGTGAAGGACAAAATAGAAATTTAATACAAATTTAACGGCAAAATAGATAGGTAAGAATTGTCCCTTTGGAGCCCTTCTTATTTTGTAACATAGATTTAATAGTTGGAGAACCATCTACCCATTTTCCACCTTAATATATTACTACAGGGTCAAATCTCCATTAGTAAGAATATATATATATATATATATATATATATATATATATATATATTTTGTAACGACCCAAAATTTTCTACTTAATTTAAGGTCGCTACTGTATACATACCATAAACATTCAATGCGGAAGACTTCATTTAAATTCCATAAAACATAACCTTTAACTTAAAACACAGTCATGGACTTACGTGTTTCAAAAACATCTTTAAAACGGCACAACAACAGACATGAAATAAAATAAATAAGCGTTTAAGTTTAAAACATACTATTCTATCCTAAGTCTAAGAAATAAATACCACTATCCTATGCATGTGCCATGATCTCGAGTTGTGATGCCGTCGTCAGCCGTACAGGAATGCCTTGCTTTAACCTGAAAAATGTAGTAGCACATGGCTTGAGTATTTAAAGAAATACTCAACAAGTGACCCCACTATTGGGGTTAAATGCAACAATCACATGCAATGAAATGATGGGACCTATCTTTCATTTCGTTTCGTTTCCCCTACGGTGCAATCCTAACAGGTAATCGTGGATGTGTACCATATACTCTACACGCAGCCCATACGTGCGAGTATGGGCTCACCAGCTAGTTCGCACACCGCTGGGCCACTGTCCCTAGCCGGTGGGCATACTCTGGAAGGCCCTTATACCGGGACCCGTTAAAACTAGAACCGTCACGGCAGCGCTATGCAAGGCATAACGATCGTTGTCCTGCCATTGGATGTACGCGTCCGTACCCTCGTGATGGGATAGGAGTATCCCCCCAAATGCATGAATACACAATATGCATGAGGTCCCACTAGTCCTACAGTTAACATTAACGAACATAACCCCGTGTCACGTTTTCATGCTTACATGTCATTCTCATTCTCATTTCGTTACATATCATACATATTCCTAGCGGGATTATGTTTCATGCAATTTACCGTATTTCATGTCATACAATTCATACAGTTTAATTCACATATTCCATACAAACGTGCCATAATCATTCAAGGACCTTATATCGTTACATGCATTACACATCACATCAGACTAAAAGCATACATAGCATACATTCAGGTTCACCTAACTACGTACTTAAGCACAATAATCTAGCATACAATGTATCATATCATAAACAAGTCATAACGTAAACACTTCATAGTCGTATCAGTCTCTAACTTACCATAGCCTTAACGTTCTTATACCTATCACAGACATATCATTACGTAACGTACTTTAACGCTATCGTTCTATCAATCTATCACAAACCTATCCCTTTCTACCCATAACTTAACCGTATTCTTTCATCAATCTCTCCTATCCATAGCACTCCGGTATGTAACCTAACCTTAACGTTTCATGAACGTATCTTACTCCTATCATTACATTTCGTTTTGTGCATCCTTGTCGTATCCTATCTCAAACATCTCCTTGAGCACATCGTACCATAATTATTATCATACAATCCACATATTATAACATAACATAACATAACATATAAGAAGCATATTGATCCACAGACAATTCACATATCAATATATATGACACGTGCAGAACCACAGGGCACGTGTCAACATCAAATATAATCATGCCGATAGTAAGATCACTTACCTGGCTAGCTTAAATCGTTGTCACGAATATATCTTTAATGAAAGTTCGATTCCGTCTTTTGAAATCCGGGTCAACCTATATGAGCCCATGACATTAGTTTCGGGTTTGAATTCTACAACATTATTTCTCTAATTTACATTTGTCCATTGTTAGAAGTCTTGAAATTTTATATATCTATAATTATATTTATATTAAAAATCTCATTTTTCATGGTTACTGTTGTATAAAAAGTAGATACAGCTAAGTTATTCTGATCTTTACTATTATCTATTTACCTTTCCCTCCCTAGTTTGTGGTTTTTAATTCCCTAATCTCTTTTTTTTATCTATTGCCTTATAATTCTGTTCTATTCCAAATTTACAGTGGATCTCTATTTCCAAATCTTTCCTTATCTTAGTGTTTCCTATTTCCTTATCTCAGTTTCCTATTCAGAAGTTTTCTTGGCCATTCTATCTTTAATCTATTCATTTGGCTACTGATAAAAATTTAATCTAATATTACTAATCTGATCTAATTTACTAGGATCATACAAATGATTGACATTTAGTTTCTAACTCAAAGCCAGACCATTGTAATAATTCAATGAAGATCTAACTATAATTTGTTGTGATTTCTAAAAAAAAACAGGATAAAAGAAAATGAAGATTTAATATATACCTTATTGATCAGATCTATCTTCACGTAAATCTCCGTTGAATCTCAGCTGTGTAATCTTCACGTAAATCTCCTTTGAATCTCAGCTGTGTAAAGGTCATTCTCATTCTTTTTTTTTTCTCCTATTTTTCTGTTTCTTTTTTGCAGTAACGTTACTTTGGTGCGTAAGGATGAGTTGATGAGAGATAATTGTGGGAAGGGATGAGAGGTTAGTGGAGAGAAGTGGGGAAATGTTGTTTTTATTTATTTATTTATTTATTATTATTATTTTAACTACCTTTTTATAATTATTTTTATTTATTTATTTCTTATTTTTTTTTTTATTTTTTTTTTTGGCTATTACATATTTATATATATATATTTTACTATATGGATAACTACGTGAATTCGATAAATATGTTGCATACATTTAGACTCTAATAGTAGAATCACTAAAGGAATATTTCTTAAAGTATTCAAGTCAGGTGTTATTTTTACGTTTCAGGTAAAAGAAAGACATCCTTATACAGATAACAGAGGCGATGCATGAAGAACGTGGAGCTGGTGTTAGGGTAGTTGCTTTTCATCTTATTTTATACACAATTTTCACTTGCAACCATAATGACAAATTGAATAATAGCAAAGTCACCTGACCATTTTATTTAGGAAACGTGTGGACTTAGGGCACTACAATACGTGGATTAGTACCAGGAAAAGAAGAGCATCACATCAAAACTCATTTTTCTTCACAAGGGAAGAAACAATGGCAAGCGAAGTTGGTGGGAAATTCAGGAGTTTCAACACATTGAGATGTTGAATTTGGGTAAACTTCTAGGCACTTTTGGTGACATCCAGTGATGTCGCATGCATATTCGAACATCTTCACATCACATTGCTTTGCGTGGGTTGCTAGAGGCACCATCCAACCAGCTACACAAATTTTCAAAGTTATACATGCTTTAATACCCATCCAGGCTTACAACACAAAACTTAAAGGCATCTAAACAACCATACGTACCTGAGAGAACCAGGACAAGAACGAAGAGGGAGCAAGAGAAGTTCGCCATCTCCTAAAATACCAGTGTTATAATATACTAAAGTTTATGGTTTGAATGTAGAGTTGGTTTGCTCATGTGTCATTGTAGAGTGTATTTATATACACATTTTGTTTGACAAATATGGTGACTCAGTAACTTTTATATCTCCATTGGAAAGTAGGGCAATTATGGTAGCTTCAAACTCCTATGGAATGTAACTAATCTTTTCATGGCATGACCTTAACTACCTAGACCAGAGTAGTATGTATGGTCCTATAAACTACAACTATTAAAGATTGTGACACTTGAATAAAGGAGTAAATGAATGAATGGAGACTATGTCTAGATGAAAATAATCTTGAGGATAGGATGTTAAAAAAAGCTTAAAAAAATTAAAAGTTATTATCTATTCAAACGTTAGTGTGTTTTGCTTGTAATAATTGTACGTAGGGTGACCTCCTAAGAATTTCCTTAGAATGCATGTAAGTTAGGACAGAACATATTGGAATGACTCGTGTTGATCTGTGGAAATAATATTCTCCCTTACAACCAAGGAATAAGTAACGTGACTATATCGCAGGAATATTCGGAAAGAGTCATCTCTATTGTATAAATTTTCTCGAATGCCACCTCAACTCAAAGAGTTGTGTCAAATCAACACAACCAAGGGCAAAATAGACATCAACACAACAAAAGGGCAAAATAGATATTTAATAAAAATTTAACCATAGATAGGTAAGAATTGTAACATTGTAGAACCATCCCTTTTTTACCTAAATATAGTTTAACTATTAAGACATATTATCCACCAAAAGATTAAATTTACATTCACTACTTATCTACTAGATCAATATATATATATATATATGAATTCGTTCCCTACAAAAATAAATAATAAATAAATAATAATAAAAGTGATTTAATAATTTAAAATAGCTATTAATAATAAAATAATTTTTTTTTATAATTTAGTAAAAAAAAAATATAGAGTTTTGAGCCTCCCTATCCATTAAAAAAAATAAAAAAGACTTATTTAATTTTATTTTTTTTTGTTTGAGTGCTGGTCTTATTTAAATCAAAAGTTCTTTTAAATTAAAAAAAAATGTATTATTATGCCAAATGACTTTGGGATTGTTTCGAGAACTCTCGTATATTCCCTCCAATTATTTTTGTAAATAAAAAAAATATTTATTTCTATTAATAACTAATTTATGTTAATATAGGAATTGAATCCACCAACCTATCCACAAATAATTTCATTTATGATTAAAGATAAAGATCGATGAGAAAGAGTTCAATCAAATTGTCAATTATTTACAATAACAACCATACGTTACATATTGTATTTCATAATAATGTTCCTTTCTAACAAAAATACTATATTTCATCTAATATTTTACTGATGATGTTACAAGTTATGAAACGTCAATCTTGTAAGACAAAGATTTGGTAGCTTATAAATTAAATTATATCGAAATTAGTAGTTTAATCGTTAAAAAACATCGTGACCGAATATACATATTCACTTTCTCTACTTGCAACTTTTCTAAAAGTAGCTGGATTTATTTTATTATAACACATTATATTAGTAGGTCAAGTGAGAAGGAATGAAATGGAGAATTATGCTAAAAAAGTTGTATCCATAGAGGCATCAAATCATTTTATTTAATGGAGACGGGTAAAAATTAGAATTGATCACTTTCTGGCGATCATGGAAGCAACAACAAAAGCAAAAATAAAATAGTTACAGGGGATTGGTTGAATTCATAGAGACATTCAACCGTTTTATTTAATAGAGACCGTGATAAAAACGAGAATTAATCATCTTCTAGCAATCATGGAAACAATAGCAAATATAGTTAAATGGGATTTGTCCAATTGGAACACATTCAGATGTTGATTTGGGAAACTTTTGTAAACATCTCTCACTACAGTCTTTAGGTACGCATCCTTCGTACAACTTCTCTTCACATTGTATTGCATTGACCGACAACATGCATGCCGCTGTCAAAAATCAAATACTTATTAAAACGGAATTTTTGAAACTTCATAAGATGTTTCTAAATCTAAAAAACAAACCTGAGAAAATGAGGAAACCAATAAAGAATAGGGAGCAAGAAAACTTTGCCATTTCGTATAAAAAGCAATGATACGCTGAAACTGAAATTGATATGTGTAGGATACTTTCATTTTTAATCTAAGATTTATATAAAAATATTTGGTTTCAAATAAGGCAACACATTAAGTTAATTTGTCTTTTATTTGGAAAGTAGGCCAATTATGATAAGTTACAACTTTTTTTTCTGCCTTGGATGGAGATTCATTAAGTTTATTATGTCAATATCATTATTTGTTATATTAACAGCTATTTTATATATTTACTATATGGATAACGATGTGAATTCGTTCAATAAAAAAGTTATTTAATAATTTAAAATATTTAATAATAATAATATAATAACCTTTTTTAATTAATAAATATGTTGCCTATATTTGTATTTCACGACTGTGAAGTCGCTCACTAAGTATTTCTTAAAGTACTTAAGTCATGTGCTATGTCTACGTTTCAGATAAAAGCAAGACATCCTTTTATGGATAACGGAAGTGAGGCATGAAGACCATGGAGCCGGTGTTAGGGTAGTTGGTTTTCATCTTATTTTATACACACTATTTACTAGCAACCATAATGACAAATTGAATAACAGGAAAGTCACCGACCATTTTATTTAGGAAACGTGTGGACTTTTAGGGCATTACAATATGTGGATTAGTACAACGAAAAGAAGAGCATCACATCAAAACTCAATTTTCTTCACAAGGGAAGAAACAATGGCAAGCAAAGTTGGTGGGAAATTGAGGAGTTTCAACACATTGAGATGTTGAATTTGGGTAAACCTCTAGGTACTTTTGGTGACATCCAGTGGTGTCGCATGCATATTCGAACATCTTCACATCACACTGTTTTGCGTGGGTTGCTAGAGGCACCATCCAACCAGCTGCACAAATTTTCAAAGTTATACATGCTTTAATACCCATCCAGGCTTACTAAATTTATGTGTTTGAATGTAGAGTTGGTTTGCTCATTTGCCATTGTAGAGTCTGTATTTATACACATTTTGTTTAACAAATATGGTGACTATAACTTTTATATCTTCATTGAAAAGTAGGCCAACTATGGTAGCTTCAAACCCGTGTGGAATTAACTAATCTTTTCATGGAATGACCTTAACTACCTCGAGCAGAGTCGTATGTATCGTTATATAAATTACAACTATTAAAGATTGTGACATCCGAGTAAATGAGTAAATGAATGAATCGAGACTATATCCGGATGAAAATAATCTTGTAGATAGGATGTTAAGAAAAGCTTAAAAAAATTAAAAGTTACTGTCCATTCTAGGGGACTATATGGGCTTAGGGGTATTCAGCACACCCCTAGGCTAGATACCATGTAGTCCCAGGTAGCTATGCAGAGGTAGCACTTCACAGAGAGATACCAACCATATTAGCTTGGCGTAAGAAACCTCTAGGCATTTAATGAAAGGACGACGAACCGGTGAAACCCAAGGGGCAAGCTCCAAGGGACTAAGATTAAAACCAAATGTCCTAAACACATAGAGCCAAACATCAAAACACAAAACACAGAGAAACCCTAAATGATAGAATAAAAAGAAAGACGTATCAATCCAAATGTTTAAGAAATGAGAAATAGATTTAGTGCTCGATAATTGTTTATTTTTTATACGATAAATGTAATAGCCCAAAATAATAATAATAATAATAATAATAACCATAATAATAATAACAATAAAATAATAAATAAACAAATAAAAATAATTATAAAAAATATATACGTCAAAATAATAATAATAATAATAATAATTCATAATTAAATAACTAAAAAGGATTACTTAAAAATAAAAATAAAAATAAAAATTACCCACCTCTCTCCACTAACCTCTCGTCCCAACAGGGCATCCTCTTTCCTCAACCCACCATATCACAGTTCATCCAAAAATAAACAAAAAAAAATGTCACATTTGGGAAAAGGTAAAAACGTGTTTCAACAAGGATATGATGCAGATACACCGGAGAGATTTTGGTCTTTATTACCGTAAAACCATTTCCTTTTTCCTATAATTATGGTTATAAGAAATCAATTTAGGATCAAATCTTCTTTTATATTTTAACAGATAATGTAATAATCAGATCCCATCTTTAATTAATTAGATTTTTTTTTGTTAGCATTGGATTGGAAGTCATAGGAAATAAGGTTAGAATAAAAAAAATTGTAGTTGGCAGATCCCTAAATCCGTAACTAAAATTGACAAGAATATCTATTTACAGAAGTAAAATAAATATAGAATTAGAGGAATATCTTATTTACATAATTGAAAATGTATTTACAGAAGGAAAATAATTACATAGACTTAGAAGGAAAGATTTGTTGAACAGAATTTAAAAAATAAAACAATAAATATGAGAGGGCATCAAACTCCATCAAATTTTGTATAACAGGAAATATCAGAATTTTAACATGTAAATGAGAGAAATAACTTTATAGAGTTCAAACTTGAAACTGATGTCATGGGCTCACATATGTTGACTTGGATTTCAAAGGACGGAATCGAACTTTCATTAAGGATATATACGTGACAACGACTTAAGCTAACCAGGTAAGTGACTCACCCGTCGTAGGTTACGCGTCATTAAATTGTATGCTAGTTTAATGTGCTGAAGTACGAAATCATGTGAACGTGAATGTATGCTATGTATGCTGCTTAGTTTGATGTGATATGTTATGCATGTGACGATATGTGGTCCTTGGATTATTATGGCATGTTTGTATGAAATATTTGAATGTAAACAGCATGAATTGGTATGACATGAAATACGGTAAACTGCATGGAAACAAACCCCGTTAGGAATATGTATGATACGTAAAGAAATGAAAATGAGAATGACATGTAAGCATGAAACGTGACAGGGGGTTATGTTCATTAATGATAACTGTAGGACTAGTGGGGACCTCATACATATTGTGTGTTCATGCATTTGGGGGGATACCCTATTCCATCAAGAGAGTACGGACGCGTACATCCAATGGCAGGACAACGATCGTTATGCTTTGCATAGCGCTGCCGTGACGGTTCTAGTTTTAACGGGTCCCGGCATAAGGGGCTCCCAGAGTATGTCCACCGGATAAGGATAGTGGCCCAGTAGTGTGCGAACTAGCTGGTGAGCCCATACTCGCACGTATGGGCTGTGTTTAGAGTATATGGTAAACGTCCACGATTACCCGTTAGGATTGCACCGTAGGAAAAAAGAGACGAAACGAAATGATAGGTCCCATCATTGCATTGCATGTGATTGTCGCATAACCCCAATAGGGGGTCACTTACTGAGTATTCTAGAAATACTCAAGCCTCGTGCTACTTTACTTTTGCAGATAAGGGCAAGGCACCCATGTGACAACGACGGCGGCATTGTACACCTCGGGACCGTGGCACATGCATAGGGTAGTTGTTTGTTATTCCATTTCGTAGTCTAGTCTGAATTCGGTTGCATCATTAGTATAGGTTAGTATAGGTTGAAATATATTTGCATAATAAACCATAGGGTAGAATAAAACATTCATTTTGGTTTTGTTACTTTTCCTTTATTTCAATAATGTTCTTTTCTTTTTCCTTGTAATCGTTTTCTCTATCACGAGGTAATAAAAGGCGAGAGTAAGTCGCATTTATGAATAGAGCCCATTTAATGTCTATTCTGCATTTAAAGGTAGAGTAATGACCTTAGATTAAATAGGTAAAATATTAGGGTCGTTATAATAAACCTAATTGAGCAACATCCAACGAAACCCTAAGAGAGATCGTAAAGAAGAAAATTTCTAAAAGAAACGAAGTGATGAATGAAGGAAACCTGGTGCAAGATTCGACCAAATGAGTTTCTGACAAAACTTTAATATCAGCTACAAAAGACTAGTAGCCATGAAAAGGGAAGGAGCCTACTGAATTTCTCATGGCTTTCAATAATGGTTGGCTTTTGGTGCTTTCGGTACTTTTGCACTTCCGGACCAACACCCACAAATCTATTGTAGAAGGCTATAACAATAAGAAAAGATACTAGGTCAATAAGATAAGATGAAACTGAAATGAGAAAGAATAGTGGAGATTTGAGATAGATACAATCCAGGGGCTTGTTGAGAATAACAAAAAGAAAATAGAGGAGTGGGAGTGAGAGTGTGAGTCGGTGGTGTGCAAATCGAAAAGTAAAAGTAGTGATGCACGTTTTTTTTCTTACATTTTTAATAGCTCTTTTTTAAAAATGCTATAACCAAATGCTATAAATGAAGCAATTGTTGTAGTACTTATTCCTTGGTTGTAAGAGTGAAGATTATTCCCATAGACCAACACCGGCCATTCTAACATGTTTTATCCTAACATACATGCATTCTAAGAAAAATTCGAAGAGATCACCCAACATAGAATTGTTACAAGCAAAACACACTTACCATTGGAATGGACAGTAATATTTAATTTTTTAAGCTTTTCATTACCATCCTATCATCAAGATTATTTTGATCCGACATAGTCTTCATTCATTCATTTGCTCCGTTACTAGGATGTCACAATCTTTAATAGTTGCTATTTATATAACCATACATACTACTCTGGTCGAGGTAGTTAAGGTCATGCCATGAAAAGATTAGTTACATTACATTGGGATTTGAAGCTACCGTAATTGACCTACTTTCCAATGAAGATATAAAAGTTATTGAGTCACCATATATGTCAAACAAAATGTGTATATAAATACCAGCTCTACAATGGCAAATGAGCAAACCAAGTCTACATTCAAACACATAAATTTAGTATATTATAACACTGATAGTTTAGGAGATGGCGAACTTCTCTTGCTCCCTCTTTGTTCTTGTTCTGGTTCTCTCAGGTACATATGGTTGTTTAGATGCCTTTAAGTTTTGTGTTGTAAGCTTGGATGGGTGTTAGACGGTGTATAACTTTGAAATTTTGTGCAGCTGGTTGGATGGTGCCTCTAGCAACCCACGCAAAACAATGTGATGTGAAGATGTTCGAATATGCATGCGACACCACTGGATGTCACCAAAAGTGCCTAGAGGTTTACCCGAATTCAACATCTCAATGTGTTGAAACTCCTGAATTTCCCACCAACTTCGCATGCCATTGTTTCTTCCCTTGTGAAGAAAATTGAGTTTTGATGTGATGCCCTTCTTTTCCCGGCTCTATGGTCTTCGTGCACTGTCATTTGTATAAGGATGTCTTTGTAACGCCCCTAATTTTCTTTAACCTAATTAGTGACGTCACCCATGCATACTTATCTCATTAAGCGGAAGCTCATCATAAATAACCTTGAAATAGTCTTTCATAAAAATTCATGAATCCAAAATGAAACCTAAACTCCGAAAATAAACCTTCAATACTCAATTCAAAATAAATCCAAATAAAACTATACTCAATCCTATAACTTAAAACAGTCTAATAAAAGTAAACTCCTAAAAATATCCCGTCTCCAACTTCCATGGTGGCCTCAGCTCCGCCGTCAACCGTACATTGGCGCCTTGTCTTTATCTGAAAAATGTAGGTAGCACGTGGCTTGAGTATTTTATGAAATACTCAGTAAGTCACCCCACTGTTGGGGTTAGGAATGCAAACACATGCAACATATGAGCGGGACCTAACTTTTCTTAAACTTTTCATAGCCTTGGGCGCTTTTCTATTCCGGGTAGGGTTGGATGTGTGGTACTCCTTCACACATGGCCCATGTACGTGTACATGAACCCACCAGGCGGGCTCTTATACGTACCCCTGGGCCTGACTTGGTCGGGCACAACGTGTTACACGTAGCCGGACACCACAGAACAGAAAAGGGCCCGCATGATATCATGGCGAACATAAATATCGTATTTCATTCTTTCGTATCATAAAGGGGAAGAATCCCGATGCACGTGACATACATATATGCATGAGGTCCCTTAACATATTTAACATGGCATTACATAAGCAGTGCTAACATTGCATTTACGTTTCTTACATCACATGACATCTCACATGACTTATATTACATGGCATATTACATAACATTCCAGTTGCATAAACATCTCATAACATGACTCGATAATTCTACGTGTATCTATGGCATCAAACAACATATTCATGGCATATAATACTAACATCTCATTCATGACATAACATAAACAGTCAACAGTCAACACAAGTTCATACGTCACATAACATACACAATCTATACATCACATAATCATATCACATAAAATATGGTGCATGCAGGGGCCACAGGGCACGCACCATCATACAACACGTAGAAAGCTAACTCCAATAGTAAGGTCACTTACCTCGATGGTCTTGATTGAAGTCACTCACAACGAGCTAATCCCAGCGGTTAAATATGTCCTATGATAACCACATAAAAATTTAGAACCTTTCATAAGGTACCCTAGCTAAACCTCATGCTATTTATCAAAATAAACCCTCGACCTAATCTGTCTTTAACGTTTAGGAGCCATACTGACCTCGGATGGTAAAACTAAGGGCAGAAACGGCTTTGGAAGGACCAAAAACCTTGGAATCGATATATTATAGTTATACCGATTCACCAAGCCGAGCTGCCGAGCCGACCAATTAAGCCGCCAAGCTGAGCTGCGGGATTTAACGGAGCCGAGCTGCGGGTTTTGACGGAGCCGAGCCGCGGGTTTTGACGGAGCCGAGCCGCCGTACACATCAAGCCGAGCCGAGAGCACGCGTGCGGAGCCGAGACCAAGGCTGCAGCGCGCGTCCGCGTTGGGCCGAAACGCACAGGGCCCGCGTTCGTTCCGTGGGCTGGTCCAGAGGCCGAACGTGAACCCGACCCGTTTTCTTTCGTCTTCCTTACCCGAAATCTCACGAAAACCCTAATCGTTGCTGCGCCGCCAACGACGACGTCACAACCCCGATTCCGACGATGCGACGACACCCCTCGCCTATTCCGACCGACGCGCAACTAGCTGGTGAGCCCATACTCGCACGTATGGGCTGTGTTTAGAGTATATGGTAAACGTCCATGATTACCCGTTAGGATTGCACCGTAGGAAAAACGAGACGAAACAAAATGATAGGTCCCATCATTGCATTGCATGTGATTGTCGCATAACCCCAATAGGGGGTCACTTACTGAGTATTCTAGAAATACTCAAGCCTCGTGCTACTTTACTTTTGCAGATAAGGGCAAGGCACCCATGTGACAACGACGGCGGCATTGTACACCTCGGGACCGTGGCACATGCATAGGGTAGTTGTTTGTTATTCCATTTCGTAGTCTAGTCTGAATTCGGTTTGCATCATTAGTATAGGTTAGTATAGGTTGAAATATATTTGCATAATAAACCATAGGGTAGAATAAAACATTCATTTTGGTTTTGTTACTTTTTCTTTATTTCAATAATGTTCTTTTCTTTTTCCTTGTAATCGTTTTCTCTATCACGAGGTAATAAAAGGTGAGAGTAAGTCGCATTTATGAATAGAGCCCATTTAATGTATATTCTGCATTTAAAGGTAGAGTAATGACCTTAGATTAAATAGGTAAAATATTAGGGTCGTTATAATAAACCTAATTGAGCAACATCCAACGAAACCCTAAGAGAGATCGTAAAGAAGAAAATTTCTAAAAGAAACGAAGTGATGAATGAAGGAAACCTGGAGCAAGATTCGACCAAATGAGTTTCTGACAAATCTTTAATATCAGCAACAAAAGACTAGTAGCCATGAAAAGGGAAGGAGCCTACTGAATTTCTCATGGCTTTCAATAATGGTTGGCTTTTGGTGCTTTCGGTACTTTTGCACTTCCGGACCAATACCCACAAATCTATTGTCGAAGGCTATAACAATAAGAAAAGATACTGGGTCAATAAGATAAGATGAAACTGAAATGAGAAAGAATAGTGGAGATTTGAGATAGATACAATCCACCAGCCTTGTTGAGAATAACAAAAAGAAATTAGAGGAGTGGGAGTGAGAGTGTGAGTCGGTGGTGTGCAAATCGAAAAGTAAAAGTAGTGATGCACGTTTTTTTTCTTACATTTTTAATAGCTCTTTTTTAAAAATGCTATAACCAAATGCTATAAATGAAGCAATTGTTGTAGTACTTATTCCTTGGTTGTAAGAGTGAAGATTATTCCCATAGACCAACACCGGCCATTCTAACATGTTTTATCCTAACATACATGCATTCTAAGAAAAATTGGAAGAGATCACCCAACATAGAATTGTTACAAGCAAAACACACTTACCATTGGAATGGACAGTAATATTTAATTTTTTAAGCTTTTCATTACCATCCTATCCTCAAGATTATTTTGATCCGACATAGTCTTCATTCATTCATTTACTCCGTTACTAGGATGTCACAATCTTTAATAGTTGCTATTTATATAACCATACATACTACTCTGGTCGAGGTAGTTAAGGTCATGCCATGAAAAGATTAGTTACATTACATTGGGATTTGAAGCTACCGTAATTGACCTACTTTCCAATGAAGATATAAAAGTTATTGAGTCACCATATATGTCAAACAAAATGTGTATAAATACCAGCTCTACAATGGCAAATGAGCAAACCAAGTCTACATTCAAACACATAAATTTAGTATATTATAACACTGATAGTTTAGGAGATGGCGAACTTCTCTTGCTCCCTCTTTGTTCTTGTTCTGGTTCTCTCAGGTACATATGGTTGTTTAGATGCCTTTAAGTTTTGTGTTGTAAGCTTGGATGGGTGTTAGACGGTGTATAACTTTGAAATTTTGTGCAGCTGGTTGGATGGTGCCTCTAGCAACCCACGCAAAACAATGTGATGTGAAGATGTTCGAATATGCATGCGACACCACTGGATGTCACCAAAAGTGCCTAGAGGTTTACCCAAATTCAACATCTCAATGTGTTGAAACTCCTGAATTTCCCACCAACTTCGCATACCATTGTTTCTTCCCTTGTGAAGAAAATTGAGTTTTGATGTGATGCCCTTCTTTTCCTTGCACTAATCCACGTATAGTAATGCTTTAATTCCCCACATTTCCTAAATAAAATGGCCAGGTGACTTTGCTGTTATTCAACTTGTCATTATGGTTGCAAGTGAAAATTGTGTATAAAATAAGATGAAAAGCAACTACCCTAACACCGGCTCTATGGTCTTCGTGCACTGTCATTTGTATAAGGATGTCTTTGTAACGCCCCTAATTTTCTTTAACCTAATTAGTGACGTCACCCATGCATACTTATCTCATTAAGCGGAAGCTCATCATAAATAACCTTGAAATAGTCTTTCATAAAAATTCATGAATCCAAAACGAAACCTAAACTCCGAAAATAAACCTTCAATACTCAATTCAAAATAAATCCAAATAAAACTATACTCAATCCTATAACTTAAAACAGTCTAATAAAAGTAAACTCCTAAAAATATCCCGTCTCCAACTTCCATGGTGGCCTCAGCTCCGCCGTCAACCGTACATTGGCGCCTTGTCTTTATCTGAAAAATGTAGGTAGCAAGTGGCTTGAGTATTTTATGAAATACTAAGTAAGTCATCCCACTGTTGGGGTTAGGAATGCAAACACATGCAACATATGAGCGGGACCTAACTTTTCATAAACTTTTCATAGCCTTGGGCGCTTTTCTATTCCGGGTAGGGTTGGATGTGTGGTACTCCTTCACACATGGCCCATGTACGTGTACATGAACCCACCAGGCGGGCTCTTATACGTGCCCCCTGGGCCTGACTTGGTCGGGCACAACGTGTTACACGTAGCCGGACACCTCAGAACAGAAAAGGGCCCGCATGATATCATGGCGAACATAAATATCGTATTTCATTCTTTCGTATCATAAAGGGGAAGAATCCCGATGCACGTGACATACATATATGCATGAGGTCCCTTAACGTATTTAACATGGCATTACATAAGCAGTGCTAACATCGCATTTACGTTTCTTACATCACATGGCATCTCACATGACTTACATTACATGGCATATTACATAAACATTCCAGTTGCATAAACATCTCATGACATTACTCAATAATTCTACGTGTATCTATGGCATCAATCAACATATTCATTGCATACAAACACATGCAACATATGAGCGGGACCTAACTTTTCATAAACTTTTCATAGCCTTGGGCGCTTTTCTATTCCGGGTAGGGTTGGATGTGTGGTACTCCTTCACACATGGCCCATGTACGTGTACATGAACCCACCAGGCAGGCTCTTATACGTACCCCCTGGGCCTGACTTGGTCGGGCACAACGTGTTACACGTAGCCGGACACCACAGAACAGAAAAGGGCCCGCATGATATCATGGTGTACATAAATATCGTATTTCATTCTTTCGTATCATAAAGGGGAAGAATCCCGATGCACGTGACATACATATATGCATGAGGTCCCTTAACATATTTAACATGGCATTATAATACTAACATCTCATTCATGACATAACATAAACAGTCAACAGTCAACACAAGTTCATACATCACATAACATACACAATCTACGGTCAACACAATCTATACATCACATAATCATATCACATAAATATGGTGCATGCAGGGGCCACAGGGCACACACCAACACGTAGAAAGCTAACTCCAACAGTAAGGTCACTTACCTCGATGGTCGTGGTTGAAGTCACTCACAACGAGCTAATCCCAGCGGTTAAATATGTTCTATGATAACCACATAAAAATTTATAACCTTTCATAACGTACCCTAGCTAAACCTCATGCTATTTATCAAAATAAACCCTCGACCTAATCTGTCTTTAACGTTTAGGAGCCATACTGACCTCGGATGGTAAAACTAAGGGCAGAAACGGATTCGGAAGGGCCAAAAACCTTGGAATCGATATATTATAGTGATACCGATTCACCAAGCTGAGCTGCCGAGCCGACCAATTAAGCCGCCAAAGCTGAGCTGCGGGATTTGACGTAGCCGAGCCGCGGGTTTTGACGGAGCCGAGCCGCCGTACACGTCAAGCCGAGCCGAGAGCACGCGTGCGGAGCCGAGACCAAGGCTGCAGCGCGCGTCCGCGTTGGGCCGAAACGCACAGGGCCCGCGTTCGTTCCGTGGGCTGGTCCAGAGGCCAAACGTGAACCCGACCCGTTTTCCTTCGTCTTCCTTACCCGAAATCTCACGAAAACCCTAATCGTTGCTGCGCCGCCAACGACGACGTCACAACCCCGATTTCGACGATGCGATGACACCCCTCGCCTATTCCGACCGACGCGCAACGATATTCAACACCGGTAGCCTCGGTCGCTTCTCCCTCCAGCCACTCACCGAAGAAAATCCAGCAAACCACCTCACACGTTTTTCCTGGCTAACCCTCTCGATTTTTCCGTACTCTCAGACACCCTCGAAAACCCTAAACGTTTGGAGAGCAAAAGTTGTTTCCAAGGAAGGAGGAGAGTTGTATATGGGAATATAAAAGGTCTTTATAACTTTTACATTAAGGTAGTAATTTCCTTGCTAGAAATCATACCTTTTCCAGCCACAATAAATACAGCATAATATCTTTTCGTTTTGGCATCAAAAATAAAATCTTTAGCATAAAATCTAAAATAAATAAAACAAAAATTCGAATCCTTACAGTCTTGCTTTTACCTGAAACGTAAAAATAGCACATGACTTATACTTTAAGAAATACTTAGTAAGTGATTTCACTATTAGAGTCGTGAAATGCAAATGTATACAACATATTTATTAATTAAAAAAGTTATTATATTATTATTAATAAATATTTTAAATTATTAAATAACTTTTTTATTGAAGGAATTCACATCGTTATCCATATAGTAAATATATAAAATAGCTATTAATATGACAAATAATGATATTGACATAATAACCCTAATGACAGTTGATCCAAGAACCAAAAAAAAAAATTGTACGTTATCATAGGAAATGGAAAATTTTTCTTGCTCCCTATTCTTCATTGGTTTCCTCCTTTTCTCAGGTTTGTTTTTTAGATTTAGAAACATCTTATAAACTTTCAAGGATTTCGTACATTTTTGTTTAATAACTATTAGATTTTTGACAGCTACATGCATGTTGTCCGTTAATGCAATTCAATGTAAAGAGAAGTTGTAGGAAGGATGCGTACCTAATGATTGTAGCAAGAGATGTTCCCAGAGGTTTCCCCAATCAACTTCTGAATGTGTTCCAATTGGACAAATCCTATTTAACTATATTTGCTATTGTTTTCATGATGGCTAGAGGGTAATCAATTCTGGTTTTTATCACAGTCTCCATTAAATAAAATGGTTGAATGTCTCATTTTTGCTTTTTTTTTTTTTGCTTACATGATTTCTAGAGAGTGATCAATTATTGTTTTTACGGGTCTCTATTAAATAAAATGGTTGGATGCCTCTATGGATTCAACTTTTTTTTAGCATAATTCTCCATTTCATTCCTTTCTCGCCCGTCTTAATTTAAACTTTCATTGTCTTTGGACGGCTAACTTGACCTCTAATATAATGTGTTATAATAAACCCAACAACTATTAGAAAAATTGTAAGTAGAGAAAGAGAACATATATATTCAGTCCAGATGTTTTTTAACTGTTAAACTGTTAATCTAAATATAACTTAATTTATAAGCTACCAAAATTGTCAGTCTTACAAGATTGGCATTTCATAACTTGTAACATCATTAGTGAAAGATGAAATATAGTATTTTTGTTATAAAGGAATATGTCAGAATCTTTAATAGTTGTAATTTATATAACAATACATACTACTCTAGTCGAGGTAGTTAAGGTCATTCCATGAAAAGATTAGTTACATTCCATAGGGGTTTGAAGTTACTTACCATAATTGGCTACTTTCCAATGAAGATATAAAACTTATTGAGTCACCATATTTGTCAAACAAAATGTGTATAAATACCGGCTGTACAATGGCAAATGAGCAAACCAACTCTACATTCAAACACATAAATTTAGTATATTATAACACTGATATTTTAGGAGATGGCAAACTTCTCTTGCTCCCTCTTTGTTCTTGTTCTGGTTCTCTTAGGTACGTATGGTTGTTTAGATGCCTTTAAGTTTTGTGTTGTAAGCTTGGATGGGTGTTAGACTATGTATAACTTTGAAATTTTGTGCAGTTGGTTGGATGGTGCCTCTAGCAACCCACGCAAAACAATGTGATGTGAAGATGTTCGAATATGCATGCGACGTCACTGGATGTCACCAAAAGTGCCTAGAGGTTTACCCAAATTCAACATCTCAATGTGTTGAAACTCCAGAATTTCCCACCAACTTTGCTTGCCATTGTTTCTTCCCTTGTGAAGAAAATTGAGTTTTGATCTGATGCCCTTCTTTTCCTTGTACTAATCCACTTAGATTCTAATGCCTTAATTCCTCCCGTTTCCTAAATAAAATGGTCATGTGACTTTGGTGTTATTCAATTTGTCATTATGGTTTTAAACGATCCAAAGGAAGGATTATGAAACTCAAAGATTGTTGAAAGTGTCTACAAAAGATGTTTGTTTTCAATGCCCTAAAGAATTTTGAGGCCTCAAGGTCTTTGGAAAAGACTTAGAAAGGAACATCTTCGGTTTTTATTCCTTATAGGTAAATCCTTATAGGTAAATAAAAATGATCCATAGAGTGATAGTTTATATTTAAAAAAGAGGAAAATATAAAATAATTTTTTTTGAATAAAAATAATTTAATAGTTTATATTTTTAGAAAAAGTTTATATCTTTTTGAATAAAATAATTATAAAAAAATGTAAAATTACTAAATTAGCCTTGAACTTTAAATTAAATTCGAAAGATGAGAAAGTCCTTCCCATATCTACTTTAGAATAACACCTTATACAAAATCTAATGAATCTAAAAAACCAACCATAGGCTCTGTCCCAAATTTAGATATGATCTCTAAAAGATTTACAACTCATCACATTCAACCGCTAACATTTGAAGATTAAGTCGACAACCCATAAATGTGTAAGCATCTCCGAAGAGAACTCTATGAAGTTGGAGATTTTAAATTGAGAGTGGTTCTCAATGTTTCAAAGTTAGCTCAAGCTCCATCTATAAATTATGAAGTTTGGGGGAATCATTTGGAGAAAGAAACAAGAGTTGGCTAGCCTCCAATCACAAGTCATAAGAGTTTAGATTTTGGGTCTCTTCCTCTTTAATTTCTTCCAACTTCGAGAGTTATATTGGATTATTTTCCTTCAAACTTATTCCTACATCTTCTAAATAAGACTACCCACAACTTTGTGAAAGAAACGAAGTGTTGAAAATTTCTAAATCTCACTTCCCCAAAGGAAGTTGCCATTAAAAAGCTCAAGAAAAACCATGAAGTTACAATCTAAGATTTACGCGAGTTTGTCATATCTAACCTATCCCATTTAATTCTTGCACTTTCAAGGAGGATTTCTTGTGAAAACCACGGTAACGACCCGAAATTTTCTGTTTAATTTAAGGTCGCTACTGTATATGTACCATAAATATTGAATGCGAAATACTTCATTTAAATTCCATGAAACATAACTTTTATCTTAAAACAAAGCCATGGACTTATATGTTTCGAAAACATCTTTAAAACGATACAACAAAAGACCCGAAATAAAATAAATAAGCGTTTAAGTTTAAAGCAACCTATTCTAGCCTAAGTCTAAGAAAATAAATACTACTATCCTACGCATGTGCCATGGTCTCGAGTTGCGTTGCCGTCGTCAGCCATACAGGAATGCCTTGCCTTAACTTGAAGAAGTAGTAGCACATGGCTTGAGTATTTAAAGAAATACTCAGTAAGTGACCCCACTATTGGGTTTAAATGCAACAATCACATGCAAATGAGATGATGAGACCTATCTTTCAATCTGTCTTCCTACGGTGCTGTTCTAACCGGTAAATTTGGACGTGTACCATATACTCTACACACAGTCCATACGTGCGAGTATGGGCTCACCAGCCAGTTCGCACACTGCTGGTCCACTTTCCTTGTCGGGCGAGCATACTCTGGCAGCTTCTTAGGCCTGACACCCGTTAGAACTAGTAACCGTCACGACAGCGCTATGCAAAACATAACGATCGTTGTCCTGCCATTGGATGTACGCGTCCGTACCCTCGTTTTGGAATAGGGGTATCCTCCAAATGCATGAGCACACATAATGCATGAGGTCCCCAGTATTTCTACTTTTATCATTAATGAATATAAACCCGCTATCATCTTTCATGCTTAACATGTCATTTCTCATTTTCAGTCTACGTATCATACATAATTCTAACGGGGTTACATTTCATTTCATTTGTCGTGATATCATGTCATTCATAACATGCTGTATACATACAATTTAGAAAACATAACATAACGCTCCATGCTTTTAACATGTCATTTCATAACGTGCAATTCATACAACAATTACCTCATTGGTCACACAAAACAATCTAAACATGACACATCACATCACAATATATCGTATCATAAACATTGAGTATCGTAAACACTTTGTGGTCATATTGTTCCCTAACTTATCATAGCCTTAACGTTCTAATACCTATCACAGTCATATCGTTATGTGAACGTACCTTAGTCATATCATCACAGGAACGTATCCTAACGCTATCGTTCTATCAATCTATCACAAACCTATCCCTTTCTACCCATATCCTAACCATATTCTTTCAACAATCTCTTCTATCCATAGCACTCCGGTATGTAACCTAACCTTAACGTTTCATGAATAAATCTTACTACTATCATTACATTTTGTTTTGTGCATCCTTCTCGTATCATATCTCAAACATATCCTTGAACACATCATACCACAATTATTATCACACAATTCACATATTATAATATAACATAAACATAATATAAGCATACCGATCCACGGATAATTCACACATATCAGTATATATGACTTGTGCAGAACCACAGGCACGTGTCAACATCAAATATAACCATGTCGATTGTAAGGCTACTTACCTGGCTAGCTTAAGTCATTGTCACGAATATATCTTTAATGAAAGTTCGATTTCGTCCTTTGAAATCCGAGTCAACCTACGTGAGCCCATGACATCAGTTTCAAGTTTGAACTCTACAAAATTATTTCTCTAATTTACATTGATCCATTGTTAAAAGTCTTGAAATGTTATATATCTATAATTATATTTTTATTAAAAATCTACTTTTCCATGGTTACTGTTGTATACAAAAAAAAAAAAAAAGTAATACAACTATTTCAAGTTATTATAGGCTCTACTACTCTCTTGATTTCTCTGGATTTACCCGATGTATTTACCTTTCTCTGTCTATTTAGTTTGTAGTTTTTAATTCCTTATTCTTCTTTTTTTTTTTCTATGGGTTACCTTTTAATTCGGTTCTCATGCATTCCAAATTTCTAGTGGATCTCTGTTTCCAAACCTTTCCTTATCTCAGTGTTTCCTGTTCACAAATTTTATTGGTCATTCTCTTTTTAATCTATTAATTTGGCTACTAATCTAATATTATTAATCTGATGTGATTTACTAGCGTTGGTATAAATGATTGACATTTAGTTTCTAACTCAAAGCTAAACCATTGTAATAATTCAATGAAGATCTAACTATAATTGGCAGTCATTTCTAAAAAAAGTAGGATAAAAGAAAATGAAGATTTAATATATACTTGATTTAATATATACCTTATTGATCAAATCTATCTTCACGTAAATCTCCGGTGAATCTCAACTAGGTAAAGGTCATTCTCATTTTTTTTTCCTCAAATAAATCTCACCATTATTGTTTTTCTATTTCTTTTTTGCAGTACCTATTACTTTCTGGTGTAAGGACCAAATGAATAGAGATAATTGTGGGAAGGGATGAGAGGTTAGTGGAGAGAGGTGGGGAAAGGTTGTTTTAGTACTGAAATTGGATGGGTACTAGCAATGCTCATGGAAAACTTTTTTAGTACTGGGTTTGGGGGAGAATGGGATTCCCGCAGCAATAGGACACATCGTTTTATCAGATACCCAGAAGTAGCAAATTGAAGATCATAAATTGAAAGATTTGAAAGCAAAGAATTATCTATTTCAAGCATTAGATTGTTCGATCTTGGAGACAACCCTCAACAAGGATACAGCAAAAAAAACATATAGGATTCTATGAAGTAGAAATATCAAGGTTCGACACGGGTAAAGCGTGCACATTTGCAATCTCTTCGGAAGGAGTTTGAAATGCTGCACATGAAGGTAGGAGAATCTGTGAATGAGTATTTTCCTCGGACCCTTGGCATAGCCAACAAGATGAAACTAAATGGTGAGAACAAACAAGATGTTGAAGTAGTCGGAAAGATTCTAACATCTATGACCCCCAAGTTTGATTATATTGTGTGTTCCATTGAGGCGTCCAAGGATACAACCATCTTAACCATTAATGAGTTGCAAAGCAGCCTGCTTGAACATGAACAACGCATGAGTTCTCATGTTGAAGAAGACCACGCTTTGAATATCACTCATGGTGAACAATCTAGAGGAAGGGGTCAAGGTTCTGGAGGTTTTAGAGGCAGAGGAAGAGGACGAGGCAGACAAACCTTCAACAGGCCACAGTGGAGTGCTATAATTGTCACAAGCTAAGACATTTTCAATGGGAATCTCAAAGCAAGGAGAAAGAGGCAAACTATGCAGAACTCAAGAAGAGATGCTGTTGACGGCTTACGTGAATATGAATAAGGTCAATAGAGAAGATATGTGGTTCCTTGACTCGGGATGTAGCAATCATATGTGTGGGAAGAAGGAATATTTTTTCAGATTTTGATGGAAGTTTTAGAGATTGCTTGAAGTTGGACAACAACTCAAGCATGGTTGTAACAGGAAAGAGTAATGTACGGCTGCAAGTTAATGGAATCATACCTATCTACCAGAGCTGAAGAACAATTTGTTGAGTATTGGGAAATTGCAATCAAAGGGGCTTACCATTTTGTTTCAAAATTGAACGTGCGAGGTGTTTCATCGTGAGAGTCTTAATCATAGAGACAAGGATGCCTTTGAATCGAATGTTCGTACTGCATGCTATATCTCAGCCTGTAGCATCCACTTGTTTCAATACAATCACAAAATATATTGAACAACTTTGACACTGTAGATATGGAAGACTCTTGAGCAAAAGAAGATGGTGGATGGTTGACCACAGCTCAAATCTCCTCTTGAGTAAAAATTGTGCGGCGGCCGTTAAACAATAATCAATTTTTTTTGTCCACAAAAAAAAAAAAAAAGCATGTTTTTAAATATAATTGAGAGCAATTTTTTATTTTTTTATTTGAGAAATTTTATTGGGTTGGAATTTACAATATACGTTGGAATTCGATTAGCTATAAATTTACAATATAAATTTACAATATACTCAAATTTACATGTTTATTAAATTAGGTCAGAGGTTCTGTTTCATCCACTAATCTATGTTTTAATTTAGGTTTATTTTTTTAATAAGAAAAGAATTCCATAACTCAATTAGACATAAATATTTCTAAGAAATTCTCGTCATATACTAAACCCAATCTAACTAGTTCATTTCATTTACTGAAAACTTTAAGTAGAATATTAACCTTATTTATTTATTTTAAAATATTTAATTAAACCACTAAATTTTAATATATATTTAAAAAAGTGGTGGAAGAATAAATAAAATAAAATTAAACTAAATAAAGCAATAAATATATACGGACATGGCAAGTAAAAATGTATCTTTTAAAATTAACCATAATCTGGGTAGATTAAGTTCCATTAATCCTAAAAAAGATTCATAAACTAGCTAAATCTAGAAAATTTTCATTTATTTGAAGCTAATCCAAACAAAAATCTCTCAATTATACATGGAAAGCCGGAACCAATTCATTCCAGTTGAATTTGCAAGCCTAATGCATGACATAATTAGTTCATAATTCATCGTTTTCCCCATCACATTCCATATTATGTTTTCCATCTCTATATACATCCTTCCCTTATTTTCAATCTTCATCTCATCTCACATCGGAATTATGTGGACCCAAACCCTTCCGATCATGGCCGCTTTCATGGCCACTTTCATTTTCCTCCTCGCCCTAACCAACGCTCAAAACGCCCTCGGTGACTACCTCGCGCTTCACAACCGAGCTCGAGCCCAGGTCGGCGTCGGCCCCATGCAATGGAGCAACATTGTGGCCGTGTACGCTCAAGCCTATGCGGAAAAAAGAAAGGGTGACTGCGCCATGATTCACTCAACCGGGCCGTACGGGGAAAATATAGCCGCGGGCTACTACCCTGAGTTCACTGGGGCGGATGCGGTGAAGTTGTGGGCGAACGAGAAGCCGCTGTATGATCATGCGTCGAATAAATGCGTGGGTGGTGAATGTGGGCACTACACTCAGATGGTGTGGCGAAGCTCGGTCCGGCTTGGATGTGCTAGAGTGCCCTGTAAGGCTAATTCTCAGTTTGTTGTTTGCAATTACGATCCTCCTGGCAACTATATTGGGGAAAAGCCTTATGATTCTTTGGTGGTTTGAAGAGATTTGGTTTTAAATTTTTTATGAATTGTAATAAAGTTTGTGAGAGAATCATGAATTTATGAATTGAAATAAAGCTATGGTATTGTCTATAATAGTATTATATTGTCTTGTTTGAGTTAACTCTTGTGACTTTGTTTTAACCTCCTTGAGTTAACTCTTCTGACTTTGTTTTGACCTCCTCGCTTATAAACCCCATGATCATAGAGTCTTCCCTCTAATTAAGTACATCACAGAGCCACCCCCGAAGCCCGTAGATTTCTAGAACAACCTTCCCTTAATCGAGGCTCGACTACTTTCTTTGGAGCCTTTGAACAAAATACACCCTTTGTTCGACACTTTTGACTACAATTTTGAGGCTAACAATTTCTTTGTTCGACATAGCTAAGTTAAGTTCATGGTCTGATAACCATGTTAAGAATCACGAATCTCTACAATGGTATATGATATTTGTCCACTTTGAACATGAGAAAATCTCATAGGTTTGCTTCGGGCTCCCAAAGATGTATTCTTTACTTATAAATCTACGATCATTTCCGAACAATCTTCACGATGTTTCGGCCTCCAAATTCGGCCTCCAAATCGGCCTCCAAAAGAAAGGGTGACTGCGCCATGATTCACTCAACCGGGCCGTAAGGGAAAAATATAGCCGCGGGCTACTACCCTAAGTTCACTGGGGCGGATGCAGGGAAGTTGTGGGCGAACGAGAAGCCGCTGTATGATCATGCGTCGAATAAATGCGTGGGTGGTGAATGTGGGCACTACACTCAGATGGTGTGGCGGAGCTCGGTGCGGCTTGGATGTGCTAGAGTGCCCTGCAAGGCTAATTCTCAGTTTGTTGTTTGCAATTATGATCCTCCTCGCAACTATATTGGGGAAAAGCCTTATGATTCTTGGGGGTATGAAGAGATTTGGTTTAAAAAATTTTATGTATTGTAATAAAGTTTGTGAGAGAATCATGAATTTATTTATTGAAATAAAGCTAGGATATTGTCTACAATAGTATTATATTGTCTAGAGCATAACTCTTGTGACTTTGTTTTGACTTCCTTACTTATAAACTCTTGATCCTAGAGTCTCCCCTCTCATTAAGTACACCACATAGAGCCACCTTTGAAGCCTATAGATTACTTATGATCATAGAGCCTCCCGTCGAACAAAATACACCATAGAGCCTCCCCTAAAACCTATGGATTTCTAAAAGAAACTCCCTTTAATCGAGACTCGACTTCTTTCTTCGGAGACCTTAAACAAAATTGACAATTTGTTCGACATGTTTGACTACGATTTTTAGGCTTACAACTTTTTTGTTCAACAGAGCTAAGTTAAGTTCATAGTCTGATACCATGTTACTAATCACGAATCTCTACAATGTTATATGATATTTGTCCACTTTGAACATAACATCATGAGTTTGCTTCGAGCTCCCACAAGAAGTCATGTTAAGGAAAATGTATTCTTTAGTTATAAATCTATGATCATTTCCGAACAGTCTTCAACACTAAGAGCATCAGCCACCAGCCAATTGCTGTTCCAAGTCACTCGGAAGAAATGCCCTCGGCGGAGATGCGGAAAACAGGTCACGGTATTTTCGGCCTCCAAACCGGGAGACCCACAACGACGGTGATTAACTCCGCTGCAATATGATACCCACACCGGAGACGAAGACCCATTGCCGCAACCTATCAGCATTTAACGGCTCTAAATATGGAGATCAACAGGGCCGGAGTAGCTGCACCCTTGAATGATTTAGCGAAATAGAATGTTGTTTTTAAATGGGGGATATGCAAGAGAATGCATTCAATGAGCTTAAGAAGAAATTAACTAGTGCACCATTACTTGTCTTGCCTAACTTTGATAAAACTTTTGAAATTGAGTGTGATGCAAGTGGTTTGGGCATAGATGCTGTTTTGATGCAAGATGGAAAACCTTTAATATATTTAAGTGAAAAACTAAATGGGACAACATTGAACTATTCTATCTATGATAAAAAATTGTTTGCTTTAGTCCGCACATTGCAAGTGTGACAATACTACTTATGGCTTAGAAAATTTATGATCCACTCTATTCATCAAAGTTTGAAGTATCTTAAATGTCATAGCAAACTAAATCATAGGCATGCAAAGTGGGTGAAGTTTATTGAAATATTGTCATATGTTATCAAATATAAGCAAGGTAAGGATAATATGGTAGCTGATATATTATCTAGAAGGGATAATCTCTTTACTTCTCTTAGTCCAAAAATTCTTAAAGAATTATATAAAGATGATGCATCTTATCTTGTGAAAAGAGCTGGGGATGATTATTATATGTTTCATGAATTTTTATTTAAGAAAAGCAAGATTTGTATTACTAAATGCTCTATAAGAGATTTGCAGGTAAAAAGAAGCACATGGTGACAGCTTACTGGGACATTTTGAGATTAATAAAACTTATAAGATGTTGCATGAACACTTCTTTTGGCCGAAGATGAAGCACAATGTTCATAAGTTTTGTACCCAATATTTTAAATGTAAATAAGCTAAATTTAAATCACAACCAAATGGATTGTATACTCCTTTGAACGTATCTAACGAATTTTAGACTAATATATCTATAGATTTTGTTCTTGGTTTGGTGAACACTAAAAATGGTAAAGATAGTATTTTTGTTGTGTCAGACATAGTAAATTTGTTTATTTTATTGTATGCAACAAAACCGATGAGGTAAAGCATGTTGCTGATTTATTCTTTAAGAAAGGAGTAAGATTACGTGGAATCTATAGAATAATTGTTAGTGACAAGGAGGTTACCTTTTTAAGTCACTTTTAGAAAGTATTGTGGGGGTAAATTGGGTACCAAGTTGTTTTCAACTACATATCATGTAATGGAACAAAAAAAAAAAAAAAAGTGAGGGTCGTCGGCAGAGTCGAAAACTCCGGCGAACACCAGAGATTTCGCTCGCACACGACCCACAAAGGGCGGCCAAGGGTTGGGATGCCACAAATCGCGTCCCCGACCTTCAGCCACCCTGAGAGAACCTACAAAGAAACGAAAACAGTGAAAAGAAAACGAGAAGGAATAGAAAACCGACGGAAGTCCGGTGAAGCTGAACCATACGAATCAACGTCAAAACCCCCATTTTACACCAAAAAAGTAATCCCATAACCCTTTACACACCTCTGGAGTACGTTTTACACAAGTCGCTTACGTTGAACACCGTCGGCAAGGAAGACGGAACGGCGGACTTCCAAGCTTCTCAAGATCCGGGAGTGTGAGGTCCTTACCAACGAACTCTGTACCAAAAACGGGGTTAGGGTGAATAATAATCTCGAGAACGGAGGAAAAAAGAGGAAAAAAGGACGTCGAGACGACGTTGTCGAAGAGAGAGAGAGGTCACCAGAAAATCGCGTAGGCAGTCGGGCGAAGAGGACGAAGTCCGACCCGAGAGTCGGATTCGGTAACCCGAACCGAACCCCATTTCACATTTCGTTAGCATTTCACATTTTAATTAATAATCCAACTAACAATGTGAAATACAGCTCTAAAACGATCTCAGTAAAAATTGAATTCCACGTTTTCATTGTTTCTAAATTTTGGTTGGGTAGTAAAACTTAAATTGAAAATATGTCAAATATTATTTCATGGTGCTTCAATCATTCAATCCAACTATGGTTTGTTATAATATTATATTCTCTTGGTACAAATAATAATAATTTCTCACATCTTCCATTTTCCTTCTATCTGTTGTACCACTTTTGTTTCTCCTCTCTCCGTCTTCTTTTTCTTTCATACCAATGACTATGCAATTATAGTTTTCTCCTCCTCCCTAGTATCACTATCAATTAACAGAAGCCCTTTTCAATCTTCTTCTTTTTCTTCTTCTTCTTCTTTTTTTTTTTTTTTTTTTTTTTTTTTTTTCTTCCCTAAAACTACTCTGCTTCATTTTCTATTCTATTTTCTTCTTTTTTTTCCTTTTTCAATCTATTATGTTTTCTTTTCTTTCCTGAAGTAAAAGCTATTTTCAATGTTTTCTTCTCTCTCCCCACTATCCAATCCCAGAAGTCATTTTCAATCCATTTTAATTTTCCTCAGTAAAAAAAAATGTCTACGCATCCATCAATTATGATTTTCTTCTCATTCCTAAAAATGATGATTCAATTTAGATGCAATTCACAAAGCCATTTTCAATCAATTTTGATTTTCGATCAGATATCCAAAAATCTAAATAATTGAAAAGGAGATCTAAGATAACTTTTGGCAAAAGATAAAAGAAAAGGAGATTTAACTTACCTATTACTTTTCCATCTCTTTCCATTCCTATTAAATCTGCTTGAGGTGAAGGCCATCTCCAATTCTTCTCTCCCAAAATCTGTGATCTTTCCTTTGTTTCTTTCTTTGATTTTTCCATTCTCAAAATCTCAAATCATTTTGCAGTTGTAGGAGGTGAAGGCCATCTCCAATTCTTCTCTCCCAAATTAAATCTGATTGAGGTGAAGGCCATCTCCAATTCTTCTCTCCCAAAATCTGTGATCTTTACTTTCTTTCTCTGATTTTTCCCTTATCAAAATCTCAAATCATTTTGCAGTTGTAGGAGGTGAAGGCCATCTCCAATTCTTGTCTCCCAAAATCAATCTAATCATTTTACAGTTGTAGGAGGTGTCGGGGAGATATTTCGGGAAGGTGGAGAGAGAGTGATAATTTACTTTTTTTTTTTTTTTTTTTTTTTTTAATTATTATTTACTTATTCTTATTATTATTATTTTTTTTCTTTTTTTTATTACTGGTCCTTACAACTATGGAGAGGGAGAAGTTTTCACATGCATATAAGGAAGGCTTAGTTTCCCTCTCCAACTAATGTGACTATATTGCACCAAATATTGAGGTCATTGAAGGTAAAATTTAGATGAACCAACTCCATTATATAACTTCTCTCAAATGACACCTCAACTCAAAGAATTATGTCAAATCAACACATTGTGAAGGACAAAATAGAAATTTAATATATTCAAAGAATTGTCCCTTTGGAGCCCCTCTTATTATGTAACATAGATTTAATAGTTGGAGAACCATCTACCCGTTTTCCACCTTAATATATTACTATAGGGTCAAATCTCCATTAGTAAGAATATATATATATATTTATTTATTTATTTATTTATTGTAACGACCCCAAATTTTCTACTTAATTTAAGGTCGCTACTATATACATACCATAAACATTGAAGGCAGAAGACTTCATTTAAATTCCATAAAACATAACCTTTAACTTAAAACACAGTCATGGACTTACGAGTTTCAAAAATATCTTTAAAACGACACAACAAAAGACCCGAAATAAAATAAATAAGCGTTTAAGTTTAAAACATACTATTCTATGCATGTCTAAGAAATAAATACCACTATCCTATGCATGTGTCATGATCTCAAGTTGTGATGCCGTCGTCAGCCATACAGGAATGCCTCGCTTTAACCTGAAAAATGTAGTAGCACATGGCTTGAGTATTTAAAGAAATACTCAATAAGTGACCCCACTATTGGGGTTAAATGCAACAATCACATGCAATGAAATGATGGGACCTATCTTTCGTTTCGTTTCGTTTCCCCTACGTGCAATCCTAACAGGTAATCGTGGATGTGTACTATATACTCTACACGCAGCCCATACGTGCGAGTATGGGCTCACCAGCTAGTTCGCACACCACTGGGCCACTGTCGCATACTCTGGGAGCCCCTTATACCGGGACCCGTTAAAACTAGAACCGTCATGGCAGCGCTATGCAAGGCATAACGATCGTTGTCCTGCCATTGGATGTACGCGTCCGTACCCTCGTGATGGGATAGGGGTATCCCCCAAATGCATGAACACACAATATGCATGAGGTTCCACTAGTCCTATAGTTATCATTAATGAACATAACCCCGTGTCACGTTTTCATGCTTACATGTCATTCTCATTCTCATTTCGTTACATATCATACATATTCCTAGCGGGATTATGTTTCATACAATTTACCGTATTTCATGTCATACAATTCATACAGTTACATTCACATATTCCATACAAACGTGCCATAATCATTCAAGGACCTCATATCGTTACATGCATTACACATCACATCAGACTAAAAGCATACATAGCATACATTCACGTTCATCTAACTACGTACTTAAGCACAATAATCTAGCATACAATGTATCATATCATAAACGAGTCATAACGTAAACACTTCATAGTCGTATCGTTCTCTAACTTACCATAGCCTTAACATTCTTATACCTATCATAGACATATCATTACGTAACGTACTTTAACGCTATCGTTCTATCAGTCTATCACAAACCTATCCCTTTCTACCCATAACCAAACCGTATTCTTTCATCAATCTCTCATATTCTATCTCAAACATCTCCTTGAGCACATCGTACCATAATTATTATCATACAATCCACATTATAACATAACATAACATATAGGAAGCATATTGATCCACAGACAATTCACACATATCAATATATATGACACGTGCAGAACCACAGGGCACGTGTCAACATCAAATATAACCATGCCGATAGTAAGATCACTTACCTGACTAGCTTAAATCGTTGTCACGAATATATCTTTAATGAAAGTTCGATTCCGTCCTTTGAAATCCGAGTCAACCTATATGAGCCCATGACATTAGTTTCGGGTTTGAATTCTACAACATTATTTCTCTAATTTACATTGGTCCATTGTTAGAAGTCTTGAAATTTTATATATCTATAATTATATTTATATTAAAAATCTCATTTTTCATGGTTACTGTCGTATAAAAAGTAGATACAACTAAGTTATTCTGAGCTTTACTATTATCTATTTACCTTTCCCTCCATATTTAGTTGTGGTTTTTAATTCCCTAATCTCTTTTTTTTTATCTGTTGTCTTTTAATTCGGTTCTATTCCAAATTTAGAGTGGATCTCTATTTCTAAATCTTTCCTTATCTCAGTGTTTCCTATTTCTTTATCTCAGTTTCCTATTCAGAAGTTTTCTTGGCCATTCTATCTTTAATCTATTCATTTGGCTACTGATAAAAATTTAATCTAATATTACTAATCTCCTGATTTACTAGGTTCGTACAAATGATTGACATTTAGTTTCTAACTCAAAGCTAGACCATTGTAATAATTCAATGAAGATCTAACTATAATTTGTTATGATTTCTACAAAAACAGGATAAAAGAAAATGAAGATTTAATATATACCTTATTGATCAGATCTATCTTCACGTAAATCTTCGTTGAATCTCAGCTGGGTAAAGGCCATGAGTCTATTTTCACGTAAATCTCCATTCAATCTCAGCTGGGTAAAGGCCATGAGTCTATTTTCACGTAAATCTCCATTCAATCTCAGCTGGGTAAAGGCCATTCTCATTCTTTTTTTTCTCCTATTTTTCTGTTTCTTTTTTGTAGTAACGTTACTTTCGTTCCTAAGGATGAGTTGTTGAGAGATAATTGTGGGAAGGGATGAGAGATAATTGTGGGAAGGGATGAGAGGTTAGCGGAGAGAAGTGGGGAAATGTTGTTTTTATTTATTTATTTATTTATTATTATTATTTTAACTACTTTTTATAATTATTTTTATTTGTTTATTTCTTATTTATTTATTTATTTATTTATTTTTTTTTTTGGCTATTACATATTTATATATATATATATATATTTTACTATATGGATAACTACGTGAATTCGATAAATCATACATTTAGACTCTAATAGTAGAGTCACTAAAGGAATATTTCTTAAAGTACTCAAGTCATGTGTTATTTTTACGTTTCAGGTAAAAGCAAGACATCCTTATACGGATAACAGAGGCGATGCATGAAGACCGTGGAGCTGGTGTTAGGGTAGTTGCTTTTCATCTTATTTTATACACAATTTTCACTTGCAACCATAATGACAAATTGAATAATAGCAAAGTCACCTGACCATTTTATTTAGGAAACGTGTGGACTTAGGGCATTACAATACGTGGATTAGTACCAGGAAAAGAAGAGCATCACATCAAAACTCATTTTTCTTCACAAGGGAAGAAACAATGGCAAGCGAAGTTGGTGGGAAATTCAGGAGTTTCAACACATTGAGATGTTGAATTTGGGTAAACCTCTAGGCACTTTTGGTGACATCTAGTGATGTCGCATGCATATTCGAACATCTTCACATCACATTGCTTTGCGTGGGTTGCTAGAGGCACCATCCAACCAGCTACACAAATTTTCAAAGTTATACATGCTTTAATACCCATCCAGGCTTACAACACAAAACTTAAAGGCATCTAAACAACCATACGTACCTGAAAGAACCAGGACAAGAACGAAGAGGGAGCACGAGAAGTTCACCATCTCCTAAAATACCAGTGTTATAATATACTAAAGTTTATGGTTTGAATGTAGAGTTGGTTTGCTCATGTGTCATTGTAGAGTGTATTTATATACACATTTTGTTTGACAAATATGGTGACTCAGTAACTTTTATATCTCCATTGGAAAGTATGGCAATTATGGTAGCTTCAAACTCCTATGGAATGTAACTAATCTTTTCATGTCATGACCTTAACTACCTAGACCACAGTAGTATGTATGGTCCTATAAACTACAACTATTAAAGATTGTGACACTTGAATAAAGGAGTAAATGAATGAATGGAGACTATGTCTAGATGAAAATAATCTTGAGGATAGGATGTTAAAAAAAGCTTAAAAAAATTAAAAGTTATTATCTATTCAAACGTTAGTGTGTTTTGCTTGTAATAATTGTACGTAGGGTGACCTCCTAAGAATTTCCTTAGATTGCATGTAAGTTAGGACAGAACATATTGGAATGACTCGTGTTGATCTGTGGAAATAATGTTCTCCCTTGCAACCAAGGAATAAGTAACGTGACTATATCGCAGGAATATTCGGAAAGAGTCATCTCTATTGTATAAATTCTCTTGGAATGCCACCTCAACTCAAAGAGTTATGTCAAATCAACACAGCCAAGGGCAAAATAGACATCAACACAACAAAAGGGCAAAATAGATATTTAATAAAAATTTAACCGTAAAATAGATAGGTAAGAATTGTAACATTGTAGAACCATCCCTTTTTTTACCTAAATATAGTTTAACTATTAAGACATATTATCCACCAAAAGATTAAATTTACATTCACTACTTATCTACTAGATCAATATATATATGAATTTGTTCCCTAAAAAAATAAATAATAAATAAATAATAATAAAAGTAATTTAATAATTTAAAATAGCTATTAATAATAAAATAATTTTTTTATAATTTAGTTGAAAAAAATAGAGTTTTGAGCCTCCCTATCCATTAAAAAAAATAAAAAAGTCTTATTTAGATTTTTTTTTTAGGGCTAGTTTTATTTAAATCAAAAGTTGTTTTAAATAAAAAAAAAATGTATTATTATGCGGCAAATATTTTTTATTATTAATATTATTTTATAATAATAGTAAAGTGAATATAACTCAATAGTAATTAAAATCTTAAATTAGGTCGGAGGTTCTGTTTCATCCACTAATCTATGTTTTAAT
Organism: Cucurbita pepo subsp. pepo; assembly: GCF_057944985.1. Lineage (NCBI taxonomy): Eukaryota > Viridiplantae > Streptophyta > Magnoliopsida > Cucurbitales > Cucurbitaceae > Cucurbita > Cucurbita pepo. The sequence goes on from NC_141798.1 coordinate 14,059,004, forward strand.
TTAGGTTTATTTTTTTAATAAGAAAAGAATTCCATAACTCAATTAGACATAAATATTTCTAAGAAATTCTCGTCATATACTAAACCCAATCTAACTAGTTCATTTCATTTACTGAAAACTTTAAGTAGAATATTAACCTTATTTATTTATTTTCAAATATAAAGACATTGCAAGTAAAAATGTATCTTTTAAAATTAACCCTAATCTGGGTAGATTAAGTTCCATTAATCCTAAAAAAAATTCATAAACTAGCTAAATCTAGAAATATTTCATTTATTTGAACCTAATCCAAACAAAAATCTCTGAATTATACATGGAAAGCCGGAACCAATTCATTCCAGTTGAATTTGCAAGCCTGATGCATGACATAATTAGTTCATAATTCATCGTTTTCTCCATCACATTCCATATCATGTTTTTCATCTCTATATAAATCCTTCCCTTATTTTCAATCTTCATCTCATCTCTCATCGGAATTATGTGGACCCAAACCCTTCCAATCATGGCCGCTTTCATGGCCACTTTCATGTTCCTCCTCGCCCTAACCAACGCTCAAAACGCCCACGGTGACTATCTCACGCTTCACAACCGCGCTCGAGCCCAGGTCGGCGTCGACCCCATGCAATGGAGCAATACCGTGGCCGCGTACGCTCAAGCCTATGCAGAAAAAAGAAAGGGTGACTGCGCGATGATTCACTCAACCGGGCCGTACGGGGAAAACATAGCCGCTGGGTACTACCCTGAGTTCACCGGGGTGGATGCGGTGAAGCTGTGGGCGAACGAGAAGCCGTTCTATGATCATGCGTCGAATAAATGCGTGGGTGGTGAATGTGGGCAATACACTCAGACGGTGTGGCGAAGCTCGGTCCGGCTTGGATGTGCTAGAGTGTCCTGTAAGGCTAATTCTCAGTTTGTTGTTTGCAATTACGATCCTCCTGGCAACTATATTGGGGAAAAGCCTTATGATTCTTTGGTGGTTTGAAGAGATTTGGTTTTAAATTTTTTATGAATTGTAATAAAGTTTGTGAATGAATCATGAATTTATGAATTGAAATAAAGCTATGGTATTGTCTATAATAGTATTATATTGTCTTGTTTGAGTTAACTCTTGTGACTTTGTTTTAACCTCCTTGAGTTAACTCTTGTGACTTTGTTTTGACCTCCTCGCTTATAAACTGCATGATCATAGAGTCTCCTCTCTAATTAAGTACATCACAGAGACCCCCGAAGCCCGTAGATTTCTAGAACAACCTTCCCTTAATCGAGGCTCGACTACTTTCTTTGGAGCCTTTGAACAAAATACACTCTTTGTTCGACACTTTTGACTACAGTTTTGAGGCTAACAATTTCTTTGTTCGACATAGCTAAGTTAAGTTCATGGTCTGATAACCATGTTAAGAATCACGAATCTCTACAATGGTATATGATATTTGTCCACTTTGAACATGAGAAAATCTCATAGGTTTGCTTCGGGCTCCCAAAGATATATTCTTTACTTATAAATCTACGATCATTTCCGAACAATCTTCAATACTGAGAACACCAGCCACCAGCCAATTCCTGTTCCAAGTCACCCTGAAGAAATGCCCTCGGCAGAGATGCGAAAAACCAGTCCACGATGTTTTTTACCTCCAAATCGAGAGATGCACGGCGACGTTTAACTCCGCTGCACTATGAGACCCACACCGGAGACAAAGGCCCACTGTCGCAACCTGAACTTTGAAAAAAACATACATATTCCTAAACTTTGAAAAGAGTAGGATAAGAAAATGTTTAACAATTTGTTATTTTAAAAGTGTCTAATAAGTCTCCAAATTTTAAAAAATTAACTTTTTTAATATAAAAATTTAACCTATTCAACTACTATTTTAAAAATGATGAATTTATGGGTTATAATGGAAAGTTTAATGGATCAAGTCAGACTAACCGTAGTGTAACTAAGTGAGTCAATTGGGTTAGCCACTAGCCGACTCTACCACACTCTACCACTAAGTGAGTCAATTCCCTAGAATAGAAAGTTGATTTTCTATTTTTCTTAAAATTCTCTGTTCTATAATCAATCATAAAATTTTTGGGTTAAATTAATTCATTTCATTTACTCAAAATTTTAAGTAAAATATTAACATTATTTATTTATTTTCAAACATTTAGTTAATAAAACAATAAATATATACCTGCATGAATACCTAAATAGTGAGTAAAAATGTATCTTAAATTTTAAGATTAATCTCTATGTGGATTAAGTTTCATTAATTCTAAAAAAACTTCATGCTAAATCTAGAAAATTTTCATTCATTTAAACCTAATTCAAACAAAAATTTAGCCTAACTAAACATGGAAGCCTGAATGCATTGTTGAATTTCAGAGCATGGCATAATTAGTTCATAATTCATTGTTTTCCCATCGCATTCCATATTAAGTTTTCCATCTCTATATAAATCTTTCCCTTATTCTCAATTTTCATCTCATCTCTCATCGAAATTATGTGGACTCAAACCCCTCCGATCATGGCTGCTTTCATTGCCACTTTCATGTTCCTCGTCGCCCTAACCAATGCTCAAAACGCCCCCCGTGACTACCTCGCGCTTCACAATCGCGCCCGAGCCAAGGTCGGCGTCGGCCCCATGCAATGGAGCAACACCGTGGCCGCGTACGCTCAAGCCTATGCGGAAAAAAGAAAGGGTGACTGTGCCATGATTCACTCAACCGGGCCGTATGGAGAAAACATAGCCGCAGGCTACTACCCTGAGTTCACCGGGGAGGATGCGGTGAAGCTGTGGGCGAACGAGAAGCCGTTGTATGATCATGCGTTGAATAAATGCGTGGGTGGTGAATGTGGGCACTACACTCAGATGGTGTGGCGGAGCTCGGTGCGGCTTGGATGTGCTAGAGTACTCTGTAAGGCTAATTCTTAGTTTGTTGTTTGCAATTATGATCCTCCTGGTAACTATATTGGGGAAAAGCCTTATGGCTCTTCTTTGTAAAGAGAATTGGTTCGAGAATTTTATGAATTGTAATAAAGTTTGTGAGAGAATCATGAATTATTGGAAATCTTCCCCAAAACTTTAAAAACTAATGGTGAATTAGCAAGTGAATTAGGTATCTCCACAATAATATGATATTGTATACTTTTCTCCCCTAAATGGAGAATGAATGCAATCATGAATTTCTACAATTTTATGTTATTGTCTACTTTTCTACCCAAAATTGCAAAAATAAAATGAGAAAATTAATGAGTTTTAGAAATCATATCTTCACAATGGTATGATATTGTCGGCTTTTCTATCCAAAATTGCATAAATAAATGGAGGATTATCGAGATTTAGAAATCACTCATCTCCACAATGGTATGATCTTTGTTGGATGAATGTCCCACCTCGGCTGATTTAGGGAATGATCATGGGTTCATAATCAGAGAATACTATCTCCATTGGGGTGAGGCCTTTTGGGAAGCGCAAAGCAAAGCGATGAGAGCTTATGTTCAAAGTGGACAATATCATACCACTGTGGAGAGACGTGTTCGTCTAACATGGTATTAGAGCCATGCCCTAAACTTAGCCATGTCAATAGAATCCTCAAATGTCGAACAAAGGACTCCAAAAGAAAAAGGAAAAGAAAAGGAGTCGGGGAGGTGTTGGATGAAAGTCCCACTCGGCGAATTTAGGGAATGATCATGGGTCCATTGGGGTGAACTCAAAGTGGACTTGGATGAAAGTCCCACTCGGCGAATTTAGGGAACGATCATGGGTCCATTGAGGTGAACTCAAAGTGGACAATATCTTCGTAATGGTATGATATTATGTGCTTTCTTACCAATACTGCAAAAATAAATGGAGAATTACCAAGTTTTAGGAACCATCCATCTCTACACTGATATGATACTGTCTAGTTTGAGATTAAGTACTTTCTCCTTGTTGTCTTGTGAGATTATTCCTTACTTATAAATTCATGATCATTTCTTAAAAACTCTCTCTTAACAATTTTACACACAAAGAATAGCTCCCAGAATAGCTGTCAAATGTTGTTTGAAGTCAACGGGAATAAATGCCCACGGCGGAGATGCGAAAAACTAGTCACGATGTTTCGGCCTCCAAATTGAAATATACTATTAACCGAGAGGTAGAAGATTTTATTTCATCCATGAATATATGTTTTAAGTTACCCTTACTTTTAAAAAATGACAAAAGAAATACAAAAATTCATAACTCAATTAGTAGTAAATATTTTTAATCTAAAATTCTTTTTATATAATAAACCCAATCTAAATAGGTTATAAAAATTTTAGGTTAAATTAGTTCATTTCATTTACTCAAAATTTTAAGAAAATATTAACATTATTTACTTATTTTTAACATGTAATTAAACAATTCAATTTTAATATATATTTTACAAAATTAGAGAAGAATAAATAAATAAAATTATGAAACTAAATAAAACAATAAATATATACCTACAAGTAAAAATGTATCTTTTAAGATTAACCAGGTGGATTAAGTTTCATTAATCCTAAAAAAAATTCATAAACTAGCTAAATCTATAAAATTTTCACTTATTTGAACCTAATCAAAACAAAAATCTAGCCCGTAATTAAACATGGAAGCCATAATGAATTTATTCTCTTTAAATTCCCAAGCATGGCATAATTAGTTCATAATTCATGGTTTTCATCACATTCCATATTAAGTTTTCCATCTCTAATACATCATTCCCTCATTCACAATCTTCACCTCATCTCTCATTGAAATTATGTGGACTCAAACCCTTCCGATCATGGCCGCTTTCATGGCCATTTTCATTTTCCTCCTCGCCCTAACCAACGCTCAAAACGCCCACGGTGACTACCTCGAGCTTCACAACCGAGCTCGAGCCTAGGTCGGCGTCGGCCCCATGCAATGGAGCAACACTATGGCCGTGTACGCTCAAGCCTATGCGGAAAAAAGAAAGGGTGACTGCGCCATGATTCACTCAACCGGGCCGTACGGGGAAAACATAGCCGCGGGCTACTACCCTGAGTTCATTGGGGTAGATGCAGTGAAGTTGTGGGCGAACGAGAAGCCGCTGCATGATCATGCGTCAAATAAATGCGTGGGTGGTGAATGTGGGCACTACACTCAGATGGTGTGGCGGAGCTCGGTGCGGCTTGGATGTGCTAGAGTGCCCTGCAAGGCTAATTCTCAGTTTGTTGTTTGCAATTATGATCTTCCTGGCAACTATATTTGGGGAAAAGCCTTATGATTCTTGGGTGGTATGAAGAGATTTGGTTTTAAAAATTTTATGAATTGTAATAAAGTTTGTGAGAGAATCATGAATTTATTTATTGAAATAAACCTACGATATTGTCTACAATAGTATTATATTGTCTAGAGCATAAACTCTTGTGACTTTGTTTTGACTTCCTTACTTATAAACTCATGATCCTAGAGTCTCCCCTCTCATTAAGTACACCACATAGAGCCACCTTTGAAGCCTATAGATTACCTATGATCATAGAGCCTCCCCTCGAACAAAATACACCATAGAGCCTCCCCTGAAGCCTATGGATTTCTAAAAGAAACTCCCTTTAATCGAGACTCGACTTCTTTCTTCGGAGACCTTAAACAAAAGTGACAATTTGTTCGACATGTTTGACTACGATTTTTAGGCTTACAACTTTTTTGTTCAACAGAGCTAAGTTAAGTTCATAGTCTGATACCATGTTACTAATCACGAATCTCTACAATGTTATATGATATTTGTCCACTTTGAACATAACATCATGAGTTTGCTTCGATCTCCCACAAGAAGTCATGTTAAGGAAAATGTATTCTTTAGTTATAAATCTATGATCATTTCCGAACAGTCTTCAACACTAAGAGCATCAGCCACCAGCCAATTGCTGTTCCAAGTCACTCGGAAGAAATGCCCTTGGCGGAGATGCGGAAAACAAGTCACGGTATTTTCGGCCTCCAAATCGGGAGACCCACAACGACGGCGATTAACTCCGCTGCAATATGATACCCACACCGGAGACGAAGACCCATTGTCGCAACCTACCGGCATTTACCGGCTCTGAATATGGAGACCAACAGGGCCGGAGTAGCTGCACCCTTGAATGATTTAGCGAAATAGAATGTTGTTTTTAAATGGGGGATATGCAAGAGAATGCATTCAATGAGCTTAAGAAGAAATTAACTAGTGCACCATTACTTGTCTTGCCTAACTTTGATAAAACTTTTGAAATTGAGTGTGATGCAAGTGGTTTGGGCATTGATGCTGTTTTGATGCAAGATGGAAAACCTTTAATATATTTAAGTCAAAAACTAAATGGGACAACATTGAACTATTCTACCTATGATAAAGAATTGTTTACTTTAGTCTGCACATTGCAAGTGTGACAATACTACTTATGGCTTTGAAAATTTATGATCCACTCTATTCATGAAAGTTTGAAGTATCTTAAATCTCATAGCAAACTAAATCATAGGCATGCAAAGTGGGTGAAGTTTATTGAAATATTGTCGTATGTTATCAAATATAAGCAAGGTAAGGATAATATGGTAGCTGATATATTATCTAGAAGGTATAATCTCTTTACTTCTCTTAGTCCAAAAATCTTGTATTTAAGTATATTAAAGAATTATATAAAGGTGATGCATCTTGTGAAAATAGCTGGGGGGTGATTGTTATATGTTTCATGAATTTTTATTTAAGAAAAGTAAGATTTGTATTACTAAATGCTCTATAAGAGATTTGCAGGTAAAAAAAAGCACATGGTGACAGCTTACTGGGACATTTTGAGATTAATAAAACTCATAAGATGTTGCATGAACATTTCTTTTGGCCGAAGATGAAGCACAATGTTCATAAGTTTTGTACCCAATATTTTAAATGTAAATAAGCTAAATTTAAATCACAACCAAATGGATTGTATACTCCTTTGAACCTATCTAACCAATTTTAGACTAATATATCTATAGATTTTGTTCTTGGTTTGGTGAACACTAAAAATGGTAAAGATAGTATTTTTGTTGTGCCAGACATAGTAAATTTGTTTATTTTATTGTATGCAACAAGACAGATGAGGTAAAACATGTTGCTGATTTATTCTTTAAGAAAGGAGTAACATTAAGTGGAATCTATAGAATAATTGTTAGTGACAAGGAGGTTACCTTTTTAAGTTACTTTTAGAAAGTATTGTGGGGGTAAATTGAGTACCAAGTTGTTTTCAACTACATATCATGTAATGGAACAAAAAAAAAAAAAAAAAAGTGAGGGTCGTCGGCAGAGCCGAAAACTCCGTAGAATGCTAGAGTTTTTGCTCACACACGACCCACAAAGGGCGGCCCAGGGCTGGGATGCCACAAATCGCGTCCCCGACCTTCAGCCACCCTGGGAGAACCTACAAAGAAACGAAAACAGTGAAAAGAAAACGAGAAGGAACAGAAAACCGACGGAACTCCGGCGAAGCTGAACCATACAAATCGATGTCAAAACCCCCATTTTACACCAATAAAGTAATCTCATAACCCTTTACACACCTAAGGAGTAGGTTTTAGACAAGTCCCGTACATTGAACACCGTCGGCAAGGAAGACGGAACGGCGGACTTTCGAGCTTCTCAAGATCCGGGAGTGTGAGGTTCTTACCAACGAAATCTGTACCAAAAGTGGGGTTAGGGTGAATAATAATCTTGGGAACGGAGGAAAAAAGAGGGAAAAAGGACGTCGAGACGATGTTGTCGAGGAGAGAGAGAGGTCGCCGGAAAATCGCGCAGGCAGTCGGGCGAAGAGGACGAAGTCCGACCCGAGAGCCAGATCCGGCAACCCGAACCGAACCCCATTCCTTCAGTCGGCCCAGAACTGACAATTCCCGTGACCCGAACACCCCGGCCCTTCACCCGCGAACCGGCCCATCACCGCGCATGGCCCGTCACCCGCGTTCGGCTCGAGACCCGCGAGCAATCCATTAACCCACGCTTCGACCCGAGACTCCTGCACACGCGTCGCTCTCTGGTTGTGCCACGTGGCACGTCTGCAGCGCGACTCCTCTCGGCTTCGACGGCGGCTCCTTAGCTCTTGCGACTTATTCGGCTCGGAAAACCTATTTCCAGCCCGTTTGACACCGTTTCGACCCTCCCGAACCTTGTTTCCGCCCTGTTTAATGTAAAATGGAACGTTTTAAGGTCGTATTTCACAAATTTCAGTTGGGAATTTATTATTATTTGTGAAATACTAGTGAAAGTGACTAATGAACCAATAGGAACCAACCACCAACGGAAGCGTAGAACGTCCACGAGGAGCTAGGAGCTTACGTTATATTCTAGGGAGTACTTCGGCTAAGGCCTACCAAGTAAGTGGCTCACCCGTCGTAGGTTATGCGTTAATTGCTGTATGTTGGCACGTGCACGTGGATATGCACGTGTCATTAAATTGTATGCTAGCTTAATGTGCTTAAGTACGAAATCATGTGAACGTGAATGTATGTTATGTATGCTGCTTAGTTGATGTGATATGTTATGCATGTGACGATGTGTGGCCCTTGTATGATTATGGCTTATTTGTATGAATATTTGAATGCAACTGTATGAATTGTATGACATGAAATACGGTAAATTGCATGAAACATAACCCCGCTAGAAATATGTATGATATGTAACGAAATTAGAATGACAATGACATGTAAGCATGAAAACGTGACACGAGATTATGTTCATTAATGATAACTGTAGGACTAGTGGGACTTCATGCATATTGTGTGTTCATGCATTTGGGGGATACCCCTATCCCATCACGAGGGTACGGACGCGTACATCCAATGGCAGGACAACGACCGTTATGTCTTGCATAGCGCTGTCGTGACGGTTCTAGTTTTAAAGGCTCCTGGTATTAGGGGCTCCTAGAGTATGCCCACCGGCTAGGGACAGTGGCCCAGCGGTGTGCGAACTAGCTGGTGAGCCCATACTCGCACGTATGGGCTGCATGTAGAGTATATGGTACACGTCCACGATTACCTGTTAGGATTACACCGTATGAAAAACGAAATAAAACGATCGGTCCCATCATTTCATTGCATGTGTTTGTCGCATAACCCCGATAGGGGGTCACTTACTAAGTATTCTAGAAATATTCAAGCCTCGTGCTACTTTACTTTTGCAGATAAGGGCAAGGCACCCATGTGACAACGACGGCAGCATCGTACCCCCGGGACCGTGGCACATGCATAGGATAGACGTTTGTTTTTTTTTTTCCCATTTTGTAGCCTAGACTGAATTCGGTTTGCTTCATTAGTATAGGTTAGTATAGGTTGAAATATATTCGCATAATAAACCATAAGGTAGATTAAAACGTTCATTTTGGGATTTGTTGTTTTTCCTTTATTTTCAATAATGTTCTGTTCTTTTTCCTTGTAATCGTTTTCTTTTTTACGAGGTAATAAAACGCGAGAGTGAGTCGCATTTATGAATAGGGTTCAATTAATGTATATTCCTCATTTCAAGGTATAGTAATGACCTTAGATTAAATAGGAAAAATATTAGGGTCGTTACATCATCATCAGACTGATGGGCAAACGTGGTTAATAGAATATTAGAAACATTGTTTGGGGCTATTATTTCTAAGAATATTAAGTCTTGTAATGAATGTTTGCCATTTGAAGAGTTTACATATAATAAACAATTCACAATACCACTCATTGTTTTCCTTTTGAAGTTGTTTATGGATTTAATTCCCTTACGCCTCTTGATTTGCTTCTTATTCATTCTAATATTTTTGCGAGTGAAGTAGCCACAAGTAAGACAGATTTGATCAAAATATTACACAAAGAGGTGGAGAGAAATGTGAAACAAAATTTCAAAGTTGCTTTAAGAATTAACACAGGACCAAAGGAAATCATTTTTCAACCCAGTGATTGGATTTGGATACATTTTCGCAAGGAGCAATTCCCATCTCAAAGGAAAACAAAGTTACATCCAAGAGGGGATGACATTTATTAAGTTCTTGAAATAATTAATAACAATGCCTATAAAATTGATCTTTCTGGAGAATTTTTAGTACATTCTACTTTCAATGTTGCTGACTAGAGTCCTTTTGATGTAGGTGATGATTTAACTGATTAGATGACGAATCCTTTTGAAGAGGGGAAAGATGATAAGGATCACGGTGTTCAAAACGTTTCAATTAGACATATTACACGATCTAAGACCATGAAGATTCAACAAACATTCATTCTTCATTTACAAAATTGGATAGGCTCGGTTCAACCATTATTTCATGTGTTACAAGTTGATTCGATTTAGGAATGACCATTTGAAGCTTCGGAAGTGAATATTTGCACGGTTGAAGTAACGGATGAAATTGTTATAAGGGTGGGAAGGGTGGGAAGTTAGTTGTCAAAGTGACTTATCATTCTTCATTGACACTGCGTTAGAAAATTTTATTTATTATTTTTAATTTCTTAATTTATTGGGGGTGAGAAGAGGGTGGGAAGTTATTTTTTCTTTTGTGGAGATTTAGAGGGGGTGGGAGTAAATTATGGTGACTAACTTCTGTACTCACATTTGAATGGTGACTAACTTATTTACCCGACTTTTGTGAGGAGACTATAAATACCCACAAATTATTATGCAAAAGATAGATTTTGGTGAATGAAATTTAGGGCTCAAATTAAGACTGTGCCCTGGAAAATTTGAGTATTATTTTTGTAATTTGTAAGTTAGATGCAAGTCTTATGATTGCAGTCATCCAATCAAACCTTGATCAAATTGAATTGTGAAGCGACCCAATTTAGAAACCCAATTTAGAAAAAGGTTACAAATCTTGATGCTACATATTTAATTTAAGAGGTAAATCTAATTTTAGCGTTTATGGTTGATTCTAATTTTGTATAAGGTTTGTTAATTTGTTTGATTCAAGGTTCTTGCTTTAACAAAACCTTGGATCGTTGGATTGAGAATTAGCCTTATCACGTCTTCTCCCCACAGCTACATGTGTCACGCAAGCAGATGCCGACTTCTTCGGCTCAGTCGATTCAATGCAGCTCGGTGCAACTTTTCGACTCAAAACTCGATCATTCGGCTTGGTATAGACATTTTGATATCAATTACTCGATCATTCGGCTTAATACAACCTTATCTAAGACGAGTAAGATCAGTATAAGGTTCGTTTTCTCAATATAAGTTAAATTGAGATAAGAAATTCGTATTACTAACGAAACGAGATGAATGTTCTAATAGGAAATAACTCTCGACAATATTTGGAACAACTTTGAGGGATGGAATACAAACATACTCGAGTTTAGGGAGAACGTCGGCTAAGGTCAACAAAGTAAGTGACCTTACTATCGATACGGTTAGGAATTAATGTTCGTATGATGACACGTGCCCTTGGTTTTGTACGTGTTATATGCTTGACATATGACTACGATATGTTTATGGAACGATATGACTATGATATGTTTATAAAACGATATGACTATGATATATTTATGAAACAATATGACTATGATATATTTATGAAAGATATGATTATGATATGTATATGAAACGATATGACTATGATATATTTATAAAATGATATGAAAGGATAAATCCATAATAGGTCTATGAAACAATGGGACTATGAGATGATACGTGAAGGTTATGACATGTGTTTTGATGTGATGTATTGATGATATGATAAAGGTTATGTTGTTACACGTTTGACGATATAGTATATGATGTTACATGATATGTTGATGATATGAGATATGTATGATATGACATGATATGACACGATGCATGATATGAATGATATAAGACAAGATGTGTCGATACGGTGCACAACCTCAATTTATGCATGGAAAGCTAGGATGAAAATAACATGATATGAAAGAAAATGAGAGGTGTTGTCTTACATGACAATGATTAAAAATACTGGGACCTCATGCATCATTGTGTGTTCATGCATCGGGGAAATACCCCTCTTTTATGATGGTATGGACGCGCACACTACGAGGTAGGAAAACGATCATTATATTCATTATAATGCTTTGATGGTCGCTATTTCTAACGGGTGTCCGAAAACAATAACTCCCAGAGAATGCTCGCCCAACTATGAAAGGGGACCTTGGAGGTGTGCGAATCAACTGATGGGGTCCATACTCGCACGTGTGGGTCGTGTGTAGAATAGTGAATACATATCCAATTAACATGTTTAGGATAGTCACATAAGAAATATAGACTGATATGATAGGTCTCACTCGTGATTGTATGTGCTTGCATCTAACCCCAATAGTGGGGTCACTTACTGAGTATTTCTTAAAATACTCAAGCCACGTGTTACTTATATTTCAGGTAAATGCAAGACAATCTTGTACGACTGACGATGACATCTTAACTTGAGACCATGACACATGAATAAGGTAGTTATATTTAATTTCTTAGACTTAGGTTAGAATAGAGTGTTTGCTTTTTTTAATGTTTATTTATTTCATTTAGTATTTTGTTCTGTCGTTTTAAACAGGTTTTCGAACACATAAGTCCATGACAGTGTTTTAAGATGAAGTTATGTTTCATGATGAAGTTTAAAGACTTATTGTCGCACAAAATGATTACGTTACAATGATGGTAACAACTCTAGATAAACAGAAATCTAAAGACGTTACAATATTTGTGAAGTAATATATTTAAATATTTAATATACTAGAACATAATATCTTATTCAAATAATATCAAATGTAATAAGATATTGTAATATGTACCGAACTAATTTGAATCTCATTTCAATTTCAAATATATCTCATATATTTTTATTTAATATATCTAATATATTAAATATTAATTTAAATAGTTTATTTTTCAACTAAATTGATCATTTTAGTATATTAGGCCATAATCATATAAAATTAATTAATTAAATATTTCAACTAATTAATTTTCATTTATTAACTATAGACCACTCTACAAAAAAATCTAGAGTTTTATTCTTATGCACGGAGGACAAGTTGTGTTCATCGATCCTTTATGGGTTGTTTGTAATTACAGCTAGGTCAAAAGCTTATTTAATTTTTTATAGTTACATTTTTTATCTTAAGTACCACGGATTCTAAAATGAACAATTTTTTTTTATAATTCAATCATAAATAAATTTTATTGATGGTTTAGGATCTACAAACATCAAGGGGTAAACAAGAGAGAACGGTTAGTTGATTAATTTGCCACACAAGTACTAAATGAAGGAAATAAATTGTATAAATAGTTGATTAATTTATTTAATAATTATAGAAAAGTATATAAAAAAAATGGCAATTAAGTCCAAATGATAATGAAACAAATTAATAAATAAATAATTATTTATTTATCTCATAATTCTTCCTAAACTATTTGGGGATTGAATTTTATATCTATATTATAATAATAATAATAATAATAACGTCGATGACGATGACAATGACAATGACGATGACGATAAGAATGACTATCACAATAATCATAATAACGATGATTATAATTATGATTATTATGATTATTGTGATAATAATGATGATATAATAATGATAATAATAATAATAATAATAATAATAATAATAATAATAATAATAATTACCATTATAATGATAATTATCATTATGATAATAATAATCATAATATAATATTTCGGTATATATACATAAGAAGGCTTATAATTATAAATATATGCAAAATATAATATATTTTAGAAACCGTCAATCTAAAATACTATTATTCCCAATTGTGTCTTGGATTCTTTAATAATCTAAAAAGTACTCTAGCCAAACTTCTAACCTAAAAAATTTTAAGATCGAAGTTATTGTCCTTTCTTCTTTATTTCATAAAAAAAAATATTCGTGATCAAGCCTAACATCATATAAAAAAAAAAAAATAAATAATAATAATAATAATAATAATAATAATATAATCAAAACAAGTTAAAAGATTAAAGAAAAATGGATTGAACCTATCGAGTTGAATTAGATTGGTCCAATTGAACTTAAGTGAACTATGGAACAAAACAACATAAGTCAAAGGAATCTTTACCCGCTTTAAATAGGATCTTCTTTCACGTACAAGGTAATTCAAGGATGAAGGAATACTATTTGACGATGGGGAGGATAAGGTCAATCAAGCGAAATAGTCAGTTAAGCATAACAGCAGCCGCAACAACAATAATAACAAGCAAAATTAACTATTTAAGTAGTTTGAAAATCAAACGAATAGTTTTGCAATAGTTTCGATAACATTGTAGATGAGTAGTCCATTTTACTACTATAAAATAATTCCCTTTTGGGCTAGTGAGAGGGGCCCATTGTTTAATTGGGTGAAATTATGTTTTCATTTCTCTATTTGTCTCTATTTGGTAAGTCCAAAAATGGTAGGCATATTGAATCAGCTGCATAACTCATTCTCACCGACAAGTTATGTAAGAGTTCATAACTCACTGTCGAGGCCCATATGATCCTTCTATGAAATATTAATCTTTTTAATTAACGTATTTAGAAAGAGAGATTAAATATTTCGTAATCCACTCTTATACAAACTAATTATAATGGATACCCCTACTCACATGTCTCCGCATAAACGATTTGAATTAAATCAAATCATTTATAACGTATCAATAGTGTTACCAGGATAAGACACTCAACCTTATCCATATATTAGAAATTCTTTAGGTTATTATTCACTACAACAAATTGCTTCATTCATAGCATTTGGTCATAGCATTTTTAAAAAAGAGCTATTAAAAATGTAAAAAAAAGAAAAATACCCATCGCTACTTTTTACTTTTTGATTTGCACACCACGGACTCACACTCTTTTTTCTTTTTGTTTTTCTCGACCAAGGTCCCTGGATTGTATCTATCTCAAAATTCCATAATTCTTTCTCATTTCAGTTTCATCTTATCTTGTTGACCAAGTATCTTTTCTTATTGTTATAGTCTTCTACAATAGATTTGGGGGTATTGATTGGGAAGTGCAAAAGTACCGAAAGCACCAAAAGCCAACCATTATTGGAAGCCATGAAAAACTCGGTAGGTTCCTTCCCTTTTCATGGGTACTAGTCTTTTGTTGCTGATATTAAAGTTTGGTCAGAAACTCATTTCGCCGAATCTTGTTCCAGGTTTCCTTCATTCATCAGTTCGTTTCTTTTAGAAATTTTCTTCTTTACGATCTCTCTTAGGGTTTCGTTGGATGTTGCTCAACTATGTTTATGGTACAAAAAATAAACAATTATCAGTCGAGCACTAAATCTATTTCTTCTTTCTTAAACATTTGAATTGATACTTCTTTCTTCTTATTCTAGGGTTTAGGGTTTCTCTGTGTTTTGATGTTTGACTCTCTCTGTTTAGGCCCCTTCATTTTCTCAATTGATTTCAACATTCAGTTTTGGAAAACTATGCTTTTGATTTCGAGCATTTTGATTAATTTAAGAGATTTAGTTACATTCAAGGGTGTAATTTCTCATAGAATTTTGTTGTTATTTGTTTTCTTTGTAGAATTTGTTTCACTTCTTTGTCACCGACCCTTGGAGCTTAGGCTCTGTTTCAATCTTTTGTGAGTTATACTTTAGTAGATCTTCCAATTTTGTGGGCATCGTTTTCCCTATGTTTGTTTCGATTTATCAACATATCATCCTTACTGATCCAAGTTCCAAAGTTGTGCTTTTAGCAAATTTAAACACTTTCTTTCTCTTAATTGGTCAAATGTGTCATCTTTCTCGCTTTCTTTCTCTACTACTCAAAGTGAAGCTGTCATATTATAGAAGAACAAGAGGATGAACTCGAGTTATTTGAATGAACTACTTCCTCCAATTAGAGGATCAAATTAAAGCTTTATTACTCCTTACCGAACCATTTCATTTAAAAAGACTTCATTCTTTAGTGATAGCAATTATTTATTCACACCATACAGACTTATCGATCATCTATTTATTCACACCATACAGATTTATCAATGTATAAATTATTTGATTCTACTATTATTTAGCTATTAGCAATGGTAAAGAAAAGACGAGTAAATAAGTTTTTTGTTGGCCAAAGGCTTTATGAGAATCAGATCAATATCAATGGATAAATGATGGTTGCACCATATCAATGAGTGTTGGTTTACAATTTATTTGCTATAAAGCTTTATCCAATGGTTGTTGAGTTGCACTGATTGTTAGTACGTTTTGATAGGTTGTTTAGCATGAATGCTTCAACCTGTCTTTTTAGTTTTATGTATGTTTGTTTCCAAATTTTGATGAAAGCATGATAAATATTTCAAAAAAAATTCATTCTTTTTCCTTTTGTATACTTTTATAACAAATTATTAATGAAAACACAAGTATTGTTTTTCTATAAGCATAAATTTATATGGAATGTTATTTATTATTTATTTTTATTAATATTATGAATGAGGTTAGTTGCCAAAGATTTGGTTTAGCTATAAGCAACTAAAAATTGGAACTTACCACTCTTGTATAATGTATTATTTAGCTAAACTATTTGGCTTACACATCAAGTTATATTCAGGTTAGCAGTTTAACGATTAAAAAACTAAACGAATGTATATGTTCTCTTTCTCTACCTATAACTTTTTTAATAGTAGATAGGTTTATTATAACACATTATATTGGTAGGTTAAGTTAGCGTGGAAATAGGATCGCGAGAGTCGAAATGAAAATAGAGTTCAGGGTGAGAAGGAATAAAATGGAGAATTATGCTTAAAAAAGTTGAATCCATATAGGCATCCAACCATTTTATTTAATGGAGACAAGTAAAAACCAGAATTGATCACTTTCTAGCGATCATGGAATCAACCACAAAAGCAAAAATAAAATAGTTACAAGTGATTGGTTAAATTCATAGAGACATTCAACTGTTTTATTTAATAGAGACGGTGATAAAAACGAGAATTGATCACGTTCTAGCAATCATGGAAACAATAGCAAATATAGTTAAATGGGATTTGTCCAATTGGAACAAATTCAGAGGTTGATTTGGGAAACTTCTGTAAACATCTCTTCGTATTGTATTGCATTGACTGACAACATGCATGCAGCTGTCAAAAATCAAATAGTTATTACACGAAAACGTACAAAATTCTTGAAAATTTATAAGATGTTTCTAAATCTAAAAAAAACAAACCTGAAAAAAAAAAAAAAATATGAAGAATAGGGAGCAAGAAAACTTTGCCAATGATAAACTGAAATTGATATGTGATTGAAAGGGGTAGGATACTTTCATTTTTAATCCAAGTTTTATATGAAAATATTTGGTTTCAAATGAGAACACGTTAAGTTAATTTCTCATTTATTTGGAAAGTAGGTTATTATGTCAATATCGTTATTTGTTATAATCAAGATATTATATGTTTTAGTTCGTTACGTATCGTCGATTCATTAAGTTATTATGTCAATATCATTATTTGTTCTAATCAAGATATTATCAGTTTTATTTCGTTACTTATGGTCATTTTACCGTTTTTAAATGTCTCTATTAGAGAGAGATTTTCACATCCTTATTATGACTTGAACGTGTTCCAGTAGATCTTTTATCTTCCTTGACACAAAAGCCTCTTGAAGATAGAAGTCATATTTAAAATAACAACCTTTATTATATAATATAATTGAAAATATTATTTTAATTAGGTCATATTTAAATAAAACATTTCAATACAGATCTATCAAATTTGGATTCTGTATAAATTATATATATATTTAATTTATGGTGAATATTTCTCTCTTAATAGGAAGATTACAAATCAAAAATATTTTTTCTTTTATATTTAATATATAAAATTATTAAATATTAATCGGAATCTTTTAAACTTTTATTATAATTTAGGTTTGTTTGACGGGTGTTATAAACTCTAGTAATATAAAATTAATTAATTCTTTTTTATTCATTAATTATAGATCAATTATACTATAGACCTATAATTGAACTCTTGTACCCTATAATAAGTTGTGTTCACGTATGTAATCACTACAATCAAGTCGATTATCAATTCTAAACGAATTATTTGTAACTATCGTTAGATTAAAAGTTTGTTTTACCCTTGTAAATATATTTTTCACTATAAGAACTACTGAATTTCTAATTAACATTTTTTTTACGATTAACTATAAACTAAGTCATACTAATGAGAGGGTGTGCTCTCATTGTTCAAGTTTACAAAATGGTAGACATATTGAATCGGTTGTGAAAGTCATTCTCACCTATACAAATCTGTTAAGGATATTTAGTAATAAATTATAGTTTACCATATATATTATATTTGATATTTTATTATAAGGCAAATATTAGATATTTGCCTTATTACCATGGGTATCTTTCCATTTATTGTTATTTTCATTTATTACTATTTCCATATCCTTGTAATTTATTTGATTATAAATAAGATAACTTTCACACCTAAATGGTGTGGTGGATTAATCAAACATTCACAAAATCAAATACAAGTTTCCCGTAAGGAATAGTTCATAACTCACTCAAGATTAAAATCGCGTCACATATTATCATCCCATAAAATACTAATCTTCTCAATCAACACATTTAGAAGAAGAGATTAAATATTTCGTAATTCAATCTTAAATATTTTGTGCTTTTCAAAGCTAATATTCTAATCACAAATATAAAATAGATATTTTGTGCTTTCGGCTTTCCCTCAAGGTTTTCCACATTTTGGCTAATACATGGTTTAGTGTTTGGGTCTGATATCATTTGTAATAGTTCAATCCCACAACTAGCAGATATTGTCCAGTTGGCTCGTTGTGTATCATAGTCAACCTCACAGTTTTAAAATGTGCCTACTATGGAGAGGGAGAAGTTTTCACATGCCTATAAGGAAGGCTTAGTTTCCCTCTCCAACTAATGTGACTATATTGCACCAAATATTGAGGTCATTGAAGGCACAAAATTTAGATGAACCAACTCCATTATATAACTTTTCTCAAATGACACCTCAACTCAAAGAATTATGTCAAATCAACTTGGACAAAATAGAAATTTAATACAAATTTAACTGCAAAATAGATAAGTAAGAATTGTCCATTTGGAGCCCCTCTTATTATGTAACAAAGATTTAATAGTTGGAGAACCATCTACCCGTTTTCCACCTTAATATATTACTATAGGGTCAAATCTTCATTAGTAAGAATATATATATATCTATATTTATTTATTGTAACGACCCAAAATTTTCTACTTAATTTAAGGTCGCTACTGTATACATACCATAAACATTGAATGCGGAAGACTTCATTTAAATTCCATAAAACATAACCTTTAACTTAAAACACAGTCATGGACTTATGTGTTTCGAAAACATCTTTAAAACGGCACAACAAAAAACCCGAAATAAAATAAATAAGCGTTTAAGTTTAAAACATACTATTCTATCCTAAGTCTAAGAAATAAATACCACTATCCTATGCATGTGCCATGATCTCGAGTTGTGATGTCGTCGTCAGCCGTACAGGAATGTCTTGCTTCAACCTGAAAAATGTAGTAGCACATGGCTTGAGTATTTAAAGAAATACTCAATAAGTGACCCCACTATTGGGGTTAAATGCAACAATCACATGCAATGAAATGATGGGACCTATCTTTCGTTTCGTTTCGTTTTCCCTACGGTGCAATCCCAACAGGTAATCGTGGACGGGTACCATATACTCTACACGCAGCCTATACGTGCGAGTATGGGATCACCAACTAGTTCGCACACCACTGGGCCACTGTCCCTAGCCGGTGGGCATACTCTGGGAGGCCCTTATACCGGGACCCGTTAAAACTAGAACCGTCACGGCAGCGCTATGCAAGGCATAACGATCGTTGTCCTGCCATTGGATGTACGCGTCCGTACCCTCGTGATGGGATAGGGGTATCCCCCCAAATGCATGAACACACAATATGCATGAGGTCCCACTAGTCCTATAGTTATCATTAATGAACATAACCCCGTGTCACGTTTTCATGCTTACATGTCATTCTCATTCTCATTTCGTTACATATCATACATATTCCTAGCGGGATTATGTTTCATACAATTTACCGTATTTCATGTCATACAATTCATACAGTTACATTCACATATTCCATACAAACGTGCCATAATCATTCAAGGACATCATATCGTTACATGCATTACACATCACATCAGACTAAAAGCATACATAGCATACATTCACGTTCATCTAACTACGTACTTAAGCACAATAATCTAGCATACAATGTATCATATCATAAACAAGTCATAACATAAACACTTCATAGTCGTATCGTTCTCTAACTTACCATAGCCTTAACGTTCTTATACCTATCACAGACATATCATTACGTAACGTACTTTAACGCTATCGTTCTATCAATCTATCACAAACCTATCCCTTTCTACCCATAACCTAACCGTATTCTTTCATCAATCTGTCCTATCCATGGCACTCCGGTATGTAACCTAACCTTAACGTTTCATGAACGTATCTTACTCCTATCTTTACATTTTGTTTTGTGCATCCTTCTCGTATCCTATCTCAAACATCTCCTTGAGCACATCGTACCATAATTATTATCATACAATCTACATATTATAACATAACATAACATATAGGAAGCATATTGATCCACAGACAATTCACACATATCAATATATATGACACGTGCAGAACCACAGGGCACGTGTCAACATCAAATATAACCATGCCGATAGTAAGGTCACTTACCTGGCTAGCTTAAATCATTGTCACGAATATATCTTTATTGAAAGTTCGATTCCGTCCTTTGAAATCCGGGTCAACCTATATGAGCCCATGACATTAATTTCGAGTTTGAATTCTACAACATTATTTCTCTAATTTACATTGGTCCATTGTTAGAAGTCTTGAAATGTTATATATCTATAATTATATTTATATTAAAAATCTCATTTTTCATGGTGACTGTTGTATAAAAAGTAGATACAGCTAAGTTATTCTGAGCTTTACTATTATCTATTTACCTTTCCCTCCATATTTAGTTTGTGGTTTTTAATTCCCTAATCTCTTTTTTTTTATCTGTTGCCTTTTAATTTTGTTCTATTCCAAATTTACATTGGATCTCTATTTCCAAATCTTTTCTTATCTCAGTGTTTCCTATTTCCTTATCTCAGTTTCATGTTCAGAAGTTTTCTTGGCCATTCTATCTTTAATCTATTCAGTTGGCTACTGATAAAAATTTAATCTAATATTACTAATCTTACCTGATTTACTAAGATCCTACAAATGATTGGCATTTAGTTTCTAACTCAGAGCTAGACCATTGTAATAATTCAATGAAGATCTAACTATAATTTGTTGTGATTTCTAAAAAAAATAGGATAAAAGAAAATGAAGATTTAATATATACCTTATTGATCATATCTATCTTCACGTAAATCTCTGTTGAATCTCAGCTCGGTAGGCCATTCTCATTCTTTTTTTTCTCCCTGTTTATTTTTTTGCAGTAACGTTACTTACGTAAGGATGAGTTGATGAGAGATAATTGTGGGAAGGGATGAGAGATAATTGTGGGAAGGGATGAGAGGTTAGTGGAGAGAAGTGGGGAAATGTTGTTTTTATTTATTTATTTATTTATTATTATTATTTAACTACCTTTTTATAATTATTTTTATTTGTTTTTTTTTTTTGGCTATTACATATATATATATATATATATATATATATATATATATATATATATATATATATATATATATATATATATGGATAACTACGTGAATTCGATAAATATGTTGCATACATTTAGACTCAAATAGTAGAGTCACTAAAGGAATATTACATTTAGACTCAAATAGTAGAGTCACTAAAGGAATATTTCTTAAAGTACTCAAGTCATGTATTATTTTTACGTTTTAGGTAAAAGCAAGACATCCTTATACGGATGACAGAGGCGATGCATGAAGACTGTGGAGCTGGTGTTAGGGTAGTTGCTTTTCATCTTATTTTATACACAATTTTCACTTGCAACCATAATGACAAATTGAATAATAGCAAAGTCACCTGACCATTTTATTTAGGAAACGTGTGGGCTTAGGGCATTACAATACGTGGATTAGTACCAGGAAAAGAAGAGCATCACATCAAAACTCATTTTTCTTCACAAAGGAAGAAACAATGGCAAGCGAAGTTGGTGGGAAATTCAGGAGTTTGAACACATTGAGATGTTGAATTTGGGTAAACCTCTAGGCACTTTTGGTGACATCCAGTGATGTCGCATGCATATTCGAACATCTTCACATCACATTGCTTTGCGTGGGTTGCTAGAGGCACCATCCAACCAGCTACACAAATTTTCAAAGTTATACATGCTTTAATACTCATCTAGGCTTACAACACAAAACTTAAAGGCATCTAAACAACCATACGTACCTGAGAGAACTAGGACAAGAACGAAGAGGGAGCAAGAGAAGTTCGCCATCTCCTAAAATACCAGTGTTATAATATACTAAAGTTTATGGTTTGAATGTAGAGTTGGTTTGCTCATGTGTCATTGTAGAGTGTATTTATATACACATTGTAGAATGTAACTAATCTTTTCATGGCATGACCTTAACTACCTAGACCAGAGTAGTATGTATGGTCCTATAAACTACAACTATTAAAGATTGTGACACTTGAATAAAGGAGTAAATGAATGAATGGAGACTATGTCTAGATGAAAATAATCTTGAGGATAGGATGTTAAAAAAAGCTTAAAAAAATTAAAAGTTATTATCTATTCAAACGTTAGTGTGTTTTGCTTGTAATAATTGTACGTAGGGTGACCTCCTAAGAATTTCCTTAGAATGCATGTAAGTTAGGACAGAACATATTGGAATGACTCGTGTTGATCTGTGGAAATAATATTCTCCCTTACAACCAAGGAATAAGTAACGTGACTATATCGCAGGAATATTCGGAAAGAGTCATCTCTATTGTATAAATTCTCTCGAATGCCACCTCAACTCAAAGAGTTATGTCAAATCAACACAGCCAAGGGAAAAATAGACATCAACACAACAAAAGGGCAAAATAGATATTTAATAAAAATTTAACCGTAAAATAGATAGGTAAGAATTGTAACATTGTAGAACCATCCCTTTTTTACCTAAATATAGTTTAACTATTCAGACATATATTATCCACCAAAAGATTAAATTTACATTCACTACTTATATACTATATCAATATATATATATATATATGAATTCGTTCCCTACAAAAATAAATAATAAATAAATGATAATAAAAGTGATTTAATAATTTAAAATAGCTATTAGTAATAAAATAATTTTTTTTATAATTTAGTTAAAAAAAAATAGAGTTTTGAGCCTCCTATCCATTAAAAAAAATAAAAAAGACTTATTTAATTTAATTTTTTTGTTTGAGTGCTAGTCTTATTTAAATCAAAAGTTCTTTTAAATTAAAAAAAATGTATTATTATGCCGCAAATTTAATTACAAATGACCTTGTGATTGTTTCGAGAACTCTCAAATTATATTCCCTCCGATTATTTGTGTAAATAAAAAAAATATTTATTTCTATTAATAACTAATTTATGTTAATATACGAATTGAATCCACCAACCTATCCACAAATAATTTCATTTATGATTAAAGATAAAGATAGATGAGAAGAGTTCAATCAAATTGTCAATTATTTACACTAACAACCATACGTTACATATTATCTTTCATAATAATGTTCCTTTCTAACAAAAATACTATATTTCATCTAATATTTTACTGATGATGTTACAAGTTATGAAACGTCAATCTTGTAAGACGAAGATTTGGTAGCTTATAAATTAAATTATATCGAAATTAGTAGTTTAATCGTTAAAAACATCGTGACCGAATATACATATTCACTTTCTCTACTTGCAACTTTTCTAAAAGTAGCTGGATTTATTTTATTATAACACATTATATTAATAGGTCAAGTTAGAAGGAATGAAATGGAGAATTATGCTAAAAAAGTTGTATCCATAGAGGCATCAAATCATTTTATTTAATGGAGACGGGTAAAAATCAGAATTGATCACTTTCCAGCGATCATGGAAGAAACAACAAAAGCAAAAATAAAATAGTTGGGATTGGTTGAATTCATAGAGACATTCAACCCTTTTATTTAATAGAGACCGTGATAAAAACGAGAATTAATCATCTTCTAGCAATCATGGAAACAATAGCAAATATAGTTAAATGGGATTTGTCCAATTGGAACACATTCAGATGTTGATTTGGGAAACTTTTGTAAACATCTCTCGCTACAGTCTTTAGGTACGCATCCTTCGTACAACTTCTCTTCACATTGTATTGCATTGACCGACAACATGCATGCCGCTGTCAAAAATCAAATACTTATTAAAACGGAATTTTTGAAACTTCATAAGATGTTTCTAAATCTAAAAAACAAACCTGAGAAAATGAGGAAACCAATAAAGAATAGGGAGCAAGAAAACTTTGCCATTTCGTATAAAAAGCAATGATACGCTGAAAGTGAAATTGATATGTGTAGGATACTTTCATTTTTAATCTAAGATTTATATAAAAATATTTGGTTTCAAATAAGGCAACACATTAAGTTAATTTGTCTTTTATTTGTAAAGTAGGCCAATTATGATAAGTTACAACTTTTTTTTCTGTCTTGGATGGAGATTCATTAAGTTTATTATGTCAATATCATTATTTGTTATATTAACAGCTATTTTATATATTTACTATATGGATAACGATGTGAATTCGTTCAATAAAAAAGTTATTTAATAATTTAAAATATTTAATAATAATAATATAATAATCTTTTTTAATTAATAAATATGTTGCTTATATTTGTATTTCACGACTGTGAAGTCGCTCATTAAGTATTTCTTAAAGTACTTAAGTCATGTGCTATGTCTACGTTTCAGGTAAAAGCAAGACATTCTTTTACGGATAGCGGAAGTGAGGCATGAAGACCATGGAGCCGGTGTTAGGGTAGTTGGTTTTCATCTTATTTTATACACACTATTTACTAGCAACCATAATGACAAATTGAATAATAGGAAAGTCACCGACCATTTTATTTAGGAAACGTGTGGACTTTTAGGGCATTACAATATGTGGATTAGTACAAGGAAAAGAAGAGCATCACATCAAAACTCAATTTTCTTCACAAGGGAAGAAACAATGGCAAGCAAAGTTGGTGGGAAATTCAGGAGTTTCAACACATTGAGATGTTGAATTTGGGTAAACCTCTAGGCACTTTTGGTGACATCCAGTGGTGTCGCATGCATATTCGAACATCTTCACATCACACTGTTTTGCGTGGGTTTCTAGAGGCACCATCCAACCAGCTGCACAAATTTTCAAAGTTATACATGCTTTAATACTCATCCAGGCTTACAACACAAAACTTAAAGACATCTAAACAACCATACGTACCTGAGAGAACCAGGACAAGAACAAAGAGGGAACAAGAGAAGTTCGCCATCTCCTAAAATATCAGTGTTATAATATACTAAATTTATGTGTTTGAATGTAGAGTTGGTTTGCTCATTTGTGTTTGTATGAAATATTTGAATGTAAACAGCATGAATTGTATGACATGAAATACGGTAAACTGCATAGAAACATAACCTCGTTAGGAATATGTATGATACGTAAAGAAATGAAAATGAGAATGACATGTAAGCATGAAACGTGACAGGGGGTTATGTTCATTAATGATAACTGTAGGACTAGTGGGGACCTCATGCATATTGTGTGGTCATGCATTTGGGGGGATACCCTTATTCCATCACGAGGGTACGGACGTGTACATCCAATGGCAGGACAACGATCGTTATGCTTTGCATAGTGCTGCCGTGACGGTTCTAGTTTTAACGGGTCCCGACATAAGGGGCTCCCAGAGTATGTCCACCGGATAAGGATAGTGGCCCAGCAGTGTGCGAACTAGCTGGTGAGCCCATACTCGCACGTATGGGCTGTGTTTAGAGTATATGGTAAACGTCCACGATTACCCGTTAGGATTGCACCGTAGGAAAAACGAGACGAAACGAAATGATAGGTCCCATCATTGCATTGCATGTGATTGTCGCATAACCCCAATAGGGGGTCACTTACTGAGTATTCTAGAAATACTCAAGCCTCGTGCTACTTTACTTTTGCAGATAAGGGCAAGGCACCCATGTGACAACGACGGCGGCATTGTACACCTCGGGACCGTGGCACATGCATAGGGTAGTTGTTTGTTTATTCCATTTCGTAGTCTAGTCTGAATTCGGTTTGCATCACTAGTATAGGTTAGTATAGGTTGAAATATATTTGCATAATAAACCATAGGGTAGAATAAAACATTCATTTTGGTTTTGTTACTTTTCCTTTATTTCAATAATGTTCTTTTCTTTTTCCTTGTAATCGTTTTCTTTATCACGAGGTAATAAAAGGCTAGAGTAAGTCGCATTTATGAATAGAGCCCATTTAATGTATATTCTGCATTTAAAGGTATAGTAATGACCTCAGATTAAATAGGTAAAATATTAGGGTCGTTACAATAAACCTAATTGAGCAACATCCAACGAAACCCTAAGAGAGATCGTAAAGAAGAAAATTTCTAAAAGAAACGAAGTGATGAATGAAGGAAACCTGGAGCAAGATTCGACCAAATGAGTTTCTGACAAAACTTTAATATCAGCAACAAAAGACTAGTAGTCATGAAAAGGGAAGGAGCCTACTGAATTTCTCATGGCTTTCAATAATGGTTGGCTTTTGGTGCTTTCGGTACTTTTGCACTTCTGGACCAATACCCACAAATCTATTGTAGAAGGCTATAACAATAAGAAAAGATACTGGGTCAATAAGATAAGATGAAACTGAAATGAGAAAGAATAGTGGAGATTTGAGATAGATACAATCCACCAACCTTGTTGAGAATAACAAAAAGAAAATAGAGGAGTGGGAGTGAGAGTGTGAGTCGGTGGTGTGCAAATCGAAAAGTAAAAGTAGTGATGCACGTTTTTTTTCTTTCATTTTTAATAGCTCTTTTTTAAAAATGCTATAACCAAATGCTATAAATGAAGCAATTGTTGTAGTACTTATTCCTCGGTTGTAAGAGTGAAGATTATTCCCATAGACCAACACCGGCCATTCTAACATGTTTTATCCTAACATACATGCATTCTAAGAAAAATTTGAAGAGATCACCCAACGTAGAATTGTTACAAGCAAAACACACTTACCATTGGAATGGTTAGTAATATTTAATTTTTTAAGCTTTTCATTACCATCCTATCCTCAAGATTATTTTCATCCGGACATAGTCTTGATTCATTCATTTACTCCGTTACTAGGATGTCACAATCTTTAATAGTTGTTATTTATATAACAATACATACTACTCTGGTCGAGGTAGTTAAGGTCATGCCATGAAAAGATTAGTTACATTACATTGGGATTTGAAGCTACCATAATTGACCTACTTTCCAATGAAGATATAAAAGTTATTGAGTCACCATATATGTCAAACAAAATGTGTATATAAATACCGGCTCTACAATGGAAAATGAGCAAACCAACTCTACATTCAAACACATAAATTTAGTATATTATAACACTGGTAGTTTAGGAGATGGCGAACTTCTCTTGCTCCCTCTTTGTTCTTGTTCTGGTTCTCTCAGGTACGTATAGTTGTTTAGATGCCTTTAAGTTTTGTGTTGTAAGCTTTGATGGGTGTTAGACTGTGTATAACTTTGAAATTTTGTGCAGCTGGTTGGATGGTGCCTCTAGCAACCCACGCAAAACAATGTGATGTGAAGATGTTCGAATATGCATGCGACACCACTGGATGTCACCAAAAGTGCCTAGAGGTTTACCCAAATTCAACATCTCAATGTGTTGAAACTCCTGAATTTCCCACCAACTTCGCATGCCATTGTTTCTTCCCTTGTGAAGAAAATTGAGTTTTGATGTGATGCCCTTATTTTCCTTGCACTAATCCACGTATTGTAATGCTTTAATTCCCCACATTTCCTAAATAAAATGGCCAGGTGACTTTGCTGTTATTCAACTTGTCATTATGGTTGCAAGTGAAAATTGTGTATAAAATAAGATGAAAAGCAACTACCCTAACACCGGCTCTATGGTCTTCGTGCACTGTCATTTGTATAAGGATGTCTTGCTTTTACCTGAAACGTAAAAATAGCACATGACTTATACTTTAAGAAATACTTAGTAAGTGATTTCACTATTAGAGTCGTGAAATGCAAATGTATGCAACATATTTATTAATTAAAAAAGTTATTATATTATTATTAATAAATATTTTAAATTATTAAATAACTTTTTTATTGAACGAATTCACATCGTTATCCATATAGTAAATATATAAAATAGCTATACATATGACAAATAATGATATTGACATAATAACCCTAACGACGGTTGATCCAAGAACCAAAAAAAAAAAAAAATTGTAAGTTATCATAGGAAATGGAAAAATTTTCTTGCTCCCTATTCTTCATTGGTTTCCTCCTTTTCTCAGGTTTGTTTTTTAGATTTAGAAACATCTTATAAACTTTCAAGGATTTCGTACATTTTTGTTTAATAACTATTAGATTTTTGATAGCTGCATGCATGTTGTCCGTTAATGCAATTCAATGTAAAGAGAAGTTGTAGGAAGGATGCCTACCTAATGATTGTAGCAAGAGATGTTCACAGAGGTTTCCCAATCAACTTCTGAATGTGTTCCAATTGGACAAATCCTATTTAACTATATTTGCTATTGTTTTCATGATGGCTAGAGGGTAATCAATTCGGGTTTCTATCACAGTCTCCATTAAATAAGACGGTTGAATGTCTCATTTTTGCTTTTGTTTTTGCTTACATGATTTCTAGAGAGTGATCAATTATGGTTTTTACCGGTGTCACGACCCGATTTTCGAGGTTTCGAAGAATCGAACTCGTGACTAAAAGGACGAAATCGAAAACAAACAAAAAGAAAATAAAAGAAAAGAAAAGCAAAGTAAAATGATAAAAATACCATTCAATTAAAACAAAAGAGAAAGAAGATTTGTTTCGAAAATATTACAAAGGAAATTGCAAATTTAAAAATGAAATACAAAATTAAAATCAAATATTTCAAATGGAAAATACAATTATGAAGAAAAATACAAAAGACTCTAAATATGAAAACGAACAAAGGACTCTAAAAGACCGACCAAGGACTGACGCTCCGGAACGACACCCCTCTGTGACCGCACAGCTCTCGAACACCTCCCCGTATCGACTGGTACCTAAAAAAAAAAGGGAGAAAGGGGTGAGTATAAAAATATACTCAGTAAGCAGCCTACTTGTAGGCTCTTTTCGCATCATTATCTTGGTAGGCCACCTCCTGCAGCCAGGATTCGTATTTCGTGAATTTAGCATACAACTGGTGGGCTCTCAATAAAGTTAAAACATTCCTCAAGTGTTCCTCATACTATACCTCAGACTTAAAACACACCAGAATGTCATCAACGAACAAATCATGAGGATGTCTAGGAATTCCTTAAACGTTCTGTTCGTCAGTTCCATAAAACTGCAGAAACGTTAAATTAAACCAAAAGACATGACTATGAACTCATAATGTCCATAGCGGCTTCTAAAGGCTGTTTTAAGTATGTCTTCCCCTTTGGTTCTCATCTGGCGATATCCCGACCTTGTCGAGGCGGTCTTTACTACTTCTCCAAAATGGCCTAGTAATTTCATCTCATATAGCCAACTTTTTGCTTAGCGAGACGCCCTGTAACGTGACTCGCTTAAGTACTAATACCCATCTGGGCTAAGTACGGGTTCTTTTGGAAGTAAAGATCCTTACATAAGTTCTCTACGTTCACCTAGGTTAACCCCTGTCGTATCTTTTATGACTGAGCTAGACACATTTTCTCATAGTGATATCTCATCACTGGCTCTTTTTCGAGCACGTGAACCTTTCAAGTTCTTGTACAGGATCCTAGGGAACTCTCTGAAAACTCTGGTTTGGTAGCTAGCCTCCCTCGAACTTCGAGGGTGCCACGTCTAGTGTCTTCTCTAATACATATCATGTATCTGCTAGCCTTACCTGTTTACAAGTCACCATCTCACTATCCTTCAGGTAATTTCCAAAATCACGTTATTTGGAAGTTCTACCTCTACCTGAGAATGCTTCACAAGTTTGGCATTACACTCGTGTATGAAACTTGAGTTCTACTCTTGTAGTCCGGATCACCTACACAAGGGTTGGTTCTTATTAAAGCCCATCTGGACTTTCTTCCTTCAGACGGTAAAGGCATGACCATAGTTTGACCTCTTTTCTTTCTGTTCTCAACCCTGAGGTTCGTTGGACTACCTTGACAGTTCCACGTCCTTCACCTTGTGAGTATACATGCCCTGACCAAAGGATAGGTTAGAACACAATGTTATAGTTCTGATAACCACGTGCTGCCTTTGGACTTGGTCCTCTCCACCAAGGTCCAAAGCGACTTGTCATCCATTAGGTGATCCTTTAGTAGGAATATCCTACACCCCATGACTCATTAGTGGCATAAAAGCGCACATCTCACTTATGGAAGTCCATAAACCTGAATTTATATCACGAAGACTCCAACCAACCTTGAATCCATGGCCCCCATAGTTTCGCTCTCTCTGTTGGTGAATCTTATCTCTCGACTTCCAACTTAACCAAACTTACTGTGAAAATGGTTTGCTTGAGGGGTGCTTAATTCCTACAGTGGCTGCCCTTACTTGTAAGAACGATGTTGACTGGGTCTACTATGTGGTTAAGACAACTCTATGTTGTCTAGGCCTACTACGTGATCTCCACGGAGGCATGCTTGACATCTAGAATTATGGTCATGGGAGCTAGGTCATAGGTATATCATCTCGTACTGGGTCTTAAAAAGAAAATCTCATGTACATTTCCAAGGGTTGGACGTCACGCGCTCTGTGGAGTCACCTTTTTGTCTTCCTAAGGCCAATAAACTAAAAACATGACCCCTCTCGGCCTCCTCACAATAATTCGAATCTAGCATCAACATACAGAGAGAATGTTCACTTTTAACACCCTAAAGCATTAACCCAAAACATACATCAAGTTCTTACTGGCATTACATCATATCATAACCAACTAAACAAGGTTAGACAGCGTACCTGGTCGCGGCGAGGTATGTCGTCAAGCTGAGTCACAGAGGTGTACAACTCTCTATCCTAGAAAAAAGTCTACAGAATCAAAACCTGACTGCTCTGATACCAATCTGTCACGACCCGATTTTCGAGGTTTCGAAGAATCGAACTCGTGACTAAAAGGACGAAATCGAAAACAAACAAAAAGAAAATAAAAGAAAAGAAAAGCAAAGTAAAAGATAAAAATACCATTCAATTAAAACAAAAGAGAAAGAAGATTTGTTTCGAAAATATTACAAAGGAAATTGCAAATGTAAAAATGAAATACAAAATTAAAATCAAAATTTCAAATGGAAAATACAATTATGATGAAAAATACAAAAGACTCTAAATATGAAAACGAACAAAGGACTCTAAAAGACCGACCAAGGACTGACGCTCCGGAACGACACCCCTCTGTGACCGCACAGCTCTCGAACACCTCCCCGTATCGACTGGTACCTGAAAAAAAAAAAGGGAGAAAGGGGTGAGTATAAAAATATACTCAGTAAGCAGCCTACTTGTAGGCTCTTTTCGCATCCTTATCTTGGTAGGTAACCACGATCTTTCTCAGGTTTCTAAGGAGAGTGATCTAAGCTACAACTCTCCTTTCTGTATCATAAAAGGCTTGCCCATCTTATGCAGTGAAATGATCAGTGTCCTGAGGTGAAGCGCGACCTCATAAGCAAATCTGAGGGGATCGTATGGCTGGATCTGAATACGTGACTCTCTCTCTGAACATCATCCGGGGAGGTTAACTGACGACCCTCACACGGGACCATACATCCACAAAACGGGGTGCGACCCCCTATGTGCCGGTCAGCTACTGAGTCATCCTAAGTGGCTCCACGTCCCCCGCTCAGGGACGGGTTTCTACGGCCCAGGGTCCTTTCAGAAGACCCCTTAGCTATCACCACTAGGTCTGGGCACTTGTCACACTTTCCTATCCGGATCTGCAAGGCTCAACGATCACCGTACCGGAGCTCTGTCTCGACGGTATGGTATCGGAGGAGAGAGGGAAGTGGAGGTTCTAATGACACTATCTTCACTGCTCAACTCTAACGGGCTACCTACAGTTACCGTGGTGACCTATTATTCTTTCTAGGGTGGAACTTGGTGCCTTAGACTTAGATTCGTGTTTCTCTAGGATTCTCGTGCCTGGTGTCACAAACCTATCGGGTTTGGAATTCTGGGTTCTGGTTCCGCCGGTAATCATTTCGCGGGTCTAATTGCACGGTATTCTAGAGGTCCCCCAATCTAGGGTCTCGTCTAGCCTACTTAGCCATAAGCGTCCTAATCTAAGCTCATAGTTTCTTCCTATTCATCAAGAAAGATAATATAAGCAATCATCATACAATAGAGTTTACACGTAGCAGTTCATGCAAAATTATCAAACATGCTCAACGGGAAGATAACGTCCATCTTTACCCGGAGCGCAGATTTCACGAGTTTCCCAACCTCCTCATGCATACATACATTATCAAAGTCTCAACAAAAGCAGATTTAATACACATTTTGTATCTAGCTTTCCATAATCATCTTATATTCGCAGTTTCTATAATAACACGCTAAGTCCGGCTAGCTAATTTCATAGGTGGTAGCATGCATGCTTGTTCCTAGCGGTTCCTACAAGTACTGCTCGTGGGAATCCAAATGGCTACTTACTTGGTCGACGCGTGCCTTCCCGAGTTTGAGTTTTCTTGACGGAATGGATTCCAACAATTTTGGAATTTTCTTCATAGGTCCTAATTCACATAATAATAGGGTCAGCATCAAAATCGGGCCGGAAAACAAGCAAACAGAGACCAAACGGGAAGAAAAACGGTGCCTCACGTGCCCCCACACGCCCTGGAAGGTTACTACGCGCGCTTCCTACGCGCGCGTGCCCTACGCGCTTCTCCCCCGCGCAGGCGCGGGTCAGAGGCGCCGGGTCGGGCGCTTCGCATGCGGCGTGGGTCGGGCCGGCCGAGTCCGCGCGCCTGACGCGTGCTCGCTGCCGGGTGAGGACGCGCCTCACCAGTCGGTGATCGACACGTGTCGATCACCGGTTCCGCCGCTCTCCTCCGCACGCCGACCGACGCGTGGCGGCCTCCACCCTCTCTCCTGCCTTCATTTTTCCAGGTCTCTTTCCCGTTTCGATCTATTTTCTTCCGATTTTTTTATCTCCCAATCCGTAATCCGATTCGTTAAATTTTCTTCACGAAACTTGTAGACCTCATATTCTACTCCTTGGAAAGAATTTTCTTAAATTTTTCTGATGATCACAGATCTTATTATTTGAGTTCAAATTCGGAGAAAAACACGAGTTCTTACCGAAAATCACGTTATCTTTAAACTCCGATTCGAAAGCCGATCTTGGCCGCCTTCACTCCAGAACCTAACCAGATAGCGCTGTTGAGGGAGAGTCCAAGGATCAACACAAAACGTTGCTAGCACACGAAAATCTTGATGACTTCTCAATGTAGATACTCGTGGACTAACCTGAAGTTCTTGAACGTTTTGTCGAAATAGGAAGGTGCGATTCGTGAGAGCACCTTGCCTCGAGCTATTTGACGGTTTAGATTGGGGACTCGGTTCTCTGGCGTCGGTTCTGATCCGATCTCCTATGGTGATTTGTCATCTCTGTTCTTCCTCTCTCCCAAACCCTAACTTCTTCTCCTTTCTCTATTCTCTCTTTTTCTTTTCTTTTCTCTCTCTTTCTTCTTGGAGCCCAAACAACGAGACCCCTTGGATAAGAGTAGGGGGCAAAATGACCATTTTGCCCCTATGTTGTTATTTTTATTTTATTTATTTATTCATCTAAAAATTCGGGTATTACAACCAGTCTCTATTAAATAAAATGGTTGGATGCCTCTATGGATTCGACTTTTTTTTAGCATAATTCTCCATTTCATTCCTTTCTCGCCCGTCTTAATTTAAACTTTCATTGTCTTTTGACGACTAACTTGACCTCTAATGTAATGTGTTATAATAAACCCAACAACTATTAGAAAAATTGTAAGTAGAGAAAGAGAACATATATATTCCGTCCAGATGATTTTTAACTGTTAAACTGCTAATCTAAATATAACTTAATTTATAAGCTACCAAATTGTCAGTCTTACAAGATTGACATTTCATAACTTGTAACATCATTAGTGAAAGATGAAATATAGTATTTTTGTTATAAAGGAATATGTCAGAATCTTTAATAGTTGTAATTTATATAACAATACATACTACTCTAGTCGAGGTAGTTAAGGTCATTCCATGAAAAGATTAGTTACATTCCATTCGGGTTTGAAGTTACATACCATAATTGGCTACTTTCCAATGAAGATATAAAACTTATTGAGTCACCATATTTGTCAAACAAAATGTGTATAAATACCGGCTGTACAATGGCAAATGAGCAAACCAACTCTACATTCAAACACATAAATTTAGTATATTATAACACAGATATTTTAGGAGATGGCAAACTTCTCTTGCTCCCTCTTTGTTCTTGTTCTGGTTCTCTCAGGTACGTATGGTTGTTTAGATGCCTTTAAGTTTTGTGTTGTAAGCTTGGATGGGTGTTAGACTATGTATAACTTTGAAATTTTGTGCAGTTGGTTGGATGGTGCCTCTAGCAACCCACGCAAAACAATGTGATGTGAAGATGTTCGAATATGCATGCGACGCCACTGGATGTCACCAAAAGTGCCTAGAGGTTTACCCAAATTCAACATCTCAATGTGTTGAAACTCCAGAATTTCCCACCAACTTTGCTTGCCATTGTTTCTTCCCTTGCGAAGAAAATTGAGTTTTGATGTGATGCCCTTCTTTTCCTTGTACTAATCCACTTAGATTCTAATGCCTTAATTCCTCCCGTTTCCTAAATAAAATGGTCATGTGACTTTGCTGTTATTCAATTTGTCATTATGGTTTTAAACGATCCAAAGGAAGGATTATGAAACTTAAAGATTGTTGAAACTGTCTACAAAAGATGTTTGTTTTCAATGCCCTAAAGAATTTTAAGGCCTCAAGGTCTTTGGAAAAGACTTAGAAAGGAACATCCTCCGTTTTTATTCCTTATAGGTAAATAAAAATGATCCATAGAGTGAATAGTTTATATTTAAAAAAGTGGAAAATATAAAATAATTTTTTTTGAATAAAATAATTTAATAGTTTATATTTTTAGAAAAAGTTTATATCTTTTTGAATAAAATAATTATAAAAAAAATGAAAAATTACTAAATTAGCCTTGAACTTTAAATTAAATTGGAAAGATGAGAAAGTCCTTCCCATATCTACTTTAGAATCAACACCCTATACAATATCTAATGAATCTAAAAAATCAACCATAGGCTCGGTCCCAAATTTAGATATGATCTCTAAAAGATTTACAACTCATCACATTCAACCGCTAACATTTGAAGATTAAGTCGACAACCCATAAATGTGTAAGCATCTCCGACAAAAACTCTAGAAAGTTGCAGATTTTAAATTCAGAGTGGTTCTCAATGTTTCAAAGTTAGCTCAAGCTCCCTCTATAAATTATGAAGTTTGGGAGAATCATTTGGAGAAAGAAACAAGAGTTGGCCAGCCTCTAATCACAAGTCATAAAGTTTAGATTTTGGGTCTCTTCCTCTTGAATTTCTTCCAACTTGGAGAGTTATATTGAATTATTTCCCTTCAAACTTATTCCTACATCTTCTAAATAAGACTACCCACAACGTGAAAGAAACAAGTGTTGAAAATTTCTAAACCCACAACGTGAAAGAAACAAGTGTTGAAAATTTCTAAATCTCACTTCCCCAAAGGAAGTTGCCATTAAAAAGCTCAAGAAAAACCATGAAGTTACAATCTAAGATTTACGCGAGTTTGTCATATCTAACCTATCCCATTTAATTCTTGCACTTTCAAGGAGGATTTCTTGTGAAGACCACGGTAACGACCCGAAATTTTCTGCTTAATTTAAGGTCGCTACTGTATATGTACCATAAATATTGAATGCGAAAGACTTCATTTAAATTCCATAAAACATAACCTTTATCTTAAAACACAGCCATGGACTTACATGTTTCGAAAACATCTTTAAAACGATACAACAAAAGACCCAAAATAAAACAAATAAGTGTTTAAGTTTAAAGCATCCTATTCTAGCCTAAGTCTAAGAAAATAAATACAACTATCCTATGCATGTGCCATGGTCTCGAGTTGCGATGCCGTCGTCAGCCATACAGGAATGCCTTGCCTTAACCTGAAGAAGTAGTAGCACATTGCTTGAGTATTTAAAGAAATACTCAGTAAGTGACCCCACTATTGGGTTTAAATGCAACAATCACATGCAAATGAGATGATGAGACCTATCTTTCAATCTGTCTTCCTACGGTGCTGTTCTAATCGGTAAATTTGGACGTGTACCATATACTCTACACACAGCCCATACGTGCGAGTATGGGCTCACCAGCCAGTTCGCACACTGCTGGTTCACTTTCCTTGTCGGGTGAGCATACTCTGGGAGCTTCTTAGGCCTGACACCCGTTAGAACTAGTAACCGTCACGACAGCGCTATGCAAAACATAACGATCGTTGTCCTGCCATTGGATGTGCGCGTCCGTACCCTCGTTTTGGAATAGGGGTATCCCCCAAATGCATGAGCACACATAATGCATGAGGTCCCCATGTATTTACCTTTCTCTATCCATTTAGTTTGTAGTTTTTAATTCCTTATTCTTCTTTCTTTTTTTTTCTTCTATGGGTTATCTTTTAATCCCGTTCTCATGCATTCCAAATTTCTAGTGGATCTCTGTTTCCAAACCTTTCCTTATCTCAGTATTTCCTGTTCACAAATTTTCTTGGTCATTCTCTTTTTAATCTATTAATTTGGCTACTAATCTAATATTATTAATCTGATGTGATTTACTAGCATTTGACATTTAGTTTCTAACTCAAAGCTAAAACATTGTAATAATTCAATGAAGATCTAACTATAATTGGCGGTCATTTCTAAAAAAAAATAGGATAAAAGAAAATGAAGATTTAATATATACCTTATTGATCAAATCTATCTTCACGTAAATCTCCGGTGAATCTCAACTAGGTAAAGGTCATTCTCATTTTTTTTCCTCAAATAAATCTCACCATTATTGTTTTTCTATTTCTTTTTTGCAGTACCTATTACTTTCAGGTGTAAGGACCAAATGAAGAGAGATAATTGTGGGAAGGGATGAGAGGTTAATGGAGAGAGGTGGGGAAAGGTTGTTTTAGTACTGAAATTGGATGGGTACTATGATGATTGGGCAATGCTCATGGAAAACTTTTTTAGTACTGGGTTTGGGGGAGAATGGGATTCCCGCAGCAATAGGACACATCGTTTTAACAGATACCCAGAAGAAGCAAATTGAAGATCATAAATTGAAAGATTTGAAAGCAAAGAATTATCTATTTCAAGCATTAGATCGTTCGATCTTGGAGACAACCCTCAACAAGGATACAGCAAAAAAAACATATGGGATTCTATGAAGTAGAAATATCAAGGTTCGACACGGGTAAAGTGTGCACATTTGCAATCTCTTCGGAAGGAGTTTGAAATGCTGCACATGAAGGTAGGAGAATCTGTGAATGAGTATTTTCCTCGGACCCTTGGCATAGCCAACAAGATGAAACTAAATGGTGAGAACAAACAAGATGTTGAAGTAGTCGGAAAGATTCTGAGATCTATGACCCCCAAGTTTGATTATATTGTGTGTTCCATTGAGGCGTCGAAGGATACAACCATCTTAACCATTAATGAGTTGCAAAGCAGCCTGCTTGAACATGAACAACGCATGAGTTCTCATGTTGAAGAAGACCGCTTTGAATATCACTCATGGTGAACAATCTAGAGGAAGGGGTCAAGGTTCTGGAAGTTTTAGAGGCAGAGGAAGGGGATGAGGCAGACAAACCTTCAACAGGCCACAGTGGAGTGCTATAATTGTCACAAGCTAAGACATTTTCAATGGGAATCTCAAAGCAAGGAGAAAGAGGCAAACTATGCAGAAACTCAAGAAGAGATGCTGTTGACGGCTTACGTGAATATGAATAAGGTCAATAGAGAAGATATGTGGTTCCTTGACTCGGAATGTAGCAATCATATGTGTGGGAAGAAGGAATATTTTTTCAGATATTGATGGAAGTTTTAGAGATTGCTTGAAGTTGGGCAACAACTCAAGCATGGTTGTAACACGAAAGAGTAATGTACGGCTGCAAGTTAATGGAATCATACCTATGTACCAGAGCTGAAGAACAATTTATTGAGTATTGGGAAATTGCAATCAAAGGGGCTTACCATTTTGTTTCAAAATGGAACGTGCGAGGTGTTTCATCCTGAGAGGCTTAATCATAGAGACAAGAATGCCTTTGAATCGAATGTTCATACTGCATGCTATATCTCAACCTATAGCATCCACTTGTTTCAATACAATCACAAAATATATTCAACAACTTTGACACTGTAGATGAAAGACTCTTGAGCAAAAGAAGATGGTGGATGGTTTACCACAGCTCAAATCTCCTCTCGAGTAAAAATTGTGCGGCGGCGGTTAAACAATCATCAATTTTTTTTGTCCACAAAAAAAAAAAAAAAAAAAGAGCATGTTTTGAAATATAATTGAGAGGAGAAGTTCAAATTCTGCTCTTTCTCACTTCATGGTTCTTAATCATCTCGCTTTCAGCATTTTTCTATTTTTTTATTTGAGAAATTTTATTGGGTTGGAATTTACAATATAAGTTGGAATTCGATTAGCTATAAATTTACAATATACTCAAATTTACATGTTTATTATTATTATTATTTTATAATAATAGTAAAGTGAATATAACTCAATAGTAATTAAAATGTTAAATTAGGTCCGAGGTTCTATTTCATCCACTAATCTATGTTTTAATTTAGGTTTATTTTTTTTTTAATAAGAAAAGAATTCCATAACTCAATTAGACATAAATATTTCAAGAAATTCTCGTCATATACTAAACCCAATCTAACTAGTTCATTTCATTTACTGAAAACTTTAAGTAGAATATTAACCTTATTTATTTATTTTCAAATATTTAATTAATTCATTAAATTTTAATATATATTTAAAAAAGTGGTGGAAGAATAAATAAAATTAAATTAAACTAAATAAAGCAATAAATATATACCGATATGGCAAGTAAAAATGTATCTTTTAAAATTAACCATAATCTGGATAGATTAAGTTCCATTAATCCTAAAAAAAATTCATAAACTAGCTAAATCTAGAAAATTTTCATTTATTTGAACCTAATCCAAACAAAAATCTCTGAATTATACATGGAAAGCCGGAACCAATTCATTCCAGTTGAATTTGCAAGCCTGATGCATGACATAATTAGTTCATAATTCATCGTTTTCCCCATCACATTCCATATTATGTTTTCCATCTCTATATAAATCCTTCCCTTATTTTCAATCTTCATCTCATCTCTCATCGGAATTATGTGGACCCAAACCCTTCCGATCATGGCCGCTTTCATGGCCACTTTCATGTTCCTCCTCGCCCTAACCAACACTCAAAACGCCCCCGGTGACTATCTCGCAATTCACAACCGCGCTCGAGCCCAGGTCGGCGTCGGCCCCATGCAATGGAGCAATACCGTGGCCGCGTACGCTCAAGCCTATGCGAAAAACAGAAAGGGTGACTGCGCCATGATTCACTCAACCGGGCCGTACGGGAAAAATATAGCCGCGGGCTACTACCCTGAGTTCACTGGGGCGGATGCGGTGAAGTTGTGGGCGAACGAGAAGCCGTTGTATGATCATGCGTCGAATAAATGCGTGGGTGGTGAATGTGGGCACTACACTCAGATGGTGTGGCGGAGCTCGGTGCGGCTTGGATGTGCTAGAGTGCCCTGCAAGGCTAATTCTCATTTTGTTGTTTGCAATTATGATCCTCCTCGCAACTATATTGGGGAAAAGCCTTATGATTCTTGGGTGGTATGAAGAGATTTGGTTTTAAAAATTTTATGAATTGTAATAAAGTTTGTGAGAGAATCATGAATTTATTTATTGAAATAAAGTTTGTGAGAGAATCATGAATTTATTTATTGAAATAAAGCTACGATATTGTCTACAATAGTATTGTCTACAATAGTATTATATTGTCTAGAGCATAAACTCTTGTGACTTTGTTTTGACTTCCTTTCTTATAAACTCATGATCCTAGAGTCTCCCCTCTCATTAAGTACACCACATAGAGCCACCTTTGAAGCCTATAGATTACCTATGATCATAGAGCCTCCCCTCGAACAAAATACACCATAGAGCCTCCCCTGAAGCCTATGGATTTCTAAAAGAAACTCCCTTTCATCGAGACTCGACTTCTTTCTTTGGAGACCTTAAACAAAATTGACAATTTGTTCGACATGTTTGACTACGATTTTTAGGCTTACAACTTTTTTGTTCAACAGAGCTAAGTTAAGTTCATAGTCTGATACCATGTTACTAATCACAAATCTCTACAATGTTATATGATATTTGTCCACTTTGAACATAACATCATGAGTTTGCTTCGAGCTCCCACAAGAAGTCATGTTAAGGAAAATGTATTCTTTAGTTATAAATCTATGATCATTTCCGAAAAGTCTTCAACACTAAGAGCATCAGCCACCAGCCAATTGCTGTTCCAAGTCACTCGGAAGAAATGCCCTCGGCGGAGATGCGGAAAACCAGTCACGGTGTTTTCGGCCTCCAAATCGGGAGACCCACGACGACGGTGATTAACTCCGCTGCAATATGATACCCACACCGGAGACGAAGACCCATTGCCGCAACCTATCGGCTCTAAATATGGAGACAGCCGGAGTAGCTGCACCCTTGAATTATGTAGCGAAATAGAATGTTGCTTTTAAATGGGGGATATGCAAGAGAATGCATTCAATGAGCTTAAGAAGAAATTAACTAGTGCACCATTACTTGTCTTGCCTAACTTTGATAAAACTTTTGAAATTAAGTGTGATGCAAGCGGTTTGGGCATAGATGCTTTTTTGATGCAAGATGGAAAACCTTTAATATATTTAAGTGAAAAACTAAATGGGACAACATTGAACTATTCTATCTATGATAAAGAATTGTTTGCTTTAGTCCGCACATTGCAAGTGTGACAATACTACTTATGACGATGATTATGACGATAAGAATGACTATCACAATAATCATAATAACGATGATTATAATTAAGATTATTATGATCATTGTGATAATAATGATGATATAATAATGATAATAATAATAATAATTATAATGATAATTATCATTATGATAATAATAATCATAATATAATATTTCTATATATATACATAAGAAGGCTTATAATTATAAATATATGCAAAATATAATATATTTTAGAAACGGTCAATCTAAAATACTATTATTCCCAATTGTGGCTTGGATTCTTTAATAATCTAAAAAGTACTCTAGTCAAACTTCTAAACTAAAAAATTTTAAGACCAAAGTTATTGTCCTTTCTTCTTTATTTCATAAAAAAAAATATTCGTGATCAAGCTTAACATCATATAAAAAAAATAAATACATAATAATAATAATAATAATAGTATAATCAAAACAAGTTAAAAGATCAAAGAAAAATGGATTGAACCTATCGAGTTGAATTAGATTGGTCCAATTGAACCTAAGTGAACTATGGAACAAAACCACATAAGTCAAAGGAATCTTTACCAGCTTTTGTAGCCCATTTCAGGGCTTTCTTTGTTTTCTTGTTTAAAGAGGATCTTCTTTCACGTACAAGGTAATTCAAGGATGAAGGAATACTAATTGACGATGGGAGGATAAGGTCAATCAAGCGAAATAGTTAAGCATAACAGCACCAGCAACAATAATAACAAGCAAAATTAACTATTTAAGTAGTTTGAAAATCAAACGCATAGTTTTGCAATAGTTTCGATAACATTGTAGATGAGTAGTCCATTTTACTACTATAAAATAATTTCCTTTTGGGCTAGTGAGAGGGGCCCATTGTTTAATGGGGTGAAATTATGTTTTCATTTCTCTATTTGTCTCTATTTGGTAAGTCCCAAAATGGTAGGCATATTGAATGAGCGGCATAAGTCATTCTCACCCATGTGGATCAAAAGACAAGTTATGTAAGAGTTCATAACTCACTGTCGAGGCCCATATGATCATTCTATGAAATATTAATCTTTTTAATTAACGTATTTAGAAAGAGAGATTAAATATTTCATAATCCACTCTTATACAAACTAATTGTAATGGATACCCCTACTCACATGTCTCCACATAAACGATTTGAATTAAATCAAATCATTTATTACGTATCAATAGTGTTACGAGAATAAGACACTCAACCTTATCCATATACTAGAAATCCTTTAGGTTATTATTCACTACAACAAATTGCTTCACTCATAGCATTTGGTCATAGCATTTTTAATAAAGAGCTATTAAAAATGTAAAAAAAAAAAAAAAAAAAAAAAAAAAAAAAATACCCATCGCTACTTTTTACTTTTTGATTTGCACACCACGGACTCACACTCTTTTTTCTTTTTGTTATTGTCGACCAAGGTCCCTGGATTGTATCTATCTCAAAACTATATTATTCCTTCTCATTTCAGTTTCATCTTATGTTGTTGACCCAGTATCTTTTCTTATTGTTATAATCTTCTACAATAGATTTGTTGGTATTGATCGGGAAGTGCAAAAGTACCGAAAGCACCAAAAGCCAACCATTATTGGAAGCCATGAAAAACTCGGTAGGCTCCTTCCCTTTTCATGGGTACTAGTCTTTTGTTGTTGATATTAAAGTTTGGTCAGAAACTCATTTCGCCGAATCTTGTTCCAGGTTTCCTTCATTCATCAGTTCGTTTCTTTTAGAAATTTTCTTCTTTACGATCCCTCTTAGGGTTTCGTTGGATGTTGCTCAACTATGTTTATGGTACAAAAAATAAACAATTATCAGTCGAGCACTAAATCTATTTCTCCTTTCTTAAACATTTGGATTGATACTTCTTTCTTCTTATTCTAGGGTTTAGGGTTTCTCTGTGTGTTGATGTTTGACTCTCTCTGTTTAGGCCCCTTCATTTTCTCAATTGATTTCAACATTCAGTTTTGGAAGACTATGCTTTTGATTTCGAGCATTTTGATTAATTTAAGAGATTTAGTTACATTCAAGGGTGTAATTTCTCATAGAATTTTGTTGTTATTTGTTTTCTTTG
This sequence comes from Cucurbita pepo subsp. pepo, assembly GCF_057944985.1. NCBI lineage: Eukaryota > Viridiplantae > Streptophyta > Magnoliopsida > Cucurbitales > Cucurbitaceae > Cucurbita > Cucurbita pepo. The sequence goes on from NC_141798.1 coordinate 14,102,341, forward strand.
TAGAATTTGTTTCACTTCTTTGTCACCGACCCTTGGAGCTTAGGCTCTGTTTCAATCTTTTGTGAGTTATACTTTAGTAGATCTTACAATTTTGTGGGCATCGTTTTCCCTATGTTTGTTTCGATTTATCAACATATCATCCTTACTGATCCAAGTTTCAAAGTTGTGCTTTTAGCAAATTTAAACACTTTCTTTCTCTTAATTGGTCAAATGTGTCATCTTTCTCGCTTTCTTTCTCTACTACTCAAAGTGAAGCTGTCATATTATAGAAGAACAAGAGGATGAACTCGAGTTATTTAAATGAACTACTTCCTCCAATTAGATGATCAAATTAAAGCTTTATTACTCCTTACCGAACCATTTCATTTAAAAAGACTTCATTCTTTAGTGATAGCAATTATTTATTCATACCATACAGACTTATCAATCAATTATTTATTCACACCATACAGATTTATCAATGTATAAATTATTTGATTCCACTATTATTTAGCTATTAGCAATGGTAAAGAAAAGACGAATAAATAAGTTTTTTGTTGGCCAAAGGCTTTATGAGAATCAGATCAATATCAATGGATAAATGATGGTTGCACCATATCAATGAATGTTGGTTTACAATTTATTTGCTATAAAGCTTTATCCAATGGTTGTTGAGTTGCACTGGTTGTTAGTACGTTTCGATAGGTTGTTTAGCATGAAGGGTTGCACATAATGTAATTTTCTAGATGTTAAGCATGAATGCTTCAACCTGTCTTTTTTGTTTTATGTATGTTTGTTTCCAAATTTTGATAAAAGCATGATAAATATTTCAAAAAAAATTTATTCTTTTTCCTTTTGCATACTTTTATAACAAATTATTAATGAAAACACGAGGATATTGTTTTTCTATAAGCATAAATTTATATGGAATGTTATTTATTATTTATTTTTATTAATAATATGAATGAGGTTAGTTGCCAAAGATTTGGTTTAGCTATAAGCAACGAAAAATTGGAACTTACCACTCTTGTATAATGTATTTTTTAGCTAAACTATTTGGCTTACACATCAAGTTATATTCAGGTTAGCAGTTTAACGATTAAAAAACTAAACGAATATATATGTTCTCTTTCTCTACCTATAACTTTTTTAATAGTAGATGGGTTTATTATAACACATTATTATTGGTAGGTTAAGTTAGCGTGGAAATAGGATCGCGAGAGTCGAAATGAAAATAGAGTTCAGGGTGAGAAGGAATAAAATGGAGAATTATGCTTAAAAAAGTTGAATCCATATAGGCATCCAACCATTTTATTTAATGGAGACAGGTAAAAACCAGAATTGATCACTTTCTAGCGATCATGGAATCAACAACAAAAGCAAAAATAAAATAGTTACAAGTGATTAGTTAAATTCATAGAGACATTCAACTGTTTTATTTAATAGAGACGGTGATAAAAACGAGAATTGATCACGTTCTAGCAATCATGGAAACAATAGCAAATATAGTTAAATGGGATTTGTCCAATTGGAACAAATTCAGAGGTTGATTTGGGAAACTTCTGTAAACATCTCTTCGTATTGTATTGCATTGACTGACAACATGCATGCAGCTGTCAAAAATCAAATAGTTATTAAACGAAAACGTACAAAATTCTTGAAAATTTATAAGATGTTTCTAAATCTAAAAAAAACAAACCTGAAAAAAAAAAGAGAAAACCAATGAAGAATAGGGAGCAAGAAAACTTTGCCAATGATAAACTGAAATTGATATGTGATTGAAAGGTGTAGGATACTTTCATTTTTAATCCAAGTTTTATATGAAAATATTTGGTTTCAAATGAGAACACGTTAAGTTAATTCCTCATTTATTTGGAAAGTAGGTTATTATGTCAATATCGTTATTTGTTATAATCAAGATATTATATGTTTTAGTTCGTTACGTATCGTCGATTCATTAAGTTATTATGTCAATATCATTATTTGTTCTAATCAAGATATTATCAGTTTTATTTCGTTACTTATGGTCATTTTACCGTTTTTAAATGTCTCTATTACAGAGAGATTTTCATGTCCTTATTATGACTTGAACGTGCTCCAGTAGATCATTTATCTTCCTTGACACAAAAGCCTCTTGAAGATAGAAATCATATTTAAAATAACAACCTTTATTATATAATATAATAAAAAATATTATTTTAATTAGGTCATATTTAAATAAAACATTTCAATACATATCTATCAAATTTGGATGCAGTATAAATTATATATATATTTAATTTACGGTGAATATTTCTCTCCTAATATGAAGATTACAAATCAAAAATATTTTTTCTTTTATATTTAATATATAAAATTATTAAATATTAATCTGAATCTTTTAAACTTTTATTATAATTTAGGTTCGTTTGACAGATGTTATAAACTCTAATAATATAAAATTAATTAATTCTTTTTTATTCATTAATTATAGATCAATTATACTATAGACCTATAATTGAACTCTTGTGCCCTATACTAAGTTGTGTTCACGTATGTAATCACTACAATCAAGTCGATTATCAATTCTAAACGAATTATTTGTAACTATCGTTAGATTAAAAGTTTGTTTTACCCTTGTAAATATATTTTTCACTATAAGAACTACTGAATTTCTAATAAACAATTTTTTTACGATTAACTATAAATTAAGTCATACCAATGAGAGGGTGTGCTCTCATTGTTCAAGTTTAAAAAATGGTAGACATATTATCATCCCATAAAATACTAATCTTCTCAATCAACACATTTAGAAGAAGAGATTAAATATTTCGTAATTCAATCTTAAATATTTTGTGCTTTTCAAAGCTAATATTCTAATCACAAATATAAAATAGATATTTTGTGCTTTCGGCTTCCCCTCAAGGTTTTCCACAGCTTGGCTGACACACGGTTCAGTGTTTGGGTCTGATATCATTTGTAATAGTCCAATCCCACAACTAGCAGATATTGTCCAGTTGCCTCGTTATGTATCATAGTCAACCTCACAGTTTTAAAATGTGTCTACTATGGAGAGGGAGAAGTTTTCACATGCCTATAAGGAAGGCTTAGTTTCCCTCTCCACCTAATGTGACTATATTGCACCAAATATTGAGGTCATTGAAGGCAAAATTTAGATGAACCAACTCCATTATATAACTTCTCTCAAATGACATCTCAACTCAAAGAATTATGTCAAATCAACACATAGTCAAGGACAAAATAGATAGGTAAGAATTGTCCCTTTGGAGCCCCTCTTATTATGTAACATAGATTTAATAGTTGGAGAACCATCTACCCGTTTTCCACCTTAATATATTACTATAGGGTCAAATCTCCATTAGTAAGAATATATATATATATATATATATATATTTATTTATTTAAGGTCGCTACTGTATACAAACTATAAACATTGAATGCGGAAGACTTCATTTAAATTCCATAAAACATAACCTTTAACTTAAAACACAGTCATAGACTTACGTGTTTCAAAAACATCTTTAAAACGGCACAACAAAAGACCCGAAATAAAATAAATAAGCGTTTAAGTTTAAGACATACTATTCTATCCTAAGTCTAAGAAATAAATACCACTATCCTATGCATGTGCCATGATCTCGAGTTGTGATGCCGTCTTCAGCCGTACAGGAATGCCTTGCTTTAACCTGAAAAATGTAGTAGCACATGGCTAGAGTATTTAAAGAAATACTCAATAAGTGACCCCACTATTGGGGTTAAATGCAACAATCACATGCAATGAAATGATGGGACCTATCTTTCGTTTCGTTTCGTTTCTCCTACGGTGCAATCCTAACAGGTAATCGTGGATGTGTACCATATACTCTACACGCAGCCCATACGTGCGAGTATGGGCTCACCAGCTAGTTCGCACACCACTGGGCCACTGTCCCTAGCCGGTGGGCATACTCTGGGAGGCCCTTATACCGGGACCCGTTAAAACTAGAACTGTCACGGTAGCGCTATGCAAGGCATAACGATCGTTGTCCTGCCATTGGATGTACGCGTACGTACCCTCGTGATGGGATAGGGGTATCCCCCCAAATGCATGAACACACAATATGCATGAGGTCCCACTAGTTCGACAGTTATCATTAATGAACATAATCCCGTGTCACGTTTTCATGCTTACATGTCATTCTCATTCTCATTTTGTTACATATCATACATATTCCTAGCGGGATTATGTTTCATGCAATTTCCAGTATTTCATGTCATACAATTCATACAGTTTCATTCACATATTCCATACAAACGTGCCATAATCATTCAAGGACCTCATATCGTTACATGCATTACACATCACATCAGACTAAAAGCATACATAGCATACATTCACGTTCACCTAACTACGTACGTAAGCACAATAATCTAGCATACAATGTATCATATCATAAACAAGTCATAACGTAAACACTTCATAGTCGTATCGTTCTCTAACTTACCATAGCCTTAACGTTCTTATACCTATCACAGACATATCATTACGTAACGTACTTTAACGCTATCGTTCTATCAATCTATCACAAACCTATCCCTTTCTACCCATAACCTAACCGTATTCTTTCATCAATCTCTCCTATCCATAGCACTCTGGTATGTAACCTAACCTTAACGTTTCATGAACGTATCTTACTCCTATCGTTACATTTCGTTTTGTGCATCCTTCCCGTATCCCATCTCAAACATCTCCTTGAGCACATCGTACCATAATTATTATCATACAATCCACATATTATAACATAACATAACATAACATATAGGAAGCATATTGATCCACAGACAATTCACACATATCAATATATATGACACGTGCAGAACCACAGGGCACGTGTCAACATCAAATATAACCATGCCGATAGTAAGATCACTTACCTAGCTAGCTTAAATCGTTGTCACGAATATATCTTTAATGAAAGTTCGATTCCGTCCTTTGAAATCCGGGTCAACCTATATGAGCCCATGACATTAGTTTCGGGTTTGAATTCTACAACATTATTTCTCTAATTTACATTTGTCCATTGTTAGAAGTCTTGAAATTTTATATATCTATAATTATATTTATATTAAAAATCTCATTTTTCATGGTTACTGTTGTATAAAAAGTAGATATAGCTAAGTTATTCTCAGCTTTACTATTATCTATTTACCTTTCCCTCCATATTTAGTTTGTGGTTTTTAATTCCCTAATCTCTTTTTTTTATCTGTTGCCTTTTAATTCTGTTCTATTCCAAATTTACAGTGGATCTCTATTTCCAAATTTTTTCTTTTCTCAGTGTTTCCTATTTCCTTATCTCAGTTTCCTATTCAGAAGTTTTCTTGGCCATTCTATCTTTAATCTATTCATTTGGCTACTGATAAAAATTTAATCTAATATTACTAATCTGACCTGATTTACTAGAATTGTACAAATGATTGACATTTAGTTTCTAACTCAAAGCCAGATCATTGTAATAATTCACCGAAGATCTAACTATAATTTGTTGTGATTTCTAAAAAAACAGGATAAAAGAAAATGAAGATTTAATATATACCTTATTGATCAGATCTATCTTCACGTAAATCTCCCTTGAATCTCAACTGGGTAAAGGTCATTCTCATTCTTTTTTTTTTTCTCCTATTTTTCTGTTTCTTTTTTGCAGTAACCTTACTTTCGTGCTTAAGGATGAGATGATGAGAGATAATTGTCAGAAGGGATTAGAGGTTAGTGGAGAGAAGTGGGGAAATGTTGTTTTTATTTATTTATTTATTTATTATTATTATTTTAACTACCTTTTTATAATTATTTTTATTTGTTTATTTCTTACTTCTTTTTTTTTTTTTTTTTTTTTTTTTTTTTTTTTTTTTTGGCTATTACATATTTATATATATATATTTTACTATATGGATAACTACATGAATTCGATAAATATGTTGCATACATTTAGACTCTAATAGTAGAGTCACTAAAGGAATATTTCTTAAAGTACTCAAGTCATGTGTTATTTTTACGTTTCAGGTAAAAGAAAGACATCCTTATAGGGACAACAGAGCCGATGCATGAAGACCGTGGAGCTGGTGTTAGGGTAGTTGCTTTTCATCTTATTTTATACACAATATTCACTTGCAACCATAATGACGAATTGAATAATAGCAAAGTCACCTGACCATTTTATTTAGGAAACGTGTGGACTTGGGGCATTACAATATGTGGATTAGTACCAGGAAAAGAAGAGCATCACATCAAAACTCATTTTTCTTCACAAGGGAAGAAACAATGGCAAGCGAAGTTGGTGGGAAATTCAGGAGTTTCAACACATTGAGATGTTGAATTTGGGTAAACCTCTAGGCACTTTTGGTGACATCTAGTGATGTCGCATGCATATTCGAACAGCTTCACATCACATTGCTTTGCGTGGGTTGCTAGAGGCACCATCCAACCAGCTACACAAATTTTCAAAGTTATACATGCTTTAATACTCATCTAGGCTTACAACACAAAACTTAAAGGCATCTAAACAACCATACGTACCTGAGAGAACCAGGACAAGAACGAAGAGGGAGCAAGAGAAGTTCGCCATCTCCTAAAATACCAGTGTTATAATATACTAAAGTTTATGGTTTGAATGTAGAGTTGGTTTGCTCATGTGTCATTGTAGAGTGTATTTATATACACATTTTGTTTGATAAATATGGTGACTCACTAACTTTTATATCTTCATTGGAAAGTAGGGCAATTATGGTAGCTTCAAACTCCTATGGAATGTAACTAATCTTTTCATGGCATGACCTTAACTACCTAGACCAGAGTAGTATGTATGGTCCTATAAACTACAACTATTAAAGATTGTGACACTTGAATAAAGGAGTAAATGAATGAATGGAGACTATGTCTAGATGAAAATAATCTTGAGGATAGGATGTTAAAAAAAGCTTAAAAAAATTAAAAGTTATTATCTATTCAAACGTTAGTGTGTTTTGCTTGTAATAATTGTACGTAGGGTGACCTCCTAAGAATTTCCTTAGAATGCATGTAAGTTAGGACAGAACATATTGGAATGACTCGTGTTGATCTGTGGAAATAATATTCTCCCTTACAACCAAGGAATAAGTAACGTGACTATATCGCAGGAATATTCGGAAAGAGTCATCTCTATTGTATAAATTCTCTCGAATGCCACCTCAACTCAAAGAGTTATTTCAAATCAACACAGCCAAGGGCAAAATAGACATCAACACAACAAAAGGGCAAAATAGATATTTAATAAAAATTTAACCAAAGATAGGTAAGAATTGTAACATTGTAGAACCATCCCTTTTTTACCTAAATATAGTTTAACTATTAAGACATATATTATCCACCAAAAGATTAAATTTACATTCACTACTTATCTACTATATCAATATATATATATATGAATTCGTTCCCTACAAAAATAAATAATAAATAAATGATAATAAAAGTGATTTAATAATTTAAAATAGCTATTAATAATAAAATAATTTATTTTATAATTTATTAAAAAAATAGAGTTTTGAGGCTCCCTATCCATTAAAAAAAATAAAAAAGACTTATTTAATTTTATTTTTTTGTTTGAGTGCTAGTCTTATTTAAATCAAAAGTTCTTTTAAATTAAAAAAAAATGTATTATTATGCCAAATGACCTTGTGATTGTTTCGAGAACTCTCGTATATTCCCTCCGATTATTTTTGTAAATAAAAAAAATATTTATTTCTATTAATAACTAATTTATGTTAATATAGGAATTGAATCTACCAACCTATCCACAAATAATTTCATTTATGATTAAAGATAAAGATTGATGAGAAAGAGTTCAATCAAATTGTCAATTATTTACAATAACAACCATACGTTACATATTGTATTTCATAATAATGTTCCTTTCTAACAAAAATACTATATTTCATCTAATATTTTACTGATGATGTTACAAGTTATGAAACGTCAATCTTGTAAGACGAAGATTTGGTAGCTTATAAATTAAATTATATCGAAATTAGTAGTTTAATCATTAAAAAACATCGTGACCGAATATACATATTCACTTTCTCTACTTGCAACTTTTCTAAAAGTAGCTGGATTTATTTTATTATAACACATTATATTAGTAGGTCAAGTGAGAAGGAATGAAATGGAGAATTATGCTAAAAAAGTTGTATCCATAGAGGCATCAAATCATTTTATTTAATGGAGACGGGTAAAAATCATAATTGATCACTTTCTAGCGATCATGGAAGCAACAACAAAAGCAAAAATAAAATAGTTACAGGGGATTGGTTGAATTCATAGAGACATTCAACCGTTTTATTTAATAGAGACCGTGATAAAAACGAGAATTAATCATCTTCTAGCAATCATGGAAACAATAGCAAATATAGTTAAATGGGATTTGTCCAATTGGAACACATTCAGATGTTGATTTGGGAAACTTTTGTAAACATCTCTCACTACAATCTTTAGGTACGCATCCTTCGTACAACTTATCTTCACATTGTATTGCATTGACCGACAACATGCATGCCGCTGTCAAAAATCAAATACTTATTAAAACGGAATTTTTGAAACTTCATAAGATGTTTCTAAATCTAAAAAACAAACCTGAGAAAATGAGGAAACCAATAAAGAATAGGGAGCAAGAAAACTTTGCCATTTCGTATAAAAAGCAATGATACACTGAAATTGATATGTGATTGAAAGGTGTAGGATACTTTCATTTTTAATCTAAGATTTATATAAAAATATTTGGTTTCAAATAAGGCAACACATTAAGTTAATTTGTCTTTTATTTGGAAAGTTTGCCAATTATGATAAGTTACAACTTTTTTTACTGTCTTGGATGGAGAGTCATCGACCATTTTATTTAGGAAACGTGTGGACTTTTAGGGCATTACAATATGTGGATTAGTACAAGGAAAAGAAGAGCATCACATCAAAACTCAATTTTCTTCACAAGGGAAGAAACAATGGCAAGCAAAGTTGGTGGGAAATTCAGGAGTTTCAACACATTGAGATGTTGAATTTGGGTAAACCTCTAGGCACTTTTGGTGACATCCAGTGGTGTCGCATGCATATTCGAACATCTTCACATCACACTGTTTTGCGTGGGTTTCTAGAGGCACAATCCAACCAGCTGCACAAATTTTCAAAGTTATACATGCTTTAATATCCATCCAAGCTTACAACACAAAACTTAAAGACATCTAAACAACCATACGTACCTGAGAGAACCAGGACAAGAACAAAGAGGGAACAAGAGAAGTTCGCCATCTCCTAAAATATCAGTGTTATAATAGACTAAATTTATGTGTTTGAATGTAGAGTTGGTTTGCTCATTTGCCATTGTAGAGTCTGTATTTATATACACATTTTGTTTAACAAATATGGTGACTATAACTTTTATATCTTCATTGAAAAGTAGGCCAACAATGGTAGCTTCAAACCCCTGTGGAATTAACTAATCTTTTCATGGAATGACCTTAACTACCTCGACCAGAGTCGTATGTATCGTTATATAAATTACAACTATTAAAGATTGTGACATCCGAGTAAATGAGTAAATGAATGAATCGAGACTATGTCCGGATGAAAATAATCTTGTAGATAGGATGTTAAGAAAAGCTTAAAAAAATTCACGTATTGTGACATCCGAGTAGAGTGATGCCCTTATTTTCCTTGCACTAATCCACGTATTGTAATGCTTTAATTCCCCACATTTCCTAAATAAAATGGCCAGGTGACTTTGCTGTTATTCAACTTGTTATTATGGTTGCAAGTGAAAATTGTGTATAAAATAAGATGAAAAGCAACTACCCTAACACCGGCTCTATGGTCTTCGTGCACTGTCATTCGTATAAGGATGTCTTGCTTTTACCTGAAACGTAAAAATAGCACATGACTTACACTTTAAGAAATACTTAGTAAGTGATTTCACTATTAGAGTCGTGAAATGCAGATGTATGCAACATATTTATTAATTAAAAAAGTTATTATATTATTATTAATAAATATTTTAAATTATTAAATAACTTTTTTATTGAACTAATTCACATCGTTATCCATATAGTAAATATATAAAATAGCTATTAATATGACAAATAATGATATTGACATAATTACCCTAATAACGGTTGATCCAAGAACCAAAAAAAAATTGTAAGTTATCATAGGAAATGGAAAAATTTTCTTGCTCCCTATTCTTCATTGGTTTCCTCCTTTTCTCAGGTTTGTTTTTTAGATTTAGAAACATCTTATAAACTTTCAAGGATTTCGTACATTTTTGTTTAATAACTATTAGATTTTTGACAGCTGCATGTTGTCCGTTAATGCAATTCAATGTAAAGAGAAGTTGTAGGAAGGATGCCTACCTAATGATTGTAGCAAGAGATGTTCACAGAGGTTTCCCCAATCAACTTCTGAATGTGTTCCAATTGGACAAATCCTATTTAACTATATTTGCTATTGTTTTCATGATGGCTAGAGGGTAATCAATTCGGGTTTCTATCACTGTCTCCATTAAATAAGACGGTTGAATGTCTCATTTTTTCTTTCGTTTTTGCTTACATGATTTCTAGAGAGTGATCAATTATGGTTTTTACCGGTCTCTATTAAATAAAATGGTTGGATGCCTCTATGGATTCAACTTTTTTTTAGCATAATTCTCCATTTTGATTCCTTTCTCGCCCGTCTTAATTTAAACTTTCATTGTCTTTGGACGGCTAACTTGACCTCTAATATAATGTGTTATAATAAACCCAACAACTATTAGAAAAATTGTAAGTAGAGAAAGAGAACATATATATTCTGTCCAGATGTTTTTTAACTGTTAAACTGCTAATCTAAATATAACTTAATTTATTAGCTACCAAATTGTCAGTCTTATAAGATTGGCATTTCTTAACTTGTAACATCATTAGTGAAAGATGAAATATAGTATTTTTGTTATAAAGGAATATGTCAGAATCTTTAATAGTTGTAATTTATATAACAATACATACTACTCTAGTCGAGGTAGTTAAGGTCATTCCATGAAAAGATTAGTTACATTCCATAGGGGTTTGAAGTTACTTACCATAATTGGCTACTTTCCAATGAAGATATAAAACTTATTGAGTCACCATATTTGTCAAACAAAATGTGTATAAATACCGGCTGTACAATGGCAAATGAGCAAACCAACTCTACATTCAAACACATAAATTTAGTATATTATAACACTGATATTTTAGGAGATGGCAAACTTCTCTTGCTCCCTCTTTGTTCTTGTTCTGGTTCTCTTAGGTACGTATGGTTGTTTAGATGCCTTTAAGTTTTGTGTTGTAAGCTTGGATGGGTGTTAGACTATGTATAACTTTGAAATTTTGTGCAGGTGCCTCTAGCAACCCACGCAAAACAATGTGATGTGAAGATGTTCGAATATGCATGCGACGCCACTGGATGTCACCAAAAGTGCGTAGAGGTTTACCCAAATTCAACATCTCAATGTGTTGAAACTCCAGAATTTCCCACCATCTTTGCTTGCCATTGTTTCTTTCCTTGTGAAGAAAATTGAGTTTTGATGTGATGCCCTTCTTTTCCTTGTACTAATCCACTTAGATTCTAATGACTTAATTCCTCCCGTTTCCTAAATAAAATGGTCATGTGACTTTGCTGTTATTCAATTTGTCATTATGGTTTTAAACGATCCAAATGAAGGATTATGAAACTCAAAGATTGTTGAAAGTGTCTACAAAAGATGTTTGTTTTCAATGCCCTAAAGAATTTTAAGGCCTCAAGGTCTTTGGAAAAGACTTAGAAAGGAACATCCTCCGTTTTTATTCTTTAAAGGTAAATCCTTATAGGTAAATAAAAATGATCCATAGAGTAAATAGTTTATATTTAAAAAAGTGAAAAATATAAAATAATTTTTTTTTGAATAAAATAATTTAATAGTTTATATTTTTAGAAAAAATTTATATCTTTTTGAATAAAATAATTATAAAAAAATGTAAAATTACTAAATTAGCCTTGAACTTTAAATTAAATTGGAAAGATGAGAAAGTCCTTCCCATATAATCAACACCCTATACAAAATCTAATGAATCTAAAAAACCAACCATAGGCTCTGTCCCAAATTTAGATATGATCTCTAAAAGATTTACCACTCATCACATTCAACCGCTAACATTTGAAGATTAAGTCGACAACCCATAAATGTGTAAGCATCTCCCACAAGAACTCTAGAAAGTTGGAGATTTTAAATTCAGAGTGGTTCTCAAGTTAGCTCAAGCTCCATCTATAAATTATGAAGTTTGGTGGAATCATTTGGAGAAAGAAACAAGAGTTGGCCAGCCTCCCATCACAAGTTAGAAGAGTTTAGATTTTGGGTCTCTTCATCTTGAATTTCTTCCAATTTGGAGAGTTATATTGGATTATTTCCCTTCAAACTTATTCCTACATCTTCTAAATAAGACTACCCACAACTTTGTGAAAGAAACAAGTGTTGAAAATTTCTAAATCTCACTTCCCCAAAGGAAGTTGCCATTAAAAAGCTCAAGAAAAACCATGAAGTTACAATCTAAGATTTACGCGAGTTTGTCATATCTAACCTATCCCATTTAATTCTTGCACTTTCAAGGAGGATTTCTAGTGAAGACCACGGTAACGACCCGAAATTTTCTGCTTAATTTAAGGTCGCTATTGTATATGTACCATAAATATTGAATGCGAAAGACTTCATTTAAATTCCATAAAACATAACCTTTATCATAAAACACAGCTATGGACTTACATGTTTCGAAAACATCTTTAAAACAATACAACAAAATACCCGAAATAAAATAAATAAGCGTTTAAGTTTAAAGCATCCTATTCTAGCCTATGTCTAAGAAAATAAATACCACTATCCTATGCATGTGCCATGGTCTCGAGTTGCGATGTCGTCGTCAGCCATACAGGAATGCCTTGCCTTAACCTGAAGAAGTAGTAGCACATGGCTTGAGTATTTAAAGAAATACTCAGTAAGTGACCCCACTATTGGGTTTAAATGCAACAATCACATGCAAATGAGATGATGAGACCTATCTTTCAATCTGTCTTCCTACGGTGCTGTTCTAACCGGTAAATTTGGACGTGTACCATATACTCTACACACAGCCCATACGTGCGAGTATGGGCTCACCAGCCAGTTCGCACACTACTGGTCCACTTTCCTTGTCGGGCGAGCATACTCTGGGAGCTTCTTAGGCCTGACACTCGTTAGAACTAGTAACCGTCACGACAACGCTATGCAAAACATAACGATCGTTGTCCTGCCATTGGATGTACGCGTCCGTACCCTCGTTTTGGAATAGGGGTATCCCCCAAATGCATGAGCACACATAATGCATTAGGTCCCCAATATATCTACTTTTATCATTAATGAATATACCCCCGCTATCATCTTTCATGCTTAACATGTCATTTCTCATTTTAAGTCTACGTATCATACATAATCCTAACGGGGTTACATTTCATTTCATTTGTCGTGATATCATGTCATTCATAACATGCTGTATACATACAATTTAGAAAACATAACATAACGCTCCATGCTTTTAACATGTCATTTCATAACGTGCAATTCATACAACAATTACCTCATTGGTCACACAAAACAATCTAAACATGACACATCACATCACAATATATCGTATCATAAACATGGAGTATCGTAAACACTTCGTGGTCATATTGTTCCCTAACTTATCATAGCCTTAACGTTCTAATACCTATCACAGTCATATCGTTACGTGAACGTACCTTAGTCATATCATCACAGGAACGTATCATAACGCTATCGTTCTATCAATCCATCACAAACCTATCCCTTTCTACCCATATCCTAACCATATTCTTTCAACAATCTCTTCTATCCATAGCACTCCGGTATGTAACCTAACCTTAACGTTTCATGAATAAATCTTACTACTATCATTACATTTTGTTTTGTGCATCCTTCTCGTATCATATCTCAAACATATCCTTGAACACATCGTACCACAATTATTATCACACAACTCACATATTATAATAGAACATTAACATAATATAAGCATACCGATTCACGGATAATTCACACATATCAGTATATATGACTCGTGTAGAACCACAGGCACGTGTCAACATCAAATATAACCATGTCGATTGTAAGGCTACTTACCTGGCTAGCTTAAGTCATTGTCACGAATATATCTTTAATGAAAGTTCGATTCCGTCCTTTGAAATCCGAGTCAACCTACGAGCCCATGACATCAGTTTCAAGTTTGAACTCTACAAAATTATTTCTCTAATTTACATTGATCCATTGTTAAAAGTCTTGAAATGTTATATATCTATAATTATATTTTTATTAAAAATCTACTTTTCCATGGTTATGTATACAACAAAAAAAAAAAGAGTAGATACAACTATTTCAAGTTATTATAGGCTCTACTACTCTCTGGATTTCTCTCGATTTACCCTATGTATTTACCTTTCTCTATCTATTTAGTTTGTAGTTTTTAATTCCTTATTCTTCTTTTTTGTTTTTTTTCTATGGGTTACCTTTTAATTCGGTTCTCATGCATTCCAAATTTCTAGTGGATCTCTGTTTCCAAACTTTTCCTTATCTCAGTGTTTCCTGTTCACAAATTTTCTTGCTCATTCTCTTTTTAATCTATTAATTTGGCTACTAATCTAATATTATTAATCTGATGTGATTTACTAATATGATGTGATTTACTAGCATTTGTATAAATGATTGACATTTAGTTTCTAACTAAAAGCTAAACCATTGTAATAATTCAATGAAGATCTAACTATAATTGGCGGTCATTTCTAAAAAACATAGGATAAAAGAAAATGAAAATTTAATATATACTTGATTTAATATATACCTTATTGATCAAATCTATCTTCACGTAAATCTACTGTGAATCTCAACTAGGTAAAGGTCATTCTCATTTTTTTTCCCTCAAATAAATCTCACCATTATTGTTTTTCTATTTCTTTTTTGCAATACCTATTACTTTCTGGTGTAAGGGGGCAATGAAGAGAGATAATTGTGGGAAGAGATGAGAGGTTAGTGGAGAGAGGTGGGGAAAGGTTGTTTTAGTACTGAAATTGGATGGGTACTATGATCATTGGGCAATGCTCATGGAAAACTTTTTTAGTACTCGGTTTGGGGGAGAATGGGATTCCCGCAGCAATAGGACACATCGTTTTAACAGATACCCAGAAGAAGCAAATTGAAGATCATAAATTGAAAGATTTGAAAGCAAAGAATTATCTATTTCAAGCATTAGATCGTTCGATCTTGGAGACAACCCTCAACAAGGATACAACAAAAAAAAACATATGGGATTCTATGAAGTAGAAATATCAAGGTTCGACACGGGTAAAGCGTGCACATTTGCAATCTCTTCGAAAGGAGTTTGAAATGCTGCACATGAAGGTAGGAGAATCTGTGAGTGAGTATTTTCCTCGGACCCTTGGCATAGCCAACAAGATGAAACTAAATGGTGAGAACAAACAAGATGTTGAAGTAGTCGAAAAGATTCTGAGATCTATGACCCCCAAGTTTGATTATATTGTGTGTTCCATTGAGGCGTCGAAGGATACAACCATCTTAACCATTAATGAGTTGCAAAGCAGCCTGCTTGAACATGAACAACGCATGAGTTCTCATGTTGAAGAAGACCACGCTTTGAATATCACTCATGGTGAACAATCTAGAGGAAGGGGTCAAGGTTCTGGAAGTTTTAGAGGCAGAGGAAGGGGACGAGGCAGACAAACCTTCAACAGGCCACAGTGGAGTGCTATAATTGTCACAAGCTAAGAAATTTTCAATGGGAATCTCAAAGCAAGGAGAAAGAGGCAAACTATGCAGAAACTCAAGAAGAGATGCTGTTGACGGCTTACGTGAATATGAATAAGGTCAATAGAGAAGATATGTGGTTCCTTGACTCGGGATGTAGCAATCATATGTGTGGGAAGAAGGAATATTTTTTCAGATTTTGATGGAAGTTTTAGAGATTGCTTGAAGTTGGGCAACAACTCAAGCATGATTGTAACAGGAAAGAGTAATGTACGGCTGCAAGTTAATGGAATCATACCTATGTACCAGAGCTGAAGAACAATTTGTTGAGTATTGGGAAATTGCAATCAAAGGGGCTTACCATTTTGTTTCAAAATGGAACGTGCGAGGTGTTTCATCCTGAGAGGCTTAATCATAGAGACAAGAATGCCTTTGAATCGAATGTTCGTACTGCATGCTATATCTCAACTTGTAGCATCCACTTGTTTCAATACAATAACAAAATATATTGAACAACTTTGACACTGTAGATATGGAAGACTCTTGAGCAAAAGAACCACAGCTCAAATCTCCTCTCGAGTAAAAATGTTGCGGAGGCGGTTAAACAATCATCAATTTTTTTTGTCCACAAAAAAAAAAAAAGAGCCTGTTTTGAAATATAATTGAGAGGAGAGAAGTTCAAATTCTGCTCTTTCTCACTTCATGGTTCTTAATCATCTCCCTTTCAGCATTTTTTTATTTTTTATTTGAGAAATTTTATTGGGTTGGAATTTTTGGAATTTGATTAGCTATAAATTTACAATATACTCAAATTTACATGTTTATTATTATTATTATTATTATTATTATTATTATTATTATTATTATTATTATTATTATTTTATAATAATAGTAAAGTGAATATAACTCAATAGTAATTAAAATGTTAAATTAGGTCGGAGGTTCTGTTTCATCCACTAATCTATGTTTTAATTTAGGTTTATTTTTTTTAATAAGAAAAGAATTCCATAATTCAATTAGACAAAACCCAATCTAACTAGTTCATTTCATTTATTGAAAACTTTAAGTAGAATATTAACCTTATTTATTTATTTTCAAATATTTAATTAAACCACTAAATTTTAATATATATTTAAAAAAGTTGTGGAAGAATAAATAAAATAAAATTAAACTAAATAAAGCAATAAATATATACCGACATGGCAAGTAAAAATGTATCTTTTAAAATTAACTATAATCTGGGTAGATTAAGTTCCATTAATCCTAAGAAAAATTCATAAACTAGCTATATCTAGAAAATTTTCATTTATTTGAACCTAATCCAAACAAAAATATCTGAATTATACATGGAAGCCGGAACCAATTCATTCCAATTGAATTTGCAAGCCTGATGCATGACATAATTAGTTCATAATTCATCGTTTTCCCCATCACATTCCATATTATGTTTTCCATCCCTATATAAATCCTTCCCTTATTTTCAATCTTCATCTCATCTCTCATCGGAATTATGTGGACCCAAACCCTTCTGATCATGGCCGCTTTCATGTTCCTCCTCGCCCTAACCAACGCTCAAAACGCCCCCGGTGACTATCTCGCACTTCACAACCGCGCTCGAGCCCAGGTCGGCTTCGGCCCCATGCAATGGAGCAATACCGTGGCCGCGTACGCTCAAGCCTATGCGGAAAAAAGAAAGGGTGACTGCGCCATGATTCACTCAACCGGGCCGTACGGGGAAAATATAGCCGCGGGCTACTACCCTGAGTTCACTGGGGCGGATGCGGTGAAGTTGTGGGCGAACGAGAAGCCGCTGTATGATCATGCGTCGAATAAATGCGTGGGTGGTGAATGTGGGCACTACACTCAGATGGTGTGGCAGAGCTCGGTGCGGCTTGGATGTGCTAGAGTGCCCTGCAAGGCTAATTCTCAGTTTGTTGTTTGCAATTATGATCCTCCTGGCAACTATATTGGGGAAAAGCCTTATGATTCTTGGGTGGTATGAAGAGATTTGGTTTTAAAAATTTTATGAATGAAGTTTGTGAGAGAATCATGAATTTATTTATTGAAATAAAGCTATGATATTGTCTACAATAGTATTATATTGTCTAGAGCATAAAATCTTTTGACTTTGTTTTGACTTCCTTACTTATAAACTCATGATCCTAGAGTCTCCCCTCTCATTAAGTACACCACATAGAGCCACCTTTGAAGCCTATAGATTACCTATGATCATAGAGCCTCCCCTCGAACAAAATACACCATAGAGCCTCCCCTGAAGCCTATGAATTTCTAAAAGAAACTCCCTTTAATCGAGACTCGACTTCTTTCTTCGGAGACCTTAAACAAAATTGACAATTTGTTCGACATGTTTGACTACGATTTTTAGGCTTACAACTTTTTTGTTCAATAGAGCTAAGTTAAGTTCATAGTCTGTTACCATGTTACTAAGCACAAATCTCTACAATGTTATATGATATTTGTCCACTTTGAACATAACATCATGAGTTTGCTTCGAGCTCCCACAAGAAGTCATGTTAAGGAAAATGTATTCTTTAGTTATAAATCTATGATCATTTCCGAACAGTCTTCAACACTAAGAGCATCAGCCACCAGCCAATTGCTGTTCCAAGTCACTCGGAAGAAATGCCCTCGGCGGAGATACGGAAAACCAGTCACGGTGTTTTCGGCCTCCAAATCGGGAGACCCACAACGACGGCGATTAACTCCGCTGCAATATGATACCCACACCGGAGACGAAGACCCATTGCCGCAACCTATCGGCATTTACCGGCTCTAAATATGGAGACCAACAGGGCCGGAGTAGCTGCACCCTTGAATTATTTAGCGAAATAGAATGTTGTTTTTAAATGGGGGATATGCAAGAGAATGCATTCAATGAGCATAAGAAGAAATTAACTAGTGCACCATTACTTGTCTTGCCTAACTTTGATAAATCTTTTGAAATTGAGTGGGATGCAAGCGGTTTGGGCATAGATGCTGTTTTGATGCAAGATGGAAAACCTTTAATATATTTAAGTGAAAAACTAAATGGGACAACATTGAACTATTCTATCTATAATAAAGAATTGTTTGCTTTAGTCCGCACATTGCAAGTGTGACAATACTACTATTGACGATGATTATGACGATAAGAATGACTATCACAATAATCATAATAACGATGATTATAATTATGATTATTATGATCATTGTGATAATAATGATGATATAATAATGATAATAATTATAATAATTATAATAATTATAATGATAATTATCATAATGATAATAATAATCATAATATAATATTTCGATATATATACATAAGAAGGCTTATAATTATAAATATATGCAAAATATAATATATTTTAGAAACGGTCAATCTAAAATACTATTATTCCCAATTGTGGCTTGGATTCTTTAATAATCTAAAAAGTACTCTAGTCAAACTTCTAAACTAAAAAATTTTAAGACCAAAGTTATTGTCCTTTCTTCTTTATTTCATAAAAAAAATATTCGTGATCAAGCTTAACATCATATAAAAAAAAAAAATAATAATAATAATAATAGTATAATCAAAACAAGTTAAAAGATCAAAGAAAAATGGATTGAACCTATCGAGTTGAATTAGATTGGTCCAATTGAACCTAAGTGAACTATGGAACAAAACCACATAAGTCAAAGGAATCTTTACCAGCTTTTGTAGCCCATTGCAGGGCTTTCTTTGTTTTCTTCTTTAAAGAGGATCTTCTTTCACGTACAAGGTAATTCAAGGATGAAGGAATACTAATTGACGATGGGGAGGATAAGGTCAATCAAGCGAAATAGTCAGTTAAGCATAACAGCAGCAACAACAATAATAACAAGCAAAATTAACTATTTAAGTAGTTTGAAAATCAAACGCATAGTTTTGCAATAGTTTTGATAACATTGTAGATGAGTAGTCCATTTTACTACTATAAAATAATTCCCTTTTGGGCTAGTGAGAGGGGCCCATTGTTTAATGGGGTGAAATTATGTTTTCATTTCTCTATTTGTCTATATTTGGTAAGTCCCAAAATGGTAGGCATATTGAATCAGCTGCATAAGTCATTCTCACCCATGTGGATCAAAAGACAAGTTATGTAAGAGTTCATAACTCAGTGTAGAGGCCCATATGATCATTCTATGAAATATTAATCTTTTTAATTAACGGATTTAGAAAGAGAGATTAAATATTTCATAATCCACTCTTATACAAACTAATTGTAATGGATACCCCTACTCACATGTCTCTACATAAACGATTTGAATTAAATAAAATCATATAACGTATCAATAGTGTTACGAGGATAAGACACTCAACCTTATCCATATACTACAAATTCTTTAGGTTATTATTCACTACAACAAATTGCTTCATTCATAGCATTTTTAAAAAAGAGCTATTAAAAATGTAAGGAAAAAAAAATACCCATCGCTACTTTTTACTTTTTGATTTGCACACCACGGACTCACACTCTTTTTTCTTTTTGTTATTCTCGACTAAGGTCCCTGGATTGTATCTATCTCAAAACTCCATTATTTTTTCTCATTTCAGTTTCATCTTATCATGTTGACCCAGTATCTTTTCTTATTGTTATAATCTTCTACAATAGATTTGTGGGTATTGATTGGGAAGTGCAAAAAGTACCGAAAGCACCAAAAGCCAACCATTATTGGAAGCCATGAAATACTCGGTAGGCTCCTTCTCTTTTCATGGGTACTAGTCTTTTGTTGCTGATATTAAAGTTTGGTCAGAAACTCATTTCGCCGAATCTTGTTCCAGGTTTCCTTCATTCATCAGTTCATTTCTTTTAAAAATTTTCTTCTTTACGATCTCTCTTAGGGTTTCGTTGGATGTTGCTCAACTATGTTTATGGTACAAAAAATAAACAATTATCAGTCGAGCACTAAATCTATTTCTCCTTTCTTAAACATTTGGATTGATACTTCTTTCTTCTTATTCTAGGGTTTAGGGTTTCTCTGTGTGTTGATGTTTGACTCTCTCTGTTTAGGCCCCTTCAATACTCATAAACATTCACAACTACGACTTTATCAACACATAGGCCTTGAAAAAGACCACCAACAAAGCAAACAAATACAACTCTAATACCCATGCCCACACACTTACACAAACTAGTTGAAACACCCAATAATTCGAGTAACCCCTTAAACACCACTCAACTAGCTTAAAATGAGAGACAACTTAATTTACTCTAAAAACATAGAAAATACAAATAATTAGGCTCGGGCTCTAGTATCATTCAATATAGAAACGATCCAGTCTCGGGCAATGGCGCATTAGTTATATCAAACTAATGGAAGAATCCCACGATAGACGAAACACTGAAAGATAGACCACTGGTTTTCTCAATTGATTTCAACATTCAGTTTTGGAAGACTATGCTTTTGATTTCGAGCATTTTGATTAATTTAAGAGATTTAGTTACATTCAAGGGTGTAATTTCTCATAGAATTTTGTTGTTATTTGTTTTCTTTGTAGAATTTGTTTCACTTCTTTGTCACCGACCCTTGGAGCTTAGGCTCTGTTTTAATCTTTTGTGAGTTATACTTTAGTAGATCTTACAATTTTGTGGGCATCGTTTTCCCTATGTTTATTTCGATTTATCAACATATCATCCTTACTGATCCAAGTTTCAAAGTTGTGCTTTTAGCAAATTTAAACACTTTCTTTCTCTTAATTGGTCAAATGTGTCATCTTTCTCGCTTTCTTTCTCTACTACTCAAAGTGAAGCTGTCATATTATAGAAGAACAAGAGGATGAACTCGAGTTATTTAAATGAACTACTTCCTCCAATTAGAGGATCAAATTAAAGCTTTATTACTCCTTATCGAACCATTTCATTTAAAAAGACTTCATTCTTTAGTGATAGCAATTATTTATTCACACCATACAGACTTATCAATCAATTATTTATTCACACCATACAGATTTATCAATGTATAAATTATTTGATTCCACTATTATTTAGCTATTAGCAATGGTAAAGAAAAGACGAGTAAATAAGTTTTTTGTTGGCCAAAGGCTTTATGAGAATCAGATCAATATCAATGGATAAATGATGGTTGCACCATATCAATGAATGTTGGTTTACAATTTATTTGCTATAAAGCTTTATCCAATGGTTGTTGAGTTGCACTGGTTGTTAGTAGGTTTCGATAGGTTGTTTAGCATGAAGGGCTGCACAGAATGTAATTTTCTAGATGTTAAGCATGAATGCTTCAACCTGTCTTTTTAGTTTTATGTATGTTTGTTTCCAAATTTTGATGAAAGCATGATAAATATTTCAAAAAAAATTTATTCTTTTTCCTTTTGCATACTTTTATAACAAATTATTAATGAAAACACGAGGATATTGTTTTTCTATAAGCATAAATTTATATGGAATGTTATTTATTATTTATTTTTATTAATATTATGAATGAGGTTAGTTGCCAAAGATTTGGTTTAGCTATAAGCAACTAAAAATTGGAACTTACCACTCTTGTATAATGTATTATTTAGCTAAACTATTTGGCTTACACATCAAGTTATATTCAGGTTAGCAGTTTAACGATTAAAAACCTAAACGAATATATATGTTCTCTTTCTCTACCTATAACTTTTTTAATAGTAGATGGGTTTATTATAACACATTATATTGGCAGGTTAAGTTAGCGTGGAAATAGGATCGCGAGAGTCAAAATGAAAATAGAGTTCAGGGTGAGAAGGAATAAAATGGAGAATTATGCTTAAAAAAGTTGAATCCATATAGGCATCCAACCATTTTATTTAATGGAGACAGGTAAAAACCAGAATTGATCACTTTCTAGTGATCATGGAATCAACAACAAAAGCAAAAATAAAATAGTTACAAGTGATTGGTTAAATTCATAGAGACATTCAACTGTTTTATTTAATAGAGACGGTGATAAAAACGAGAATTGATCACGTTCTAGCAATCATGGAAACAATAGCAAATATAGTTAAATGGGATTTGTCCAATTGGAACAAATTCAGAGGTTGATTTGGGAAACTTCTGTAAACATCTCTTCGTATTGTATTGCATTGACTGACAACATGCATGCAGCTGTCAAAAATCAAATAGTTATTAAACGAAAACGTACAAAATTCTTGAAAATTTTGTACAAATATATTTTTCACTATAAGAACTATTGAATTTCTAATTAACAATTTTTTTACGATTAACTATAAACTAAGTCATACCAATGAGAGGGTGTGCTCTCATTGTTCAAGTTTACAAAATGGTAGACATATTGAATCGGTTGTGAAAGTCATTCTGACCTATACAAATCAAATACAAGTTTTCCGTAAGGAATAGTTCATAACTCACTATCATCCCATAAAATACTAATCTTCTCAATCAACACATTTAGAAGAAGAGATTAAATATTTCGTAATTCAATCTTAAATATTTTGAGCTGATCAAAGCTAATATTCTAATCACAAATATAAAATAGATATTTTGTGCTTTCGGCTTCCCCTCAAGGTTTTTCACATCTTGGCTGACACACGGTTCAGTGTTTGGGTCTGATATCATTTGTAATAGTCCAATCCCACAACTAGCAGATATTGTCCAGTTGGCTCGTTATGTATCATAGTCAACCTCATAGTTTTAAAATGTGTCTACTATGGAGAGGGAGAAGTTTTCACATGCGTATAAGGAAGGCTTAGTTTCCCTCTCCAACTAATGTGACTATATTGCACCAAATATTGAGGTCATTGAAGGCAAAATTTAGATGAACCAACTCCATTCTAGGCAAACTTCTATCAAATGACACCTCAACTCAAAGAATTATGTCAAATAAACACATAGTGAAGGACAAAATAGAAATTTAATACAAATTTAACCGCAAAATAGATAGGTAAGAATTGTCCCTTTGGAGCCCCTCTTATTATGTAACATAGATTTAATAGTTGGAGAACCATCTACCCGTTTTCCACCTTAATATATTACTATAGGGTCAAATCTCCATTAGTAAGAATATATATATATATATATATATATATATATATATATATATTGTAACGACCCAAAATTTTCTACTTAATTTAAGGTCGCTACTGTATACATACCATAAACATGGAATGCGGAAGACTTCATTTAAATTCCATAAAACATAACCTTTAACTTAAAACACAGTCATGGACTTACGTGTTTCAAAAACATCTTTAAAACGGCACAACAAAAGACCCGAAATAAAATAAATAAGCGTTTAAGTTTAAAACATACTATTCTATCCTAGGTCTAAGAAATAAATACCACTATCCTATGCATGTGCCATGATCTCGAGTTGTGATGCCGTCATCAGCCGTACAGGAATGCTTTGCTTTAACCTAAAAAATGTAGTAGCACATGGCTTGAGTATTTAAAGAAATACTCAATAAGTGACCCCACTATTGGGGTTAAATGCAACAATCACATGCAATGAAATGATGGGACCTATCTTTTGTTTCGTTTCGTTTCCCCTACGGTGCAATCCTAACAGGTAATCGTGGATGTGTACCATATACTCAACACGCAGCCCATACGTGCGAGTATGGGCTCACCAGCTAGTTCGCACACCGCTGGGCCACTGTCCCTAGCCGGTGGGCATACTCTGGGAGGCCCTTATACTGGGACCCGTTAAAACTAGAACTGTCACGGCAGCGCTATGCAAGGCATAACGATCGTTGTCCTGCCATTGGATGTACGCGTCCGTACCCTCGTGATGGGATAGGAGTATCCCCCCAAATGCATGAACACACAATATGCATGAGGTCCCACTAGTCTTACAGTTATCATTAATGAACATAACCCCGTGTCACGTTTTCATGCTTACATGTCATTCTCATTCTCATTTCATTACATATCATACATATTCCTAGCGGGATTATGTTTCATGCAATTTTCAGTATTTCATGTCATACAATTCATACAGTTTCATTCACATATTCCATACAAACGTGCCATAATCATTCAAGGACCTCATATCGTTACATGCATTACACATCACATCAGACTAAAAGCATACATAGCATACATTCACGTTCACCTAACTACGTACTTAAGCACAATAATCTAGCATACAATGTATCATATCATAAACAAGTCATAACGTAAACACTTCATAGTCGTATCGTTCTCTAACTTACCATAGCCTTAACGTTCTTATACCTATCACAGATATATCATTACGTAACGTACTTTAACGCTATCGTTCTATCAATCTATCACAAACCTATCCCTTTCTACCCATAACCTAACCGTATTCTTTCATCAATCTCTCCTATCCATAGCACTCCGGTATGTAACCTACCCTTAACGTTTCATGAACGTATCTTACTCCTATCGTTACATTTCGTTTTGTGCATCCTTCTCGTATCCCATCTCAAACATCTCCTTGAGCACATCGTACCATAATTATTATCATACAATCCACATATTATAACATAACATAACATAACATATAGGAAGCATATTGATCCACAGACAATTCACACATATCAATATATATGACACGTGCAGAACCACAGGGCACGTGTCAACATCAAATATAATCATGCCGATAGTAAGATCACTTACCTGGCTAGCTTAAATCGTTGTCACGAAGATATCTTTAATGAAAGTTCGATTCTGTCTTTTGAAATCCGGGTCAACCTATATGAGCCCATGACATTAGTTTCGGGTTTGAATTCTACAACATTATTTCTCTAATTTACATTTGTCCATTGTTAGAAGTCTTAAAATTTTATATATCTATAATTATTATTTATATTAAAAATCTCATTTTTCATGGTTACTGTTGTACAGCTAAGTTATTCTGAGCTTTACTATTATCTATTTATCTTTCCCTCCATATTTAGTTTGTGGTTTTTAATTCCCTAATCTCTTTTTTTATTTGTTGCCTTTTAATTCTGTTCTATTCCAAATTTACAGTGGATCTCTATTTCCAAATTTTTCCTTATCTCAGTGTTTCCTATTTCCTTATCTCAGTTTCCTATTCAGAAGTTTTCTTGGCCATTCTATCTTTAATCTATTCATTTGGCTACTTGTAAAAATTTAATCTAATATTACTAATCTGACCTGATTTACTAGGATCGTACAAATGATTGACATTTAGTTTCTAACTCAAAGCCAGATCATTGTAATAATTCAACGAACATCTAACTATATAATTTGTTGTGATTTCTAAAAAAACAGGATAAAAGAAAATGAAGATTTAATATATACCTTATTGATCAGATCTATCTTCACGTAAATCTCCGTTGAATCTCAACTGGGTAAAGGTCATTCTCATTCTTTTTTTTTTTTTTTTCCTCCTATTTTTCTGTTTCTTTTTTGCAGTAACCTTACTTTCTTGCTTGAGATGATGAGAGATAATTGTGGGAAGGGATGAGAGATAATTGTGGGAAGGGATGAGAGGTTAGTGGAGAGAAGTGGGGAAATGTTGTTTTTATTTATTTATTTATTTATTATTATTATTTTAACTACCTTTTTATAATTATTTTTATTTGTTTATTTCTTACTTTTTTTTTTTTTTTTTTGGCTATTACATATATATATATATATATATATTTTACTATATGGATAACTACGTGAATTCGATAAATATGTTGCATACATTTAGACTCTAATAGTAGAGTCACTAAAGGAATATTTCTTAAAGTACTCAAGTCGTGTTATTTTTACGTTTCAGGTAAAAGCAAGACATCCTTATACGGATAACAGAGGCGATGCATGAAGATCGTGGAGCTGGTGTTAGGGTAGTTGCTTTTCATCTTATTTTATACACAATATTCACTTGCAACCATAATGACAAATTGAATAATAGCAAAGTCACCTGACCATTTTATTTAGGAAACGTGTGGACTTAGGGCATTACAATACGTGGATTAGTACCAGGAAAAGAAGAGCATCACATCAAAACTCATTTTTCTTCACAAGAGAAGAAACAATGGCAAGCGAAGTTGGTGGGAATTTCAGGAGTTTCAACACACTGAGATGTTGAATTTGGGTAAACCTCTAGGCACTTTTGGTGACATCCAGTGATGTCGCATGCATATTCGAACATCTTCACATCATATTGCTTTGCGTGGGTTGCTAGAGGCACCATCCAACCAGCTACACAAATTTTCAAAGTTATACATGCTTTAATACCCATCCAGGCTTACAACACAAAACTTAAAGGCATCTAAACAACCATACGTACCTGAGAGAACCAGGACAAGAACGAAGAGGGAGCAAGAGAAGTTCGCCATCTCCTAAAATACCAGTGTTATAATATACTAAAGTTTATGGTTTGAATGTAGAGTTGGTTTGCTCATGTGTCATTGTAGAGTGTATTATATACACATTTTGTTTGACAAATATGGTGACTCACTAACTTTTATATCTTCATTGGAAAGTAAGGCAATTATGGTAGCTTCAACTCCTATGGAATGTAACTAATCTTTTCATGGCATGACCTTAACTACCTAGACCAGAGTAGTATGTATGGTCCTATAAACTACAACTATTAAAGATTGTGACACTTGAATAAAGGAGTAAATGAATGAATGGAGACTATGTCTAGATGAAAATAATCTTGAGGATAGGATGTTAAAAAAAAGCTTAAAAAAATTAAAAGTTATTATCTATTCAAACGTTAGTGTGTTTTGCTTGTAATAATTGTACGTAGGGTGACCTCCTAAGAATTTCCTTAGAATGCATGTAAGTTAGGACAGAACATATTGGAATGACTCGTGTTGATCTGTGGAAATAATATTCTCCTTTACAACCAAGGAATAAGTAATGTGACTATATCGCAGGAATATTCAGAAAGAGTCATCTCTATTGTATAAATTCTCTCGAATGTCACCTCAACTCAAAGAGTTATGTCAAATCAACACAGCCAAGGGCAAAATAGACATCAACACAACAAAAGGGCAAAATAGATATTTAATAAAAATTTAACCATAGATAGGTAAGAATTGTAACATTGTAGAACCATCCCTTTTTTACCTAAATATAGTTTAACTATTAAGACATATATTATCCACCAAAAGATTAAATTTACATTCACTACTTATCTACTAGATCAATATTTATATATATGAATTGGTTCCTACAAAAATAAATAATAAATAAATAATAATAAAAGTGATTTAATAATTTAAAATAGCTATTAATAATAAAATAACTTTTTTATAATTTAGTAAAAAAAATAAAGTTTTGAGCCTCCCTATCCATTAAAAAAAAATAAAAAAGACTTATTTAATTTTATTTTTTTTGTTTGAGTTCTAGTCTTATTTAAATCAAAAGTTCTTTTAAATTAAAAAAATGTATTATTATGCCAAATGACCTTGTGATTGTTTCGAGAACTCTCGTATATTCCCTCCGATTATTTTTGTAAATAAAAAAAATATTTATTTCTATTAATAACTAATTTATGTTAATATAGGAATTGAATCTACCAACCTATCCACAAATAATTTCATTTATGATTAAAGATAAAGATTGATGAGAAAGAGTTCAATCAAATTGTCAATTATTTACAATAACAACCATACGTTACATATTGTATTTCATAATAATGTTCCTTTCTAACAAAAATACTATATTTCATCTAATATTTTACTGATGATGTTACAAGTTATGAAACGTCAATCTTGTAAGACGAAGATTTGGTAGCTTATAAATTAAATTATATCGAAATTAGTAGTTTAATCATTAAAAAACATCGTGACCGAATATACATATTCACTTTCTCTACTTGCAACTTTTCTAAAAGTAGCTGGATTTATTTTATTATAACACATTATATTAGTAGGTCAAGTGAGAAGGAATGAAATGGAGAATTATGCTAAAGAAGTTGTATCCATAGAGGCATCAAATCATTTTATTTAATGGAGACGGGTAAAAATCATAATTGATCACTTTCTAGCGATCATGGAAGCAACAACAAAAGCAAAAATAAAATAGTTACAGGGGATTGGTTGAATTCATAGAGACATTCAACCGTTTTATTTAATAGAGACCGTGATAAAAACGAGAATTAATCATCTTCTAGCAATCATGGAAACAATAGCAAATATAGTTAAATGGGATTTGTCCAATTGGAACACATTCAGATGTTGATTTGGGAAACTTTTGTAAACATCTCTCACTACAATCTTTAGGTACGCATCCTTCGTACAACTTCTCTTCACATTGTATTGCATTGACCGACAACATGCATGCCGCTGTCAAAAATCAAATACTTATTAAAATGGAATTTTTGAAACTTCATAAGATGTTTCTAAATCTAAAAAACAAACCTGAGAAAATGAGGAAACCAATAAAGAATAGGGAGCAAGAAAACTTTGCCATTTCGTATAAAAAGCAATGATACACTGAAATTGATATGTGATTGAAAGGTGTAGGATACTTTCATTTTTAATCTAAGATTTATATAAAAATATTTGGTTTCAAATAAGGCAACACATTAAGTTAATTTGTCTTTTATTTGGAAAGTAGGCCAATTATGATAAGTTACAACTTTTTTTACTGTCTTGGATGGAGAGTCATTAAGTTTATTATGTCATTATCATTATTTGTTATATTAACAGCTATTTTATATATTTACTATATGGATAACGATGTGAATTCGTTCAATAAAAAAGTTATTTAATAATTTAAAATATTTAATAATAATAATATAATAACCTTTTTTAATTAATAAATATGTTGCCTATATTTGTATTTCACGACTGTGAAGTCACTCACTAAGTATTTCTTAAAGTACTTAAGTCATGTGCTATGTCTACGTTTCAGATAAAAGCAAGACATCCTTTTACGGATAATGGAAGTGAGGCATGAAGACCATGGAGCTGGTGTTAGGGTAGTTGGTTTTCATCTTATTTTATACACACTATTTACTAGCAACCATAATGACAAATTGAATAACAGGAAAGTCACCGACCATTTTATTTAGGAAACGTGTGGACTTTTAGGGCATTACAATATGTGGATTAGTACAAGGAAAAGAAGAGCATCACATCAAAACTCAATTTTCTTCACAAGGGAAGAAACAATGGCAAGCAAAGTTGGTGGGAAATTCAGGAGTTTCAACACATTGAGATGTTGAATTTGGGTAAACCTCTAGGCACTTTTGGTGACATCCAGTGGTGTCGCATGCATATTCGAACATCTTCACATCACACTGTTTTGCGTGGGTTTCTAGAGGCACCATCCAACCAGCTGCACAAATTTTCAAAGTTATACGTGCTTTAATACCCATCCAGGCTTACAACACAAAACTTAAAGACATCTAAACAACCATACGTACCTGAGAGAACCAGGACAAGAACAAAGAGGGAACAAGAGAAGTTCGCCATCTCCTAAAATATCAGTGTTATAATAGACTAAATTTATGTGTTTGAATGTAGAGTTGGTTTGCTCATTTGCCATTGTAGAGTCTGTATTTATATACACATTTTGTTTAACAAATATGGTGACTATAACTTTTATATCTTCATTGAAAAGTAGGCCAACTATGGTAGCTTCAAACCCCTGTGGAATTAACTAATCTTTTCATGGAATGACCTTAACTACCTCGACCAGAGTCGTATGTATCGTTATATAAATTACAACTATTAAAGATTGTGACATCCGAGTAAATGAGTAAATGAATGAATCGAGACTATGTCCGGATGAAAATAATCTTGTAGATAGGATGTTAAGAAAAGCTTAAAAAAATTAAAAGTTACTGTCCATTCTAGGGGGACTATATGGGCTTAGGGGTATTCAGCACACCCCTAGGCTAGATACCATGTAGTCCCAGGTAGCTATGCAGAGGTAGCACCTCATAGAGAGATACCAACCATATTAGCTTGGCGTAAGAAACCTCTAGGCGTTTAATGAAAGAACGACGAACCGGTGAAACCCAAGGGGCAAGCTCCAAGGGACTAAGATTAGAACCAAATGTCCTAAACACATAGAGCCAAACATCAAAACACAAAACACAGAGAAAACCTAAATGCTAGCATAAAAAGAAAGACGTATCAATCCAAATGTTTAAGAAATGAGAAATAGATTTAGTGCTCGATAATTGTTTATTTTTTATACGATAAATGTAATAGCCCAAAATAATAATAATAATAATAATAATAATAACCATAATAATAATAACAATAAAATAATAAATAAACAAATAAAAATAATTATAAAAAAATATATACGTCAAAATAATAATAATAATAATAATAATAATTCATAATTAAATAACTAAAAAGTATTACTTAAAAATAAATAAAAATAAAAATTACCCACCTCTCTCGTCCCAACACGGCATCCTCTTTCCTCAACCCACCATATCACAGTTCATCCAAAAATAAACAAAAAAAAATGTCAGATT
The DNA here is from genome assembly GCF_057944985.1 of Cucurbita pepo subsp. pepo. NCBI lineage: Eukaryota > Viridiplantae > Streptophyta > Magnoliopsida > Cucurbitales > Cucurbitaceae > Cucurbita > Cucurbita pepo. The sequence continues at coordinate 14,133,570 of NC_141798.1, forward strand.
TGGGAAAAGGTAAAAACGTGTTTCAACAAGGATATGATGCAGATACACCGGGAGAGATTTTGGTCTTTATTACCCTAAAACCATTTCCTTTTTCCTATAATTATGGTTATAAGAAATCAATTTAGGATCAAATCTTCTTTTATATTTTAACAGATAATGTAATAATCAGATCCCATCTTCAATTAATTAGATTTTTTTTTTTGTTAGCATTGGATTGGGAGTTATAGGAAATAAGGTTACAATAAAAAAAAATTGTAGTTGGCAGATCCCTAAATCCGTAATTAAAATTGGCAACAATATCTGTTTACAGAAGGAAAATAAATATAGAATTAGAGGAATATCTTATTTACATAATTGAAAATGTTTACAGACCTGAAAATGTATTTACAGAACGAAAATAATTACATAGACTTGGAAGGGAAGATTTGTTGAACAGAATTTAAAAAATAAAACAATAAATATGAGAGGGCATGAAACTCCATCAAATTTTGTATGAAATATCAGAATTTTAACATGTAAATGAGAGAAATAACTTTATAGAGTTCAAACTTGAAACTGATGTCATGGGCTCACATAGGTTGACTTGGATTTCAAAAGACGGAATCGAACCTTCATTAAGGATATATACGTGACAACGACTTAAGCTAACCAGGTAAGTGACTCACCCGTCGTAGGTTACGCGTCATTAAATTGTATGCTAGTTTAATGTGCTGAAGTACGAAATCATGTGAACGTGAATGTATGCTATGTATGCTGCTTAGTTTGATGTGATATGTTATGCATGTGACGATATGTGGTCCTTGGATTATTATGGCATGTTTGTATGAAATATTTGAATGTAAACAGCATGAATTGTATGACATGAAATACGGTAAACTGCATGGAAACATAACCTCGTTAGGAATATGTATGATACGTAAAGAAATGAAAATGAGAATGACATGTAAGCATGAAACGTGACAGGGGGTTATGTTCATTAATGATAACTGTAGGACTAGTGGGGACCTCATGCATATTGTGTGTTCATGCATTTGGGGGGATACCCTTATTCCATCACGAGGGTACGGACGCGTACATCCAATGGCAGGACAACGATCGTTATGCTTTGCATAGCGCTGCCGTGACGGTTCTAGTTTTAACGGGTCCCGACATAAGGGGCTCCCAGAGTATGTCCACCGGATAAGGATAGTGGCCCAGCAGTGTGCGAACTAGCTTGTGAGCCCATACTCGCACGTATGGGCTGTGTTTAGAGTATATGGTAAACGTCCACGATTACCCGTTAGGATTGCACCGTAGGAAAAACGAGACGAAACGAAATGATAGGTCCCATCATTGCATTGCATGTTATTGTCGCATAACCCCAATAGGGGGTCACTCACTGAGTATTCTAGAAATACTCAAGCCTCGTGCTACTTTACTTTTGCAGATAAGGGCAAGGCACCCATGTGACAACGACGGCGGCATTGTACACCTCGGGACCGTGGCACATGCATAGGGTAGTTGTTTGTTTATTCCATTTCGTAGTCTAGTCTGAATTCGGTTTGCATCATTAGTCTAGGTTAGTATAGGTTGAAATATATTTGCATAATAAACCATAGGGTAGAATAAAACATTCATCTTGGTTTTGTTACTTTTCCTTTATTTCAATAATGTTCTTTTCTTTTTCCTTGTAATCGTTTTCTCTATCACGAGGTAATAAAAGGCGAGAGTAAGTCGCATTTATGAATAGAGCCCATTTAATGTATATTCTGCATTTAAAGGTATAGTAATGACCTCAGATTAAATAGGTAAAATATGAGGGTCGTTACAATAAACCTAATTGAGCAACATCCAACGAAACCCTAAGAGAGATGGTAAAGAAGAAAATTTCTAAAAGAAACGAAGTGATGAATGAAGGAAACCCGGAGCAAGATTCGACCAAATGAGTTTCTGACAAAACTTTAATATCAGCAACAAAGGACTAGTAGCCATGAAAAGGGAAGGAGCCTACTGAATTTCTCATGGCTTTCAATAATGGTTGGCTTTTGGTGCTTTCGGTACTTTTGCACTTCCGGACCAATACCCACATATCTATTGTAGAAGGCTATAACAGTAGGAAAAGATACTGGGTCAATAAGATAAGATGAAACTGAAATGAGAAAGAATAGTGGAGATTTGAGATAGATACAATCCACCGGCCTTGTTGAGAATAACAAAAAGAAAATAGAGGAGTGGGAGTGAGAGTGTGAGTCCGTGGTGTGCAAATCGAAAAGTAAAAGTAGTGATGCACGTTTTTTTTTCTTACATTTTTAATAGCTCTTTTTTAAAAATGGTATAACCAAATGCTATAAATGAAGCAATTGTTGTAGTACTCATTCCTCGGTTGTAAGAGTGAAGATTATTCCCATAGACCAACACCGGTCATTCTAACATGTTTTATCCTAACATACATGCATTCTAAGAAAAATTTGAAGAGATCACCCAACATAGAATTGTTACAAGCAAAACACACTTACCATTGGAATGGACAGGAATATTTAATTTTTTAAGCTTTTCATTACCATCCTATCCTCAAGATTATTTTCATCCGGACATAGTCTTGATTCATTCATTTACTCCGTTACTAGGATGTCACAATCTTTAATAGTTGTTATTTATATAACCATACATACTACTCTGGTCGAGGTAGTTAAGGTCATGCCATGAAAAGATTAGTTACATTACATTGGGATTTGAAGCTACCATAATTGACCTACTTTCCAATGAAGATATAAAAGTTATTGAGTCACCATATATGTCAAACAAAATGTGTATATTAAATACCGGCTCTACAATGGCAAATGAGCAAACCAACTCTACATTCAAACACATAAATTTAGTATATTATAACACTGATAGTTTAGGAGATGGCGAACTTCTCTTGCTCCCTCTTTGTTCTTGTTCTGGTTCTCTCAGGTACGTATGGTTGTTTAGATGCCTTTAAGTTTTGTGTTGTAAGCTTGGATGGGTGTTAGACTGTATAACTTTGAAATTTTGTGCAGCTGGTTGGATGGTGCCTCTAGCAACCCACGCAAAACAATGTGATGTGAAGATGTTCGAATATGCATGCGACACCACTGGATGTCACCAAAAGTGCCTAGAGGTTTACCCAAATTCAACATCTCAATGTGTTGAAACTCCTGAATTTCCCACCAACTTCGCATGCCATTGTTTCTTCCCTTGTGAAGAAAATTGAGTTTTGATGTGATGCCCTTATTTTCCTTGCACTAATCCACCTATTGTAATGCTTTAATTCCCCACATTTCCTAAATAAAATGGCCAGGTGACTTTGCTGTTATTCAACTTGTCATTATGGTTGAAGTGAAAATTGTGTATAAAATAAGATGAAAAGCAACTATCCTAACACGGGCTCTATGGTCTTCGTGCACTGTCATTTGTATAAGGATGTCTTGCTTTTACCTGAAACGTAAAAATAGCACATGACTTACACTTTAAGAAATACTTAGTAAGTGATTTCACTATTAGAGTTGTGAAATGTAGATGTAGGCAACATATTTATTAATTAAAAAAGTTATTATATTATTATTAATAAATATTTTAAATTATTAAATAACTTTTTTATTGAACTAATTCACATCGTTATCCATATAGTAAATATATAAAATAGCTATTAATATGACAAATAATGATATTGACATAATTACCCTAATGACGGTTGATCCAAGAACAAAAAAAAAATTGTAAGTTATCATAGGAAATGGAAAAATTTTCTTTCTCCCTGTTCTTCATTGGTTTCCTCCTTTTCTCAGGTTTGTTTTTTAGATTTAGAAACATCTTATAAACTTTTAAGGATTTCGTACATTTTTGTTTAATAACTATTAGATTTTTGACAGCTGCATGCATGTTGTCCGTTAATGCAATTCAATGTAAAGAGAAGTTGTAGGAAGGATGCCTACCTAATGATTGTAGCAAGAGATGTTCACAGAGGTTTCCCCAATCAACTTCTGAATGTGTTCCAATTGGACAAATCCTATTTAACTATATTTGCTATTGTTTTCATGATGGCTAGAGGGTAATCAATTCGGGTTTCTATCACAGTCTCCATTAAATAAGACGGTTGAATGTCTCATTTTTGCTTTCGTTTTTGCTTACATGATTTCTAGAGAGTGATCAATTATGGTTTTTACCGGTCTCTATTAAATAAAATGGTTGGATGCCTCTATGGATTCAACTTTTTTTTAGCATAATTCTCCATTTCATTCCTTTCTCGCCCGTCTTAATTTAAACTTTCATTGTCTTTGGATGGCTAACTTGACCTCTAATATAATGTGTTATAATAAACCCAACAACTATTAGAAAAATTGTAAGTAGAGAAAGAGAACATATATATTCCGTTCAGATGTTTTTTAACTGTTAAACTGCTAATCTAAATATAACTTAATTTATTAGCTACCAAATTGTCAGTCTTATAAGATTGACATTTCTTAACTTGTAACATCATTAGTGAAAGATGAAATATAGTATTTTTGTTATAAAGGAATATGTCAGAATCTTTAATAGTTGTAATTTATATAACAATACATACTACTGTAGTCGAGGTAGTTAAGGTCATTCCATGAAAAGATTAGTTACATTCCATTGGGGTTTGAAGTTACTTACCATAATTGGCTACTTTCCAATGAAGATATAAAACTTATTGAGTCACCATATTTGTCAAACAAAATGTGTATAAATACCGGCTGTACAATGGCAAATGAGCAAACCAACTCTACATTCAAACACATAAATTTAGTATATTATAACACAGATACTTTAGGAGATGGCAAACTTCTCTTGCTCCCTCTTTGTTCTTGTTCTGGTTCTCTCAGGTGCGTATGGTTGTTTAGATGCCTTTAAGTTTTGTGTTGTAAGCTTGGATGGGTGTTAGACTATGTATAACTTTGAAATTTTGTGCAGTTGGTTGGATGGTGCCTCTAGCAACCCACGCAAAACAATGTGATGTGAAGATGTTCGAATATGCATGCGACGCCACTGGATGTCACCAAAAGTGCCTAGAGGTTTACCCAAATTCAACATCTCAATGTGTTGAAACTCCAGAATTTCCCACCAACTTTGCTTGCCATTGTTTCTTCCCTTGTGAAGAAAATTGAGTTTTGATGTGATGCCCTTCTTTTCCTTGTACTAATCCACTTAGATTCTAATGACTTAATTCCTCCCGTTTCCTAAATAAAATGGTCATGTGACTTTGCTGTTATTCAATTTGTCATTATGGTTTTAAACGATCAAAACGAAGGATTATGAAACTCAAAGATTGTTGAAAGTGTCTACAAAAGATGTTTGTTTTCAATGCCCTAAAGAATTTTAAGGCCTCAAGGTCTTTGGAAAAGACTTAGAAAGGAACATCCTCCGTTTTTATTCCTTATAGGTAAATCCTTATAGGTAAATAAAAATGATCCATAGAGTGAATAGTTTATATTTAAAAAAGTGAAAAATATAAAATAATTTTTTTTGAATAAAATAATTTAATAGTTTATATTTTTAGAAAAAGTTTATATCTTTTTGAATAAAATAATTATAAAAAAATGAAAAATTACTAAATTAGCCTTGAACTTTAAATTAAATTGGAAAGATGAGAAAGTCCTTCCCATATCTACTTTAGAATCAACACCCTATACAAAATCTAATGAATCTAAAAAACCAACCATAGGCTCTGTCCCAAAATTTAGATATGATCTCTAAAAGATTTACCACTCATCACATTCAACCGCTAACATTTGAAGATTAAGTCGACAACCCATAAATGTGTAAGCATCTCCCACAAGAACTCTAAAAAGTTGGAGATTTTAAATTCAGAGTGGTTCTCAATGTTTCAAAGTTAGCTCAAGCTCCATCTATAAATTATGAAGTTTGGGGGAATCATTTGGAGAAAGAAACAAGAGTTGGCCAGCCTCCCATCACAAGTCATAAGAGTTTAGATTTTGGGTCTCTTCCTCTTGAATTTCTTCCAACTTGGAGAGTTATATTGGATTATTTCCCTTCAAACTTATTCCTACGTCTTCTAAATAAGACTACCCACAACTTTGTGAAAGAAACAAGTGTTGAAAATTTCTAAATCTCACTTCCCCAAAGGAAGTTGCCATTAAAAAGCTCAAGAAAAACCATGAAGTTACAATCTAAGATTTACGCGAGTTTGTCATATCTAACCTATCCCATTTAATTCTTGCACTTTCAAGGAGGATTTCTTGTGAAGACCACGGTAACGACCCGAAATTTTCTGCTTAATTTAAGGTCGCTACTGTATATGTACCATAAATATTGAATGCGAAAGACTTCATTTAAATTCCATAAAACATAACCTTTATCATAAAACACAGCCATGGACTTACATGTTTCGAAAACATCTTTAAAACAATACAACAAAAGACCCGAAATAAAATAAATAAGCGTTTAAGTTTAAAGCATCCTATTTTAGCCTATGTCTAAGAAAATAAATACCACTATCCTATGCATGTGCCATGGTCTCGAGTTGCGATGCCGTCGTCAGCCATACAGGAATGCCTTGCCTTAACCTGAAGAAGTAGTAGCACATGGCTTGAGTATTTAAAGAAATACTCAGTAAGTGACCCCACTATTGGGTTTAAATGCAACAATCACATGCCAATGAGATGATGAAACCTATCTTTCAATCTGTCTTCCTACGGTGCTGTCCTAACCGGTAAATTTGGACGTGTACCATATACTCTACACACAGCCCATACGTGCGAGTATGGGCTCACCAGCCAGTTCGCACACTACTGGTCCACTTTCCTTGTCGGGCGAGCATACTCTGGGAGCTTCTTAGGCCTGACACCCGTTAGAACTAGTAACCGTCACGACAGCGCTATGCAAAACATAACGATCGTTGTCCTGCCATTGGATGTACGCGTCCGTACCCTCGTTTTGGAATAGGGGTATCCCCCAAATGCATGAGCACACATAATGACCTAGGTCCCCAATATATCTACTTTTATCATTAATGAATATACCCCCGCTATCATCTTTCATGCTTAACATGTCATTTCTCATTTTAAGTCTACGTATCATATATAATCCTAACGGGGTTACATTTCATTTCATTTGTCGTGATATCATGTCATTCATAACATGCTGTATACATACAATTTAGAAAACATAACATAACGCTCCATGCTTTTAACATGTCATTTCATAACGTGCAATTCATACAACAATTACCTCATTGGTCACACAAAACAATCTAAACATGACACATCACATCACAATATATCGTATCATAAACATGGAGTATCGTAAACACTTCGTGGTCATATTGTTCCCTAACTTATCATAGCCTTAACGTTCTAATACCTATCACAGTCATATCGTTACGTGAACGTACCTTAGTCATATCATCACAGGAACGTATCATAACGCTATCGTTCTATCAATCCATCACAAACCTATCCCTTTCTACCCATATCCTAACCATATTCTTTCAACAATCTCTTCTATCCATAGCACTCCCGTATGTAACCTAACCTTAACGTTTCATGAATAAATCTTACTACTATCATTACATTTTGTTTTGTGCATCCTTCTCGTATCATATCTCAAACATATCCTTGAACACATCGTACCACAATTATTATCACACAACTCACATATTATAATATAACATAAACATAATATAAGCATACCGATTCATGGATAATTCACACATATCAGTATATATGACTCGTGTAGAACCACAGGCACGTGTCAACATCAAATATAACCATGTCGATTGTAAGGCTACTTACCTGGCTAGCTTAAGTCATTGTCACGAATATATCTTTAATGAAAGTTCGATTCCGTCCTTTGAAATCCGAGTCAACCTACGAGCCCATGATATCAGTTTCAAGTTTGAACTCTACAAAATTATTTCTCTAATTTACATTGATCCATTGTTAAAAGTCTTGAAATGTTATATATCTATAATTATATTTTTATTAAAAATCTACTTTTCCATGGTTACTGTTGTATACAAAAAAAAAAAAAAAAAAAAAGAGTAGATACAACTATTTCAAGTTATTATAGGCTCTACTACTCTCTGGATTTCTCTGGATTTACCCTATGTATTTACCTTTCTCTATCTATTTAGTTTGTAGTTTTTAATTCCTTATTCTTCTTTTTTGTTTTTTTTTTCGATGGGTTACCTTTTAATTTGGTTCTCATGCATTCCAAATTTCTAGTGGATCTCTGTTTCCAAACCTTTCTTTATCTCAGTGTTTCCTGTTCACAAATTTTCTTGGTCATTCTCTTTTTAATCTATTAATTTGGCTACTAATCTAATATTATTAATCTGATGTGATTTACTAATATGATGTGATTTACTAGCATTTGTATAAATGATTGACATTTAGTTTCTAACTCAAAGCTAAACCATTGTAATAATTCAATGAAGATCTAACTATAATTGGCGGTCATTTCTAAAATACATAGGATAAAAGAAAATGAAAATTTAATATATACTTGCTTTAATATATACCTTATTGATCAAATCTATCTTCACGTAAATCTACTGTGAATCTCAACTAGGTAAAGGTCATTCTCATTTTTTTTCCCTCAAATAAATCTCACCATTATTGTTTTTCTGTTTCTTTTTTGCAGTACCTATTACTTTCTGGTGTAAGGAGGCAATGAAGAGAGATAATTGTGGGAAGGGATGAGAGGTTAGTGGAGAGAGGTGGGGAAAGGTTGTTTTACACTGAAATTGGATGGGTACTATGATCATTGGGCAATGCTCATGGAAAACTTTTTTAGTACTGGGTTTGGGGGAGAATGGGATTCCCGCAGCAATAGGACACATCGTTTTAACAGATACCCAGAAGAAGCCAATTGAAGATCATAAATTGAAAGATTTGAAAGCAAAGAATTATCTATTTCAAGCATTAGATAGTTCGATCTTGGAGACAACCCTCAACAAGGATACAACAAAAAAAAACATATGGGATTCTATGAAGTAGAAATATCAAGGTTCGACACGGGTAAAGCGTGCACATTTGCAATCTCTTCGAAAGGAGTTTGAAATGCTGCACATGAAGGTAGGAGAATCTGTGAGTGAGTATTTTCCTCGGACCCTTGGCATAGCCAACAAGATGAAACTAAATGGTGAGAACAAACAAGATGTTGAAGTAGTCGGAAAGATTATGAGATCTATGACCCCCAAGTTTGATTATATTGTGTGTTCCATTGAGGCGTCGAAGGATTCAACCATCTTAACCATTAATGAGTTGCAAAGCAGCCTGCTTGAACATGAACAACGCATGAGTTCTCATGTTGAAGAAGACCACGCTTTGAATATCACTCATGGTGAACAATCTAGAGGAAGGGGTCAAGGTTCTGGAAGTTTTAGAGGCAGAGGAAGGGGACGAGGCAGACAAACCTTAACAGGCCCCAGTGGAGTGCTATAATTGTCACAAGCTAAGACATTTTCAATGGGAATCTCAAAGCAAGGTGAAAGAGGCAAACTATGCAGAAACTCAAGAAGAGATGTTGTTGACGGCTTACGTGAATATGAATAAGGTCAATAGAGAAGATATGTGGTTCCTTGACTCGGGATGTAGCAATCATATGTGTGGGAAGAAGGAATATTTTTTCAGATATTGATGGAAGTTTTAGAGATTGCTTGAAGTTGGGCAACAACTCAAGCATGGTTGTAACAGGAAAGAGTAATGTACGGCTGCAAGTTAATGGAATCATACCTATGTACCAGAGCTCAAGAACAATTTGTTGAGTATTGGAAAATTGCAATCAAAGGGGCTTACCATTTTGTTTCAAAATGGAACGTGCGAGGTGTTTCATCCTGAGAGGTTTAATCATAGAGACAAGAATGCCTTTGAATCGAATGTTCGTACTGCATGCTATATCTCAACCTGTAGCATCCACTTGTTTCAATACAATAACAAAATATATTGAACAACTTTGACACTGTAAATATGGAAGACTCTTGAGCAAAAGAAGATGGTGGATGGTTTACCACAGCTCAAATCTCCTCTCGAGTAAAAATTGTGCGGCGGCGGTTAAACAATCATCAATTTTTTTTGTCCACAAAAAAAAAAAAAAAAAAACATGTTTTGAAATATAATTGAGAGGAGAGAAGTTCAAATTCTGCTCTTTCTCACTTCATGGTTCTTAATCATCTTGCTTTCAGCATTTTTTTTATTTTTTATTTGAGAAATTTTATTGGGTTGGAATTCGATTAGCTATAAATTTACAATATACTCAAATTTACATGTTTATTATTATTATTATTATTATTATTATTATTATTATTATTATTATTATTATTTTATAATAATAGTAAAGTGAATATAACTCAATAGTAATTAAAATGTTAAATTAGGTCGGAGGTTCTGTTTCATCCACTAATCTATGTTTTAATTTAGGTTTATTTTTTTTAATAAGAAAAGAATTCCATAACTCAATTAGACATAAATATTTCTAAGAAATTCTCGTCATATACTAAACCCAATCTAACTAGTTCATTTCATTTACTGAAAACTTTAAGTAGAATATTAACCTTATTTATTTATTTTCAAATATTTAATTAAACCACTCAATTTTAATATATATTTAAAAAAGTTGTGGAAGAATAAATAAAATAAAATTAAACTAAATAAAGCAATAAATATATACCGACATGGCAAGTAAAAATGTATCTTTTAAAATTAACTATAATCTGGGTAGATTAAGTTCCATTAATCCTAAAAAAAATTCATAAACTAGCTAAATCTAGAAAATTTTCATTTATTTGAACCTAATCCAAACAAAAATCTCTGAATTATACATGGAAAGCCGGAACCAATTCATTCCAGTTGAATTTGCAAGCCTGATGCATGACATAATTAGTTCATAATTCATAGTTTTCCCCATCACATTCCATATTATGTTTTCCATCCCTATATAAATCCTTCCCTTATTTTCAATCTTCATCTCATCTCTCATCGGAATTATGTGGACCCAAACCCTTCCGATCATGGCCGCTTTCATGGCCACTTTCATGTTCCTCCTCGCCCTAACCAATGCTCAAAACGCCCCCGGTGACTATCTCGCGCTTCACAACCGCGCTCGAGCCCAGGTCGGCGTCGGCCCCATGCAATGGAGTAATACCATGGCCGCGTACGCTCAAGCCTATGCGGAAAAAAGAAAGGGTGACTGCGCCATGATTCACTCAACCGGGCCGTACGGGGAAAATATAGCCGTGGGCTACTACCCTGAGTTCACTGGGGCGGATGCGGTGAAGTTGTGGGCGAACGAGAAGCCGTTGTATGATCATGCGTCGAATAAATGCGTGGGTGGTGAATGTGGGCACTACACTCAGATGGTGTGGCAGAGCTCGGTGCGGCTTGGATGTGCTAGAGTGCCCTGCAAGGCTAATTCTCAGTTTGTTGTTTGCAATTATGATCCTCCTGGCAACTATATTGGGGAAAAGCCTTATGATTCTTGGGTGGTATGAAGAGATTTGGTTTTAAAAATTTTATGAATTGTAATAAAGTTTGTGAGAGAATCATGAATTTATTTATTGAAATAAAGCTATGATATTGTCTACAATAGTATTATATTGTCTAGAGCATAAACTCTTGTGACTTTGTTTTAACTTCCTTACTTATAAACTCATGATCCTAGAGTCTCCCCTCTCATTAAGTACACCACATAGAGCCACCTTTGAAGCCTATAGATTACCTATGATCATAGAGCCTCCCCTCGAACAAAATACACCATAGAGCCTCCCCTGAAGCCTATGGATTTCTAAAAGAAACTCCCTTTAATCGAGACTCGACTTCTTTCTTCGGAGACCTTAAACAAAATTGACAATTTGTTCGATATGTTTGACTACGATTTTTAGGCTTACAACTTTTTTGTTCAATAGAGCTAAGTTAAGTTCATAGTCTGTTACCATGTTACTAAGCACAAATCTCTACAATGTTATATGATATTTGTCCACTTTGAACATAACATCATGAGTTTGCTTCGAGCTCCCACAAGAAGTCATGTTAAGGAAAATGTATTCTTTAGTTATAAATCTATGATCATTTCCGAACAGTCTTCAACACTAAGAGCATCAGCCACCAGCCAATTGCTGTTCCAAGTCACTCGGAAGAAATGCCCTCGGCGGAGATACGGAAAACCAGTCACGGTGTTTTCGGCCTCCAAATCGGGAGACCCACAACGACGGCGATTAACTCCGCTGCAATATGATACCCACACCGGAGACGAAGACCCATTGCCGCAACCTATCAGCATTTACCGGCTCTAAATATGGAGACCAACAGGGCCGGAGTAGCTGCACCCTTGAATTATTTAGCGAAATAGAATGTTGTTTTTAAATGGGGGATATGCAAGAGAATGCATTCAATGAGCATAAGAAGAAATTAACTAGTGCACCATTACTTGTCTTGCCTAACTTTGATAAATCTTTTGAAATTGAGTGGGATGCAAGCGGTTTGGGCATAGATGCTGTTTTGATGCAAGATGGAAAACCTTTAATATATTTAAGTGAAAAACTAAATGGGACAACATTGAACTATTCTATCTATAATAAAGAATTGTTTGCTTTAGTCCGCACATTGCAAGTGTGACAATACTACTATTGACGATGATTATGACGATAAGAATGACTATCACAATAATCATAATAACGATGATTATAATTATGATTATTATGATCATTGTGATAATAATGATGATATAATAATGATAATAATTATAATAATTATAATAATTATAATGATAATTATCATAATGATAATAATAATCATAATATAATATTTCGATATATATACATAAGAAGGCTTATAATTATAAATATATGCAAAATATAATATATTTTAGAAACGGTCAATCTAAAATACTATTATTCCCAATTGTGGCTTGGATTCTTTAATAATCTAAAAAGTACTCTAGTCAAACTTCTAAACTAAAAAATTTTAAGACCAAAGTTATTGTCCTTTCTTCTTTATTTCATAAAAAAAATATTCGTGATCAAGCTTAACATCATATAAAAAAAAATAATAATAATAATAATAATAATAATAGTATAATCAAAACAAGTTAAAAGATCAAAGAAAAATGGATTGAACCTATCGAGTTGAATTAGATTGGTCCAATTGAACCTAAGTGAACTATGGAACAAAACCACATAAGTCAAAGGAATCTTTACCAGCTTTTGTAGCCCATTTCAGGGCTTTCTTTGTTTTCTTCTTTAAAGAGGATCTTCTTTCACGTACAAGGTAATTCAAGGATGAAAGAATACTAATTGACGATGGGGAGGATAAGGTCAATCAAGCGAAATAGTCAGTTAAGCATAACAGCAGCAACAACAATAATAACAAGCAAAATTAACTATTTAAGTAGTTTGAAAATCAAACGCATAGTTTTGCAATAGTTTTGATAATATTGTAGATGAGTAGTCCATTTTACTACTATAAAATAATTCCCTTTTGGGCTAGTGAGAGGGGCCCATTGTTTAATGGGGTGAAATTATGTTTTCATTTCTCTATTTGTCTCTATTTGGTAAGTCCCAAAATGGTAGGCATATTGAATCAGCTGCATAAGTCATTCTCACCCATGTGGATCAAAAGACAAGTTATGTAAGAGTTCATAACTCAGTGTCGAGGCCCATATGATCATTCTATGAAATATTAATTTTTTTAATTAACGGATTTAGAAAGAGAGATTAAATATTTCATAATCCACTCTTATACAAACTAATTGTAATGGATACCCCTACTCACATGTCTCTACATAAACGATTTGAATTAAATCAAATCATATAACGTATCAATAGTGTTACGAGGATAAGACACTCAACCTTATCCATATACTACAAATTCTTTAGGTTATTATTCACTACAACAAATTGCTTCATTCATAGCATTTTTAAAAAAGAGCTATTAAAAATGTAAGAAAAAAAAAATACCCATCGCTACTTTTTACTTTTTGATTTGCACACCACGGACTCACACTCTTTTTTCTTTTTGTTATTCTCGACTAAGGTCCCTGGATTGTATCTATCTCAAAACTCCATTATTCTTTCTCATTTCAGTTTCATCTTATCATGTTGACCCAGTATCTTTTCTTATTGTTATAATCTTCTACAATAGATTTGTGGGTATTGATTGGGAAGTGCAAAAAGTACCGAAAGCACCAAAAGCCAACCATTATTGGAAGCCATGAAATACTCGGTAGGCTCCTTCTCTTTTCATGGGTACTAGTCTTTTGTTGCTGATATTAAAGTTTGGTCAGAAACTCATTTCGCCGAATCTTGTTCCAGGTTTCCTTCATTCATCAGTTCGTTTCTTTTAGAAATTTTCTTCTTTACGATCTCTCTTAGGGTTTCGTTGGATGTTGCTCAACTATGTTTATGGTACAAAAAATAAACAATTATCAGTCGAGCACTAAATCTATTTCTCCTTTCTTAAACATTTGGATTGATACTTCTTTCTTCTTGTTCTAGGGTTTAGGGTTTCTCTGTGTGTTGATGTTTGACTCTCTCTGTTTAGGCCCCTTCAATACTCATAAACATTCACAACTACGACTTTATCAACACATAGGCCTTGAAAAAGACCACCAACAAAGCAAACAAATGCAACTCTAATACCCATGCCCACACACTTACACAAACTAGTTGAAACACTCAATAATTCGAGTAACCCCTTAAACACCACTCAACTAGCTTAAAATGAGAGACAACTTAATTTACTCTAAAAACATAGAAAATACAAATAATTAGGCTCGGGCTCTAGTATCATTCAATATAGAAACGATCCAGTCTCGGGCAATGGCGCATTAGTTATATCAAACTAATGGAAGAATCCCACGATAGACGAAACACTGAAAGATAGACCACTGGTTTTCTCAATTGATTTCAACATTCAGTTTTGGAAGACTATGCTTTTGATTTCGAGCATTTTGATTAATTTAAGAGATTTAGTTACATTCAAGGGTGTAATTTCTCATAGAATTTTGTTGTTATTTGTTTTCTTTGTAGAATTTGTTTCACTTCTTTGTCACCGACCCTTGGAGCTTAGGCTCTGTTTCAATCTTTTGTGAGTTATACTTTAGTAGATCTTACAATTTTGTGGGCATCGTTTTCCCTATGTTTGTCTCGATTTATCAACATATCATCCTTACTGATCCAAGTTTCAAAGTTGTGCTTTTAGCAAATTTAAACACTTTCTTTCTCTTAATTGGTCAAATGTGTCATCTTTCTCGCTTTCTTTCTCTACTACTCAAAGTGAAGCTGTCATATTATAGAAGAACAAGAGGATGAACTCGAGTTATTTAAATGAACTACTTCCTCCAATTAGAGGATCAAATTAAAGCTTTATTACTCCTTACCGAACCATTTCATTTAAAAGACTTCATTCTTTAGTGATAGCAATTATTTATTCATACCATACAGACTTATCAATCAATTATTTATTCACACCATACAGATTTATCAATGTATAAATTATTTGATTCCACTATTATTTAGCTATTAGCAATGGTAAAGAAAAGACGAATAAATAAGTTTTTTGTTGGCCAAAGGCTTTATGAGAATCAGATCAATATCAATGGATAAATGATGGTTGCACCATATCAATGAATGTTGGTTTACAATTTATTTGCTATAAAGCTTTATCCCATGGTTGTTGAGTTGCACTGGTTGTTAGTAGGTTTCGATAGGTTGTTTAGCATGAAGGGCTGCACAAAATGTAATTTTCTAGATGTTAAGCATGAATGCTTCAACCTGTCTTTTTAGTTTTATGTATGTTTGTTTCCAAATTTTGATGAAAGCAGGATAAATATTTCAAAAAAAATTTATTCTTTTTCCTTTTGCATACTTTTATAACAAATTATTAATGAAAACACGAGGGATATTGTTTTTCTATAAGCATAAATTTATATGGAATGTTATTTATTATTTATTTTTATTAATATTATGAATGAGGTTAGTTGCCAAAGATTTGGTTTAGCTATAAGCAACTAAAAATTGGAACTTACCACTCTTGTATAATGTATTATTTAGCTAAACTATTTGGCTTACACATCAAGTTATATTCAGGTTAGCAGTTTAACGATTAAAAAACTAAACGAATATATATGTTCTCTTTCTCTACCTATAACTTTTTTAATAGTAGATGGGTTTATTATAACACATTATTATTGGTAGGTTAAGTTAGCGTGGAAATAGGATCGCGAGAGTCGAAATGAAAATAGAGTTCAGGGTGAGAAGGAATAAAATGGAGAATTATGCTTAAAAAAGTTGAATCCATATAGGCATCCAACCATTTTATTTAATGGAGACAGGTAAAAACCAGAATTGATCACTTTCTAGCGATCATGGAATCAACAACAAAAGCAAAAATAAAATGGTTACAAGTGATTAGTTAAATTCATAGAGACATTCAACTGTTTTATTTAATAGAGACGGTGATAAAAACGAGAATTGATCACGTTCTAGCAATCATGGAAACAATAGCAAATATAGTTAAATGGGATTTGTCCAATTGGAACAAATTCAGAGGTTGATTTGGGAAACTTCTGTAAACATCTCTTCGTATTGTATTGCATTGACTGACAACATGCATGCAGCTGTCAAAAATCAAATAGTTATTAAACGAAAACGTACAAAATTCTTGAAAATTTATAAGATGTTTCTAAATCTAAAAAAAACAAACCTGAAAAAAAAAGAGAAAACCAATGAAGAATAGGGAGCAAGAAAACTTTGCCAATGATAAACTGAAATTGATATGACTTTCATTTTTAATCCAAGTTTTATATGAAAATATTTGGTTTCAAATGAGAGCACGTTAAGTTAATTTCTCATTTATTTGGAAAGTAGGTTATTAGGTCAATATCGTTATTTGTTATAATCAAGATATTATATGTTTTAGTTCGTTACGTATCGTCGATTCATTAAGTTATTATGTCAATATCATTATTTGTTCTAATCAAGATATTATCAGTTTTATTTCGTTACTTATGGTCATTTTACCGTTTTTAAATGTCTCTATTAGAGAGAGATTTTCACATCCTTATTATGACTTGAACGTTCTCCAGTAGATCATTTATCTTCCTTGACACAAAAGCCTCTTCAAGATAGAAGTCATATTTAAAATAACAACCTTTATTATATAATATAATAAAAAATATTATTTTAATTAGGTCATATTTAAATAAAACATTTCAATACATATCTATCAAATTTGGATGCAGTATAAATTATATATATATTTAATTTACGGTGAATATTTCTCTCCTAATATGAAGATTACAAATCAAAAATATTTTTTCTTTTATATTTAATATATAAAATTATTAAATATTAATCTGAATCTTTTAAACTTTTATTATAATTTAGGTTCGTTTGACAGATGTTATAAACTCTAATAATATAAAATTAATTAATTCTTTTTTATTCATTAATTATAGATCAATTATACTATAGACCTATAATTGAACTCTTGTGCCCTATACTAAGTTGTGTTCACGTATGTAATCACTACAATCAAGTCGATTATCAATTCTAAACGAATTATTTGTAACTATCGTTAGATTAAAAGTTTGTTTTACCCTTGTAAATATATTTTTCACTATAAGAACTACTGAATTTCTAATAAACAATTTTTTTACGATTAACTATAAATTAAGTCATACCAATGAGAGGGTGTGCTCTCATTGTTCAAGTTTAAAAAATGGTAGACATATTATCATCCCATAAAATACTAATCTTCTCAATCAACACATTTAGAAGAAGAGATTAAATATTTCGTAATTCAATCTTAAATATTTTGTGCTTTTCAAAGCTAATATTCTAATCACAAATATAAAATAGATATTTTGTGCTTTCGGCTTCCCCTCAAGGTTTTCCACAGCTTGGCTGACACACGGTTCAGTGTTTGGGTCTGATATCATTTGTAATAGTCCAATCCCACAACTAGCAGATATTGTCCAGTTGCCTCGTTATGTATCATAGTCAACCTCACAGTTTTAAAATGTGTCTACTATGGAGAGGGAGAAGTTTTCACATGCCTATAAGGAAGGCTTAGTTTCCCTCTCCACCTAATGTGACTATATTGCACCAAATATTGAGGTCATTGAAGGCAAAATTTAGATGAACCAACTCCATTATATAACTTCTCTCAAATGACATCTCAACTCAAAGAATTATGTCAAATCAACACATAGTCAAGGACAAAATAGATAGGTAAGAATTGTCCCTTTGGAGCCCCTCTTATTATGTAACATAGATTTAATAGTTGGAGAACCATCTACCCGTTTTCCACCTTAATATATTACTATAGGGTCAAATCTCCATTAGTAAGAATATATATATATATATATATATATATTTATTTATTTAAGGTCGCTACTGTATACAAACTATAAACATTGAATGCGGAAGACTTCATTTAAATTCCATAAAACATAACCTTTAACTTAAAACACAGTCATAGACTTACGTGTTTCAAAAACATCTTTAAAACGGCACAACAAAAGACCCGAAATAAAATAAATAAGCGTTTAAGTTTAAGACATACTATTCTATCCTAAGTCTAAGAAATAAATACCACTATCCTATGCATGTGCCATGATCTCGAGTTGTGATGCCGTCTTCAGCCGTACAGGAATGCCTTGCTTTAACCTGAAAAATGTAGTAGCACATGGCTAGAGTATTTAAAGAAATACTCAATAAGTGACCCCACTATTGGGGTTAAATGCAACAATCACATGCAATGAAATGATGGGACCTATCTTTCGTTTCGTTTCGTTTCTCCTACGGTGCAATCCTAACAGGTAATCGTGGATGTGTACCATATACTCTACACGCAGCCCATACGTGCGAGTATGGGCTCACCAGCTAGTTCGCACACCACTGGGCCACTGTCCCTAGCCGGTGGGCATACTCTGGGAGGCCCTTATACCGGGACCCGTTAAAACTAGAACTGTCACGGTAGCGCTATGCAAGGCATAACGATCGTTGTCCTGCCATTGGATGTACGCGTACGTACCCTCGTGATGGGATAGGGGTATCCCCCCAAATGCATGAACACACAATATGCATGAGGTCCCACTAGTTCGACAGTTATCATTAATGAACATAATCCCGTGTCACGTTTTCATGCTTACATGTCATTCTCATTCTCATTTTGTTACATATCATACATATTCCTAGCGGGATTATGTTTCATGCAATTTCCAGTATTTCATGTCATACAATTCATACAGTTTCATTCACATATTCCATACAAACGTGCCATAATCATTCAAGGACCTCATATCGTTACATGCATTACACATCACATCAGACTAAAAGCATACATAGCATACATTCACGTTCACCTAACTACGTACGTAAGCACAATAATCTAGCATACAATGTATCATATCATAAACAAGTCATAACGTAAACACTTCATAGTCGTATCGTTCTCTAACTTACCATAGCCTTAACGTTCTTATACCTATCACAGACATATCATTACGTAACGTACTTTAACGCTATCGTTCTATCAATCTATCACAAACCTATCCCTTTCTACCCATAACCTAACCGTATTCTTTCATCAATCTCTCCTATCCATAGCACTCTGGTATGTAACCTAACCTTAACGTTTCATGAACGTATCTTACTCCTATCGTTACATTTCGTTTTGTGCATCCTTCCCGTATCCCATCTCAAACATCTCCTTGAGCACATCGTACCATAATTATTATCATACAATCCACATATTATAACATAACATAACATAACATATAGGAAGCATATTGATCCACAGACAATTCACACATATCAATATATATGACACGTGCAGAACCACAGGGCACGTGTCAACATCAAATATAACCATGCCGATAGTAAGATCACTTACCTAGCTAGCTTAAATCGTTGTCACGAATATATCTTTAATGAAAGTTCGATTCCGTCCTTTGAAATCCGGGTCAACCTATATGAGCCCATGACATTAGTTTCGGGTTTGAATTCTACAACATTATTTCTCTAATTTACATTTGTCCATTGTTAGAAGTCTTGAAATTTTATATATCTATAATTATATTTATATTAAAAATCTCATTTTTCATGGTTACTGTTGTATAAAAAGTAGATATAGCTAAGTTATTCTCAGCTTTACTATTATCTATTTACCTTTCCCTCCATATTTAGTTTGTGGTTTTTAATTCCCTAATCTCTTTTTTTTATCTGTTGCCTTTTAATTCTGTTCTATTCCAAATTTACAGTGGATCTCTATTTCCAAATTTTTTCTTTTCTCAGTGTTTCCTATTTCCTTATCTCAGTTTCCTATTCAGAAGTTTTCTTGGCCATTCTATCTTTAATCTATTCATTTGGCTACTGATAAAAATTTAATCTAATATTACTAATCTGACCTGATTTACTAGAATTGTACAAATGATTGACATTTAGTTTCTAACTCAAAGCCAGATCATTGTAATAATTCACCGAAGATCTAACTATAATTTGTTGTGATTTCTAAAAAAACAGGATAAAAGAAAATGAAGATTTAATATATACCTTATTGATCAGATCTATCTTCACGTAAATCTCCCTTGAATCTCAACTGGGTAAAGGTCATTCTCATTCTTTTTTTTTTTCTCCTATTTTTCTGTTTCTTTTTTGCAGTAACCTTACTTTCGTGCTTAAGGATGAGATGATGAGAGATAATTGTCAGAAGGGATTAGAGGTTAGTGGAGAGAAGTGGGGAAATGTTGTTTTTATTTATTTATTTATTTATTATTATTATTTTAACTACCTTTTTATAATTATTTTTATTTGTTTATTTCTTACTTCTTTTTTTTTTTTTTTTTTTTTTTTTTTTTTTTTTTTTTGGCTATTACATATTTATATATATATATTTTACTATATGGATAACTACATGAATTCGATAAATATGTTGCATACATTTAGACTCTAATAGTAGAGTCACTAAAGGAATATTTCTTAAAGTACTCAAGTCATGTGTTATTTTTACGTTTCAGGTAAAAGAAAGACATCCTTATAGGGACAACAGAGCCGATGCATGAAGACCGTGGAGCTGGTGTTAGGGTAGTTGCTTTTCATCTTATTTTATACACAATATTCACTTGCAACCATAATGACGAATTGAATAATAGCAAAGTCACCTGACCATTTTATTTAGGAAACGTGTGGACTTGGGGCATTACAATATGTGGATTAGTACCAGGAAAAGAAGAGCATCACATCAAAACTCATTTTTCTTCACAAGGGAAGAAACAATGGCAAGCGAAGTTGGTGGGAAATTCAGGAGTTTCAACACATTGAGATGTTGAATTTGGGTAAACCTCTAGGCACTTTTGGTGACATCTAGTGATGTCGCATGCATATTCGAACAGCTTCACATCACATTGCTTTGCGTGGGTTGCTAGAGGCACCATCCAACCAGCTACACAAATTTTCAAAGTTATACATGCTTTAATACTCATCTAGGCTTACAACACAAAACTTAAAGGCATCTAAACAACCATACGTACCTGAGAGAACCAGGACAAGAACGAAGAGGGAGCAAGAGAAGTTCGCCATCTCCTAAAATACCAGTGTTATAATATACTAAAGTTTATGGTTTGAATGTAGAGTTGGTTTGCTCATGTGTCATTGTAGAGTGTATTTATATACACATTTTGTTTGATAAATATGGTGACTCACTAACTTTTATATCTTCATTGGAAAGTAGGGCAATTATGGTAGCTTCAAACTCCTATGGAATGTAACTAATCTTTTCATGGCATGACCTTAACTACCTAGACCAGAGTAGTATGTATGGTCCTATAAACTACAACTATTAAAGATTGTGACACTTGAATAAAGGAGTAAATGAATGAATGGAGACTATGTCTAGATGAAAATAATCTTGAGGATAGGATGTTAAAAAAAGCTTAAAAAAATTAAAAGTTATTATCTATTCAAACGTTAGTGTGTTTTGCTTGTAATAATTGTACGTAGGGTGACCTCCTAAGAATTTCCTTAGAATGCATGTAAGTTAGGACAGAACATATTGGAATGACTCGTGTTGATCTGTGGAAATAATATTCTCCCTTACAACCAAGGAATAAGTAACGTGACTATATCGCAGGAATATTCGGAAAGAGTCATCTCTATTGTATAAATTCTCTCGAATGCCACCTCAACTCAAAGAGTTATTTCAAATCAACACAGCCAAGGGCAAAATAGACATCAACACAACAAAAGGGCAAAATAGATATTTAATAAAAATTTAACCAAAGATAGGTAAGAATTGTAACATTGTAGAACCATCCCTTTTTTACCTAAATATAGTTTAACTATTAAGACATATATTATCCACCAAAAGATTAAATTTACATTCACTACTTATCTACTATATCAATATATATATATATGAATTCGTTCCCTACAAAAATAAATAATAAATAAATGATAATAAAAGTGATTTAATAATTTAAAATAGCTATTAATAATAAAATAATTTATTTTATAATTTATTAAAAAAATAGAGTTTTGAGGCTCCCTATCCATTAAAAAAAATAAAAAAGACTTATTTAATTTTATTTTTTTGTTTGAGTGCTAGTCTTATTTAAATCAAAAGTTCTTTTAAATTAAAAAAAAATGTATTATTATGCCAAATGACCTTGTGATTGTTTCGAGAACTCTCGTATATTCCCTCCGATTATTTTTGTAAATAAAAAAAATATTTATTTCTATTAATAACTAATTTATGTTAATATAGGAATTGAATCTACCAACCTATCCACAAATAATTTCATTTATGATTAAAGATAAAGATTGATGAGAAAGAGTTCAATCAAATTGTCAATTATTTACAATAACAACCATACGTTACATATTGTATTTCATAATAATGTTCCTTTCTAACAAAAATACTATATTTCATCTAATATTTTACTGATGATGTTACAAGTTATGAAACGTCAATCTTGTAAGACGAAGATTTGGTAGCTTATAAATTAAATTATATCGAAATTAGTAGTTTAATCATTAAAAAACATCGTGACCGAATATACATATTCACTTTCTCTACTTGCAACTTTTCTAAAAGTAGCTGGATTTATTTTATTATAACACATTATATTAGTAGGTCAAGTGAGAAGGAATGAAATGGAGAATTATGCTAAAAAAGTTGTATCCATAGAGGCATCAAATCATTTTATTTAATGGAGACGGGTAAAAATCATAATTGATCACTTTCTAGCGATCATGGAAGCAACAACAAAAGCAAAAATAAAATAGTTACAGGGGATTGGTTGAATTCATAGAGACATTCAACCGTTTTATTTAATAGAGACCGTGATAAAAACGAGAATTAATCATCTTCTAGCAATCATGGAAACAATAGCAAATATAGTTAAATGGGATTTGTCCAATTGGAACACATTCAGATGTTGATTTGGGAAACTTTTGTAAACATCTCTCACTACAATCTTTAGGTACGCATCCTTCGTACAACTTATCTTCACATTGTATTGCATTGACCGACAACATGCATGCCGCTGTCAAAAATCAAATACTTATTAAAACGGAATTTTTGAAACTTCATAAGATGTTTCTAAATCTAAAAAACAAACCTGAGAAAATGAGGAAACCAATAAAGAATAGGGAGCAAGAAAACTTTGCCATTTCGTATAAAAAGCAATGATACACTGAAATTGATATGTGATTGAAAGGTGTAGGATACTTTCATTTTTAATCTAAGATTTATATAAAAATATTTGGTTTCAAATAAGGCAACACATTAAGTTAATTTGTCTTTTATTTGGAAAGTTTGCCAATTATGATAAGTTACAACTTTTTTTACTGTCTTGGATGGAGAGTCATCGACCATTTTATTTAGGAAACGTGTGGACTTTTAGGGCATTACAATATGTGGATTAGTACAAGGAAAAGAAGAGCATCACATCAAAACTCAATTTTCTTCACAAGGGAAGAAACAATGGCAAGCAAAGTTGGTGGGAAATTCAGGAGTTTCAACACATTGAGATGTTGAATTTGGGTAAACCTCTAGGCACTTTTGGTGACATCCAGTGGTGTCGCATGCATATTCGAACATCTTCACATCACACTGTTTTGCGTGGGTTTCTAGAGGCACAATCCAACCAGCTGCACAAATTTTCAAAGTTATACATGCTTTAATATCCATCCAAGCTTACAACACAAAACTTAAAGACATCTAAACAACCATACGTACCTGAGAGAACCAGGACAAGAACAAAGAGGGAACAAGAGAAGTTCGCCATCTCCTAAAATATCAGTGTTATAATAGACTAAATTTATGTGTTTGAATGTAGAGTTGGTTTGCTCATTTGCCATTGTAGAGTCTGTATTTATATACACATTTTGTTTAACAAATATGGTGACTATAACTTTTATATCTTCATTGAAAAGTAGGCCAACAATGGTAGCTTCAAACCCCTGTGGAATTAACTAATCTTTTCATGGAATGACCTTAACTACCTCGACCAGAGTCGTATGTATCGTTATATAAATTACAACTATTAAAGATTGTGACATCCGAGTAAATGAGTAAATGAATGAATCGAGACTATGTCCGGATGAAAATAATCTTGTAGATAGGATGTTAAGAAAAGCTTAAAAAAATTCACGTATTGTGACATCCGAGTAGAGTGATGCCCTTATTTTCCTTGCACTAATCCACGTATTGTAATGCTTTAATTCCCCACATTTCCTAAATAAAATGGCCAGGTGACTTTGCTGTTATTCAACTTGTTATTATGGTTGCAAGTGAAAATTGTGTATAAAATAAGATGAAAAGCAACTACCCTAACACCGGCTCTATGGTCTTCGTGCACTGTCATTCGTATAAGGATGTCTTGCTTTTACCTGAAACGTAAAAATAGCACATGACTTACACTTTAAGAAATACTTAGTAAGTGATTTCACTATTAGAGTCGTGAAATGCAGATGTATGCAACATATTTATTAATTAAAAAAGTTATTATATTATTATTAATAAATATTTTAAATTATTAAATAACTTTTTTATTGAACTAATTCACATCGTTATCCATATAGTAAATATATAAAATAGCTATTAATATGACAAATAATGATATTGACATAATTACCCTAATAACGGTTGATCCAAGAACCAAAAAAAAATTGTAAGTTATCATAGGAAATGGAAAAATTTTCTTGCTCCCTATTCTTCATTGGTTTCCTCCTTTTCTCAGGTTTGTTTTTTAGATTTAGAAACATCTTATAAACTTTCAAGGATTTCGTACATTTTTGTTTAATAACTATTAGATTTTTGACAGCTGCATGTTGTCCGTTAATGCAATTCAATGTAAAGAGAAGTTGTAGGAAGGATGCCTACCTAATGATTGTAGCAAGAGATGTTCACAGAGGTTTCCCCAATCAACTTCTGAATGTGTTCCAATTGGACAAATCCTATTTAACTATATTTGCTATTGTTTTCATGATGGCTAGAGGGTAATCAATTCGGGTTTCTATCACTGTCTCCATTAAATAAGACGGTTGAATGTCTCATTTTTTCTTTCGTTTTTGCTTACATGATTTCTAGAGAGTGATCAATTATGGTTTTTACCGGTCTCTATTAAATAAAATGGTTGGATGCCTCTATGGATTCAACTTTTTTTTAGCATAATTCTCCATTTTGATTCCTTTCTCGCCCGTCTTAATTTAAACTTTCATTGTCTTTGGACGGCTAACTTGACCTCTAATATAATGTGTTATAATAAACCCAACAACTATTAGAAAAATTGTAAGTAGAGAAAGAGAACATATATATTCTGTCCAGATGTTTTTTAACTGTTAAACTGCTAATCTAAATATAACTTAATTTATTAGCTACCAAATTGTCAGTCTTATAAGATTGGCATTTCTTAACTTGTAACATCATTAGTGAAAGATGAAATATAGTATTTTTGTTATAAAGGAATATGTCAGAATCTTTAATAGTTGTAATTTATATAACAATACATACTACTCTAGTCGAGGTAGTTAAGGTCATTCCATGAAAAGATTAGTTACATTCCATAGGGGTTTGAAGTTACTTACCATAATTGGCTACTTTCCAATGAAGATATAAAACTTATTGAGTCACCATATTTGTCAAACAAAATGTGTATAAATACCGGCTGTACAATGGCAAATGAGCAAACCAACTCTACATTCAAACACATAAATTTAGTATATTATAACACTGATATTTTAGGAGATGGCAAACTTCTCTTGCTCCCTCTTTGTTCTTGTTCTGGTTCTCTTAGGTACGTATGGTTGTTTAGATGCCTTTAAGTTTTGTGTTGTAAGCTTGGATGGGTGTTAGACTATGTATAACTTTGAAATTTTGTGCAGGTGCCTCTAGCAACCCACGCAAAACAATGTGATGTGAAGATGTTCGAATATGCATGCGACGCCACTGGATGTCACCAAAAGTGCGTAGAGGTTTACCCAAATTCAACATCTCAATGTGTTGAAACTCCAGAATTTCCCACCATCTTTGCTTGCCATTGTTTCTTTCCTTGTGAAGAAAATTGAGTTTTGATGTGATGCCCTTCTTTTCCTTGTACTAATCCACTTAGATTCTAATGACTTAATTCCTCCCGTTTCCTAAATAAAATGGTCATGTGACTTTGCTGTTATTCAATTTGTCATTATGGTTTTAAACGATCCAAATGAAGGATTATGAAACTCAAAGATTGTTGAAAGTGTCTACAAAAGATGTTTGTTTTCAATGCCCTAAAGAATTTTAAGGCCTCAAGGTCTTTGGAAAAGACTTAGAAAGGAACATCCTCCGTTTTTATTCTTTAAAGGTAAATCCTTATAGGTAAATAAAAATGATCCATAGAGTAAATAGTTTATATTTAAAAAAGTGAAAAATATAAAATAATTTTTTTTTGAATAAAATAATTTAATAGTTTATATTTTTAGAAAAAATTTATATCTTTTTGAATAAAATAATTATAAAAAAATGTAAAATTACTAAATTAGCCTTGAACTTTAAATTAAATTGGAAAGATGAGAAAGTCCTTCCCATATAATCAACACCCTATACAAAATCTAATGAATCTAAAAAACCAACCATAGGCTCTGTCCCAAATTTAGATATGATCTCTAAAAGATTTACCACTCATCACATTCAACCGCTAACATTTGAAGATTAAGTCGACAACCCATAAATGTGTAAGCATCTCCCACAAGAACTCTAGAAAGTTGGAGATTTTAAATTCAGAGTGGTTCTCAAGTTAGCTCAAGCTCCATCTATAAATTATGAAGTTTGGTGGAATCATTTGGAGAAAGAAACAAGAGTTGGCCAGCCTCCCATCACAAGTTAGAAGAGTTTAGATTTTGGGTCTCTTCATCTTGAATTTCTTCCAATTTGGAGAGTTATATTGGATTATTTCCCTTCAAACTTATTCCTACATCTTCTAAATAAGACTACCCACAACTTTGTGAAAGAAACAAGTGTTGAAAATTTCTAAATCTCACTTCCCCAAAGGAAGTTGCCATTAAAAAGCTCAAGAAAAACCATGAAGTTACAATCTAAGATTTACGCGAGTTTGTCATATCTAACCTATCCCATTTAATTCTTGCACTTTCAAGGAGGATTTCTAGTGAAGACCACGGTAACGACCCGAAATTTTCTGCTTAATTTAAGGTCGCTATTGTATATGTACCATAAATATTGAATGCGAAAGACTTCATTTAAATTCCATAAAACATAACCTTTATCATAAAACACAGCTATGGACTTACATGTTTCGAAAACATCTTTAAAACAATACAACAAAATACCCGAAATAAAATAAATAAGCGTTTAAGTTTAAAGCATCCTATTCTAGCCTATGTCTAAGAAAATAAATACCACTATCCTATGCATGTGCCATGGTCTCGAGTTGCGATGTCGTCGTCAGCCATACAGGAATGCCTTGCCTTAACCTGAAGAAGTAGTAGCACATGGCTTGAGTATTTAAAGAAATACTCAGTAAGTGACCCCACTATTGGGTTTAAATGCAACAATCACATGCAAATGAGATGATGAGACCTATCTTTCAATCTGTCTTCCTACGGTGCTGTTCTAACCGGTAAATTTGGACGTGTACCATATACTCTACACACAGCCCATACGTGCGAGTATGGGCTCACCAGCCAGTTCGCACACTACTGGTCCACTTTCCTTGTCGGGCGAGCATACTCTGGGAGCTTCTTAGGCCTGACACTCGTTAGAACTAGTAACCGTCACGACAACGCTATGCAAAACATAACGATCGTTGTCCTGCCATTGGATGTACGCGTCCGTACCCTCGTTTTGGAATAGGGGTATCCCCCAAATGCATGAGCACACATAATGCATTAGGTCCCCAATATATCTACTTTTATCATTAATGAATATACCCCCGCTATCATCTTTCATGCTTAACATGTCATTTCTCATTTTAAGTCTACGTATCATACATAATCCTAACGGGGTTACATTTCATTTCATTTGTCGTGATATCATGTCATTCATAACATGCTGTATACATACAATTTAGAAAACATAACATAACGCTCCATGCTTTTAACATGTCATTTCATAACGTGCAATTCATACAACAATTACCTCATTGGTCACACAAAACAATCTAAACATGACACATCACATCACAATATATCGTATCATAAACATGGAGTATCGTAAACACTTCGTGGTCATATTGTTCCCTAACTTATCATAGCCTTAACGTTCTAATACCTATCACAGTCATATCGTTACGTGAACGTACCTTAGTCATATCATCACAGGAACGTATCATAACGCTATCGTTCTATCAATCCATCACAAACCTATCCCTTTCTACCCATATCCTAACCATATTCTTTCAACAATCTCTTCTATCCATAGCACTCCGGTATGTAACCTAACCTTAACGTTTCATGAATAAATCTTACTACTATCATTACATTTTGTTTTGTGCATCCTTCTCGTATCATATCTCAAACATATCCTTGAACACATCGTACCACAATTATTATCACACAACTCACATATTATAATAGAACATTAACATAATATAAGCATACCGATTCACGGATAATTCACACATATCAGTATATATGACTCGTGTAGAACCACAGGCACGTGTCAACATCAAATATAACCATGTCGATTGTAAGGCTACTTACCTGGCTAGCTTAAGTCATTGTCACGAATATATCTTTAATGAAAGTTCGATTCCGTCCTTTGAAATCCGAGTCAACCTACGAGCCCATGACATCAGTTTCAAGTTTGAACTCTACAAAATTATTTCTCTAATTTACATTGATCCATTGTTAAAAGTCTTGAAATGTTATATATCTATAATTATATTTTTATTAAAAATCTACTTTTCCATGGTTATGTATACAACAAAAAAAAAAAGAGTAGATACAACTATTTCAAGTTATTATAGGCTCTACTACTCTCTGGATTTCTCTCGATTTACCCTATGTATTTACCTTTCTCTATCTATTTAGTTTGTAGTTTTTAATTCCTTATTCTTCTTTTTTGTTTTTTTTCTATGGGTTACCTTTTAATTCGGTTCTCATGCATTCCAAATTTCTAGTGGATCTCTGTTTCCAAACTTTTCCTTATCTCAGTGTTTCCTGTTCACAAATTTTCTTGCTCATTCTCTTTTTAATCTATTAATTTGGCTACTAATCTAATATTATTAATCTGATGTGATTTACTAATATGATGTGATTTACTAGCATTTGTATAAATGATTGACATTTAGTTTCTAACTAAAAGCTAAACCATTGTAATAATTCAATGAAGATCTAACTATAATTGGCGGTCATTTCTAAAAAACATAGGATAAAAGAAAATGAAAATTTAATATATACTTGATTTAATATATACCTTATTGATCAAATCTATCTTCACGTAAATCTACTGTGAATCTCAACTAGGTAAAGGTCATTCTCATTTTTTTTCCCTCAAATAAATCTCACCATTATTGTTTTTCTATTTCTTTTTTGCAATACCTATTACTTTCTGGTGTAAGGGGGCAATGAAGAGAGATAATTGTGGGAAGAGATGAGAGGTTAGTGGAGAGAGGTGGGGAAAGGTTGTTTTAGTACTGAAATTGGATGGGTACTATGATCATTGGGCAATGCTCATGGAAAACTTTTTTAGTACTCGGTTTGGGGGAGAATGGGATTCCCGCAGCAATAGGACACATCGTTTTAACAGATACCCAGAAGAAGCAAATTGAAGATCATAAATTGAAAGATTTGAAAGCAAAGAATTATCTATTTCAAGCATTAGATCGTTCGATCTTGGAGACAACCCTCAACAAGGATACAACAAAAAAAAACATATGGGATTCTATGAAGTAGAAATATCAAGGTTCGACACGGGTAAAGCGTGCACATTTGCAATCTCTTCGAAAGGAGTTTGAAATGCTGCACATGAAGGTAGGAGAATCTGTGAGTGAGTATTTTCCTCGGACCCTTGGCATAGCCAACAAGATGAAACTAAATGGTGAGAACAAACAAGATGTTGAAGTAGTCGAAAAGATTCTGAGATCTATGACCCCCAAGTTTGATTATATTGTGTGTTCCATTGAGGCGTCGAAGGATACAACCATCTTAACCATTAATGAGTTGCAAAGCAGCCTGCTTGAACATGAACAACGCATGAGTTCTCATGTTGAAGAAGACCACGCTTTGAATATCACTCATGGTGAACAATCTAGAGGAAGGGGTCAAGGTTCTGGAAGTTTTAGAGGCAGAGGAAGGGGACGAGGCAGACAAACCTTCAACAGGCCACAGTGGAGTGCTATAATTGTCACAAGCTAAGAAATTTTCAATGGGAATCTCAAAGCAAGGAGAAAGAGGCAAACTATGCAGAAACTCAAGAAGAGATGCTGTTGACGGCTTACGTGAATATGAATAAGGTCAATAGAGAAGATATGTGGTTCCTTGACTCGGGATGTAGCAATCATATGTGTGGGAAGAAGGAATATTTTTTCAGATTTTGATGGAAGTTTTAGAGATTGCTTGAAGTTGGGCAACAACTCAAGCATGATTGTAACAGGAAAGAGTAATGTACGGCTGCAAGTTAATGGAATCATACCTATGTACCAGAGCTGAAGAACAATTTGTTGAGTATTGGGAAATTGCAATCAAAGGGGCTTACCATTTTGTTTCAAAATGGAACGTGCGAGGTGTTTCATCCTGAGAGGCTTAATCATAGAGACAAGAATGCCTTTGAATCGAATGTTCGTACTGCATGCTATATCTCAACTTGTAGCATCCACTTGTTTCAATACA
This sequence comes from Cucurbita pepo subsp. pepo, assembly GCF_057944985.1. Classification (NCBI taxonomy): domain Eukaryota; kingdom Viridiplantae; phylum Streptophyta; class Magnoliopsida; order Cucurbitales; family Cucurbitaceae; genus Cucurbita; species Cucurbita pepo. Next base: position 14,164,879 of record NC_141798.1, read on the forward strand.
ATAACAAAATATATTGAACAACTTTGACACTGTAGATATGGAAGACTCTTGAGCAAAAGAACCACAGCTCAAATCTCCTCTCGAGTAAAAATGTTGCGGAGGCGGTTAAACAATCATCAATTTTTTTTGTCCACAAAAAAAAAAAAAGAGCCTGTTTTGAAATATAATTGAGAGGAGAGAAGTTCAAATTCTGCTCTTTCTCACTTCATGGTTCTTAATCATCTCCCTTTCAGCATTTTTTTATTTTTTATTTGAGAAATTTTATTGGGTTGGAATTTTTGGAATTTGATTAGCTATAAATTTACAATATACTCAAATTTACATGTTTATTATTATTATTATTATTATTATTATTATTATTATTATTATTATTATTATTATTATTTTATAATAATAGTAAAGTGAATATAACTCAATAGTAATTAAAATGTTAAATTAGGTCGGAGGTTCTGTTTCATCCACTAATCTATGTTTTAATTTAGGTTTATTTTTTTTAATAAGAAAAGAATTCCATAATTCAATTAGACAAAACCCAATCTAACTAGTTCATTTCATTTATTGAAAACTTTAAGTAGAATATTAACCTTATTTATTTATTTTCAAATATTTAATTAAACCACTAAATTTTAATATATATTTAAAAAAGTTGTGGAAGAATAAATAAAATAAAATTAAACTAAATAAAGCAATAAATATATACCGACATGGCAAGTAAAAATGTATCTTTTAAAATTAACTATAATCTGGGTAGATTAAGTTCCATTAATCCTAAGAAAAATTCATAAACTAGCTATATCTAGAAAATTTTCATTTATTTGAACCTAATCCAAACAAAAATATCTGAATTATACATGGAAGCCGGAACCAATTCATTCCAATTGAATTTGCAAGCCTGATGCATGACATAATTAGTTCATAATTCATCGTTTTCCCCATCACATTCCATATTATGTTTTCCATCCCTATATAAATCCTTCCCTTATTTTCAATCTTCATCTCATCTCTCATCGGAATTATGTGGACCCAAACCCTTCTGATCATGGCCGCTTTCATGTTCCTCCTCGCCCTAACCAACGCTCAAAACGCCCCCGGTGACTATCTCGCACTTCACAACCGCGCTCGAGCCCAGGTCGGCTTCGGCCCCATGCAATGGAGCAATACCGTGGCCGCGTACGCTCAAGCCTATGCGGAAAAAAGAAAGGGTGACTGCGCCATGATTCACTCAACCGGGCCGTACGGGGAAAATATAGCCGCGGGCTACTACCCTGAGTTCACTGGGGCGGATGCGGTGAAGTTGTGGGCGAACGAGAAGCCGCTGTATGATCATGCGTCGAATAAATGCGTGGGTGGTGAATGTGGGCACTACACTCAGATGGTGTGGCAGAGCTCGGTGCGGCTTGGATGTGCTAGAGTGCCCTGCAAGGCTAATTCTCAGTTTGTTGTTTGCAATTATGATCCTCCTGGCAACTATATTGGGGAAAAGCCTTATGATTCTTGGGTGGTATGAAGAGATTTGGTTTTAAAAATTTTATGAATGAAGTTTGTGAGAGAATCATGAATTTATTTATTGAAATAAAGCTATGATATTGTCTACAATAGTATTATATTGTCTAGAGCATAAAATCTTTTGACTTTGTTTTGACTTCCTTACTTATAAACTCATGATCCTAGAGTCTCCCCTCTCATTAAGTACACCACATAGAGCCACCTTTGAAGCCTATAGATTACCTATGATCATAGAGCCTCCCCTCGAACAAAATACACCATAGAGCCTCCCCTGAAGCCTATGAATTTCTAAAAGAAACTCCCTTTAATCGAGACTCGACTTCTTTCTTCGGAGACCTTAAACAAAATTGACAATTTGTTCGACATGTTTGACTACGATTTTTAGGCTTACAACTTTTTTGTTCAATAGAGCTAAGTTAAGTTCATAGTCTGTTACCATGTTACTAAGCACAAATCTCTACAATGTTATATGATATTTGTCCACTTTGAACATAACATCATGAGTTTGCTTCGAGCTCCCACAAGAAGTCATGTTAAGGAAAATGTATTCTTTAGTTATAAATCTATGATCATTTCCGAACAGTCTTCAACACTAAGAGCATCAGCCACCAGCCAATTGCTGTTCCAAGTCACTCGGAAGAAATGCCCTCGGCGGAGATACGGAAAACCAGTCACGGTGTTTTCGGCCTCCAAATCGGGAGACCCACAACGACGGCGATTAACTCCGCTGCAATATGATACCCACACCGGAGACGAAGACCCATTGCCGCAACCTATCGGCATTTACCGGCTCTAAATATGGAGACCAACAGGGCCGGAGTAGCTGCACCCTTGAATTATTTAGCGAAATAGAATGTTGTTTTTAAATGGGGGATATGCAAGAGAATGCATTCAATGAGCATAAGAAGAAATTAACTAGTGCACCATTACTTGTCTTGCCTAACTTTGATAAATCTTTTGAAATTGAGTGGGATGCAAGCGGTTTGGGCATAGATGCTGTTTTGATGCAAGATGGAAAACCTTTAATATATTTAAGTGAAAAACTAAATGGGACAACATTGAACTATTCTATCTATAATAAAGAATTGTTTGCTTTAGTCCGCACATTGCAAGTGTGACAATACTACTATTGACGATGATTATGACGATAAGAATGACTATCACAATAATCATAATAACGATGATTATAATTATGATTATTATGATCATTGTGATAATAATGATGATATAATAATGATAATAATTATAATAATTATAATAATTATAATGATAATTATCATAATGATAATAATAATCATAATATAATATTTCGATATATATACATAAGAAGGCTTATAATTATAAATATATGCAAAATATAATATATTTTAGAAACGGTCAATCTAAAATACTATTATTCCCAATTGTGGCTTGGATTCTTTAATAATCTAAAAAGTACTCTAGTCAAACTTCTAAACTAAAAAATTTTAAGACCAAAGTTATTGTCCTTTCTTCTTTATTTCATAAAAAAAATATTCGTGATCAAGCTTAACATCATATAAAAAAAAAAAATAATAATAATAATAATAGTATAATCAAAACAAGTTAAAAGATCAAAGAAAAATGGATTGAACCTATCGAGTTGAATTAGATTGGTCCAATTGAACCTAAGTGAACTATGGAACAAAACCACATAAGTCAAAGGAATCTTTACCAGCTTTTGTAGCCCATTGCAGGGCTTTCTTTGTTTTCTTCTTTAAAGAGGATCTTCTTTCACGTACAAGGTAATTCAAGGATGAAGGAATACTAATTGACGATGGGGAGGATAAGGTCAATCAAGCGAAATAGTCAGTTAAGCATAACAGCAGCAACAACAATAATAACAAGCAAAATTAACTATTTAAGTAGTTTGAAAATCAAACGCATAGTTTTGCAATAGTTTTGATAACATTGTAGATGAGTAGTCCATTTTACTACTATAAAATAATTCCCTTTTGGGCTAGTGAGAGGGGCCCATTGTTTAATGGGGTGAAATTATGTTTTCATTTCTCTATTTGTCTATATTTGGTAAGTCCCAAAATGGTAGGCATATTGAATCAGCTGCATAAGTCATTCTCACCCATGTGGATCAAAAGACAAGTTATGTAAGAGTTCATAACTCAGTGTAGAGGCCCATATGATCATTCTATGAAATATTAATCTTTTTAATTAACGGATTTAGAAAGAGAGATTAAATATTTCATAATCCACTCTTATACAAACTAATTGTAATGGATACCCCTACTCACATGTCTCTACATAAACGATTTGAATTAAATAAAATCATATAACGTATCAATAGTGTTACGAGGATAAGACACTCAACCTTATCCATATACTACAAATTCTTTAGGTTATTATTCACTACAACAAATTGCTTCATTCATAGCATTTTTAAAAAAGAGCTATTAAAAATGTAAGGAAAAAAAAATACCCATCGCTACTTTTTACTTTTTGATTTGCACACCACGGACTCACACTCTTTTTTCTTTTTGTTATTCTCGACTAAGGTCCCTGGATTGTATCTATCTCAAAACTCCATTATTTTTTCTCATTTCAGTTTCATCTTATCATGTTGACCCAGTATCTTTTCTTATTGTTATAATCTTCTACAATAGATTTGTGGGTATTGATTGGGAAGTGCAAAAAGTACCGAAAGCACCAAAAGCCAACCATTATTGGAAGCCATGAAATACTCGGTAGGCTCCTTCTCTTTTCATGGGTACTAGTCTTTTGTTGCTGATATTAAAGTTTGGTCAGAAACTCATTTCGCCGAATCTTGTTCCAGGTTTCCTTCATTCATCAGTTCATTTCTTTTAAAAATTTTCTTCTTTACGATCTCTCTTAGGGTTTCGTTGGATGTTGCTCAACTATGTTTATGGTACAAAAAATAAACAATTATCAGTCGAGCACTAAATCTATTTCTCCTTTCTTAAACATTTGGATTGATACTTCTTTCTTCTTATTCTAGGGTTTAGGGTTTCTCTGTGTGTTGATGTTTGACTCTCTCTGTTTAGGCCCCTTCAATACTCATAAACATTCACAACTACGACTTTATCAACACATAGGCCTTGAAAAAGACCACCAACAAAGCAAACAAATACAACTCTAATACCCATGCCCACACACTTACACAAACTAGTTGAAACACCCAATAATTCGAGTAACCCCTTAAACACCACTCAACTAGCTTAAAATGAGAGACAACTTAATTTACTCTAAAAACATAGAAAATACAAATAATTAGGCTCGGGCTCTAGTATCATTCAATATAGAAACGATCCAGTCTCGGGCAATGGCGCATTAGTTATATCAAACTAATGGAAGAATCCCACGATAGACGAAACACTGAAAGATAGACCACTGGTTTTCTCAATTGATTTCAACATTCAGTTTTGGAAGACTATGCTTTTGATTTCGAGCATTTTGATTAATTTAAGAGATTTAGTTACATTCAAGGGTGTAATTTCTCATAGAATTTTGTTGTTATTTGTTTTCTTTGTAGAATTTGTTTCACTTCTTTGTCACCGACCCTTGGAGCTTAGGCTCTGTTTTAATCTTTTGTGAGTTATACTTTAGTAGATCTTACAATTTTGTGGGCATCGTTTTCCCTATGTTTATTTCGATTTATCAACATATCATCCTTACTGATCCAAGTTTCAAAGTTGTGCTTTTAGCAAATTTAAACACTTTCTTTCTCTTAATTGGTCAAATGTGTCATCTTTCTCGCTTTCTTTCTCTACTACTCAAAGTGAAGCTGTCATATTATAGAAGAACAAGAGGATGAACTCGAGTTATTTAAATGAACTACTTCCTCCAATTAGAGGATCAAATTAAAGCTTTATTACTCCTTATCGAACCATTTCATTTAAAAAGACTTCATTCTTTAGTGATAGCAATTATTTATTCACACCATACAGACTTATCAATCAATTATTTATTCACACCATACAGATTTATCAATGTATAAATTATTTGATTCCACTATTATTTAGCTATTAGCAATGGTAAAGAAAAGACGAGTAAATAAGTTTTTTGTTGGCCAAAGGCTTTATGAGAATCAGATCAATATCAATGGATAAATGATGGTTGCACCATATCAATGAATGTTGGTTTACAATTTATTTGCTATAAAGCTTTATCCAATGGTTGTTGAGTTGCACTGGTTGTTAGTAGGTTTCGATAGGTTGTTTAGCATGAAGGGCTGCACAGAATGTAATTTTCTAGATGTTAAGCATGAATGCTTCAACCTGTCTTTTTAGTTTTATGTATGTTTGTTTCCAAATTTTGATGAAAGCATGATAAATATTTCAAAAAAAATTTATTCTTTTTCCTTTTGCATACTTTTATAACAAATTATTAATGAAAACACGAGGATATTGTTTTTCTATAAGCATAAATTTATATGGAATGTTATTTATTATTTATTTTTATTAATATTATGAATGAGGTTAGTTGCCAAAGATTTGGTTTAGCTATAAGCAACTAAAAATTGGAACTTACCACTCTTGTATAATGTATTATTTAGCTAAACTATTTGGCTTACACATCAAGTTATATTCAGGTTAGCAGTTTAACGATTAAAAACCTAAACGAATATATATGTTCTCTTTCTCTACCTATAACTTTTTTAATAGTAGATGGGTTTATTATAACACATTATATTGGCAGGTTAAGTTAGCGTGGAAATAGGATCGCGAGAGTCAAAATGAAAATAGAGTTCAGGGTGAGAAGGAATAAAATGGAGAATTATGCTTAAAAAAGTTGAATCCATATAGGCATCCAACCATTTTATTTAATGGAGACAGGTAAAAACCAGAATTGATCACTTTCTAGTGATCATGGAATCAACAACAAAAGCAAAAATAAAATAGTTACAAGTGATTGGTTAAATTCATAGAGACATTCAACTGTTTTATTTAATAGAGACGGTGATAAAAACGAGAATTGATCACGTTCTAGCAATCATGGAAACAATAGCAAATATAGTTAAATGGGATTTGTCCAATTGGAACAAATTCAGAGGTTGATTTGGGAAACTTCTGTAAACATCTCTTCGTATTGTATTGCATTGACTGACAACATGCATGCAGCTGTCAAAAATCAAATAGTTATTAAACGAAAACGTACAAAATTCTTGAAAATTTTGTACAAATATATTTTTCACTATAAGAACTATTGAATTTCTAATTAACAATTTTTTTACGATTAACTATAAACTAAGTCATACCAATGAGAGGGTGTGCTCTCATTGTTCAAGTTTACAAAATGGTAGACATATTGAATCGGTTGTGAAAGTCATTCTGACCTATACAAATCAAATACAAGTTTTCCGTAAGGAATAGTTCATAACTCACTATCATCCCATAAAATACTAATCTTCTCAATCAACACATTTAGAAGAAGAGATTAAATATTTCGTAATTCAATCTTAAATATTTTGAGCTGATCAAAGCTAATATTCTAATCACAAATATAAAATAGATATTTTGTGCTTTCGGCTTCCCCTCAAGGTTTTTCACATCTTGGCTGACACACGGTTCAGTGTTTGGGTCTGATATCATTTGTAATAGTCCAATCCCACAACTAGCAGATATTGTCCAGTTGGCTCGTTATGTATCATAGTCAACCTCATAGTTTTAAAATGTGTCTACTATGGAGAGGGAGAAGTTTTCACATGCGTATAAGGAAGGCTTAGTTTCCCTCTCCAACTAATGTGACTATATTGCACCAAATATTGAGGTCATTGAAGGCAAAATTTAGATGAACCAACTCCATTCTAGGCAAACTTCTATCAAATGACACCTCAACTCAAAGAATTATGTCAAATAAACACATAGTGAAGGACAAAATAGAAATTTAATACAAATTTAACCGCAAAATAGATAGGTAAGAATTGTCCCTTTGGAGCCCCTCTTATTATGTAACATAGATTTAATAGTTGGAGAACCATCTACCCGTTTTCCACCTTAATATATTACTATAGGGTCAAATCTCCATTAGTAAGAATATATATATATATATATATATATATATATATATATATATTGTAACGACCCAAAATTTTCTACTTAATTTAAGGTCGCTACTGTATACATACCATAAACATGGAATGCGGAAGACTTCATTTAAATTCCATAAAACATAACCTTTAACTTAAAACACAGTCATGGACTTACGTGTTTCAAAAACATCTTTAAAACGGCACAACAAAAGACCCGAAATAAAATAAATAAGCGTTTAAGTTTAAAACATACTATTCTATCCTAGGTCTAAGAAATAAATACCACTATCCTATGCATGTGCCATGATCTCGAGTTGTGATGCCGTCATCAGCCGTACAGGAATGCTTTGCTTTAACCTAAAAAATGTAGTAGCACATGGCTTGAGTATTTAAAGAAATACTCAATAAGTGACCCCACTATTGGGGTTAAATGCAACAATCACATGCAATGAAATGATGGGACCTATCTTTTGTTTCGTTTCGTTTCCCCTACGGTGCAATCCTAACAGGTAATCGTGGATGTGTACCATATACTCAACACGCAGCCCATACGTGCGAGTATGGGCTCACCAGCTAGTTCGCACACCGCTGGGCCACTGTCCCTAGCCGGTGGGCATACTCTGGGAGGCCCTTATACTGGGACCCGTTAAAACTAGAACTGTCACGGCAGCGCTATGCAAGGCATAACGATCGTTGTCCTGCCATTGGATGTACGCGTCCGTACCCTCGTGATGGGATAGGAGTATCCCCCCAAATGCATGAACACACAATATGCATGAGGTCCCACTAGTCTTACAGTTATCATTAATGAACATAACCCCGTGTCACGTTTTCATGCTTACATGTCATTCTCATTCTCATTTCATTACATATCATACATATTCCTAGCGGGATTATGTTTCATGCAATTTTCAGTATTTCATGTCATACAATTCATACAGTTTCATTCACATATTCCATACAAACGTGCCATAATCATTCAAGGACCTCATATCGTTACATGCATTACACATCACATCAGACTAAAAGCATACATAGCATACATTCACGTTCACCTAACTACGTACTTAAGCACAATAATCTAGCATACAATGTATCATATCATAAACAAGTCATAACGTAAACACTTCATAGTCGTATCGTTCTCTAACTTACCATAGCCTTAACGTTCTTATACCTATCACAGATATATCATTACGTAACGTACTTTAACGCTATCGTTCTATCAATCTATCACAAACCTATCCCTTTCTACCCATAACCTAACCGTATTCTTTCATCAATCTCTCCTATCCATAGCACTCCGGTATGTAACCTACCCTTAACGTTTCATGAACGTATCTTACTCCTATCGTTACATTTCGTTTTGTGCATCCTTCTCGTATCCCATCTCAAACATCTCCTTGAGCACATCGTACCATAATTATTATCATACAATCCACATATTATAACATAACATAACATAACATATAGGAAGCATATTGATCCACAGACAATTCACACATATCAATATATATGACACGTGCAGAACCACAGGGCACGTGTCAACATCAAATATAATCATGCCGATAGTAAGATCACTTACCTGGCTAGCTTAAATCGTTGTCACGAAGATATCTTTAATGAAAGTTCGATTCTGTCTTTTGAAATCCGGGTCAACCTATATGAGCCCATGACATTAGTTTCGGGTTTGAATTCTACAACATTATTTCTCTAATTTACATTTGTCCATTGTTAGAAGTCTTAAAATTTTATATATCTATAATTATTATTTATATTAAAAATCTCATTTTTCATGGTTACTGTTGTACAGCTAAGTTATTCTGAGCTTTACTATTATCTATTTATCTTTCCCTCCATATTTAGTTTGTGGTTTTTAATTCCCTAATCTCTTTTTTTATTTGTTGCCTTTTAATTCTGTTCTATTCCAAATTTACAGTGGATCTCTATTTCCAAATTTTTCCTTATCTCAGTGTTTCCTATTTCCTTATCTCAGTTTCCTATTCAGAAGTTTTCTTGGCCATTCTATCTTTAATCTATTCATTTGGCTACTTGTAAAAATTTAATCTAATATTACTAATCTGACCTGATTTACTAGGATCGTACAAATGATTGACATTTAGTTTCTAACTCAAAGCCAGATCATTGTAATAATTCAACGAACATCTAACTATATAATTTGTTGTGATTTCTAAAAAAACAGGATAAAAGAAAATGAAGATTTAATATATACCTTATTGATCAGATCTATCTTCACGTAAATCTCCGTTGAATCTCAACTGGGTAAAGGTCATTCTCATTCTTTTTTTTTTTTTTTTCCTCCTATTTTTCTGTTTCTTTTTTGCAGTAACCTTACTTTCTTGCTTGAGATGATGAGAGATAATTGTGGGAAGGGATGAGAGATAATTGTGGGAAGGGATGAGAGGTTAGTGGAGAGAAGTGGGGAAATGTTGTTTTTATTTATTTATTTATTTATTATTATTATTTTAACTACCTTTTTATAATTATTTTTATTTGTTTATTTCTTACTTTTTTTTTTTTTTTTTTGGCTATTACATATATATATATATATATATATTTTACTATATGGATAACTACGTGAATTCGATAAATATGTTGCATACATTTAGACTCTAATAGTAGAGTCACTAAAGGAATATTTCTTAAAGTACTCAAGTCGTGTTATTTTTACGTTTCAGGTAAAAGCAAGACATCCTTATACGGATAACAGAGGCGATGCATGAAGATCGTGGAGCTGGTGTTAGGGTAGTTGCTTTTCATCTTATTTTATACACAATATTCACTTGCAACCATAATGACAAATTGAATAATAGCAAAGTCACCTGACCATTTTATTTAGGAAACGTGTGGACTTAGGGCATTACAATACGTGGATTAGTACCAGGAAAAGAAGAGCATCACATCAAAACTCATTTTTCTTCACAAGAGAAGAAACAATGGCAAGCGAAGTTGGTGGGAATTTCAGGAGTTTCAACACACTGAGATGTTGAATTTGGGTAAACCTCTAGGCACTTTTGGTGACATCCAGTGATGTCGCATGCATATTCGAACATCTTCACATCATATTGCTTTGCGTGGGTTGCTAGAGGCACCATCCAACCAGCTACACAAATTTTCAAAGTTATACATGCTTTAATACCCATCCAGGCTTACAACACAAAACTTAAAGGCATCTAAACAACCATACGTACCTGAGAGAACCAGGACAAGAACGAAGAGGGAGCAAGAGAAGTTCGCCATCTCCTAAAATACCAGTGTTATAATATACTAAAGTTTATGGTTTGAATGTAGAGTTGGTTTGCTCATGTGTCATTGTAGAGTGTATTATATACACATTTTGTTTGACAAATATGGTGACTCACTAACTTTTATATCTTCATTGGAAAGTAAGGCAATTATGGTAGCTTCAACTCCTATGGAATGTAACTAATCTTTTCATGGCATGACCTTAACTACCTAGACCAGAGTAGTATGTATGGTCCTATAAACTACAACTATTAAAGATTGTGACACTTGAATAAAGGAGTAAATGAATGAATGGAGACTATGTCTAGATGAAAATAATCTTGAGGATAGGATGTTAAAAAAAAGCTTAAAAAAATTAAAAGTTATTATCTATTCAAACGTTAGTGTGTTTTGCTTGTAATAATTGTACGTAGGGTGACCTCCTAAGAATTTCCTTAGAATGCATGTAAGTTAGGACAGAACATATTGGAATGACTCGTGTTGATCTGTGGAAATAATATTCTCCTTTACAACCAAGGAATAAGTAATGTGACTATATCGCAGGAATATTCAGAAAGAGTCATCTCTATTGTATAAATTCTCTCGAATGTCACCTCAACTCAAAGAGTTATGTCAAATCAACACAGCCAAGGGCAAAATAGACATCAACACAACAAAAGGGCAAAATAGATATTTAATAAAAATTTAACCATAGATAGGTAAGAATTGTAACATTGTAGAACCATCCCTTTTTTACCTAAATATAGTTTAACTATTAAGACATATATTATCCACCAAAAGATTAAATTTACATTCACTACTTATCTACTAGATCAATATTTATATATATGAATTGGTTCCTACAAAAATAAATAATAAATAAATAATAATAAAAGTGATTTAATAATTTAAAATAGCTATTAATAATAAAATAACTTTTTTATAATTTAGTAAAAAAAATAAAGTTTTGAGCCTCCCTATCCATTAAAAAAAAATAAAAAAGACTTATTTAATTTTATTTTTTTTGTTTGAGTTCTAGTCTTATTTAAATCAAAAGTTCTTTTAAATTAAAAAAATGTATTATTATGCCAAATGACCTTGTGATTGTTTCGAGAACTCTCGTATATTCCCTCCGATTATTTTTGTAAATAAAAAAAATATTTATTTCTATTAATAACTAATTTATGTTAATATAGGAATTGAATCTACCAACCTATCCACAAATAATTTCATTTATGATTAAAGATAAAGATTGATGAGAAAGAGTTCAATCAAATTGTCAATTATTTACAATAACAACCATACGTTACATATTGTATTTCATAATAATGTTCCTTTCTAACAAAAATACTATATTTCATCTAATATTTTACTGATGATGTTACAAGTTATGAAACGTCAATCTTGTAAGACGAAGATTTGGTAGCTTATAAATTAAATTATATCGAAATTAGTAGTTTAATCATTAAAAAACATCGTGACCGAATATACATATTCACTTTCTCTACTTGCAACTTTTCTAAAAGTAGCTGGATTTATTTTATTATAACACATTATATTAGTAGGTCAAGTGAGAAGGAATGAAATGGAGAATTATGCTAAAGAAGTTGTATCCATAGAGGCATCAAATCATTTTATTTAATGGAGACGGGTAAAAATCATAATTGATCACTTTCTAGCGATCATGGAAGCAACAACAAAAGCAAAAATAAAATAGTTACAGGGGATTGGTTGAATTCATAGAGACATTCAACCGTTTTATTTAATAGAGACCGTGATAAAAACGAGAATTAATCATCTTCTAGCAATCATGGAAACAATAGCAAATATAGTTAAATGGGATTTGTCCAATTGGAACACATTCAGATGTTGATTTGGGAAACTTTTGTAAACATCTCTCACTACAATCTTTAGGTACGCATCCTTCGTACAACTTCTCTTCACATTGTATTGCATTGACCGACAACATGCATGCCGCTGTCAAAAATCAAATACTTATTAAAATGGAATTTTTGAAACTTCATAAGATGTTTCTAAATCTAAAAAACAAACCTGAGAAAATGAGGAAACCAATAAAGAATAGGGAGCAAGAAAACTTTGCCATTTCGTATAAAAAGCAATGATACACTGAAATTGATATGTGATTGAAAGGTGTAGGATACTTTCATTTTTAATCTAAGATTTATATAAAAATATTTGGTTTCAAATAAGGCAACACATTAAGTTAATTTGTCTTTTATTTGGAAAGTAGGCCAATTATGATAAGTTACAACTTTTTTTACTGTCTTGGATGGAGAGTCATTAAGTTTATTATGTCATTATCATTATTTGTTATATTAACAGCTATTTTATATATTTACTATATGGATAACGATGTGAATTCGTTCAATAAAAAAGTTATTTAATAATTTAAAATATTTAATAATAATAATATAATAACCTTTTTTAATTAATAAATATGTTGCCTATATTTGTATTTCACGACTGTGAAGTCACTCACTAAGTATTTCTTAAAGTACTTAAGTCATGTGCTATGTCTACGTTTCAGATAAAAGCAAGACATCCTTTTACGGATAATGGAAGTGAGGCATGAAGACCATGGAGCTGGTGTTAGGGTAGTTGGTTTTCATCTTATTTTATACACACTATTTACTAGCAACCATAATGACAAATTGAATAACAGGAAAGTCACCGACCATTTTATTTAGGAAACGTGTGGACTTTTAGGGCATTACAATATGTGGATTAGTACAAGGAAAAGAAGAGCATCACATCAAAACTCAATTTTCTTCACAAGGGAAGAAACAATGGCAAGCAAAGTTGGTGGGAAATTCAGGAGTTTCAACACATTGAGATGTTGAATTTGGGTAAACCTCTAGGCACTTTTGGTGACATCCAGTGGTGTCGCATGCATATTCGAACATCTTCACATCACACTGTTTTGCGTGGGTTTCTAGAGGCACCATCCAACCAGCTGCACAAATTTTCAAAGTTATACGTGCTTTAATACCCATCCAGGCTTACAACACAAAACTTAAAGACATCTAAACAACCATACGTACCTGAGAGAACCAGGACAAGAACAAAGAGGGAACAAGAGAAGTTCGCCATCTCCTAAAATATCAGTGTTATAATAGACTAAATTTATGTGTTTGAATGTAGAGTTGGTTTGCTCATTTGCCATTGTAGAGTCTGTATTTATATACACATTTTGTTTAACAAATATGGTGACTATAACTTTTATATCTTCATTGAAAAGTAGGCCAACTATGGTAGCTTCAAACCCCTGTGGAATTAACTAATCTTTTCATGGAATGACCTTAACTACCTCGACCAGAGTCGTATGTATCGTTATATAAATTACAACTATTAAAGATTGTGACATCCGAGTAAATGAGTAAATGAATGAATCGAGACTATGTCCGGATGAAAATAATCTTGTAGATAGGATGTTAAGAAAAGCTTAAAAAAATTAAAAGTTACTGTCCATTCTAGGGGGACTATATGGGCTTAGGGGTATTCAGCACACCCCTAGGCTAGATACCATGTAGTCCCAGGTAGCTATGCAGAGGTAGCACCTCATAGAGAGATACCAACCATATTAGCTTGGCGTAAGAAACCTCTAGGCGTTTAATGAAAGAACGACGAACCGGTGAAACCCAAGGGGCAAGCTCCAAGGGACTAAGATTAGAACCAAATGTCCTAAACACATAGAGCCAAACATCAAAACACAAAACACAGAGAAAACCTAAATGCTAGCATAAAAAGAAAGACGTATCAATCCAAATGTTTAAGAAATGAGAAATAGATTTAGTGCTCGATAATTGTTTATTTTTTATACGATAAATGTAATAGCCCAAAATAATAATAATAATAATAATAATAATAACCATAATAATAATAACAATAAAATAATAAATAAACAAATAAAAATAATTATAAAAAAATATATACGTCAAAATAATAATAATAATAATAATAATAATTCATAATTAAATAACTAAAAAGTATTACTTAAAAATAAATAAAAATAAAAATTACCCACCTCTCTCGTCCCAACACGGCATCCTCTTTCCTCAACCCACCATATCACAGTTCATCCAAAAATAAACAAAAAAAAATGTCAGATTTGGGAAAAGGTAAAAACGTGTTTCAACAAGGATATGATGCAGATACACCGGGAGAGATTTTGGTCTTTATTACCCTAAAACCATTTCCTTTTTCCTATAATTATGGTTATAAGAAATCAATTTAGGATCAAATCTTCTTTTATATTTTAACAGATAATGTAATAATCAGATCCCATCTTCAATTAATTAGATTTTTTTTTTTGTTAGCATTGGATTGGGAGTTATAGGAAATAAGGTTACAATAAAAAAAAATTGTAGTTGGCAGATCCCTAAATCCGTAATTAAAATTGGCAACAATATCTGTTTACAGAAGGAAAATAAATATAGAATTAGAGGAATATCTTATTTACATAATTGAAAATGTTTACAGACCTGAAAATGTATTTACAGAACGAAAATAATTACATAGACTTGGAAGGGAAGATTTGTTGAACAGAATTTAAAAAATAAAACAATAAATATGAGAGGGCATGAAACTCCATCAAATTTTGTATGAAATATCAGAATTTTAACATGTAAATGAGAGAAATAACTTTATAGAGTTCAAACTTGAAACTGATGTCATGGGCTCACATAGGTTGACTTGGATTTCAAAAGACGGAATCGAACCTTCATTAAGGATATATACGTGACAACGACTTAAGCTAACCAGGTAAGTGACTCACCCGTCGTAGGTTACGCGTCATTAAATTGTATGCTAGTTTAATGTGCTGAAGTACGAAATCATGTGAACGTGAATGTATGCTATGTATGCTGCTTAGTTTGATGTGATATGTTATGCATGTGACGATATGTGGTCCTTGGATTATTATGGCATGTTTGTATGAAATATTTGAATGTAAACAGCATGAATTGTATGACATGAAATACGGTAAACTGCATGGAAACATAACCTCGTTAGGAATATGTATGATACGTAAAGAAATGAAAATGAGAATGACATGTAAGCATGAAACGTGACAGGGGGTTATGTTCATTAATGATAACTGTAGGACTAGTGGGGACCTCATGCATATTGTGTGTTCATGCATTTGGGGGGATACCCTTATTCCATCACGAGGGTACG
This sequence comes from Cucurbita pepo subsp. pepo, assembly GCF_057944985.1. NCBI lineage: Eukaryota > Viridiplantae > Streptophyta > Magnoliopsida > Cucurbitales > Cucurbitaceae > Cucurbita > Cucurbita pepo. Next base: position 14,180,849 of record NC_141798.1, read on the forward strand.
GACGCGTACATCCAATGGCAGGACAACGATCGTTATGCTTTGCATAGCGCTGCCGTGACGGTTCTAGTTTTAACGGGTCCCGACATAAGGGGCTCCCAGAGTATGTCCACCGGATAAGGATAGTGGCCCAGCAGTGTGCGAACTAGCTTGTGAGCCCATACTCGCACGTATGGGCTGTGTTTAGAGTATATGGTAAACGTCCACGATTACCCGTTAGGATTGCACCGTAGGAAAAACGAGACGAAACGAAATGATAGGTCCCATCATTGCATTGCATGTTATTGTCGCATAACCCCAATAGGGGGTCACTCACTGAGTATTCTAGAAATACTCAAGCCTCGTGCTACTTTACTTTTGCAGATAAGGGCAAGGCACCCATGTGACAACGACGGCGGCATTGTACACCTCGGGACCGTGGCACATGCATAGGGTAGTTGTTTGTTTATTCCATTTCGTAGTCTAGTCTGAATTCGGTTTGCATCATTAGTCTAGGTTAGTATAGGTTGAAATATATTTGCATAATAAACCATAGGGTAGAATAAAACATTCATCTTGGTTTTGTTACTTTTCCTTTATTTCAATAATGTTCTTTTCTTTTTCCTTGTAATCGTTTTCTCTATCACGAGGTAATAAAAGGCGAGAGTAAGTCGCATTTATGAATAGAGCCCATTTAATGTATATTCTGCATTTAAAGGTATAGTAATGACCTCAGATTAAATAGGTAAAATATGAGGGTCGTTACAATAAACCTAATTGAGCAACATCCAACGAAACCCTAAGAGAGATGGTAAAGAAGAAAATTTCTAAAAGAAACGAAGTGATGAATGAAGGAAACCCGGAGCAAGATTCGACCAAATGAGTTTCTGACAAAACTTTAATATCAGCAACAAAGGACTAGTAGCCATGAAAAGGGAAGGAGCCTACTGAATTTCTCATGGCTTTCAATAATGGTTGGCTTTTGGTGCTTTCGGTACTTTTGCACTTCCGGACCAATACCCACATATCTATTGTAGAAGGCTATAACAGTAGGAAAAGATACTGGGTCAATAAGATAAGATGAAACTGAAATGAGAAAGAATAGTGGAGATTTGAGATAGATACAATCCACCGGCCTTGTTGAGAATAACAAAAAGAAAATAGAGGAGTGGGAGTGAGAGTGTGAGTCCGTGGTGTGCAAATCGAAAAGTAAAAGTAGTGATGCACGTTTTTTTTTCTTACATTTTTAATAGCTCTTTTTTAAAAATGGTATAACCAAATGCTATAAATGAAGCAATTGTTGTAGTACTCATTCCTCGGTTGTAAGAGTGAAGATTATTCCCATAGACCAACACCGGTCATTCTAACATGTTTTATCCTAACATACATGCATTCTAAGAAAAATTTGAAGAGATCACCCAACATAGAATTGTTACAAGCAAAACACACTTACCATTGGAATGGACAGGAATATTTAATTTTTTAAGCTTTTCATTACCATCCTATCCTCAAGATTATTTTCATCCGGACATAGTCTTGATTCATTCATTTACTCCGTTACTAGGATGTCACAATCTTTAATAGTTGTTATTTATATAACCATACATACTACTCTGGTCGAGGTAGTTAAGGTCATGCCATGAAAAGATTAGTTACATTACATTGGGATTTGAAGCTACCATAATTGACCTACTTTCCAATGAAGATATAAAAGTTATTGAGTCACCATATATGTCAAACAAAATGTGTATATTAAATACCGGCTCTACAATGGCAAATGAGCAAACCAACTCTACATTCAAACACATAAATTTAGTATATTATAACACTGATAGTTTAGGAGATGGCGAACTTCTCTTGCTCCCTCTTTGTTCTTGTTCTGGTTCTCTCAGGTACGTATGGTTGTTTAGATGCCTTTAAGTTTTGTGTTGTAAGCTTGGATGGGTGTTAGACTGTATAACTTTGAAATTTTGTGCAGCTGGTTGGATGGTGCCTCTAGCAACCCACGCAAAACAATGTGATGTGAAGATGTTCGAATATGCATGCGACACCACTGGATGTCACCAAAAGTGCCTAGAGGTTTACCCAAATTCAACATCTCAATGTGTTGAAACTCCTGAATTTCCCACCAACTTCGCATGCCATTGTTTCTTCCCTTGTGAAGAAAATTGAGTTTTGATGTGATGCCCTTATTTTCCTTGCACTAATCCACCTATTGTAATGCTTTAATTCCCCACATTTCCTAAATAAAATGGCCAGGTGACTTTGCTGTTATTCAACTTGTCATTATGGTTGAAGTGAAAATTGTGTATAAAATAAGATGAAAAGCAACTATCCTAACACGGGCTCTATGGTCTTCGTGCACTGTCATTTGTATAAGGATGTCTTGCTTTTACCTGAAACGTAAAAATAGCACATGACTTACACTTTAAGAAATACTTAGTAAGTGATTTCACTATTAGAGTTGTGAAATGTAGATGTAGGCAACATATTTATTAATTAAAAAAGTTATTATATTATTATTAATAAATATTTTAAATTATTAAATAACTTTTTTATTGAACTAATTCACATCGTTATCCATATAGTAAATATATAAAATAGCTATTAATATGACAAATAATGATATTGACATAATTACCCTAATGACGGTTGATCCAAGAACAAAAAAAAAATTGTAAGTTATCATAGGAAATGGAAAAATTTTCTTTCTCCCTGTTCTTCATTGGTTTCCTCCTTTTCTCAGGTTTGTTTTTTAGATTTAGAAACATCTTATAAACTTTTAAGGATTTCGTACATTTTTGTTTAATAACTATTAGATTTTTGACAGCTGCATGCATGTTGTCCGTTAATGCAATTCAATGTAAAGAGAAGTTGTAGGAAGGATGCCTACCTAATGATTGTAGCAAGAGATGTTCACAGAGGTTTCCCCAATCAACTTCTGAATGTGTTCCAATTGGACAAATCCTATTTAACTATATTTGCTATTGTTTTCATGATGGCTAGAGGGTAATCAATTCGGGTTTCTATCACAGTCTCCATTAAATAAGACGGTTGAATGTCTCATTTTTGCTTTCGTTTTTGCTTACATGATTTCTAGAGAGTGATCAATTATGGTTTTTACCGGTCTCTATTAAATAAAATGGTTGGATGCCTCTATGGATTCAACTTTTTTTTAGCATAATTCTCCATTTCATTCCTTTCTCGCCCGTCTTAATTTAAACTTTCATTGTCTTTGGATGGCTAACTTGACCTCTAATATAATGTGTTATAATAAACCCAACAACTATTAGAAAAATTGTAAGTAGAGAAAGAGAACATATATATTCCGTTCAGATGTTTTTTAACTGTTAAACTGCTAATCTAAATATAACTTAATTTATTAGCTACCAAATTGTCAGTCTTATAAGATTGACATTTCTTAACTTGTAACATCATTAGTGAAAGATGAAATATAGTATTTTTGTTATAAAGGAATATGTCAGAATCTTTAATAGTTGTAATTTATATAACAATACATACTACTGTAGTCGAGGTAGTTAAGGTCATTCCATGAAAAGATTAGTTACATTCCATTGGGGTTTGAAGTTACTTACCATAATTGGCTACTTTCCAATGAAGATATAAAACTTATTGAGTCACCATATTTGTCAAACAAAATGTGTATAAATACCGGCTGTACAATGGCAAATGAGCAAACCAACTCTACATTCAAACACATAAATTTAGTATATTATAACACAGATACTTTAGGAGATGGCAAACTTCTCTTGCTCCCTCTTTGTTCTTGTTCTGGTTCTCTCAGGTGCGTATGGTTGTTTAGATGCCTTTAAGTTTTGTGTTGTAAGCTTGGATGGGTGTTAGACTATGTATAACTTTGAAATTTTGTGCAGTTGGTTGGATGGTGCCTCTAGCAACCCACGCAAAACAATGTGATGTGAAGATGTTCGAATATGCATGCGACGCCACTGGATGTCACCAAAAGTGCCTAGAGGTTTACCCAAATTCAACATCTCAATGTGTTGAAACTCCAGAATTTCCCACCAACTTTGCTTGCCATTGTTTCTTCCCTTGTGAAGAAAATTGAGTTTTGATGTGATGCCCTTCTTTTCCTTGTACTAATCCACTTAGATTCTAATGACTTAATTCCTCCCGTTTCCTAAATAAAATGGTCATGTGACTTTGCTGTTATTCAATTTGTCATTATGGTTTTAAACGATCAAAACGAAGGATTATGAAACTCAAAGATTGTTGAAAGTGTCTACAAAAGATGTTTGTTTTCAATGCCCTAAAGAATTTTAAGGCCTCAAGGTCTTTGGAAAAGACTTAGAAAGGAACATCCTCCGTTTTTATTCCTTATAGGTAAATCCTTATAGGTAAATAAAAATGATCCATAGAGTGAATAGTTTATATTTAAAAAAGTGAAAAATATAAAATAATTTTTTTTGAATAAAATAATTTAATAGTTTATATTTTTAGAAAAAGTTTATATCTTTTTGAATAAAATAATTATAAAAAAATGAAAAATTACTAAATTAGCCTTGAACTTTAAATTAAATTGGAAAGATGAGAAAGTCCTTCCCATATCTACTTTAGAATCAACACCCTATACAAAATCTAATGAATCTAAAAAACCAACCATAGGCTCTGTCCCAAAATTTAGATATGATCTCTAAAAGATTTACCACTCATCACATTCAACCGCTAACATTTGAAGATTAAGTCGACAACCCATAAATGTGTAAGCATCTCCCACAAGAACTCTAAAAAGTTGGAGATTTTAAATTCAGAGTGGTTCTCAATGTTTCAAAGTTAGCTCAAGCTCCATCTATAAATTATGAAGTTTGGGGGAATCATTTGGAGAAAGAAACAAGAGTTGGCCAGCCTCCCATCACAAGTCATAAGAGTTTAGATTTTGGGTCTCTTCCTCTTGAATTTCTTCCAACTTGGAGAGTTATATTGGATTATTTCCCTTCAAACTTATTCCTACGTCTTCTAAATAAGACTACCCACAACTTTGTGAAAGAAACAAGTGTTGAAAATTTCTAAATCTCACTTCCCCAAAGGAAGTTGCCATTAAAAAGCTCAAGAAAAACCATGAAGTTACAATCTAAGATTTACGCGAGTTTGTCATATCTAACCTATCCCATTTAATTCTTGCACTTTCAAGGAGGATTTCTTGTGAAGACCACGGTAACGACCCGAAATTTTCTGCTTAATTTAAGGTCGCTACTGTATATGTACCATAAATATTGAATGCGAAAGACTTCATTTAAATTCCATAAAACATAACCTTTATCATAAAACACAGCCATGGACTTACATGTTTCGAAAACATCTTTAAAACAATACAACAAAAGACCCGAAATAAAATAAATAAGCGTTTAAGTTTAAAGCATCCTATTTTAGCCTATGTCTAAGAAAATAAATACCACTATCCTATGCATGTGCCATGGTCTCGAGTTGCGATGCCGTCGTCAGCCATACAGGAATGCCTTGCCTTAACCTGAAGAAGTAGTAGCACATGGCTTGAGTATTTAAAGAAATACTCAGTAAGTGACCCCACTATTGGGTTTAAATGCAACAATCACATGCCAATGAGATGATGAAACCTATCTTTCAATCTGTCTTCCTACGGTGCTGTCCTAACCGGTAAATTTGGACGTGTACCATATACTCTACACACAGCCCATACGTGCGAGTATGGGCTCACCAGCCAGTTCGCACACTACTGGTCCACTTTCCTTGTCGGGCGAGCATACTCTGGGAGCTTCTTAGGCCTGACACCCGTTAGAACTAGTAACCGTCACGACAGCGCTATGCAAAACATAACGATCGTTGTCCTGCCATTGGATGTACGCGTCCGTACCCTCGTTTTGGAATAGGGGTATCCCCCAAATGCATGAGCACACATAATGACCTAGGTCCCCAATATATCTACTTTTATCATTAATGAATATACCCCCGCTATCATCTTTCATGCTTAACATGTCATTTCTCATTTTAAGTCTACGTATCATATATAATCCTAACGGGGTTACATTTCATTTCATTTGTCGTGATATCATGTCATTCATAACATGCTGTATACATACAATTTAGAAAACATAACATAACGCTCCATGCTTTTAACATGTCATTTCATAACGTGCAATTCATACAACAATTACCTCATTGGTCACACAAAACAATCTAAACATGACACATCACATCACAATATATCGTATCATAAACATGGAGTATCGTAAACACTTCGTGGTCATATTGTTCCCTAACTTATCATAGCCTTAACGTTCTAATACCTATCACAGTCATATCGTTACGTGAACGTACCTTAGTCATATCATCACAGGAACGTATCATAACGCTATCGTTCTATCAATCCATCACAAACCTATCCCTTTCTACCCATATCCTAACCATATTCTTTCAACAATCTCTTCTATCCATAGCACTCCCGTATGTAACCTAACCTTAACGTTTCATGAATAAATCTTACTACTATCATTACATTTTGTTTTGTGCATCCTTCTCGTATCATATCTCAAACATATCCTTGAACACATCGTACCACAATTATTATCACACAACTCACATATTATAATATAACATAAACATAATATAAGCATACCGATTCATGGATAATTCACACATATCAGTATATATGACTCGTGTAGAACCACAGGCACGTGTCAACATCAAATATAACCATGTCGATTGTAAGGCTACTTACCTGGCTAGCTTAAGTCATTGTCACGAATATATCTTTAATGAAAGTTCGATTCCGTCCTTTGAAATCCGAGTCAACCTACGAGCCCATGATATCAGTTTCAAGTTTGAACTCTACAAAATTATTTCTCTAATTTACATTGATCCATTGTTAAAAGTCTTGAAATGTTATATATCTATAATTATATTTTTATTAAAAATCTACTTTTCCATGGTTACTGTTGTATACAAAAAAAAAAAAAAAAAAAAAGAGTAGATACAACTATTTCAAGTTATTATAGGCTCTACTACTCTCTGGATTTCTCTGGATTTACCCTATGTATTTACCTTTCTCTATCTATTTAGTTTGTAGTTTTTAATTCCTTATTCTTCTTTTTTGTTTTTTTTTTCGATGGGTTACCTTTTAATTTGGTTCTCATGCATTCCAAATTTCTAGTGGATCTCTGTTTCCAAACCTTTCTTTATCTCAGTGTTTCCTGTTCACAAATTTTCTTGGTCATTCTCTTTTTAATCTATTAATTTGGCTACTAATCTAATATTATTAATCTGATGTGATTTACTAATATGATGTGATTTACTAGCATTTGTATAAATGATTGACATTTAGTTTCTAACTCAAAGCTAAACCATTGTAATAATTCAATGAAGATCTAACTATAATTGGCGGTCATTTCTAAAATACATAGGATAAAAGAAAATGAAAATTTAATATATACTTGCTTTAATATATACCTTATTGATCAAATCTATCTTCACGTAAATCTACTGTGAATCTCAACTAGGTAAAGGTCATTCTCATTTTTTTTCCCTCAAATAAATCTCACCATTATTGTTTTTCTGTTTCTTTTTTGCAGTACCTATTACTTTCTGGTGTAAGGAGGCAATGAAGAGAGATAATTGTGGGAAGGGATGAGAGGTTAGTGGAGAGAGGTGGGGAAAGGTTGTTTTACACTGAAATTGGATGGGTACTATGATCATTGGGCAATGCTCATGGAAAACTTTTTTAGTACTGGGTTTGGGGGAGAATGGGATTCCCGCAGCAATAGGACACATCGTTTTAACAGATACCCAGAAGAAGCCAATTGAAGATCATAAATTGAAAGATTTGAAAGCAAAGAATTATCTATTTCAAGCATTAGATAGTTCGATCTTGGAGACAACCCTCAACAAGGATACAACAAAAAAAAACATATGGGATTCTATGAAGTAGAAATATCAAGGTTCGACACGGGTAAAGCGTGCACATTTGCAATCTCTTCGAAAGGAGTTTGAAATGCTGCACATGAAGGTAGGAGAATCTGTGAGTGAGTATTTTCCTCGGACCCTTGGCATAGCCAACAAGATGAAACTAAATGGTGAGAACAAACAAGATGTTGAAGTAGTCGGAAAGATTATGAGATCTATGACCCCCAAGTTTGATTATATTGTGTGTTCCATTGAGGCGTCGAAGGATTCAACCATCTTAACCATTAATGAGTTGCAAAGCAGCCTGCTTGAACATGAACAACGCATGAGTTCTCATGTTGAAGAAGACCACGCTTTGAATATCACTCATGGTGAACAATCTAGAGGAAGGGGTCAAGGTTCTGGAAGTTTTAGAGGCAGAGGAAGGGGACGAGGCAGACAAACCTTAACAGGCCCCAGTGGAGTGCTATAATTGTCACAAGCTAAGACATTTTCAATGGGAATCTCAAAGCAAGGTGAAAGAGGCAAACTATGCAGAAACTCAAGAAGAGATGTTGTTGACGGCTTACGTGAATATGAATAAGGTCAATAGAGAAGATATGTGGTTCCTTGACTCGGGATGTAGCAATCATATGTGTGGGAAGAAGGAATATTTTTTCAGATATTGATGGAAGTTTTAGAGATTGCTTGAAGTTGGGCAACAACTCAAGCATGGTTGTAACAGGAAAGAGTAATGTACGGCTGCAAGTTAATGGAATCATACCTATGTACCAGAGCTCAAGAACAATTTGTTGAGTATTGGAAAATTGCAATCAAAGGGGCTTACCATTTTGTTTCAAAATGGAACGTGCGAGGTGTTTCATCCTGAGAGGTTTAATCATAGAGACAAGAATGCCTTTGAATCGAATGTTCGTACTGCATGCTATATCTCAACCTGTAGCATCCACTTGTTTCAATACAATAACAAAATATATTGAACAACTTTGACACTGTAAATATGGAAGACTCTTGAGCAAAAGAAGATGGTGGATGGTTTACCACAGCTCAAATCTCCTCTCGAGTAAAAATTGTGCGGCGGCGGTTAAACAATCATCAATTTTTTTTGTCCACAAAAAAAAAAAAAAAAAAACATGTTTTGAAATATAATTGAGAGGAGAGAAGTTCAAATTCTGCTCTTTCTCACTTCATGGTTCTTAATCATCTTGCTTTCAGCATTTTTTTTATTTTTTATTTGAGAAATTTTATTGGGTTGGAATTCGATTAGCTATAAATTTACAATATACTCAAATTTACATGTTTATTATTATTATTATTATTATTATTATTATTATTATTATTATTATTATTATTTTATAATAATAGTAAAGTGAATATAACTCAATAGTAATTAAAATGTTAAATTAGGTCGGAGGTTCTGTTTCATCCACTAATCTATGTTTTAATTTAGGTTTATTTTTTTTAATAAGAAAAGAATTCCATAACTCAATTAGACATAAATATTTCTAAGAAATTCTCGTCATATACTAAACCCAATCTAACTAGTTCATTTCATTTACTGAAAACTTTAAGTAGAATATTAACCTTATTTATTTATTTTCAAATATTTAATTAAACCACTCAATTTTAATATATATTTAAAAAAGTTGTGGAAGAATAAATAAAATAAAATTAAACTAAATAAAGCAATAAATATATACCGACATGGCAAGTAAAAATGTATCTTTTAAAATTAACTATAATCTGGGTAGATTAAGTTCCATTAATCCTAAAAAAAATTCATAAACTAGCTAAATCTAGAAAATTTTCATTTATTTGAACCTAATCCAAACAAAAATCTCTGAATTATACATGGAAAGCCGGAACCAATTCATTCCAGTTGAATTTGCAAGCCTGATGCATGACATAATTAGTTCATAATTCATAGTTTTCCCCATCACATTCCATATTATGTTTTCCATCCCTATATAAATCCTTCCCTTATTTTCAATCTTCATCTCATCTCTCATCGGAATTATGTGGACCCAAACCCTTCCGATCATGGCCGCTTTCATGGCCACTTTCATGTTCCTCCTCGCCCTAACCAATGCTCAAAACGCCCCCGGTGACTATCTCGCGCTTCACAACCGCGCTCGAGCCCAGGTCGGCGTCGGCCCCATGCAATGGAGTAATACCATGGCCGCGTACGCTCAAGCCTATGCGGAAAAAAGAAAGGGTGACTGCGCCATGATTCACTCAACCGGGCCGTACGGGGAAAATATAGCCGTGGGCTACTACCCTGAGTTCACTGGGGCGGATGCGGTGAAGTTGTGGGCGAACGAGAAGCCGTTGTATGATCATGCGTCGAATAAATGCGTGGGTGGTGAATGTGGGCACTACACTCAGATGGTGTGGCAGAGCTCGGTGCGGCTTGGATGTGCTAGAGTGCCCTGCAAGGCTAATTCTCAGTTTGTTGTTTGCAATTATGATCCTCCTGGCAACTATATTGGGGAAAAGCCTTATGATTCTTGGGTGGTATGAAGAGATTTGGTTTTAAAAATTTTATGAATTGTAATAAAGTTTGTGAGAGAATCATGAATTTATTTATTGAAATAAAGCTATGATATTGTCTACAATAGTATTATATTGTCTAGAGCATAAACTCTTGTGACTTTGTTTTAACTTCCTTACTTATAAACTCATGATCCTAGAGTCTCCCCTCTCATTAAGTACACCACATAGAGCCACCTTTGAAGCCTATAGATTACCTATGATCATAGAGCCTCCCCTCGAACAAAATACACCATAGAGCCTCCCCTGAAGCCTATGGATTTCTAAAAGAAACTCCCTTTAATCGAGACTCGACTTCTTTCTTCGGAGACCTTAAACAAAATTGACAATTTGTTCGATATGTTTGACTACGATTTTTAGGCTTACAACTTTTTTGTTCAATAGAGCTAAGTTAAGTTCATAGTCTGTTACCATGTTACTAAGCACAAATCTCTACAATGTTATATGATATTTGTCCACTTTGAACATAACATCATGAGTTTGCTTCGAGCTCCCACAAGAAGTCATGTTAAGGAAAATGTATTCTTTAGTTATAAATCTATGATCATTTCCGAACAGTCTTCAACACTAAGAGCATCAGCCACCAGCCAATTGCTGTTCCAAGTCACTCGGAAGAAATGCCCTCGGCGGAGATACGGAAAACCAGTCACGGTGTTTTCGGCCTCCAAATCGGGAGACCCACAACGACGGCGATTAACTCCGCTGCAATATGATACCCACACCGGAGACGAAGACCCATTGCCGCAACCTATCAGCATTTACCGGCTCTAAATATGGAGACCAACAGGGCCGGAGTAGCTGCACCCTTGAATTATTTAGCGAAATAGAATGTTGTTTTTAAATGGGGGATATGCAAGAGAATGCATTCAATGAGCATAAGAAGAAATTAACTAGTGCACCATTACTTGTCTTGCCTAACTTTGATAAATCTTTTGAAATTGAGTGGGATGCAAGCGGTTTGGGCATAGATGCTGTTTTGATGCAAGATGGAAAACCTTTAATATATTTAAGTGAAAAACTAAATGGGACAACATTGAACTATTCTATCTATAATAAAGAATTGTTTGCTTTAGTCCGCACATTGCAAGTGTGACAATACTACTATTGACGATGATTATGACGATAAGAATGACTATCACAATAATCATAATAACGATGATTATAATTATGATTATTATGATCATTGTGATAATAATGATGATATAATAATGATAATAATTATAATAATTATAATAATTATAATGATAATTATCATAATGATAATAATAATCATAATATAATATTTCGATATATATACATAAGAAGGCTTATAATTATAAATATATGCAAAATATAATATATTTTAGAAACGGTCAATCTAAAATACTATTATTCCCAATTGTGGCTTGGATTCTTTAATAATCTAAAAAGTACTCTAGTCAAACTTCTAAACTAAAAAATTTTAAGACCAAAGTTATTGTCCTTTCTTCTTTATTTCATAAAAAAAATATTCGTGATCAAGCTTAACATCATATAAAAAAAAATAATAATAATAATAATAATAATAATAGTATAATCAAAACAAGTTAAAAGATCAAAGAAAAATGGATTGAACCTATCGAGTTGAATTAGATTGGTCCAATTGAACCTAAGTGAACTATGGAACAAAACCACATAAGTCAAAGGAATCTTTACCAGCTTTTGTAGCCCATTTCAGGGCTTTCTTTGTTTTCTTCTTTAAAGAGGATCTTCTTTCACGTACAAGGTAATTCAAGGATGAAAGAATACTAATTGACGATGGGGAGGATAAGGTCAATCAAGCGAAATAGTCAGTTAAGCATAACAGCAGCAACAACAATAATAACAAGCAAAATTAACTATTTAAGTAGTTTGAAAATCAAACGCATAGTTTTGCAATAGTTTTGATAATATTGTAGATGAGTAGTCCATTTTACTACTATAAAATAATTCCCTTTTGGGCTAGTGAGAGGGGCCCATTGTTTAATGGGGTGAAATTATGTTTTCATTTCTCTATTTGTCTCTATTTGGTAAGTCCCAAAATGGTAGGCATATTGAATCAGCTGCATAAGTCATTCTCACCCATGTGGATCAAAAGACAAGTTATGTAAGAGTTCATAACTCAGTGTCGAGGCCCATATGATCATTCTATGAAATATTAATTTTTTTAATTAACGGATTTAGAAAGAGAGATTAAATATTTCATAATCCACTCTTATACAAACTAATTGTAATGGATACCCCTACTCACATGTCTCTACATAAACGATTTGAATTAAATCAAATCATATAACGTATCAATAGTGTTACGAGGATAAGACACTCAACCTTATCCATATACTACAAATTCTTTAGGTTATTATTCACTACAACAAATTGCTTCATTCATAGCATTTTTAAAAAAGAGCTATTAAAAATGTAAGAAAAAAAAAATACCCATCGCTACTTTTTACTTTTTGATTTGCACACCACGGACTCACACTCTTTTTTCTTTTTGTTATTCTCGACTAAGGTCCCTGGATTGTATCTATCTCAAAACTCCATTATTCTTTCTCATTTCAGTTTCATCTTATCATGTTGACCCAGTATCTTTTCTTATTGTTATAATCTTCTACAATAGATTTGTGGGTATTGATTGGGAAGTGCAAAAAGTACCGAAAGCACCAAAAGCCAACCATTATTGGAAGCCATGAAATACTCGGTAGGCTCCTTCTCTTTTCATGGGTACTAGTCTTTTGTTGCTGATATTAAAGTTTGGTCAGAAACTCATTTCGCCGAATCTTGTTCCAGGTTTCCTTCATTCATCAGTTCGTTTCTTTTAGAAATTTTCTTCTTTACGATCTCTCTTAGGGTTTCGTTGGATGTTGCTCAACTATGTTTATGGTACAAAAAATAAACAATTATCAGTCGAGCACTAAATCTATTTCTCCTTTCTTAAACATTTGGATTGATACTTCTTTCTTCTTGTTCTAGGGTTTAGGGTTTCTCTGTGTGTTGATGTTTGACTCTCTCTGTTTAGGCCCCTTCAATACTCATAAACATTCACAACTACGACTTTATCAACACATAGGCCTTGAAAAAGACCACCAACAAAGCAAACAAATGCAACTCTAATACCCATGCCCACACACTTACACAAACTAGTTGAAACACTCAATAATTCGAGTAACCCCTTAAACACCACTCAACTAGCTTAAAATGAGAGACAACTTAATTTACTCTAAAAACATAGAAAATACAAATAATTAGGCTCGGGCTCTAGTATCATTCAATATAGAAACGATCCAGTCTCGGGCAATGGCGCATTAGTTATATCAAACTAATGGAAGAATCCCACGATAGACGAAACACTGAAAGATAGACCACTGGTTTTCTCAATTGATTTCAACATTCAGTTTTGGAAGACTATGCTTTTGATTTCGAGCATTTTGATTAATTTAAGAGATTTAGTTACATTCAAGGGTGTAATTTCTCATAGAATTTTGTTGTTATTTGTTTTCTTTGTAGAATTTGTTTCACTTCTTTGTCACCGACCCTTGGAGCTTAGGCTCTGTTTCAATCTTTTGTGAGTTATACTTTAGTAGATCTTACAATTTTGTGGGCATCGTTTTCCCTATGTTTGTCTCGATTTATCAACATATCATCCTTACTGATCCAAGTTTCAAAGTTGTGCTTTTAGCAAATTTAAACACTTTCTTTCTCTTAATTGGTCAAATGTGTCATCTTTCTCGCTTTCTTTCTCTACTACTCAAAGTGAAGCTGTCATATTATAGAAGAACAAGAGGATGAACTCGAGTTATTTAAATGAACTACTTCCTCCAATTAGAGGATCAAATTAAAGCTTTATTACTCCTTACCGAACCATTTCATTTAAAAGACTTCATTCTTTAGTGATAGCAATTATTTATTCATACCATACAGACTTATCAATCAATTATTTATTCACACCATACAGATTTATCAATGTATAAATTATTTGATTCCACTATTATTTAGCTATTAGCAATGGTAAAGAAAAGACGAATAAATAAGTTTTTTGTTGGCCAAAGGCTTTATGAGAATCAGATCAATATCAATGGATAAATGATGGTTGCACCATATCAATGAATGTTGGTTTACAATTTATTTGCTATAAAGCTTTATCCCATGGTTGTTGAGTTGCACTGGTTGTTAGTAGGTTTCGATAGGTTGTTTAGCATGAAGGGCTGCACAAAATGTAATTTTCTAGATGTTAAGCATGAATGCTTCAACCTGTCTTTTTAGTTTTATGTATGTTTGTTTCCAAATTTTGATGAAAGCAGGATAAATATTTCAAAAAAAATTTATTCTTTTTCCTTTTGCATACTTTTATAACAAATTATTAATGAAAACACGAGGGATATTGTTTTTCTATAAGCATAAATTTATATGGAATGTTATTTATTATTTATTTTTATTAATATTATGAATGAGGTTAGTTGCCAAAGATTTGGTTTAGCTATAAGCAACTAAAAATTGGAACTTACCACTCTTGTATAATGTATTATTTAGCTAAACTATTTGGCTTACACATCAAGTTATATTCAGGTTAGCAGTTTAACGATTAAAAAACTAAACGAATATATATGTTCTCTTTCTCTACCTATAACTTTTTTAATAGTAGATGGGTTTATTATAACACATTATTATTGGTAGGTTAAGTTAGCGTGGAAATAGGATCGCGAGAGTCGAAATGAAAATAGAGTTCAGGGTGAGAAGGAATAAAATGGAGAATTATGCTTAAAAAAGTTGAATCCATATAGGCATCCAACCATTTTATTTAATGGAGACAGGTAAAAACCAGAATTGATCACTTTCTAGCGATCATGGAATCAACAACAAAAGCAAAAATAAAATGGTTACAAGTGATTAGTTAAATTCATAGAGACATTCAACTGTTTTATTTAATAGAGACGGTGATAAAAACGAGAATTGATCACGTTCTAGCAATCATGGAAACAATAGCAAATATAGTTAAATGGGATTTGTCCAATTGGAACAAATTCAGAGGTTGATTTGGGAAACTTCTGTAAACATCTCTTCGTATTGTATTGCATTGACTGACAACATGCATGCAGCTGTCAAAAATCAAATAGTTATTAAACGAAAACGTACAAAATTCTTGAAAATTTATAAGATGTTTCTAAATCTAAAAAAAACAAACCTGAAAAAAAAAGAGAAAACCAATGAAGAATAGGGAGCAAGAAAACTTTGCCAATGATAAACTGAAATTGATATGACTTTCATTTTTAATCCAAGTTTTATATGAAAATATTTGGTTTCAAATGAGAGCACGTTAAGTTAATTTCTCATTTATTTGGAAAGTAGGTTATTAGGTCAATATCGTTATTTGTTATAATCAAGATATTATATGTTTTAGTTCGTTACGTATCGTCGATTCATTAAGTTATTATGTCAATATCATTATTTGTTCTAATCAAGATATTATCAGTTTTATTTCGTTACTTATGGTCATTTTACCGTTTTTAAATGTCTCTATTAGAGAGAGATTTTCACATCCTTATTATGACTTGAACGTTCTCCAGTAGATCATTTATCTTCCTTGACACAAAAGCCTCTTCAAGATAGAAGTCATATTTAAAATAACAACCTTTATTATATAATATAATAAAAAATATTATTTTAATTAGGTCATATTTAAATAAAACATTTCAATACATATCTATCAAATTTGGATGTAGTATAAATTATATATATATTTAATTTACGGTGAATATTTCTCTCCTAATATGAAGATTACAAATCAAAAATATTTTTCTTTTATATTTAATATATAAAATTATTAAATATTAATCTGAATCTTTTAAACTTTTATTATAATTTAGGTTCGTTTGACTGGTGTTATAAACTCTAATAATATAAAATTAATTAATTTTTTTTTATTCATTAATTATAGATCAATTATACTATAGACCTATAATTGAACTCTTTTACCCTATAATAAGTTGTGTTCACGTATGTAATCACTACAATCAAGTCGATTATCAATTCTAAACGAATTATTTGTAACTATCGTTAGATTAAAAGTTTGTTTTACCCTTGTAAATATATTTTTCACTATAAGAACTACTGAATTTCTAATTAACAATTTTTTTACGATTAACTATAAACTAAGTCATACCAATGAGAGGGTGTGCTCTCATTGTTCAAGTTTACAAAATGGTAGACATATTGAATCGGTAGTGAAAGTCATTCTGACCTATACAAATCAAATACAAGTTTCCCGTAAGGAATAGTTCATAACTCACTAAGATTAAAATCGCGTCACATATTATCATCCCATAAAATACTAATCTTCTCAATCAACACATTTAGAAGAAGAGATTAAATATTTCGTAATTCAATCTTAAATATTTTGTGCTTTTCAAAGCTAATATTCTAATCACAAATATAAAATTGATATTTTGTGCTTTCGGCTTCCCCTCAAGGTTTTCCACATCTTGGCTGACACACGGTTCAGTGTTTGGGTCTAATATCATTTGTAATAGTCCAATCCCACAACTAGCAGATATTGTCCAGTTGGCTCGTTATGTATCATAGTCAACCTCACAGTTTTAAAATGTGTCTACTATGGAGAGGGAGAAGTTTTCACATGTCTACAAGGAAGGCTTAGTTTCCCTCTCCAACTAATGTGACTATATTGCACCAAATATTGAGGTCATTGAAGGCAAAATTTAGATGAACCAACTCCATTATACAACTTCTCTCAAATGACACCTCAACTCAAATAATTATGTCAAATCAACACATAGTGAAGGACAAAATAGAAATTTAATACAAATTTAACCGCAAAATAGATAGGTAAGAATTGTCCCTTTGGAGCCCCTCTTATTATGTAACATAGATTTAATAGTTGGAGAACCATCTACCCGTTTTCCACCTTAATATATTACTATAGGGTCAAATCTCCATTAGTAAGAATATATATATATATATATTGTAACGACCCCAAATTTTCTACTTAATTTAAGGTCGCTACTGTATACATACCATAAACATTGAATGCGGAAGACTTCATTTAAATTCCATAAAACATAACCTTTAACTTAAAACACAGTCATGAACTTACGTGTTTCAAAAACATCATTAAAACGGCACAAAAGACCCGAAATAAAATAAATAAGCGTTTAAGTTTAAGACATACTATTTTATCCTAAGTCTAAGAAATAAATACCACTATCCTATGCATGTGCCATGATCTCGAGTTGTGATGCCGTCTTCAGCCGTACAGGAATGCCTTGCTTCAACCTGAAAACTGTAGTAGCACATGGCTTGAGTAGCACATTGCTTCAACCTGAAAAATGTAGTTGAAAAATGTAGTAGCACATTGCTTCAACTAGAACTGTCACGGCAGCGCTATGCAAGGCATAACGATCGTTGTCCTGCCATTGGATGTACGCGTCCGTACCCTCGTGATGGGATAGGGGTATCCCCCCAAATGCATGAACACACAATATGCATGAGGTCCCACTAGTCCTACAGTTATCATTAATGAACATAACCCCGTGTCACGTTTTCATGCTTACATGTCATTCTCATTCTCATTTCGTTACATATCATACATATTCCTAGCGGGATTATGTTTCATGCAATTTCCAGTATTTCATGTCATACAATTCATACAGTTTCATTCACATATTCCATACAAACGTGCCATAATCATTCAAGGACCTCATATCGTTACATGCATTACACATCACATCAGACTAAAAGCATACATAGCATACATTCACGTTCACCTAACTACGTACGTAAGCACAATAATCTAGCATACAATGTATCATATCATAAACAAGTCATAAAGTAAACACTTCATAGTCGTATCGTTCTCTAACTTACCATAGCCTTAACGTTCTTATACCTATCACAGACATATCATTACGTAACGTACTTTAACGCTATCGTTCTATCAATCTATCACAAACCTATCCCTTTCTACCCATAACCTAACCGTATTCTTTCATCAATCTCTCCTATCCATAGCACTCCGGTATGTAACCTAACCTTAACGTTTCATGAACGTATCTTACTCCTATCGTTACATTTCGTTTTGTGCATCCTTCTCGTATCCCATCTCAAACATCTCCTTGAGCACATCGTACCATAATTATTATCATACAATCCACATATTATAACATAACATAACATATAGGAAGCATATTGATCCACAGACAATTCACACATATCAATATATATGACACGTGCAGAACCACAGGGCACGTGTCAACATCAAATATAATCATGCCGATAGTAAGATCACTTACCTGGCTAGCTTAAATCGTTGTCACGAATATATCTTTAATGAAAGTTCGATTCCGTCTTTTGAAATCCGGGTCAACCTATATGAGCCCATGACATTAGTTTCGGGTTTGAATTCTACAACATTGTTTCTCTAATTTACATTTATCCATTGTTAGAAGTCTTGAAATTTTATATATCTATATTATATTTATATTAAAAATCTCATTTTTCATGGTTACTGTTGTATAAAAAGTAGATACACCTAAGTTATTCTCAGCTTTACTATTATTATCTATTTACCTTTCCCTCCCTATTTAGTGTGTGGTTTTTAATTCCCTAATCTCTTTTTTTTATCTGTTGCCTTTTAATTCTGTTCTATTCCAAATTTACGGTGGATCTCTATTTCCAAATTTTTCCTTATCTCAGTGTTTCCTATTTCCTTATCTCAGTTTCCTATTCAGAAGTTTTCTTGGCCATTCTATCTTTAATCTATTCATTTGGCTACTGATAAAAATTTAATCTAATATTACTAATCTGACCTGATTTACTAGGATCGTACAAATGATTGACATTTAGTTTCTAACTCAAAGCCAGATCATTGTAATAATTCAACGAACATCTAACTATATAATTTGTTGTGATTTCTAAAAAAACAGGATAAAAGAAAATGAATATTTAATATATACCTTATTGATCAGATCTATCTTCACCTAAATCTAGGTCCAATCTCAACTGGGTAAAGGTCATTCTCATTCTTTTTTTTTTCTCCTATTTTTCTGTTTCTTTTTTGCAGTAACCTTACTTTCGTGCTTAAGGATGAGATGATGAGAGATAATTGTGGGAAGGGATGAGAGATAATTGTGGGAAAGGTTATTGGAGAGAAGTGGGGAAATGTTGTTTTTATTTATTTATTTATTTATTATTATTATTTTAACTACCTTTTTATAATTATTTTTATTTGTTTATTTCTTAATTTTTTTTTTTTTTTTTTGGCTATTACATATTTATATATATATATATTTTACTATATGGATAACTACGTGAATTCGATAAATATGTTGCATAGATTTAGACTCTAATAGTAGAGTCACTAAAGGAATATTTCTTAAAGTACTCAAGTCATGTGTTATTTTTACGTTTCAGGTAAAAGAAAGACATCCTTATACGGACAACAGAGGCGATGCATGAAGACCGTGGAGCTGGTGTTAGGGTAGTTGCTTTTCATCTTATTTTATACACAATATTCACTTGCAACCATAATGCGAATTGAATAATAGCAAAGTCACCTGACCATTTTATTTAGGAAACGTGTGGACTTGGGGCATTACAATATGTGGATTAGTACCGGGAAAAGAAGAGCATCACATCAAAACTCATTTTTCTTCACAAGGGAAGAAACAATGGCAAGCGAAGTTGGTGGGAAATTCAGGAGTTTCAACACATTGAGATGTTGAATTTGGGTAAACCTCTAGGCACTTTTGGTGACATCCAGTGATGTCGCATGCATATTCGAACATCTTCACATCACATTGCTTTGCGTGGGTTGCTAGAGGCACCATCCAACCAACTACACAAATTTTCAAAGTTATACATGCTTTAATACCCATCCAGGCTTACAACACAAAACTTAAAGGTATCTAAACAACCATATGTACCTGAGAGAACCAGGACAAGAACGAAGAGGGAGCAAGAGAAGTTCTCCATCTCCTAAAATACCAGTGTTATAAGATACTAAAGTTTATGGTTTGAATGTAGAGTTGGTTTGCTCATGTGTCATTGTAGAGTGTATTTATATACACATTTTGTTTGATAAATATGGTGACTCACTAACTTTTATATCTTCATTGGAAAGTAGGGCAATTATGGTAGCTTCAAACTCCTATGGAATGTAACTAATCTTTTCATGGCATGACCTTAACTACCTAGACGAGAGTAGTATGTATGGAACTATAAACCACAACTATTAAAGATTGTGACACTTGAATAAAGGAGTAAATGAATGAATGGAGATTATGTCTAGATAAAAATAATCTTGAGGATAGGATGTTAAAAAAAGCTTAAAAAAATTAAAAGTTATTATCTATTCAAACGTTAGTGTGTTTTGCTTGTAATAATTGTACATAGGGTGACCTCCTAAGAATTTCCTTAGAATGCATGTAAGTTAGGACAGAACATATTGGAATGACTCGTGTTGATATGTGGAAATAATATTCTCCCTTACAACCAAGGAATAAGTAACGTGACTATATCGCAGGAATATTCGGAAAGAGTCATTTCTATTGTATAAATTCTATCGAATGCCACCTCAACTCAAAGAGTTATGTCAAATCAACACAACAAAAGGGCAAAATAGATATTTAATAAAAATTTAACCAAAGATAGGTAAGAATTGTAACATTGTAGAACCATCCCTTTTTTACCTAAATATAGTTTAACTATTAAGACATATATTATCCACCAAAAGATTAAATTTACATTCACTACTTATCTACTATATCAATATATATATATATGAATTCGTTCCCTACAAAAATAAATAATAAATAAATGATAATAAAAGTGATTTAATAATTTAAAATAGCTATTAATAATAAAATAATTTTTTTTATAATTTATTAAAAAAAAATAGAGTTTTGAGCCTCCCTATCCATTAAAAAAAATAAAAAAGACTTATTTAATTTTATTTTTTTGTTTGAGTGCTAGTCTTATTTAAATCAAAAGTTCTTTTAAATTAAAAAAAATGTATTATTATGCCAAATGACCTTGTGATTGTTTCGAGAACTCCCGTATATTCCCTCCGATTATTTTTGTAAATAAAAAAAATATTTATTTCTATTAATAACTAATTTATGTTAATATAGGAATTGAATCTACCAACCTATCCACAAATAATTTCATTTATGATTAAAGATAAAAATCGATGAGAAAGAGTTCAATCAAATTGTCAATTATTTACAATAACAACCATACGTTACATATTGTATTTCATAATAATGTTCCTTTCTAACAAAAATACTATATTTCATCTAATATTTTACTGATGATGTTACAAGTTATGAAACGTCAATCTTGTAAGACGAAGATTTGGTAGCTTATAAATTAAATTATATCGAAATTAGTAGTTTAATCATTAAAAAACATCGTGACCGAATATACATATTCACTTTCTCTACTTGCAACTTTTCTAAAAGTAGCTGGATTTATTTTATTATAACACATTATATTAGTAGGTCAAGTGAGAAGGAATGAAATGGAGAATTATGCTAAAAAAGTTGTATCCATAGAGGCATCAAATCATTTTATTTAATGGAGACGGGTAAAAATCATAATTGATCACTTTCTAGCGATCATGGAAGCAACAACAAAAGCAAAAATAAAATAGTTACAGGGGATTGGTTGAATTCATAGAGACATTCAACCGTTTTATTTAATAGAGACCATGATAAAAACGAGAATTAATCATCTTCTAGCAATCATGGAAACAATAGCAAATATAGTTAAATGGGATTTGTCCAATTGGAACACATTCAGATGTTGATTTGGGAAACTTTTGTAAACATCTCTCACTACAGTCTTTAGGTACGCATCCTTCGTACAACTTCTCTTCACATTGTATTGCATTGACCGACAACATGCATGCCGCTGTCAAAAATCAAATACTTATTAAAACGGAATTTTTGAAACTTCATAAGATGTTTCTAAATCTAAAAAACAAACCTGAGAAAATGAGGAAACCAATAAAGAATAGGGAGCAAGAAAACTTTGTCATTTCGTATAAAAAGCAATGATACGCTGAAATTGAAATTGATATGTGTAGGATACTTTCATTTTTAATCTAAGATTTATATAAAAATATTTGGTTTCAAATAAGGCAACACATTAAGTTAATTTGTCTTTTATTTGGAAAGTAGGCCAATTATGATAAGTTACAACTTTTTTTTACTGTCTTGGATGGAGAGTCATTAAGTTTATTATGTCAATATCATTATTTGTTATATTAACAGCTATTTTATATATTTACTATATGGATAACGATGTGAATTCGTTCAATAAAAAAGTTATTTAATAATTTAAAATATTTAATAATAATAATATAATAACCTTTTTTAATTAATAAATATGTTGCCTATATTTGTATTTCACGACTGTGAAGTCACTCACTAAGTATTTCTTAAAGTACTTAAGTCATGTGCTATGTCTACGTTTCAGATAAAAGCAAGACATCCTTTTACGGATAACGGAAGTGAGGCATGAAGACCATGGAGCCGGTGTTAGGGTAGTTGGTTTTCATCTTATTTTATACACACTATTTACTAGCAACCATAATGACAAATTGAATAACAGGAAAGTCACCGACCATTTTATTTAGGAAACGTGTGGACTTTTAGGGCATTACAATATGTGGATTAGTACAAGGAAAAGAAGAGCATCACATCAAAACTCAATTTTCTTCACAAGGGAAGAAACAATGGCAAGCAAAGTTGGTGGGAAATTCAGGAGTTTCAACACATTGAGATGTTGAATTTGGGTAAACCTCTAGGCACTTTTGGTGACATCCAGTGGTGTCGCATGCATATTCGAACATCTTCACATCACACTGTTTTGCGTGGGTTTCTAGAGGCACCATCCAACCAGCTGCACAAATTTTCAAAGTTATACATGCTTTAATACCCATCCAGGCTTACAACACAAAACTTAAAGACATCTAAACAACCATACGTACCTGAGAGAACCAGAACAAGAACAAAGAGGGAACAAGAGAAGTTCGCCATCTCCTAAAATATCAGTGTTATAATATACTAAATTTATGTGTTTGAATGTAGAGTTGGTTTGCGGATTTACCATTGTAGAGTCTGTATTTATATACACATTTTGTTTAACAAATATGGTGACTATAACTTTTATATCTTCATTGAAAAGTAGGCCAACTATGGTAGCTTCAAACCCCTGTGGAATTAACTAATCTTTTCATGGAATGACCTTAACTACCTCGACCAGAGTCGTATGTATCGTTATATAAATTACAACTATTAAAGATTGTGACATCCGAGTAAATGAGTAAATGAATGAATCGAGACTATGTCCAGATGAAAATAATCTTGTAGATAGGATGTTAAGAAAAGCTTAAAAAAAATTAAAAGTTACTGTCCATTCTAGGGGGACTATATGGGCTTAGGGGTATTCAGCACACCCCTAGGCTAGATACCATGTAGTCCTAGGTAGCTATGCAGAGGTAGCACCTCATAGAGAGATACCAACCATATTAGCTTGGCGTAAGGAACCTCTAGGCGTTTAATGAAAGAACGACGAACCGGTGAAACCCAAGGGGCAAGCTCCAAGGGACTAAGATTAGAACCAAATGTCCTAAACACATAGAGCCAAACATCAAAACACAAAACACAAAACACAGAGAAACCCTAAATGCTAGAATAAAAAGAAAGACGTATCAATCCAAATGTTTAAGAAATGAGAAATAGATTTAGCCCAAAATAATAATAATAATAATAATAATAACCATAATAATAATAACAATAAAATAATAAATAAACAAATAAAAATAATTATAAAAAAATATATACGTCAAAAAAAATAATAATAATAATAATTTATAATTAAATAACTAAAAAGGATTACTTAAAAATAAAAATAAAAATAAAAATTACCCACCTCTCTCGTCCCAACACGGCATCCTCTTTCCTCAACCCACCATATCACAGTTCATCCAAAAATAAACAAAAAAAAATGTCAGATTTGGGAAAAGGTAAAAACGTGTTTCAACAAGGATATGATGTACACCGGGAGAGATTTTGGTCTTTATTACCGTAAAACCATTTCCTTTTTCCTATAATTATGGTTATAAGAAATCGGATCAAATCTTCTTTTATATTTTAACAGATAATGTAATAATCAGATCCCATCTTCAATTAATTAGATTTTTTTTTTGTTAGCATTGGATTGGGAGTTATAGGAAATAAGGTTACAATAAAAAAAATTGTAGTTGGCAGATCCCTAAATCCGTAATTAAAATTGGCAACAATATCTATTTACAGAACGAAAATAAATATAGAATTAGAGGAATATCTTATTTACATAATTGAAAATGTTTACAGACCTGAAAATGTATTTACAGAAGGAAAATAATTACATAGACTTGAAGGGAAGATTTGTTGAACAGAATTTAAAAAATAAAACAATAAATATGAGAGGCATGAAACTCCATCAAATTTTGTATAACAGGAAATATCAGAATTTTAACATGTAAATGAGAGAAATAACTTTATAGAGTTCAAACTTGAAACTGATGTCATGGGCTCACATAGGTTGACTTGGATTTCAAAAGACGGAATCGAACTTTCATTAAGGATATATACGTGACAACAACTTAAGCTAACCAGGTAAGTGACTCACCCGTCGTAGGTTACGCGTCATTAAATTGTATGCCAGTTTAATGTGCTGAAGTACGAAATCATGTGAACGTGAATGTATGCTATGTATGCTGCTTAGTTTGATGTGATATGTTATGCATGTGACGATATGTGGTCCTTGGATTATTATGGCATGTTTGTATGAAATATTTGAATGTAAACAGCATGAATTGTATGACATGAAATACGGTAAACTGCATGGAAACATAACCTCGTTAGGAATATGTATGATACGTAAAGAAATGAAAATGAGAATGACATGTAAGCATGAAACGTGACAGGGGGTTATGTTCATTAATGATAACTGTAGGACTAGTGGGGACCTCATGCATATTGTATGTTCATGCATTTGGGGGGATACCCTTATTCCATCACGAGAGTACGGACGCGTACATCCAATGGCAGGACAACGATCGTTATGCTTTGCATAGCGCTGCCTTGACGGTTCTAGTTTTAACGGGTCCCGGAATAAGGGGCTCCCAGAGTATGTCCACCGGATAAGGATAGTGGCCCAGCAGTGTGCGAACTAGCTGGTGAGCCCATACTCGCACGTATGGGCTGTGTTTAGAGTATATGGTAAACGTCCACGATTACCCGTTAGGATTGCACCGTAGGAAAAACAAGACGAAACGAAATGGTAGGTCCCATCATTGCATTGCATGTGATTGTCGCATAACCCCAATAGGGGGTCACTTACTGAGTATTCTAGAAATACTCAAGCCTCGTGCTACTTTACTTTTGCAGTTAAGGGCAAGGCACCCATGTGACAACGACGGCGGCATTGTACACCTCGGGACCATGGCACATGCATAGGGTAGTTGTTTGTTTATTCCATTTCGTAGTCTAGTCTGAATTCGGTTTGCATCATTAGTATAGGTTAGTATAGGTTGAAATATATTTGCATAATAAACCATAGGGTAGAATAAAATATTCATCTTGGTTTTGTTACTTTTCCTTTATTTCAATAATGTTCTTTTCTTTTTCCTTGTAATCGTTTTCTCTATCACGAGGTAATAAAAGGCGAGAGTAAGTTGCATTTATGAATAGAGCCCATTTAATGTATATTCTGCATTTAAAGGTATAGTAATGACCTCAGATTAAATAGGTAAAATATGAGGGTCGTTACAATAAACCTAATTGAGCAACATCCAACGAAACCCTAAGAGAGATCTTAAAGAAGAAAATTTCAACTTGTCATTATGGTTGCAAGTGAAAATTGTTTTAAAACTCCTGAATTTCCCACCAACTCCGCATGCCATTGTTTCTTCCCTTGTGAAGAAAATTGAGTTTTGATGTGATGCCCTTATTTTCCTTGCACTAATCCACGTATTGTAATGCTTTAATTCCCCACATTTCCTAAATAAAATGGCCAGTGACTTTACTACCCTAACACCGGCTCTATGGTCTTCGTGCACTGTCATTTGTATAAGGATGTCTTGCTTTTACCTGAAACGTAAAAATAGCACATGACTTACACTTTAAGAAATACTTAGTAAGTGATTTCACTATTAGAGTCGTGAAATGCAGATGTATGCAACATATTTATTAATTAAAAAAGTTATTATATTATTATTAATAAATATTTTAAATTATTAAATAACTTTTTTATTCAACTAATTCACATCCTTATCCATATAGTAAATATATAAAATAGCTATTAATATGACAAATAATGATATTGACATAATTACCCTAATGACGGTTGATCCAAGAACCAAAAAAAAATTGTAAGTTATCATAGGAAATGGAAAAATTTTCTTTCTCCTTGTTCTTCATTGGTTTCCTCCTTTTTTCAGGTTTGTTTTTTAGATTTAGAAACATCTTATAAACTTTCAAGGATTTCGTACATTTTTGTTTAATAACTATTAGATTTTTGACAGCTACATGCATGTTGTCCGTTAATGCAATTCAATGTAAAGAGAAGTTGTAGGAAGGATGCCTACCTAATGATTATAGCAAGAGATGTTCACAGAGGTTTCCCCAATCAACTTCTGAATGTGTTCCAATTGGACAAATCCTATTTAACTATATTTGCTATTGTTTTCATGATGGCTAGAGGGTAATCAATTCGGGTTTCTATCACAGTCTCCATTAAATAAGACGGTTGAATGTCTCATTTTTGCTTTCGTTTTTGCTTACATGATTTCTAGAGAGTGATCAATTATGGTTTTTACCGGTCTCTATTAAATAAAATGGTTGGATGCCTCTATGGATTCAACTTTTTTTTAGCATAATTCTCCATTTCATTCCTTTCTCGCCCGTCTTAATTTAAACTTTCATTGTCTTTGGACGGCTAACTTGACCTCTAATATAATGTGTTATAATAAACCCAACAACTATTAGAAAAATTGTAAGTAGAGAAAGAGAACATATATATTCGGTCCAGATGTTTTTTAACTGTTAAACTGCTAATCTAAATATAACTTAATTTATAAGCTACCAAATTGTCAGTCTTACAAGATTGGCATTTCATAACTTGTAACATCATTAGTGAAAGATGAAATATAGTATTTTTGTTATAAAGGAATATGTCAGAATCTTTAATAGTTGTAATTTATATAACAATACATACTACTCTAGTCGAGGTAGTTAAGGTTATTCCATGAAAAGATTAGTTACATTCCATTGGGGTTTGAAGTTACCTACCATAATTGGCTACTTTCCAAGGAAGATATAAAAGTTATTGAGTCACCATATATGGAAAACTTCTCTTGCTCCCTCTTTGTTCTTGTTCTGGTTCTCTCAGGTACGTATGGTTGTTTAGATGCCTTTAAGTTTTGTGTTGTAAGCTTGGATGGGTGTTAGACTATGTATAACTTTGAAATTTTGTGCAGTTGGTTGGATGGTGCCTCTAGCAACCCACGCAAAACAATGTGATGTGAAGATGTTCGAATATGCATGCGACGCTACTGGATGTCACCAAAAGTGCCTAGAGGTTTACCCAAATTCAACATCTCAATGTGTTGAAACTCCAGAATTTCCCACCAACTTTGCTTGCCATTGTTTCTTCCCTTGTGAAGAAAATTGAGTTTTGATGTGATGCCCTTCTTTTCCTTGTACTAATCCACTTAGATTCTAATGACTTAATTCCTCCCGTTTCCTAAATAAAATGGTCATGTGACTTTGCTGTTATTCAATTTGTCATTATGGTTTTAAACGATCCAAACGAAGGATTATGAAACTCAAAGATTGTTGAAAGTGTCTACAAAAGATGTTTGTTTTCAATGCCCTAAAGAATTTTAAGGCCTCAAGGTCTTTGGAAAAGACTTAGAAAGGAACATCCTCCGTTTTTATTCTTTATAGGTAAATCCTTATAGGTAAATAAAAATGATCCATAGAGTGAATAGTTTATATTTAAAAAAGTGAAAAATATAAAATAATTTTTTTTGAATAAAATAATTTAATAGTTTATATTTTTAGAAAAAGTTTATATCTTTTTGAATAAAATAATTATAAAAAAATGAAAAATTACTAAATTAGCCTTGAACTTTAAATTAAATTGGAAAGATGAGAAAGTCCTTCCCATATCTACTTTAGAATCAACACCCTATACAAAATCTAATGAATCTAAAAAACCAACCATAGGCTCTGTCCCAAATTTTTAGATATGATCTCTAAAAGATTTACCACTCATCACAATCAACGGCTAACATTTGAAGATTAAGTCGACAACCCATAAATGTGTAAGCATCTCCCACAAGAACTCTAGAAAGTTGGAGATTTTAAATTGAGAGTGGTTCTCAATGTTTCAAAGTTAGCTCAAGCTCCATCTATAAATTATGAAGTTTGGGGGAATCATTTGGAGAAAGAAACAAGAGTTGGCCAGCCTCCAATCACAAGTCATAAGAGTTTAGATTTTGGGTCTCTTCCTCTTGAATTTCTTCCAACTTGGAGAGTTATATTGGATTATATCCCTTCAAACTTATTCCTACATCTTCTAAATAAGACTACCCACAACTTTGTGAAAGAAACAAGTGTTGAAAATTTCTAAATCTCACTTCCCAAAGGAAGTTGCCATTAAAAAGCTCAAGAAAAACCATGAAGTTACAATCTAAGATTTACGCGAGTTTGTCATATCTAACCTATCCCATTTAATTCTTGCACTTTCAAGGAGGATTTCTTGTGAAGACCAAGGTAACGACCCGAAATTTTCTGTTTAATTTAAGGTCGCTACTGTATATGTACCATAAATATTGAATGCGAAAGACTTCATTTAAATTCCATAAAACATAACTTTTATCTTAAAACACAGCCATGTGTTTGTCATATCTAACCTATCCCATTTAATTCTTGCACTTTCAATGAGGATTTCTTGTGAAGACCACGGTAACGACCCGAAATTTTCTGTTTAATTTAAGGTCGCTACTGTATATGTACCATAAATATTGTATGCGAACGACTTCATTTAAATTCCATAAAACATAACCTTTATCTTAAAACACAGCCATGTGTTTGTCATATCTAACCTATCCCATTTAATTCTTGCACTTTCAAGGAGGATTTCTTGTGAAGACCACGGTAACGACCCGAAATTTTCTGTTTAATTTAAGGTCGCTACTGTATATGTACCATAAATATTGAATGCGAAAGACTTCATTTAAATTCCATAAAACATAACCTTTATCTTAAAACACAGCCATGTGTTTGTCATATCTAACCTATCCCATTTAATTATTGCACTTTCAAGGAGAATTTCTTGTGAAGACCACGGTAATGACCCGAAATTTTCTGTTTAATTTAAGGTCGCTACTGTATATGTACCATAAATATTGAATGCGAAAGACTTCATTTAAATTCCATAAAACATAACCTTTATCTTAAAACACAGCCATGTGTTTGTCATATCTAACCTATCCCATTTAATTTTTGCACTTTCAAGGAGGATTTCTTGTGAAGACCACGGTAACGACCCGAAATTTTCTGTTTAATTTAAGGTCGCTACTGTATATGTACCATAAATATTGAATGCGAAAGACTTCATTTAAATTCCATAAAACATAACCTTTATCTTAAAACACAACCATGGACTTACGTGTTTCGAAAACATCTTTAAAACGATACAACAAAAGACCCGAAATAAAATAAATAAGTGTTTAAGTTTAAAGCATCCTATTCTAGCCTAAGTCTAAGAAAATAAATACCACTATCCTATGCATGTGCCATGGTCTCAAGTTGCGATGCCGTCGTCAGCCATACAGGAATGTCTTGCCTTAACCTGAAGAAGTAGTAGCACATGGCTTGAGTATTTAAAGAAATACTCAGTAAGTGACCCCACTATTGGGTTTAAATGCAACAATCACATGCAAATGAGATGATGAGACCTATCTTTCAATCTGTCTTCCTATGGTGCTGTTCTAACCGGTAAATTTGGACGTGTACCATATACTCCACACACAGCCCATACGTGCGAGTATGGGCTCACCAGCCAGTTCGCACACTGCTGGTCCACTTTCCTTGTCGGGCGAGCATACTCTGGGAGCTTCTTAGGCCTGACACCCATTAGAACTAGTAACCGTCACGAAAGCGCTATGAAAAACATAACGATCGTTGTCCTGCCATTGGTTGTACGCGTCCATACCCTCATTTTGGAATAGGGGTATCCCCTAAATGCATGAGCACACATAATGCATGAGGTCCCCAATATTTCTACTTTTATCATTAATGAATATAACCCCGCTATCATCTTTCATGCTTAACATGTCATTTCTCATTTTCAGTCTACGTATCATACATAATCCTAACGGGTTTACATTTCATTTCATTTGTCGTGATATCATGTCATTCATAACATGCTGTATACATACAATTTAGAAAACATAACATAACGCTCCATGCTTTTAACATGTCATTTCATAACGTGCAATTCATACAACAATTACCTCATTGGTCACACAAAACAATCGAAACATGACACATCACATCACAATATATCGTATCATAAACATTGAGTATCGTAAACACTTCGTGGTCATATTGTTCCCTAACTTATCATAGCCTTAACGTTCTAATACCTATCACAGTCATATCGTTACGTGAACGTACCTTAGTCATATCATCACAGGAACGTATCCTAACGCTATCGTTCTATCAATCTATCACAAACCTATCCCTTTCTACCCATATCCTAACCATATTCTGTCAACAATCTCTTCTATCCATAGCACTCCGGTATGTAACCTAACCTTAACGTTTCATGAATAAATCTTACTACTATCATTACATTTTGTTTTGTGCATCCTTCTCGTATCATATCTCAAACATATCCTTGAACACATCGTACCACAATTATTATCACACAATTCACATATTATAATATAACATAAACATAATATAAGCATACCGATTCACAGATAATTCACACATATCAGTATATATGACTCGTGCAGAACCACAGGCACGTGTCAACATCAAATATAACCATGTCGATTGTAAGGCTACTTACCTGGCTAGCTTAAGTCATTGTCACGAATATATCTTTACTGAAAGTTCGATTCCGTCCTTTGAAATCCGAGTCAACCTACGTGAGCCCATGACATTAGTTTCAAGTTTGAACTCTACAAAATTATTTCTCTAACTTACATTGATCCATTGTTAAAAGTCTTGAAATGTTATATATCTATAATTATATTTTTATTAAAAATCTACTTTTCCATGGTTACTGTTGTATACACAAAAAAAAAGTAGATACAACTATTTGAAGTTATTATAGGCTCTACTACTCTCTCGATCTCTCTTGATTTACCCTATGTATTTACCTTTCTCTATCTATTTAGTTTGTAGTTTTTAATTCCTTATTTTTTTTTTCTATGGGTTACCTTTTAATTTGGTTCTCATGCATTCCAAATTTCTAGTGGATCTCTGTTTCCAAACCTTTCCTTATCTAAGTGTTTCCTGTTCACAAATTTTCTTGGTCATTCTCTTTTTAATCTATTAATTTGGCTACTAATCTAATACTATTAATCTGATGTGATTTACTAGTATTTGTATAAATGATTGACATTTAGTTTCTAACACAAAGCTAAACCATTGTAATAATTCAATGAAGATCTAACTATAATTGGCGGTCATTTTTTAAAAAAATAGGATAAAAGAAAATGAAGATTTAATATATACTTGATTTAATATATACCTTATTGATCAAATCTATCTTCACGTAAATCTCCGGTGAATCTCAACTAGGTAAAGGTCATTCTCATTTTTTTTTTCCTCAAATAAATCTCACCATTATTGTTTTTCTATTTCTTTTTTGCAGTACCTATTACTTTCTGGTGTAAGGACAGAATGAAGAGAGATAATTGTGGGAAGGGATGAGAGGTTAGTGGAGAGAGGTGGGGAAAGGTTGTTTTAGTACTGAAATTGGATGGGTACTATGATCATTGGGCAATGCTCATGGAAAACTTTTTTAGTACTGGGTTTGGGGGAGAATGGGATTCCCGCAGCAATAGGACACATCGTTTTAACAAATACCCAGAAGAAGCAAATTGAAAGATTTGAAAGCAAAGAATGATCTATTTCAAGCATTAGATCGTTCCATCTTGGAGACAACCCTTAACAAGGATACATGAAAAAAAACATATGGGATTCTATGAAGTAGAAATATCAAGGTTCGACACGGGTAAAGCGTGCACATTTGCAATCTCTTCGGAAGGAGTTTGAAATCCTGCACATGAAGGTAGGAGAATCTGTGAATGAGTATTTTCCTAGGACCCTTGGCATAGCCAACAAGATGAAACTAAATGGTGAGAACAAACAAGATTTATTTTTTTTTATAAGAAAAGAATTCCATAACTCAATTAGACATAAATATTTCTCAGAAATTCTCGTCATATACTAAACCCAATCTAACTAGTTCATTTCATTTATTGAAAACTTTAAGTAGAATATTAACCTTATTTATTTATTTTCAAATATTTAATTAAACCACTAAATTTTAATATATATTTAAAAAAGTGGTGGAAGAATAAATAAAATAAAATTAAACTAAATAAAGCAATAAATATATACGGACCTGGCAAGTAAAAATGTATCTTTTAAAATTAACCATAATCTGGGTAGATTAAGTTCCATTAATCCTAAAAAAAAATTCATAAACTAGTTAAATCTAGAAAATTTTCATTTATTTGAACCTAATCCAAACAAAAATCTCTGAATTATACATGGAAAGTCGGAACCAATTCATTCCAGTTGAATTTGCAAGCCTGATGCATGACATAATTAGTTCATAATTCATCGTTTTCCCCATCACATTCCATATTATGTTTTCCATCTCTATATAAATCCTTCCCTTATTTTCAATCTTCATCTCATCTCTCATCGGAATTATGTGGACCCAAACCCTTCCGATCAAGGCCGCTTTCATGGCCACTTTCATGTTCCTCCTCGCCCTAACCAACGCTCAAAACGCCCCCAGTGACTATCTCGCGCTTCACAACCGCGCTCGAGCCCAGGTCGGCGTCGGCCCCATGCAATGGAGCAATACTGTGGCCACGTACGCTCAAGCCTATGCGGAAAAAAGAAAGGGTGACTGCGCGATGATTCACTCAATCGGGCCGTACGGGGAAAACATAGCCGCTGGGTACTACCCTGAGTTCACCGGGGCGGATGCGGTGAAGCTGTGGGCGAACGAGAAGCCGTTGTATGATCATGCGTCGAATAAATGCGTGGGTGGTGAATGTGGGCACTACACTCAGATGGTGTGGCGAAGCTCGGTCCGGCTTGGATGTGCTAGAGTGCCCTGTAAGGCTAATTCTCAGTTTGTTGTTTGCAATTACGATCCTCCTGGCAATTATATTGGGGAAAAGCCTTATGATTCTTTGGTGGTTTGAAGAGATTTGGTTTTAAATTTTTTTTGAATTGTAATAAAGTTTGCGAGAGAATCATGAATTTATGAATTGAAATAAAGCTATGGTATTGTCAATACTAGTATTATCTTGTCTTGTTTGAGTTAACTCTTGTGACTTTGTTTTAACCTCCTTGAGTTAACTCTTGTGACTTTACCTCCTCCCTTATAAACCCCATGATCATAGAGTCTCCCCTCTAATTAAGTACATCACAGAGCCACCCCCGAAGCCCGTAGATTTCTAGAACAAAATACACCCTTTGTTCGACACTTTTGACTACAATTTTGAGGCTAACAATTTCTTTGTTCAACATAGCTAAGTTAAGTTCATGGTCTGATAACCATGTTAAGAATCACGAATCTCTACAATGGTATATGATATTTGTCCACTTTGAACATGAGAAAATCTCATAGGTTTGCTTCGGGCTCCCAGAGATGTATTCTTTACTTATAAATCTACGATCATTTCCGAACAATCTTCAATACTGAGAACACCAGCCACAAACCAATTACTGTTCCAAGTCACCCTGAAGAAATGCCCTCGGCAGAGATGCGAAAAACCAGTCCACGATGTTTTTGACCTCCAAATCGAGAGATGCATGGTAACATGGTATCAGAGTCATGCCCTAAACTTAGCCATGTCAATAGAATCCTCAAATGTCGAACAAAGGACTCCAAAAGAAAAAGGAAAAGAAAAGGAGTCGAGGGGAGGTGTTGGATGAAAGTCCCACTCGGCGAATTTAGGGAATGATCATGGGTCCATTGGGGTGAACTCAAAGTGGACTTGGATGAAAGTCCCACTCGGCGAATTTATGGAACGATCATGGGTCCATTGAGGTGAACTCAAAGTGGACAATATCTTCGTAATGGTATGATATTATGTGCTTTCTTACCAATGCTGCAAAAATAAATGGAGAATTACCAAGTTTTAGGAACCATCCATCTCTACACTGATATGATACTGTCTAGTTTGAGATTAAGTACTTTCTGCTTGTTGTCCTGTGAGATTATTCCTTACTTATAAATTCATGATCATTTCTTAAAGACTCTATCTTAACAATTTTACACACGGAGAATAGCTCCCAGAATAGCTGTCAAATGTTGTTTGAAGTCAACGGGAATAAATGCCCACGACGGAGATGCGAAAAACTAGTCACGATGTTTTGGCCTCCAAATCGGGAGACCCACGACGGCGATTAGCTCTGCTGCACATAACTCAATAGTAATTAAAATATACTATTAACCGAGAGGTAGAAGGTTTTATTTCATCCATGAATATATGTTTTAAGTTACAGTTACTTTTAAAAAAAGAAAAAAGAAATACAAAAATTCATAACTCAATTAGTAGTAAATATTTTTAATCTAAAATTCTTTTTATATAATAAACCCAATCTAAATAGGTTATAAAAATTTTAGGTTAAATTAGTTCATTTCATTTACTCAAAATTTTAAGAAAATATTAACATTATTTACTTAATTTTGAACATGTAATTAATCAATTCAATTTTAATATATATTTTAAAAAATTGGAGAAGAATAAATAAATAAAATTATGAAACTAAATAAAACAATAAATATATACCTACAAGTAAAAATGTATCTTTTAAGATTAACCATAATCAGGTGGATTAAGTTTCATTAATCATAAAAAAAAAGTCATAAACTAGCTAAAACTAAAAAAATTTCATTTATTTGAACCTAATCTAAACAAAAATCTAGCCTGTAATTAAACATGGAATTGATAATGAATTTTTTCTCTTTGGATTTCCAAGCATGGCATAATTAGTTCATAATTCATGGTTTTCCCCATAACATTCCATATTAAGTTTTCCATCTCTATATACATCATTCCCTCATTCTCAATCTTCATCTCATCTCTCATCGGAATTATGTGGACTCAAACCCTTCCGATCATGGCCGCTTTCATGGCCACTTTCATTTTCCTCCTCGCCCTAACCAATGCTCAAAACGCCCCCGGTGACTACCTCGCGCTTCACAACCGAGCTCGAGCCCAGGTCGGCGTCGGCCCCATGCAATGGAGCAACACCGTGGCCGTGTACGCTCAAGCCTATGCGGAAAAAAAAAAAGGGTGACTGCGCCATGATTCACTCAACTGGGCCGTACGGGGAAAACATAGCCGCGGGCTACTACCCTGAGTTCACTGGGGCGGATGCGGTGAAGTTGTGGGCGAACGAGAAGCCGCTGTATGATCATGCGTCAAATAAATGCGTGGGTGGTGAATGTGGGCACTACACTCAGATGGTGTGGCAGAGCTCGGTGCGGCTTGGATGTGCTAGAGTGCCCTGCAAGGCTAATTCTCAGTTTGTTGTTTGCAATTATGATCCTCCTGGCAACTATATTGGGGAAAAGCCTTATGATTCTTGGGTGGTATGAAGAGATTTGGTTTTAAAAATTTTATGAATTGTAATAAAGTTTGTAAGAGAATCATGAATTTATTTATTGAAATAAAGCTACGATATTGTCTACAATAGTATTATATTGTCTAGAGCATAAACTCTTGTGACTTCGTTTTGACTTCCTTACTTATAAACTCATGATCCTAGAGTCTCCCCTCTCATTAAGTACACCACATAGAGCCACCTTTGAAGCCTATAGATTACCTATGATCATAGAGCCTCCCTTCCAACAAAGTATACCATAGAGCCTCCCCTGAAGCCTATGGATTTCTAAAAGAAACTCCCTTTAATCGAGACTCGACTTCTTTCTACGGAGACCTTAAACAAAATTGACAATTTGTTCGACATGTTTGACTATGATTTTTAGGCTTACAACTTTTTTGATCAACAGAGCTAAGTTAAGTTCATAGTCTGATACCATGTTACTAATCACGAATCCCTACAATGTTATATGATATTTGTCCACTTTGAACATAACATCATGAGTTTGCTTTGAGCTCCCACAAGAAGTCATGTTAAGGAAAATGTATTCTTTAGTTATAAATCTATGATAATTTCCAAACAGTCTTCAACACTAAGAGCATCAGCCACCAACCAATTGCGGTTCCAAGTCACTCGGAAGAAATGCCCTCGGCGGAGATGTGGAAAACCAGTCACGGTGTTTTCGGCCTTCAAATCGGGAGACCCACAACGACGGTGATTAACTCCGCGGCAATATGATACCCACACCGGAGACGAAGACTCATTGCCGCAACCTACCGACATTTACCGGCTCTGAATATGGAGACCAACAGGGCCGGAGTAACTGCACCCTTGAATGATTTAGCAAAATAGAATGTTGTTTTTAAATGGGGGATATGCAAGAGAATGTATTCAATGAGCTTAAGAAGAAATTAACTAGTGCACCATTACTTGTTTTGCCTAACTTTGATAAAACTTTTGAAATTGAGTGTGATGCAAGTGGTTTGGGCATAGATGCTGTTTTGATGCAAGATGGAAAACCTTTAATATATTTAAGTGAAAAACTAAATGGGACAACATTGAACTATTCTACCTATGATAAAGAATTGTTTGCTTTAGTCCACACATTGCAAGTGTGACAATACTACTTATGGCTTAGAAAATTTATGATCCACTCTATTCATGAAAGTTTGAAGTATCTTAAATGTCATAGCAAACTAAATCATAGGCATGCAAAGTGGGTGAAGTTTATTGAAATATTGTCGTATGTTATCAAATATAAGCAAGGTAAGGATAATATGGTAGCTGATATATTATCTAGAAGGGATAATCTCTTTACTTCTCTTAGTCCAAAAATTCTTGTATTTGAGTATATTAAAGAATTATATAAAGATGATGCATTTATCT
Source organism: Cucurbita pepo subsp. pepo (assembly GCF_057944985.1). Classification (NCBI taxonomy): domain Eukaryota; kingdom Viridiplantae; phylum Streptophyta; class Magnoliopsida; order Cucurbitales; family Cucurbitaceae; genus Cucurbita; species Cucurbita pepo. The sequence goes on from NC_141798.1 coordinate 14,218,612, forward strand.
TGTGAAAAGAGCTGGAGATGATTATTATATATTTCATGAATTTTTATTTAAGAAAAGTAAGATTTGTATTACTAAATGCTCTATAAGAGATTTGTAGGTAAAAAGAAGCACATGGTGACAGCTTACTGGACATTTTGAGATTAATAAAACTTATAAGATGTTGCATGAATACTTCTTTTGGCCGAAGATGAAGCACAATGTTCATAAGTTTTGTACCCAATATTTTAAATGTAAATAAGCTAAATGGATTGTATACTCATTTGAATGTATCTAACCAATTTTAGACTAATATATCTATAGATTTTGTTCGTTTGGTGAACACTAAAAATGGTAAAGATAGTATTTTTGTTGCAAATTTAGTAAATTTGTTTATTTTATTGTATGCAATAAGACATGATGTAAAGCATGTTGCTGATTTATTCCTTAAGAAAGGAGTAAGATTACGTGGAATCTATAGAATAATTGTTAGTGACAAGGAGGTTACCTTTTTAAGTCACTTTTAGAAAGTATTGTAGAGGTAAATTGGGTACCAAGTTGTTTTCAACAACATATCATGTAATGGAACAAAAAAAAAAAAAAAGTGAGGGTCGTCGGCAGAGCCGAAAACTCCGGCGAACACTAGAGTTTTCGCTCGCACACGAGCCATAAAGGGCGGCCGAGGGCTGGGATGCCACAAATCGCGTCCCCGACCTTCAGCCACCCTGGGAGAACCTACAAAGAAACGAAAACAGTGAAAAGAAAACGAGAAGGAACAGAAAACCGAGGGAACTCCGGCGAAGCTGAACCATACGAATCGACGTCAAAACCCCCATTTTACACCAAAAAAGTAATCCCATAACCCTTTACACACCTCAGGAGTAGGTTTTAGACAAGTCCCTTACGTTGAACACCGTCGGCAAGGAAGACGGAACGGCGGACTTCCGAGCTTCTCAAGATCCGGGAGTGTGAGGTCCTTACCAACGAACTCTGTACCAAAAACGGGGTTAGGGTGAATAATAATCTCGAGAACGGAGGAAAAAGAGGGAAAAAGGACATCGAGATGACATTGTCGAGGAGAGAGAGAGGTCGCCGGAAAATCGCGCAGGCAGTCGGGCGAAGAGGACGAAGTCCGACCCAAGAGCCAGATCCGATAACCCGAATCGAACCCCATTCCTTCAGTCGGCCCAGAACCGATGATTCCCGTGACCCAAACACCCCGGCCCTTCACCCACGAACCGGCCCATCACCGCGCATGGCCCGTCACCCGCGTTCGGCCCGAGACCCGCGAGCAATCCGTTATTTTGCGCCTCGACCTGAGACTCCTGCACACGCGTCGCTCTCTGGTTGTGCCACGTGGCACGTCTGCAGCGCGGCTCCTCGGCTCCAGCGGCTTATTCAGCTCGGGAAACCTGTTTCCAGCCCGTTTGACACCGTTCCGACCTTCCCGAACCTGGTTTCCGCCTTGTTTAATGAAAAATGGAACATTTTAAGGTCGTATTTCACAAATTTCAGTTGGGAATTTATTATTATTTGTGAAATACTAGTGAAAGTGATTAATGAATCAATAGGAACCAACCACCAACGGAAGCGTAGAACGTCCACGAGGAGATCGGAGCTTACGTTATATTCTAGGGAGTACTTCGGCTAAGGTCTACCAAGTAAGTGGCTCACCCGTCGTAGGTTATGCGTTAATTGCTGTATGTTGGCACGTGCACGTGGATATGCACGTGTCATTAAATTGTATGCTAGCATAATGTGCTTAAGTACGAAATCATGTGAACGTGAATGTATGTTATGTATGCTGCTTAGTTGATGTGATATGTTATGCATGTGACGATGTGTGGCCCTTGTATGATTATGGCTTGTTTGTATGAATATTTCAATGTAACTGTACGAATTGTATGACATGAAATACGGTAAATTGCATGAAACATATCCCCGCTAGGAATATGTATGCTATGTAACGAAATGAGAATGACAATGACATGTAAGCATGAAAACGTGACACAGGGTTATGTTCATTAATGATAACTGTAGGACTAGTGGGACCTTCATGCATATTGTGTGTTCATGCATTTGGGGGATACCCCTATCCCATCACGAGGGTACGGACGCGTACATCCAATGGCAGGACAACGACCGTTATGCCTTGCATAGCGCTGCCGTGACGGTTCTAGTTTTAACGGGTCCTGGTATTAGGGGCTCCTAGAGTATGCCCACCGGCTAGGGACAGTGGCCCAGCGGTGTGCGAACTAGCTGGTGAGCCCATACTCGCACGTATGGGCTGGGTGTAGAGTATATGGTACACGTCCACGATTACCTGTTAGGATTACACTGTAGGGAAAACGAAACGAAATGATAGGTCTCATCATTTCATTGCAACTGTTTGTCGCATAACCCCGATAGGGGGTCACTTACTCAGTATTCTAGAAATATTCAAGCCTCGTGCTACTTTACTTTTGCAGATAAGGGCAAGGCACCCATGTGACAACGATGGCGGCATCGTACCCCCGGGACCGTGGCACATGCATAGGATAGACTTTTGTTTTTTTTTTCCATTTTGTAGCCTAGACTGAACTCGGTTTGCTTCATTAGTATAGGTTAGTATAGGTTGAAATATATTCGCATAATAAACCATATGGTAGATTAAAACGTTCATTTTGGGATTTGTTGTTTTTCCTTTATTTTCAATAATGTTCTGTTCTTTTTCCTTGTAATCGTTTTCTTTTTCACGAGGTAATAAAACGCGAGAGTGAGTCGCATTTATGAATAGGGCCCCAAGGTATAGTAATGACCTTAGATTAAATAGGAAAAATATTAGGGTCGTTACATCATCATCAGACTGATGGGCAAACGTGGTTAATAGAATATTAGAAACATTGTTTAGGGCTATTATTTCTAAGAATATTAAGTCTTGTAATGAATGTTTGCCATTTGAAGAGTTTATATATAATAAACAATTCACAATACCACTCATTGTTTTCCTTTTAAAGTTGTTTATGGATTTAATTCCCTTACACCTCTTGATTTGCTTCTTATTCATTCTAATATTTTTGCGAGTGAAGTAGCCACAAGTAAGAAAGATTTGATCAAAATATTACACAAAGAGGTGGAGAGAAATGTGAAACAAAATTTCAAAGTTGCTTTAAGAATTAACACAGGACGAAAGGAAATCATTTTTCAACCCAGTGACTGGGTTTGGATACATTTTCGCAAGGAGCGATTCCCATCTCAAAGGAAAACAAAGTTACATCCAAGAGGGGATGACATTTCTTAAGTTCTTGAAATAATTAATAACAATGCCTATAAAATTGATCTTTCCGGAGAATTTTTAGTACATTCTATTTTCAATGTTGCTGACTAGAGTCCTTTTGATGTAGGTGATGATTTAACTGATTAGATGACGAATCCTTTTGAAGAGGTGAAAGATGATAAGGATCACGGTGTTCAAAACGTTCCAATTGGACATATTACACGATCTAAGACCATGAAGATTCAACAAACATTAATTCTTCATTTACAAAATTGGATAGGCTCGGTTCAACCATTATTTTATGTGTTACAAGTTGATTGGATTTAGGAATGACCATTTGAAGCTTCGGAATTGAATATTTGCACGGTTGAAGTAGCGGATGAAGTTGTTATAAGGGTGGAAAGGGTGGGAAGTTAGTTGTCAACCGACTTATCATTCTTCATTGACACTCGGATAGAAAATTTTATTTATTATTTTTAATTTCTTAATTAATTGCGGTGAGAAAAGGGTGGGAAGTTATTTTTTTACTGTGGAGATTTAGAGCGGGTGGGAGTAAATTATGGTGACTAACTTCTTTACTCACATTTGAATGATGACTAACTTATTTACTCGACTTTTGTGAGAGACTATAAATACCGACAAATTATTATGTAAAAGATAGATTTTGGTGAATGAAATTTAGCGCTCAAATTAAGACTGTGCCCTGGAAAATTTGAGTATTATTTTTGTAATTTCTAAGTTACATGCAAGTCTTATGATTGCAGTCATTCAATCAAACCTTGATCAAATTGAATTCTGAAGCGACTCAATTTAGAAAAATGTTACAAATCATGATGCTAGATATTTAACTTAAGAGGTAATTTAATTTTAGCCTTTATGGTTGATTCTAATTTTGTATAAGGTTTGTTAATTTCTTTAATTCAAGGTTCTTGCTTTAACAAAACCTTGGATCGTTGGATTGAGAATTAGGGTTGCCTTATCACGTCTTCTCTCCACAGCTACATGTGTCACGCAAGCAGATGCCGACTTCTTCGGCTCAGTCGATTCAATGCAGCTCGGTGCAACTTTTCGACTCAAAACTCGATCATCCGGCTTGGTATAGACATTTTGATATCAATTACTCGATCATTCAGCTTAATACAACCTTATCTAAGACGAGTAAGATCAGTATAAGGTCCGTTTTCTCAATATAAGTTAAATTGAGATAAGAAATTCGTATTACTAACGAAACGAGATGAATGTTCTAATAGGAAATAACTCTCGACAATATTTGGAACAACTTCGAGGATGGAATACAAACATACTCGAGTTTAGGGAGAACGTCGGCTAAGGTCAACAAAGTAAGTGACCTTACTATCGATACGGTTAGGAATTAATGTTTGTATGATGACACGTGCCCCTGGTTTTGTATGTGTTATATGCTTGACATATGACTACGATATGTTTATGGAACGATATGACTATGATATGTTTATAAAACGATATGACTATGATATATTTATGAAACAATATGACTATGATATATTTATGAAAGATATGATTATGATATGTATATGAAACGATATGACTATGATATATTTATGAAATGATATGAAAGGATAAATCCATAATAGGTCTATGAAACAATGGGACTATGAGATGATACATGAAGGTTATGACATGTGGATAGTGCACCCTTCCTCTCTCCTCCCTCTGGCCCCATCTTGATTCCTGGGGTTCCTGTCAGTACGTCGGAGAGGGCGTCGCTCATCCCATCTAGGAGCGGGTCTGTTGTTGGAACGGTGCCTACATGCTGGTGGTGGACGATCAGATCCTCCTGATTCATGAGGACGCTTCTGCCCTATTATAACTGGCTCTTCACGTCGTTTCTCATCCTTTGGTTTCCCTAAAATCTTGGTAGTTCTCAAGGCTTCCTCATTGGTCTTTGGGTTGAACGCCTCCAACATGCGGCGGATTCTTAGTTCCAAACCCAATACAAATTTCTCTGTCATCTTTTCCTCAGTGTCCACCATGGACGGTGCTAATCTCTTGAGTTTATTAAACTCTCGGTTGTACTTCTCCACTGTGAGTCCGCCCTGTACCAGGTGGGCGAACTCCTGCTGCCTTTTAAGTCGCTCTGACTTAGGATAATATTCTTTAAGGAAGGCCTCCTTAAATCGTTCCCAGTTCATTGGTTCCCCTTCTGGGTTAAGAAGGGTTTTGTTATCTCTCCACCATATCTCTACGTCCTTTTGTAGGACGAAGGTTGCACAGGCGACCTTTTGGTTCTCTGGGCACTCCATAGTCTCAAAGGTGGTTTCCACCGCTGCAATCCACATTTGGGCTTCTATGGGGTCTACTAAGGAACCAGTGAATGGTCGAGGGTCGTATCTCTTGAAGTCCCTTATCCAGTTTGAACATCTATCAGGTTGTGGAGGGTTTACTAGGGCATTGGCGTGAGCAGTGGCCTGTGCCTGTGCCTGTGCCTGTACCTGTGCCAGTGCCAACGCCTGTGCCTGGGCTTGTGCTTGGGCTTGTTCCTGGGCCTGTTGTAGACTGGCTTGCTGATTGGTTACCAAGGTTTGAATTAGGGCTTGGATGGAGTCACACATTAACCTAGTATTAGCATTTACTCCACCCGCTGGGGGTGCAGCTTCAGTTGCGACTTGGAGTGGTAGGGTAGGCTGGGGTGGAGGTTCTACTTGTGGTGGAGGCTCTACTGGTGGTGGAGGCTCAGCTTGTAGTGGAGCTAGAGAAGGTAGCTCAACTGGTGGTAAGACTGGGGGCGGCGTAACTGTTACCGGCCTAGTCTCTAATCTTTCTTGAGGTGGGCCCTCTACTGCCACACCTCGTCCTACTTCTCTACGACGGGGTCGCCCCCATCCTCGTCTTCCTCTTCCTCTTCCTCTTCCTCTTCCTCGTCATCTGGGCATGGTTCTATAAACCAATATAAGGTTGCTTAAGTCTAAGGCCTTAATACTATGCATATATATAAATAACAATATGCACACTATACAATACATCGTAACGCCAAAGAAGTAAACATTCATCATGCTAAGCATCATATCATGCTACTAACAAAATTACTCAGCATGCAACACATGACATCATACTCTTAAATAAATACGTGAAATATCACAACCATTTCAGTAATGTCAACATAAAAAAATGCATGTGAGTTTTAAAACGTTTCTCTTTTCTTATCTTATGCAAGGCGTACCTGACGGTGACGGGGCATTGACGTTGGGACCGTGGAGCGTGCCAAGCCTACATCGTAGGCTAGTCTCTAGAATCTAAAACCTAGAGCTCTGATACCAACTGTAACGACCCTAAATTTCCACATATCTAGAGTCGCCACTAACATCTCATGCTCATCTCTAATGCAGAATAAAAATCTAAGAATGCTCATCTTTATTAGCGGAAAAATTTAAAACTTCATAATACATTTAAACATTGGAAAACACTGCCGGACTTACGTGTTTCAAACATCGTGCTGGAGTTCAAAAAGATAAAATAAAACGATTACAAATTAATTAATATAAATGAATGAAATGCAAACGCCCTATCCTAACCAAGACTAGGAATTTTAAATATGCAACTTTCCTATGCACGCGCCACAGTCTCTGATCACGATGCCACCGTCAACCGTACATGGGAGCCTTGCCTTTACCTGAAAAACAATATGGCACACGGCCTGAGTATTTCGAAGAAATACTCAGTAAGTGACCCCACTATAGGGGCCATGCTAATGCAAACACATGCAATCATGAATAGGGATCTATCTCTAATCATCTTAGGGGTGGCCTCCAGTCTCGGACAAATTGGATGTGTAGTACTTCCCTACACATGACTCACATGTGCGAGTGTGAGTCCCCAGGGCGCTCGCACACCCCCTGGGCCCTCTGATCAAGCTAATCTGTAGCGACGTCCGGAGGTCAGCGGAACCCCATAGTGTCATGCGCCTCATGAACACCCTCATCTGTGTGCTTTCGCACCTGTGCGCATTCGCGCTCATCATAAGGTGCGCGTCCGCACTCATCATCTCTAGGGGAAGTAGCCCTATGCTTATGAACATACAAAATGCATGAGGTCCCTCTAAATCCATCGTAATGTCTCTTCTAACACAACTCTTTAGTCTCATCTCTTTGTTACTCTAGGTAACGCATACTCGTGGATATTTATATTAATATCATTTTCATGCTCTTAGGGTTGTGTCCTATGTCGATCTAACGACATGATGCAATATGGCACTCATCATCATCTAGCATGCTCAATATGGAAAACATCATCATATTAAGGTAAAAATCATGCAATCATCATGCTCATCATAATGCCACAACGTGCCATTGGGAATAGATATCAACTGTAAATTTGGAATACATGAGAACAGAATTAAAAGGCAAAGATCTAGAAACAGAGATACACTGTAAATTTGGAATACATGAGAATAGAATTAAAAGGCAACAGATACAAAAAAAGAGATTAGGGAATTAAAAACCACAAATTAAATATGGAGGGAAAGGTAAATACAGACGGTAAGTACAGAGAATAGTAAAGCTCAGAATAACTTAGGTGTATCTATTTTTTATACAATAGTAACCATGAAAAATGAGATTTTTAATAAAAATATAATTATAGATATATAACATTTCAAGACTTTTAACAATGGACCAATGTAAATTAGAGAAATAATGTTGTAGAATTCAAACCCGAAACTAATGTCATGGGCTCATATAGGTTGACCCAGATTTCAAAGAACGAAATCGAACTTTCATTAAAGATATATTCGTGACAACGACTTAAGCTAGCCAGGTAAGTGACCTTACTATCGGCATGGTTATATTTGATGTTGACACGTGCCCTGTGGTTCTGCACGTGTCATATATATTGATATGTGTGAATTGTCTGTGGATCGATATGCTTCCTATATGTTATGTTATGTTATAATATGTTGTTTGTATGATAATAATTATGGTACGATGTTCTCAAGGATATGTTTGAGATAGGATACGAGAAGGATGCACAAAACGAAATGTAACGATAGGAGTAAGATACGTTCATGAAACGTTAAGGTTAGGTTACATACCGGAGTGCTATGGATAGGAAAGATTGATGAAAGAATACGGTTAGATTTGTGATAGATTGATTAAACGATAGCGTTGAGGTACGTTACGTAATGATATGTCTGTGATAGATATAAGAACGTTAAGGCTATGGTAAGTTAGAGAACGATATGACTATGAATTGTTTACATTATGACTTTTTTATGATATGATACATTGTATGCTAGATTATTGTGCTTAAGTACGTAGTTATGTGAACGTGAATGTATGCTATGTATGCTTTTAGTCTGATGTGCTGGTGTAATGCATGTAACGATATGAGGTCCTTGAATGATTATGGCATGTTTGTATGGAATATGTGAATGTAACTGTATGAATTATATGACATGAAATACGGTAAATTGCATGAAACATGACCCCGCTAGGAATATGTATGATATGTAACGAAATGAGATTGAGAATGACATGTAAGCATGAAAACGTGACACGGGGTTATGTTCGTTAATGATAACTGTAGGACTAGTGAGACCTCATGCATATTGTGTGCTCATGCATTTGGCGGGATACCCCTATCCCATCACGAGGGTACGGACGCGTACATCCAATAGCGCTGTCGTGATGGTTCTAGTTTTAACGGGTCCCAGTATAAGGGGCTCCCAGAGTATGCCCACCGGCTAGGGACAGTGGCCCAGCGGTGTGCGAACTAGCTGGTGAGCCCATACTCGCACGTATGGGCTGCGTGTTGAGTATATGGTACACGTCCACGATTACCTGTTAGGATTGCACCGTAGGGAAAACGAAACGAAACGAAAGATAGGTCCCATCATTTCATTGCATGTGATTGTTGCATTTAACCCAATAGTGGGGTCACTTACTGAGTATTTCTTTAAATACTCAAGCCATGTGCTACTACATTTTTCAGGTTAAGGCAAGACATTCTTGTACGGTTGACGACGGCATCACAACTCGAGATCATGGCACATGAATAGGATAGTGGTATTTATTTCTTAGACTTAGGATAGAATAGGATGTTTTAAACTTAAACGCTTATTTATTTTATTTCGGGTCTTTTGTTGTGTCATTTTAAAGATGTTTTTGAAACAAGTAAGTCCATGGTTGTGTTTTAAGTTAAAGGTTCTGTTTTATGGAATTTAAATGAAGTCTTCCGCATTCAATGTTTATGGTATGTATATAGTAGCGACCTTAAATTAAGTAGAAAATTTTGGGTCGTTACATTAGGAATGCAAACACATGCAACATATGAGTGGGACCTAACTTTTCATAAACTTTTCATAGCCTTGGGCGCTTTTCTATTCCGGGTAGGGTTGGATGTGTGGTACTCCTTCACACATGGCCCATGTACATGTACATGGACCCACCAGGCGGGCTCATATACGTACCCCATGGGCCTAGCTTGGTCGGGCATAACGTATTACACGTCACCGGACACCACAGAACAGAAAAGGGCCCGCATGATATCATGGCGAACATAAATATCGTAATTCATTCTTTCGTATCATAAAGGGGAAGAATCCCAATGCACGTGACATACATACATGCATGAGGTCCCTTAACATATCTAACATGGCATTACATAAGCAGTGCTAACATCGCATTTACGTTTCTTACATCGCATGGCATCTAACATGACTTACATTACATGGCATATTACATAAACATTCCAGTTGCATAAACATCTCATGACATGACTCGATAATTCTACGTGTATCTATGGCATCGATCAACATATTCATGGCATATAATACTAACATCTCATTCATGACTTCACATAACATAAACAGTCAACAGTCAACATAATTCATACAACACATAACATACACAATCTACAATCAACACAATCTATACATCACATAATCATATCACATAAATATGGTGCATGCAGGGGCCACAAGGCACGCACCATCATACAACACGTAGTAAACTAACTCCAACAGTAAGGTCACTTACCTCAATGGTCTTGGTTGAAGTCTCTCACAATGAGCTAATCCCAGCGGTTAAATACGTCCTATGATAACCACATAAAAGCTTAGGAACCATTCATAACATACCCTAGCTAAACCTCATGCTATTTATCAAAATAAACCCCCGACCTAATCTGTCCTTAACGTTTAGGAACCAACTGACCTCGGATGGTAAAACTAAGGGCAGAAACAGCTTCGGAAGGGCCAAAAACCTTGAAATCGATATATTATAGTGATACCTTGCCGCTAAGCCTTGTTGCCGAACCGGCCAACTAAGCCGCCAAGTCGAGCTGCGGGAATTGACGGAACCGAGCCGATTTCGTACACGTGCGAGCCGACCCGCACTGTGTACGCATGTGAAGCTGCCGGAGCTGCTGGTGTGCGTCTGCGGTTCGACCCTATTCCAAAAGCCTTGCCTTCCTTACCCGACAAGCGACGAAACTCTAGTTTCCGCCTCCCCGATTCCGGCGACGCGCCGACTATCCCACAACGTCCTCAACACCGATTTCCGACGGTCAACCTTCTTTGACACAATGTTCCCAAGATCAATGCCTTACTTCTACTCGATTCTTCCTCCGAAGAGCAACCCCAACGTTCCGGAGGAAAGTTTTGGAGAGAAAATCGTTTTCAAGGGAGGTAAAAGGTTGGGTATGGGAATATAAAAATAATATGAAGACATTTGCATTCTAGGGTTTTAGGATAAGGAAACTCCGAGAAACAGAAATATAAAAGGTCTTTATGACCTTTCCTTTAACCGAGTAACTTTCTTGTTAAAAATCGCACCCTTTTACAGTGAGAATAAATGCTAGCATAATATCTTGTCATTTATAGAAATAAAAATAAAATCTTAACCAAATAAGGAAAAAAAATGGAAAATCTGAATGGTTACAGCGAACTTCTCTTGCTCCCTCTTTGTTCTTGTCCTGGTTCTCTCAAGTACGTATGGTTGTTTAGATGCCTTTATGTTTTGTGTTGTAAGCCTGGATGGGTATTAAAGTATGTATAACTTTGAAATTCTACGCAGCTGGTTGGATGGTGCCTCTAGCAACCCATGCAAAACAATGTGATGTGAAGATGTTCGAATATGCATGCGACGCCACTAGATGTCACCAAAAGTGCCTAGAGGTTTACCCAAATTAACATCTCAATGTGTTGAAACTCCAGAATTTCCCACCAACTTTGCTTGCCATTGTTTCTTCCCTCGTGAAGAAAATTGAGTTTTGATGTGATGCCCTTCTTTTCCTTGTACTAATCCACTTATTCTAATTCCTTAATTCTTCCCATTTCCTAAATAAAATGGTCATGTGACTTTGCTGTTATTCAATTTGTCATTATGGTTGCAAGTGAAAATTCGGTATAAAATAAGGTGAAAACCAATTTATCATTATAGTTTTAAAGGATCCACAGGAAGGATTATGAGACTCAAGGATTGTTCAAAGTGTCTAAAAAAAGATGTTTATTTTCAATGCGCTAAAGAATTTTAAGGCCTCAAAGTCTTTGGAAAAGACTTAGAAAGGAACATCCTCGATTTTTTATTCCTTATAGGTAAATAAAAATGATCTATAGAGTGAATAGTTTATATTTAAAAAGCGGAAAAAATAAAATAATTTTTTTGAATAAAATATTTTAATAGTTTATATTTTTAGAAAAAGTTTATATCTTTTTGAATAAAATAATTATAAAAAAATGGAAAATTACTAAATTAGCCTTAAACTTTGAATTAAATTCGAAAGATGAGAAAGTCCTTCCCATATCTACTTTAGAATCAACACCCTATACAAAATCTAATGAATCTAAAAAACCAACCATAGGCTCTGTCCCAAATTTAGATATGATCTCTAAAAGATTTACAACTCATCACATTCAACAGCTAACATTAGAAGATTAAGTCTGACAACCCATAAATGTGTAAGCATCTCCGACAAGAACTCTAGAAAGTTGGAGATTTTAAATTCAGAGTGGTTCTCAGTGTTTCAAAGTTAGCTCAAGCTCCCTCTATAAATTATGAAGTTTGGGGGAATCATTTGGAGAAAGAAACAAGAGTTGGCCAGCCTCCAATCACAAGTCATAAGAGTCTAGATTTTGGGTCTCTTCCTCTTGAATTTCTTCCAACTTGGAGAGTTATATTGGATTATTTCCCTTCAAACTTATTCCTACATCTTCTAAATAAGACTACCCACAACTGTGTGAAAGAAACAAGTGTTGAAATTTTCTAAATCCCACTTCCCCAAACGAAGTTGCCATTAAAAAGCTCAAGAAAAACCATGAAGTTACAATCTAAGATTTACGTGAGTTTGTCATATCTAACCTATCCCATTTAATTCTTGCACTTTCAAGGAGGATTTCTTGTGAAGACCACTGTAACGATCCGAAATTTTCTACTTAATTTAAGGTCGCTACTGTATACGTATCATAAATATTGAATGCGGAAGACTTCATTTAAATTCCATAAAACATAACCTTTATCTTAAAACACAGCCATGGACTTGCGTGTTTCGAAAACATCTTTAAAACGATACAACAAAAGACCCGAAATAAAATAAATAAGCGTTTAAGTTTAAACATCCTATTCTAGCCCAAGTCTAAAAAAAAATACCACTATCTTATGCATGTGTCATGGTCTCGAGTTGCGATGTCGTCGTTAGCCATACAGGAATGCCTTGCCTTAACCAGAAAAAGTTGTAGCACATGGCTTGAGTATTTAAAGAAATACTCAGTAAGTGACCCCACTATTGGGGTTAAATGCAACAATCACATGCAAATGAGATGATGAGACCTATCTTTCAATCTGTCTTCCTACGGTGCTGTTCTAACCAGTAAATTTGGACGTGTACCATATACTCTACACACAGCCCATACGTGCGAGTATGGGCTCACCAGCCAGTTCGCACACTGCTGGTCCACTTTCCTTGTCGGGCGAGCATACTCTAGGAGCTCCTTAGGCCGGACACCCGTTAGAACTAGTAACCGTCATGGTAGCGCTATGCAAAACATAACGATCGTTGTCCTGTCATTGGATGTACGCGTCCATACTCTCGTTTTGGAATAGGGGTATCCCCCAAATGCATGAGCACACATAATGCATGTGGTCCCCAATATTTCTACTTTTATTATTAATGAATATAACCCGCTATCATCTTTCATGCTTAACATGTCATTTCTCATTTTCAGTCTACGTATCATACATAATCCTAACGGGATTACATTTCATTTCGTTTGTCGTGATATCATGTCATTCATAACATGCTGTATGCATACAATTTAGAAAACATAACATAACGCTCCATGCTTTTAACATGTCATTTCATAACGTGCAATTCATATGACAATTACCTCAATGGTCACAAAACAATCTAAACATGACACATCACATCACAATATATCGTATCATAAACATTGAGTATCGTAAACACTTCGTGGTCATATTGTTTCCTAACTTATCATAACCTTAACGTTCTTATACCTACACAGTCATATCGTTATGTGAACGTACCTTAGTCATATCATCACAAGAACGTATCATAACGCTATCATTCTATCAATCTATCACAAACCTATCCCTTTCTACTCATATCCTAACCGTATTCTTTCAACAATCTCTTCTATCCATAGCACTCTGGTATGTAACCTAACCTTAACGTTTCATGAATAAATCTTACTACTATCATTACATTTTGTTTTGTGCATCCTTCTCATATCCTATCTCAAACATATCCTTGAACACATCGTACCACAATTATTATCATACAATTCACATATTATAATATAACATAACCATAATATAAGCATACCGATTCACAGATAATTCACACATATCAGTATATATGACACGTGCAGAACCACAGGCACGTGTCAACATCAAATATAACCATGTCGATTGTAAGGCTACTTACCTGGCTAGCTTAAGTCATTGTCACACATATATCTTTAATGAAAGTTCGATTCCGTCCTTTGAAATCCGAGTCAACCTACGTGAGCCCATGACATCAGTTTCAAGTTTGAACTCTACAAAATTATTTCTCTAGTTTACATTGATCCATGGTTAAAAGTCTTGAAATGTTATATATCTATAATTATATTTTTATTAAAAATCTTATTTTCCATGGTAACTGTTGTATAAAAAATAGTAGATACAACTATTTCAAGTTATTATCAGCTTTACTACTCTCTTATTTCTCTAGATTTACCCTATATTTACCTTTCTCTCTATATTTAGTTTGTAGTTTTTAATTTTTTTTTTTTTTTTTTTTTTTTTTGTATCGGTTACCTTTTAATTCTGTTCTCATGCATTCCAAATTTCTAGTGGATCTCTGTTTCCAAACCTTTCCTTATCTCAGTGTTTCCTGTTCACAAATTTTCTTGGTCATTCTATTTTTAATCTATTAATTTGGCTACTGATATACATCTAATCTAATATTATTAATGGGATGTGATTTACTAGCATTTGTATAAATGATTGACATTTAGTTTCTAACTCAAAGCTAAACCATTGTAATAATTCAATGAAGATCTAACTATAATTGGCGGTCATTTCTAAAAAAAAAATAGGATAAAAGAAAATGAAGATTTAATATATACCTTATTGATAAGATCTATCTTCACGTAAAAGGTCATTCTCATTTTTTTTTCCCTCGAGTAAATCTCACCATTATTGTTTTTCTATTTCTTTTTTGCAGTACCTATTACTTTCTGGTGTAAGGACGGATAAGGACGGAATGAAGAGAGACAATAAGGATGGAATGAAGAGAGATAATTGTGGGAAGGGATGAGAGGTTAGTGGAGAGAAGTGGGAAAGGTTGTTTTAGTACTCAAATTGGATGGGTACTATGATCATTGGTCAATGCTCATGTAAAACTTTTTTAGTACTGGGTTTGGTGGAGAATGGGATTCCTGCAGCAATAGGACACATGGTTTTAACAGATACCTAGAAGAAGCACATTGAAGATCATAAATGGAAAGATTTGAAAGCAAAGAATTATCTATTTCAAGCATTAGATCGTTAGATCTTGGAGACAACCCTCAACAAGGATACAACAAACAAAAACATATGGGATTCTATGAAGTAGAAATATCAAGGTTCGACACGGGTAAAGCATGCACATTTGCAATCTCTTCGGAAGGAGTTTGAAATGTTGCACATGAAGGTAGGAGAATCTGTGAACGAGTATTTTGCTCGGACCCTTAGCATAGCCAACAAGATGAAACTAAATGGTGAGAACAAAGAAGATGTTGAAGTAGTCGGAAAGATTCTGAGATCTATGACCCCAAAGTTTGATTATATTGTGTGTTCCATTGAGGAGTCCAAGGATACAACCATCTTAACCATTAATGAGTTGCAAAGCAGCCTGCTTGAACATGAACAACGCATGAGTTCTCATGTTGAAGAAGAACACGCTTTGAATATCACTCATGGTGAACAATCTAGAGGAAGGGGTCAAGGTCGTGGAAGTTTTCTCGTTATATAGTAAACCCAATCTAACTAGTTCATTTCATTTACTCAAAACTTTCGGTAGAATATTAACCTTATTTATTTATTTTCAAATATTTAATTAAGCCACTAAATTTTAATATATATTTAAAAAAGTGGTGGAAGAATAAATTTAATTAAATTAAATTAAGTAAAGCAATAAATATATACTGACATAGTAAGTAAAAATGTAGCTTTTAAAATTAACCATAATCTGGGTAGATTAAGTTCCATTAATCCTAAAAAAAATTCATAAACTAGCTAAATCTAGAAAATTTTCATTTATTTGAACTTAATCCAAACAAAAATCTCTTAATTAAACATGGAAAGGTGAACGAATTCATTCAAGTTGAATTTGCAAGCCTGATGCATGACATAATTAGTTCATAATTCATCATTTTTCCCATCACATTCCATATTATGTTCTCCATCTCTATATAAATCCTTCCCTTATTTCCAATCTTCATCTCATCTCACATCGGAATTATGTGGACCCAAACCCTTCCGATCATGGCCGCTTTCATGGCCACTTTCATGTTCCTCCTTGACCTAACCAACGCTCAAAATGCCCCCGGTGACTACCTCGCGCTTCACAACCGAGCTCGAGCCCAGGTCGGCGTCGGCCCCATGCAATGGAGCAACACCGTGGCCGCGTACGCTCAAGCCTATGCGGAAAAAAGAAAGGGTGACTGCGTCATGATTCACTCAACCGGGCCATACGGGGAAAACATAGCCGCTGGGTACTACCCTGAGTTCACCGGGGCGGATGCGGTGAAGCTGTGGGCGAACGAGAAGCCGTTGTATGATCATGCGTCGAATAAATGCGTGGGTGGTGAATGTGGGCACTACACTCAGATGGTGTGGCGAAGCTCGGTCCGGCTTGGATGTGCTAGAGTGCCCTGTAAGGTTAATTCTCAGTTTGTTGTTTGCAATTACGATCCTCTTGGCAACTATATTGGGGAAAAGCCTTATGATTCTTTGGTGGTTTGAAGAGATTTAGTTTTAAAAATTTTATGAATTGTAATAAAGTTGGTGAGAGAATCATGAATTTATGAATTGAAATAAAGCTATGGTATTGTCTATAATAGTATTATATTGTCTTGTTTGAGTTAACTCTTGTGACTTTGTTTTAACCTCCTTGAGTTAAATCTTGTGACTTTGTTTTGACCTCCTCGCTTATAAACCCCATGATCATAGACTCTCCCCTCTAATTAAGTACATCACACCCCTGAAGCCCATAGATTTCTAGAACAACCTTCCCTTAATCAAGGCTCGACTACTTTCTTTGGAGCCTTTGAACAAAATACACCCTTTGTTCGACACTTTTGACTACAATTTTGAGGCTAACAATTTCTTTGTTCAACATAGCTAAGTTAAGTTCATGGTCTGATAACCATGTTAAGAATCACGAATCTCTACAATGGTATATGATATTTGTCCACTTTGAACATGAGAAAATCTCATAGGTTTGTTTCGGGCACCTAGAGATGTATTCTTTACTTATAAATATACGATCATTTCCGAACAATCTTCAATACTGAGAACACCAGCCACCAGTCAATTCTTGTTCCAAGTCACCCGGAAGAAATGCCCACAGCAGAGATGCGAAAAACCAATCCACGGTGTTTTTGACCTCCAAATCGAGAGATGCACGGCGGCGTTTAACTCCGCTGCACTATGAGACCCACACCGGAGATAAAGGCTCACTGTCGCAACCTAAACTTTGAAAAAAACATACATATTCCTAAACTTTGAAAAGAGTAGGATAAGAAAATGTTTAACAATTTGTTATTTTAAAAGTGTCTCCAAATTTTAAAAAATTAACTTTTTTAATATAAAAATTTAACCTATTCAACTACTATTTTAAAAATGATGAATTTATGGGTTAGAATGGAAAGTTTAATGGATCAAGTCAGACTAACCGTAGTGCAACCAAGTGAGTCAATTGGGTTAGCCACTAGCCGACTCTATCACACTCTACAACTAAGTGAGTCAATCCGCTAGAATTGAAAGTTGATTTTCTATTCTTCTTATGATTCTCGGTTGTATAATCAATCATAAAATTTTTGGGTTAAATTAATTCATTTCATTTACTCAAAATTTTAAGTAAAATATTAACATTATTTATTTATTTTTATTTATTTTCAAACATTTAGTTAATAAAACAATAAATATATACCTGCATGAATACCTAAATGGTGAGTAAAAATGTATCTTAAATTTTAAGATTAACCTTGATGTGGATTAAGTTTCATTAATCCTAAAAAAAAATTGATGCTCAATCTAGAAAATTTTCATTCATTTGAACCTAATTCAAATAAAAATCTAACCTAACTAAACAAGGAAGCCCGAATACATTGTTGAATTTCCGAGCATGGCATAATTAGTTCATAATTCATTGTTTTCCCATCGCATTCCATATTAAGTTTTCCATCTCTATATAAATCCTTCCCTTATTCTCAATTTTCATCTCATCTCTCATCGAAATTATGTGGACTCAAACCCCTCCGATCATGGCTGCTTTCATTGCCACTTTCATGTTCCTCCTCGCCCTAACCAACGCTCAAAACGCCCCCCGTGACTACCTCGTGCTTCACAACCAGGTCGGCGTCGGCCCCATGCAATGGAGCAACACTGTGGCCGCGTACGCTCAAGCCTATGCGGAAAAAAGAAAGAGTGACTGTGCCATGATTCACTCAACCGGGCCATATGGAAAAAACATAGTCGCGGGCTACTACCCTGAGTTCACCGGGGCGGATGCGGTGAGGCTGTGGGCAAACGAGAAGCCGCTGTATGATCATGCGTCGAATAAATGCGTGGGTGGTGAATGTGGGCACTACACTCAGATGGTGTGGTGGAGCTCGGTGCGGCTTGGATGTGCTAGAGTGCCCTGCAAGGCTAATTCTCAGTTTGTTGTTTGCAATTATGATCCTCCTGGCAACTATATTGGGGAAAAGCCTTATGATTCTTGGGTGGTATGAAGAGATTTGGTTTTAAAAATTTTATGAATTGTAATAAAGTTTGTAAGAGAATCATGAATTTATTTATTGAAATAAAGCTACGATATTGTCTACAATAGTATTATATTGTCTAGAGCATAAACTCTTGTGACTTTGTTTTGACTTCCTTACTTATAAACTCATGATCATAGAGTCTCACCTCTCATTAAGTACACCACATAGAGCCACCTTTGAAGCCTATAGATTACCTATGATCATAGAGCCTCCCCTCGAACAAAATACACCATAGAGCCTCCCCTGAAGCCTATGGATTTCTTAAAGAAACTCCTTTTAATCGAGACTCGACTTCTTTCTTAGGAGACCTTAAACAAAATACACAATTTGTTCGACACGTTTGACTACGATTTTTAGGCTTACAACTTTTTTGTTCGACATAGGTAAGTTAAGTTCATAGTCTGATACCATGTTACTAATCACGAATCTGTACAATGTTATATGATATTTGTCCACTTTGAACATAAAATCATGGGTTTGCTTCAAGCTCCCACAAGAAGTCATGTTAATGAAAATGTATTCTTTAGTTATAAATCTATGATCATTTTTTAATAGTCTTCAACACTGAGAGAATCAGCCACCAGCGAATTGCTGTTCCAAGTCACCCGGAAGAAATGCCCTCGGCGGATATGCGAAAAACCAGTCACGGTGTTTTCGGCCTCCAAATCGAGAGACCCACGACGACGGCGATTAACTCCGCTGCAGTATGATACCCACACCGGAGACGAAGACCCACTGCCGCAACCTACCGGCGTTTACCGGCTCTGAATATGGAGACCAAGGGGGCCGGAGTAGCTACACCCTTGAATGATTTAGCGAAATAGAATGTTGTTTTTAAATGGGGGATATGCAAGAGAATGCATTCAATGAGCTTAAGAAGAAATTAACTAGTACACCATTACTTGTCTTGCCTAACTTTGATAAAACTTTTGAAATTGAGTGTGATGCAAGTGGTTTGGGCATAGATGCTATTTTGATGCAAGATGGAAAACCTTTAATATATTTAAGTGAAAAACTAAATGGGACAACATTGAACTATTCTACCTATGATAAAGAATTGTTTGCTTTAGTCCGCACATTGCCAGTGTGACAATACTACTTATGGCTTAGAGAATTTATGATCCACTCTGTTCATGAAAGTTTGAAGTATCTTAAATATCATAGCAAACTAAATCATAGGCATGCTAAGTGGGTGAAGTTTATTGAAAGTATAATCTCTTTACTTCTCTTAGTCCAAAAATTCTTGTATTTGAGTATATTAAAGAATTATA
The DNA here is from genome assembly GCF_057944985.1 of Cucurbita pepo subsp. pepo. Taxonomy (NCBI): domain Eukaryota; kingdom Viridiplantae; phylum Streptophyta; class Magnoliopsida; order Cucurbitales; family Cucurbitaceae; genus Cucurbita; species Cucurbita pepo. Next base: position 14,238,620 of record NC_141798.1, read on the forward strand.
TAAAGATGATGCATTTATCTTGTGAAAAGAGCTGGGGATGATTATTATATGTTTCATGAATTTTTATTTAAGAAAAGTAAGATTTGTATTACTAAATGCTCTATAAGAGATTTGCAGGTAAAAAGAAGCACATGATGACAGCTTATTGGGACATTTTGAGATTAATAAAACTTATAAGAGGTTGCATGAACACTTCTTTGGGCCGAAGATGAAGTACAATGTTCATAAGTTTTGTAACCAATATTTTAAATGCAAATAAGCTGAATCTAAATCACAACCAAATGGATTGTATACTCCTTTGAATGTATCTAACGAACTTTAGTAAAATGTTAAAGATAGTATTTTTGTTGTATCAGACATATTTAGTAAAATTGTTTATTTTATTGTATGCAACAAGACCGATGATGTTGCATGTTGCTGATTTATTCTTTAAGAAAGTAGTAAGATTACGTGGAATCTATAGAATAATTGTTAGTGACAAGGAGGTTACCTTTTTAAGTCACTTTTAGAAAGTATTGTTGGATAAATTGGGTACCAAGTTATTTTCAACTACATATCATCATCAGACTGATGGGCAAATGTGGTTAATAGAATATTAGAAACATTGTTTACGGCTATTATTTCTAAGAATATTAAGTTTGTAATGAATGTTTGCCATTTGAAGAGTTTACATATAATAAACAATTCACAGTACCACTCATTGTTTTCCTTTTGAAGTTGTTTATGGATTTAATTCCCTTACACCTTTGCTTCTTATTCATTCTAATATTTTTGCGAGTGAAGCAGCCACAAGTAAGACAGATTTGATCAAAATATTACACAAAGAGGTGGAGAGAAATGTGAAACAAAATTTCAAAGTTGCTCTAGAGTCCTTTTGATGTAGGTGATGATTTAACTGATTAGATGACGAATCCTTTTGAAGAGGGGAAAGATGATAAGGATCACGGTGTTCCAAATGTTCCAATTGGACCTATTACACGATCTAAGACCATGAAGATTCAACAAACATTCATTCTTCATTTACAAAATTGGATAGGCTCGGTTCAACCATTATTTCATGTGTTACAAGTTGATTCGATTTAGGAATGACCATTTGAAGCTTCAAAAGTGAATATTTGCACGGTTGAAGTAGCGGATGAAGTTGTTATAAGGGTGGGAAGGGTGGAAAGTTAGTTGTGACTTATCATTCTTCATTGACAATGTGTTAGAAAATTTTATTTGTTATTTTTAATTTCTTAATTTATTGAAGTGAGAAAATGGTGACTAACTTCTTTACTCACATTTTAACGGCGACTAACTTATTTACTCGACTTTTGTGAGAAGACTATAAATACCCACAAATTATTATGTAACAGATAGATTTTGGTGAATGAAATTTAGCGCTCGAATTAAGACTGTACCTTTGAAAATTTTGAGTATTATTTTTGTAATTTCTAAGTTACATGCAAGTCTTATGATTGCATCTGATGAGTCATTCAATCAAACTCGATCAAATTGAATTGTGAAGGGACCCAATTTAGAAAAAGGTTACAAATCTTGATGCTAAATATTTAAAGGTAATCTAATTTTAGCCTTTTGTGTATGGTTGATTCTAATTTTGTATAAGATTTGTTAATTTCTTTTCTTTTCTTTATCCTGGTCTTTCTTTCCTTTTTAATTTTGTTTTTTATTTTGTCTCTTTATTTTATTTTATTTTTTCTTTTCTCTGCTTTTCTTCTTGTCTTTCTATCCTTTTAATTTTGTTTATTGGCCTCCTATCTATATATATATATATATATATATATATATATATATATTTTTTTTTTTTTTTTTTTTTTTTTTTGCCTTTTTTCCGGATTTGGTTAGTAATATTCTGGCCTCTCTCCAGTCTTGTCGCTGTATTTTTTACTGTATTCTAATTAATTTTCTTTCCAGATCTTCCCTTTCTCTTTTGTTCCTTTTTTTTTCTTTAATTCTGTTATCATTCAAATTCACATAATATCAAATATAAATTCTTCCTTTCCTTTTTTATTTGCTTGTTAATTTCTTTCCACTTTGTTCTGTATTTTTTTTTTTTTTAAACCTAATCTTTTCTTTCCTTTGGGTTCTGTATTTACTTATCTTTTCTTTCCTCTCTGTTCTGTATTTACTTATCTTTTCTTTCCTCTCTGTTCTGTTTTTCTTTCCTCTCTGTTCTGTCTTTCATTCTGCTCTCTGGTCTGTATTTTATCTTTTCTTTCCTCTCTGTTCTGTCTTTCATTCTGCTCTCTGGTCTGTATTTTATCTTTTCTTTCCTTTCTGTTCTGTATTTACTCCTTATCTTTCATTCTGCTCTCTGGTCTGTATTTTATTTTTATTTATTAGCCTCAGTTATAGTTCATTTTCTATAACCTAGTAACCAAAATCAAAATAAATGGCAGGAACAAGAGATATGATTCTGAATAATTAGAAAAGAAGAAAGGAAATCTGATTCTGATAGGATAAATGAAAAAGAGATCTGATAGTAACAAAGCAAGATCTCTCTCCGATAATTAAATCTCCAACTCTAATTTTTTTTTTTTTTTTTTTTTTTTAATAATTGTAGTAACCACAGATGAATCTTGATTCTCATTTGGGATTTTGACTGAGTTGATTGAGGAGAGAGATAGTTGGGAGAGGAAGAGGGGTTATTATTTTAATTATTTAATTATTTAATTATTATCATTCTTTTTTTTTTTTTTTTTTTTCCTTACAGTGGGCAGGAGGAACATTGCTTATTGCTTTTGTCAAGTGTGGTGGAGAATCCAACCCATGGAGGAGGCTACATGGGAACCAGTAGATGATATCAAAGAAAAGTATCCAGAGTTATTTCTGGCTAGAGAGACTTTCGAGGACGAAAGTTCTTTTTAGGAGGGGATAATGTAAAGATTCGAATTTTGTTTTATTTATTTTAGATTTTATGCTAAGATTTTATTTTGGTGCCAAAATGAAAAGATATTATGCTATCATTTATTCTCGCTGAAAATGTGCTATTTCTAACAAAGAAGTTACTACGTTAATGGAAAAGTGATAAAGACCTTTTATATTCTCATATTCAACTCTCCTCATTCCTTGTAAACGACTTTGACTCTCCAAACTTTTTGGGTTCTCAAAGATGTCTGAGAGTACAAGAAAATCGAGAGGGTTAGCCAGAAAAAACGTGTGGGGTGGTTCGCTGGGTTTTCTTCGGTGAGTGGCCAGAGGGAGAAGCGACCCAGGCTATCGGTGTTGAATACCGTTGCGCATGGTCGGTATAGGCGAGGGGTGTCGTCGCATCGTCAAAATCGGGGTTGTGACCTCGTCGTTGGCGGCGCAGCGTCGATTAGGATTTTCGCGAGATTTCGAGTAACGAAGACGAAGGAAGACGGGTCGGGTTCACGTTCGGCCTCTAGACCAGCCCACGGAACGAACGCGGGCCCTGTGCGTTTCGGCCCAACACGGACGCGCGCTGCAGCCTTGGTCTCGGCTCCGCACGCATGCTCTCGACTCGGCTTGACTTGTACGGCGGCTCGGCTCCGTCAAATCCCGCAGCTCGGCTTGGTGACTCGATATCACTATAATATATCGATTCCAAGGTTTTTGACCCTTCCGAAGCTGTTTCTGCCCTTGGTTTTACCATCCAGGTCAGTATGGTTCCTAAACGTTAAAGACAGATTAGGTCAGGGGTTTATTTTGATAAATAGCATGAGGTTTAGCTAGGGTAAGTTATGAAAGGTTCCTAAGTTTTCATGTGGTTATCATAGGACATATTTAACCGCTGGGATTAGCTCATTGTGAGTGACTTCAACCAAGACCATCGAGGTAAGTGACCTTACTGTTGGAGTTAGCTTACTACATGTTGTATGATGGTGCGTGCCCTGTAGCCCCCGCATGCACCATATTTATGTGATATGATTATGTGATGTAAAGATTGTGTTGACTGTAGATTGTGTATGTTATGTGATGTATGAATTATGTTGACTGTTGACTGTTTATGTTATGTGAAGTTATGAATGAGATGTTAGTATTATATGCAATGAATATGTTGATCGATGTCATAGATACACGTAGAATTATCGAGTCATGTCATGAGATGTTTATGCTACTGGAATGTACTTTCATGTTATGTAGTATGCCATGTAATGTAGGTCATGTGAGATGCCATGTAATGTAAGAAACGTATATGCGATGTTAGTACTGCTTATGTAATGCCATGTTAGATATGTTAAGGGACCTCATGCATATATGTATGTCACGTGCATCGGGATTCTTCCCCTTTATGTTACGAAAGAATGAAATACGATATTTATGTTTGCCATGATATCATGCGGGCCCTTTTCTGTTCTGTGGTGTCCGGCTACGTGTAACACGTTGTGCCCGACCAAGTCAGGCCCAGGGGGTATGTTTACGAGCCCGCCTGGTGGGTCCATGTACACGTACATGGGTCGTGTGTGAAGGAGTACCACACACCCACCCCTACCCAGAATAGAAAAGCGCCAAAGGCTATGAAAAGTTTATGAAAAGTTAGGTCCCGCTCATATGTTGCATGTGTTTGCATTCCTGACCCTAATAGTGGGGTGACTTACTGAGTATTTCATAAAATACTCAAGCCACGTGCTACCTACATTTTTCAGGTAAAGGCAAGGCGCCAATGTACGGTTGACGGTGGAGCTGAGGACACCATGGAAGTTGGAGAGGAGATATTTTTTTAGGAGTTTACCTTTATTGGATTGTTTTAAGTTATAGCATTGAAAGGCCTGTTATCTTCTTATAAAGGAAGGATTTGGTAGCCTATCTATCTTGTGCGCATACTTGAACTCTTCGCTATAATACACTTCCACGAAATGACCGGTTGGGAAAAGGGGAGTTGGTTTAAGTCCGAGCATCCCGATAGGTCGAGAGATCGTACGAGGACAGACAATCTAGGCCTCTCAATAAAGCCAAACAAGTTGTCTAAATCCTCTTTGTAAGTTACCATGCCAAACAGGTTTAACCTCAGGCATTGAGTATTGCTTTGTTTAGATTCATTTTTAAATTCAGTTATTGAAAGTTTATTTTTGGAGATAGGTTGTTTTGGATTTATGAATGTTTATGAAAGACTTTGTTTTGTTTCCAAGGTTATTTATGATGAGCTTCCATGAGTTATGTATGCATGGGTGACGTCACTAATTAGGTTAAAGAAAATTAGGGGCGTTACATACTCAATCTTTTGTCATTTTTTTGAAGGTGATGAAAACGACGCAAGTGACAAGGCATATGCTAATTGAGATATGTGGTTTGTGTTAAAATATCATTGCTAGCCCAATAGGGTCGAGTTCAATAATTATATGAGTCCATTATATATTTTAGGAAAATGACTTAGGTATCTTAAGGATATCGAGATATCTCACTAAAATGAGTCACGTATTTTAATAATAAATATACTTAATTATTTTAGGAAAAAGATTTAGATAGTTTAGGAAAAAATGGAGAAATGTGAGAAATAAATTGTCTGGCCATCTAAAGCACAGAGTACAAGTACAATAAGAAATACAAAGCACAAAGTGCAATAGTATTATACAAAAGTGTAAAGCTTAGAGTGTAGTAAGAAATACAAAGTGTAAAATACTGAGTGCCCAAAAAATACAAAGCACAGAATGCAGTAAGAAATACAAAGTGTAAAGCACAGAGTGCCCAAGAAATACAAAGCACAAAGTGCAGTAAGAAATACAAAGCGCAGAGTGCAATAGTCCCAAGAAGTAGTCCCAAGAAATACAAAGTTTAAAGTGCAATAAGAAATACAAACCACAAAAGTGCAATAGTATTCTACAAAGTGTAGTAAGAAATACAAAGCACAAGAGTGCAATAGTATTCTACGCAGTGTAAAGCACAGGGTGCAGTAAGAAATACAAAGCATAGAGTGCAATAGTATTCTACAAAGTGTAAAGCACATAGTGCAGTAAGAAATACAAAGCATAAAGCACAGAGTGCCCAGAAAATACAAAGCACAAAGTGCAGTAAGAAATACAAAACACAATAGTGCAATAGTATTCTACAAAGTGTAAAGCACAGAATGCAGCAAGAAATACAAAGCACAAGAGTGCAATAGTATCCGACAAAGTGTAAAGCATAGAGTGCAGTAAGAAATACAAAGTGTAAAGCACAAACTGCTCAAGAAATACAAAGCACAGAGTGCAGTAAGAAATATAAAGCACAAGAGTGCAATGGTATTCTACAAAGTGTAAAGCACAGAGTGCAATAAGAAATACAAAGCACAAGAGTGCAATTGTATTCTACAAAGTGTAAAGCATAGAGTGCAGTAAGAAATACAAAGCACAAGAGTGCAATGGTATTCTACAAAGTGTAAAGCACATTCTACAAAGTGTAAAGCACAGAGTGCAGTAAGAAATACAAAGTACAAGAGTGCAATAGTATTCAATAAAGTGTAAAGCATAGAGTGCAGTAAGAAATACAAAGCACAGAGTGCAATAGTATTCTACAAAGTGTAAAGCAGAGTGTAGTAAGAAATACAAAGGGTAAAGTACAGAGTGTCCAAGAAATACAAAGCACTCTGTGCTTTAAGAAATACAAAGCACAGAGCGCAATAGTATTCTACAAAGTATACAAAGTGTAAAGCACAGAGTGCCTAAGGAATACAAAGCACAGAGTGCAGTAAGAAATACAAAGCATAGAATATAGTAGTCTCAAGAATTACAAAGCTCATGCAGTAAGAAATACAAAACACAGAGTGCAATAGTCTAATACAAAGTACAGAGTGCAATAGTCAAATACAAAGCACAGATTGTAGTAATCCCAAGAAGTACATAGTACAGTAAGAAATACAAAGCACAAAGTGTAAAGCACATAGTGCAGTAAGAAACACAAAGTGTAAAGCACAGAGTGCAATAGTATTATACAAAGTGTCTTGTATAAAGAGTGAGAGTGTTTCCACAAAGTGTCTTGTAATCTCTATTTTATTGGTCTTAATAAAGAGTGCTAGTGTTTCTACAGGGTGTCTTAATAAAGAGTGTGAATCTCAACATTGGTATGATATTGTCCACTTTGAGCATAAGCTCCCATGACTCTCATGGCTTCGCTTTACTTTGGGCTTTCCCAAAAGGTAGAGTCTTGTAATCTCTTTTTTATTGGTCTTAATAAAGATTGCTAGTGTTTCTACGGGGTGTCTTAATAAAGAGTGTGAATCTCAACATTGGTATGATATTGTCCACTTTGAGCATAAGCTCCCATGGCTCTCATGGCTTCGCTTTACTTTGGGCTTTCCCAAAAGGTAGATATCTTTCTTATCGATGGGTCTTAATAAAGAGTGCGAGTATTTCCCACAAAGAGTTGTGTTCAACAATAGTTAGTAAGCATGGATCTCCACAATAGCATGATATTATCCACTTTAAGCATAAGCTCTCATGGTTTTGTTTTGGGCTTTCCCACAAGGCCTCGTACCCATGGAGATTTTCCTAAATTAGCCCATGCGGGACTCCTTCCCAATAATCCTCAACAATTCTCCCATAAACCCATGATCATTTCTTAAATCAACAGTGGTTTTGTTTTGGGCTTTCCCACAAGGCCTCGTACCCATGGAGATTTTCCTAAATTAGCCCATGCGGGACTCCTTCCCAATAATCCTCAACAATTCTCCCATAAACCCATGATCATTTCTTAAATCAACAATCCTCAACAATCTTCCCATAAACCCATGATCACAATTCTCCCATAAACCCATGATCATTTCTTAAATCAACAATCCTCAACAATCTTCCCATAAACACATGATCATTCCCTAAATTCAAATTAGCCAATATGGACTCTTTCCCAACAATCCTCTCATTCCCTAAATTAGCAAATATATTAGCAAATATTCCCTAAATTCCCTAAATTAGCCAATATGGGACTCTTTCCCAACAATCATCTCATTCCCTAAATTAGCAAATATTCCCTAAATTCCCTAAATTAGCCAATATGGGACTCTTTCCCAACAATCCTCTCATTCCCTAAATTAGCCAATATGGGACTCTTTCCCAACCATCCTCTCCTCAAACCTCAAACCTGAGGTCTATGTAGCCCTCAAACAGCCGCCCCTTCACTCGACTCCTCCTCTAGAGTACTCAAACAAAGTACACCGTTGTTCGACACTTGTGTCACTTTTGACTACAACTTCGAGGCTCACAATTCTTTGTTCGATATTTAAGGATTCTATTGACATGGTAAAATTAATCCAACCCCATATTTGATATATTATAACAGCCCAAATCCATCTTTTGCATATATTATCCTCTTTTAACTTTCTCTTCCTCGTTTCCTCTCAAACTTTTTAATAATATACGTCTACTAGGAAGAGGTTTCTTCACCCTTATAAAAAAGGCTTTGTTCTCAAGGTGGGATCTCACTGTAACCATATTGAATTTTAATTTAAAGTTCAAATGCTAAACTAGAACATTTGAGATAACATGAGAGTATGTTACATCTAACTTAACTTATCATAACAGAAACAATGGAAGAATATCACTGTTACGTCGAGGGGCATCGGGAATCTAGCCAATGGATGATATCATTTAGAACAGTGAAAATTCTTTCATCCGGTTCCCCTTCAAGAATACAATGAAAACCGTCTTCATAGAGTTTCAGAGTCTTGTCCTTGCTCGACGCCTTCTCGTATAGAAATTGACTAATTTTAGGATCCGTCACCTTGTCTGCAGCTCCATGAAGAATCAGTAATGGCGATGAAACCTACAGATACTCTAAAATCAGTGGATGCTAAATCAAATAACAACATCAGTATAAGAGAATACAGGCACTCACTTTCTCCAGTTGTTTCTCAATATCATCCGTCGCCTTTAAAAGTTCCATGGCAGTTTTTACACGCATCCGATCTTCATATGATATAACATTGTAGACAGCCTGAAAAAGGAACATCACAATTTTTATAACAATTAGAGAATCATTAAGTTCAAGGAATATGAACTAAATTAATGTATAGAATGAAAAGGAATTGAACCAGTTTCCTTTTCTTCGCTTCTCTGAGAGCCAGTTCGTCGAAATCGACATTTGCTAGAAGCTTGGCTTTTGGCATGACATTAGACATTAGACTTAAGACCTTAAGCACAGGTTCTGGCGGCTTCACATCATCTGCAATCTTAAGAGACATTGAAATCACTAACAAATAACGACTCTCCACAGTGCTATCAGAGTCATGCTCGTAACTTAGCCATGTCAATAGAATCCTCAAATATCGAACAAAGAAGTTGTAAGCCTCAAAGATGTAGTCAAAAGTGACTCAAGTGTCGAACAAAGGGTGTACTTTGTTCGATGACTCCAGAGAAGGAGTGGAGCCTCGATTAAAGGGAGGTTGTTCGAGAACTCCAGAGTGTACTTTGTTTGAGGGGAGGATTGTTGGGAGAGAGTCCCACATTCACTAATTTAGGGAATAATAAATAAGGAATACATTTCCATTGGTACGAGGGGTCTTGGAGAAGCCCAAAGCAAAGTCACCAAAGCTTATGCTCAAAATGGACAATATCATACCGTTATGGAGAGTCGTGATTCCTAACACACTATTCACAAAAGTTGTATGTGTTAAATTACGATCGAACACTCTGTCCATCGTGGAAATATTTGAACTTACTTTACACATGGGAGCCACAAGGACCAGTCCATCCCAGAGATTTGGTTCCTTCAAGTGAATTTTCAAGGTAATAGCTCCTCCCATGGACTGTCCTAATATGAAATGAGGCAATCCTTTCAATTCTGGTCTCCCTACAAGTCGAAATACAAGTTGATTCAGAAATGATTGTAAGCAAGATGATCCACACATAAAGTGAGTACAAAGGCAGCAAACCTTTAAACTTCTTGTACTGTTCTATAACATCATCAACTAGTTGATCAAAGCTGGGAATATAACCATGCAATCCTTCTGATAGACCGAAACCTGGATAGTCCATAGCATAAACGGCATACCCAGATGCAGTAATGTGCCTAGCAGTTCCTGAATATTTAGAACCACCAGATGTCAAGTTGCTCGGACATGGAGGCAAACACAGAGACGAGAAAATTGAAACCACTACGAACCATCAAAGAAGAAAGTGCAGGTGCCACCGTAGCCATGGCAGAAACACACAGCGCCTTTGATATGAACATCAGGATCGGGAAACCATCTTTTGCAGAAAATATTCAGACCCCTTGAATTACATTCATACCACTACACACGCATTCAAATTCCAAATCATCAATTCCATATACCATTTTCTTTGATCTTAATTTCAGAACTAATTTCCCAAATTTGTAGGTATTGGCATAAATAAACGTAAATTCTAGTGGAAATATGAAGTTAAAACAGAATTTCTAACCTCCTCAGTGCTGATCCCAGCAGGAGCCATCTAACAGATCAAATCACCCATCCAAAACACAAAATCAGAAGAAAGAAGAAACAGAGAATCAAAACAGAGAATCCCAGAGATCAAAATGTTGAAAAATGCACAAACCAAACCTTGAACAAGCAGTGATCGAGCTGCTGTTGAATCTCTATGAAAGCCGATCGGACCCGCCGGCGGGCCGGAGCAGAGTCCAGTTTCTGGGAAGCGATTTTGTTGAGCTCTGCCGGAACGCCGTCAATCGGCGGCCTCTTGGCTGCAACAACAAGGCAGCAACCGGAACCCCACCTCATGGGCTGCTCCGGGTTCATTTTCCTTAGAGGAGTGAAGGGCAATCTGACGTTTTCCCGGTGATTGATCGGAGAAACAAACTTCCGGGAAAAGAAAGAAAGATCCGATGGCCGGAATCCAAGTCCCGAGGCCATGGACGGTAGCTAAGCAGTAGGAAAGAAGCCAAAAAAGGCGATGAATGAAATGCCGGAAGTATGAGGTCGTCCGGTCAATGCTATTAACCGTGGCGTCTTTATAAAAGAGAGCGAACGTGTGGCACATGGGGATTTTCTGCGAGATTTCGCCCACTTTTGAACATACCTGACCTTCTTTTTCTTATATATTCCTTTTCATGGACGGAGAAATAATTTAATTTTGCTCTTCTTTTTAAATTAAGATGAAAGCAACGAAATTTTAACTTTTATATATACATACATACATATAATGATTTTTTTTTTTTTTTTTTTTTTAATATTCCTTAAATATTAGAAGTATTTTTTAAACTATTATTTTAAAAAATAATAAATTATAAGTATTTTCTCTTATCTAGCCACCTAAAAACTTTTTTTTTTAAAAAAATAATATTTTAATATTTAAATTTTGGTAAGTAGTTCGATTTTTAAATGGGTCTAAAATTAATGTACTAATTAATAACATAGTTGTATGCCATATATGGTTTGTCCTAAAATTACAAAAACATAGATAATCTTCAAACTTTTGACCCAAAAAAAAAAAAAAAAAATCAATTTTCTTAACTAAACAAAATTAGTTTAATTAAATTTTTAATTAGGCTTCAAAGTTTGAAGGTGATTATAAAGGCGGTTTTTTTGATTGGGTTGAGGGGTCTAGAGACATTTTAGATCCAACCCTGTTCTTTGGGTCGTATATTTCTTTAACTCTTATAAAATTATGAGTTCCATTCATTCTTGGTCATGATGAGAAAATTAATTTATCACTATTATTTTCTTTTCTTTTTTTAAATATGAAATAAAAGTTGCCCGGGAAAAGCTACATCTAGTACCGGACCAATGATTTGAGCGATACGTCCCAAGTTGTTTTTTTCAAGCGTGGAAATAATGGCAAAGTGAGGCAACAATAGCAGTGAGCGTGAGGTGTAGGGCGGAAAAAAGTGGGAGGTATGAGGTGGAGTGATTGAGCATGAGGCTAAGTGAGGCAGTGAGATTGAGCAAGTGAACGGGTGAGCGTAATGAAAACTGTGAAGTGTAAAGTGAATGTAAGAGAGCCTACTAGATAAATTGGTAAAGATGGATTAGGCCTCTTTGTAAAGTGAATGTAAGAGAGCCCACCGGATGAATTGGTAAAGATGGATTAGGCCTCTTGGGCATAAGATAGCTAAAACTATTAGCATCGACCTTTCTTTTATTATTGAACAATGAGTCAGTTCGATTCAATTCGAGATTTATTTCTCTCACCTTGAGAACTGAATTGTCACACTAAAGTTTTTTAAAAAAATCAAACCATATTATTTTAAAATAAAATTCAAACTAAGTGAATTGGGTTATTATTGTAATTATTGTAATCAAATTCAAACTATATTGTAATTACTCCATCTGAATAGTCACTTCCGGCCAACATATATATTGCAACTATATGATTATATGTTTTAAATTATGTAGCTTTACCTAAAAATTCAATTTTCATACAATAATCTAAATAGTCATGTTATGTTACCAATTTTTGAAACTCAATTCAAAAAGTAATGTCCCATCAACAAATAATTAAAGGGCAAAATAGGACATTAATTAAGTTATAAAAGCAAAATGCCCTAAATAAGACTGGCACACAAGAAAGTTCAAAGGAATCAAAAGAAAGTAACCTAAGAAAAGTAGAAGGAATCTAAATAAGTTATATCAATGTTATTTTTCATAAGAATTTAAAAAGACGTGGAAACGAATTAGAAAAGAAAATGCAAACTTAAGGGATAAAAATGTCAATTTTCTAATTTTAAATAAATTTTCTATTTTTTAGTTGTTTTTTTAATGGGAAGGAAAAGAATGTAAAATTAATAAAAGGAAAGGAGGTAAGGAATTTTTTGAAAAAGTTTGAAATTTTTTGAAAATTCATAATAATATAATATAAAAAAATAGTGACAAATTACCAAAAATAGTCCTCAACTTTGAAGAAATTATAGAAACCATCCCTCTTGAAAATTCAAAAAGAATTTGTGATAGCCTGCACAAAATTTCCTAGATCTCTTCATTCGGTCCTTGGATCTTCATCAAGTTTTGATATGATCGGGAAGACGCATACCTCATCATATCAACCGTTGCAATTTAAAATCGAAGTTAAGCCTTTGATTGGAGAAGATCCTTATAGGAAGGGTATATATTCAACCCAACAACTCAACAACCGAGATCAACCCAACCAGAACTATAAAGGTAGAGTTGAGTTGGGTTGGATTAGCTTCGGATTGGTTTGGGTTCATTTTTCTGTACTCGAACTGACTCGGTTCGGTTTTGGGTTCATGGGACAAAATTGGCTGACTCGAGTCAAATAAAAATATATAAAATATACTAAAAATTTACAATAATGATGAGTTTGCCCGAATGAAACTTGATCCATAGAACCAATGTTAAAAGAACACTTTTAAGTTTTTAATCCAAGACAATGTTATTATAAAGATTTAAATGATCGTTACTATTTTTAGTTAATAAATTATTATGTAACTTAAAAGATCATGATTTTAATTAATTGAGATTCTATACTCTAGAGTTGCAATTATAGCATTAAAGCATAAAGCATTATAGCACAAAGCAAAAGAATTTTTCTACATAGCATAAAATACATTTAGCGTTCAAAAAGTCCTATGGAAGTCTTAAGTGATAGAGGATCTTAGTGATATTCTATCAGTCCTATGGGAGTTTTATCAGTAATACGAGTCTTTATTTGATGTCTCTTAGTTGTATTTGTTAATAGACTTCACTTAACTATTTTGAAAATGATTTTGTTCATTTTGTAATCTCTATTGCTATCTTAACTAGAGTCCTATAATGACATGTAATGTGACTACGCTCAAATAAGATTTGTTTACTCCTTTTATGGCTCCTTATAAGACTTAATAAAGCTTAATACTGTTGTAACGAAAGGGAAGGAATATGGATCGCACTCACACGCCTACAAATAGAAATTAAATAAAGAGACAGAGATTTACGTGGTTTGGAGAGAAGAAATTCTCCTAAATCCACGGTCGTCAACCAATCTCAATAGTCAAAGTGATTACATAGTGTATATCTCGAACTCTCATACTACAAAATCTCACACAACAAAATTCCTCCCAAATGTCACAAGGTAATATAAAATGATACTCAATCTTAATGCCTCTCAACTATCTTAAACAACCCTTTATATAAGTATAGAAGCATTAATGTCATATATGAGTCCAGATGATTTATGTATCAAAATGGGTGTAACGACCCTAGATTTCTAGTAACCTAAATTCGCTACCATCGTCATAATCAATGCTTTTATGCGAAATTCAAGATTTAAAATTTCATCTTAAAATATAAACTTTAACTTAAAACACTTTCATGGACTTGCATATTTGAAAACATATTTAAAACAAGATAAAGACTATACATAAAGCAAAGTAAAACATTAAATGTAAAACACTATGCACTAACCTAAGTCTAAGGAAATAAAATGCTATTATTCTATGCACATGGCATGGTCTTTGATTACTATGTTGTCGTCAACCGTACATGAGTATCTTTCCTTTACCTAAAATAGAAGTAACACAATTTGAGTTTTTAAGAAATGATCAGTAAGTGACCCCATTATTGGGTTAGGGAATGCAAACACATGCAACTCATAATCTAGAGACCTATTGTTGAAACCATCATAGGAATGACCTCCAATATGGACAAAATTAGATGTGTAGTATTTTCCTACACATGACCCACACATGCTAGCATAGATTCCCAAGCAGTTTGCACTCTCCTGAAACCATCATAGTCGAGCTAGTTGGCCGAGCAACGTTCGGAGGTCAGCAGACCCCTGAATGTCATGCAAGACATGATCATCGTCATCATCGTAATGTACGTGTCCGTACTCATCGTCATAAAAAGGGAAGTAGTTTGATGTATATATACACACAGAATGCATGAGATGTCTATAGTCTCTCATCTTTAAAACATCTTTGTGACACAACTCGAAGTAATATGCATGCATCGTTCTTCGTACATTCATCATCATAATATTAATTAGGGTTGTGTTTTAGGAAAATCATTGTCATAATGCATCATGACATTTAAAACATGTGTTTGATCTTAATATAGAATTACGTCGTATTAAGGAATCTCATAATCTTACATCTTACGTCGTCATGTCGTTGTGCATCATCATCATCATCATATCATACATCATATATCATCATCATATAATGACACGTGCAAGGGCTACTAGGCACGTGTCGTCATACATCAAACAAGTCGTCCAACTTATCCGATAGTAAGATCATTTACTTGGTTGGACTTAGCACACGTTTCCTCAATTTAAGTATGTTTGTCTTTCGTCCCAAGAAGTGACTCCAAGTATCGTCGGAAGTCGTTCCATGTGAGGATGTCCATCTCTTTTTGTTAATATTTCACATTTCTCAACTAATTTAACTTCAACTTGAAAAATAGGGCATTATACTGACCTGAATTAAAATTACTTTCATTAAGGTTAAAATAAGCTCCAGAAGGGTAAAAAACATAAGGATCGATGTCAAAAATGCCAAACCGAGCCGAATAAGCCATTTTTAGCCAAAAAACTTCGCGAAGCCGAGCCGAGCCAAGTCGCTGGAGCCGACATTTGCAGCAGTGACACGTTTCACCGAGGGGTGCGTACACGCATTCAGGACGTGAAGTGGGTCGAGGCGCGGGTTCGGTTTGCTGTCTCCGGCGTGCAGGTTGGTGCTGTTTGGGTTACGGGTCGAGGCTGCTGCAGGTGGGTCGAAGGCTGCTGAATTGGACTTGGGCCGCTCGTGACGATTGGACCGTAGCTTTGAGGTTGGGCTGAGTGCAGAGATGTTGGTTTGTTGGTCTACTGGATTGGATTTGTTGTAGGTGTGCGTGGGCCGAGGTTATGTTGTGGACGAATGGGTTAGCGGGCTGGATCGTTGCTGGGCCCGTTATAGTTGCAACAAGTGGATTAGTGCAAGTATATTCGATCTGGATTCGGATCCAACCCGAAAGCCCAGATCCGACCTCCTTCACTTCATATCAACCATGTATGAGAAAATGGAAAAGAAAAAGACGTTTTCCTTCGGTGTCTTCTTACTCGAGTTTATGGAGGAGCGGGGATTGGTCAGTTCTATTACAATGGAATCCTTTGGTAGTGTTGTTAAGAAAAAGTCGAGTAGCAATCTATTCATTGTCTGTAATTTTGATCTTACTTTACTTCCGGTCAAGCTCAAACTTCCTACGATATCCCCACCTCTTGATTGGAAGAGTGCGTGTCAGCCGAATCAATCTCCTAGATATCTCTCTGATCTATCAGGGGGGTACCTAAGTGCACCGACAGGTGAGATTTATGATCGTTACCGCTTTCCTTCCTTACTGCGGTGGTACCTCGTACGTGCCTACAGGGGTAGAGAGGAGAGGGAGGAGCATGGAGTGGGTTGGCTGAGAGCGTGAGAATTCCGGCGCCTCCCTGAAATTCTCCCATTTTTTTCGGCAACTACATAGAAAACGTAATTTTTTTATACTGACAGTTAGGGGTGTACATTCAGCCCCGCAATCCGACAACCCGGACCAACCCAACCCGAACTATAAGGGTTGGGTTGGGTTGGATTAGCATTTCGGGTAGGATTGGGTTCATTTTTCTGAACCCGAACTGAATTAGTTCGGTTTCGGGTTCATGGGCAAAACGCTTGGGTTGATCCGAGCTAAATAAAATATAGAATTATTTGCCAGAGTGGTACTGAGGTTAGTCCATGAACATTTACGTTCGGGTTCGACGCCAACTATGTTAAAATTTCTTGTTTTGTTTATATTATTATTTAATTTATTTGTCTTGTTTTGTTTATATTATTATTTAATTTATTTGTCTTTGTTTAATTTTATTTATATATATATATTTTTAAAAATACCTTAACTAACTTATTCCTTTCATGATCTACCGTTGTATTTTTGTTACTTTAACCAATTCTCAAAAATGTCGGTATTTAGTTGTCTTTAATTTTATGACAATATTGAACTATGTTAATTTGTTACAATTTTCGCTCGTTATTTTTTATTGATTTTTTATTTTTTTTTTTGTCAATAATTATAGATTGATTTGTGTTTGTTTGAGAACTTTTAATATATTTTATTTAAGATTGTATCCGAATTAATTATAGATTGTGGATAAATAAAACTTTAAAAAAAAATTGACAACCCAACCCGGACCCAACCCGAACCCAACACGAAAATAGAGGGTTGGGTTGGGTTGGGTTGTGAAAAATTTTGGGTTGGGTTGGGTTACCAATCCAACCAACCCGAACTTTTGGGTTGGGTCAAAAAAATCCCCCAACCCGACTCAACCCGGACCATGTACACCCCTACTGACAGTTACATTCGAAAATGAACCAAAAATGGGTGATGAACTAAATAATTGGGAGATGAACCAAATAAATTTTAATACATGCATAGAAGAGGGGAAGATACAAAAAGATTCATGGATCTATCCTTCATGACAATTTACAACAATCTCTATCTTGTCACAAGATCTCCAAGCACATCACGAGCTTCACTACAACTGAGTCAATGGACTATTTGTTTCGTTTAACATTGATTTTATCCAAGCAATGCAAAAAAGCAATCCCTTTACAATTGTAATAGCCAAAAATAAATAAAGAAATAAACAAATAAAAATACTTATAAAATAGTTAAAATAATAATAATTATAA
This sequence comes from Cucurbita pepo subsp. pepo, assembly GCF_057944985.1. Lineage (NCBI taxonomy): Eukaryota > Viridiplantae > Streptophyta > Magnoliopsida > Cucurbitales > Cucurbitaceae > Cucurbita > Cucurbita pepo. The sequence continues at coordinate 14,256,116 of NC_141798.1, forward strand.
TTAATTAATTAATTAATTTTTTTAAAAAAAAAAAAAAAAACAAGATTTCGCCACTTCTCTCCCCTAACCTCTCATCCCTTTCCACAGTTATCTCTTCTCAACCATCTTACGCCAGACTGTAAAAAAAAAACAAAACAATAATGGTCAGATTTACTTGAGAAAAAAAAAAAGAGAATGACTTTTACCCAATTGAGATTCACCATCGATCAATAAGGTATATATTAAATCTTCCTTTTCTTTTATCCTATTCTTTTTAGAAATCATAACGTTAGATTTTCATTGAATTATTACAGTGATCTGGCTTTGAGTTGGAAACTAAATGTCAATCATTTATACTATTCTACTTTTATCTTTTTTTTTTAGAAATCACAACCAATTATAGTTAGATTTTCATTGAATTATTACAATGATCTGGCTTTGAGTTAGAAACTAAATGTCAATCATTTATAAGATTCTAGTAAATCCTTTAGATTAGTAATATTAGATTAAATTTTTATCAGTAGCCAAATGAATAGAGATAAGGAAATAGAAAACACTGAGATAAGGAAAGATTTGGATAGGAAACACTAAGATAAGGAAAGATTTGGAAACAGATCCACTGGAAATTTGGAATACATGAGAACATAATTAAAAGGCAACAGATAAAAAAAAAGATTTGGGAATTAAAAACCACAAACTAAATATAGAAGGAAGGGTAAATACATCAAGTAGTAAAGACGAGAATAACTTGAAATAACTGTATCTACTCTCTTATACAACAGTAATCATAAAAATTAAGATTGTTGATAAAAATATAATTATAGATATATAACATTTCAAGACTTTTAACAATGGACCAATGTAAATTAGAGAAATAATGTTGTAGAGTTCAAACCCGAAACTAATGTCATGGGCTCATATAGGTTGACCCGGATTTCAAAGGACGGAATCGAACTTTCATTAAAGATATATTCGTGATAACGACTTAAGCTAGCCAGGTAAGTGGCTCACCCGTCGTAGGTTACGCGTTATTTGCTGTATGTTGGCACATGCCCGTGGATTTGCACGTGTCATTAAATTGTATGCTAGTTTAATGTGCTTAAGTACGAACTCATGTGAACGTGAATGTATGCTATGTATGCTGCTTAGTTTGATGTGATACGTTATGCATGTGACGATATGTGGTTCCTAAATGACTATGACATGATTGTATGGAATATGTGAATGTAAACAACATGAATTGTATGACATGAAACACGATAAACTGTCTGGAATCATAACCCCGATAGGAATATGTATGAAATGTGAATTGAAAATGAGAATGACATGAAGCATGGAACGTGACGGGGAGGTTATGATCATTAATGATAAATGTAGAAGTAGGGGGGACCTCATGCATTCTGTGTGTTCATGCATCTGGGGGATACCTCTATCCCATCACGAGGGTACAGACGCGTACATCCAATGGCAGGACAACGATTGTTATGCTTTGCATAGCGCTGCCGTGACAGTTCTAGTTTTAACGGGTCCCGGCATAAGGGGCTCCCAGAGTATGCCCACCGGATAAGAAAAGTGGCCCAGCGGTGTGGGAACTAGCTGGTGAGCCCATACTCGCACGTATGGGCTGTGTGTAGAGTATATGGTACATGTCCACGATTACCTGTTAGGACAGCACCGTAGGAAAAACGAAACGAAACGAAAGATAGGTCCCATCATTTCATTGCATTTGATTGTTGCATAACCCCGATAAGGGGTCACTTACTGAGTATTCTAAAAATACTCAAGTCTCGTGCTACTACATTTTTTCAGGTTAAGGCAAGGCATTCCTGTACGACTGACGACGGCATCGCAACTCAAGACCATGGCACATGCATAGGGTAGTGGTATTTATTTTCTTAAACTTAGGCTAGACTAGGATGTTTTTAACTTAAACTCTTATTCATTTTGTTTAGTCTTTTGTTGTGTCGTTTTAAAGATGTTTTCGAAACACGTAAGTTTATGGTTGTGTTTTAAGTTTAAGGTTATGTTTTATGGAATTTAAATGAAGTCTTCCGCAATCAATGTTTATGGTACGTATACAGTAGCGACCTTAAATTAAGTAGAAAATTTTGGGTCGTTACAGCAACATATCCGTAAGATTATCAACAGTTCCAATTTTCAAGAATTGAATGTCTCATTCATTGATAATTTCTAAAAAAAAAATGAAATCAGACTCAATATGCTTGGTATGAGCATGATAGACTTGATTCTTCCAAACTCATCTACATGTTTTTTTAGTAATACCCAAGTCATTAACTAAACCATGCATCCAAATAACTTATTTAAAAGTTTTAGTGACTATATTCTGCTTTGGTGGTAGACAATGCAACGGTAGATTGCAATGTTGAACATCAACAAATAGGTCCACCAACCATAGTGAATAGATAACCAGTAGTGGATCGTCGCTTATCCAAATCACCAACATAGTCATAATCCACATTGCCAACTATGAGGTTGTCAAGATTAAACATCTCTTGTTGATGAAACTTGATAACAACATCAATAGTACCAAGAATGTACCTAAGAATGCATTTGACAGTCTGACAATGCTTTTTGTCAGGATTATGCATATAACAACTCACCATGCTTATCGCATATAACAGATCAGGTCGAGTACACACTATAGTATAAATCAAAGCCCGAACAACATTTGTATAAGGAACCTTCTCTATAAGCATTTTATCATCATCAGAATGAGGACATATGGAAGCATTAAGCTTGAAATGAGGAGCAAGTGGCATATCAACAGGTTTAGTTGAATTATTCCAACAAAATTTTGTCAACACTCTGGGTAGATATTGAGACTTGGTCAACCAAACTGTATCTCTTCTTCCAGCTCACCCTTGTCACAATATCTCACGCTCAAAAGTGTGAATAAATATTTGTCACAATATCTCACGTTCAAAAGTGTGAATAAATATGAACTATTATTACTCAAAGAGGGTGATACATGAACAATTGAAATAATGAACTGTTTACTGTGGCTTTGTTTAACTCATCCAAGGGCTCCTATTTAAACGAGAATAAATCCTATAAATAGCTCTTACAAAACTCTACTGAAATAACCATTCCTACAAAAGCTCTGCTGAAATAACTATTCCTACAAATGAGGATGACTGACTTAACAACTTTGACTAATTTCATCTAAAATAGGTTGCACTAATTTTGACAGCCTCCCTTAGTGCAAACTTATTTCTTAATAACTACGAGAGCCTTTACGAAAAAGTTCAAACTTCACTTTGGCAAGTGCCTTAGTCCTTTACGAAAAAGTTCAAACTTCACTTTGGCAAGTGCCTTAGTAGTTTTTGTTGTCTCTCGATCTGAGATTTCTTTTCTACCTCTTTATCTGATATATCAAAATCCCTGGTCTTCACTTCGTGATCGATGCCCTTGCTTTCCTTGCACTCGTCATCCAACTGAACTGAAGATTCTAACGAGTTCTTGTCATCCATCCCATTACCTTGTTCTCTTTCACCAACCAAACTGTCTTCCAATTTGTCGCCTTCGTCAGCCACAACATCACGTTCATCCTTGGTGTAATTCCCCAAAATAATCGATACATCCCGACTTTCTGATAAACCAACGTCATCACTGCTAGCTTCTATCTCTTTAGCCACATCCATGCTCTTATCCAAGAACTCAGCTTCTATTACAACACTGCCTTGCTGAACTTGGTCCAGATTCTCACTTTCAACCTCCCTTTGACCATTATCAGAATCCAAATGCTTTTCTTCTACCAATTTATCTTCACTCTCAGGAAACGATTTAGATTCACATCCAGTTTTCGATTTCGGATCTGGTTCGGGTTCACGATTCGATTCAGTTTCAGATGCAAGCGCAGTTTCAACCTCAAGGTCAGGTTCTAATTCTCCTTCCTCCCTTTTGTTGGGCCCTTTACTCTGATTTTCATCCTCATTTAGAGCCCAAGAACTCAATTGGGGATTGGTAGATTTCGGATCTAGTTCGACTGAGAATTCATGATCACTGCCACTGCCACCATGATCTAGGGAAGGACAATTTACAATCATCGGACTCTTTGAGTCCCATCCACCAGAATGGGTCGAAAAATACTCGCTATCTGCAGTTCTTAATTCAGAAGATTGATAGTCTAGAAACTCACCTTCATTGGGGGACTGCTTGCATGAAACCGCAGAGCTCCCTAGAAACTCACCTTCATTGGGGAACTGCTTGCATGAAACCACAGAGCTCCCGGATCCTGGAGAGCATGCAAAGCTGCAAACATGAACAACAGTGCCCCTAGAAGCTTCCCGGTCAGCCTGCAAGTCTAACAAATTGATAGTTTGATCCAAATCTTCGGAGATGAGGAAATCGTCAGCCTCAAAGGCGTCAAGATCGTCAAAGGTTAGTTCGAAATCTGTAGAGACATCATCTTGATATACGGCTGAAGTCACGTTTGTTGGCTGATCAAGAACCTCAGTGGTTAAGTAGTATTCCCAAATTGAATCCGAAGAATTCTTACTTTCATGTACAGTATTTGCTTCTGATTCTTGGATTTTGACTAAAAAATTCGGCTTAATATGGCCTGGCTTTCCGTAACGATCACACACCATTTTCGCTTGACAATCTCGTTTAAAGTGGCCTGGTTTTCCACACGTGTAACAAGCTTTAAATGGCTTCTGTGACAACTCCTCACTTCTGAATTGATTCCCATTGCTAGATGAAGGCTTTGAATGAAAATTCTGTCTCCTTTGATCTTTGACATACAACACATCTTCTGACTTTCGGGAAAACTCGTTGCTGCTAGTCATTTGCTTAATCAAGGCTTCCTGATTGGAAAGAAGATTCTCTAGTTCAATTACTGTAGGCTGATTTGCCTACCCTTGTATTGAGGAAACAAAGGGCATAAACTCTTTCCGTAAACCACGAATAAGATAACGCCATAATCGAGCCTCACTCACTGGCTCCTGAACATCTAGTTCTGAAATTTCAGAACATAGATTTTTCACTTTCAAGAAATATTCTTCAATAGAAGAATTACCTTGGGTCATCACAGCCAGTTCATTCTCTAGAAATTACAATCGAGTTATATTTTTCTTAGTGAACAACTTTTGAAGGGTTTCCCATACTTGCTTCGGTGACTTTAAATCACGAACATGATCAATATACTTCTTGCTAATCAAGGTTCGCAAGGTAAATAAGACTTTTCCGCATTTGATCTTCCATTGTTGACGTAGTTTTGCATTTTGTGGAGTATCTGCTGGAATTTCTGTGTCATCACCTCCAATCAAATCCCACAAGTCTTGCCCTTGTAGATAAGCTTTCATGCATAACTTCCAATAACTATAGTTATTGCCAACCAACTTTTCCATAGCTATACCCATAGAAGCACTTCCACCATTCATCTCGTTGAGTAATAATTTCAATTGTATCAACTTGGCTCTGATACCAACTGTCACAATATCTCACGATCAAAGGTGTGAATAAATATGAACTATTATTACTCAAAGAGGGTGATACAGGAACAATTGAAATAATGAACGGTTTATTGTGGCTTGTGTTTAACTCAGCCAAGTGCTCCTATTTAAACGAAAATAAATCCTATAAATAGCTCCTACAAAACTCTACTGAAATAACCATTCCTACAAAAGTTGTGCTGAAATAAACTATTCCTCCAAATGAGGATGACTGACTTAACAACTTTGACTAATTTCATCTAAAATAAGTTGCACTAATCTTGACAACCCTATCTCCTTTCCAAGTATTTTATTCGCTTTGCATAAATCTTTCATTTCAAATGTTTTAGAAAGCTAATCTTTGAGCTTATCAATCTCCACATGTCTCTTGGAAGCAATTAACATGTCACCAACATACAAGAGCAAATAGATAAACGATCCATCATTAAGGCATCGAAAATACACACAATGATCAAATTGACTGAGAGTGTACTTATGCTCTACCATGAAGTGATCAAACTTCTTATACCATTGGCGAGAAGATTGCTTCAGCCCATACAAAGATTTCTTCAATCTGCATACCGAATGTTGTTGCCCAACTACGTGAAAACCAAATCGTTGTGCCATATATATTTCTTCTTCCAAATCTCCATGCAAGAAAGCAATTTTTTCATCGAGTTGTGTAAGTTCAAGATTAAATTGAGCAACCAAAGCCAACAAAATCCGAATGGAAGAATGTTTTACCATGAAGGGAATGAACTCTTCATCCATGTAGTGGAAGCATTGGGAACCGTTTTGATTTTATTAAGAATTAAAACAAAGCAATAAATAGAAGAGTAAGAACTCTACCTTTATAGAAACCCTAGCTTGCAAGACTACTCAGAGTATTTCAACATTCCACAAGATTTCTTACTATGACTTGAACACAAGGTCAAGGCTTGTGGGAGCCTTTTCAAAGAAAATCCCAAAGGAATTGGAGAAAGAGTTTCGAGAATTCTCTAGAGATTTAATTTCATTCTCCAGAGAAACTGGAGAAACTGGTAGAGATTGATCTGTCTTTCGCTCAATCTGAGAGTCCTATTTATAGGGACTCTCGGAGAATATTTGCCAAATAATATATTGACATATTTAATATATTAGGATATTATACCTTATACAAATCATATTTAGATATTATAAGATATTCTAATATATATTTAACTAATTTGAATCTCATTCAAATTTCAAATATATTTTTGTTTAATGTATTACATTAATTGATTGATTTAATATTTAATTGTATCAAATACAATAAATATTTTTTTTTAATAATATCTAATATATTAAATATTAATTTAAACCCTTCAAATTAATATATTTTTTTCCATTTATATTTAACATATCTAATATATTAAATATTAATTTGAAGGGAAATATTAATATGACATTTCAAATTAAATTTATTTTCTCCTTTATATTTAATATATCTAATATATTAAATATCAATTTGAACACTCCAAATTTTCTTTCAAATAAATTGAACCTTTCGGTGATATTATGAGCTAGCAAGGGGACCTTATGGACCTACAGATTATAAGCTCCAATCATACAAAATTAATTAATTAAACTCTTTAATTAATCAATTTTTATTCATTAACTAATGGTCACTTCACTATAGACCTAGAGTTGCACTCTTATGCACGGTAAGACAAGTTATGTCAATTGATATAATCATTACAAGTAAGTCGATCCTTCACGAGTTGTTCATAATTACAGTTGGGTCAAAAGTCCGTTTTACCCCTGTAATTAACTCTTTCACCTTAAGTACCACTGATTCTCTAATGAACAATTTGTCTATGATCCAATTATAAACCAAGTCCCTCTCAGGCCAATGAAAGGGTGGGGTCCATTGTTCAAGTCTTGAAATAAGTACTTGAGAACAACTCATCTACTTTCTTTATATGGAAAAGAGTGATTAACTCTTTCACCTTAAGTACCACTGATTCTCTAATGAACAATTTGTCTATGATCCAATTATAAACCAAGTCCCTCTCAGGCCAATGAAAGGGTGGGGTCCATTGTTCAAGTCTTGAAATAAGTACTTGAGAACAACTCATCTACTTTCTTTATATGGAAAAGAGTGAATTTCATCTCATGATATTATGTTCCCAACTTCCTATTTGGTCTAGTAGGCATATTGAATCGGTTAAAAGAGTCATTCTCACCCACGTAAATTAAAGAACAAGCCCTCACAGGCAGAAGTTCATAACTCACTCAGGATTAAGATCGAGTCGCATATGATCATCATGTGAAATATTACTCTTCTCAATTAACGGATTTATAAAGAGGGATTAAATATTTCTTGGTCTAGTCTTATACAAATTCATTGATAGGATACCCCACTTACATGTCTTCACATGAATGATTTGGATCAAATCATTTCTAACAGTTACAAATTGGGCCGTATCAATAGTGTTACCAAGATAAGACACTTACCATATCTATATACTATATACTCTTTAGGTTATTACCAGAACACGATCCTCTTGTATGTCAACCATATACGGTTCAAGATTACATTAATAACCTTAGATTTTCATACCATAGATAATAATTAAATTACAAGTAAAATAATATAAATTATTGTTAAAAACTAAATAATTAATTACGAGGCTTTAGGGCATAAATCCCAACATACCACATGTGAGAAAATCTCATCATAATGCCACAAGCAAGCTTTATAATGTATACTAGAAGAGTCTTCCATTTTTGCATAGTGATATGAGGTGCAATTAGCGTGAGGTTGATGATGTACCTAGATAAACATAAGACATAGAGTTAACATTACCTAAAGCTCTCAAGATATGAACCCTAAAGGGGATAAAGTACTCCTTGGAGGTATGTGTAAGGTCTAGGTAAATAAAAACTTGAAAATGGTAGTATAAGCCTCAAGCCATCGTTTTGACCGACTCTAGAAATAGTTTGAGTACATAACTTTAGATTTTGTGCATAGGAATAAGTTTTAGTAAGAGGTACAAGTAGGTTACTTATAAATTATCTTTAATACTCACTCTTATTACATTTTCTTTTTCAGGTGACCAATAGATCACTAACCATGATGAGATATGCGTCAAGCGGTTGTAGAGGGGAACTGTTGACCTAAGTCCTATGTTTACTTATAATACACACAATGAGTTAATCTAAAATGGTAAAACAAAATCTAGCATTAATGTTAAAATAAAACAAAATACAATAGCTCCATTAAAGTTTTACTAGTTGTTACGATTGTTAAGAATGTTAGGGGGATTATTGTTGGAATGCAATATTAAGATTATGATAATGAAAATAAAAAAACAGGTTTAGAATTTTTGCAAAATTTAATCCATTTTTTTAGCTGTTACCGCCCTTAATTTATGGAAAAAAAAAAAAAAACTTAAAAGCACTGATCTTTTTGTTCGGTGGATTAGTTGGAAAAGGATGCAGTTGACGACTGTGCCTAGATAAGTCGATCGTCAGAGATCGGCTCTCTAATACCGCCGCTGGGAGAACCGAAGCCTCATTCCATTGAAATAATTCCTCTGATATAGACTGTTCTTACTTCAGTCTTAAGAACGGGAAAGGGGAAAGGAGTATATACACACATCTGGGTTTCATCCTCCTCGTTCAAGCGTCAATGTCACTCCTCAACCAACTCTTCAACAGAGGCGTCTTTGCGGGCAAATGGTCAGCTTTCGATTTTTCTAATTCTAAACCTCCTCACTATTTCATTAACGATGCTTCAATTTGGTTTCGGATCCTCTGCATTACTTAGAATTCGTCTGGGATTGTTATCTTTCCGTGGATTTTTCTGTTCGTAGGAGATCTTTTTGTTTCGTTAATTTACCAAATCCAACACCCACAAACGAAATTTCTGTTGAGATTTTGCACAAATTTTCGTTCGGCTAAACTTCGACAAAATAATATATCGACCAGTTTTCCAGTTTTTGTATAATTTCGGCAGTTGAATTTTGATTCGTACTCTTCTACCTTTATCATCTCTCGATTAGACTGGGGTTTTTCCGCACAATTTCATGTCAAAATCTATAATCAAACAAGTACTTGTAAACCGATAGCATCCCTTGCATTTTTCTGGGAATGAAAGGTCTAATATATATTGGGTGTTTTGTAGCAAAACTTGCTTGAGCTTGGCAATCTCGCGAATCAAGCTGCTGCAGAATAAGAGGGATCTACAGCTGAAGCATATGCGCAAGGAGATCGCACAATTCTTGCAGACGGGACAGGAACCAATAGCTCGGATTCGGGTAGAATTTTGAGATCTGTAATGTCTGTCAGTTCTAATGTTTGTTTTACTATCCCGTAAAATAGTTATCTGTTTTGGCAGGTGGAGCATGTAATACGGGAACAAAACATATGGGCAGCATATGAAATTCTAGAGTTGTTTTGTGAATTTGTTCTTGCTCGTGTCCCCATCATCGAAAGCCAGAAGTAATCTATAGCTCAAAAGTTGTTTTGTGATTTTTTTTTGCTTCTTGGAGTTTCTATTTATATGTTGGTTCACATAAATTGGAACTCCCTTGGTCCAATGGATGTCTGATGATTCTTAGCATTTGGATCTTTAAATAAGTCATGGAAGCTCTTGTTTAACTGGTTCATCTCCATTAATTTTTTGTTTGTCCCTATTAAAAGTTAATTAACTATGAAACTAACTTCTAACTGATATGTGGTTCTGAAGCTTACTTGTGATCCCCAGTCATAACCTTCTCTGTTTGTGTTGGACTTTAATATCGATTGATGCGTCCTTTACATTTTCCGGCGCATCTTTGGGCTGGGTTATGTTGTAGAATTATAAATTATGTGGTGCTTTCTTTGATGCTGATGTCTAATTTAATAGTCTTGAGAAAATCTGTTAGCTGCAAAGTTATTTCAGTTACACTGTTCTAAGCTACAAAAGAAGAAAGTGGTACCTGTTCATTCAATCAAAGGAACTAGTGTCGTGTCTATCTAAATTTATTCACTCAATTTTCTTGTCAGTACTAAGTTGTCATTGACATAATTTTCAACGGTAGTATGTATTTGTGAGTTCTCTTGGATAATTATGATAGAACAGCAGTAGGAATATTATTAGGGTATTAAGGGTTTATTAGTAATTAGTTAGGAAGATTGTTAGGGTATTTGATTCTAAATAGAGGGAGTAGGAAAAGAGGAAGTTGGACAATTGTTTAGTGGTTCAGGCTTCGGTGGCATCTTAAGAAAGTGGAGGTTCAAAGTACCTCAAATACTTGGGAGTTATCTTGCTGTTCTGTTATCTTTCATATTTCAATGTACTTGGGTTCTATCAAATTGTTGTTAAGATTAGTGTTCCAATGCTATGATGTGAAGATGAGTTCTATTAATTTGCTTGGTTTGATTTGATACATGTGTTTTTCATTATTTGCTTAGAAACCTGTAGCCTTGGCACATCATTAAAAAAATGGTGAGGTTAATCTGTTGAGTCCTTTTTGTGCAGACCATACTGGGGGCCTTTTATGTGAATGTTCTTACTTTGTGCATTTTGTTTGTCCGTAACTAACTATTAAATTTACAATAACAGAGAATGTCCAGTCGAACTGCGGGAGGCTATTGCGAGCATAATATTTGCTGCTCCTAGATGTTCTGACCTTCCAGATCTACTGCAGTTGAAGAATTTGTTTGCTGTCAAATATGGGAAAGAATTTGTCTCTGCTATTTCTGAGCTTCGTCCTGACTCCGGTGTTAATCGATCAGTTGAGTGTGTCTCAAGTTTATCGTGAGCAGTAGTAATGTTTGTTTTTTTAGAATAAAAGCGAAATGGTTCATTCAATTCTTTGTTTTCATTTCAGATTATTGAAAAGCTTGCAGTGAGTGCGCCTCCTGGAGAACTAAAGCTCAAGGTCATGAAGGAGATTGCAAAAGAACATGGACTCGACTGGGATTCTTCCTCCACTGCTTCTGAATTTAGTAAAACCCACGAAGATCTGCTGGTATGATTCCCAATTTGATTTTGGTGTTGATTGATCTGAAACACACATTCATAGTACGATAGCGATGTTATAAATGACATATATTCTTGCTTCTGGAAACAATTATCCCATTCTACTGACTGCATATTTCTCCATCCTTTCCCTCATATATTGGCATGATATTTCTAACCGCTGTTCCTGAAAAGCCTGAAAGGAACTGAGATTTGAACTACAGAGCTGAATTGGAAAATGCTTGTATTGGAATGAAAATGGTCTAGATTCTAGGATTTTTGAGAGATCAAGAGCTCTCCTTTCTCCAGGGGATCCTGTATAATCTTTGAACAAAACTCTGTGGCCCTCCCCCGTTTTCCTATCCATAACTGTCGAACCCTAACAAATTGCTGACACACGGCTCAAAAACAGTAAGATCAACAAGCTAACTAATTCGTTCACAGTACTAGAGATTACAACTTCTGTTGAAAATTTTTGTTCTGTCTGCTGAAAAGAAGAATATCATTATATGAGACGCTCAATCGTGAATACGTACTTTACAAGAGGTAGTAAGGAAAAGGACCACCAGACAATTAGTTGGTGGAACGCTCGTACCAGTGGCATGGAGGTGAGGACTAGCCATTGGAGGGAAGTATTCTGTCTTGGGAGGGTGACTTTTGTTTTGAATAGAACCGTGTTTTAGGGGCTGAGAGGTTACCAGCCATCTTGAAATTGGCTGGGAGTTTGTTTGGGTTCTTTGTGTTATTATGAACTTTGTATCTGTTTTTTAAATTTAATCAAGTTGTAAAGGAGGCACCTTACACATTATTACACCTACTTTTGACTAACTAGTTTGTCAAGTTCAACCTTAAATATTAAATGTCACCAATTTGAACCCTAAACTTAAATAGATTAGTATCCTATCCTTAAGTTCAAAGTTACATTTTTAGAATATTTGTGGCTGGCTATGAGCATTTTTTTGACTAAACTAATCTAGTTTTACGAGAATTAAATCTTCATGTTGGGTACTTTTAGCTTGATCTGCGCACCACACACACACACACACACACACACACACAAAATGAAGTTTATTGTCATAGTAACTTATTCTGTTCTTGATGGTCTATTCTGTGGCCTTTGTCATGGGATATGCAGGGTGGACCAAAGGTAGTACATGGAGCAGCAGCGTCTCAAGCTCCCTCTCAATATAGCTCGTCCAATCCTTCCACTCCTTATGGAGCATCGCATCCCGTTGTGTCTCCTGTAGAAAAGCAAGAACCTGAATGCCACCATACGTTCACCCGAATTAGCAATAGCGCAAGTGATATCAAACCGGGACCTAAGAATTTTGATGTCAAACCAGAAGTCGCTTCTAAATTAGATACAAGACCACCTCCATCTGATGTATTAGAGAAAGCCAGAGCTGCCATTGCTTCAGCCGAACGTGCCACTGCAGCAGCTCGAGTTGCTGCCGAGCTAGCCAATGTCAACCTTGGAGCAATGAAGCTTGAAGGAGGAGGACAAGCTTCTGAGTGCTGAAGAGAAAAAGAAAGGTAATTGATACATTGTTTGATACTGGACTGGTGCATAAATTGTGTTTGAAGTTAATCGGGTGCCCAAAGATTGAAGAGTGGAGTGGGTCAATCCATAAGTGAAACCAAATCCGTGTAATTAATAGAGTTGCAAGGAAAATTTAATTCCAAGTATTTGTAAAATACTAAAATTCTTTGGTGATTATGGTGAAGTTCTAATGGTGCAGCAGTTTGATATAAATGCAACATTAGAGGAAAATAAGTTTGCTTTAATTTAAGATAAGTTGCAGACTGAGGAAGGGTAAAGTATTCGCAATGTTCTTCCTGAAAGTATGAGCATCCATTGTAGAAATACTCACAAGTTTGGTTGAGAAATTGTGGATTGCCATCAGTTTTTGGTTAAAATGAAGCACCGTTGCCACTGTGTTTTATCCCAAGATCAACGTCGCATGAAAATCTCTCAAGTATTTGAGTTCAAATCGGCCCATAAGTCCTGTTACAATTCTTTTTGTAGGTTTTTTCAGTGGTTGTTTTGACCGATTTTTCCTTGGTACCAGTGGTGGTGTCACCATCAAATTGGTTTTAGTATTAAGATCTAGTTGCAACTCCATCTTTTTCGAGCAACTTTGTTGTCGTGGAGCGATAAAAAACACTGAGAGGAAGTGGCAGTTGAATGCTCGGGTCATCACTGGTTTATGTGAGGTTGAAGAACAATCCTATTTTGTTGGCATGACAGTTGAATGCTCGGGTCATCACTGGTTTATGTGAGGTTGAAGAACAATCCTATTTTGTTGGCATGACGAGAATGAGTGTTTCAGTCATGAGAAACATTAGAACCAACTACGATTTTATTTAGAATTAAACAAAGGTCAAGCAAGTTGACATTGAAAAAAATATGAAAATAGTTTTAGTGAATCTTTAATTTTATTACTCTAACTCCTCCAAAAGCGAAATCTTCTCTATAAAACCTTTCTGATTATAACTTGAACACAAGGTCAAGGCTTGAAGAGGTGTAGAAGGGAAAAGTACTCAAAATGACTCGAGAAACATAGAAGAAATAAAACAGAATAGAAATTGTACAATTTTATGTGACTGTACAAAATTTAGGAAGCAATACTTGTAGCGATTGCTTAGATGTGTATGCATGCTAGTAAAACCAACCTTGGGAGGTTGGTTTCGATATAACATGTACCTAGATAAACGGGATAATTGTGAGAATAAATACACTAGATGTAGAAATAATTGAATTGCTCCTTGTATGTTGATATGTATCGTTTCTACACTAATTGTACATAATTATGCTAAATCAGTGGTTGGAAATTTGTGTCTATGCTTCGGGTGCTTGATGGATGTTACTGTCCCATTGGACATATGTATTGTATGTATGATTGACTGAGAATCTCTCCAGGTGGTTGAATGTTGATTCTCCCTATAGAGGATCAGTAGTAGAGATGCCTTAAAGACTTGGTGTGAGAGAGCACTAAATTGATGACCTTTGCTTACTGTTTGGGTTGGTTCACCCTTGTTTAGATCGATTCTCATAAAATTGTTTATTGTTCTAGAAACTAAACATAATTTATTGACTACCTTAGAAATTTTGAAGGAAAATAACTTTGGAAAGATCGAGAACTACGAGCTCAAATAATCCTGAGCATGTAAGTAGCCATATAATCATGAGCATGTAAGTAGCCATATGGAGCAAGTATAAGGAGTACTGGTAGAGTCCATTTGTAAAGGCCCAAATTTTATTTTATTTTATTTTATTTTATTTTTATTTTTATTTAAAAACATAAGTTCATACATATTTACTAATCTATTAAAGTAGCATTTATACATAATCATTTGAAACACAAAATAAGGAATGGACTCAAAAGAACAACTCAAAATATACTAAGATAAAGATGTCTATGGCCCTCACTCTAAAGTCCGCTCCCATCCACGACCAGTTCTCAGTTACCTGAAAAAAATGATAAACATGGAGTGAGTAAAAACTTAGTAAGTAGTCTATTTGTAAGCTCTTAATCACCAACTTAAGCTAGTATATCACTTCATATTATGTTTTTAGGGGCTTGGCACTTACCGCTTATCTTATTGTATGTCATGTACTGATCCTGAAAACCTTTCCCTAAAGTAATCTTTAATTCTCTCTCCATGAGCACAAGAGTGGTGCTATCATGATCGTGTCATCTTGCTATGGAATCGTGGTTTAGGATTTCATAATCGCACTCTTGCAATAGCAGGACAACGATTGTGCGACACTTGTTCTAACCAAGTGAACAAGTTATCCATGAGAAATTCAAACGTCGCGGACAACATCGACGTATGTTTGGGCCTCGAGTCACGTTGTGAGAAAAGGTTTAGAAAATGTGAGGAGGAAATACATTTGAAAATGATTTGAAGAATTGAATAAAGCAACCTTATAACAGATAAAGAAATACCACAACTTAAAAATAACATATAACAAGGTAGGAAGAAGTAACAATTAGTCATACCCTCTATAGTACATTTTAGGGCATTTTAGTCTTGGCGGGTGTAGACATAATTTTGGTAAACGATCATACACCCCGTATTGACCCAACGTAAAATGGTAAAGGCCTACCTAGGATGAAAGCATGTAAAATGAGTTTGGAATAGGCATGCAACTATGGACAACACGTCTAGAACAAGCAAGAGCAGGACATCTGTCATGTGACCATAGACAACAAACTTTGGACAAGCATAACCGTGACACAGAGCATCTCATCTAAGTTAGGAGAAGATGATGCCCTTCATAGCATCGTGCTCATGATACAAAACACAGGACATCCCACCTAAAAGAGGAATAGGGGCCTCATAGTACACCTTGTGATAGGAGATAATGGTTACTTTTGAGTATGAATCCAAGCAACTTATTTATCATGCTATTCAAATAATCCTAGGTACGTTCTTGGTACATGGACTATTGCTGAACCTAGGCTTGTACACAATACTATGGGGTGGGCTTAAAGCTTAATGGTCCTAACGTGGTCCCATGAGCGTAAAAGCTTGCTAGTACCTTGATAACATCATTATAAGATCATGTAAGAAGTTTCATGTTGCATGGGTGTCTTAAAAGTCTGTGAAATATGTTTGCATGAAGAGTATTATGGTCATTTTACACCGTTTCTTGGTTTAGCTACTTAATCTTGTCTAATGACCACCAAAATTCGTATACAACCTCAAAATGATATAATATACTCAAAGTTAACTCATAGGCAGCGGAGTTCGTCTAGTGGGTCAATTAATGTTACTTAAATCCCAAGCAATTTGGTTGGTTCAAGGCCTTAACTCACCAATCTAGGTGTTTTTCTTTCATGTTTCCTTAATTCATATCTAATCCAAGGTTCATAAAGGCATTACCAAATTCCTCCAAATTTTATTTGGTAGCTTCCTTAATGAGTCTAGTTTTTAGAAACATTGAGAGCTTCCTTAATGAGTCTAGTTTCTAGAAACATTGAGAACTTTGTGAGAGCGGGCCAGGAAGGAATTCAATTTGATAAAAAAAAATCAAGGAATAGAAATTTGGACTCACAAAATTCAGAATGTTTCTAAAAATTCTTTACCCCTTCTTGACCATTTTTTTCCTTTTTGAGTACCTTAAAAATCTTCCTCTATATAAGAAACAAAAAATCAGAGAAGTTTGGTAAAAATTGGAAAAAGTTTCATTTTCCCATTTCTTTCCCCCAAATTTCGTTTGTTATTTACCCGTACAATTCCGTAGGAATTATACTTTGCCTCTTTCTGGAGGCCTTAGGTTCTTGGATGTTACACAATTAGAACCATGGGCATATGATTAGAAATCATATTTCTAATCATATTTTAAGAACTCAATTAACTTAATATCAGGATAGCTAAAACTAGAAACATGTATAATTTAGGCTTTAGTATAATTTACAATTTTATAGCTTTCACTTGCATGTTGAGAATTCGGATACGTTTAACATACATTCCAACATATTTAGGTTTATTTTATTCCTGTATTTTGCATGTTGAGCATGATGTATGTTATTATTGTCCTTAGATGCATGTCAAGGGGTTTGAAAATCTGTTTATGTCCAATTATGCTTTGGACTATTGCTATGTGCCCTAGAGTTTCTATTACACTTTGTTTTAAGATTATGAACCACTGGTTTATGTTACTATGGTACTACAACTACAACCTAATTATAGGTTCCCATTGTCTTCTTTGGGTTAACCAGGTACCTTGTAGGGACGATTGGGGCGCAACCCTTATTAGTGAACTAGCCAATACGGGTTAAGGTTTATTTGGCACATATAGCTCAGTTTTCAACCTTAGTGAGTTACAGGAGTCATAGAAAGTACGTTACTGAGATAGTTTACTTTTCTAATCTAAGAGGTGGCATGAATAGGTCAGTTACTGGCTCCGCCCGAAAGGGTGATGCAACATGCCAGTTATTGTTTTTGCCTGAAAAGGTGATGCAACAAGTAGTTATATGTGGAGTACGTATATTATTTTAGAACAAAAGGGCTCCTCCATACTTACTAGACTTACCCTAGGCATAACCTTGCGAGAATACAGGTTGTGGGGCATATTGACTCGAGGTGCATTTCACACAAGTATTATGAGGGACCTAGACATACATAAAACATAGAGTGTAGAGTATCCAAATCTTCGGTTATGAATCCTGAGGGGGCTAGAGAACTCCACATAGGAGGAATGTATAGCGTTCGGTATGTAGAGACCAAAAAGGTTAGTACATACATTGAGCCTCAATTTGGCTAACTTTAACGGCAGTTATGTGCACTTAACTTCAGATTTCGTGTATAGGAATAAGTTTCAGCGAGAGTCTACAAGTAGGATGAATATTTGTATACTCTCTTCCTAAATTTCATGATTTAAGGTGAGCATTAAAGCAGTGGTCACGATCGAGGCATGCTGGGTCGTGCAGTTGTGGAAGAGACCTTGTTGACCTGAGTCTTTTGAGTCTTTTGTTTATTTGTACATGATATTTGTAACCCTTCCATTTGTAAATGATTTTTGTATTTTAATGAGTGTGTGGGAATGTATGCATTTAAATTGTGTTATTTTAATGTATTTATTTACTTGTATGATGTCTTTCATTTTAAAAGCAAAAAAAATTTATCATCTTTTTATAACCCATTCATCTTCGTATTTTGATGTGTCGAAAATCGAATGGTGATACTTTAGAGATCATATTTAGATCCGAGTGTGTATGTATATTAATAGTAAATATCTTTTGTTTGAATAATAGATTAGTCTGGTTCTTGCACCTAATCATGATCAGGCAAGTGATGTATGAGTATGTTGATTAAATTCATATGTGATTTAAGATTGAGTTATAGGAATTTGTTGATGAGTATGTTGATTAAATTCATATGTGATTTAAGATTGAGTTATAGGAATTTGTTGAGGAGTAGATTGATTCCTCCAGGGAAGTTAAAAGGGGAGCTTATTTAATTTTATTAAGGATTAAAAGAATACTTTTAATATAAGATCAAAACTCTACCTTTATAGAAACCGTAGCTTGCTTTCAAGCATTCTTAGTTGTATTATCTTAGTTGTATTATGATAGCTTGTGAAGGAGTATACACTATCCCAACACTAAGTAATAAGTAGAGTACCAAATCTTCAAGAAATCTATCTCTTTTGCTACTTATGTTGCTGAAAGTCAAGTTGTTGTTGAGTGTGTAACATTTAAAATAAAATTAAAAAAAAAAAAAAAAAAAAAATTGCAGAATATACTTTACAGTTGCAAATAGAGGGTAAATGAGAAAGTTAATATGAGTGAGGTTCGACTAGGAGAGTTCAAATAGAGAAGTCGTTAAACTTTTGGTGAGTTTCAGCTCTTTTTAATAGATTTTTAAGTTCTCTTATAAGGGTCATACATAGTGATTACTTTCATAATCGTTTTGAATTTTTTGTTAATAAAGTTGTAGAAGAAGAATTGTTCATAACCCTTCAATTACCTTTAAATATTCTTGTAATGGAGCTAAAGTATTAAAGAGAATTCTCCCGTACTCTTCTTACGAATAAGAGAAACAACTATATATATATATATATATAAAATGGGTAGCTAGACAAACATATAAATTATTAATAGCAACTCTTTAGTGAATCGAAGTCACACAAGTCAACATGCTTATCTACATAAAACTCTTGTACCTCCTCGGTAAAATTTAGCTCTCTATGGATACTGATTTACATAGAGAAATTAATATCTTAATCGTATATCGTTAATAGAGTAAGTAAAGAGATTAAGATATTAGAGAGTTTATTGAGTTTTTGCTCCTATTCTTCCATGGAAGTTTCACTTATATGAACTTTTCTATCCACCTCTCTGCTTTAAGTTATTCTTCTGAGTCTGTTTTTCCTTTTGCTTTCATTAGTTGACGAATTAGGGTACCTCTTTCTTTTCTTTTGGTTTCACGCCTCCTTTTGCTTTCATTACTTATATTTCATTCTTATATCGTTTATTTTCTCTCATTTAGGGCAGGGTCGAAGAGAGGTCATTCGTGCTCCTAGGCAATTATTATTAGGTAGTCAACAATCCACATGTCTCGCTCATTCGAATTAAATTTTTTGCATGTCATCCCGACAAATTTGCTGTTAGAATTACTGCAACATAATGGTTCAACAATTGGTGTAGACTTGTCATTATTGGACAAGATTGCTTCTAAGTTTACTATAATATCATGGTTTAGCATAGAAAATCAGATACTTCTACCAAATAGAATTTATTGGGTACATAAGTAGGTTGAATTTGTGAAATTTGATCACCTTTTCATGTTGAACTACAATGGACTATTTCATGCTTACTAATTAGAATAAATGAATTAATTAATGGTGTAAGATTGGGTTGAGTAATGTGAATTCTACTAACTAAGGTGAATTATAATGAACGGGAGTCTTACCTTAATTTTGATGAATACTCTTACTATCGATTTGAGCTTTAATTTTCTTCCTTTTATTTTTTTGAATCAAATTATAGCTTAATGAAACATATTACATTAGGTAACTTTTCTACATGTGCTGGATGGTTCCTTTTTTTTTCCCTCCCTTTTCCCCCTCTTTTAGATCTTGAGTTGGGAAGGAAGGAGTCAGCACTGTGTGTAGGTGAATTGCTGGCTGATTTGTTTTTCCTCGAGTTTGAAGGACTTTGGAAGAGGTTTGTAGTATATCAGGCTTGCGGAGGAGTGCTTTATAGCTGAATTCAAGCTCTTCTTGATTGTTAGTATAGCATCTCAAGAGATATTTCAGATGTTATACGAACATCTTTGAGCTAATGCCCATGCAGCCCAACCAGTCCTTCCTCGTGTCAAATTCTCATGCAGCCCAACCAGTCCTTCCTCGTGTCAAATTCTCATGCAGCCCAACCAGTCCTTCCTCCTGTCAAATTCTCATGCAGCCCAACCAGTCACATGCTAGACCCCTTTTGGCATGTACCAGAACCCTTTGTCCTACTGTTTCTGCTGCGTTTCTTCCTTCCTTTTCTTATACGAGGTTGCAATTTCCTTTCCCTTTCTTTTTATTTCTCTTTTCCACATTAATTTCTTTTCTAGTTTTACACAAGTTAGGAAATCCCTACACCTACAATACATTTGTGTCTCCTCGTCCCAAACTCAAAAATGTCCCTCATTTCAGCACCACAAATCATCAATATTTTTCTTCTCAACAATAAAATTAAGAGCATATTCATTATCAAGATGTTTGTGGTGAGCTATTAAGATTCCGTCGCTAACAGGTAGTCTTCTAATCTCAATCTGGGTCTTGAATTAGCTACAGATATTCTCAATTATTCTCCTAAACTGAAAAATGTGGTTGACAAACTGTTCTCGATCGTCCAATATCAAGACTACCATCTTCAAATTTCTCACCAAAGCTCAAAGGTGCCATTCTCAAGATGTTCATATATATATATATTTTTTTTCACGAACATCGGGATTCATTAATGGAATAATTAAATGATGAGCAAGCTCACAAGTTAAAAGATCTCCCTCCATTATCACTGACAACGATCTTTGACACATGCCCCTCATTAGAAGAAACTGTCGACCTATTTTCGCTTCCAACTACTTCTACCTGACCGTAAACAAGATCTTCTACTTGACCGTAAACAAGATCTTCACGAAGGCGACATAAGACTGCTGGCCAAAATGATGAGATATCCTTGTTCGAGTTATCCTCTTAAACTTCTTAAACTTCTTTAAAGGAATCAAGAACGAGTAGCCCATGCGCATAAACCTCTCAAGTCATTCAAGGGGAGTATCTATCTTGGTGTTCTTAAATATCAAAATTTTCTTTTTGTCCGAATCAACCCAATCCAACTTCAAAATTTTAGATGTTGATTTAACACATCATTATTACATTCACCAATAAGTGATCAAGGATATTAACTTGTTCCAATTAAATAAGACAAATTACCCATCTTCTTGTTTGCTTTGGTTTGATGTATTTTTACTCTATGCTTATATTTTATTTTATTTACTTTTGTTTTATATTGCTTTTGCCTTTGTTTTATAGTTAGGTCTGAGTTTTCTGTAACGACACTAAATTTCTACGTACCTAGAGTCACTACTAACGTCTTATGCTAAGCTTATATGCGAAATATAACTCATAAAACGACATCATCTATAGTATAAAATTTGAAGAATAGTAAAAACAACTTCATCTTTGAAAACACCGTCATGGTCTTAAGTGTTCAACACAATACTGAAAAATTCAATTATAACAAATATGACGTAATTTAAAAATATGAAAGGAAAAACAACCTATTCTAACATAAATCTAAGAGTTCAAATATGTTTATATTCTATGCACGTGTCATGGTCTCTGCTTGCGATGTCGCTACCGTCAACTGTACATAAACGTCTTACCTTTATCTAAAAAAATGATGTGGCACACGACCTGAGTATTTTGAAGAAAACTAAGTAAGTGACTCGACTGTAGGGGTCATGCAAAAATGCAAACACATGCAAATGACACTCTAAGGACGAGAGATGTGGGATTGAGGGACGTTCCAACTTTTTTTTTTTTTTTTTTTGAATCCCTACAAATCCTTTGTCATCTCTGGGTATTTTATTTATCTTATTTTGTCGTTCGCACGTGGCCTCTTCCGTGTGATGATCTTGTCTCCGCACTTGACTAAGCCAATATCTTCCTTGCCTAAGATCTTCAACTAGCGTATTAAGATGTAACGTAAGGTTAAAAAAAAAGAGAAAAAAAAAAAAAGTCTGAAAAGCAATTAAAACCGGCCAAAAATAATGAGGAACAAAATAAGAGGAAAATAGGAAGGGGAGAAACATAGAACAGTAGAACATAGAACCTTCCCTTTATCCTAATTTGGTTGCAATTTTTTGATGGGTAGAAATTAAATACCAACATATTACAGAAAGTCAGTAACCATTTTTTAGAAGACCAATTAAAAGTGGCTAAAGATGGCGGCGTGAATTAATATTGATGTATTTTTAATTTAAGTTTTACTATCAAACACAATTTACAAACAATGATAACATGGAATTCGATTTTTAACGAGGTAATTAAGTTTATATTCAAAATAGGTGAAATCTCGATATAAGTGAGAACGAATTCGAAGGATGAAAGCAAGTAAATTTAGAGCTAGAGAGAACTTCGACTAAAGCCAACCAAGTAAGTGGTCTTACAATCGGCTCCGTCGTAAGACTTATCTTATGTATGATGACACGTGCCTAGTGGTCATCACACATGTCATTTATGCTTTATGTTATATGATGATGTGATTATGTTATATGATGACGTGATGACATTAAATGATGACGTGATAATGTTATATGATGATGTGATGACATTATATGATCATGTGATGATATTATATAATGACGTATATGTTTGAATATATAATATTAGGATAAAATGTTATATTTTTAATTTAAATCTCATTCAAATTTTAAATATATATTAATATATCTAATATATATTAATTATTTTAATATTTAATCTACCAAATAAAATAAATATATTTTTTTTCCTTTAATATATTAAATATTAATTTGGACCTTTTAAATATATTTTCTTTTTTATATTAAATATATTAAATATTAAGTAGAACACTTCAAATTAAATATATTTTTTTTCTTTTATATTTAATATATTTAATATATTAAAAGTTAATCTTTTTAACTCTTCAAAGTTTTCTTTCAACTAAATGGATTATTTTACTATAACAAATCAACTTTGTGGACCTATAGATCAAATATTCAAATAATAAAAAATTAATTCATTAAAATTTTTAATTAATTAATTTTTATACATTTATTAATAGTCAGTTCACAATAGACCTAAAGTTGTATTATTATGCACATAGGACTAAGTGTGCTCATTGATATAATCATTTCCAAATGGTTCGCAATTACAGTAGGATCAAAAGTTCATTTTACCCCATTAATTGCATCTTTCAACTTAAGTAATTTGTTTATGATTCAATTATAGACTAAATCTCTCTCAGACCCGTGAAATAGTAGGGCCCATGTTCAATTCGTAATCAGAATTTAATGAAATTAATCATCTACTTTTTGGAATTCTATCTCATAAGATTATGTTCTCAGTTCTCTATTTTGTCATGTCCCTTAATTGGTTGACCTATTAAATCAGTCATAAAAGTCATTCTCATTCATGCAAATCAAAGAACAAGCCTTCACATGTAGATTCATAACTCACTTAAAATTAAGTTCGAGTTGTATTATGGTCATCTTGTGAAATGTTCGCAATTAACATATTTAGAAAGAGATTAAATATTTTATGGTCATATCTTATACAAACTTATTGTATAGGATACTCCTACTCATAGTGTTCACGTAAACGATTTGGATAAAATCATTTGTAATAATTACAAAGTGGGTTGTATCAATAATTTTATTGAAATAAGACACCAAACATTATCCATATACTTTCGACCTTATTGTTGGTACATAAACCTCATATATGTCAAATTTACACTAATAGCTTTGGATTTTTCATAGATTGATAAAATTAAATTGCACCTAAAACAATCAAAATTATTATTAAAAGTTAAGTAATTAATTACGAGATTTTATGGTATAAAGACATACATTTAGCTTGAGGCTTAAATTTGATTAAGAACCTATTATTTAAAAGACCAACAAATAGATTTTTGAAAAATGGAAAATTATAAGTCTAAATTGACACAAACTCCAAACAATGAGATGTAAATTAAAACTTAATAGTATAAGTAGTATGTTGTAAAAAGTAGAAAATATAAAAGAAAAATTTGAAGCATGCAAAAGTAGGGCACACACCACATAGAACCAAAGCAAGAAATAGAAGTAGAAAGGGCAGACACCACATACAAATTTGACAACTCACAGACAAAGCAAACCAAAACATTCTTGTTTGGTTTCCCCGGACACACCGACCTACATAGCACACTATGCCCCTTCTGATAGTAGGGCAGTAGTGATAGCAATGGGACTCTCAGAAACCCTATTTGCGGTGCAGGCCCCCCTGTTAGACCCTCAAACCACAACACAACCAGCTTACATCTTCTGATTCTCCATGCTTATCAATTAAACAAAAACCCTCTCACCTCCAAGGGACCAACTTTGTATTTTTCCTACAAAATCATTACTCTCTCTCTCTGTCTGTTTCAAACAAGACACAAAAACACACACACACACACACACACACACACTGTCCTCTCTCTCTCTCTCTCTCTCTCTCTCTCTCTCTCTCTCTCCCTCCCATGCATATGACTTCAATCATATTTTTGTATGTGAACAAATAAACTATTCAGAATCAGAAGAATCAGACTGTCCATTTCAGACCCAAAGTTTTAATTTTTCATCACATAAATTCATTTGAAAAGGATGTAACACGAGACACAATTGAGAAAGCTTGAAAAAGAAAAAGAAAAAAATGGAGAGAAAAAAGAAAAGGGTTCTGAAGTGCAAAGATCTACACAACGAGCCACATTGATTTTGTTGAATTGAGGAGTCGTTTTCATCTTGAATTTGGTTTATATACTTGGATACATTTTGATTGCTCCGTCCACATCTAACCCAACCCTACCTACCCATATATAATCAAATACACCACCTTTTTCTTTTTCTTTTTCTTTTTCTTTTTCTTTTTCTTTTTCTTTTTCTTTTTCTTTTTCTTTTTTCCTTTCCTTTTCTTTTCTTTCCCTCCGCCAATCAAAACTTCCCCTTCTGAACTCTTAGATACACAATCATTGTTCCTCATGCCTTATTAATTATTCGAGTAAAAAGGAAAAAGGTGTTTGCGTGGTGTGTTTGAAATTAAATGCTTCATCTCTCTCACACATTCAGACATAAGAGAACAGACAAAATTTCAAGAAACTGGAAGAAGTAAAGGTGGAGTTTATGTATTCATGTTAGGCAGCCATCGTAGTTTTGTGAAGCATTTAATGAAGTAGGTCCACTCCTTCCAACCACATCAAATATTCCTGGACAACAACTTATTGCACTTATCCTAATTTCTTTTTTTTTTTTCTCTTTTTTTTTTTTTTTAAAAAAAAGAGAAAGCTTCATTAAAATCATAACTCAACAACATTTAAAATGTAATAAACATTTTAAAGAAACATGTTGAGGGCCAAGTATAAACACGTTAAAAAATTATGGATATATAAGTAAGATATACTATCTCTGTTGGTGTGAGATATTTTAGAGAAATCACAGGTAAAATCATGAGAAATTATGCTTAAAGTAGACAATATCATATCAGTGTGGAGAGTCATTGTTCTTATCAAAACACGACACTAAAAACAATAAGCTAGAGCCTAGAGAGTAATTTTAGTAAAACTAACCCTAATAAAATGCCACAATAGATAATAACCAAGTGACACACTTAAAAGAAACAAGTTGAGGGTGAGGGATGAACAAGCACCACTCCAACAAAAGTAATAAGCTTGAGGCCAAGAATTAAAAAAAAAAAAAAAAAAAAAAAAAAAAAAAAACCATTGTAACAAATCGAAGTATAAGGATAAATACCACAAATACATGTATTTGCTCAAGATTGATAGGTTCATTTTGTTGGATGAAAGTTCCATCTCGATTAATTTAGGGAATGATCATGAGTTTTTAATCAATGAATACTATCTCCATTCGTACGAAGCTTTTGAGAAAGCCCAAAGCAAAACCATGAGAGTTTATGCTCAAAGTGGACAAGATCATACCATACCATTGCGAAGAGTCGTGTTCATCTAACTCATTTTACGTCCAATTTTCATTTTTTTTTCTTTTGGAAAGGAGAAAAGGATATAAAACGTACAAAATCGCTTGTCATAACCTTGAACTATAATTTATGTTCTATCTTGCCTAAACTATAATACATGATCAATAGTTGCTCGACATTAGAGTCCATAATTCTCATTGAATGGACTCCTATCTTTATCATATAAACGGCATCTCAAGACTTTGAAATTTGATGGTAAAATATTCAGGAATGTTTGACAAAGATTTTGCTATATATAGCGTTTTAAAACATCCTCCATAACCACATCCAAATATTAAATAATAAATCTAGTTATGATACACATGTATCTGCTAAAGATTTGCTCAAACTCTCATATTTATAGAACATGCATCCACAGGCTCAATTAAATTTAAAAATTCTGGATAATAGTAATCAGAAAATTCAATCCTTTGGATGTCTAAGAGTCAACCCCCTATTCGTGCTATCAAAATTTGGGGATGATCGAATGATTTGATGTTGAGATTTCCCCAGTAGCCCTGATCTGAAAATCAATATAAAGGTTAGGTTTCTAGAAAGTTCAGGGCCTTTCAAATTTTCTATTTCGGGATATTTTATTCTAAAAATCTTAAAATTTTCAAAAAATTATTTAATCTTTTCTAGGCACTTTTACCTTCTTCAACTACTTCTCATTCATTTTCTATGATTAATTACAAAATTTAGAATTTGCTAAAAACTGGAAAAATGATTATTTTGTCCTATAACATCTGAACTTCGACCACAAATTTAATTAATAGACAGTCCTGGACACCGAATTTTAAGATGAGATAGATACAAGAGAAAAACGCTTAGAGAAATCGGTTCAAGAAAAATAGAAAAATAAATAGAGAAAAATTGGAAAAATTGGTGAAAGTGAACCCGTGGGTTAATTGGGTCATTTTACCCTCCATTCTTAATTAGGGGTTTGAGTTAAACCATTCTTAATTAGGGGTTCAAGTTAAACCATTCTTAATTAGGGGTTTGAGTTAAACCATTCTTAATTAGGGGTTCGAGTTAAACCATTCTTAATTAGGGGTTTGAGTTAAACCTAATTAGATAGTCAATGTTGAAGGAAAGGATTGAAAGAAAGAAAAGAAAAAGAGACAAAAAAGAGGCGGAGTTTAGAGTTCTTTCGTTTGAAAGAGAAAAAATTTGCTCTAAAAAGTCATTTGGAGTCGGAATTTCGTGGGAGGTTCTTCACAAGACTTGCTCAATACATAGAGGGCAATCATTTTGAGCTTTTGAACCACTCAATTCCATCAATAATCGAGGAAGAACGGAAGGTATAATTTTTAGGTTCTTGATTTTTTTTTTTTTTTTTTTTTTTTTTTTTTTTTTGTAAGTTTTAGTTTTTGACCATATTTGGACTCAATTATTTCTTTGCTGCGATTGATTCAATATTATGAGAAAAATACCTTAGTAAAGATGGATTACTGCGAAGAAAATAAGTTAATTCGAGTTGGGTAGAGAAAGTTGTGAAAATTCAAAGAAAATAGAAAAGAATCGAAACTGGTTTGGAAATCTGGAAATTTTGAAACAGCACGTGAAAGAGAGATTTCAAAAATCTTGTAGCTTCTATCACAAGAAAAAGCCAGTTTGGGAAGGCACATATTATCCTAGTATGTAATCACATGGGTTTTAGGCAACTAATACTTGTAGGGATCACTAGGACCTGCTAGCATACAAATATTTCCTTAGCTTAGGTAGTTCGAAAGTGTATGTTAACGACTTCATAATGACGTTTTTGGATGAGTATAAATTGTATGTATGTTATGGTAAAATTACCGTTATGCCCCTAGGTTGAGATTTCCGAGAAACATGCTATGTTATGTATTACATTAAGCTAGAAAGAGAATATGCATGACTAAAATATAAGTTGAGCAATATGGATGTGTACTTTATGCATGATGTAAGAAATTACCAAAATGCCTCTATGATGAGATTTGTTATGAATGATATTTTATATGCTTTTCGCTGTGTTAAAAAAGAGGATGTGTTATTATGATCTAAGCTCGGGGTAATTGATGGATATTATCTTCCCATTGAGCTTGTTTGCTTGTATGTGTGCATGATACAGTATGTGTTAGCTCTAGGTGTTTGACTGTATGTTCTCCCTCTAGAGCGTGTTTATCTGCACAGTGCTAGGGCGTGAGAATTAGGTTGGCTAGACAATGACCTAGGTCAGGACGCCTCCAATAGACTAAATACCTTAGGATCGTGAGTGACGATTAGAGGGTCTAGACACTATGCTCCAAGACTAAGAAAGACTTGAGAAGTTAGAACAAAGTAGTATGGAGTTGGAAGTCTGCATTAAGCCACCTAACCGCCCTAAAAATCCAATAGACATCCTCAAACCCTAGATATTACTAAGGTGAAGTTTAAATTATTGATTACATATTGATGAGAATATCCTCCCTGCAAGAGAGAAATTAATTGACATTAGGGCGCGGTCAGTATATTTCCGGTAGACCTTGCACCCCAGGATCATGAGTAATAAGAGGTTTAGAATCCAGAGATTTGTTTGGCCCAAGGAGCTAACCCTGAAAGTTTTGAAAATGAGATGTGACATTTAAACCGTCTCGACATCCGCAAGAACCTAGTAGACCTTCATGATATCCAAAAATGACAAAGGTAGCCTCCTAGGCCAATAGCAGTCAACATAGTGTCTGAGGACCCCCCACTTCCCTTTCCACTCTAATACAGTACTGTTGAGCTAGGGGTGAGGTTTGTTAAGGATGTGTTATTTGGTAGTTTGATGGATTATCCTGCACGATAGATTCGTCCTGTGGTAGGGCATTAATCATGTGGGTAGTCAGTGGATTACCAAACGCAGTGGATCCATCATGTGGTATGACGTTGATCATGCGGGTAGTCAGTATATTACCTAGCACGGTGGATCCATCCTCTGCTAGGGCGTTTGATCATGCGGGTAATCAGTGGTTACCTTGCATAGAGGATCCGTACCATGGGAGGGCGTCAATCATGCGGTTACCAAGTGGAGCTGACATGTATTGGGGGGTAGTGCCCCCAACCTTGGGCGACTTCATGGCCTGTGGGATGGGTGCGCCAGCTAACCTCCCATGGATGACTAGAAGGCTAGCACTCACCATATTGTCCCCATCTGATATGGAGTCTATGGAGGTAACATCTCATCTTTAGATACTGGTAACCGCTGCGTAGGTTAAGCTAGCTACCCAAGACTGTGCATAGCAAGAGCAATACACTTAGAGCCTAGAGTGAAGCATATGGTCACTTGCTAGGCCATGGATGCGATGAGAGCCTACGAGTAGGTTGCTTACTAAGTATTTTTTATACGCACCCATTCCCTCTCTTTTTTTTCTAGGTGTTCGCAGCCTACTGGTTGAGGTGGAGGAGTGTCCGAGAGTTGTGCTGTCACATAGGGGGTCATTTCGGAGCGTTAGTTCATTTTTACATTTTGGGGTCTTTTGTATTTTTTTTAATAATTGTATTCCAAACTTGTTTCCCGGTTTGTAATATTTTGAACAACATTGTCTTATAATTGGATTTAATTTTGGTGTTGTTGACTTCTTTTTCATTTTACTTTTTAAGTCTTACCGAATTTTTATCTTTTATTTTATTATACTTTTTTTTCTCGCTTTCATTTTTTTAGTCTTGATTCAATTTTCAAAACCTCGAAAATCAGGTCTTGACATGCCCTGTTTTACTTAAAAATACCTTTATAAATTTCATTTGGATCTTATACAACTTTGATAAAGTCCTATCCATTTTGTCACATAATAACCCTTTAGTGTTGAAGTAGTATTTTAGCTAGTCTTGTACCCACTCTAGGTTTAGAGGAGGTGGTTCACCATCTCTTCTTGTTGCATATCTTCTGTGTAACGATCCAAAATTTTCTACTTAATTTAAACTTTCATAAAACATAACCTTCATTTTAAAACACAACCATGGACTTGCGTGTTTTGAAAACAACTTTAAAACGACACAACAAAAGACTAAATAAAATAAATAAACATTTAAATTAAAAACATCATATTCTAGCCTAAGATTAAGAAAATAAATGCAACTACCCTATGCATGTGCCATGGTCTCGAGTTGCGATGCCGTCGTCAGCCGTACAAGCCTGTCTTACCTTAACCTGAAATAAAGGTAGCACGTGGCTTGAGTATTTTAAAAAATACCCAGTAAGTGACCCCACTATTGGGGGTTAAATGCAAGAACATGCAAAATGCTATGACGAGACCTATTAGTCTATTTTTTTTCCTACGGCACTATTTTAATTGGGCAGCTTGGATGTGTACCATATACTGTATACACAACTCATACTTGCGAGTATGGGCTCACTTGTCAGTTCGCACACCGCTGGGCCCCTTTTCTTGTCGGGCGAGCCTTCTCTAGTAGCTCAACTTTTGCCAGACACCCATTAGAATTAGTAACCGTCACGACAGCATTATGTAAAACATAACGATACTTCGCCTGCCTAATGGATGTATGCGTCCATACCCTCGTGATGGAATAGGGGTATCCCCCAATGCATGAGCACATCGTGATTAGTGCCGATGAATGCGTTGTCTTCCTACTTAGGGCATCTGCAACCACGTTGGCCTTCCTCGGGTGGTACTGGATATCTATGTCATAATCTTTGACTAGTTCTAGCTACCGTCGTTGTCTCATATTCAACTCCTTCTGGGTGAAGAAGTACTTCAGGCTCTTATGGTCGGTATAGATCTGAGTCCTCTCCCCATACAGGTAGTGTCGCCATATCTTTAACGCAAAGACTACTGCTACTAGTTCCAAGTCATGCACAGGATAGTTCTTTTCATAGTCCTTCAGCTGTCTGGATGCATAGGCAATAACTTTTCCGTGTTGCATTAACACACATCCCAGGCCCTGTACCATCAGGCATTGTGAGCAGGGTGCGGTCGCCAGTCTCTTCTTCAGGTCTCGGAAGCTTACCTCGCACTCCTCGGTCCATACTAATGTCATAGCCTTTCGAGTCAGTCGTGAGAGGGGTGCCGCTATCTTGGAAA
The DNA here is from genome assembly GCF_057944985.1 of Cucurbita pepo subsp. pepo. NCBI lineage: Eukaryota > Viridiplantae > Streptophyta > Magnoliopsida > Cucurbitales > Cucurbitaceae > Cucurbita > Cucurbita pepo. The sequence continues at coordinate 14,287,280 of NC_141798.1, forward strand.
AGTCCTACACAACGTGTCGGTAGTAGCCTGCTAGACCCATAGAACTTCGTACTTCAGTCACAGTAGTTGGACGAGCCCAGCTGGTGCCTGCTTCCACCTTGGCAGGGTCAACTGATACTCCTTCCGCCGATATCACATGCCCTAGGAACGAGACTTCGCGTAACCAAAACTCACACTTCGAGAACTTGGCATACAATCTATTTTCCCTCAGGACTGTCAAGGCCTTCCTTAGGTGCATTTGGTGTTCCTGATCCGTCCTTGAGTACATCAGGATGTCATCTATGAATACAATGACAAAGGTATCCAGATATTCTTGAACACCCGTTTCATCAGTTCCATGAACACTGTAGGGGCATTGGTGAGTCCAAATGACATTACCACAAGCTCATAATGGTCGTACCTCATTCTGAAAGTTGTTTTCGGTATGTCCTCGTTTTTTACCTTGATATGGTGGTTACCTGAACGAAGCTCAATTTTTGAAAACACTGTGGCCTCTCTTAGCTAGTCAAACAAGTCCTCGATGCATGGGAGGGGGTACCTATTCTTCACCGTCCTCTTATTCAGTTCCCTGTAATCGATACACAAGCGCATACGAATAACACCGGTGCATCCCAAGGCGACACGCTAGGTTTGATAAACCCCTTATCTAGCAGTTCTTGTAGTTGCATCTTGAGTTCTTTCAGCTCTGCTGGTGCCATGCGGTACGTGGCCTTGGATATGAGGCCGGTTCCTGGTTCCAGTTCTATAGCAAAGTCGACATCTCGGGATGGGGGGATCCTTGGCAAGTCCTATGGGAACACATCTGGGAACTCATTCACTACAAGTAACGCGGTTAGGGAGACTCCTTCTTCCTTGATCCTTGCCACGCTAGCTAGTATCGCCCAGACCCTGTGCAAGACCAGCTTCTTCGCCTTCATCATTGATATCACCTTGGGCATTGTGCCCAGACTGGTGCCCTTGAATTTGAGCCTGGTCCTAAACGGTGGCGTGAAAATAACCTCCTTGTGACAATCTATGCTAGCATGGTTTTCCGCTAACCAGTCCATGCCTAGGATTACATCATACACGGTCATATCGACCACCATTAAGTTTATGCCCAAGCTAACCCCTGATACTACTACGTGACCATTCCTTACCCTATAGGCAGCAACCATATCCACCCCTGTCGGAGTGCCTACTAAAAAATAGTGTAACAAGGGTTCTAATATGATCCTTGCTTGACTAACAAAATCAGTGAAAATAAAGGAATGCGTAGACCCCAAGTCAAACAACGTCAAAGTAAAATGACCAAGGACGGATAGTGTACCTGTCACCACCGCATTCGGGTTTTCAACGTCCCTGCTAGTGGAGGCATAGGCTCTCGCTGGAGGGCGGTTCTGAGTGGGGGCATCTGCTATGCGTAGTGGTCTCTACTGATCCCCGACGTTATTGGCGCGGCCTCCCAGGCAATCCCTGGCCAAGTGACCCTCCTTCCCGCATCGGAAGCAGGCTCTAGAGTGAGCCAGGCACCTACCCCAATGATTCTTCCCACACTCGTTGCACTTGGGTCTATCGTTTGCCCTACCCTCTCTCCCTTGCTGGCCCCACTTGGAATCGCGGTGTCGTCTGTTTAGTCGTCTCGATGGCGGCGATGGGGATGAATCGCGGCGGTCACAATCACAGCATCGTCTCTGTCTCTCGGTTGATGAAATAGATTCGAGGCGATCATCTCGGTCACTACGTCGTTTTCGTCTCTAGGTCGATGAGTGGGATTTGCTCGGTCCATCGGTCCCCTCCATGGCCCGTGTTACTCTCAGCATAAGTCGTAGGCGCTATCGCCTCAACCACGTTACGGATCTTCCAGTCCAACCCCAGCACAAACCAGCAGGCTGTCCTGTAGTTGGTGTCTACCAAATCCTGGGCAAAGCATTTCAACTTGGCGAACTCTCTGGCATAGGCAGTAACCGAACGCCCTCTCTGCTTCAGGTAAGTGAATTTCTGATGTTTGCGGATCTAGACGTCCTCTGGGTAGTACGCCTCTACAAAGGCCTCTTTAAATTCTGTCCATGAGATTTCACCCCCGGGTCTTGTAAGCTCTCGGGTGGATCACCACCATACTTGAGCATCGGCACGCAGCATGAATGCTGCGCATTCCACCTTTTGGTCTTTGAGACTATTTGTCAGCCTGAATACGGTCTCTATGGAACTCAGCCATGACTGTGTCTCTGTCGGGTCATTGGAAGTTCCCTTGAAGGTTTGTGGGTCGCCCCTCTTAAAATCCCGTAGACATCTGGCTTCCCTAGTGGAGGCTGAGTCGTTAGCTGACTGGTCACCAGATAGGTTTCGTACTACAATCCGCAATACGTCTACCAATTCCGTCGCCGAGTCTCGGGCGGGCTGGGGTGTCGCTGGTGGCGGGAACATCATCACTACATCGGGCCCTTCCACGGAGTTCTCGCGGTCGGGACCTCGTCCCCTTTTGCTCCTACCCCTAAGTGGGGGTCGCCCCCTAGTATTCCCTCCTCGCATCTTGGGTGGCATATCTAAATCTAGCAATAGCTATGGGGTTACATACTAATCTATCCACTTCTATAAACAATCACAAGGGCATAAGTCGCATACACATACAATGGCATTAGCTGCATACACACACAAGCATATATCTGTCACATTACGGAACATACTAACATCGGGACAAGAGAGCGTACAAACCATAATTCTTCTTGACGGTGACGGTGTGGTTGTTGGAGGACTATGGAAGTGCCTTGGGCCTACATCGTAGACTAGTCTACAAGATCTGTGACCTAAGGCTCTGATACCAACTGTAACACCCCTAATTTTCTCTAACCTAATTAGCGACGTTACCTTGTACTCGTATGACAAAAGTACGAAAATTTATGTAAGACAACCTCAATAGCGACGCCAGCCTAACTAAGAAATAATCGACAGATAACTAGGAGAAATAATTGCAATTAACTATCATTCGAGAGAGTCCAAACTGATGGTGTTAATATAACACATGTGGAAGCAATTTGGATCTTAGGCACTTTTAGAACATCAATTATTGTAAATAACTAGCATGTTCATAAGTATTAAAACTTAATGAGTTTAGATACTAACCTTTTGTAGTTCAAACTCCTTTTTCCTCACGAACCGGTTTCGAACCACCACTAGTGTCTTCTCCACTATCCTCCAGCCTCAGAACGGGATTGTGGAATCTGGTGAGTGACTAAACTTGGGAGGGATTTTGTATATGTGAAGAGAGTGTTTGTGAGAGGTTTTTCTCAAGGTTTTTCACCAAGAAGAAGAAGACCTCCCATGTACCATGTTCACTCTATTTAAAGAGTCATGTTTGCATGTTCATGCAAATTTGAGATCACCAAATTTTGACACTCAAAATTCCACTCAAATGTTTGGGATTATGTGACAAGCATGCATGTTTGAGTTAACCAAATTTTGACACTTAAAATTCCACTCAAACTTGTGGGGTTTATTTGGCAAGCATGCAAGTTTGGTTAAACCAAATTTTGAAACCTCAAAATTCCACTAACATGGATTTTTCCATTAAATGAAGTCAACATTTTGACTTTCTTCATTTTAATTCAACAATTAATTTGAATAATGAATTTCAAATTAAATGATTAATTAAACTATTTAATTAATATTTAATATTAATTCAAATGTCAATCCCAATCAATTCCGACACATAATTGATTAAGATATTTAAATCTTATTTAAATATCTCAGATTCTCTCTTTTTGTTTAATTCGTAAATAAAACAAAAATGTGGTTAAATATATCGTATATATGTAGCGCATATTCCCTAATTTGAATTCGAACACTTCGAACTCACTCGTCACACTGTTCTATGGTTTAGTCCGATATGAGCTAGTAGAGGGACCTAATGGACCTATAGATCATGGGCTCCAACGATCCAAGATTAACCGGTTAAACTCATTAACCTTGTTAACCAATATTCGTTAACTACTAGGACACTGCACTATAGCCTAGTAGTTGCACTCCCCTCACTATAGATATATTTCTGTCCATTTTATATAACCATGATTAGTAAGTCGATCCTTCACAGGTTGTTCGTAACTAAAGCTGGGTCAATTTACCGTTTTACCCCTAAAGTTACTTCTTGTTCCTTATGTCTCACTGATCCTCTAATGAATAATTGGTTTGTGGTCCAACCAGTAAATCGAATCCCTCTCAGGCCAATGAGAGGGTGGGGCCCCTTGTTCAAGACCTGGAGTCAGTGCTTAAGGGAACTACCTCTCTTCTATCCCTAAAAGTAGGTAGGAGTGATTCCATCTTGCACCCCACGTCCCCAGTCATTCACCCAGTCTTACCCCTAAAATGGGAGGCCGATTGAGTCGGCGAACTAGAGCCACTCTCACCCATGCAAATCTAAGGATAATTCCGAATAAACATGAGTTCATGGTTAGCTCAGGATTAAAATCGAGTTACCTAGGTTATCGAATGAAAAGAAAATCAGTCTCAACAGTAAACGACATTATAAAGTGAGAGTGGTTTTCTTCATGGTCCGATCTTATGCAATACTCATTGCATAGGACGCCCCCACTCACATGTCTCCACATGTACAATTTAGTGATCACATTGTTTATATCATATACAAAAGTGGGCCGCATCCATAGTGTCCCCAGAATAAGGTACTCAGCCTTATCCTTATACTATAGATCATTTTGACTATATACTTGAACTTGATTCAAGCCAGAGTGTTCTTAGTTTATTGGATTTAGATTAATGATCGTAAAATTTACTTTATTCAATAAAAATCTTTACTGAATAAACAACAATAATAACTTTATTGAAAATAAAATATCTTTTTGTTTACAAACTATGAGTTTTAGGACATAAAACCCAACACAAACAAGATGCCTACGACACTATAAGCCCTCCCTAAGACTTCCATGGTCTTCGCAATGTTCACCGTCAGTCGTACATGGGGGCCTTGCCCTTACCTGAAAATATAGGTAGCACGTGGCTTGAGTATTATATAAAATACCCAGTAAGTCGCCCCACTGTTGGGGTTAAGCATATAACATACGTTCAGGACACATGCAGGTCGCATACACACACATACATAAGCACAAGTACCAAAAGAAAGAAAACGTGAGGGGGACCTGTCTTCCATTCCTTCCCATGGCCTTAGGCCCTTGCTTTGTCCGGGCAGGGTGGATGTGTGGTACTTCCCCACCATGGCCCACATACATAACTATGGGCCCACCAGGCGAGTTCGCATGCGAACTCCCTGGGCCTGGCTTAGTCGGGTACGTATGACATACAATATCGAACGCCACGGAAAAGGAGGGCCTGCATGATATCATAATGAGCATAATATCGAACGTACGCATCCGTACCGCCACCAATATAACGGGGAAATAACCCCATATACATAACACATAGAGTGCATGAGGTCCTTAAGGTTTACCTCCATGACATTATACATACAACGTTCCATCCCCTCACCGCATTAAATAGCATAACTGGGTTAAACATCGAGTAGGCATATCGTAGCATACTAGTCATCACATTCATGGCATGCGAAGTTCTCATTACAATTGTGACATGTCAATCAAGCTCATGCATACAAGATAGTAACTCATGGCACAAACATCACATACATAAACATGGCATACATCAGCGTTTGACGGCAAGAAACATATAACTTAGCATACATCAACAACACACATGGTGCATGCAAGGGCCATAGAGCACGCACCATCATACGTACATAACTAACACCAACAGTAAGTTACTTACCTCCTTGGCCTTGGCCGAAGTCACTCGCAACGCTAACTACGGCGCCTAACTACCTCCTATAAGATCATATGATACACTTAGAGCCATTTCACAACTAGCCCTTATGCCTAACTACCAAGGTACGTCCCTATCACAACCTATTTTTCTCAAAATGGAGTTATACTGACCTCAGATGGTTGAAACAAGGGTGGGAATGGCTCTAGAAGGGTCGGAAACCTAGGAATTGGTATATTATTCGTATGTCGAGCCGCTAAGCCGAGCCGCCAAGCCGAGCCTGGAGTGCAACGGAGCCGATAGGCTGCAAAGATCACTGACGGCGCAGGGTTTCTGGATGCGTTTAGATGCGTCGCTGGTTTTGGGCCGAAATGTAACGCGGCCCAGTGGTGGTGTCCGAGCACGGCCTGCAAGGTGCGACCTGTACGCTGGCCGAGACGAACTCGCGAAATACCTAAAGAATCAACCCATGCCCGCCTCTTTATCTTCCTCGTGCGAGAGCCTCGATGTAACGCCCAAGATTCATCGCTAGCAGATATTGTCCTCTTTGGGCTTTCCCTTTCGGGCTTCCCCTCAAGGTTCTTTAAAACGCGTCTGCTAGGGGAAGGTTTCCACACCCTTATAAATGGTGGGTTGTTCTCCTCCCCAACCAATGTGGGACATCACAATCCACCCCCCTTCGAGGTCCAGCATCCTCGCTGGCACTCTTTCCTTCCTCCAATCGATGTGGGACCGCCCCTAAATCCACCCCCCCTTTAGGGCCCAGCGTCCTACTGGCACACCGCCTCGTGTCTACCCCCTTAAGAGAACAGCGAAAAGGTTGGTACATGGTACGGTGTCTGGCTCTGATACCATTTGTAACGCCCCAGATTTATCGCTAGCAGATATTGTCCTCTTTGGGCTTTCCCTTTCGGGCTTCCCCTCAAGGCTTTAAAACGCGTATGCTAGGGGAAGGTTTCCACACCCTTATAAATGGTGGTTTGTTCTCCTCCCCAACCAATGTGGGACATCACACTCGACAAACCCTAATTGCAGGACCTGACTACTATCGCCGATGGAATCGTCGTCGTCCCGTCCCTGATGGTGCGTTTGTCCTTCCTTGCCCCGACGTACCCTGGCGTTGGCTTGCTCCCACCTAAGGCTCGCAAACGTCCAAGTTCTCGCTGCGTTATCGATCTCCCACCTCAATCTTACTACCTCTCGCTCATGGTACAACAACGGTTCACAGGAAAGCGGCCACTTCCAAAGCTAGCTTTTTTTTTGCATATTAAGGCTACAAAATTTATGAAATTTATAAGTAGGTTTTATTTCAAATAAAAATAGAGTTAGTATCGAAATTGGAGTAGAATATAGTCAAACAAATGTTGAACAGAGCAAAAATAATCAACCTCACCCACCCCATGTGCCCTCACGAATGCATGGAGAGGAGAATATGCATGGCTTCACACGCGAGTAACCAAGCGCATAATGGAGGTAAACTCGCACCAATGTCGCGACATGTGGCAATCATTGATTGGCTAAAACGACCTCGGTTTCATTCGTTCGAATCCAAAGGCATGTGAGAGTTTCAGTAAATTAGCTAGCATGTTCAAAAGCATTAAAACTCAAGGAGTTTGAGTACTAACCTTTTGTAGTTCAAATTCCTTTCTTGTTTTAATTCCGTTTTCCTCACGAACTGGTTTTGAACCACCACTACTGTCTTCCCTACTATTCTCCGGCTTTAGAACGAGAAAGTGGAATCCGGTGAGTGACTAAACTTGGAAGTGTTTGAAGGGCACCTAGTGAGTCTAGGACTACGAGTTATGTTATCTAGGGCAAGTGGGAGAAAAGACATGACTATGTGATACCCTAGTTTATTGTATTTGTCTTTCTCTCTACTCAACATTATAAAACCCCACTAGAGTTTTAGTCCAAGTGGGAGTTGGTTGGGTTTTATGTCCTAAAACTCATACTTTGTAACAAAAACATATTATATTGGCAATAAAGTTATTATTGATGTTTATTCCGTAAAGATTGTTATTGAATAAAGTGAATTTTACAATCATTAATCTAAATCCAATAAACTAAGAATACACTGACTATATACTTGAATTTACGACCATTAATCTAAATCCAATAAACTAAGGGCACTTTGGCTGTAGTATGATTACTTGAACTACATGTAGAGACATAAGAGTGGATCAAGTTCAAGTATATAGTCAAAATGATCTATAGTACTGGGATAAGGTTGAGTACCTTATTCTGGGGACACTATGGATACGACCCACTTTTGTATATGATATAAAAAATGTGATCACTAAATTGTACATGTGGAGACATGTGAGTGAGGGTGTCCTATGCAATGAGTATTGCATAAGATCGGACCATGAAGAAAACCACTCTCACTTTATAATGTCGTTTACTGTTGAGACTGATTTTCTTTTCATTCGATAGCCTAGGTAACTCGATTTTAATCCTGAGCTAACCATGAACTCCTGTTTATTCGGAATTATCCTTAGCTTTGCATGGGTGAGAGTGGCTCTAGTTCGCCGACTCAATAAGCCTCCCATTTCAGGGGTAAGACTCGGTGAATAGCTGGGGACATAGGGTGCAAGATGGAATTTGCTCCTACCCGTTTTTAGGGATAGTAGAGAGGTTGTTCCCTTAAGTACAGACTCTAGGCCTTGAACAAGGGGCCCCACCCTCTCATTGGCCCAAGAGGGATTTGGTTTGGTGGTTGGACCACAAACCAATTGTTCATTAGTGGATCAGTGAGACTTAAGGAACAAGAAGTAACTTCAGGGGTAAAACGGTAAATTAACCTAGCTCTAGTTACGAACAACCTGTGAAGGATCGACTTACTAATCATGACCATATCAAATGGACAAAAATATATCGATAGTGAAGGGAGTGCAACTACTAGACTATAGTGGAGAGTCTTGGTAGTTAACGAATGTTGGTTAGCAAGGTTAATGAGTTTAGTCGGTTGATCTTGGATCGTTGGAGCCAATGATCTGTAGGTCCATCAGGCCCCCCTGCTAGCTCATATCGGACTAAACCTTAGAAAAATGTGACAAGTGAGTTCGAAGTGTTCGAATTCAAATGAGGGAATATGCGCTAAATATATAAGATATATTTAACCGCATTTTGTTTTAATTACGAATTAAACAAAAAGTGAGAATTGAAGATATTTAAACAAGATTTAGATATTTTAATTATGAATAAGAATTCATAATCAATACGTGCCGGAATTGATAAGGACTGGTATTTCATTTAACCTAAATATTAATTAAATTGTTTAATTAATTATTTAATATTATTTTAATTTGAAATTAATTATTTAAATTAATTGTTGAATTAAAAGAGAGAAAGTCAAAATATTGACTCTGGAAAAATCCAATGTTTGAGTTTGTGGAAGATTGAGTGTCAATATATGGATTAACCAAACTTGCATATTTGCCATATAATCCCACAAATTTGAGTGGAATTTTGAGTGTCAATATATGGATTAACCAAACTTGCGTGTTTGTCACATAATCCCATAAATTTGAGTGGAATTTTGAGTGTCAATGTATGGATTAACCAAACTTGCATGTTTGCCACATAATCCCACAAATTTGAGTGAAATTTTGAGTGTCAAAATTTGGTTAACTCAAACATGCATGCTTGCCACATAATCCCACAAATTTGAGTGAAATTTTGAGTGTCAAAATTTGGTTACCTCATGCAAATATGACTCTATAAATGGAGTAATCAAGGTACATGAAATTATTCATGGAAAAACTTTGAGAAAATCTCTCAAAAACTCTCTCTTCACATATAGTAAAATTCCTTCCAAGTTTAGTTACTAACTAGATCCCGTTCTAAGGCCGGAGAATATTAAGGAAGACACTAGTGGTGGTTCGAAACCGGTTCGTGAGGAAGACGAAAGAAGAACAAGAAAGGAATTTGAACTACAAAAGGTTAGTACTCAAATTCCTTAAGTTTTAATGTTTTTTAACATGCTAGCTAATTTAATATAATTGTTGTGCTTAGAGTGCCTAAGATCCAAATTACTTCCGCATGTGTTATATCAACACCATCGGAAGTAACTTTAGGAGTAAAACAGTAAATTGACCCAGTTTTAGTTATGAACAACCTATGAAGGATTCACTTACTAATTATGTTTATATCAAATGGACAGAAATATATCTATAGTGAGGCGAGTACAACTACTAGGCTATAGTGGAGTGTCCTAGTAGTTAACGAATGTTGTTAACTAGGTTAATGAATTTAGCCGGTTAATTCTGGATCGTTGGAGTCCATGATCTGTAGGTCCATTAGGACCCCCTGCTAGCTACAGTATGACGAAAGAGTTCGAAGTGTTCGAATTCGAATAAGAGAATATGCCCTAAATATATACGATATATTTAACCGCATTTTGTTTTAATTACGAATTAAAACAAAGATAGAGAATTATAAATATTTAAATAAGATTTAAATATTGTAATTATGAATAGGGATCCATAATGTGTGTGGGAATTGATTGGTGTTTGATTTAATGTTAAATATTAATTAAATTGTTTAATTAATTATTTAATATTATTTTTATTTGAAATTAATGTTGAATTCTCTTATCGAAAAATCCAAGTTATATAGTTAATACAAACTTACATGTTTGCCAAATAACCCCACTAATATGAGTGAAATTTTTTTAGTGTCAAAATTTGGTTAACTCAAACTTTTGCTTGCCACGTAATCCCACAATTTGAGTGGAATTTTAAATGTCAAAATTTAGTAATATCAAATTTGCACGAGTATGTAAATATGACTCCATAAATGGAGTAACAAGGTACATGTTATTTTTTTTATTGAAAAAAGAAAGAAATGTGAGAAAATCCCTAAAAAATTATCTCTTCACATCTACTAAATTCCTTCCATGTTTAGTCGCTCAACGGATTCCAATCTTGTTCTAAGGTCGAGAATAGTAAGGAAAGACATTAGTGGTGGTTTGAAATCGGTTCGTGAGGAAAACGAAATTAAACCAAAAAAGAATTTAAACTACAAAAGGTTAGTACTCAAACTCCTTGAGTTTTAATACTTTTGAACATGCTAGCTAATTTACTATAATTCATGTACTTAGAGTGTCTAAGATCCAAATTGCTTTCGCAGGTGTGCATGTGTGGTATTAACACCTTCAATTGATATCAGAACGTTCTTAGTTTATTGAATTTAGATTAATGATAGTGAAATTCATTTTATTCCATGACAATTTTTACTACATAAATATCAATAATAATTTTATTGCAAATAGAATATGTTTTTGTTTATTGTTTGGACCTAAAACCCAACATCCAATAATTTTAATGGCAGTTTGTTTGGTAAATCAAAACAAACCCAATAATTTTGTTTACAAACCCAATAAGTTTAGTGGCAGTTTGTTAGGTTTTATATTGCAAAAGTGGTTGTTCTATTTACAATAAAATTATTATTGATATTTATTGAGTAAAGATTGTCATGGAATAAAATGAATTTTACTATTATTAATCTAAATCCAATAAACTAAGAAGGTTTTGATACCAAATGAAGGTGTTAATATCACACATGCACACATGCGGAAGCAATTTAGATTTTAAACACTCTTAAGTACATAAATTATAGTAAATTAGCTGGCATGTTCAAAAGCATTAAAACTTAAGGAGTTTGAGGACTAACCTTTTGTAGTTTAAATTCTTTCTTAGTTTAATTTCGTTTTCCTCACGAACCGGTTTCGAACCACAACTAGTGTCTTCCCTACTATTCTCCGGCCTTAGAATAAGATTGTGGAATCGGTTCTAAACATAGAAGGAATTGAGTACATGTGAAGAGAGAGTTTTTGAGAGATTTTCTCACATTTCTTTCTTTTTTTTTTTCAATAAAAAAATTACATGTACCATATTACTTTATTTATAGAGTCATATTTACATGCTCTTCCAAATTTGAGATTATTAAATTTTGACATTCAAAATTTCACTCAAAATGTGGGATGATGTGGCAAGCATGAAAGTTTGAGTTAACCAAATTTTGACACTAAAAAATTCCACTCATATTAGTGGGGTTATGTGGCAAGCATGCAAGTTTGAGTCAACCAAATTTTGACACTAAAACTTCCCCCATGTGGCAAGCATGCAAATTTGAGTAACCAAATTTTGACACTAGAAAATTCACTCAGATTAGTGCGGTTATGTGACAAGCTTGCAAGTTTGAGTTAAGTTTGGATTAACCATATATTGACCCTCAATCATCCACCAACTAAAACTTGGATTTTTCCACCAATAGGAGTCAACATTAATTTCAAATTAAAATAATACTTGGATTTTTCCACCAATAGGAGTCAACATTAATTTCAAATTAAAATAATATTAAATAATTAATTTAACAATTTAATCAAACACCAATCAATTCCGATACATATTAATTATAAATCCATATTCATAATTACATATTTAAATCTTATTTAAATATCTCCAATTCTCTATAGTTATTTTAATTCGTAATTAAAACAAAATGCGGTTAAATATATCGTATATATTTAGCACATATTCCTTAATTTGAATTCGAATACTTTGAACTCTTTCGTCACACTATTCTAATGTTTAATTCAATATGAGTTAGCAGGGGGGCCTAATGAACCTATAGATCATGGGCTCCAATGATCGAGAATTAACTGGTTAAACTCATTAACTAGTTAACCAACATTCGTTAACTAGTCGAGTAGTTGCACTCCCCTCACTATAGATATATTTCTGTCCATTTGATATAACCATAATTCGTAAGTCAATCGTTCATAACTAGAGCTAGGTCAATTTACCGTTTTACCCCTGAAGTTACTTCTTGTTTTTTAAGTCTCACTGATCCTCTAATGAACAATTGGTTTGTGGTCCAATCACTAAACCGAATCCCTCTCGGGCCAATGAGAGGTTGGGGCCCCTTGTTCAAGAACTGCAGTCAGTACTTGAGATAACAACCTCTCTACTATCCCTAAAAGCGGGTAAGAGTGACTTCCATCTTGCACGTCATGTCTCCAGCTATTCACCCAATCTTACTTCTGAAATGGGAGGCTTATTGAGTTGGCAAACTCGGGCCACCCTCACCCATGAATAGGAGTTCATAATCAGCTAAGGATTAAGATCGAGTTACCTAGATCATCAATTAAGAAAATCAGTCTCAATAGTAAACGGTATTATAAAGTGAGGGTGACTTTCTTTATGGTCCGATCTTATGCTATACTCATTGCATAGGATGCCCCCACTCACATGTCTCCACATGTACGATTTAGTGATCACATTGTTTATATCATATACAAAAGTGAGCCGCATCCATAGTGTCCCCAAGATAAGGCACTCAGTCTTATCCCTGTACAATAGATCATTTTGACTATATACTTGAATTTGGTCTACTCTTATGTCTCGACATATAGTTGAACTAATCATGCTATAGCCAGTGTTCTTAGTTTATTGGATTTAGATTAATGATCGTAAGTTTAAGTATATAGTCAAAGTGTTTTTAGTTTATTGGATTTAGATTAATGATCGTAAAATCCACTTTGTTCAATAACAATCTTTACTGAATAAACATCCATAATAACTACATTGCCCCTCCGAGTTGACTTTGGCGGATTTTCTCAATTTTTTATTATTTTCTTTTATATATTTTTCTAAGTTTATGGAACTTTTCTAAGCATTTTCCTAAATTTGGCATCTAAGACTCTTAATAAAATTATGAAAGTTTAAGCTTAACAGAAAAAGTTGAGAAATTAATCCTCGTTGGGACTCAAGTGTTACACTCCCCTTATGATTATACAATGTCGCCGGTTAACCGTTAACAGCATGGCTAGAATTCTAGCTATGTATTTGAGGATGAGTTGGCATGAACCCATGAGATATTTAGTAGTTGGTAATTGTACGAGGTACTTTTTTATTGAATTTATACAAGGTGAAAACAATTAAAGGGTTGTTATTAACATGGGATAGTTACGTGCTTTGATTGGCTATTACCCATATTTGTACCCGATGATAAGATGATGTATAACAGAACTATGAGAAAGACGGTGTGTGGAGACGATTAAGGAATTCACATCTATCTTTGAATCCTGAACCATAGTAGTTGCTGCCCATGGTTTTGAAGATAATAACAATTATGCAGATGTGTCCATTAGAAAGTCACCAACTAATCCCTAAAAGTATTGTGTCTCGATAGATAGATTATGAATTAGAGTTATAATAAGGTAACGTCTCACTTATTATGAATATGTATAAATTTAAAAGTAATCATAAAGAATAGTAAAAAGGGAACCAAATCATCCTAGAACTTTAAGATTATTAATATTAAAAGTTGACATGGGTTCAGGTATGAGGTGACACGTATCCCTCAGAGTATTTGACACATTCGTTGACTCTCTGGTTGATACGTGGCACCTGCATCTGAAAATCGCCATCAGATTTTCAGATTTTATCCCAACTTATGGATTCTTTCTATTTTATTTGAATTTTCATATTTTTCTCATAAAAAATTAAATTAATTTGATTTAGTGTAGAAGTTTAATCTATCTTATAAAAGTATTTTTCCAGTAATTTTAGGACAATCACACAAGGAAATAAACACATCTTAAGATAGTCTAAAACAGCAAACTTTACCTTTTTTTTTTTTTTTTGAGGCAGGCCAGAACATTGTCTTCTCATTGGAATAAATTATTGCTTTCTTCATAAATATTGTGCAAAATTGAGAGAAAATCCAATCCAAGAATCCTAAAATATGTACTTTTCATTCTTCCTCCATTCTTTACAAAATTGAGGGATTCAAAAGCCCATATAAATATCCTAACCATCTCAGCTATTCTTGTGAATGAACTCTAGTGAAATTCTCACTATCGTTTGATTTTTTTTTTTTTTTTTTCCTTCACCGTTAATGTCTGAAGCTAAGTAAATATAAAACTAGAAAGGCTCTGTACTAACCTATGATCTTCAAAATTAAATGCAACTACTGTATGCATGTAACTAGGCCAATAAGTTTAGTTTTTTTTTTCTTTTCTTATTTCTTTTTTTTTCTTCATCAATCAAGGTCTAAACGTAAGTAAATATAAAACTAGAAATGACCTATACTAACTTATACTTAGAGGCATGAAAATTTAAGTTTTCACTTGAGCAGTTGACCGCTTCAAACTCATAACATAGATGAAAATTTAAGTTCTCACTTGAGCAGTTGACGACTTCAAACTCATAACATAGAATACATCAATAGGTAATTTCGTATCTTTCTTCGTCCACAAGAGTATATCACATCTATATATGACTTGTCATTTGGTATTATCTTTGTGTCACAACTCAATTTTTTAGGCTTTGAATCATGGATCACAATGTGGACTAACATATCGGTAATGAAAAATATGATAAAATTTTACCAATCAAAATGATGTTAAATAATTTATTATAAAACCCAGACTAAGAAACGAGATACAAAATAATGGACAACCCCTAAGTATATGAAGATTGACACTTCGAGACAACCCTTCTCTTTTTCTGAGTAGCTCTCAAATGCTTCGCCACCTCGATCACTAATCAATAGTCACTTGAAAAGGAAATTTAATATCGGATGAGTATAAACATACTCAGTAAACAACCTACTCAAAGGTAGATTCTAATTACGTTCATGACCTAGTTAATTACCATGAGATTTTCTCTAATTACATTCATGACCTAGTTAATTATCATAAGATTTTCTCTTGTCTCTAAGAAGTTTTGGCCTTGGTTCTAAAATTATGAGCTTCTGAAAGGTCTTGAAGTTTCGATCCGTTCATGTCACAACCGAAAATAGGGTCTGCAATTGGTTCCCTTCCTTACATAAAACCCAATCAGCATCGTGGATCTACTAACTGGTTTATTTGAGTTATGGGGTGAACCAACTTTTTTTTTCCTTCTAAAACTTAGATTTTCTCTCCATTCACCTAGTTGTTAATCAGTGAGCCCGTTTTGATTCTCAACTTCCCTTAATCATCTTTCAATAATTCTTTTTAAAAATATTGTTGTAACAATCAACCATATACTTTCAAGGGTAAATATGACCAATAAAATTTTTCATATTAAAACAATATGAACTATTAAAATATGAAAAGATTAAAATATATAAAATCAATATGGGATTTAATATAAAAATATTTACAAAAAGATCAATATGTGGGATTTAATACAAAAATATTACAAGTATAAAAATGGAGTTTAAAACATAAACACGAAAATAAAAAAGTAAATAGATCTATTGCTCTTGCCATCAAACTGCAACTTATGCTTCATCTCCAAACCAATAAATAGCAAGAATGATCATAAAAATATTATGTAATAATCTCTTATTTTTAAGGTTATATATTCTATCATGCCTCGACTCAATCTAGCTATATCAAACTCACTCTTGTTTAAAAGGTGTAAGTCACTCATTAGGGTTTTGTAACGACTCAATTTTCTACTAACCTAAAGTTGCTACCATATGCATGACATACCATCTTATGCAGAAATAATCATTTAAATTGATTTCATAAAACAATGTCATAGACTTACCTATTTAATAAAAATGTTTTAAACATGTTTTAAGACAATAAAGATAAAATATTAAAATGAACCTAAGTAAGTATAAAACTAGAAATGCGGTATACTAACTAATAAGTAGGAAGAAGTCAACTACATTTATGCATGCAAGTAGGAAGAAGGTAAAAAACCTAATAATATTAATAAATAAAATATGGCTTCTTCAACGAATCTCTCAAATTTTCTCTCCACTGATACCCTCAAAACTCTCCCCAACCAACTTATTTTCCTCTTCCCCCTCTCAGACTCAAAAAATCTACTGTAAAATGAAAAGGTGTGAGTGGTTAGGATATGCAATTTTTATAGAAAGCTCACTCAATTTGATTTGGAGGTGGGTTGTTCAATGATTTGTTACACTCTACTGCAAGGTTTTGTTAGTTCATCCCTTCCATTATGTACTTTTCTTCCAGAATTAGACAGAAGTTCTTAATACGGTTGAATACTTCTGTATAGGTCATTACAAACTTGGAGGAATAAGTCAAGCCAATCTCAAAAATAGGATAGAACGTTGGTTAATGTCATCCAAATAAGTGGTCTTGGCTCTGTAGAAAGACTTGTCTTATGTATGACAACACATGCATAGTGGCCCTTGCACATGTCATTTATGTTTTATGTTATATGATGATATGATGATGTTATATGATGATATAATGACTTTAGATGATGATGTGATGACTTTAGATGATGACGTGATGATGTTATATGATGACGTGATGATGTTATATGATGACGTGATGATATTATATGATGATGTGATGATATACATGATGTTGACATGATGACGATGATGCATGATAACAAGATGATGCGAGACGTATGATAATGAAATGACTTAATATGATGATGTTCCATATTAAGATGATGTGTACGTATTCGTATTCAATGTCACGATGCATTATGTCGATGAGTTTTCAAAGACACAACCCTAGTTAATGTTAATGATGATGAATGTATGAAAGGCCAATATATGCATGCTACTAGAGTAAAGTGTGAATGGTGTATAGGGTTGTATTATAAATATGAGTTAAAGATGAAAACTATAGGGACGTCGTGCATTTTTGTGTTCATGTACATCGGAATACTTCCCCATTTATGATGATGAGTACGGACACCTGCTGACCTTCGAATGCCGCTATCTTCATCTCATCTCTCATCGGAATTATGTGGACTCAAACCCTTCCGATCATGGCCGCTTTCATGGCCACTTTCATTTTCCTCCTCGCCCTAACCAACGCTCAAAACGCCCCCCGTGACTACCTCGCGCTTCACAACCGAGCTCGAGCCCAGGTCGGCGTAGGCCCCATGCAATGGAGCAACACCGTGGCCACGTACGCTCAAGCCTATGCGGAGAAAAGAAAGGGTGACTGAGCCATGATTCACTCAACCGGGCCGTACGGGGAAAACATAGCCGCGGGCTACTACCCTGAGTTCACCGGGGCGGATGCGGTGAAGCTGTGGGCGAACGAGAAGCCACTGTACGATCATGCGTCGAATAAATGCGTGGGTGGTGAATGTGGCCACTACACTCAGATGGTGTGGCATAGCTCGGTGCGGCTTGGATGTGCTAGAGTGCCTTGTAAGGCTAATTCTCAGTTTGTTGTTTGCAATTATGATCCTCCTGGCAACTATATTGGGGAAAAGCCTTATGATTCTTGGGTGGTACGAAGAGATTTGGTTTTAAAAATTTTATGAATTGTATTAAAGTTTGTGAGAGAATCATGAATTTATGAATTGAAATAAAGCTTTGATATTGTCTACAATAGTATTATATTGTCTAGAGCATAAACTCTTGTGACTTTGTTTTGACCTCCTTAATTATAAACCCATGATCATAGAGTCTCCCCTCTCATTAAGTACACCGCATAGAGCTACCTTTGAAGCCTATAGATTACCTATGATCATAGAGCCTCCCCTCGAACAAAATACACCATAGAGCCTCCCCTAAAGCCTATAGATTTCTAAAAGAAACTCCCTTTAATCGAGACTCGACTTCTTTCTTTGGAAACCTTGAACAAAATACACAATTTGTTTGACACTTTTGACTACAATTTTTAGGCTTACAACTTTTTTGTTTGACATAGCTAAGTTAAGTTCATAGTCTGATACCATGTTACTAATCACGAATCTCTACAATGTTATATGATATTTGTCCACTTTGAACATAATATCATGGGTTTGCTTCGAGCTCCCACAAGAAGTCATGTTAATGAAAATGTATTCTTTAGTTATAAATCTATGATCATTTTCGAACAATCTTCAACACTGAGAGCATCAGCCACAAGCCAATTGCTGTTCCAAGTCACCCGGAAGAAATGCCCTCAGCGGAGATGCGAAAAACCAGTCACGATGTTTTCGGCCTCCAAATCGGGAGACCCACGACGACGGCGATTAACTCCGCTGCAGTATGATACCCACATTGGAGACGAAGACCCACTGCCGCAACCTACCGGCGATTACCGGCTCTGAATATGGAGACCAATGGGACCGGAGTGACTGAAGGACACCCGACGCTCAAGAGGCGACCATTTTTTTTCTTACTTTGCTTATTGGCCACTGCATTCGTCTTTTTCTCGGCTTGGTGGAAAAAAAAACAATAATAATTAATAAATAATCAAAATGGTAAAATCAAAGAAATGCCTGTTTTTGTCGAATTACTGAAATGCCCTTTTATCGAAATACTGAAATTTGATGGGTACTATGATCATTGGGCAATGCTCATGGAAAACTTTTTTAGTACTGGGTTTGGTGGAGAATGGGATTCTTGCAGCAATAGAACATATCGTTTTCACATATACTCAAAACAAGCACATTGAAGATCATAAATTAAAAGATTTGAAGGCAAAGAATTATCTATTCCAAGCATTAGATCGTTCGATCTCGGAGACAACCCTCAACAAGGATACAGCAAAAAAAAAACATATGGGATTCTATGAAGTAGAAATATCAAGGTTTGACATGGGTAAAGCGTGCACATTTGCAAGCTCTTCGGAAGGAGTTTGAAATGTTGCACATGAAGGTAGGAGAATCTGTGAATGAGTATTTTGCCCGGACCCTTATCCTAGCCAACAAGATGAAACTAAATGGTGAGAACAAAGAAGATGTTGAAGTAGTCGGAAAGATTCTAAGATCTATGACCCCCAAGTTTGATTATATTGTGTGTTCCATTGAGTAGTCCAAGGATACAACCATCTTAACCATTAATGAGTTGCAAAGCAGCCTGCTTGTGCATGAACAACGCATGAGTTCTCATGTTGAAGAAGAACACGCTTTGAATATCACTCATGGTAAACAATCTAGAGGAAGGGGTCAAGGTCGTGGAAGTTTTAGAGGCAGAGGAAGGGGACGAGGCAGACAAACATTCAACAGGGCCACAGTGGAGTGCTGTAATTGTCACAAGCTAGGACATTTTCAATGGGAATCTCAAAGCAAGGAGAAAGAGGCAAACTAAGCAGAGACTCAAGAAGAGATGCGGTTGATGGCTTATGTGAATATGAATAGGGCCAAAAAAGAAGATATGTGGTTCCTTGACTCGAGATGTAGCAATCATATGTGTGGGAAGAAGGAATATTTTTTCAGATTTTGATGGAAGTTTTAGAGATTGCTTGAAGTTGGGTAACAACTCAAGCATGGTTGTAATAGGAAAGAGTAATGTACGGCTGCAAGTGAATGGAATCATACCTAACAAGAGCTAAAGAACAATTCGTTGAGTATTGGGAAATTGCAATCAAAGGGGCTTACCATTTTGTTTCAAAATGGAACGTGCGAGGTGATTCATCCTGAGAGGCTTTAATCATGGAGACAAAGATGTCTTTGAATCGAATGTTTGTACTGCATGCTATATCTCAGCCTGTAGCATCTACTTGTTTCAATACAATCACAAAATATATTGAACAACTTTGACACGGTAGATATGGAAGACTCTTGAGCAAAAGAAGATGGTGGATGATTTACCACAACTCAATTCTCCATCGAGTGTAAAAACTGTGTGGTGGGTAAACGATCATCAATTTTTTTTTGTCAAAAAAAAAAAAAAACATATTTTGAAATTTAATTGAGAGGAGGGAAGTTCAAATTCTGCTATTTCTCACTTCATGCTTCTTAATCATCTGCTTTCTGCATCTTTTTTTGTAGGATCCATGGAAGTCAAAGACATAGAATGAATCCTCTAATTTTTAGAAATGAAAACTTTATTTTATTTGAGAAATTTTATTGGGTCGGAATTTACAATATACTTTGAAATTCAATTAGTTATAAAATGGTTTTTATAAATAATTTTTATTTAAACGGTTGTTATTATTATTATTATTTATTTCTTTCTTTTATATAATAATGGTAAAGTAAATATAACTCAATAGTAATTAAAATATGTTAAATTAGGTTGGAGGTTCTGTTTCATCCCTCATCTATGTTTTAATTTAGGTTTATTTTTTTTAAAAGAAAAAAAAAATACAAAAATCCATAACTCAATTAGTTATAAATATTTCTAAGAAATTCTGGTTGTATAATAAAACCAATCTAACTCATCAGTTAAATTAATTCATTTCATTTATTCAGAACATTTAATTAATTAAGCCACTAAATTTTAATATATACTTAAAAAAGTGGTTGAAGAATAAATTAAATAAAGCAATAAATATATAGCAAGTAAAAATATATCTTTTAAATTAACCCTAATATGGGTAGATTAAGTTCCATTAATTTAAAAAAATTCATAAACTAGCTAAATCGAGAAAATTTTCATTTATTTGAACTTAATCCAAACAAAAATCTCTTATTAAATATGGAAAGCCGGAACGACAATTGAATTTGCAAGCCTGATGCATGACATAATTAGTTCATAATTCATCGTTTTCCCCCATCACATTCGGTATTATGTTTTCCATCTCTATATAAATCCTTCCCTTATTTTCAATCTTCATCTCATCTCTCATCGGAATTATGTGGACCCAAACCTTTCCGATCATGGCCACTTTCATGTTCCTCCTCGCCCTAACCAACGCTCAAAACGCCCCCGGTGATTACCTTGCGCTTCACAACCGCGCTCGAGCCCAGGTCGGCGTCGGCCCCATGCAATGGAGCAATACCGTGGCAGCGTACGCTCAAGCCTATGCGAAAAAAAGAAAGGGTGACTGCGCCATGATTCACTCAACCGGGCCGTACGGGGAAAACATAGCTGCTGGGTACTACCCTGAGTTCACCGGGGCGGATGCGGTGAAGCTGTGGGCGAACGAGAAGCCGCTGTATGATCATGCGTCGAATAAATGCGTGGGTGGTGAATGTGGGCACTACACTCAGATGGTGTGGCGAAGCTCGGTGCGGCTTGGATGTGCTAGAGTGCCCTGTAAGGCTAATTCTCAGTTTGTTGTTTGCAATTACGATCCTCCTGGCAACTATATTGGGGAAAAGCCTTATGATTCTTGGGTGGTTTGAAGAGACTTGGTTTTAAAAATTTTATGAATTGTAATAAAGTCGGCGAGAGTCATGAATTTATGAATTGAAATAAAGCTATGATATTGTCTATAATAGTATTATATTGTCCGGTTTGAGTTAACTCTTGTGAATTTGTTTCGACCTCCTTCCTTATAAACCCATGATCGTAGAGTATCCCCTCTAATTAAGTACATCACAAAGCCACTCCTTAAGCCTGTAGATTTCTAGAACAACCTTCCCTTAATCGAGGCTCGACTACTTTCTTTGGAGCCTTTGAACAAAATACACCCTTTGTTCGACACTTTTGACTACAATTTTGAGGCTAACAATTTCTTTGTTCGACATAGCTAAGTTAAGTTCATGGTCTGAAACCATGTTAAGAATCACAAATCTCTACAATGGTATATGATATTTGTCCACTTTGAACATGAGAAAATCTCATAGGTATGCTTCGGGCTCCCAGAGATGTATTCTTTACTTATAAATCTATGATCATTTCCGAACAATCTTCAATACTGAGAACACCAATCACCAGCCAATTCCTATTACAAGTCACTCGGAAGAAATGCCCTCGGCAGAGATGCGAAAAACCAGTCCACGGTCGGAGACGAAGGCCCACTGCCGTAACCTAAACTTTGAAAAAAACATACATATTCCTAAAGTTTGAAAAGAGTAGGATAAGAGAATGTTTAACAATTTGTTATTTTAAAAGTGTCTAATAAGTCTCCAAATTTTTAAAAATTAATTTTTTTAATATAAAAATTTAACATATTCAACTACTATTTTAAAAATGATGAATTTATGGATTAGAATGGAAAGTTTAATGGATCAAGTCAGACTAACCGTAGTGCAGCCAAGTGAGTCAATTGGATTAGCCACTAGCCGACTCTACCACACTCTACCACTAAGTGAGTCAATCGGCTAGAATTGGAAGTTGATTTTCTATTCTTCTTATGATTCTCTGTTATATAATAACCCAACCTAAATCAATCCTGCTAAATTTTTGGGTTAAATTAATTCATTTCATTTACTAGTAAAATATTAACATTATTTATTTATTTTTATTTATTTTCAAACATTTAGTTAATAAAACAATAAATATATACTTTTATGAATACCTAAATGGTAGTAAAAATGTATCTTAAATTTTAAGATTAACTTCTATGTGGATTAAGTTTCATTAATCCCGACAAAAAAAAAAAAAAATCATGCTAAATCTACAATAGTATTATATTGTCTAGAGCATAAACTCTTGTGACTTTGATTTGACTTCCTTACTTATAAACCCATGATCATAGAGTCTCCCCTCTCATTAAGTACACCACATAGAGCCACCTTTGAAGCCTATAATTACCTATGATCATAGAGCCTCCCCTCGAACAAAATACACCATAGAGCCTCCCTTGAAGCCTATGGATTTCTAAAAGAAACTCCCTTTAATCGAGACTCAGACTTCTTTCTTTGGAGACCTTGAACAAAATACACAATTTGTTCGCCACTTTTGAATACGATTTTTAGGCTTACAACTTTTTTGTTCGACATAGCTAAGTTAAGCTCATAGTCTGATACCATGTTACTAATCACGAATCTCTACAATGTTATATGATATTTGTTTACTTTGAATATAATAGCATGAATTTGCTTCGAGCTCCCACAAGAAGTCATGTTAATTCAAATGTATTCTTTAGTTATAAATCTATGATCATTTCCGAACAATCTTCAACACTGAGAGCATCAGCCACCAGCCAATTGCTGTTTCAAGTCACCCGGAAGAAATGCCCTCGGCGGAGATGCGGAAAACCAGTCACGGTGTTTTCGGCCTCCAAATCAGGAGACCCGCGACGACGGTTATTAACTCCGCTGCAGTATGATACCCACATTGGAGACGAACACCCATTGCTGCAACCTACAGACGTTTACCAGCTCTGAATATGGAAACCAACGGGGCCGGAGTGACTGAAAGACACCCAACGCTCAAAAGGCCACCATTTTTTTTCTTACTTTACTTATTGGCCACGGCATTCGTCTTTTTCCATGCTTCGTGGGGAAAAAAACAATAATAATAATTGATAAATAATCAAAATGGTAAAATCAAAGAAATGCCTGTTTTTGTTGAATTACTAAAACGCCCTTTTATCGAGATACTGAATACTTAAATTTGATGAGTACTATGATCATTGGGCAATACTCATGGAAAACTTTTTGAGTACTGGGTTTGGTGGAGAATGGGGCTCCTGCAGCAATAGAACACATCGTTTTCACAGATACCCAGAAGAAGCACATTGAAGATCATAAATTGAAAGATTTAAAAGCAAAGAATTATCTATTTCAAGCATTAGATCGTTCGATCTCGGAGACAACCCTCAACAAGGATACAGCAAAAAAAACATATGGGATTTTATGAAGTAGAAATATCAACGTTTGACACGGGTAAAGCGTGCACATTTGCAAGCTCTTCGGAAGGAGTTTGAAATGTTGCACATGAAGGTAGGAGAATCTATGAATGAGTATTTTGCTCGGTCCCTTATCCTAGCCAACAAGATGAAACTAAATGGTGAGAACAAAGAAGATGTTGAAGTAGTCAGAAAGATTCTGAGATCTATGACCCCCAAGTTTGATTATATTGTGTGTTCCATTGTATTCTGAGAACAATTTGTTGAGTAATGGGAAATTGCAATCAAAGGGGCTCACCATTTTGTTTCAAAATGGAAAGTGTGAGATGTTTCATCTTTGAATCGAATGTTGGTACTGCATGCTATATCTCAGCCTGTAGCATCCACTTGTTTCAATACAATCACAAAATATATTGAACAACTTTGACACGATAGATATAGAAGACTCTTGAGCAAAAGAAGATGGTGGATGATTTACCACAACTCAATTCTCCCTCGGTTGTAAAAACTGTGTGGTGGGTAAACAATCATCATTTTTTTTTTTTGTCAAAAAAAAAAAAAAAAAAAAAAAGCTGTTTTGAAAGTTAATTGAGAGGGGAGAAATTCAAATTCTGCTCTTTCTCACTTCATGCTTCTTAATCATCTTGCTTTCTGCAATTTTTTTTTTTTTTTTTTTTTTTTTTTTTTTTTTTTTTTTTTTTAGGATTCATGGAGTTCAAAGACATAGAATTAATCCTCTAATTTTTAGAAATGAAAACTTTATTTTATTTGAGAAATTTTATTGGGTCGGAATTTACCATATACGTTGGAAGTCGACGATTAGTTGTAAAATGGTTTTTATAAATAATTTTTATTTTAACGAATTGCTCTAAGGTTATTATTATTATTATTATTTATTATTATTATTTATTATTATTATTATTATTTATTAATAATGGTAAAGTGAATATAACTCAATAGTAATTAAAATGTTAAATTAGGTGGGAGGTTCTATTTCATCCACTCATCTATATTTTAATTTACGTTTATTTTTTAAAAAAATAAAAAAGAAATACAAAAATTCATAACACAATTAATCATAAATATTTCTAAAAAATTGTTGTTATATAATAAACCCAATATAACTCATCATAAAAAATTTGGGTTAAATTAGTTCATTTCATTTACTCAAAACTTTAACTAGAATATTGACCTTATTTATTTATTTTCAAACATTTATTTAAGCCACTAAATTTTAATATATATTTAAAAAAGTGGTTGAAGAATAAATTAAATAAAGCAATAAATATATACCGACATGGCAAGTAATTAAACGCCGATCAGCCGATCAACTTGCACTACAAAAACTACACAAGGAGATTGTTCGGAAATGGAGTTGGAGATAGAGCAACCGATCAGCCTCTCGGCCAGGACTGAAGAAGTAGCTTAGAGGTGGCACGCAAGGTACGGGCACCTGAACTTTCCTGCACTACAAAAACTACACAACGAGGAGATGGTACACGGTTTGCCAGCAATCGAAGGCGTGAACATGCTGTGCGACAGGTGTCTCATTAGCAAGCAAAGGCACACCCCCTTTCTGTCTCAGACACCCTACCGCGCCAGTGAGCCGTTGGAGCTCATGCATGGTGATATATGCGGGTCCATCAAGCCGGCGACCCCAGGCGGCAAGACCCTCTTCCGCGTGCTGGTCGATGACAAAAGCCGCTTCATGTTGCTGATCTTGCTGCAAGGGAAAAGTGAGGCGGCAAAGGCGATTAAGCTCATTCAAGCACAAGCGGAGAAAGAATGTGGAAAGAAGATGCGAATGCTGCACACGGACCGATGCAGAGAATTCACCTCAGCGAGCTTCCGTAAGTACTGTGATGAGCTCGACATGCAATCGCAACTAATGATGATCTGGTGGCCAGGTACCGGAGGACCTAGTGGGAGGAGGTGAACCACCTGGACTAGTGGCGCCCGAGCTCGAAGAAGAGGTGGTCAAACTGCATGCCATCAGCGCAGATGACCGAACACCTTCGCTGAAGCAGACAGGAACCCGTGCTGGTTGAAGGCAATGCAGGAAGAGATGGTGTCCATTACTGAGAACAAGATGTGGAGTCTAGAGGACATGCCGTCAGGATACCGAGCCATAAGGCTCAAATGGGTCTTCAAATTGAAGAGTAATAAAGAGAGAGAAGTTGTGAAGCACAAGGCCCATCTGGCGGCGAAGGGTTACATCCAGAAGCAAGGAGTGGACTTCGAAGAGGTATTCACGCCGGTGGCAAGATTGGAATCTGTTCGCCTATTGTTGGCGATCGTGAAGTCCGCTCTCCTCAACGTCGAGCTGAAGGAGACCGTCTATGTTTGACAACCACCAAGTATCCTGGACAACGACAACTCCGACAAGGTACTGCGCCTGCACAAGGCACTCCATGGGCTTCGACAAGCACCACGAGCCTAGAACGCGAAGCTCGATAGTACCCTGTTGTCGCTGAAGTTCAAGACTTGTGCCTCTGAGCATGGCATGTACACGCACTTGACGGCAGCAACATAGGGGGTCTGGCTTGCGCGACTGATAGAAGAACTCATCGGAAAAGAAGGCGATCCACCAATGCTTTGCGTGGACAACAAAGCTACGATCTCCCTGATCAAAAATCCAGTTTTGCACGACCGGAGCAAGCACATAGAGATCAGGTTCCATTCCATTCGGGAGTGTGCAGATCGGGGGCTTATCAAGATTAACTTCATCCGAATAGATGAACAGCTTGGAGATATCTTCACCAAGTCTCTGGCGTGGGTAAAATTTGAGGAACTATGTTCAAAGATCGGAGTTCAGATAATAAGGTAGATATACCACAAATTTTAGGAGAAGATTGTTAGATAAAAGCCTGAGGTTTCTTTTTGACCATTTGACAAACACGTCGAATAGATTACCATTTTTTAGGTGGCCATTTGGAGGGAAGTAACACAGATTTAGTTGGCGGCCATTTTTAGGGTAAAATAGTTATTTAAATAGGTGAATGTGATGAGAAACTAATCACCACTGTTTTCAGCAAAGTCAAATCTCAAGTTTCTTTCTCTCCGTTCTTTTTACGCTTTCTGTTTTCATTTTCTTCCAACAAATTTTCTTCCTTGTTCCGTCAACGATTTTCTCTCACGAATTGTCAAAAGACTACATTGTCTTTCTCAGGTTCCTTCATAAGAAATTCTCAACCCTCGCCATAAATCTCGCGAGGTCGTAGATTAGCCATAAATCTAAGGTCATCATATTATGATGATGGTAACGACTAAGGTCGTAGATTAGCCTACGAGGTAGGTTTGACATTTTCTATGGTCCCACCGTTGATGCTCCATCACTGTCGGGTATGTCTGCATAAAATAAGAAAAAGAAATATCATTGACCGAGTATGCTCTAATTGCCTACTATTATTTAACTAACTTATGATTGAAATTGATAGCCTTGATTATATTATTGTTGAAAAATGATGTATGACCTAATTGTACGTTTGTGAAAATATCATGCTTGCCAAATTGTATTCTTATGATGATGTGTAATATGATTTCAATTACGATAGCAAATCGTAGACTTAAGGAAAACTATATGTTGCTTTTAGAAACATGTCACCTTGAGGACGTAGAAGAGGACATCGAGCAAGGAGACCACCCCCTATTAGAGAAAGGGGTAGAGGTGAAGAGAGCTCACCTCGCGAGGGCTCAGTAACTCGTACGGAAGCAGCTGCACCACCTCCTACAGTGCCAGTGGATGGAATAGATTCCACCACCAACCTGATGTGGGAATCGTTCTAGGCAATGATGCATACAATGGTAGCCACCAAACAGGTCAACAACTCGCAATTTACCAGAGGAGTGAGATATTTACGAGATTTTAAGTGGTATGATCTACACACCTTCAACAGAACCACGGGAGACCCAGCAGAAGCTTAATTGTGGATTTTGTCAATGAAGACGATAATTTTATTAATGGACCGCCCGGACGATCAGAATGTGTCCTATAAGTTAATCATGCTAAATAAGGACGCAAAATTATGGTGGCTCGACAATAGAAAAATTTTTAGTTCTCACAGAAGTGTTATAGCCAAGTCACGATTCAAGGAGGTATTCTTGAAGCAGTACTATCCGAAAGTTGCCCAACTCAAGAAACAATAGAAGTTCACCAACTTAATACAGAGTGGACGTCTGTAAATGATTATGCCTGAGAATTCATGAGACTAAAAAGCTTCGCACCCGAGAATTCATGAGACTGAAAAGATTTGTGCCCGCACTAGTGGACACGGAGTCAAAAATGACTGAGAAGTTTGCGATGGGCTTGGACCTAAAGATTCGTCGCACGGTAGAAACTATCGACCCTACCACTAATAAGGCCGCACTAAGGATAGCTAAAGTTCTAGAGAAGCCTAAAGATAAAGTGCTTTGAGAGTCAGTAGTTACTATCGGGCAAAAGTGAGCATATGAACCGAGGAACTCTGATCGCCAACCACCAGCGCATAAATCTCGGTACGTTGACAAACACCTCTCTCGACATACTGATAGGTACTCTCCTTGACAGCTAATAAATACCCCAGAAACCAAGATGAGGCCAGAGGAAGAGGAGGATCAGGGTGCAACATATGTGGGAAGCCACTAGGGGAAGATGTATGGTCGAGACTAGAACTTGCTTTCGGTGTGGCTAGGAGGACCACGTTGCTATCAACTTCACAACTAAGAATACTGAGAACCCAGTTAGCCCACCAAGAACACTGGATGGGACTGATAGACTTGAGAAGACTCATTCTCAAGTAATGGCATATGCGTCAACCAGTAGGGATGCTGGGAGGTTCGACACAGTGGTGATAGGTACATTATCAATTTTGGGACGTTATGCTTTCGCTATATTTGATTTAGTTGGAATAAACTTAAAATGCAAAATGTTAATTTTAGGTAATTTGTTAGGAGAGGTTAATTTGAAAAGTCAGGTGAAAGAAAAGGCCATGAGCCTTTATAGGAATAATGGTAGGTTGATGGGTGTGTCTCTCATACCTATTATTAGTGTTAGAAAAGTTATAAATATCTAATCCTTCTATTGTAAAATAGAGAGCAAGAGAGAGAGAGAAAAGAAATACAAAGCAATAGAAAAGGCTTTTTTGATAAAATTAGTGTTCTTTGTCTCCTTGTCTCTCCTCTCTCGACATCTTCGTCACAAATACGCGAGTATATTTTCACAAAGTGGTATCAGAGCCAATGGCGAATGTGATAGGTCAAATGCCGCTACCGCGACTAACAAAGACGAACTACGCGAATTGGAGCATCCAAATGAAAGCTCTTCTTGGTTCTCAAGATGCATGGGAGATGGTCAAAGAAGGTTTCGAAGAAACAAAGAATACCACGGGTTATACGGTGGCACAAAACAAGGCATTAAAAGAGTTGCGATCAAAGGACAAGGCGACATTATACATGTTGTTCCGAGTCATTGACGAGTTGGGCTTTGAGAAGATTGTCAGGGCAACTACTTCAAAAGAAGCGTGGGACACTTTAGAAAAGGTGTTCTAAGGAACCGAACGAGCAAGCAAGTGCGTCTCCAAACTCTTCATGGCGAGTTGGAGAGCATGAAGATGAAGGAGTCAGAAAATGTATCTGACTACATTACGCGTGTACAAACTGTGGTAAATCAGCTAAATCGAAGCGGAGAAATTTTAGCCGAGACGCGGGTTGTGGATAAGATTTTGAGGTCATTAACCAACAACTTTGAGAATGTTGTATGTGCGATAGAAGAGTCAAAGGACCTAGCGACATTCATAGTCGATGAGCTCGTCGGTTCTCTCGAGGCACACGAGCAACGTAAGAAGAAGAATAAGGAAATACTCGATCAAGCACTTCAAACCAAGACATCAATCAAAGATGACAAGGTATTCTACCCTCAAAACTTTCAAGGTAGAGGTCATGGAAGTCGCGGAAATGGTCGAGGTGGTCAAGGCAACAGTAATGAAGGACATTATAAGGAGAAGAGACAGTCGAGCCAAGCAAATTGGCATGGAAGAGGATGCAGTCAAGGATATTATTCCAACATTCAATGCTATAAATGTCAAAAAATATGGTCACTATGCGAATGATTGTAACTCCGACAAATGTTACAATTTTGGCAGAGTGGGGCACTTTGCAAAAGATTTTTGAGCTGAGAAAAAGGTGGAAGAAATGATCAACCTAGCTCTGGATGACGCAACAAATGAAGGTATTCTCTTGATGGCCCAAAATGAAGAACTGAAATCAAGAGAACCCGGCGGTGCGAAAGATGATGGCGATAGTCGTGAGGCGGTGGAAGCCGTTGAAAATGAGGTGACACACAGCGGATTTGGCGAAATCGCGATATCGGAGACGAGAAAATCGAAGAAGGATGAACAACTGGATAACAGAGAGCTTGAGCTCGAAGAAAGAGGAAGAAAGAAGAAAGAGGATGAGAATGGAAGAAGAAAAGATGGAATGGAGAAAAAGGATGGCAGAAATGCAAATTGAACATGAGAAACAGATGATGCAAATGCAAGCTGCA
This sequence comes from Cucurbita pepo subsp. pepo, assembly GCF_057944985.1. Lineage (NCBI taxonomy): Eukaryota > Viridiplantae > Streptophyta > Magnoliopsida > Cucurbitales > Cucurbitaceae > Cucurbita > Cucurbita pepo. The sequence goes on from NC_141798.1 coordinate 14,317,957, forward strand.
ATCCCTTCAAAATCCCAAAACAATGACGAAGAAGAAGCCCATGCGATCAGTGAACGAGCCAAAGAAACTACTGGATCATCAGGAGGAGAATAGATATTCAGAGCAACAACCAAAATCTGTCGTGGATAAATCTGTGGAGAAGTCTCAGTTGCAGACGTTGAAATCCATGAACGAGCGCCTTTCGAAGGAGAAAGTAGAGATTGAAAAAGAAAAGAAAGATTTAGAAATGGAGCTTGAAAGGTTGGAGAAGGAAGTGGCCGAGCTGAGTGAGAGTTCTTTCTATATCAAACAGGAGAAGGACGAGAATGGGAAGGTAATCTTTGAGCTTGTGAAGAAAATTGAAGAAGGTGTGGAGAAAGAGAATGACTTATTAATGGAGATTGATGGTCTAGTGGAAGAGCTAGTGAGGGAGGAGAAAGATGGAGAGATGCTAACTCAACAGAGAGACTCACTCGACTTGAATCTGAATCGGGTCCGATAGGAGGTAGTGAATTTACGACACACGATTGAGATAATCACTCGTGATAAGGTCGAAATGGAGGAGGCAAATATGGAAGTGGAAAATATCATTGTGGACTTGCGAAGTGAATTGAGTAAATTGAAAGAAGCTATGACATCTGAGTCGAGTGTGGCTGAGAACGGGAGAAATGAGGAGTTGGTGTCTCAAATGGGCTATCCTCGAGAAGCTCCAAATGAAGTTTCGTCAGAAAAGGACAGTCTTAATTTGCTACTTGAGGACAAGGAGAGGAAATTGAAAAAACCATGACTGAGCTCGAGAAAACAAAAACGACGTAGGTGGAATCATTGAATATAGCATTTAAGTTAATGGGGGCGTTTTGTTGGAATAAACTTAAAATGCAAAATGTTAATTTTAGTTAATTTGTTAAGAGAGGTTAATTTGAAAAGTTGAAAGAAAAGGCCAAGAGCCTTTGTAGGAATAATTTTAGGTTTATGGGTGTCTCTCATACTATTAGTGTTAGAAAAGTTATAAATACTCATCCTTCTTTTGTAAAATAGAGAGCAAAAGAGAGAGAAAAGAAATACAGAGCAATAGAAAAGGTTTTTTTTTTTTATAAAATCAGTGTTATTTGTCTCCTTGTCTCTCCTCTCTCGACATCTCCTTCACAAATACGCGAGTAGTATTTTCACAATGTGGTATCGCAGCGTTCTATCGTTAGTGTGTGTAAGATTTACTTCACAAAATAGTGAGTTTTATTTTAACAGATTTTGGCTCTACGTATTCATTAATATATGTCCCATTTTATTTTGACTTACTAGGCAAAGGCTTCACTCACCCTAGCATTTCTCCTTGGATTGCGCTGGTGCTATTTGTCAACAAGAAAGATTGTTCGATGCGTTTGTGCATCGATTAAGGAGAACTTAATCAAAGTGTTCGATGCGTTTGTGCATCGATTAAGGAGAACTTAATCAAAGGACAGTAAAGAATAAGTACCCGCTCCCTCTATTGAAGACATGTTTAACAAACTCAGGGAAGCGACAATATTTTTTTAGATAGACCTTCAGTCAAGATACCATCAAATTAAGATTAAAGAAGGGGATGTGCTAAAGACAACATTCAGAAAAAGGTACGACCACTACCAGTTTGTAGTAATGTAGTTTGGCCTCTCAAACGCCCTAACGTTATTCATGGAGCTAATGAACCAAGTATTCAAGGAGTGTCTTGACATGTTTATTATCGTGTTCATAGAAGACATCCTAGTCTACTCAAAGACGAATCCAAAACACCAAAAACACCTCCAAAAAGTCCCAACCATTTTGAGAGAGAACAAGTTGTACGCTAAATTCTCCAAGTGCGAATATTGGCTACAACAAGTCTCATTCTTGGGACACGTGGTGTCAAAGGATGGAATCTCAGTAGACCCCACTAAGATTGAAATTGTCACTAAGTGGAAACGTCCGACCACAGTTACAGAGGTGCATAGTTAGCAAGATACTATCGGCGATTTGTGAAAGACTTCGTTAGAATAGCCTCAATACTTACACAATTGACAAGGAAAGACGTACCCTTCGTACGAAGTGACGTATGTGAGGCAAGTTTCAAAGATCTAAAACAAAGGTTAGTATCATCCTCAAGACTTACAGTACCACAAGTTTTAAGTAATAAGTAACGGCAAGTATACACTATCACAAGTAGCAAGTAATAAGTAAATTATCGATTCCATATAGAACCTACTTTTTTTATTACTTTTGTTGCTTGAAATTAAGTTAGTTTTTTTGGTATCATTCAAATGAGCCTTGTTTATTTTTGTACTAATTAAACAGAAATATAAAAACAATGAGTAAATTACAATAATGAGGAAGGTTCGGCAGAGATTAAAATGTTGAACTTTGTGATGGATTTTAGTTACTTTTAACAAATTCTCGTGCCCACTTTGGAAGGTCATTTATACTAATTACTTCCATAATCGTTTTTTAATTTCTATTAACAAAGCTCCAGGAAAGGAATTAGTCCTAACTCTTCTATTATATTTGTTAAAGATCACGTATTTGTTTAGATTGCTATAAGTTAATATCTGATTAATTCTCCTTATAGTTAATAGTTGATTTAGTTTTGATTTGATCTAGTTTTGATTAGATTAAGTTTTGATTAGATTTAGTCTTGATTTGTTTACTGGTTTGTTACCAAATTTTCGGAGGATTTTTAGGTAGATGTTTTAATATCTTTTATATTCTCTCTATATATATAGAGCGTTCTTGCTCTTCATTATATAATCTTCATATCAACCATTCAATCACTCATTCTTTCACTAACAAATTGGTATCAGAGCTATCTTCTTAAGGGATCCATGAGATCAAAATGGGAGGAGAATCCAATTTTTCAGCTGTTGCACCACCAGTCTTTGATGGAGACAATTATCAAATGTGGGCAATTCGTATGGAGACTTATCTAGAGGCCTTGGATCTTTAGGAAGCAATAGAAGAGGATTACGAGGTCCCTCCGCTTCAAGCAAATCCTACTGTAGCACAAATCAAAGTACAGAAGGAAAAGAAGACAAGGAAATCAAAGGCAAAAGCTTGCCTATTTGCCGCTATATCTCAAATGATCTTCAGGAGAATAATGTCCCTCAAAACAGCAAAAGAAATCTCCGATTATCTCAAGACTTAATATGAAGGAGATGAGAGGATGTTGACTATCTATCCTAAATTTAGTAGTGGCACAAACCTTCCGCTCAAAGTGGGCCAAAATGGCTTGCGAAAAAGACGCTCTTCCATTAAATGGGGAGGATTAATTCAAATATTCAAAAGTCAAAAAAACAACTAACGAAATTTGAGGAGACGTGTGAATAAAACCATAGCTTTTATCTAACAATCTCCTCCTAAAAGCTGTGGTATATCTACCTTATTATTTGAACTCCGATCTTTGAGCGTAGTTCTTCAAATTTTACCCGCGCCAGGAACTTGGGAAAAATGTCTCCAAGCTGTTCCTCTGTTCGGATGAAATCAATCTTGATGAGCCTTCTATCTGCACATTCTCGGATGTAGTGAAATCTGATTTCTATGTGCTTGCTCCGGTCGTGCAAAACTAGATTTTTTATTAGAGAGATCGTAGCTTTCTCTATAGTCGTATAACTTTTAAATGCTCCACACCTCAACCAATTGATCCACTATCACTGGAAGAAGGAAAAATAATAATAATATTATTATCTAGTGAGTATAAAAGTATTAAGTAACTCGTCTAGTTGTATGCTTTTAATCGCATTCATAGTATCTTGGATTGAATAAGAGTAATTCTATGGTCCCTCATCTCACTCGAGACAAGTTAATGGGACAGAGGCTTTATTTAGAGACCCAGACTATTTGCGCGCATGATAGGGCACTAACATGAAACAACATTGATACACTTTCATATGACCAAACGAAATCTATATCCCTAATAACACTAATAAGCACTTACTAGAAGGAACATGAAGTGGTCTCAACTCCAGTCATATCGTACATAACGGCTAATAAACATGGTAAGCTATCTCAAGTTCTATTCTATTTTTTAACATAATTGTAGTAAACCACGTACTTATATTTTTTAATATAATTGTAGTAAACTAGGTACTTACATTCTTGATAGTTAGTTTGTAACTCAAGTTCTTGTTTACCAGACATTCTATACTAGATCTGGAGGCTAATCATAATTTGGGAGTACGAAAGTTTGATCCATGGATGCTTAATTCACTAGAAATTTCTAGCACGATTCAATTGAACAAACCATGTAACCTAAACTAACCTACATGGTTCTTTTAGTTGTCTTAGCCCCTTCCAAATTGATTCTCTCCCGATTTATTTTTTGTCACAACACGATTTTCAAGGCTTTGGATCTCAAACCTTGACCAAAAACTAAACTAAAATAAAATAAAGTTAAATTAAAATCAAATAAAGACAACCCAACAACATCACAATTAAATACAAAAATATATCTCATTCCTAGAAGGTTCTATTCAAATTATTACAAATGGAGAAGTGAGTTTGGATACAATTACGGACACTATGAAACGACCCTCTCTATGATTGCATTGCTCTTGAGCGTTCCTCTACCTCGACCGACAACCTATAAACACCTAAAAAAGAGAGGGGAAAGGAATGAGTATAAAAACAAGGTCATTTTTTTCCAACTTGTAACGAACTTCTCTTATTTTCAATTTCTCATGGAGAAGGAACTTGAAGATACTTGAGGAAAAAATGACCAGTAAATTATTTTTAGAAAAGATTTGGATTTTTTTTTAAAGTGAGAATAAAATAAATAATCAAGAAGTAACAAATTACGAAAGTATCCATAAAGTTTAAGATAATTAAAAAAATGTATGTGCCATTAAAATATGCAAAGGATTCGACCCGTTTCAAAAATCGATTGTATCTTTAAATTCAACTATTGGTTTGAGTTAAAATTTAGATATGTTGAAAAAAGAGTCTGAGGTACCTCAAATCCAACTATTAGTATTCAAGGATGATGTGGATTGCACCCTAGTTGAATTAGATTTTTCTAACCGATATTCTAGAAAACTCAAGTTTAAAATTAGCACAATCCTAGAACATGGGAGGTTTTAAAGGTAGATAGAAAATTCTAAGCAAAGTTTAAGGACAAGAATGCCTTTAGATTATGAGTTTTCTTACTTTCTAGTTTTCCAAAATTTGAAGGATTTGAGAGCTTAAAACGGCTCAAACCCATTCTACAAATTCAAGCTTTCATGACCATAGGAAGGAGGATTTTTAAAAAAAACTCAGTTGGAGCCTACCCGCAAAGTCGTCTTTTCAAACTAGTCTCATTCATTTCACGAGGTTCCAAAGACAAAGTTTCATGGAAACCATGAAGGCTCAAGAACTCTTAATCAAGGGGAACGAAAGAAATGGTTATCGAGTCCATTTTTAGTACGATTGGGAGTAATCCCATTAGTTTCGCGGAGAAGAATTCATGAAAACTTTGAGGCTTGAAAAGGTTCTCATCTTACTGCTCATTAAAGGTAAAATCTGCTGAAAAATTAGGTAGGTAGCCGAGAAGAATAATCGCCAAATTGAGGTTACCCGCAAAGTCATCCTTCCAAAACCATTTCTTAAGCTCGAGGGGAAGATAAGGAAGAGATTTCAGGAAGGAAGGAATTTGAGGCCTAAAAGTGACTGAATCATACCAACCAATAAAAATATTTTGGGTTTTAACTACGGCGAAGAACATGATTTTCAGCGAATTTTAATGGCTTATACTATAGGCCGCCAACCACGATAAGGTATGAAACCAATCCATATATCTTTCTTGCAACACCTTCTTTAAGTTTCATTAAGTGATTGAAGAGATATACGCTTTATAGAGAGTTATGGAAGGCTAGTTTTTGAGCCATCGATCATAAATTTTACGTCTTCTTCCCTTATTTTGGGGAATAAGATGATAACATGGTCGATTCAATTGAATTGACTACGCTAGCCCAAATCATGACCTTCCCTTAATATTTCTTAAATTAAATCTAATCTAACATGGTTCTCTAAAAATTGTTGAAGGTTCCATAAACTAAACTTAAAAAAGATGGACTTGCTATGTATGTATGAAGCTTGGTAGTCATTGGAGTTTATTTAGGGATTGACCTGCAAAATTACCATGGTGTCCCTACATGCTTTAAGGGTTGGTTTATTAACCAAATGAATTTCAAATAATCTAAGATTTTGTATATGGTCTACTTTCAAGAATACAGGAGATTATGTGAGATTTTAAAGTCATCGGAGTACGTTTAGGGGCCAAACTAATGATTGAAGGTAAAATGACCATAACGCCCCTAAAATAACCAAAAACCATTTGAAAAGCGGCCTCCATAAGATTTTAATTATGGCTTATAGATAATGACATGAAAGAATTCAAGGATTTTGAAATAAATTAAGAGTTTAAATCAAGAAATAGGGAGGTAAATGACTAAAACGCCCATGTAAGGACTCTAAGATGTTTTCAAGGCCGTAAGCAACTCCAAATGTTATAAATCCTTATAAGAGACTCATGTATGACCTTAAGAATAATTCTACAAATTTCTAAGGGTATTAGAACAAGGTTGGAATATAAACCAAGACTTGAAGGAATAAGGCCCTCAATAAGGATCCATGGTTCTCAATGCCTCAAAGACCATGCTAAGATCCTTCAAAAAACTTGGGCAAACTATTATGACAAGTTTACGTATACATGACATATGAACTTGGATTTAGCTTGAATTTGGATTTAAGAAATTAGGACATAAATTCAAGAAATTATGACATGAATAGTGCAAATAGTGCTTTAAGAATAACCATTTGAGTAAGGACCTAAGATACCATAGATTGTTAAAACACTCCAAAGATAAGTACTAAGAAAAGATTACAACACAAACCCCAAGGCTATCAAAACCCAAGACATGAAAGGTCATAAGAAACTCATGCATTATATTACAACGGTAAGGACATGTTTGGGGGTATGACCCAACACTCAAACCGTAAAAAATAACAAAAATTTCTCTAATGACATCCTTAAAAGAATCACGAAGATTTCATGAACTAAAGATTTATAACAAATATGATGTTACGAATGATTTAAGCCCACACAAGGATGATGTGTTGCACAAATAAGACATGTATACTTTCGGGTCATGGATTCTAAGCATGCCATGAAAATATGGTAAGTTTACCACTTAAGGATAGCTCACGAAATTATGTCAAGATATTCTACATTATGGACATAAATAAGACAAGAACATTACACACCCCATGCCTTAAAGTTACAATGATCCTCAAAGAATGTTAGGTAATACTCTAATCATGCCAAAGGTGACCCATGACCTCCCACCACTATGCTTCTCGATGCCCATATTTTCCTCTTCAATATGGAATGTCATGCACCATGTTTTTAGCAAGATGCAACATTTGTTTCCCTTACCTAGATCATATGCCCTCACTAGGATGAGGATGTCCTAGACACGTTTCTTGTAGGATGTCACATTCATTTTTGCACCAATCATGTGACCTCAACCTCCCATGAGGAGTACTCTAGGGTCACGATAGGAATAACTACCAGGATAACTACATGTCATGACTCAAGATATAAGAAACCAAGATAAGTCCCTAGTTAGCATAAGAGGATATATGAGGATATATGAACTTAGTCATAAATTAAAAAAACACCTAAGCCTCCCACATTACAGTATGTTTATGACTATTGTGTTGCTTGGAATGTATGAAGTCTTGGACAAACATTTCAGACTACACCGCTTGGAACAAGAGACCTTGGGTGTAGGTTCAGAACACATGATGCCCTGGATACAGGCCCAGGCTACATCACTTGAAACTCTTGAAGCCTTGGACGTAGGTTTGCATGTTCATATCTTGTACATTAAATCCTATGGGGAGTGTTCTAGGGAACCAAACTAGAAATAAGCACAAGAACTAGACAACAATTTATAACCAAGTATAAGAACCAAACTATAGATTAAGATCCAAGTTCTCAAGACTAAGAATCCAGAACCTCGAAACTAAGGTCCTTAGATTAAAAGAAGATCAAGAACTCAGTACCCAAGACCAACATCTTTGTGCTAAACAATGACACAAATTTAGAGTATTGACACGATTAAGAGACTACAAGTAAAATATTTACAAGAGTCTGCTCTTTATATTTTTCAATTAAACAAGAAGAAGTGGTCGTCTATCAAGCTCAATGTATTCAAACTTTACTCTAGAGTTGTATTTAAAATGTATTTATGTTCTAAGCATGAAAAAGTTTTACCGTTCTTTACCGTTTCTTTCCATGCTTTTAAATTTTTAAGTCGTGGCTCATGAAAATCACTTGATAGGTTACTAGATCTTCTTTGATCCTTTATAAGTTTGAAAAAGGAAGCAAGGAGAGAAAACCATTGTGCAATGCTGTGGAAGGTAATTTATAGATGTATGTGGCCATGGATTTCCTCATTTTCCCGTCCATCTGAGGTTAAGAACGATGACGTTGAACTGGTCAAGTCGCCCAAACCGACCCATATAATTTTTTAGTTTTTTAGTCCTTTCCAAACCTGTTCTCACTAAATTCTTTTTGGTTCCTTACAATAGATTCCTTATAGGTTCTGTTGGATGATGGAAGTCCCACATCGACTAATTTAGGGAATGATCATGGGTTTATAAGTGAGGAATACTAACTCCATTGGAATGAGGCCTTTTGGGGAAACCCAAAGCAAAGCCATGAGAGCTTATGCTCAAAGTGGACAATATCATACCATTGTGGAGAGTCGTGTTCGTCTAACATGGTATCAGAGCCATGCCCTAAACTTAGTCGTGCCAATAGATTGATAAATCCTCAAATCCTCAAATATCGAACAAAGAACTCCTAAAGAAAAGGAGCCAAGCCCCTCCTCGAAGGCAGTCAAAAATGACTAAGACTCCAAAGGAGTCGAGCCAAAAGGAGCCAAGCCCCTCCTCGAAGGCAGTCAAAAATGACTAAGACTCCAAAGGAGTCGAGCCTCGATTAAGGGGAGGCGCACTTTGTTCGAGGGGAGGTGTTGGATGATGGAAGTCCCACATCGACTAATTTAGGGGAGTCGAGCCAAAAGGAGCCAAGCCCCTCCTCGAAGGCAGTCAAAAATGACTAAGACTCCAAAGGAGTCGAGCCTCGATTAAGGGGAGGCGCACTTTGTTCGAGGGGAGGTGTTGGATGATGGAAGTCCCACATCGACTAATTTAGGGAATGATCATGGGTTTATAAGTGAGGAATACTAACTCCATTGGTGTGAGGCCTTTTGGGGAAACCCAAAGCAAAGCCATGAGAGCTTATGCTCAAAGTGGACAATATCATACCATTGTGGAGAGTCGTGTTCGTCTAACAGAATCCACTATCTTTAAGCCCACCAAAGGGTGAGGGATCATACAAGTGCATGAGTTAACACTAGTATAACATATATTGTGTATGGATTGGAAAGAAATTCAAGGATTAACTAATGAATCACAAATCAAAAACTAAAAAACAGGTTGACAGCCTGATGGGATCCACTCTCTTTAAACGAGTCCAAGGGTGAGGGATCATATGAGTGGTTTGTCGAGAGACTAGATGACGATGACAATAAAAAAGAAAAAAAAAAAGTCAAGGTCCTCATAACAGAACTATGCTCATGAACTTTGAACCCCAGGACCTAGATAGCTTGGTATCACTCTATTTAATAGACCAAGACTTGCTTCGTGCGCTATTTCACCCTAGACCTCCACCTATGTCGTACACTATGATCACATAGTTTCCACATGGTAATTGGTGGGATGTTTTGCTCAGATGCTCGTAGGATGTCCTACTCAGTTTTACAGGATGTCAGACTCAAACTATTTCGTGGAGGATGTTGGGGCCGTTATGTGCTCAATCCAAATTTTGAATTCCGATTCAAATTTTAGACATAAGTTTTTCTCAGATTATATTAGGGAACTGCTTTAGTAATAAGAACTAGTGTTTATGTATTGTGTGTAAGAAAATGAAGTAAATATCTGAATGGGATCCACTCTCCTTAAACCCATCCTAAAGTGAGGGACCATATAAGTATATAAGCCATGACATAGGTAACAGGCTGATCCCGGCTTCAAAACTCAAAATTTAGAACCTCATAACCTAAACTCTTAGAATAGAACTCACATGTTATGCCTTATGATCAACTTTAGAGTATGGTACCTTAACTTTAGTCAAGGACACGATAAATAGCCTACAAATTTACTGAATATTTTATACTCGCTTTAATTCTTTACTGTTTTTCAAGTAATAAGTAGATTTTGGTCGAGGACAGGAGCAATCTAGAGTAGATAGCCATAGAGATAGCCTAGATTTGAGAGTTTCCTTCAAACTTTCGTCTTTTTTTCTTGATTTTTTAAAAGTGGAAATTTTTACCATATTTATATGATCCTTCCATGCCCGTTCACGTTGCATTCCAACACTTCAAACATCTCGAAAATCGAGTCATGACAAGAAGTATAGAAAGAGTAGGGATCATAAGTACCTTTCCTCTAATGATGCCATTGTTCTTGGGACCAATAGTTTGAACTAAGGTCTATGAAATCTTCAACATTAAAAAAAAGGTGCACTTATGGTCTCCATCTGTCTTGTTGGAATGAGAGTGAAGTTTGAAGTATAAAGAATTAAATTAAAATTGTTAGAACAAGAGGGATACCAAAATAAAAGTTGAAGCCGTAAGTGTAAAATTGGTAGAAATGGAATTAAAAGAAAAGAAAAGAGAGAATGGATAATTGAATGAAGCAATAAAAGAAAGGGGTGTGGGTGTGGGGATTATGATGATTCGGTGAAGGGGTAGGTTAGAGGGCTAAGAAAGGGCTATAAAGCAGCTTTAAACATTCCTTGTTCATTTATTGCATCAACGAAGGCGAGCCTATCGCCGTCCACTTTACCTGCGGCTCAAAGCTATTGCATGAATTCATCTCTTTCTTTCTCTCTCTTCTTGTGTTGCGTTTCTGACAGTTAAATGCAACTTTTTTAGTGTAGTAGTTCTGGCCCTATAACACTCACAAACATCCACACCTCTCTTTCTCTCTCTCTCTCTCTCTCTCTCTCTCTCTCTCTCTCTCTCTCTCTCTCTCTCTCTCTCTCTCTCTCTCTCTCTCTCTCTCTCTCTGCTTTGTGCCATCTTCCTCAGCCTCCTCTCAACTTGCCTACCCTTCTTTGCTTATATCTCATCATCTTGGGATCAAACACATATGTGTGCCGTGTTGCGTTGTGTTCAATGGAACAGTTCTTTTTCCATTGGGTCTCTTTCTATGTATTATCATTTTCTCTTCACACCTTCTAATATTATGTACTTTTATTTTTTTCCCAATACACAACACCACCTTCAATCCCTTTCAAATCATCACCTTTTTTACTCCATTCTTTTTCTTTTAACTATTTCTTAAATTCCTATTCTTAAAAAAAATTCACCTTTTTACACCCCAATTTTTTCAAGTATAATTAATGTAATATAAATAAAATTTATATGTTAAATTACAAAGTTGGACCTTATTATATTATAAAATTTGTAATAATTCAGTGTTAATTGCAATAAATATTGTTAATATATATATATATATATAGATGGAGAAATAAAGTAATAAAAAAATGTACTTATAAACTAGAAAAAGTAAGTGATGTAATTTAGAGATAAAAGAGAGAGCAATGTTATGTTATGTTGGAAGAGCATAAAGAAGGCAGGTGGGGGCTACCCCACCAAAATAGGGTAAGCAAGAAAAGGGAGGGCCCGGTGAAAAGGTTGTTTATAGGCAACATGGTGTGTGTGTGTGTCTGTGTGTGGATGTATAAGGCGAAGATGTTTGGTGCAGCTTAAGTCTAGCTATCTCTGCCCATTGTCTTGGCCTACCCAATTAGGGCTACTCTATGGCTTATGCCTTTTTTGTTTTTTTTATCTTTTGTAATTGGTTGTTTCCAATACGCACAAATGTTTATCTGTTTTACATGTAGACCTCAGCGACCTATTTAAGCTAGTTTTAAAAACTTGGGTTTTGCACTTTTCAGTACCTGATTCCCCAACATCTTTCTCTCCCAACCCCTACCCATAAATAATAAATATTTAATTAGTAAGGGTATTAGGGTTTTTGACAAACAGGGTAACCCTAACCCTAACCCTAACTAAATAAAATTATCACTGAAAAAGGTGCTTCTTATACTTCCACTCCCCAATGCCCAATGCCCAATGCCCAATGCCCAATGCCCAATCCCCAATCCCACCGCTACTTCCACACACCCAATAAAAGTTGGTATCTCAAGATATCATTCATTAGTGTCCTGTTTTTTTTTTGTGTTTCAGCTATGTGTGGATTTTTTCTTTTCATTTATTATCAAATCAATATATTTTATATTACTTCACAAAACCAAGCTATATACTCTTCTACCCGTTTCTTTTTACAATTTTTATAAACTAAACTTATTATTAGGAATGTATTCTAGGAGAAATTTTTTTTTTGGATGTATCAATTGTGTTAGTAGCATGCACCTGAACAGGTGAAATAGTGTTTTTAACTCCGTTTTCTATTTTTGAGTTGGGTTATCAAATTTTCTTGGTGTAATTATTTGAAAAGTCTTATTTATTTATAATACACGTTGCATTAATAACTAAAATCTCATAAAACTCAAATATTAAATATTCATAAGTGACAATGTCATTACAAAAGTAAAATATTCTTAACTAACGTAATAATCTCAAAAGTAAAATAGGGTTGACTTGCGTTATATCCGACTTGACCAACGTGAGAACCGATTTTTACTTTTCTAAAAATACAACCAAACTCAAAAGCCAACTGAAAAAACTAACCCAATTCAACATTTAAGTTAGTCAAGCAATTTTATTTATTACAAAAAGTTTATTAATGATGAACAATAAATAAATAAATAAATATTATTATTATTTTGACAACAATCCAAGTAATTAATTTTCTTTTGGTTACCGAGTGGTGCGAACTGAACATTCAAGATTATAACTCAAAGTTATCCAAATCCAACGAAATATTTAAATATTCACAAAAGAGAGAGAGAGAGAGAGAGAGAAAATAAAATGTTTCATAATTTTACTTTCTTTTTTGAAGTTCTAAAACTCTTACTCAATTCCATTGGACTAAAGACAAAGATTTAAACATTAACGTGATTGAAGTTTCAAGCTTTCAAATTTACCTGTTCTTTTCACCATTTAGCCGTTCGAGGTTAGATATATCGTTTTTTAAAATATAAAAATAAATTAAATTAAATTGAAGAATTCCCCATAAATACTTGTATTAATTTTCTAACTTTTTCATTTAAAAACCATCCATGTTTTATGTGTTTAAGTTTTTTTTTTTTTTTGAATGAAGTCTTTATTACTTAATAAAAAAAAAAAAAAAAAGAAACTATCAACCTTTCTTTTATAGCAAAGAGCCATGACTTAAATATCTCGTATTCTCTAATAAAGTAAGTTGCTAATATAATTTAGTTATCTACTTTCTAATAATTTTTAATAATTCTTATATACACTACAATAAAGGAGCGACCCTTATATCCTCCATGTATCTTATGTGACCTTTGAATAGGTTTATTAACAGTTAGAAACATTCTAAACAATCCTTACACAAAAGTCTAATGAAACAACTTATCATGTGCATCTATACTTCCATCCTACCACATATCATATGCCTCAATAATAAGGCTCACACATATGGATTACAATTTAAGAAGTTTCAATATACCCAATTCAACCATAAAATCAATAACAATTCCTATTGAAGTTTCAAGTAACGACTTACCTCAATTATAGCTCGATTCTAGCCAAATGATGCTATTTTCCTCATGCAAATTCTTTACTTCCTTCTAAATGAGTCATAAACTCAAGTATAATATCATACAGTTGAAACGAACTCAAAAAATGATAAAAATAAAAATGAGGTCAAATCGAACAAATTAGAGGGAAAAATGGTCAAACTAGTTCATTTGCCCCTTGCACAATGTCACGGTCGTGCTTTTTCAAATATGCGGCGTCGTGATTTTGAGATGCTCATGACCGACCTTGAAGGAAACCCAAGTCTCATATATATTTTTCACCCTGTTTTGTGGATTCGTCGGACCTTAGATGAGGCTTGTCTTCACCAACCAAATATCGCTCGTGCGGAATCCAAACTTGTTCAGACACACGCGCAACCTGCATGTGCATGTTCAGTCATCTATGACACAACTAAATTGCCTCTACACTAGGTCAAGTCATTCGGCTCAACCTTGCCTCTACTCGGGGCCAAGATCTCCCAATGCAACGTCACATCCAACATAATCTTGGTTCCCAATTAGCATGACCCTCATGTCTTGATGCCATCCCAAGTTAAAAGGTGTCGTTAGCCATCGTAGCTTACTCGGTCATGCTATCAAGAACAGGCTCACGTGTCATTCATAATATCGGGACATCTTGAACATCCATTCATCTGAGTTCAATCGGGACATTGGCCTCTGGTGCGCATGCCATGTCATTTACGGATATCATACCAGATAGCGAGTGCAAAATCTAATCTCCGATACATGGGCAAGGCCGCAATGTTGTCACACTCATGACGCCTAGTACTGTCTTTAAAAAACTCATTTGAAAGGAATTGATTTGAGACACTCGTCTTAAAACGCTCGCCCTCACTATGACACATGCATGTGCCAAGGGTAGCTTGCTTAGGTCACATGACCTATGGGTGGTGGAGAACTGACACCATATCTTTACCTATATTACATTTTGAGGTATTTTCAATACTCAAGTAGATGTGGTTTTGTCGAACGGGCATTGGTGTCATGGAGTGTCCATCCGGTGTTCAATTGACACCAAATTTGGCGAATATTCATATTTCATATAGACGGACTTGACTCTAGAACATCACGCCTAAACTTCTTTTGGAACTCAAATTTTCGAAGTTAAGGCCTGGTGCCCTACTCTACCCTTCAATAAGCCTATTTTTGACATTTGTGACTACTTGTGGCCTATGTTGCTTATGTCTGTCTTCTCTTCAATTCCCACTCTATGTGGTGTGTTAGATGATGCACTATTTTCCTTAGTCATATCATGACACTCATCTAGGCCCTTGTGTGGCCGTATGGGCGCCACTTCTCTAGTTGCAATGTAAGGGTCATAGCCTACTCTATTTATAGTAAAATTGTGACACACACCAACTCGCGTAATGCCAATTTTTCCTTCGTCCCTTTTTCTTACTTCATCACGCTCGATTTTGTCCTCATTTGGCCTCAATCTTGATAGTGTTCATCAAGAAAAATCCAATGAAACAAAAATCAAGCAAAACCATTGATTATACAAGGATATACCGAATAGCTTATTATTATCATTCTTAAATAGACCATAAAATTACAGTTTGAACTTAGGCGAGCCATATGAGCATGCAAGATAGTTCTCCTCCTAAATTGGATACGCAAAATTCTCATCCATCGTTTTATGAAGGAAATTCTCACAAACTCCCTCTAAATCTTTAACCATGAGTTTAATTTCTAGATTTTTAGCCAAAGAAATTCATCCATATTTAGTCGATTCAGCTCAAATTAATCCCATAATTCAATTCATCATCTTCCTCCCCTCCTAGCCATGCTAGGTTAAACTGCAAAAAAAACAAAAAAAAAAAAAAAAAAAAAAAAAAAATCCATTATTCATCATCGACAATACAATCGTGTGGCCGCCAAATTTTTCAAGTGTGAGAATTTCTAATTTTTTTTTTCTTTTATTTTTCACTTTCCTATTTCTTTTTTCCATTTTTTTCCTCCCTCCATTTTTAAATTTCGGATATTACAAAGATCAAACTAAAAATTAGAAATTAACTTTAGGATTCCATAAAGGTAAACATATTATATTTAAACACATGAGAAAGTTATATACAAATGTGTTTGAAAAAATACCCTCTCTAAATCTTATATAACTCCCGTCTAAAATTAAATCTATGGCCTCTTAGCTTTATTAGGTTTTTTACTGGGATATCTTAGATATCATTTGCAAAAAAAGAACGATGGAAGGAATGAATATAAAAAGTATATTAATAGACACTAAATAAATGTCCATGGAGTCTCATGGTGAACTTAAATTAGGATTCCATACTCTAAATAGATGGCAATTCACTCCTCTCTTCTAAGCTTCTCACCCGTTACAGTCAGCAAGACCTAAGACCTTAACAACTTTCATACTCTCTAGTTTTTATAAGTTTATTTCATCATCAAATTCACATAACTTAACTCAATAATTGGATTTGCATTATTCAAAAGACTCTTTTGAGCACACTTAAATTAGGTCTCACGTGATTCTAGCTCATCTTATCATATGTGAATGATTAAATTTATTTAATCTCGAGTAATCTAGTTATGGTCTCAATAACCCTCCACCTAACAAATCATTTCATGTTAATCTTATCATATGTGAATGATTAAATTTATTTAATCTCGAGTAATCTAGTTATGGTCTCAATAACCCTCCACCTAACAAATCATTTCATGTTAAAGGTGAAGTACAACTTCTACTATAATCCATACTATAATCCAATTCTAAGACATATAAGTCAAAATTCTAATAATAAGGTCCACAATCATGAATGGGTACTCTATTTAGCGCAACTAAGCATCATAACATATCATCATATGGGTCATCAATAATCAAATGATACCAAGTACTTCACGATCTATTAGTCAACTAACATGCGTTACTAAGGCACGTGTGATTAATTTAGTCATGTATGCAATAATCAATTCAACAAATTGAAATTATGATTCAAAATGTGTTGAATGAAAAATGAATAATAAGTAAATAAAGATAGAGAAGGAGTATTATTTAGAATTAAAAAAAAAAAAAAAGAAAAAAACAAAAAAAAGGGAAAAAGGAAAAGGGGATGCAAAAAGAAGTGAAATTGCAAAAAGGGGGGTTGGGAAGTTTCAGTTCATATCTAACTTCTTGTCCCATTTCTCTCCTTTCAGAGTTTGCTCCTTTTTCACAGATAAGGCAGTAGAAGACAAAAACACACACCCTCTTCAATCCTCCAATACATCTCCATGCCAAACTAAGCTCACCTTCTTTCTCACCTCCAAACCTCTTTCATTTTAACCAAACTAAAATTTTAAAATAAAAACACAACACTCCCCTCTCACCTCTTTCCTTCTATTATATTATGACCCCATTTGTCAGTTTCTTCTCTCTCTCTCTCTCTCTCTCTCTCTCTCTCTCTCTCTCTCTCTCTCTCTCTCTGGGTGGCGTGTCATTTCAGAATTTAAATTACATAACTCAGAGAACTTTTTTTTTTTTTTTTGGTAAAAAAAAATCTAATCTTCTTTTTAGAACCCATCTTGAAACCGATTGATCGAAGAGGGAACGTCCAAACGCTGCTGCTGTGATCCGTCTCTTCCACCACCGCTCTCCCGTCCGCCGAACGTCGCTGCTGGACCCACCGGAGCTCCGATGCAAGTGTAGCTACTCGACTCCATGGAGCTGCTTGTCGACCCGTAGTTCATGGTCTGGTGGCTGCATTGTGCGGGGTTCCCTAAGACGTGACCCACATAGTAGTCGTTGATGGAGGGTTGCGGTGGAGGATAGTATGAAGGGAAACTGGATGGCCGCGAGGGGGAGCTGTATAGATATGGCTGGTGAGGTGGCGGAGGAGGCGGTGGTGATGGGGTCGGCGGCAGAAGGGTAGTTGGGGAAGAGCCTGGGAACATTCTTGTTGGGAATCTGAGAGACAACGTTGGATCACTTCCTACGCCGCCGCTGCCAGCTGTGTGGTAGCTCCCCGGTGTCATTGAGTGGCAGCACCTAAAATGTTAAAAAAAAACACAAAATTTATTTAAAATATAATTTGAAGGGAAATTAGCTGAAAACTAAAATATTAAGTATTGTAATTATATATATATATATATATGAAAATGTTGTAATTTAAAAAATATAGGTTAATGGTAATATATTTGAGATGAATGGAATACCCTAAATGAGGAGGAGGAGATTGGACAGCCAGATTATCGTTACTGAAAACAAGCTGACGAGCTCGATTCAGTGTCTCTGTCTCTCTCTCTGACCAAAAACCAAACACAAATGGAGTCAAAAATCAAATCATACACAAACAAAGCTGCAACTAATAATTCACCCAAAAATCCCTCCTTTTCTCATGTCCTCTCTTTTCACATCATTAACAGAAACAAAACCAAAAAAGAAAAGAAAAGAAAAGAAAAGAAAAGAAAAGAAAAGAAAAGAAAAGAAAAGAAAAGAAAAGCGAGTTTGCCTTGGCGGTGGCGGTTCATGTGGCCACCAAGAGCCTGGGATTTGCAGAACTTGAGAGAACAAAACCTGCATTCATACACCTTTCCGGACTCCTCATTTCCCTCCTTCCCTCCACTTTTCTTTTTCCGATGACCTGCAAAAACCTTACTTTCTGTTGTCAATTAAAAATAAGGAACCCATTGAGTGTGTTGAAAAGGGGTTCTTTTAATTTGCATGAAAGGAATTAAGAATCCCAAATCATTGGGCTAAACAGAGAGTAGGGGAAGTTGGTTAAAGTGGTCCTTTTTTTGGCACCAAACAAAAGGAAAAAAGGAAAAAAAGGAAAAAAAGGAAAGTGGGGAATAGGGTTTATGTTACCAGTAGAGGTATCTTCGATAATCTGTTTGCGATCTCTGATGTAATCTTCTGGTAAGTTGTTGAGGTCTAAAGGGCTGCCTTGGGATCTCCTGCAGACCAACAAAACAGGATTGAATTAGAGAGATGGAGAGGGAAAAGGAGAGAGGTTTGTTGTGGGGGAAGACCTACATCATAAAACAGGCAGAGAGAGGCAGAGAGAAATACGAGTGTGTGTGTGTGTGTGTGTGTGTGTGTGGGGCGGTGTTGGGGGGAAGGGTATAATAAAAGTGAAGGTGAAGAAGGGTATAATAAAAGTGAAGGTGAAGAAGGGTATAATAAAAGTGAAGGTGAAGAAGGGTATAATAAAAGTGAAGGTGAAGAAGGGTATTTTAGAAAATAATAATATTAATAAGACTTGCAGTTTGAGAGAGATGGTAGCTGAGTAATGGGGTGTTGAAGAAAAAGAGCTTTGAAAGTTCTCTATCAGTTCATCTGCCACTCTCTTAAAATTTGAAACCAACAACAAACAGACAAGAGGAGCTAGGAGTCTCGTGACTTTAAAAGGGAACAAATCAAACCCTATGTCCTCACCACGAAAATGGGTTTAGGCTTATTATACCCAAATCTCCTCTACTTTAGTTTTAGTTTGGCTGAGAATAGATTCACTTCATAAAAAAAAAAAAACAAATTATTCAATGAGATTGTCACAATCTAACTATGTTATAGCAATGGTGGGATGAAACTATGTCTCTAACTTATACTAACCTCTCACTATTATTATCATTGTTCTTCAAAGTTTTCCTTTATTATTTTTTCATTTAGCTTTTGATTTTTCTTTTTTAAAATGAAGGGTAGTTTTAGGCTTTATTTATTTTATTTTCAACATTATAGGCGTACAGCACTTTTAGTTTTGGTAGTTAGTGATTATGTTCGGAATGTTCTATTAGAATAAGACTATGTTATTTAAATTAGGTTTGTGTGTTGTGTTTGAATCGTGATTTGGGTTTGTCTCTTGTTTGGTAGATCGGTATTTTAATTGTTTTTTCTTTATTGGCATAAATAGGTTATTGGGTTTATGTATTTATTGAAAATCTAGCTCTTTTCTTTGCGTTCCCACTGTAATTTTCCTCCCCATAAATTTGACATGGTTATATCTTGTTGGTTTCTCTTTCTATAAGCTCTTTCATTAAGAACATAAAAGAAAAAGAAAAAGAAAAAAAAAAAAAAAATCTTAATGAACATGCTTTCGTGTGATCTTTTATCGTTCTCCCATAAATCCTAAATGAAATATTAATACTATGGAAGGCGTGCATAATGTAATAGTCCTAATGTAACCTAGTCAATTATTATTTTAAAATTATAATCGATGTGGGTGACATTTTACCAAAATCATGTCTACACTTGCCAAAACTAATTTTTCTCATAATGTACTACAGGAAGATGCGACTAGTTGTCAATTCTTACTACCCAGGTTATACGTTATCAATGTCGTTGTTGTTGCTAATTGTTTGCAAGCTTATAACATCGTTTTCTCAAATTTATATTCAAAATGTACCCTGTTTTCTAAAACTGTTTTCTAAGAGTGGGGCCAGAGGCTTGAACATACGTCGATCATGTGAGATTCCACATCGGTTGGGGAGGAGAACGAAACATTCTTTATAAGAGTGTGGAAACCTCTCATTGGCAGATATCTTTTAAAAACCTTGAGGGGAAGCCTGAAAGACAAAGCCCAAAGAGGACAATATTGGCTAGCGGTGGGCTTGGGTTGTTGCAAGTGGTATCAGAGCCAAGCGATATGCCATCGAGGAGGCTGAGCACCAAATAGGAATGGACACAAGGCGGTGTGCTAACAAGGACATTGGGCCCCAAATGGGGGTGGATTGGGGGTCCTACATTGATTGGAGAAGAGAACGAGTGTCAAATAGGACGTTAGGTCCCCAAGGAGGGTGGATTGTGAGATCCCACCTCAGTTGGGGAGGAGATGAAAACCTCTCCCTCGTAGACGCGTTTTAAAAACCTTGAGGGGAAGCCCGAAAGGGAAAACCCAAAGAGAACAATATCAAAAACCAAGCCTGAAAGGGAAAACCCAAAAAGAACAATATCAAAAACCAAGCCCGAAAGGGAAAACCCAAAGAGAACAATATCAAAATCCCAAGTTCGGTGAGTAAGTGCTATATAATCGTGTTGTGATTCTTGGTAAGTGTGATTGTGATAGTTGGTATAGAGTGGAGTCAATTCTTAGTATTCGAGTAAGCAAACATGTCAACTGGAAAATAATTGAGCAAGTTTTAGGTTGATCAATTAGTCGAGATTGTAGAACAGATACTCTATGTAAGTGAAGTCTCTTATGACCCTGGTTTTTTAGAATCTCGCCAGCATGAGATTGCCACCAAAGCTGAAAAATTGATGCAATAGCTAGTTTCCTAGAAAGGACGACTCTGGATGCTTAGGGTTGAGTCCCTAGAAGATAAAAGCCACAAATTAGTGGCTTAAGCGTGGAGTTAGCTCGATGGGATCTATTGCATACATGGAAGAGCGTGTCGAAGGTTTAAACAACTCCCAAAAAGTGATATCTTAGATGGTTTCATAACTTTCTAAAAGATTTAGAAGTTTCCCTCAACGTAGTAAGGGTCGAAGTGGCAAATTTGAGTGTTAGACTAAATCTCACCAGAAAAACGGTGAGGAAACAAACCCCAATAAGAGGTGCGATCTGGTTTAACAACATAAAGGTCCCAAAACCTTAGCCCTTTTGTGTAGTTTGAGATGTCAAAGCTCTGAAAAACTTTATTTTTGACCTCAAACAATATTTTTGAGACATAAATATTGTGGTAGAGAAATTGAATGTCATTTTGCCAATAATATCTAACTGATGATGCAAAGTTGTGGTAGACATCTAAGTATATGGACATTCAAAATGGTTGATGTATCACAGACATATGAAAAAGACTAAGGCAAAAACTTTGCTCGGAGTTCTTCCTAGAAATTATTGAGTTAAATAGCGAGATGAAAATCGAGGAAATTAAAGCATGCTAGGAACATGGAGACTATGTCAAGCAGAGGTTGGATATTCACAATATATCTAAAAAAGACTTGGTCCGTTATTTTGTTGAGGGGCTAATGTCGTGGCATAAGGTGTAAACTATACAGATAGCAAATTCAAGACCTTTATACTACCTATAACTAGCCGAACAATTGTTCAACCTTAACAATGATCAATACCAAGATGTGAAGTAGAGGCTGGCTTCCCTAAGTAGAGTTAATAGAAATTGCTAATCCAACTTACCCAAAACTGGAGAAGATAACAAACTTGAAACCAGAGGATGAGACTATGAATCCTCGAGACAAAGAGGTAGAAATCCATAGCAGAGATCATACAATAAGAAGAATTTACAACCAGGAGCCCTTATCTTGTTTCATAGGGCACATTGAGAGTCTAAATGCGTATAGAGGGCAACCCTCTAAGATTTACCGACCAAATTTAGAATGGATTCATAAGCTAAATATGGGACGATGAAATTTGAAACACCGCTAATCAAAAACATTGAAAACTCCTACATTGAAGCTCTAAAATACTTATCTACTCTCTAGAAAAAAGTTAGAAAGATGGAAGAGTTAGTAGAACTGAGTCTCATGTATGATGAGGTCTATGCTAACTACAGATTGACCAAGAGCACTATGGTCGACTTTGTAGCGACCCACAACTTCATGATGAAGACCTAAGTGAAACGCTTAAATATTCTCTTGCATCGAGGTACATGAAGGATGAAAGTCGTTAATTCAGTAGGCTTACTCATGTCAGTGATGGACTTCCTACTCGATCATTAAGCCATTCTCATGCCCCTAGCTAAATGCTTAGTGATTACGAGATCCAACTACACTATTGTATAAACTAATACTGACAACCAAAATTGGTGAAGATGATATTAGCGTTACAATTGAGACAGGGTCTCACCGATGACAAACCCCGCTCATTATCTTTATTGTGGTTGAAGATGAGAGCTCAAGTGAACCAATTCCAATAGATATTCAATGGTTGTAAGAGAAATAACATGACGTAGGGTCAAAACGTCAAGACTAAGGATTTATCCCCCACATGGAGGGATAAATCACAAAATTGATATAGTATTGGGGGTGACATTGCTTGCCAGAGATATGTGCAGTTCAACTCAATTTGAGGTGGCTGAACAACATAAGCACTTAAGTAAGTTACTGAATGTCGGGTTCATTAAATCTACCAAGGCTCATGCAAATGATTATCTAAATGTCGAGAAGAGGCCTTAATCCAATATTTTTGCCAATGTGTGGAAACAAACCTTCAAAGTAGCTCATACTTAGTTGAGAAAAACATCTATGAAGAATGGGGTGAGGCGGTAAAAAACACAAGCTATGAAAATTTTTTGTTGGAGTCAAAGTTCTAATCAAGTTGAGATCCTATCAACTTCAGCTCCAACACAACAAGAACCGATGATTGGTATAGAAATATTATGGACCAATTAAAGTTATGGTGAAGGTTGGGAAGGCATGATAGAAGATTCAATTGCTCCCATAGTTAGGACTATTGCTCCCATAGTTAGGACTAGGACTAATTCTATTGTCCATGTCAATAACTTGAAACTTAACCATTCTTGTAAGATGTTAGGTTATGAGACCTAACGTTTACTTATAACTTACACAATGATATATAGTAAATGACTATATACCATAAATGTTCATAAATGACTATATAGGATAAATGGTCATAAATAGTAAATGACAATACATAGTAAATGACTAGTATAGTAAATGACTATGTAGAGTAGATGAGTGTATATAACAAATGACTATAGACCGTAAATATATGTACAAGTAAACTAAACCACGTAAATATTCTCTAACATGTTCTTTCAAGATGTATTTGGAGTATTATTTGTATTGTCTATTATTGTACATACCAGATGTTATCAATATAAACTACTAACCGATATCTCTCTTTATGTTTTCTCTGTCTTATTCTTTATCTAGATCGAGTGTGTGAGTTATGCGATTATAACAACTAGTATCAAAGGTAGGAGATATTCACCACGATTTATGAAGATGAAAAGTTCAAAAACTGGAATTGAGAAGTTTGATGGACCTGATTTTGGTCTGTGGAAGATGCAGATGAAAAGTTATCTGTACTAGAAAGATCTTCACAAACCCTTATCCGAGGTTAAGCTGGATTCCATGTCCATGAAGTAGTGGAAGTTTAAGAATTGACAAGCTCTAGGGTTGATATGGTTGATTCTGTCTAGAAACGTGGCATTCAACATTGTTAAGGATAATTCATTGTCGAATTTGTTGAAGACACTGTCGAATATGTACAAAAAGACTATTAGTTATGAACTTATATTTGATGCATAGATTGTTCAAACAAAGTATATTTCAAGGTGGATTTGTTGCAGATCATTCAACTGAGTTCTATAGAAATTAATTTGGAAGATGGAATCAAAACATTGATTTTAATGTCATCTTTGTTCGAATCTTTGGATACTATTGTTGCTGCGATCAACATTTCCTAGGATTTGAGTAACTAAAGTTTGATGAGATCTGAGTTGTAGTTCTCAACGAAAGTATTCACAAATGGAAAATTGAGAATTCATGGAACACTGCTCTCAATGTTGACCGATGAGGAAGAAGTAAATTGAAGGGTCCAAACAAGTATGATCGATCAAAATCAAAGAATGGAGAGGAGATTGTGAGCTTATAAACTTGACTTAGTAGAATAAGTCACTAACTTATTGAGTAACTTTAGGAGAATAATTAGTAGACTTAAGTGGAATAAGTCACTAACCTATGGACCAACTATAGGAGAATTGGTAGTAGTTGTCAAATTGTGGACCAAGTTTTGTAGTTGTGGACTAAGTTTTTGTTGGGTTTTATGTCCTAAAACTCATAGTTTGTAAACAAAAACATATTCTATTTTCAATAAAGTTATTATTGTTGTTTATTCAGTAAAGATTGTTATTGAATAAAGTGAACTTTACGATCATTAATCTAAATCCAATAAACTAAGAACACTCTGGCTATAGTATGATTACTTGAACTATATGTAGAGACATAAGAGTGGATCAAGTTCAAGTATATAGTCAAAATGATCTATAGTATAAGGATAAGCTGAGTACCTTATTTTGGGGACACTATGGATGCGACCCACTTTTGTATATGATATAAACAATGTGATCACTAAATTGTACATGTGAAGACATGTGAGTGGAGGCGTCCTATGCAATGAGTATTGCATAAGATCGGACCATGAAGAAAACCACTCTCACTTTATAATGTCGTTTACTGTTGAGACTGATTTTCTTTTCATTCGATAACCTAGGTAACTCGGTTTTAATCCTGAGCTAACCATGAACTCCTGTTTATTCGGAATTATCCTTAGATTTGCATGAGTGAGAGTGGCTCTAGTTCGCCGACTCAATAGGCCTCCCATTTAAGGGGTAAGACTGGGTGAATGGCTAGGGACGTGGGGTGCAAGATGGAATTCACTCCTACCCACTTTTAGGGATAGAAGAGATGTAGTTCCCTTAAGCACAGACTCCAGGTCTTGAACAAGGGGCCCCACCCTCTCATTGGCCTGAGAGGGATTCGGTTTATTGGTTGGACCACAAACCAATTGTTCATTAGAGGATCAGTGAGACATACGGAACAAGAAGTAACTTCAGGGGTAAAACGGTAAATTGACCCAGCTTTAGTTACGAACAACCTGTGAAGGATCGACTTACTAATCATGGTTATATCAAATGGACAGAAATATATCTATAGTGAGGGGAGTGCAACTACTAGGCTATAGTGGAGTGTCCTAGTAGTTAACGAATGTTGATTAACCAGGTTAATGAGTTTAACTGGTTAATCTTGGATCGTTGGAGCCCATGATCTATAGGTCCATTAGGTCCCTCTGCTAGCTCATATCGGACTAAACCATAGAACAGTGTGACGAGTGAGTTCGAAGTGTTCAAATTCAAATTAGGGAATATGCGCTACATATATACGATATATTTAACCGCATTTTTGTTTTATTTACGAATTAAAAAAAGAAAAAGAATCTGAGATATTTAAATAAGATTTAAATATCTTTATCAATTATGTGTCGGAATTGATTGGGATTGGCGTTTGAATTAATATTAAATATTAATTAAATAGTTTAATTAATCATTTAATGTTACTTTAATTTGAGATTAATTATTCAAATTAATTGTTGAATTAAAATGAAGAAAGTCAAAATGTTGACTTCATTCAATTGAGTGAAAAATCCATATAAGAGCCCGCCTGGTGGGTTCATGTACACGTACATGGGCCATGTGTGAAGGAGTACCACACATCCAACCCTACCCGAAATAGAAAGTGCCCAAGGCTATGAAAAGTTTATGAAAAGTTAGGTCCCGCTCATATGTTGCATGTGTTTGCATTCCTAACCCCAACAGTAGGGTGACTTACTGAGTATTTCATAAAATACTCAAGCCACGTGATACCTACATTTTTCAGGTAAAGGCAAGGCGCCAATGTACGGTTGACGACGGAGCTGAGGCCACCATGGAAGTTGGAGACGGGATATTTTTAGAAGTTTACTTTTATTAGACTGTTTTAAGTCATAGGATTGAGTATCGTTTATTTGGATTTATTTTGAATTCTGTATTGAAGGTTTATTTTCGGAGTTTAGGTTTTGTTTTGGATTCATGAATTTTTATGAAAGACTATTTCAAGGTTATTTATGATGAGCTTCCGCTTAATGAGATAAATATGCATGGGTGACGTCACTAATTAGGTTAAAGGAAATTAGGGGCGTTACAGTTGGTATCAGAGCCCTAGGTTATAGATCTTGTAGACTAGCTTACAATGTAGGCCTAATGTATTTCCATGGTCCTCCAGCAAACGCGTCGTCACCGTCAGGTACGCCTTTTTTTTTTTTTTTTTTTTTTTTTTTTTTTAAATAAAGCTTCTTAATTAATGATGTATGTAGTAGAGAATGTGTGTTTTGTGGTGAATGATATGATATACATGTTTCATATGTTGGCATGAGTTATGATATGTCATGTACTATCAGATGGTTATGATAATGCTATAGTTGTATGTATGCGTGACTTGCATGACTACGAATGTTAGAATAGAATGTATTAGATAAGTGTGTGACGTAGTGGTTACATGCACTGTTTAGATGCCACCTAGAACTCGAGGAGGAGGTCTTAGGGGACGACCCCCACTTAGGGGTAGAGGAAGAGGAAGGGGACGTAATGGGAGACGAGAGGATTCTGTAGAGCAGCCTATTCCGCCACCAGCGGCACCTCAGGCCGCACCAGATCTTACAGCTGCCCTAGTAAATGTATTACAAACTGTGATTCAAAATCTGACTGCCAACTAGCAAGCGAAATCTCCTACATCAACTATGGAGGCTAGGTACTTGCAGGATTTCAAGAGGGGTGACCCTCGAACTTTTAAGGGGACATCTGACGAACCAACTGTGGCACAGATGTGGTTGAGATCCATTGAGACCATATTTGGGTTGACCAACTGCCCTGAGGCCCATAGGGTGGAATGTGCTACATTTATGTTGCCTGAGGATGCGGAATTGTGGTGGCAGGCCACCCGTGACATTATTAGTCCTGAGGGAGGTGCAGTCTCATGGGTGGAGTTCAAGAGTGCCTTTAGTGAAGAGTATTATCCAGAGGATGTTCAGCTACGAAAACAACAAGAGTTCACTCAATTGAGTCAGAGGGGACGTAGTGTTACTACTTACGCCAGAGAATTTTCTAAACTAAAGCGATTTGCCCCAGAGTTGGTGAACACGGACTACAGGACAGCAAGACGTTTTGTGCTGGGGTTAGACACGAAGATTCGTAAACTGTTGAGGCAATTGCACCTGCCACTTACGCTGTCGCCTTGAGAGCAGCTAAGTCTATGGAAGGACTTGATAGTTCGCATGAAACCCCTTCATCGTCAGTGGGACAAAAACGTCGTCACGAACATGAAAACGAATTAGATGGCAAGCCTAAGTGTAATAAGTGTGGGAAAAATCACTGGGGTAAATGTTTAGGTCACATTAGAGCCTGTTTTCGGTGTGGAAAGGAGGACCATGTGGCCAAGGATTGCTCGGGAGGCGGCACAAAGTATTCTAAAAACTAGTAGGGGAAGTTACGTAATGGGAACAAGTGGATGAGATAAGAGAAAAGTATCCAGAGTTATTTCTGGCTAGGGAGACTTTCGAGGACGAAAGTCTTTTTTAGGAGGGGATAATGTAAGGATTCGAATTTTTGTTTTATTTATTTTAGATTTTATGCTAAGATTTTATTTTTGCTGCCAAAACGAAAAGATATTATGCTGCATTTATTGTCGCTGGAAAAGGTACGATTTCTAGCCAGGAAATTACTACCTTAATGGAAAAGTCATAAAGACCCTTTTATATTCCCATATACAACTCTCCTCCTTCCTTGGAAACAACTTTTTCTCTCCAAACGTTTAGAATTTTCGAGGGTGTCTGAGAGTACGGAAAAATCGAGAGGGTTAGCCAGGAAAAATGTGTGAGGTGGTTTGCTGGATTTTCTTCGGTGAGTGGCCGGAGGGAGAAGCGACCGAGGCTATCGGTGTTGAATATCGTTGCGCGTCGGCCGGAATAGGCGATGGGTGTCGTCGCATCGTCGGAATCGTCGGTGGCGGCGCAGCGACGATTAGGGTTTTCGCGAGATTTCGGGTAAGGAAGACGAAGGAAAACGGGTCGGGTTCACGTTTGGCCTCTGGACCAGCCCACGGAACGAACGCGGGCCCTGTGCGTTTCGGCCCAACGCGGACGCGCGCTGCAGCCTTGGTCTCGGCTCCGCACGCGTGCTCTCGGCTCTGCTTGACGTGTACGGCGGCTCGGCTCCGTCAAACCCGCAGCTCAGCTTGGTGGCTTGATTGGTCGGCTCGGCAGCTCAGCTTGGTGAATCGGTATCACTATAATATATCGATTCCAAGGTTTTTGGCCCTTCCGAAGCCGTTTCTGCCCTTAGTTTTACCATACGAGGTCAGTATGGCTCCTAAACGTTAAAGACAGATTAGGTCGAGGGTTTATTTGATAAATAGCATGAGGTTTAGCTAGGGTACCTTATGAAAGGTTCTAAATTTTTATGTGGTTATCATAGGACATATTTAACCACTGGGATTAGCTCGTTGTGAGTGACTTCAACGAAGACCATCGAGGTAAGTGACCTTACTGTTGGAGTTAGCTTTCTACGTGTTGTATGATGGTGTGTGCCCTGTGGCCCCTGCATGCACCATATTTTATGTGATATGATTATGTGATGTATAAATTGTGTTGACCGTAGATTGTGTATGTTATGTGATGTATGAACTTGTGTTGACTGTTGACTGTTTATGTTATGTCATGAATGAGATGTTAGTATTGTATGCCATGAATATGTTGACTGATGCCATAGATACACGTAGAATTATCGAGTCATGTCATGAGATGTTTATGCAACTGGAATGTTTATGTAATATGCCATGTAATGTAAGTCATGTGAGATGCCATGTGATGTAAGAAACGTAAATGCGATGTTAGCACTGCTTATGTAATGCCATGTTAAATATGTTAAGGGACCTCATGCATATATGTATGTCACGTGCATCGGGATTCTTCCCCTTTATGATACGAAAGAATGAAATACGATATTTATGTTTGCCATGATATCATGCGGGCCCTTTTCTGTTCTGTGGTGTCCGGCTACGTGTAACACGTTGTGCCCGACCAAGTCAGACCCAGGGGGTACGTATAAGAGCCCGCCTGGTGGGTTCATGTACACGTACATGGGCCATGTGTGAAGGAGTACCACACATCCAACCCTACCCGGAATAGAAAAGCGTCCAAGGCTATGAAAAGTTTATGAAAAGTTAGGTCCCGCTCATATGTTGCATGTGTTTGCATTCCTAACCCCAACAGTGGGGTGACTTACTGAGTATTTCATAAAATACTCAAGCCACGTGCTACTTACATTTTTCAGGTAAAGGCAAGGCGCCAATGTACGGTTGACGGCGGAGCTGAGGCCACCATGGAAGTTGGAGACGAGATATTTTTAGGAGTTTACTTTTATTAGACTGTTTTAAGTCATAGGATTGAGTATCTTTTTATTTGGATTTATTTTGAATTCAGTATTGAAGGTTTATTTTCGGAGTTTAGGTTTTGTTTTGGATTCATGAATTTTTATGAAAGACTATTTCAAGGTTATTTATGATGAGCTCTCGCTTAATGAGATAAGTATGCATGGGTGACGTCACTAATTAGGTTAAAGAAAATTAGGGGCGTTACACTTTAACTATGAAGATCGTAGTAGTTCTTAACTTAAGAAAGTTTAGAAAACAAGTTAGTGCTTTCTTCCCTGTAAATATTCATGAGAAGTATGATTTCTTCACAACAACCCAGTAACAAAGAGAATTAAAAAGCTAAGTGTTTAAGGTTTCTTTTGTTCCAAAAAGCTCTCACCCCTAAAGTTTTTCCTTTGCCTCTTGTACTTGTTTCAACATAATTACGATCGTGGGTCAAATCCAACAAAGAATCCAAACATACCAAACATAATGTGTTGGAATGGTGGAGAAAGATGGCACAGATTGTATAAAACAAAAGAATAAATAAAATCACAAATCTAAATATGATAATAACCCTATAAATTCAGCCGAAGATACTAGGGATGCTCTAATTCTTAGTGTGGACAGCCTAGTTGAATTATAGATTTTGAATTCGGGTGCAACTTTTTATTCATCTCCAAACAAGAAACTATTTCAAAATTTTAAATCTAAATTTTTTTGGGAAGGCGTATCTTGTCGATAATAAAGCCTTGGAGATTAAAATAAAGGGAGATGTCTGCATACAAACTTGAGTAGGAAATCAGTGAACATTGAAAGATGTCACGTATATTCTTGGTATGAAGAAGAATCTGATCTCTCTTGGTTAGTTTGACAACATAGTTTATTTAATAGAGATAGTGTTTGTGGAAGATTGTGATGAGTGTTATGATGGTAGCACATAACAAAAAATATGGAATCTTATACTCCACTATGGGTGTATAAACATGACTGCTTTTGCTAAGAGTACTTCTAGTTCAAGACTAAACAATGACTTGGACATATGAGAGTTAAAAGAATGAAGAAGCTAGTTGCTAAAGAAGTTTTAAAAGATCTTAAATCTATTGAAATAAGTATTTGTGAGAGCTGCGTTATGGGCTAACATAAACAAGTTAGTTTCATAAAAGCTGCTAGAGAATCGAAGAAAGTACTATTGAAAATAGTCCATACAGATGTTTGGAGACCATCTCTAGTTTCATCACTTGGTGAACCCAAGTTCTACGTCACCTTCATTGACGAGTTAAGTAGGAAGGTGTAAATTTATTTTTGAAAACACAAGTTAGATGTGTTTGTCATCATCAAGAGGTGGAGAGCTGAAGTAAAAAATTAGAGTGGTTCAAAGATCAAATTTCTAAGGTATGAAAACGGAGGAGAATATGACAAATAAGAACTCAATGCATTATGTGGAACTAAGAGTAGATTAATGTGAATAGTTCTCGATTTGGCAAGACAAAATGGTGTTACTAAAAGGATGAACAGAACATTGAATGAGTGGGCAAGGAGGATTCATTCTAGTTTGCAAAAGACATTTTAGGCTGATGCTGTGAATGCAACAACTTAGTTGATCAATAGAGGGTCGTCAACACTCTTGGAGTTCAAGTTGCTAAAAAAGATGTGGACAAGAAAATAACCCAAGTACTCTCACTTGAGAACTTTCAATAGAGGGTCGTCAACACTCTTAGAGTTCAAGTTGCTAAAAAAGGTGTGGACAAGAAAATAACCCAAGTACTCTCACTTGAGAACTTTTGGTTGCATTGAATATGTTCATGTTGATCAAGAGAATTGAGATAAGCTTGATCTTGAGGCTGGAAAGTGCTACTCTAAGACTATGGTTTTGACATATTTAGGTACTGATTTTAAGATGACAAAAATAGAAAAACCTTCAAATTAAAATGTCTTGTACAAGAACCATGAAATATTTAAAGACCATGAGACAAGTGAGAATTGAGGTTGAATAGCAAGAAACTCTTGAAACTATAGTTGAGTAATCAATGGTGGAGAAAGTGACACTTCAGCAAGTGTTGAGTAGATCATTCAGAACCATCGGAGCACTAGATAAATATTTACCTTCATTACATTATTTATTATTGATTCATGAATGAGAACCAAAGTTCTTTTAATGCGTCTTTATAAGTAGAAGATTCAACCAAATGAGAGCAAGCCATAATTAATGAGATGAAAGATTTGAGTGCAGCGAAGCATACTCTTAAGATGAGAATTTTCTGAGATAGATCGGCACATTAAATCAATCATAGGAGTAATACATTAAAAATGTGTGCCTAAATTTAGGATGAACGAAGTTGTGAAGTGATACCTCTACTACTTCACTTTGTTATTACAATGGCAAAGTAGTTCTACGTAGTTTTATAAATCCTGATCTTAGTGGATATGTAAACTCCAGTAAGAGCACATTTGAATATATGTACATTATAGATGGAATTACATTGAGTTGGATGTCTAGTTTTAAAATTGTGTTTGCTCTTTCATCGATTAAAGAGCACATTTGAATATATGTACATTATAGATGGAATTACATTGAGTCGGATGTCTAGTTTTAAAATTGTGTTGCTCTTTCATCGATTAAGGTGGAGTATGTGGCAATAGTTAAGCTAGAAAGAAGATTATAAGGATGATAAACTATCTAGAAGAATTAGGCAAGAAACCGCTTGAGAAGATTTTTTTATATAGAAAGTTAAATTTCCTACATTTCGAGATGAAACCAGTTTATCATTCAAAGTTAAAACACATAAGAAGATGATACCATTTTAGTCACAGGTTAGTGGAAGAAGGTGATATGTATTTCAAGAAGATAGAGGGTGCATAAAAATCCAATAGAGATATTGACAAATGTATTGATGCTGAAAGACGGGCTACTTTTTTGCATAATATATATTATATTTACATTATTTCAAAATAGAGTTCATACATAAGTAGTTAAAATACAAAATAAGGAATAGACACAAAATATTAAAACAAAAGGGTTAAGGATGACGGGTGACGATACCTGCTCTAGACTCCGCTCCCGACCTCGACGAACTCTTTATTTATCTGCAAAACATGAAAAACATGGAGTGAGTACAAAGACTCAGTAAGTAGCCTACTTGTAGGCTCTTAATCGTGTCTTTGATATGCTAGAATGCCATACTCTTTCTTGACTTATTATGGTTCTTGTTGTAAGTACTTGAGTCCTTAGGTTCTTCTTGAGTAATGAATTCTTGTCATGGTCTTGCCTGAGGACCTTGGTCCTTGGGTTATGAGGTCTCAACCTTGGTTTGATCTAAGGGTCTTAATACTTTTGTTCTGAGTTCTTGTTATTAAAACTTGAGTCGATCAATGTTCTAGTTCTTGATCGTTGTCTCATACTTGGTTACTCTTTATGTTCTTGTTTTGTTCTCAAAGACACTCCCCCTAGAATTTACAGTACTAGTCATGAACCTGACAACCTGTGTCCAAGGCCTCATACATTCCAATCCACACAGTTTAACCTACGTCCAAGACTTCATACCTTCCAAGTGACGTAGTCTGAACTTGCATCTAGGGCTTCATATGTTCCCTGCGATATGATCTAAAAACATATGCTCAAGGTTTCATGCGTTCCAAGCAGCATAGTCTGAATGCCTATGCCTATGCTCAAGGTTTTTACGTTCCCAGTAGCGAAGTTTGAAAACCTTCATCCAAGGCTTCTTATGTTCCAAGAAATGTAGTCCCTCATCTAGGGCTTCACACGTTCCTTGCAATACGATCTGAGTACCTATGCCCAAGGCTTCATGCATTCTCAGTGGCATAGTCTAGATACCTAAACTCAAGGATTTATTCATTCCAACTAGTGTAGTCCGAAAACCTACATCCAAGGTTTCTTACGTTCCAAACGATATAGTCTGAGTCATGAACATATTGTACCGTAAGAGGTCTAGGAGTTTCTTGAGTTTTCTGAGTCTGGGGACCTTGGTCCCTCATCCTTGAGTGGTACCTTGCATTCCTTTTATCTTAATAGATTTAGAGCTTGTGTGACATAGTTTTTTTTTGTTCTTATTCTATAATTTCTAGGGTTTTTAATTACTTATATTCTTCTTAAAGCTCCACATAATTCACATAATTTAGAGTAACATGCATAAGTCATTCGTAGTGTATTCTTTAGATAATTCTAGAAGAGTCTTAGATCTTGGGTAAGAGTTACTTTAGATATTTCCTTTAAGCATTTTTTAGGCTCTAACTTTGTTTAGGTTCCAAACTTGTCCTGATCCACTTGAAATCTTGAACATACCTTTATGTTCTTAGGAATAGATCTTATAAAAAGTAGTCAGTCATTTGGGGGGTGTTCGGACCTTAAAATACCTTCAAAAGTCGTAGGGACATTTTGATCATTTTACCCATAATTCTTGGTTTAGACTCTAAATATATTCCAATAACTTTCAAAATTTACCAAGTCATGAATCATCATAAAATGGGGTCTACTACAAAGTTTCAAAACATTTGGAGGTCATTTAGATCATGAACCGAACATAAGTTACTTTAGGGGCATTATGATCATTTTACCCTGTTACTTAGTTTAACTATCTAATCTATTCTAATGACTACCAAATTTCGTATACAATCTTAACATGCCATAATATGCTCAACATTAAAATTTCATGGACAACGGAGTTCATTTAATTGATCATTTTAATAATACTTAAGTCCTAAGAATTCGATCGGTTCAAGGCCTTAACTCATGGTTCTTTGTTTCTTAATTCATACTTAGTTTAGGGTTTATACAGATCCAACCGATTTTTACAACTATTTTTTAAGAAAAGTCTAAAATGGCTACTTATCTCGTCGTTGACATTCGAGACCTTTGTTCTCGAGCTTCCGGTATCGAAATTACTTCAAATTTTCTTTGACATATTTCTTAGAGTGTCTATTTTCTAGAACCATAAAGTTTTTCATGAGAACCGATCTAGAAGAGAGTTAAAATTAAGAAAAAAAATGAGGGAGGGTTGAGATTTGGGTTGACATGGCCGGTTCAACGAAACCGACCATGTCATCGTCTTCTTCCTCTGGAAGGAAGAAGACGCTTGCGACCAACATCGTTGCCACCTAAAAATGCCTCCCTCTTGCTCTATTTATGATATTTCTTTCCTCGATTTCTTCATGAAGTCAAAGATGGTGTTATAGAGAAAAGCTAAGGATTGATTTCATACCTTCTTGTGGATCATAGCCTAAATTATTCACCTCTAAGGTTTGCCAATTTTTTTTTTTTCCTTGCCGTAGTTTAACTCAGAAAATTCTTATTGGGCAGTCATTTAAAGAAGTTTTTCTGGTCTGATTTCTTTATGAAATCTCTTTCTTATTCTTTCTTCTAGCTAAAAGAATTGTTTTAGAGGAACTTCTTTAAATGTGTGGCCTCAATTTTTGAGAAATTGTCCTTAGTCTACAACTCACCCAAAATGCAGAATCCTTGTTTCTTTGGGTAGCTTAGTTTATGGCGTATTAGCTCTCAATTTCTTCATCAAAGTTACACCTATCAATTCTGTTAAGCTAAAGAAACTCAATTTTAAGAAAAATGGACTTTAGATGGGAATTCGTTCCATACCCTCAAATTGTACCCAAAAATGATTTTCTCCCATTGGGCACGCTTTGGGAATCATTAGCCTTTGTGTTCTATGAAAATGTTTCTTAAAGGTGCACAAACCCAATGTGATTTTTCTTACTCAACAGATTTGCGCGTAGGCTCGGATTGGATTTGCAAGTTTCCTTTGAAATTCTTCAATGACGATCCCTATTGGGGGAATGAGTTTGAGGCTCTTTCGACAGTCGATTCCTTCATAAAAATTGTGAGTAATCTTGTTTAGATAGTGTAGGAACAAGTTTGAAGGGAAATGATGGAGAATTGCTATTGAACTTGGAAGAAATCTGAGAGTAGGAAACTAAAAAATTTAACGACTATTACTTGCGATTGGGAGCTCGACTCAACTTTATTTTTTGTTCCAAATGAAAACCCCAACTTCAGGCCTTATAAAGGGAGCTTAAACCGATGTTAGAACCTCTAGAATTGTCATGCTTTGGAGATTGAGTTTTTTTAGATTTTTTGTCGAAAATATCCTCTCCGATCAACGAGCAACCGACCTCCAATTTGAATTATGTGCGTTGGATGCAATGAGATGTGTCTCCTCTAGAACATATTCAAATTTGGTGAAGATTCAACAGTTGAAATTGAAGATAGGGTGGATTGTACGAGGATATCTCACTAACAAGGATCTGATTTTCTGATTCATGACATTTTCGTAATTATCTCAAAGTTTAAAGGTATTTTGGTAATTTTCTATTTTATAAATATTTTATTATTGTTTCTTGAGAATCCATAATTTTTTTTTTAAATTTCATCATTGTCAGTTTTTCCTTCTTTTCGAGCACCTTAAATTTCGATTAGAAATTAAAAATATGGAATTCCTTTAAAATTGAAAAACTAGATTTTTGTTCTTTATGCATAATTTTTCCTTTCCAATCTTTAACCAAAGGCCTCAAGTCCTTAAAATTATTTGGTAGGGTATTTGTTAAGAATGAGAATATCTCAACAGTATTGAATGACTTGTTTAAGACCTCTATCCTTATTTCAATATCTTAATTCTTTCTTTGGATCCTATTTTGTTAAAAATGGTCATATTAGACTCATTCTTTGGGTTGAAATGGTTAGCTTAGACCATCTCTTTATGGATGTAGATTTTTTGAGGGATGTCATTTATTTAGAGATGTTAGAACCACTAAATCATTTAGTCCATGTTAAATTTTATTTTTGGAGTTCGCTACTTTATCTTTGCTCAATTAATTAGTTTGTAACGTTTATAAAAGTCAACTAAGTTGTTTTATTTTTTTAATGCAATTAATTTTAGAGTTTTATTTTGAGTTAGTTTCTGTGCGTTTACACATTTGGTATCAGAGCCACATCGCAAAGCCTGATTGTGTGAAAAGAAAAGTTTTTCTTAAGAAAAAGAAGAGTGAGCTAAAAAAAAGATTCAAAATATGGCCGCTGAAACCAATTTCGTTTAATCAAAAATTCGTAAGTTTGATGACCATTATGATCTATGTCTATGCTTATGGAAATTTTTCTTTGCTCAAAGGAATATTGGTATTTGGTGGAGACCGAAATCCCTGCCGCAGTAGAAGAAGTGGATTTTACCGAAGCACAACAAAAAACAATTGTAGACTAGAAGGTGAAAGACTTGAAGGTCAAAAATTATTTGTTCCAAGCCATTGATCGAACTATTAAGGAAACAATCCTTAACAAAGATATTGCCAAACAAATTTGAGACTCTATGAAGCAGAAGTACGAGGGTTCCATCAGTGTCAAAAGAGCATAGTTTTAACCTCTTAGAAAAGAGTTTGATGTCCTACAGATGAAAGAGGGAAACAACGTTGATGCATATTTGGTCGAACTGTCACCATTGCAAATGAGATGAAAATTTATGGTGAAAACATAAAACAAGTGGCGATTATTGAAAAAATCTTGATATTAATGACATCAAGATTTGACTACGTTATATGTTCGATTGAAGAGTCTAATAACTTAGATAGTTTAAGTATTAATGAATTGCAAAGCAGCTTGCTGTTTACATGAGCAAAGACTGAATGGATGTGTAGGTTGTGAACAAGCACTAAAGGTAACATGCGATAATAGAATCGATGGAAGAGGAGTTATAAGTGTCATCGTTAGGACACTTTAGATATGAGTGTTCTCAATGGGAGAAGGAAGCAAATTATGTTGAGCTTGAGGAGGAAGAAGAGATGTTATTGATGTCATATGTGGAGCTCAATCGATCAAGGAGTGAAGATGTTTGGTTCCTTGAACCGGGGTGTAGCAATCATATGTGTGCAAACAATTTCAAGATCTTGATGAGGAATTTCGACAATCTGTGAAGCCTTAAAATAATTTCAAGATGCCGGTGTTGGAAAAAGGTAACATTAGGTTGCAATTTGCTGGAGTCACTCAGGTAATCACTGACGTTTTCTATATACTCGAGTTGAAAAATAACCTATTAAGTCTTGGAAAATTGCGAGAAAGAGTATCTATTTTGATACAACATGGAGAATGCAAAATCTTGATACAACATGGAGAATGCAAAATCTATCATCCCAAGAAGGGACTTATTATGTAAACAACAATGTCTGCAAATAGGATTGTTCATATTACTTGCAAGAATCATACCACAAACTACCACTTGTTTCCAAACAATTATAGAAGAAAACACTCATCTTTGGCACTGCAAATGTGAGCATCTACGTTTCAAAGGTTTGAAAACATTGTAACATACCTCAATTCATCTAAAATATGCACTGATTGTTGAGAATAAACTTAAATGAAGAGGGTAGTTTTATTTTTGGTTAATTTTAGTAAGCTTTGAAATTGAGTCGTTGAGAGGAAGGATGAAAAGAAAAAAAAAAAATGAAAGGCCAAGATTTATTTAAGGTTGGTTTTGGGATAGCCATATGTAGTGTTTAGAAGGCTTGTATATACGTTTGTTTTCCAATTGTAAAAGCAGATCAAGAAGAGCAGAAGAGTAAAGTGGGAAAGTGTAGAGAACAAAAAGTACAGAGCAATAGAAAAGGGTTTTCAGAATTCCTTGTCTCCTTGTCTCTCCCCTCTTGACATCTCCTTTACCGTTTCGTGAGTGTTATTCTAAAAAATTAGTATCAGAGCGAGCTTTTATTTTCTACAAATTGGTATCAGAGCCGACTTCTATTTTCTACACTAGTGACCTAGAAGACCACCATGGCAAATCTAGAGGCCGATACAGTGTTTGCCGAGTTTCCACCTCCCTTTCTGCTCTGATACGTTACTATTGAGCTAGGCATGAGGCCGATTAGGGACGTGCGACCTAAGAGAGAGTTTGGCTGGATTATCCTAAGTGGTGGATCCATTGTATAGGAGGATGTCGATCATATAGGTAGTCAGTAGAGTTGGCACATATAGGGGGTAGCATCCCCAACCTTGGGTGATTACATAATCTCTGGGATGGATTTGGTAGCTATCTCCCATGGATGACGAGCAGCTTAACACTCACCATGTTGTCACCACTTGTTAGAGAGCGTGTGTTGAGGTAACGCCTCAACGCCGGATACCGGTTACCACTGTGTAGGCTACGCTAACTACCCAAGACTGTGCATTGCAAGAGTAATACAACTAGAGTCTAGAGTAAAGCCCATGGTCACCTACTAGGTCATGGATGCGATGAGAGCTTACAAGTAGGTTGTTTATTGAGTATATTGATATACTCACCCCTTTCTCTTTTCTTTTTCAGGTGTTCGCAAGCTTTCAGTCGAGGTGGATGAGCATTCGAGAGTTGTGCAGTCATAGAGGGGTTCATTCCGGAGTATCAGTTTGTTTTTACATTTTGAAGTCTTTTATATCCCAAACTTGTTTCCCCGTTTGTAACATTTTGAACAACACCGGCTTATAATTGGATTTAATTTTGTATTTAATATTTGTGTTGTTTGAGGTCTTTTTTTTATTTAAATTTTATCTCATTTGTATGTCTTATTTTATTTTATTTTATTTTTCTTTCATTTTTTTTTGTCACGGACCAAGATTTGAAGCATAAAACATTTAACCGTGTTAAATTGGTGTCAGGGAAGTCGAGTTTTAGGTTATGTGGAATTTTTCTTAAGGTAGAGAGTCGTATACGTCTGTGACTCGACTTGGCGACATTCCTCGCTGTGACAAGGTATGTAGTATGACTTGTATGAGTTTGATGATTTCCTTGGGATACGCGGTAGTGATGATAACATTTTAGGGCATTGAATTATGAACGTTAACTCTATAAGTCAATGTTGGTTTTGAGTTATAGTGTTATGATTCGGTGATGAAGCTGAGAGGGGTCATAAGATAGTAGCATGGCCTTAGAAAGATAGAGAATCAACGTTAACTCTATAAGTCAATGTTGGTTTTGAGTTATAGTGTTATGATTCGATGATGAAGCTGAGAGGGGTCATAATTTAGTAGCTTGGCCTTAGAAAGATAGAGAGTCGAAGCCGCAATATTTCAGGATGTCCAAACCATAGAGATGGGTATAAGATATTGTAAGGCCTAGTGCAAGATACCTACGACCAAGTCTCCTATGACTATAACTTTGAATGCCAAGCATGCCATACATGTTCCCTTCGAAGGCCTTAAGTTCTTGGATTTTGAGCTTATTGAGCCTGACCTGCGGTTTTGTTATCTATAGGCCTCATGGTCAAGTTTACTTAGGTGTTCCTTTTGGCCATCTCTACCTTGATGGCAACTATCGTTCCCCTAAAATCTTCATTCAAGTAACTAAAAATTTTAAACATAATCTTTTGTGAAATATCTAACTCTTCGACACGCTCTTTCAAGTGTGCTACAGAACTTTCGAAGCTATCTTCGCGTTCTAAGCTACTTGGTCGTGTAGCTCTTTCTTCTAGGGCGACAACCCTAAATATAAGTTCCTTGATTGGCCACCTATCAATTCGTGTGCTTGTAGAATCAATTCCACCAAATTTTTCATTCAATGGCCCTACTCATTCTTCCAAGAACCAAACTGTGTCGAGGATTTCTTTTTTGAATGAAATACCATATTCGATTTTTGCGAGTCGCTCGATTTGTGACTTAGCCAACTATTTTCGTTAAAATCGTTCCGATCTTTATTGGGGCAAGGAGCTAACGCAGCTCTAATACCATTTAATACAATCACACTCTTTTCAGTAGCAGAACAACGATTATGCAACATTTGTTCAAACCAAGCAAACAAGTCAATCGTATAAAATCATAATTCATAGACAATTTGAACCTATCGTCGAGTCTCAAACCACGTTTTGAGAGAAAATATTTTAGAAAATGTAGGCAAGAAAAATCTTTGAAAACTAGTTGAAAGTAAGCATTATGAAAGTCAATTGCATTGAAAACTTGTAGGCAAGAGTGATTACAAACTTGGTCAAGGGGAGATTAAATGACTACTTGGTCCCCCTATAGTACATTTTGAGTCAACTCATGTCTTGTATGAATAGACATGATTTTGCTAAATGATCATACAATATAAAATGTAAAATAATACAAATGTAAAATAAAAAGGTTTTGGCACATTATCGACATGCGGCGATAGGCAAAACGCTTTAGACATGCAATACCATGACACTTTGTACTATTAATGACCTAGAACGACACAGGGATATGAAGCTTGTTCAGTACCAATTGGGAAGCTTGTAGCTCTCACTTAGTAATTGAAATCTATGTAAATTTAGGCTTGAGAGGTTACCTATAGAAGGGACAACTCCTCCATACATGTTAGACTCACTCTAAAGCCTGAGTTTGATGAGGACATCTCAACTCATGTTCAAGAAGCATAAGGACTGGATGGACTATGGAGAATAGGATTTAAAAGGTTAAGTGCGCCTAGTACCTCGAAGAAACACTGAGGGGTGACTTACACCCTTAAAATGTTAGTGAATTGGATACATCAATAAGCAGCCTACCTGTAGGCTCTCATCGCATCCTTAACCCAATATATTTTTACGGGCTTGTCATAAGGTTCTAAGTAGCTCAGTCTAGTTCAGGTGTCCCCGAAATGTTACCTCACACCACACAATAGTAGTGTCTATCATGAGCTAATCTATTTGTGTAGTTCCTCATCTCCTCTCAGAGTGGGTTTCCTCCACATACAATTGTATCTCCTCAATATACTACTTATGTAGTCCCTCATCCACTCTCAGGCGAGTTTACCCTACACACAATAACATATCCTCAAGTAACTAGTTTGTGTCGTCCCTTGTTACCTCTCAAGGAGTGTTATTATACACACAATGGTGATTCCTCATGCTACCTACTTATGTAGTCCCTCGTCTCCTCTCGAGGTGGGTTATTGTACATACAGTAGCAATTTCACGTGTCGTCAACTTATGTAGTCCCTTGTTCCCTCTCAAGGTAGGTTATTATACATATAGTAGTAGCTCCTTATATCGTCTACTCGCATAGTCCACCTTCTATCGTTTTTAGGTTGCTCGGGGTTAGCTCCTCATGGGTAAGCCAAATCTCGGGGTGCACATAGGTCTCTGGTCACCATTCACAAATCCAGGGTGCTCAATGTACTAGAAACGTTTTGACCTAAGATGTTGTATAACCACCCTAGGTCTGCCACCCTACTTACTCTGATATATATACATGTGTTACTAAAGGAGATATTCTAGCGATCACATAGCATACAAAAATCAAGATCTAAATGTTCATGCATGTTTCTAAATAGTTCCACTATGCTGTAAACCCGTTCTTGTGAGGGGCTTGACAGCATATATGTTGACCTAGTAATTGACCGACACACTAGGGATTTCATCCTCCAAACGTTGGTGACATTATGGTCTTGTGGTAGGGTTCGCGAGCTAACCTTCCAGGGATGCTATTGAGATTATCACCACCATATTGCCCCATCAAATGTATATGAGATAACACTTCAACCTAGAAACTCGATCTCTCACTATATAGGCAAAACAAACTACCCTAAGTCTTGAAAAGTCCCCTAGGAGGTAAGATTCAAATCATAGATGCTAAGATCTCTGAGGCACCCCAAATATTCAAATAGAAGTAGTGATTAGGTTCTAACTTGTAACACCCGACCCCGACGAAAAAAGTTAAAAGATGTTCTTTCCTTTAAACTTGAACTTCTAAAATTTTATTGAGAATCTTAGAGACCTAATTTCAACATGTAGATGAGAAAAATTCTTAGAAAGTGTCAAGGAATTCAAGAAAAATATAAAGCAAGATAGTAAAAATATGTTCATTGGTGTTGTGAGTACATTTGTTCCGCTTTCGGCTCACAACAAGTGGTAGCAAAGCCTGATTGTGGTATTTGAGGTATTGTGAAAGTTTTGGCCTCATCGACCACTAGACGTGCTCACAATCGTGCTTATGGCAGAATCATCTGGAATTAAATCACGGCGTGGATCGAGATTTTTGAGTTCTAATCTCGAAGTAGAGAAATTTGATGGAACCAATAATTTTGGTGTTTGGCGAGGCGAAGTTAGCGATTTGCTGGTCATGCAAGATCTTGATGCTTCTCTCCAAAAGGTGATGCCTGAAGACATGATAGAAGCAGAATGGATGAAATTAAATCGGCAAGCTTGCGGAATTATTCGATCCTATCTTGGCAAGGATTAGAAATATCCATTGATGAAGGTGACCATGGCGAAAGAACTATTGGACAAGCTTGAGGCGAAATATATGCAAAAGAGCGTGGAAAATAAACTCTATTTGAAGAAGAAACTCTTCTGTTTTGACTACAAGAAAGGTATCTCAATGGCTGAGCATTTAGATGATTTTAACTGATTTGTTCAATCTTGATATTAAGATTGATGACGAAGACAAGACGTTGTTGTTATTAAATTCTTTGCCAGAGTCCTATGAGTTTTTAGTAACCACTCTACTGCATGGAGCCTATGATATGAATTTTGAAGATGTTTCAAATGCCTTGATGAATAATGAGGTGCGAAAGAAGGAAAAGGAGACATATCAAGATTCTAGCTCAAATGTTCTCACTACTCGTGAAAGAACTTCTACTTGGAAAAGGAGAGAATGTGGAGAGTCCCGATCAAAGTCGAGAGGTAAATATGGTAATTAGATTAAACATGATAAAGATGAGTGTGCATATTGTCGACAGAAAGGCCATTGGAAGAAAGATTGCTCGATCTTAAAAGAGAAGGGGTCGAAGTCCAATGTGGTTAGAGATGACGACACTGATACAGATAATGCCTTGACGATCTCCTTATCAGTCAGCCACACTAGTAAATTGATTCTTGATTCTGGGTGCTCCTATCATATGTGTTCCAACAGAGAGATGTTTTTGGACTTTAAAGAGTTCAATGGTGGAGTTGTCTATATGGGCAATGATAGTACATGCAAGATGATGGGAATCGGCTCAGTACAAATCAAGATGTTTGACGGGGTTATATGAAAACTCAATGATGTGAGGTATGTCCCTGATTTGAAGAAAAATTTAATTTTCCTTGGCGTTTTGGATGCGAGTGGTTATTGTATCACTTTGGAAGGAGGGAATTTGAAAGTAGCTCTTGGAGCTTTTGTGGCAATTAAAGGAACTAGAAGAGGTAGCATATACTACCTCAACGGAACAACAATAATTGGACATGCTGCTGTGGCAAGTTCGAAAGAACAAGACATATCGAAATTATGGCACATGAGACTTGGGCATGTTGGTGAGAAGGCGCTTCACACATTGGTGAACCAAGGAGTTCTTAAGGGTGCCACAACAGGTAAAATTGATTTCTGTGAACATTGTATATTTGGTAAACTAAAAAATGTGAATTTTGGTACATCTATACACTAAACAAAGGGCATTTTGGATTATGTTCACACTGATGTATGGGCCCCACGAAGAATGTCTCATTGGGACGGAAGAGGTGGTTTGTCACCTTTATTGATGACTACTCGAGGAGAGTTTGGATGTATCCT
This sequence comes from Cucurbita pepo subsp. pepo, assembly GCF_057944985.1. Classification (NCBI taxonomy): domain Eukaryota; kingdom Viridiplantae; phylum Streptophyta; class Magnoliopsida; order Cucurbitales; family Cucurbitaceae; genus Cucurbita; species Cucurbita pepo. The sequence continues at coordinate 14,362,078 of NC_141798.1, forward strand.
ATGAGGCACTAAAACGAGGTTCTCCAAATCTTCATAGAGTGGAAGAAAATGGTAGAGAATCAAACGGACAGAAAAATCAAAAAGCTGAGATCAGACAACGGTGGAGAATATACTTATGATTCATTCCTTAAAGTATGCCGAGATGAAGGGATCGTTCGACACTTCACTGTTCCTGGTAAGCCACAACAAAATGGAGTTGCTGAGAGAATGAACCAGACATTAATAGAGAAGGTTCGATGCATATTGTCTCAAGTAGGATTGAGTAAGGCTTTTTGGGCTGAGGCTCTCAGTTATGCAGTTCACTTGGTGAATCGTTTACCTATTTCTGGAAATGGTGGGAAAACTCCGCTTGAGGTATGGTTAGGTACTCCTGTTAGTGATTATGATAAATTGCATGTGTTTGGGTGTCCTGCTTATTATCATGTGACAGACTCAAAGCTGGATCCTAGAGCAAAAAAAGCCAAGTTTATGGTGTCCAGAAACAAGTAAGATTGTTAATAGTCGAGATGTGACATTCGATGAGTCTGTAATGTTTTTGCAGAAAATTGAAAATAACGACGAGGCATTGAAGCAGGTGGAGAAGGTGGTGTTCTCTCCTGATATGGTTGCTCCTATTGAAGAACCTATTGATTAGGTAGATAATAACTCTGATGTCTTAGAACAGGAGGAAAAAAGCCTTGTAAATGAAAAAGTGGAGGAACCTGAGTCTATCGCCAAGAATAGACCACGAAGGGTAATTCGAAAACCTGCAAGGTTTGATGATATGATAGCATATGCTATCTCAATGATTGATGGAGTTCCCAACATACGTATTGAGGCTTGAGGTGGTGGCAACCAACTCAGTTATCAACTTGGAGATCTTATGACAAGGTGGAGATTGTTGTAAATTGTCATAAGTTTTGATTTGATTTGGAGATCTTATGACAAGGTGGAGATTGTTGTAAATTGTCGTAAGTTTGATTTGATTTGGTTAGGTTATTTGGATTAGATTTGATTGGTTATTTGGATTAGATTTGATTATTTGAATTAGATTTAGTTGCAGTCATATGGGAGATTTGATTCTGTGTAATGCTATATAATGAGAGAGTTCTCCCTCCATTCCGAATATTCATTCACAACAAGTGGTATTGGGATTTGGGAGAGTTTTGGGAGTCACATTGTATTTGTTGAGTGACATAGTGTGATAGTGAGGCATTCACTTGTAACACTTGGGTTTATTAGTGATTGGTTGCTACCCGTGGATGTAGGGGAACTTCTTCTCTCTGAACCACGTAAATATCTTGGTGTCTCTTTGTGTAATTTGGTTCATTGGTGTTGTGAGTATATTTGTTCCGCTTTCGGCGCACAACACACTCTATAACTCTTGTGAAGAAACAAGGTTGATTGGAGATTTTGTGGTTCCAACCAGGGAACGTGTGCTCGTAGAGACATCTTAACGTGCGACATGTGGCACTCTGGGAATGCGAGTATTCCCCCTTCCATTCATTCATAAGTTTGAAGTGGAGTTGCAAACTTGTCTTTCGCTCTATTTTCATTCACTTAAATTAGGACCAATCATAGAAATTTATGAGAACTCGTAGGGATTACTAGGAAATGCTAGCATACTACCATATCTTGCCTTAGATGATTAGAATGTGCATGTTTATTACTCCAGAAGTGCTATTTGGATGAGAATGCTAAATATAACACAATATCTACTACTCAAAAGTGTGAATAGATCTGAAAATATTATTACTCAACGAAACAGTAGAAAGTTAAGAATGAGAAAATAGAGTTGAGATCAAAGGTTCAATCTTTATTGATATTCACAACGTTTTAATAGGATACAAGACACCAACTAATACCTACACATCAGAAAAATATAAACTAACTAAATCTTAAGAATAAAATAAAATATACTACAAACCAAATAAAAAATATTAATGGATTATTAATATCTAAAATATATTCTATAACTAATATATTCTTCAAATATTAACGGAATACACGAATATCTTAACTAATTCAAACTAGCAATAAGTTGCACTAAATTTTGACCGTCTCCCTTAGTGTAAGCTTATTTCTCAATAACTCCGAGAGCCTTTACGAAAAACTTCAAACTTCAGTTTGGCAAGTGCCTTAGTAAATATGTCTGCAACTTGCTCATTAGTATGTATTTTCTGCAATTCAACATTCTGCGATAACACTTTCTTTCGAACAAAATAATCTACGAAGAATTTTTTCCAACTAGGCTTGCGTATGGACTTCTCAGACACGCCACTACCTAAATAAGACACTGGCACATCATGTTCACTGATTTCCTTCTTATTAAGTTCCACATTACAATGATTCAATCTAGTAATCTACTAAAAAGATCTAATTTTGAGAGAATTCGACAATTCTTGCCTCAAATCTCCCATGGTCTTAAACTTTGTGGCTTCCACTGCTATAAAAGCCCTTCACCATTTGCACTGTCATTGTCTTCACCATTTGCACTGTCATTGTCTTCACCATTTGCATTGTCATTGTCTTTCAACTTCTTCTTCTGCAACTGTTTCAAACGCGATATTGCATCATGCAACTCCACCTTGTTCGTCATTTTCAAGGCTTCCTTTAATTAAGGCCTTCTTAGCGTCCTCAGCTTCCCCAGCACCCAACAAGGACACAGCTTTGTTGAGCTGCGCCCGCCAATGGTTAGGCCACACAGCTAAAACCATCCTTTCTATAGTTCTTTGGAACCTACCCAAGTCCATGTAAAGTCCCCCCAAAATATACAAAGCATCTACATGACCAGACTTCAAGTCGATTGCCTTCTGAAACATCTCAATTGCTCGTTCATCTTCCTCAACTAATCAACCATCATGCTCATCACAAGCATTGTCACCGTTGTCACTAGATGCATAGTCCCTGCTTAAGAGAGTGTCAAATCAATGATCCAAAAGCCGACGAGTTCGTGGCTTATCAACATCATCTTCCACATGGTCAACGTCCGCATCCTCAAAAATGTCGTCGCCAAAAGATTTGGCATTAACAATATTCTGGCTTCTTGTCGATCTCTCAGAATCCTCAACCACACTAAACTTAATATCCATTGAGCCATCCTCCCCTTCTTCACATAAATTTGCCTAAACTACGAAATCCTCCTTCAAGTCCTCAACATCATAACCAAATCGTGATAAATCATCATCATCAAGCAGTGTAGTTATTTTCGGGTCATGCTAGGGCGGAGCATCAGTAGCCGAATCCTGCAAATTGGTAGTTTGATCTTTCTCCAAGATGAGGAAATTGTCAGCCTCAGATGGGAGGTAAAGGTCATCAAGGTCATCAAAAGTGAGCTCAAAATCGTCATTTTTCTCAAATCCCAAGTTCAAAGGCGTGGAATAAACAGAAGGGTCACTAGGGGCGGCAGAATTGGCATCGGAGAAAAAAAGAGAGTCCAGAAGCAGAATTTGGAAGGAATCAAATTTAGAAGTATAAGCAGCGGAATTAGGATTTTGATTATCCGTAGAGACATCATCATCTTGATGTACAGGTGAAGTCAAATTTGTTGGTTGGTCAAGAACCTCAATAGTTAAACAGTATTCCCAAATTGGATCAAAAGAATTTGAGGAATTTTTACTTTCATGTACAACATTTGCTTCTGATTCTTGCATTTTGACTCGGCAATTTAGCTTAATATGGTCTGGCTTTCCGCAACAGTGACACACCACTTTCACCTGACAATCTCATTTAAAATGACCTGGTTTTTCACACCTGTAACAAGCTTTAAATGAATTCTTTGACGACTTCTCACTTCTGAATTGATTCCCATTGCTTGGTGAAGGCTTTGAATGAAAATTCTGTCTCCTTTGATCTTTGACATGCAACACATCTTCTGACTTTGGGGAAAACTCGTTGCTCCTAATCATTTGCTTAATCAAAGCTTCCTGATTAGAAAGAAGATTCTCCAATTCAATAACTATAGGCTGATTTGCCCACCCTTGTATCGAAGAAACAAAGGTCATAGTCTTTCCGTAATCCACGAATAAGATAACGCCATAATCGAGCATCACTCACTGGCTCCTCAGCATCTAACTCTGAAATTTCATAACACAGATTTTTCACTTTCAAGAAATATTCTTCAATAGAAAAATTACCTTGAGTTACCACAGCTAGTTCATTCTCTAGAAATTGCAATCGAGCGTTATTTTTCTTAGTGAACAACTTTTGAAGTGTTTCCCACACTTGCTTTGGTGAGTTCAAATCACGAACATGATCAATATATTCCTTGCTAATCAAAGTTCGCAAGTTAAATAAGGCTTTTCCACATTTGATCTTCCATGGTTGGCTTATTTCAGCATTCTTTGGAGTATTTGCTGAAATTTCAATGTCATCACCTTCAATTAAATCCCACAAATCTTACCCCGGTAGATAAGCTTCCATACATAACTTCCAATAATTATAATTATTGCCAACAAGCTTTTCCATAGCTATATCCATAAAGCACTTCCACCATTCATTTAGTTGAGTAATAATATCAAACCCTTGGTTACCAACTTGGCTCTCATACCAAGTGACAGAATATCTACCACTTAAAAGTGTAAATAGATCTGAAAATATTATTACTCAACAAAACAATAGAAAGTTAAGAATAAGAAAATAGAATTGGGATCGAAGGTTCAATGTTTGTTGATATTCACAACGTTTAAATAGGATACAAGATACCAACTAATACCTACAAATAAGGAAAATATAAACTAACTAAATCTCGAGAATAAAAGAAAATATACTACAAATCAAATCAAATAAAAAATAGTAACCGATTACTAATATCTAAGATATATTCTGTAACTAATATATTTTCCAAATATTAACTGATTACGAATATTTTAACTAATTCAAACTAGCAATAAGTTATACTAAATTTTGACAAAATAGGTTACAAAAATTTGTAAAAATGCCCAAGGATGAGAATTTATTATGCAGGTTGATTTTTATGATTTCCATTGTGCAAGAATGGAGGATGAGATTTTGTGATTTGTACTCCATACAATTATTAGATGTTATCTCCTTGTTGCGTTTGCTAGAAAGTTTAGATTATGATTTTTTCCGTGCTTTTGGTGATCAAATGAAATATCTCCCAATGAGTATGCATGACCTATTAGATTATGTTTCCCGTGCTTTAGGCGATTGATAGGAATATCTCCCTAAAAAAACATGCACGAGGGAACCAAGTTAAGATTAGGGCATTTGAGCTAGAGGAGTTTTCATGTTAATTGAGAACAATATGTTTACAGTAGACCTAGCACCCCAGGATTGTGAGCGAAGATTAGAGATCTTGAAGAGAGAGTATCACAAGATTTGATTAGCCAAAGGAGCTAATTCCATGCATCTCGAAAGCATGATATGAGATTTAAATTGCCTATACACCACGAACCTAAGTAGATCTCCATGACAAGATGACTTAGAAAGTCTAACAAGCTCATTAGTAGTAAGAATGATGTTGTCGGAACTTCTAAGGTCATTTGAGTTACTATTTGGTGTAGGGACAGATCAAGGCTGACACTGCAATTCCATAAACTAATTGAGGAGGGACTTAGGACAACCTTCGAAGGTGATTGTTTTTATTCCATGTAGAAATAGGTTAAGGTTGACACTGACACTGCAATTATGCAAACCAATCCTAAGAATGCACTTGGGGCTACACAGGTGGTTAGCTCTTATATGGTGTGTAGGAACAGGTCAAGGCTAACACTGCGATTCTGTAAGCCAATCTTGAAAGGAGACTTGGGACTACACTTGAAGTTCTTTTGGTGAGTGCTTCTAATGAGTGTAGAGATGGGTCAGGGGTTGATGTCATGATTCGTAAACCGATCCTGAAAGGGAGCTTGAGACTACATAGGTAGATGACTCATGATAGTTGCTCCTAGAACTTTGAAACCTACACAGAAGCACAAATGGTTATAGGATTAGGCCCAAACTTCTTTGAGCCTAGAGTAAAGCCGGTAGAAATCTACTACGAATTGGATGTGATGAGAGCCTACAAGTAGGATGCTTATTGAGTATTTTTTTTACTCACCCCTTTCTCCTTATTTTTGTCCAATTGTTCACAGGATATCAGTTGAGGTGATGAGTGTTTGAATTTGCGTAGTCACAAAGGAGGTCGTCCCGAGGCACCAATTTAGTCTTTGTATTTTGGGTTCTTTTGTATTTTGTTTTGAACTTTATATCCTAAATCCTATTCACGTTCATAATAAACTTGAACAACAGTAACTTGTAACTATGTTTTATTTTGTTTTAATTATGGTGCTGTTTGTTTGTTTTAATTCGATTTAAATTTTATCATATTTTAGGTCATATTTTTATACTTTATTTTATTTTGTTTTTTTCTTTTTAGTGATGGATTCGAAATTCGAACCCTCAAGGATTGTAACATTGGATATCAAAGTAGTGGAGTTGTTGGGATAGACTCATACAACTGAATTTGAAGGGGACATCTATACATTTGGTATGGACATTTGGTTGATTTTTGAAATGTCACCACTATAAACAAAATTATTGGTGGAGGGGTTTAAACAAGCCGACACTACAAATATTTTATAAAACTTAGCCTTAATGTTATATATTTTGGATCCGAAATTACATCTATATGTTGGAAAACATTTGTTATAATCGAATTGATATGAGATCATTACTTGAAAACTGAGTCACAAATTTGTTGGATATCTAAATACCACTAAGATGTCAAAGAGTGTCTCTCAACATTTTGGATATGTACACACTCGTCTCCGTGCAATATAAGACAATTATGAAAAATTTAATTATACACAAGTTTGAAGTGCAACACAAGACAAATATGAAAATTCAGATCTACCGACGATTTATTTCCTTTATCACAAAACAAACAAAAAGGTTAATGTCCTTTGTCCTTTCTTCTATCCCCCAATCTCGCTTTAGATTGGTTGCAATGTCATTCGAATTCATAGTGAGAGAGGAAAAGAAATCATGAAAACAATTAAAAAAAAGAGAGACAAGAAAAAGTTGTTAAGGGAAGGAGAGGAAAAGAAGGAAATGGCGTACATGCAATTATTTGAAAGCTTAGTACAAATTTATTATTTCTTTCTAAAGTGGTCCTTTTCTTTGTATATTTTCACAAATAATTCCAAACACATTCACTATTGGATGCTATCACTCCTTTGTACTAACACTACTCCTCGGTCACTCAACCCTTGGCACTTTCACCATTCATACATACCAAGTGTGGTTTTATATTATTTCTCCTGGAAAAAGAAACTATTTTTTTTTTTATTTCACCATACACGTTAGGGAAACTTTTGGTGTACAGGTTTGCAATCTTTAACTTAGAAATGTTAAAAGGTTAATACGAGGCTTAGGTAACATGGGTTTGAGAAAACTATGTTTGAGATGTAGGTTTTAGAAGTCTAGATTTATGAACTATCAACTCGACTTTCTACCCAGAGAGCTGCCTTCGCTTTTGGCGTTCCTTCGTAGATCTCCGGATTTCACCCCTACACACGAAATTCCACTCTCCTCTGTCTCACTCAAGTGAATGGGTTTCGAGATAAACAAACTAAACAAAGAAAGAAGGCGCGGGAGCCCGCCCAGGTCAAGGGTCTCCCCGATATCCTCAACAAGTGAAAGTAGAAAAACTCAATTCTGACATCACCACAGCCCACTTGGAAGTTTCATAAACAGGTCTTTTTCTCTTTTGTTTGATAGCGTGTGTGTGTTTTTAAGGCTTATCCGTGGGTTGCTGCTCTGGGGCATCCAATTCCTCTTCTTTCTTTTCCTGAGGATCTCACATCGAGAGCTGCTTCTTCTTGTTCAGGGTCTTCCTCAGATTCCGAGAAATCGGTTAGGGGGCTACCCTCTTCTCGTCTCACAATTCCATTGCCTGAACCTATTCATTGTCGGTCTCAGAATTGAGTCTCTTCCCTCCCTTAGATCGATCACTGAGCCCAGGCCCGACCCCTGCAAAAGCCAATCGATTGAATGCTGTCGGTTGTAGCTAAAAAAAAGAAACTCTTGATATACTTGGGTTTCTTACCGTTATGTCATTGTAAAGCAACAAAATGAAACAAATAAAAAAAAAAGTAAAATAAAACAGGATGATATAAAAATATGATAAAATTTTAATAGAATTAAAACAAACAAACAAAAAAATAAAAAAATAAAAAAATAAAAAATAAAAAACCACAATTAGGGCAAAACGAAATCCATTTACAAGTTGGTGTTGTTCAAGTTTATTATAAATGGAAAAACCCGATACAATTATCAAACCTAATACAAAGGACATGAAGATTTACTAAGATTTCAAAGTTTGTAGATCAAGTTTAAACTAAGAAATGAGATGGTGAATGACCAAAATATCCCTATAAAGACTCTAAGATATTTTCAAAGATTTATGGAACTTCAAATGTTATGAAACTTTATAAGAGACTTATGTATGATCTTCCAGATAATTATGCAAGATCTCAAAGATACTTGAATATTTTTAGGATATAAGTCAAGGCTTAAGGAAAATGACGAAACTACCTAATATACTCTCACATAAGATTCATGATCCTTCTGAAATTTAATAACTTTCATTCTTGTTGGTATGAAAGGTTCATGACTTATGGTAAGATTAAAAAAAATTCAAAATTCAAATATCGCTGGAAATCTCGCGTTCCAGTGAGGCATTATTTTCGCAGAGATAATCACCCATATTTCCCCTCTTAAAACTCCGACTCTCGTGCTCTCCATCACTAATTAAAACTCTGACTCTCGTGCTCTCCATCACTAACACGATCCTTTCTATATTCAGCAAATCACCCACGCATCCGAGAGTTATACATTCGATATTTATGTTCGTCATGATATCATGCAAGCCTTTTCTTTTCTATGGCATCCGGTGATGTGTTAACAAGTTGTGCGGGACCAAGTCAAGCCCAGGTGGTACGTATACAAGCCCGCTTGGTAGGTCAATGTGTGTGTACGTGGGCCGTGTGTGGAGAAGCACCATACATCCAACCCTGCTCAGAACTGGAAAGAGCCTAAGGTCATGTTACGATTTTAAAATAGGTCCCAATCATGTTATATGAGTGATTGCATCACTAACTCCATTAGTGGGTGACTTACTGATTATTTCTTAAAATATCAAGACGTGCTACCCTTACATTTTTAGGTAAAGGTAACGCTCTGATACACAAATGACGTTATGAATGCTGAAAAGGCCATAAAAGTCGAGATAGGTTAAGTTAGGGCAGTAAAATGCATTATTTTACATTTTAGTAGTTAGTAAGACTATGTTATTTATATTCCTAGTTAAAAAGACTATATTATTTCCAACCTTTTATTTTGAATTAAATATGTAAGTCTATAGCCTTATTTTAAAGTACTTATGGTAAATTTCTGCATGTATATTTAAGGCATGCATGAAGTGAGTCACTAATTTAGGACAACAATATAAAGGGCACGTTATGAGCTTGGATTAAGAATAAAACTTATGTCATGGTTGTACCTTAAGAATAACTTTTGGAGCAAGTACCATGAAACTAAGATAAAAGTCCAAGGACTAGAATCAAGAAAAAGCACAACACATAGACCCAAGTCCAATAAGACATGAAGATTGCTAGGTACCGCGTAGAAACAAAGGACCAATGTCTTGAGATTCAAAATCCAAGAACCCCTAGACCTCCCACGATACAATATGTTCATCACTCTACTTAGAACGGAAGAAGCATTGGATTTAGATTTTCGGACTACATTGCTTGATATGTAAGAATCCTTACATGTAGGTGTCAGACTATGCCACTTGGAACACATGAAGCTTGAGCATAGGTATTCAAACTATGTTGCTTGGAACTTATGAAGCGTTGGAGATAGGTTTATAGACTAAATAGCATGAAACGTTAGGACGCAAGTTTCAAACTATACCGCTTGGAACATAAGAAGCCTTGGATGTAAGTTTTATACTATATCGCAAGGACCACATGAAGCCGTAGATGCAAGTTCAAACTATACTAGTTGTGATGCATGAATCCTTAAACAGATTTTCAAACTATCGCTTGGAACGTAGAAGCTTGGACATAGGTCGTTAGCTTCATGTCTTCTGCTATAAATTTTATATAAAACATTGATAGACATGTGAAGGATAATAAGGAAGATTTTATTGTTCTTAATGCTTTGAAGTCTATCGACTAAGTAGAAAAAGTGCATCAAGGTGTCAAAGATGGTTTAGTGTCACAGAAGTGATTGAAACGGAAGAATTTGGACTTGTGCATCAATGAAAGAAATATCAACATAGAAAAACTTGTTAGAAATAAAAAACTTAAAGATAAAACCAAATGTAATGATCCATTTCGAGACTTCGAACCACGTATCGTCACGTGAAATTCGAGGGTAAAAATGGCGATAGAATTTTATTTTTAACAAGGCTGCTCAAGAAAATAAATAAAACATTAAGAATATATATTCAGTAAAAAAATTAAAGCATAAAAAATATGTCGACATGTGTTATACAAAAATGTTTACAAAATAGTTTAATTACAGAATTTGGACTTAATACATGACAAAGAAAACCACACAGATCTAGAGGCTCTCCTGTACTTGCACGATTCATGAACGCTCCACCATCAACAACAACATTACGATCCATCTGGAAATAAGGAATATTAAGAATTATTATAAAAATACTCGGTAAGAAACCTATTAATTGGCTCTCGTTAAGTCTTATCTCCTATTCATTGTTCTAAATGTATGTTTTCTATTCGGAAAAATCCTATTTGTTAGGATCGCTCGACAACGCACACACTCGATCAAGATAAACACAAAGAACAGGAGATAGAAAATTCAACGAAGAATATTGGCTAAAGGTTTTATTCATGACTTCGAGTATGTACAACAATAGAGAACATAGAGAATATAGAGAATGAAGAAAGTACGTAAGCACTTCCAAACCTGCTATATGTACTATGAGCAGGATGTCATGATGGACCTATTATTCCCCTCACCTAAATGAGATGCCTTGCATCACGATTTGCGATGCCACGATTATGATGACACCACCATGGGGAGAGAAGTAATGGTTACTCTCAAAAAGTTTTGAGGGCTAAAGTACGATACATGATATGATGACCCCTAAAGTAAAGTTCCAGAAAATGAAACAAGAAGTTGTATCCTAGATCAAGGTCACGATTAAGAGCCTACAAGTAGGCTGCTTATTGAATTTTATTCACTTTATGTTTATCATATTTTTTTTCAAGTAACTAGGACTGACCGTGGATGAGAGCCATGGATCAACCCCGTCTTTAACTTACTATATTTTGTGTTAATCTTTTGTGCCTGCTTTTAATTTTGTGTTTTTGAACTAGCCTATATGTTCACTATTTTATTATATACTAGTAGGTATGTAAAAAAAACTCAGGTCTTTACAGTTGGTATCTGAGCAAGGGTTTTTCCTTGGCTTGACCTCCCGGACGTCCCCCCACGGCCAGGTAAGTAAGCCTTTAACATAGGGTTTCTAGATTGAAGGAAACTTAAATATCAAGCTAAGATAGGATTAATAAATGTGAACATCCTTGATCTTACAGGAGAAGCTAGAGATATGGCACGTAAGAAAAGGTTTGCCCCAAGACGCCACAACCAGAGGCTGGCCTCCGAGAATTTCACAGAGGACCCACTCCAAGCCAAACTACACCCCAAGAGAAACCCACCTTCACATTTACATTGGAAACATTTCAATCCTTCATGAGAACAACCATGGAAACGCAAACCAATCAACTTGTTCAAGCTATTACCGCTAATCAGGTAGTGCAAATGTCAAGGTTTGACGGAGGAAAGGTAGATCCCGTTGCACCAAAGCATCGCTGGAGGCCATAGAAAAGGTCTTCCAATATATGAACTGCTCTGAGGCCTACCGAGTCCACTGTGCCATACATGCTTCAAGAAGAAGCACATTTTTGGTGGAAATTGACCTCCAAAACTGTTCCCACTAAGGATGGGATAGTCACCTGGTCAAGATTTCGGGAGGCATTTTTCGAGAAATACTACCCAGCGGTGACAATGTTTAAAAACCAAGAGGCATTCTTAGGCCTCAAACAAGGAGAGAATATGACCTAGAATTTACAAAACTATCAAGGTTCGCTCCGGCACTGGATGATACGGAGAAGAAGAGGACACTTCGCTTCATCATGGGCCTAATGGCAGAGATTCAAGGATCTGTTGCATCCCATGTATCTGATTAAATTTTAGGTTGATTTAATTTTGATTTGATTTAGTTTTTGATTTGTTTACTGGTTTGTTACCAGATTTTCTACCAATTTTTAGGAAGATTTTCTAAATATCTTTTTTGTATTTTGTGTACATATATAGAGTATTCTTGCTCTTCATAATATAATCCTCTTATCAACCATTCAATCACTCACTATTTCACTACAATTGGTATAAGAGCTATCTCATTAAGGGATCTGTAAGATCAAAATGGGAGAAGAATCCAATTTTTCCAGTCGGAGACAATTATCAAATGTGGGCAATTCGTATGAAAACTTATCTGGAGGCTTTGGATCCTTGGGAAGCAATAGAAGAGGATTACGAGGTCCCTCCACTTTCAGCCAATCCCACTGTAGCACAAATCAAAGTACAGAAGGAAGAGAAGACAAGGAAATCAAAGGCAAAAGTTTGCCTATTTGCCGCTGTATCTCAAATGATCTTCGTGCGAATAATGTCCCTCAAAACAGCAACGGAAATCTGGGATTATCTCAAGGCTGAATATGAAGAAGATGAGAGGATTCGTGGAATGAAAGTCCTGAATTTAATTAGGGATTTCGAGTTGCAGAAGATGAAGAAGTCGAAGTCGGTGAAAGAGTACTCTGACAGACTTCTTAGCATTGCCAACAAGGTGAGATTGCTTGGTTCTGTGTTAAATGATTCAAGGATCGTTGAAAAACTGCTAGTCACTGTTCCAGAGAAGTTTGAAGCCACTGTTACTACTCTTGAGAACACCAAATACCTGTCAAAGATTTCTCTTACAGAGCTCTTGAATGCTTTACAAGCACAAGAGCAAAGGAGGTCTATGAGGCAAGAAGGGGTGATTGAAAGTGCCTTACATGTCAGGCATCAAGACAACAACAGGTATAAAAACAAGAAAATTTTCAAAAACCAATCGACGAATGGAGATATCTGCCAATTATCACAAGACAAAAGGAGGAGGTTCCAAAAAATCCTATCCACCTTGCTGCCATTGTGAGAAGAAAGGTCATCCACCATTTAAGTATTGGAGAAGACCTGACGCCTTCTGCTCCAAATGCAATCAACTTGGACACGAAGTTGTGATCTACAAAGCCAAAGATCAGGTGAAACAAATAGATGCACAGGTAGTTGATCAAGAAGAAGAAGATCAATTGTTTGTGGTCACTTGTTTCTCAGGCAAAGAATCAAACGAGAGCTGGTTGATTGATAGCGGGTGCACAAATCACATGACATATGACAAGGTGTCACGAGAGTGAGGATTGGTAATGGTGAACACTTGGAAGTCAAAGGAAAAGGCACGGTAGCTCTAACAAGCTATGAAGGTACAAAATTTATTCCAAATGTTTTATTTGTACCTAAAATTGATCAAAATCTCTTAAGTCTTGGTCAATTACTTGATAAAGGCTATAAAGTGTTGTTTGAGAATAAGCAGTGTTTGATCAAAGATGCTAGTGACAAAGACTTGTTCGATGTCAAAATGAAAGGAAAAAGCTTTGCTCTAAATCCGATGGAGAAAGAGCAGATGATCTTTATATCCAGAGCTAGTGCCACTGAGATTTGGCACAAAAGACTTGGGTACTTTCATCATCGAGGTTTGCTTCAGATGCAGTCAAAGAAGCTGGTAGAAGAACTCACTGACATTGAAGATGACATGCCTCCTTGCCGTGTTTGAAATTTTGGGAAGCAACTTAGGCAACCCTTTTCTAAACAGGCATGGAGAGCCTCGAAAAAACTGCAGCTGGTTCATACTGTTCTTTGTGGTCCTCAGCGAACACCATCATTAAATGGTAATCTTTATTACACTGTTTTTATTGATGATCTAACAAGAATGTGTTGGATCTTCTTGTTGAAGCAAAAGTCAGAAGTTGCGGGTGTATTTTGAAATTCAAAGCCAGAGTTGAGAATGAAAGTGCATGCTTGATTCAGACTATAAAATCAGATAATGGCAAGGGGTACACTTCAGAAACTTTAAACAAGCTTTGTGAAGAGGCTGAAATTGAACATCAATTGATAGCACCATACACTCCTCAATAGAATGACATTAGTGAAAGGAGGAATAGATTTATAATGGAGATGACGAGATGCATGCTTCATGAGAAGGATCTTCCAAAAAAAATTTGGGGAAAAGCAGCAAACACCGTTGTGTGCTTGCAAAATCAAATTTCAACAAAAGCTATGAAGGACCTGACACCATTTGAAGCTTGGTATGGTTACAAACCTTCTTTAAAGTTCCTTAGAGTATTTGGGTGTCTTTGTTTCACTTACATTCCACAAGTCAAGCATGATCAGCTTGACAAAAAGGCATAAGGTGAAATCTTTGTTGTGTATAGCACTATATCCAAAGCTTATAGAGTTTTTCAACCACACATTAGTTGTGTTATTGTGAGCCGAGATGTTCATTTTGCTGGAAATGAGCAATGGAATTGGAAAGAACTCACGAAGGTGAATCAGATTTCTAATGCACCAAACAATTTAATCTTTGGTAACATGTTTGAAGAGTCTGAAGATGAACGACTAGAAGAGTCTGATGATGAACGACAAGAAGAGTCTGAAGATGAACGAAAAGATGCTTTGGTTGATGATGCACCTGTCAGAGGAGGAGCTTTCGGTGATCAAGAAAAACAAAACCTGGGAGTTGGGAGTTCACAACATCTAAACAATGAGGAGTGTTAAAAATCACGTATTTGTTTAGATGACTGTCAGCTAGTATCTGATTAAATCTCAAGTTTATTTAGTTTTGATTTGATTTAGTTTTTTATTTGATTACTCGTTTGTTACCAAATTTTCTAGAGGAAGACTTTCACCCAGGGGATGGGTTTACTATAGTTGGGGCATCTGATTCCGAGGAAATAACTACTGGTTTAGAAGCGCCAGAAGAAAGTTTAGTTGCTTCAACCATTCCCAATGAAAAGTAGTTGCGGAAAGAACTGCAGATTTTTAGGTAGATTTTTTAAATATCTTTTTGTATTCTGTGTGTATACATATAGAGCATGTCACAATTTAGTGCAACTTATTTTAGTTTGAATTAGTTATGGAATATATAATATTCGTAATCTTGAAGAATATATTAGTTAGGAAATATATCTTAGATATTCGTAATCCGTTGAATTTGAATAGTAGTATATTTTATTTTATTATCAGGATTTAGTTAGTTTATATTTTCTTTGTAGATATTATTTAGTATCTTGTATCCTATTTAAAGGTTGTGAATATCAATGAAGATTGAACATTCGATCCCAATTCTTTTTCTAATTCTTAAATCTGTATTCTTTGGTTGAGTAATAATATTTTCATATCTATGCACACTTTTGAGTGGTAGATATTGCGTCAGTTGGTATCAGAGCCAAGTTGGTACGGTTTGATATTATTATTCAACGAGATGAATAGTGGGAATGCTTCTATGGGTGTAGCTATGGAAAAGCTGGTTGGCAATAACTATAGTTATTGGAAGTTATGCATGGAAGCTTATCTACAAGGGCAAGATTTGTGGGATTTAATTGAAGGTGATGACACAGAAATTCCAGCCGATACTCCACAGAATGCAAAATTACGCCAACAATGGAAGATCAAATGCGGAAAAGTCTTGTTTACCTTGCGGACTTTGATTAGCAAGGAGTATAGTGATCATGTTCGTGATTTAAAGTCACCAAAGCAAGTATGGGATACACTTCAAAAGTTGTTCACTAAGAAAAATACCGCTCGACTGCAATTTCTAGAGAATGAACTAGCTATGGTAACTCAAGGTAATTTTTCTGTTGAAGAATATTTTTTGAAAGTGAAAAATCTGTGTTCTGAAATTTCAGAATTAGATGCTGAGGAGCCAGTGAGTGATGCTCGATTACGGCGTTCTCTTATTCGTGGATTACGGAAAGAGTTTATGCCCTTTGTTTCCTCAATACAAGGGTGGGAAAATCAGCCTACAGTAATTGAATTGGAGAATCTTCTTTCCAATCAGAAAGCCTTGATTAAGCAAATGACTAGCAGCAACAAGTTTTCCCAAAAGTTAGAAGGTGTGTTGTATGTCAAAGATCAAAGGAGACAGAGTTTTCACTCAAGGCCTTCATATAGCAATGAGAATCATTTCAGAAGTGAGGAGTCGTCAAAGAAGCCATTTAAAGCTTGTTAGAGGTGTGGAAAACCAGGCCACTTTAAACGAGATTGTCAGGCGAAAGTGGTATGTGATCATTGCGGAAAGCCAGGCCATATTAAACCAAATTGCCGAGTCAAGATGCAGGAATCAGAAGCAAATGCGGTACATGAAAATAAAAGTTATTCCGATCCAATTTGGGAATATTGCTTAACCACTGAGGTTCTTGACCAGCCAACAAACGTGACTTCAGCCGTATATCAAGATGATGTCTCTATAGGTGATCAAAATTCTAATTCCACTACTTACGCTTCTGAGTTTGATTCTCTCCAAATTTCGCATCTGGACTCTCTCTTTTTCTCCGATGTCAATTCTATTGCCCCTGATGACCCTTTTGTTTACTCCACGGCCTTGGATTTGAGATTCGACGAAAATGAAGTTGTCGAGCTAACGTTTGACGATCTTGCCGGTCTTTACCTCTCCTCTGAGGCTGACGATTTCCTCATCTTGGAGAATTTAGATCAAACTACCAGTTCGCAGGATTTGGCTATTGATGCTCTGCCCCAGCCTGACCCAGAAATAGCTGCACTGCTTGATGATGATGATTTATCACGATTTGGTTGTGATGTTGAGGACTTGGAGGAGGATTTCGTAGTTCAGGCAAATTTGTGTGAAGAAGGGGAGCATGGTTCAACGGATAATAAGTTTAGTGTGGCTAAAGATTTTGAGAGGGCGACAGGAAGCCAGAATATTGTTAATAACAAATCTTTTAGTGACGACATTTTTGAGGATAACTTGGACCTTGACCAAGGTTATAAAGCTCCTGCAAATATATTGAGTGGTAAAAAAGGATCAGAAGATCAAGAGCTTTTGCAGTCTGCCAGTGATGTAATTCACAGGAGTATGGAGTATGCTGAGTTTGCACAAGTTGAGATGAATTATTACTCTTTGTCATTAGAATTGGAGCAATCAAAGGCTCAGATTCAATCATTGGAGGGTCATATCAGTAATTTGGATCCTGTCGTTAAGGCCTTGGAAGAGACCATATTCACGAAACCAGATTATGCTGATGCTCACTGTGATTTAGCCTCCGCTTTGCATGCAATGGGGGAAGATGAGCGAGCAATTGAGGTGTTTCAGAAGGCAATCGACTTGAAGCTTGGCCATGTAGATGCTTTGTATATTTTGGGTGGACTTTACGTGGACTCAAATGGTGAAGGAGCTTTTATAGTTGTGGAAGCCTTAAAGTTTAAGACCATTGGAGAGAAGACTGTTTTGAGACCGGAACTGTCAAATGCTCTCAAAATTAGATCTTTTCAGAAGATTACCCGATTGAATCGCTATGATGTGAAACTTATTAAGAAGGAAATCATTGAACATGATGTGTCAATGTCTTATGCAGGTCGTGGCATGCCTAAGAAGTCCATACGCAAGCCTAGTTGGAAGAAATTCTTCGTAGATTATTTTGTTCGAGAGAAAGTGTTAACGCAGGATGTTGAATTGCAGGAAATACATACTAATGAGCAAGTTGCAGACATATTTACTAAGACACTTCCCAAAGTGAAGTTTGAAGTTTTTCGCAAAGGCTCTCGAAGTTATTGAGAAATAAGCTTGCACTAAGGGAGGCTGTCACAATTTAGTGCAACTTATTTTAGTTTGAATTAGTTATGGAATATATAATATTCGTAATCTTGAAGAATATATTAGTTAGGAAATAAATCTTAGATATTCGTAATCCGTTGAATTTGAATAGTAGTATATTTTATTTTATTATCAGGATTTAGTTAGTTTATATTTTCTTTGTAGATATTATTTAGTATCTTGTATCCTATTTAAAGGTTGTGAATATCAATGAAGATTGAACATTCGATCCCAATTCTTTTTTTAATTCTTAAATCTGTATTCTTTGGTTGAGTAATAATATTTTCATATCTATGCACACTTTTGAGTGGTAGATATTGCGTCAGAGCATTCTTGCTCTTCATAATATAATCTTCTCAGCCACCATTCAATCCCTCGATATTTCACTAATAGTGACCAAAACCATCTAAATGGTGGAAAGGGAGGACATCGTATTGCGGAGTGCCCACATTGCAAGGAATAAGAGAATATGCAAAGTAACAAGGTCCAAGAAAGATTCCAACATCAAACCTCAAGTCAGATCCACCACACACTAGAGCCGTGGCGCACGCCACCACAACAAAGAGAGTGGAGGACACCGATGTTAGAAGAACACGACTCTCCACAATGGTATGATATTGTCCACTTTGAGCATAAGCTCTCATGGCTTTGCTCTGGGTTTCCCCAAAAGGCCTCATACCAATGGAGTTAGCATTCCTCACTTATAAACCCATGATCATTCCCTAAATTAGTCGATGTGGGACTTCCATCATCCAACACCTCCCCTCGAACAAAGTGCGCCTCCCCTTAATCGAGGCTCGACTCCTTTTCTTTAGGAGTTCTTTGTTCGATATTTGAGGATTTGAGGATTTACCAATTTATTGGCACGACTAAGTTTAGGGCATGGCTCTGATACCATGTTAGAAGAACACGACTCTCCACAATGGTATGATATTGTCCACTTTGAGCATAAGCTCTCATGGCTTTGCTCTGGGTTTCCCCAAAAGGCCTCATACCAATGGAGTTAGCATTCCTCACTTATAAACCCATGATCATTCCCTAAATTAGTCGATGTGGGACTTCCATCATCCAACAATAAGAACACCCATATTTGTGCATTAGCACGACACCTCCTGTGGTTGAATCCTTTTCGGAATAATTTGTTCATAATATATTAGTCATATCCATCAAGGATTCATTAAAGTTGTTTTTTCAGTTTTAGATTTTTATATCAACACAATATTTGTGCATTAGCACGTCTAACTTTGGATCAAAAGGTCTTGGGTTAAACTCCCATTCTGATCGCCTAACCAAAACCCTTTACTACCAGTAATTCGGAGGACATCACCTAACGGTGGTCTTTTAATAATTTTCCTTCGCTCAGCAATCAATATAAGCATGGTTGTCCGCTAGCCCGTCCTTCCCCAAAATAACATTGCTATCAATGTTACCTCTAGGCTTTCGGTGGATATTAAAATAAATCTCTCCACCCTTTATGAACGAGTCGGTGGAACCATATTCGAACAATACATAAGCAAGGTAGCCAAGGATAGGAAGGGTACTTGTTACTACTGTGTCGGTGTCCTCCACTCTCTTTGCTGTGGTGGTGCTGCCTGGATCTGGAAGGGTACTTGTTAATATTGTGTCGGTTGTTAGACGAACACGACTCTCCACAATGGTATGATATTGTCCACTTTGAGCATAAGCTCTCATGGCTTTGCTTTGGGCTTCCCCAAAAGGCCTCATACCAATGGAGTTAGCATTCCTCACTTATAAACCCATGATCATTCCCTAAATTAGTCGATGTGGGACTTCTTGTTAGACGAACACGACTCTCCACAATGGTATGATATTGTCCACTTTGAGCATAAGCTCTCATGGCTTTGCTTTGGGCTTCCCCAAAAGGCCTCATACCAATGGAGTTAGCATTCCTCACTTATAAACCCATGATCATTCCCTAAATTAGTCGATGTGGGACTTCCATCACACCTCCCCTCGAACAAAGTGCGCCTCCCCTTAATCGAGGCTCGACTCCTTTGGAGTCTTAGTCATTCTCCCCTTAATCGAGGCTCGACTCCTTTGGAGTCTTAGTCATTTTTGACTGCCTTCGAGGAGGGGCTTGACTCCTTTTTCTTTGTTCGATATTTGAGGATTTGAGGATTTACCAATTTATTGGCACGACTAAGTTTAGGGCATGGCTCTGATACCATGTTAGACGAACACGACTCTCCACAATGGTATGATATTGTCCACTTTGAGCATAAGCTCTCATGGCTTTGCTTTGGGCTTCCCCAAAAGGCCTCATACCAATGGAGTTAGCATTCCTCACTTATAAACCCATGATCATTCCCTAAATTAGTCGATGTGGGACTTCCATCATCCAACACTTATAACCATCTTTAATGAATCCTTTGAGGATATGACTCACAAAATTATGTGTGAAAGGATCTTGAAACATCCCGTAGCTAAGTATAGGTTATCGACCATAGTGGGAGTCGAACCCACAACCTTCTGATCCGAAGTCAAACGCGTTAATCCACTGCACTATGCAATCATTTTTCAAGGTTTACAAATATGGGTGTTCATATGACCATGTTCTATGTTTTGGTTGACGACCACAGTGGCAGTCGAACCCATTACCTTCTGATCCGAAGTCAGATGCACTAATCCACTGTGTTATGCCTTCATTTTTGAAGGTTTACAAATATGGGTGTCCATATGACCATCTAAAGCTAAGAATATATTTTGAAAAAATTACTCCTAAAAGGATTCGAAGTCAGCTTTAATCCCTATGCAGTCATTTTTTAGGTTTTACAAATGTGTGTTCATATGACCATCTAAAACTAAGAATATATTTTGAACAAATTACTCAAAAAAGTATTCATGCAAGTTATTGGAATCATCAACATACGAACGATGTTCTAGGTTTTCATTGACAACCACAGTAGGAGTCGAACCCAGGACCTTCTAATCCAAAGTAAGACATGATAAAGGTTTTCATTGACAACCACAGTAGGAGTCGAACCCAGGACCTTCTAATCCAAAGTAAGACATGATAATCCAGTGCGCTACGCAGTCATTTTTTAAGGTTTACAAATATGGGTGTTTATATGACCATCTAAAACTAAGAAAATATTTTAAACAAAGTACTCCGAAAAAGATTCTTGCAGGTTATTGAATCATCCTCCTACGAATGATGTTCTAGGTTTAGGTTGACGACCACAGTGGGAGTCGAACCCAACACCTTCTGATCCAAAATCAGACCCACAAATATTAGTGTTTATATGAACATGTAAAACTAAGAATATATTTTGAGAACAAATTACTCCGACGACCACAGTGGGAGTCGAACCTACAACCTTAAAATCCAAAGTCAGACGCGCTAGTCCACTGCGCTATGCAATCATTTTTTAAGGTTTACAAATATGGGTGTTCATATGACCATCTAAAACTAAGAATATATTTTGAACAAAAAGTATTCTAGCAAGTTATTGAATCATCCCCCACAAATGATGTTCTAGGTTTTGGTTGACGACCATAGTGGGAGCCGAACCCACGACCTTCTAATCTAAAGCAAGATGTGCTAATCCACCTATGCAGTCATTTTTTAAGGTTTGCAAATATGAGTGTTTATATGACCATCTAAAACTAAGAATATATTTTAAACAAATTACTCCGAAAAAGATTATTGCACGATTATTGAATCATCCTCCTACGAATATAATTTGAGAACAAATTACTCCAAAAAGGATTCTTGCAAGTTATTGAATCACCCCCCTATGAATGAGGTTCTAGGTTTTGGTTAACGACCACAGTGGGAGTCGAACCCACGACCTTCTGATTCGAAGTCAAACGCGCTAATCCACTGCGCTATGAAGTCATTTTTGAAGGTTTACAAATATTGGTGTTTATATGAACATCTAAAACTAAGAATATTTTGAACTAAACCGAAAAGTATTCTTGCAAGTTATTGACATCATTAACGTAAGAACGATGTTCTAGGTTTTATAGTTGACGATGACAACCGTAGGAGACGAACCCACAACCTTCTGATCCGAAGTCAGAGACGAACCCACGACCTTCTGATCCGAAGTCAGACGCGCTAATCCACTGCGCTATGCAATAATTTTCTTTACAAATATGGGTGTACATATGAGCCTCTAAAACTAAGAATATATTTTGAACAAATTACTCCGAAAATGATTCTTGCAAGTTATTGAATAATCCCCATATAAATGATGTTTTAGGTTTTTTAGTTCACGACCAACAATGGGAGTCGAACCCATGACCTTTTTCTAATCCGAAGTCAGATGCGCTAGCCCACTATGCTATGAAGTCATTTTTAAAGGTTTACAAATATTGGTGTTTATATGAACATCTAAAACTAAGAATATATTTTAAACAAATTACTCCGAAAAACATTCTTGGAGGTCATTGAATCATCCCCCTACGAATGATGTTCTAGGTTTTGGTTGACGACCTGGAGTGAACAAACGCGCTAATCTACTGCGCTATGCATTCATTTTTTTAAGGTTTACAAATATGGGTGTTCATATAACCATCTAAAACTAAGAATATTTTGAACAAAATTAAACAGAAAAGTATTCATGCAAGTTATTGGAATAATCAACATCTGCGCTATGCATTCATTTTTTTAAGGTTTACAAATATGGGTGTTCATATGACCATCTAAAACTAAGAATATTTTGAACAAAATTAAACCGAGAAGTATTCATGCAAGTTATTGGAATCATCAACATAAGAATGATGTTCTAGGTTTTAGTTGACGACCAAAGTAGGAGTCTAACTCACGACCTTCTGATTCGAAGTCAGACGCGCTAATCCACTGCTCAATGCAATAATTTTTTAAGGTTTACAAATATGGGTGTACATATGACCATCTAAAACTAAGAATATATTTTAAACAAATTACTTCGAAAAGTATTCTAGCAAGTTATTGAATTATCAACCTACTAATGATGTTCTAGGTTTTGGTTGACGACTGATAGTGGGAGTCGAACCCATGACCTTCTGATCCAAAGTTAGACGCGCTAATCCACTACGCTATGCAATCATTTTTGAAGGTTTACAAATATGGTTGTTCATATGAACATCTAAAATTAAGAATATATTTTGAACAAATTACTCCGAAAGGAAAGGATTCTTGCAAGTTATTGAATCATCCCCTTCCGACCAACCACAGTGGGAGTCAAACCCACTACCTTCTAATTCGAAGTTAGACGCCCTAATCCACTATGCTATGCAGTCATTTTTGAATGTTTACAAATATGAGTGTTTATATGACCATCTAAAACTAAGAATATATTTTGAACATATTACTCCGAAAAGGACTCTTGTGTTAGATAAAACCTGAGTTTTTCATTTTTCCTTATTTAGATTCACACAATTTCAGAATACCTCCGTTTGACCATTTGACAAACACGTCGAATGGATCACCAAACTTTTAGACGGCAATTTTGCAGGGAGTGGCACAGATTTAGTTGGCCACTCTCCAGCCATTTTTAGGATAATTTATATTTAAATAGGAAATTTTGTTTAGAATATTAAATAACCTGATTTTAAGCGCAGTCAAAATTTCAGCTTCTCTCTTCTCTCTCTTTGTTATTTTTACGCATTTTATTTTTTTCTTCCAACAACCTCTTGTCGAAGATTTCCTCTCACCGATAAGAAGGGATTTCCCTGGCTGATTATCGAAATCCAACAAGTGGTATCAGAGCCAAGTTGAAGCCATCGGTGTATATCATTGCGGAGGAGCCAACCTATCAACAATCAAGTTGAATCGCTCAAGTGGTTAGAGTGTCGACCTAACAACACACAGGTCAGGTCTCAGGTTCGAGTAGAAGAAAATGCAAAGTGCGAGAATAAGCAGCACGTCGTGGGGTCCATCCTGAGCAGGCTT
This sequence comes from Cucurbita pepo subsp. pepo, assembly GCF_057944985.1. Lineage (NCBI taxonomy): Eukaryota > Viridiplantae > Streptophyta > Magnoliopsida > Cucurbitales > Cucurbitaceae > Cucurbita > Cucurbita pepo. The sequence continues at coordinate 14,385,915 of NC_141798.1, forward strand.
GCTCACTCCTCCACGCCGCCAACCTACAGGCGCAAGGGTTATGGCACGCTGTCGAGCCAAGGAAGGAGAATGATTGAGTATCGAGAGGGAATCAAATCTCGTCGGGTTGGTGTACAGCGAGTGTGGGAATCCAACATCGAGCAGCTGTGGAAGGAGCTCTCGGAGATCCACTTTTAAGGACGGTGAATCCGGGCCAATCCAGTGCTCGTACTGTGGGAAGGAAGAGAGGTCACCTGAGCAAGCTCTGTGGGAAGGAAGAGAGGTCACCTGAGCAAGCTCTGTGGGAAGGAAGAGAGGTCACCTGAGCAAGCTCTGTGGGAAGGAAGAGAGGTCACCTGAGCAAGCTCTGTGGGAAGGAAGAGAGGTCACCTGAGCAAGCTCTGTGGGAAGGAAGAGAGGTCACCTGAGCAAGCTCAGGAACAAGGATACAACCGAGAAGGCCCATGTGGCTCAATTCGAGTAGGGATGAACCGGCCCTTTTCATGGTGACTGCATCAGTCCTACCTGACGTCGAACTCGAGGAAGAGCTCCCAAAATTCACAGAGGTAATCGACGACGCCATAACTGCTCCGGTGAGCGTCGAACCCGAGGAAGAGTTCCAATTGTGCATAACAAAGGCACCGGCTGGGGAGCCAATTCAACTGAAGGAGGAGCGAATGTTCACTCAAATCAGTGAAAGAGGTGAGCAGCAAGAGCACCGGCGATGGGTCCTCGACACGGGGGCAACAAACAAACCATATGACCGGGGCCAAGTCTGCGTTCTCCGAGCTTGACTCGGGGATATGAGCGACGGTGAAATTTGGCGACGGCTCCGTCGTCGAGATCGAAGGGCACGGCACTATCCTGTTCGTCGGCAAGGGAGGCAATCATCACAAGCTGACCAGCGTCTACTTCATCCCGAGACTCAAGGCTAATATTGTGAGCCTAAGTCAACTCGATAAGGCCGGCTGCCACATTTTCATCAAGCGCGGGCTACTTAGGATCTGCGATGATCGACGACGGTTGCTCACGCAAGTTCGGTGCACGGCAAACCGCCTTTACATCCTAAAGCTGGAGATAGAGCAACTAGTCAACCTCTCGGCCAAGTACCGGAAGATGGAAGACCTATTAGGAAGAGGTGAACCACTCGATAAGGCCGGCTGCCACATTTTCATCAAGCGCGGGCTACTTAGGATCTGCGATGATCGACGACGGTTGCTCACGCAAGTTCGGTGCACGGCAAACCGCCTTTACATCCTAAAGCTGGAGATAGAGCAACTAGTCAACCTCTCGGCCAAGTACCGGAAGATGGAAGACCTATTAGGAAGAGGTGAACCACCTGGACTGGCGGCGCGCCAACTCGAAGAGGAGGCGGCAGAACAAGACGTGGAGTCTGGAGAACATGCCGCCAGGGACACCGAACAACCAGTCAACCTCTCGGCCAGGTACCGGAAGATGGAAGACCTATTAGAAAGAGGTGAACAACCTGGACTGACGGCGCGCCAAATCGAAGAAGAGGCGGCCGAACAAGACGCGGAGTCTAGAGGACATGCCGCCAGAGGGCTCAAATCGGAGTTCAAACAAAATAAGGTAGATATACCACAGGTTTTAGGAGGAGATTGTTAGATAAAACCTGAGTTTTTCATTTTTCCTTATTTAGATTCACACAATTTCAGAATACCTCCATTTGACCATTTGACAAACACGTCGAATGGATCACCAAACTTTTAGACGCCAATTTTGTAGGGAGTGGTACAGATTTAGTTGGCCACTCTCCAGCCATTTTTAGGATAATTTATATTTAAATAGGAAATCTTGTTTAGAATAGGAAATCTTGTTTAGAATATTAAATAACCTGATTTTAAGCGCAGTCAAAATTTCAGCTTCTCTTTTTGTTATTTTTACGCATTTTATTTTTTTCTTCCAACAACCTCTTGTCGAAGATTTCCTCTCACCGATAAGAAGGGATTTCCCTGGCTGATTATCGAAATCCAACATCTTGCAAGTTATTGAATCATTCCCCTACGAATAATGTTCTGGGTTTTGGTTGACAACCACAATGGGAGTCAAACCCACCACAATGGGAGTCAAACCCACGACCTTCTTATCCGAACTTAGACACGACCTTCTTATCCGAAATCAAATCCACTACAATGGGAGTCAAACCCACGACCTTCTTATCCGAACTTAGACACGACCTTCTTATCCGAACTTAGACACGACCTTCTTATCCGAACTTAGACACGCTAATCCAATGCGCTATGCAATCATTTTTGAAGGTTTACAAATATGGGTGTTCATATGACCATCTAAAACTAAGAATATATTTTGAACAATTACTCCAAAAAGTAGTCTTGCAAGTTATTGAATCATCCCCCCACAACAAATGATGTTCTAGGTTTTGGTTGACGACCATAGTGGGGAGCCGAACCCACGACCTTCTAATCTAAAGTCAGACGCGTTAATCCTCTGCGCTATGCAATCATTTTTAAAGGTTTACAAATATGGGTGTTCATATGTACATCTAAAACTAAGAATATATTTTAAACAAGTTACTCCGAAAAGGACTCTTGCAAGTTATTGAATCATTCCCCTACGAATGATGTTCAAGGTTTTGGTTGACGACCAAAGTGGGAGTCAAACCCACGACATTCTTATCCGAAGTCAGACGCTCTAATCCAATGCGCTATGTAGTCATTTTTGAAGGTTTACAAATATGGGTGTTCATATGACCATCTAAAACTAAGAATATATTTTGAACAAATTGTTAAAGTATTATCACTACCCCAATAAAGTTAAACCCAACCTTGTACGTTAGGAAAATAATTTAGAAATTTTAGGAATAAATTTAGGAAAATGATTTAGGAATTTTAGGAATAAATTTAGGGGAATAATTTACACACTTTAGGAAACGAGAAATTTTAGGAATAGATTACCCATCATCTACTGTAAGTACCCCTCCACCCTACTTAGTTCATCATCTCAAGAAATCCCAAGCAATACAAAGCAGTAGTTTCTAAAGAGTTTTTTTGTAAATCTCTTCTCGATTGGTCTTAATAAAGTGTGCGAGTGTTTCCCACAAAGAGTTGTGTTCAACAATCTGGTACCAGAGGAGGTTAGTGTAAGTTGTCGATCTCTTGGAATTCTTAATATGCTCTATGGTTGCAGCTCTATCTAATCTTTCACATCAGAAACGATTTCTTGAGATTATTAGTGTGTGAGTTTCTTTTGTGTCGTGAGTAGTCTATGACTCTGCAAGTCTTGTGTCAAAAGAGCTTGTTTGGTATTACTGAGGTATAGCCAACACGATGGGTGATTTCCAAATCGTTGGAGGAATCAAGAAACTCAACAACAACAACTACAACATGTGGGCAACATGCATGATCTTTGGGAGATCGTTGGCTGGTGCGAAACTATGCCGCCAGAGGATGATTCTAACGGCGCCTTGAGCAAATGGAGAATCAAAGCAGGCAAAGCAATGTTTGCCATGAAGACCACAATCGGAGAAGAGATGTTAGAGTATATTTGGGGTGACAAGACACCTAAAGAAGCATGGGATATGTTCGAGATGTTGTTCTAGAAAAAGAACGATACGAGGCTACAACTTTTGGAGAATGAGTTGTTGTCAATTTTACAACGTGACATGACGATTGCTCACTACTTCCACAAGGTCAAGTCGATCTGTTGGGAGATTTAAACTAGACCCAAAGTCTGCCATTGTAGAATCTCAAATGAAGAGGATTATAGTCCACGGATTGGAACCAGAATATAGAAGCTTTATTATTGTTGTACAAGGATGGCCCACTCAACCATCACTTGTAGAGTTCGAAAATTTGTTAGCTAGTCAAGAAGCCATGGCTAAACAAATAGGAGGCATCAGATTGAAGGGTGAAGAAGAAGCACTCTACACAAGTGAAAGCCGGAGCAATAATAGGTCTTCTACCAAACATGGATACAATGATGACAGAAGAAGAAGTCACCAAGGAACTGTACAACCAGTGAAGAAGAACCATAAAAAAAACTCTCAAGGGAAGAGATTTGAAGGCATCTGCTACAATTGGGGGAAAAATGGCCATATGTCCAGAGATTGTTGGTCCAAGAAAAAATCTGTCAAAAGCAATGTGGCATCCTCCAACATGGAGATGGAGGAAGAATGGGATGCAGAGATACTGGATGCCATAGAAGAAGATGAGCTAGCACTCATGGCGATGATGGGAGACCATATCGATTATGAGAATGATTGGATCATTGATTCAGGATGCTCAAACCACATGATTGATGATCAGAGTGGTGCAATGGAAGTGGGGTGGCTCTCAGAGAAGGAAGCATTACCAGGCCTTGAGCAAATTGAAGAAATTCTTCTGACGGGAGAGCAAACTGAAGAGATTCTTCCACAGAAGACGGAGGAGCAAACTGTACACATTCGCTTAAATGCTGATGTGCCTGAAGATCCAAGGGACATTGATGTTGATGAACAAAAAGTGATTCAATCAAGAGAATTTAATGAAAATGAATTGACACATCAACAACTTAGGCGAACAAATAGAATCCAAAGGTCAAATTCTAAGTATGCCAACACAGCTATTGTAGAAGACAAAGATAATAAGTGAGAGACATATGAAGAGGCTTGGCAGAAAGTGATGAAGAAAGAATACAGATGACCAAGTAGCAAATGTGTTTACAAAAGAGCTAACATGAGAGCTTTCGTTGTTAGCTCAACATGGTGCAACGAATGAGGACTAGTGCTGAAGGGGAGTGTTAAAATATCATCACTAGCCCAATAGAGTTAAACCCAACCTTGTATGTTATCAAAATGATTTAGAAATTTTAGGAATAGATTTAGGAAAATGATTTAAAATTTTAGGAATAAATTTAGGAAAATGATTTAAGAATTTTATAAATATATTTAGGAAAATAATTTAGGAATTTTAGGAATAGATTACCCATCATCTACGGTAAATACCCCTCCACCTTACTTAGTTCATCATCTGAAAATGATTTAGGACTTTTAGGAATAAATTTAAGAAAATGATTTAAGAATTTTATAAATATATTTAGGAAAATAATTTAGGAATTTTAGAAATAGATTACCCATCAATAAATACCCCTCCACCCTACTTAATTCATCATCATCTGAAAATGATTTAGGACTTTTAGGAATAAATTTAGGAAAATGATTTAGGAATTTTATGAATAAATTTAGGAAAATGATTTACAAACGAGAAATTTTAGGAATAGATTACTCATCATCTACTGTAAGTACCCCTCCACCCTACTTGGTTCATCATCCCAAGAGTAGTAGTTTCTACAGAGTGTTTTGTAAATCGAGAACCAAGAGTAGTAGTTTCTACAGAGTCCTACTTAGTTCATCAGCCTAAGAGTAGTAGTTTCTACCGAGTGTTTTATAAATCTCTTTTCGATTGGTCTTAATAAAGTGTGCGAGTGTTTCCCACAGAGATACCTTCTCGATTGGTCTTAATAAAGTGTGCGAGTGTTTCGCACAGAGATACCTTCTCGATTGGTCTTAATAAAGTGTGCGAGAGTTTCCCACACAGATACCTTCTCGATTGGTCTTAATAAAGTGTGCGAGTGTTTCCCACAGAGATACCCCTTAGTTCATCATCAGAGTAGTAGTTTCTACAGAGTGTGTGTAAATCTCTTCTTGATTATCAGAGTACTAGTTTCTACAGAGTGTGTGTAAGTCTCTTCTCGATTGGTCTTAATAAAGTGTGCGAGTGTTTCCCACAGAGATACCCGAGATACCCCTCCACCCTACTTAGTTCATCATCAGAGTGTGTGTAAATCTCTTCTCGATTGGTGGATACTCCTTAGTTCATCATCAGAGTAGTAGTTTCTGTGTGTAAATCTTTTCTTGATTGGTCTTAATAAAGTGTGCGAGTGTTTCCCACAGAGATACCCCTCCACCCTACTTAGTTCATCATCAAAGTAGTAGTTTCTACAGAGTGTGTTCCTACAAAGTGTTTTCTAAATCTCTTCTCGAGAGGTCTTAATAAAGTGTGCGATGTGTTTCTACAGAGTGTGTTTCTACACCCTACTTAGTTCATCAACAGAATAGTAGTTTCTACAGAGTGTGTTTCTACACCCTACTTAGTGTTTCCCACAGAGCTACCCCTCCACCCTACTTAGTTCATCATTAGAGTAGTAGTTTCTATAGAGTGTGTTTCTACACCTTACTTAGTGTTTCCCGCAGAGATACCCCTCCACCCTACTTAGTTCATCACATCAGAGTAGTAGTTTCTACAAAGTGTGTTTCTACACCCTACTTAGTGTTTCCCACAGAGATACCCCTCCACACTACTTAGTTCATCACATCAGACTAGTAGTTTTTACAGAGTGTTTTTCTACACCCTACTTAGTATTTCCCAGAAAGATACCCCTTCACCCTACTTAGTTCATCATCAGAGTAGTAGTTTCTATTGAGTGTCTTTCTCCACCCACTTAGTTCATCATCAGAGTAGTAGTTTCTACAGAGTGTGTTTCTACACACCCTACTTAGTATTTCCCACAGAGGTACCCCTCCACCCTACTTAGTTCATCATTAGAGTAGTAGTTTCTACTGAGTGTGTTTCTCCCCCCTACTTAGTTCATCATCAGAGTAGTAGTTTCTACAAAGTGTGTTTCTCCACCCTACTTAGTTCATCATCAGAGTAGTAGTTTCTATAGAGTGTGTTTCTACACCCACTTAGTTCATCATCAGACTAGTAGTTTCTACAGAGTGTGTTTCTACACCCTACTTAGTGTTTCCCACAGAGATACCCCTCCACCTTTCTTAGTTCATCATTAGAGTAGCAGAGTAGTAGTTTCTACAGAGTGTATTTCTTCACCCTACTTAGTTCATATCAACAGAGTAGTAGTTTCTACGTGTAAATCTCTTCTTGAGAGGTATCAGAGTAGTAGTTTCTACTCTACAGAGTGTGTTTCTACGTGTAAATCTCTTCTCGAAAGGTCTTAATAATATATACGTGTAAATCCCCCTATAAATGATGTTGTAGGTTTTGGTTTAGTTTCTAAAGAGTGTGTTTCTCCACCCTACCTTAGTTCATCATCAGATTATTAATTTCTACCAAATGTGTTTATCCACCGTACTTAGTTCATCATCAGAGTAGTAGTTTCTACAGAGTGTGTTTATCCACCGTACTTAGTTCATCATCAGAGTAGTAGTGTGTTTTCATCATCAGAGTAGTAGTTTCTACAGAGTGTGTTTGTACACCCTACTTAGTTCATCATCAAAGTAGCAGAGTAGTAGTTTCTACAAAGTGTTTCTACACCCTACTTTAGTTTTTCCCATACAGATACCCCTGCACCCTACTTAGTTCATCATCAGAGTAAATCAGAGTAGTAGTTTCTACAGAGTGTGTTTCTACACCCTACTCTTAGTGTTTCCCATAGAGATACCCCTCCACCCTACTTAGTTCATCATCAGAGTAGCACCCTACTTAGTGTTTCCCACAGAGATACCCCTCCACCATACTTGCAAGTTATTAAACACCATCACCCTATAGGTTTTGGTTGTTGATTATAATGGGGAGTTGAGAACCCACGACCTTTTGATCCGAAGTCAGACGCTCTAATCCACTGTGCTATGCAGTCATTTTTAAAGGTTAGACGTGCTAATTCTCCAATATGGATGTTCATATGTTCGTGCAAGTTATTGAGTCCTCCCCTACAAATGATGTTCTAGGTGCTAATTTTCAAATATGGACGTTCATATGTTCGTGCAAGTTATTGAGTCCTCCCCTACAAATGATGTTCTAGGTTTTGATCAACACAATCACAGTGGGAGTTGAACCCACAACCTTATAATCCAAAGTCAGACACACTAATCCACTGCACTATGAAGTAATTTTTGAAAGTTAGACATGATAATGCACAGATATGGGTGTTGATATGAATCACTAACTTTGGTAGAGGTCGAAGTACATGGACATCGAAGAGGGCTGATGCACAATAGACACCTGGGAAAGACTAAAACAAGAGCTTCGATCCCAATTCTTTCCTAAAATTTCAAAAACTTTGATAAGGCAACCCTAATCCTCAGCCCAACGATCCAAGCTTTTGTTTTAGCAAGAACCCTTGAATCAAAGTAATTAACACCATCTTATATGAAATTTAGATCAACCAAGAGATAAGGCTAGAATTAGATTACCTCTTACGATCGAAGATCTAGAAGCAAGATTTGGAACCTTGTTCTAAATTGAGTTACTCCACAATCTAACTTGATCAAGGCTTGATTGAATGGCTCGGGTGCAATTCTACCACAAGAATTGCTTGAAACTTAGAAATGGCAAATATGATGCTCGGATTTCTAAGGGAAACGTCTCAATTTGAGATCTGAATTACATTCATCCACGAATCTGAATTTTACATAACATATTGTGGGTATTTATAGTCTCCCGACAAAAGACGTTTGTGGACGGGATTTATTCCCGATCCCCTTTAATCTCCACAAAAGAATAAGTCAAATTGACCATTTGACTTTTACATAATTTATAAAATGAAAAATAGTGGCTAATGCGATAGGTTTGAAATTAATTGAGCTCTTCGCGCATAGGTTCAAATTCTGTTGTTGACATATTTTTCGTGATTCTTATCAAACTTGGCCAGAAGAAAATTGTGAGAACTTAAGCAAATGGAAAATTTCAGAGAGTAAGTCGAACAGTTTCCGGTGCTGATGTTGGAAATCTAAGATATGTCTGAGAAGGAGTGAAGTCATGGGTGAAGTCCAAATTATACGGTTAGAGAGTTCAATACCTCTAAGATATGTCTGAAGTCATGGGTGAAGTCCAAATTATACGGTTAGAGAGTTCAATACCTCTAAGATATGTCTGAGAAGGAGTGAAGTCATGGGTGAAGTCCAAATTATACGGCTAGAGAGTTCAATACCTCTCCACGACCTATTCTTTTGAATCTTCATGACATTTTTTGAATCTACTTGGCAATAGGTCCATTTGGAACACCGTGATTCTTATCAAACTTGGCCAGAAGAAAATTGTAAGGAGTGAAGTCATGGGTGAAGTCCAAATTATACGGTTAGAGAGTTCAATACCTCTCCACGACCTATTCTGTTGAATCTTCATGAGATTTTTTGAATCTACTTGGCAATAGTCCATTTGGAACACCGTGATTCTTATCAAACTTGGCCAGAAGAAAATTATGAGAACTTAAGCACACAGAAAATTTCTGAGAGTAAGTCAAACAGTTTCCGGTGCTGATGTTGGAAATCTAAGAAATGATGTGGGATTTCTGACTGACATTAAGCATTGGCTAGCGACAAATTTCCAAATGAAAGATTTGGGAGAGACTCAGTTTGTTCTTGGAATCCAAATTGTTCGGAATCGCAAGAACAAAATACTAGCATTGTCTCAGGCATCGTACATTGACAAAATGTTGATTTGATATAAGATGTAGGACTCCAAGAAAGGATTATTACCTCAGGCATGGAGTTCATTTGTCGAAGGAACAAAGTCCTAAGACACCTCAAGAAGTTGAGGATATGAGACACATTCCCTATGCATCAGCGGTCGGTAGTCTCATGTATGCCATGCTATGTACCCGACTCGACATATTCTATGCTGTGGAAAATTGTCTGCAGATATCAGTCCAATCCGGAACGTGCTCATTGGACTGCCGTTAAGAATATCCTCAAGTATCTTAGGAGAACGAGGGACTATATGCTAATGTACGGTGCTAAGGATCTGATCCTTACAGGGTACACTGACTCAGATTTTCAGACCGACGTAGATTCGAGGAAATCGACATCAGGATCTGTCTTCACTCTGAATGGAGGAGCAATAATATGGAGAACCATAAACCAAGGTTGCATTGCTGATTCCACCATGGAGGCTGAGTATGTTGCTGCTTGTGAAGCAGCGAATGAATCTGTATGGCTTAGGAAGTTCTTAACTGATTTGGAAGTCGTTCCAAATATGCATCTTCCCGTCACTCTTTATTGTGATAACAGTGGAGCAGTTGCAAATTCAAAAGAACCAAGAAGCCATAAGTGAGGAAAACATATTGAGCGCAAATATCATCTCATAAGGGAGATTGTGAAACGAGGAGATGTGATCGTCACACAGATAGCTTCAGAGCACAACATTGCATAGGACTACGAGTTATGTAATCTAGGGCAAGTGGGAGAAAAGGCATGAGTATGTGATGCCCTAGTTCATTGTATTTCTCTCCACTCAACGTTATAAAACCCCACTAGAGTTTTAGTTCAAGTGGGAGTTTGTTGGGTTTTATGTCCTAAAACTCATAGTTTGTAAACAAAAACATATTCTATTTTCAGTAAAGTTATTATTGTTGTTTATTCAGTAAAGATTGTTATTGAATAAAGTAAACTTTACGATCATTAATCTAAATCCAATAAACTAAGAACACTGTGGCTATAGTATGATTACTTGAACTATATGTAGAGACATAAGAGTGGATCAAGTTCAAGTATATATAGTCAAAATGATCTATAGTATAAGGATAAGGCTGAGTACCTTATTCTAGGGACACTATGGATGCGGTCCACTTTTGTATATGATATAAACAATGTGATCACTAAATTGTACATGTGGAGACATGTGAGTGGGGGCGTCCTATGCAATGAGTATTGCATAAGATCGAACCATGAAGAAAACCACTCTCACTTTATAATGTCGTTTACTGTTGAGACTGATTTTCTTTTCATTCGATAACCTAGGTAACTCGGTTTTAATCCTGAGCTAACCATGAACTCCTGTTTATTCGGAATTATCCTTAGATTTGCATGGGTGAGAGTGACTCTAGTTCGCCGACTCAATAGGCCTCCCATTTCAAGGGTAAGACTGGGTGAATGGCTGGGGATGTGGGGTGCAAGATGGAATTCACTCCTACCCACTTTTAGGGATAGAAGAGAGGTAGTTCCCTTAAGCACTGACTCCAGGCCTTGAACAAGGGGCCCCACCCTCTCATTAGCCTGAGAGGGATTCGGTTTACTGGTTGGATCACAAACCAATTGTTCATTAGAGGATCAATGAGACATAAGGAACAAGAAGTAACTTTAGAGGTAAAATGGTAAATTCACCCAACTCTAGTTACGAACAACCTATGAAGGATCGACTTACTAATCATGGTTATATCAAATGGACAGAAATATATCTATAGTCAGGGGAGTGCAACTACTAGGCTATAGTGGAGTGTCCGAGTAGTTAACGAATGTTGGTTAACAAGGTTAATGAGTTTAACCGGTTAATCTTGGATCGTTGGAGCCCATGATCTATAGGTCCATTAGGTCCCTCTGCTAGCTCATATCGAACTAAACCATAGAACAGTGTGACGAGTGAGTTCGAAGTGTTCGAATTCAAATTAGGGAATATGCGCTACATATATACGATATATTTAACCGCATTTTTGTTTTATTTACGAATTAAACAAAAAGAGAGAATCTGAGATATTTAAATAAGATTTAAATATCTTAATCAATTATGTGTCGGAATTGATTGGAATTGACATTTGAATTAATATTAAATATTAATTAAATAGTTTAATTAATCATTTAATGTTACTTTAATTTGAAATTCATTATTCAAATTAATTGTTGAATTAAAATGAAGAAAGTCAAAATGTTGACTTCATTTAATGGAAAAATCCATGTTAGTGGAATTTTGAGGTGTGAAAATTTGGTTTAACCAAACTTGCATGCTTGCCAAATAAACCCCACAAGTTTGAGTGGAATTTTGAGTGTCAAAATTTGGTTAACTCAAACATGCATGCTTGCTACATAATCCCAAACATTTGAGTGGAATTTTAAGTGTCAAAATTTGGTGATCTCAAATTTGCATGAACATGCAAACATGACTCTTTAAATAGAGTGATCATGGTACATGGAAGGTCTTCTTCTTGGTGAAAAACCTTGAGAAAAACCTCTCACAAACACTCTCTTCACATATACAAAATTCCTCCCAAGTTTAGTCACTCACCGGATTACACAATCTCGTTCTAAGGCCGGAGGATAGTGGAGAAGACACTAGTGGTGGTTCGAAACTGGTTCGTGAGGAAAAAGGAGTTTGAACTACAAAAGATTAGTATCTAAACTCATTAAGTTTTAATACTTATGAACATGCTAGTTATTTACTATAATTGATGTTCTAAAAGTGCCTAAGATCCAAATTGCTTCCGCATGTGTTATATTAACACCATCAGTCTAGGCTTCAAAAATGCGTTGTATTGAGGCTGAGTACGTGGCAATAGCTGAAGCTGGAAAGAAGACGATATGGATGATTGACTATCTGGAAGAATTGGGCAAGAAGCAGCACAAAAAGATTCTTTATAGAGATAGTCAGAGTGTCATACAGTTGGTGAGGAACCTGACCTATCATTTAAAGATAAAACACGGAAGGCGATACCATTTCACTTGCAGGTTAGTGGAAGATGGTGATGTGTTTTGAGAAGATAGAGGGTGCAAAGAATCCAACAAACATGTTGACAAAATGTGTTAATGTTGGAATATTGAGGTTGTGCAAAACCTCAATTGGTATGGTGCAGTGAAGATATTCATGATCATTTGAGAATGAAATTCTTGGTTGACTAGATCAGTCTCCAAGTGGTAGAATTGTTAGGTTATGGAGCCTGCTGCTTATTTATAGCTGAGTCAATAAAGCTATATTTGGTAAAGTTATATATGGTAAATAGTTATATATAGTAGATGGTTATATCTGGTAAAGCTAAATATAGTAGGCTAAACCATATATACATACCCGCAGGGCTTTGAAAATGTACTTTCCTTCTTATCTGTATTCTCTCTTACGGTACATACTTGAAGTCATCAATATAAATCCTTTAGCCAGAGTTCTCCTTGCATTTTCTCTATCCTGTTCTTTATGTTCATCTAGATCGAGTGTGTGCGTTGTTGTGCGATCATAACAGACGCCGCCCCTCGAACATCGGGCCTCAAGCCCATAATGAAACATTCTACTTTCTGCTCTTCTGTTGCAACCATTATTGGGGCGAAATGGGACAAGTGGATAAACTCTCGTTCATACTCCTCTACTGACCTGTTTCCTTTCTCTATGCTTAGGAATTCACGCTAATTCTTGTATCGTACCACTGGTTTAAAGTATTTTCAGAGGAACGCTCCTCTAAACTGTGTCCAGGTGATATCGTCTTCATTTGCAGCAATCGCCCTGGAGGCTGATTGCCACCACAGTTTAGCATCATTGCGTTACAGGTAAGTCACGTAACTCAGTCTCTGTTCTTCCAGACACTTTATGTGTCTAAAAATTTCATCAATAGAAGACAACCATAATTTAGCTACGACTCGATCCTTGGACTTTCCCTTAAATACTTCAGGGTCCCAACGTTTGAAAGCTCTAAAATACTTGCTTTCTTCCGTCATGTTGGCATCCTCTTGGTTGTGTTGAGTCGTCTGTCTAGTATTTTGCACTAAGGTCCAGATCAGTTGTGCCATTTTCCCAGCTGTCTGTGCCAAGGATTGCATCACTCCCACCATCGAGGCCATATTAGGTACTCCTGGAGCATCAAGGTTTGCTCCCGGTGGACTTAGTGGGGGAACTCCTATTACCGGATTTGGGTTCACATTTACTGATTGTTCTTGAGGTGGGGCTTCTAAAGATGGGCTCTCCAGCACCCTTGCTGGCTCATTTTGAGCATGTGTACTGCCCTAATTTCTTACTTAGCGAGTCATCATTTTCCTATTTCATTCCTAACTAACAATTAATCACTTCGTAAAATTCCATTTTACAGCCGGGTATTATGCAACGTGTATTATCCACTACTTTTCACTTACAAACGTACGTAAAATCACTCATGATAGTCAAACAAAATATCAATATTCAACAATACATATTCATACATTGTGCAACATGCATTATCCACTACTTTTGACTTACCAACGTACGTAAAACCACATATGATAGTCAATCAAAATATCAATATTCAACAATACATATTTAAACATTTTATGGCCAAGCGTACCTCGAAGTGACGAGGATGTACCGTTCAGTCATGGGCAACTCTATGGCTTACAATGTAAGCTGATAAGGCAACCCTAATCCTCAGTCCAATGATCCAAGTGTTGTTGCTTAACCCTTGGATCAAAGAAATTAACACCTCCTTATACAAAATTCAGATCAACCAAGAGATAGCTAGAATTAGATTACCTCTTACGATCAAAGAGCTAGAAGCAAGATTTGGAACCTTGTTCTAAATTGAGTCACTTCACAATGGAACTTGATCAAGGCTTGATTGAATGAGTCGGATGCAATCTACCACAAGAATTGTTTGAAACTTAGAAATGGCAAAGATGATGCTTGGATTTCGAAGGGGGAATGTCTCAATTTGAGAGATGAATTTCATTCATCACAAATCTGATTTTTACATGATAATTTGTGGGTATTTATAGTCTCCCCACAAAAGAAGTTAGTGGTCAGGATTTAATCCCGATCTCCTTTAATCTCCACAAAAGACAAAGACAGTTTTGACCATTACAAACTTTATGAAATTAAAAATAATAATAAAGTTTTCTAACAACTCATGAAATGATTTAGCAACTTCATCTGCTACTTCAACCGTGCAAATATTCACTTTTGAAGCTCCAAATGCTCCTTCCTCAATTGAATCAGATTGTAACACATGAAATTATGGTTGATCGAGCCTATCCAATTTTGTAGATGAAGAATGAATGCTTATTGAATCTTCTTGGCCTTAGATCGTGTAATAGGTCCAGTTGGAGCATTTAAAACATCGTGATTCTTATCATCTTCCCCTTTTTTAAAAGAATTCGTGCTCGAAGCAGAAAAATCACACCTACATCAAAAGGACTCAAGTAAGCAACATTTAAAGTAGAATTTACTGAAAATTCTCCCGGTAGATAGATTTTATAGGCATTGTTATTATTTCTTTGAAGGACTTGATAAGAGTCATCCCCTCTTGGAGGTAAGTTTGTCTTCCTTTGAGATGGGTATAGCTCCTTACAAAAATGTATCCAAATCGAGTTACCCGATTGAAAAATAATTTCCTTCTGTCCTTTATGAATTATTGAAACAACTTTGAAATTTAGTTTCTCAATTTCTCTCCTTCACCTATTTCTGCAATGTTTTGATCAAATCTATCTTGTGGTTGCTTCACTCATAAAAATATTAGAAAGAATATGAAGCAAATCTAGAGACGCAAGTGGATTGAACTCGTAAATAATGGTCACTTGAAATGGAGACACATTGTATACATGTTTAATACCAGGCATGTTTCTCTTCTCACTTTTATGTGGTGGCTCGGTTCCTTCTACAATTTGGCCCATGTTGGGCTCTTTTGCCTTATTTGGTCTTTAATTTTTCTTGTATTTTGTTTTTATGTTCGAACTTAACCCCTAATATAGTGAATGAAAGAAATCACAGAGTTTTTTTCCTTCCAAAATCATTTATCTATCCTTAAAGTATCACAATTTTAAATTTAAATTTAAATTAAATTTATTTTACACCACAAGAATGATCATCTTTATTTTATTCTCACTAAACAAAATTCAATCAACTAAAATCGTTCAACAACTATAATATTGTTAAAAAAAATATTGTGATACATAGATTTTAAATATATGATTTTTAAGTTTGAAAAATTAAGAAATCAAACTCACAAAATCGACTCAAACTTGACATTTTACGTTAATGAACAAATGAATCCATGTTACAAGATACAATCTTTCTTATAAGGGGTGTAATCTTCAGTCATCTCTTCATCAATCTAATTCCCCGGGTAAAGGGTGGAATAATAATTATTAAGAAAAAAAAAACATGAATTTTCAAAATGTCGATCGAGAAAAAATAATTTTAGAAATCAAAACAAAGAAAAATAGGTCGTAGGCTAAATTTCAACGTTTGGGGAGATGTGAGGGAGGAGGCAAGAGCTTTTGGTTAAGGAGCTTTCCATCCATTACCAACCATGTCATCTTCAAACCCCGACTTGTGTGCACCTCAAGTGGCAAGACATGAATCATACATCGTCAATATATTGGGAAGTCCAACGACGTGGTGACAGGTACACTATCTGTTTTAGGTCATTTTGCTTTTACCTTATTTGATTCTAGCTCTACGCATTCTTTTATCTCTATGCCTTTTGTTGTACAAGCAGGGTTCGAACTAGAACTCTTATTGCATGAATTGTTTGTAAGCACTCCTGCGGGGGTAGACCTAGTAGCTAGGGATAGAGTAAAGAATGGCCAAGTAATCGTAGGGAACCAAACTACAAGCGTAGACCGAATAATAGTAAAGATGACTGATTTCAACGTAATACTAGGCATGGAGTGACTAGCTGAAAACTGTGCTAGTATAGACTGTCGCAAAAAGGAAGTGATATTCTCACCACTGGCAAGACCTAGCTTTAAATTTAATGGCACAAGTACCAGGACTACCCCAAAGGTAGTCTCGGTGATGAAAGCAAAGAGATTAGTCCAACAAGGCAGTTGGACTATATTCGCATGTTCCGTAGATGTAGATAAAAGAAAAGACTCTAGAAAACGTACCAGTAGTAATTGAGTTCCCAGATGTATTTCTGGAAGACCTACATGGAATACCCTCTTCCCGAGCGATTGTTTTCGCTATCGAACTCGAACCGAAAACCAGGCCTATTTCCAAAGCACCTTATCGTATGGTGCCAACGGAGTTAAAAGAACTCAAGGCGCAGTTACAAGATCTACTGGATAAAGGTTTCATTCCACCTAACGTATCTCGTTGGGTGCGCCAGTGTTGTTTGTCAAAAAGAAAGACTAACCGATTTTTCTGTGCATCAATTACATAGAGTTAATGTTAAGAATGAGAAATAGAAATAGAATTGGAATCGAATGTGTGTTCTCTTTGATATTCATAAGCTTTAAATAGGATATAAGCTAGCAACTAATACCTGCAAATAAGAAAATATAAACTATCTAAATATGGAGAATAAAATAAAATATACTGTAAATCAAATCATAAAGGAAAAAAATATTAAGATATAATATCTAAGATATATTCCATAAATAATATATTCTCCAAATATTATATCTCAACACTCCTCCTCAAGTTGGAGAGTGTATGTTAATCACATCCAACTTGTCTTTACGAGTGTAGGTCAATAACACTCAAGTTGTTTTTATGAGTGTAGGTCAATAACACCCAACTTGTCTTTGAGAAGAGAGTGTATGTCAATCACACTTTTGTCTATCTAGTAGTGAAAATAGAGAGTGCAGGTCAATAACACCCAAGTTGTTTTTACTGAGTGTAGGTCAATAATACCCAACTTGTCTTTTAGAAGAGAGTGTAGGTCATTAACACTTTTGTTTTCCCAATAGTGAAAATGAGTGTAGGTCAATAACACTCAACTTGTCTTTAAGAAAAGAGTGTAGGTCAATAACACTTTTGTTTTCCCAGTAGTGAAAATATCCGTCAAGTTAACTCTAAACAAGTATTTGCTGATGATATGGACACATTGGTTTTTAGACTTTCAAAAAATTATTGAATTTACAAGAAATATGCAAAACCAAAAAATAGACCTCATTGGATTGGTTTGCATTTTTAGACTTCTCAAGAAATTATTGAATTTCCCAAAAATATGCAAAACTCAGACATAGACGGCCTTTGATTGGTTTGCATTTTTAGACTTCTCAAGAAATTATTGAATTTCCTAAAAAGATGCAAAACTCAGAAATAAACCGCCTCGATGTATCTCAGAACTTGAAGAGCTGCTTCTTGATTTATGCATAAATGATTTACTCTAGGATTGATAATTTGTTCCATTTAATTTGATTGGAACAAGTGAATATCTGGGCTGATCAGAGTGAAGGATGTGTTAAATAAACATCTAAAGTTTTGAAGTTGGATAATGACACCAAGATCGGTGCTCTGAATCACTTGAGAGGTTGTGAAAGAAAATATGAACATCTTGAATATGCCACCTTTGAGCTTGGTGAGAAATTTGAAGATCTTTTAACGATGGATGATCGGTGGCTGTAAAGGCCTAACTGATTGAGTTAGTTGATGAACGACGGCTCTAAAGATTGATTGAGTTAGGGTTTGGCTTTAGTCTAATACTCTCCTAGGGGGAGTATTAGGAATAGCAAACCCTAACTCAATCAATTGGACTTATCATGTTAAGGATGAGAAATAGAATTAGATCGAAGGTGTGTTCTTATTGATATTCATAAGCTTTAAATATGATACAAGCTATCAACTAATATTTACAAATAATAAACTAATTAAATATTAAAAATAAAATAAAATATACTCTAAATCATATCATAAAGGAAAGTATTAAGATATAATATCTAAGATATATTCCATAAATAATATATTCTCGAAATATTATATCTCAACAGTTAAATAAGAGAACCGTAAAAAAACAAATACCCTCTGCCTAGAATAGAAGACATTTTTCTAAGATACAGATTAAAGAAAAAGACATACCAAAGACAAATTTTGCGACAAACTACGGTTACTACGAGTTCACAGTGATGTCATTTGGCTTCACCAATACCCCCAACTGTGTTTATGGAATTAATGAATCGAGTACTCAAGGACTGTCTAGGCATGTCTGTGATTGTGTTCATTGACGACATCCTAGTGTACTCGAGAACAAACCTAAAACACAAGGAACACCTCCGAAAAGTCCTAGCCACCCTAAGAGAGAACAAGTTATATGTCAAGTTCTCCAAGTGCAAATTTTGGTTACAAAAAGTCTCTTTCTTAGGACATGTGGTGTCAAAGGACGGAATATTCATAGATCCCACCAAGGTTGAAGCGGTCACAAAATGGGAACGCCTAACTACGGTAAAAAAAGTATGAAGTTTCCTAGGATTGGCGGGATACTATCAAAGGTTCGTGCAGGACTTCGCTAGGATAACCTCGCATTTGACACAGCTAACGAGAAAGGGGGTACCCATTTACATGGAATGATGCTTGTGAGGCAAGCTTCCAGAACCTAAAAGAAAATCGAGAGTTCAGAAGGGTACATGATTTATAGTGATGCGTCCAAGAAGAGATTGAGGATGTGTGTTAATGCAACACGACAAGGTCGTTGCATATGCATCCTATCAACTAAAAGAATACGAAAAGAACTATCCTACCCACAACCTAGAGTTGGTGCCGTAGTGTTTGCGCTAAAAATTTGGCGACACTATCTGCATGGACAAAAAATCTAAATTTTTATCTAAGCCCGTTATTCCATGAATGATGCTTCTACGGTTTTGGTTGATGACCACAATCACATGATTTATAGTGATGTGTCCAAGAAGGGACTGAGGATGTGTGTTAATGCAACACGACAAGGTCGTTGCATACACGTCCTATCAACTAAAGGAATACGAAAAGAACTATCCTACCCACAACCTAGAGTTGGTGCCATAGTGTTCACGCTAAAAATTTGGCGACACTATCTGCATGGACAGAAAATCTAAATTTTTTTCGAAACCCGTTATTCCATGAATGATGCTTCTATGGCTTTGGTTGATGAGCACAATCACATGATTTACAAGGATGCGTCCAAGAAGGGACTGAGACTTTGTGCCGTTCATTCCTTTCAGTTTGATACCTAAGTAAGTCGGTCAGTGGATAGACCAAAGGAGGATGTTGTGAGGGTAATAGTCTTTGTTGACGAATAATTCCCCAGTGCAAAAATACCTTAAACGTGGAGCTTATTTAATGTCTAAACGTCATACCTCAGTATCTCTACCCCGCCCTGCATGATGAGGAGAATGCAGTAACCGAAGGAAATGCCACTACGCCTTCGGCTTTGGCGCACAGTGGAGGGTGCCTCACCATAAAAGGAGGGTCTGGTCTACGATGCAGGAAATTTTTACCGAAACCCGTTATTCCATGAATGATGGCGCACAGTGGAGGGTGCCTCACCATAAAAGGAGGGTCTGGTCTACGATGCAGGAAATTTTTACCGAAACCCGTTATTCCATGAATGATGCTTCTATGGCTTTGGTCCGAGGGTCTGGTCTACGATGCAGGAAATTTTTACCGAAACCCGTTATTCCATGAATAATGCTTCTATGGCTTTGGTTGATGACCACAATCACATGATTTACAGTGATGTAACACTCAGGTGCTGTAGTCTTCGCGCTAAAAATTTGGCAACACTATTCTGGGCTTTGACAATCCAAATTTTTACGGAAGCCCGTTATTCCATGAATGATGCTTCTATGGTTTTGGTTGATGACCACAATGGGAGCCGAACCTACGACCTTCTAATAAAAGATTAGATGCACTAATTCGCTAATGCACAAACAAATAGGGTGGGTTTTGGTTGACGACCACAATGGGAGTTGAACCCACGACCTTCTGATTCGAAGTTAGACGCGCTAATCCACTATGCTATGCAGTCATTTTGTAAAGTCGTATGCACTAATACATAGATTGAGGTGTCCATATGACCTGATAACTCGACCAAGGTTGAATTTTTTTTATAATCGAAAATTCTTATCAGTTTGCTACCTAGTGTTTTGGTTGATGACCAGACCACAATGAGAGTTGAACCAAAACATGTCAATCCACTGCGCTATGCAGTTGTTATTTAAGGTCATCTGCGCTAATGCATAGGGGTGTTCATATGACCCGATAACTTGATTATAGTTGAATTTTTTTAAAGTCAAAAATTGTTGTAAGTTTGCTACCTAGTTTTAAGATTTAAAACTAGGAATATATTATTACTTAGGTAACCACGATCTTGCAAGTTCTTCAATCATCCCCTAGCTAAACCAGGGTTGACATTTTTGAAACCCGAAAATTATTTTCAGTTTGACACCTAGTTTTGGGAGTCGAACCCACGAACTTCTGATCTAAAGTCAGACACGCTAATCCACTGCATTATGCAATCATTTTATAAAGTCGTACGCGTTAGATATTGGTGTTTATATGACCCGATAACTTTTGCTACCTAGTTTTAAGATTTAAAACTAAGAGTATATTATTTCACAACCAATCTTTATATACATTAATAATTAATTAACAAATTTAATGATTTATTTGTGATTATGACTCATGTTACGGTAAAGATCTAAGGTTTTGGTTGACGACTATAGTGGGAGTCAATCTCACAACCTTCTAACATGAAGTCACTAATCCTCTACGCTACCGAGTTATTTTATAAAGGTTGTGCATATACTTTAATATAAATATATATTTTTATACTTTAACCTTTAAATTTCCCCTATTAATTTTTTAATGAAATTTATATTTTCTCTAAATTTAGTTTAAATGATCTTGTAGTCTCTAACTCAACTACGTCCCATCTATTGTTTTTTTGTTCATTACTAGTCAAAAATTGACTTGACACCTACTTTTATTTTAAAAACTATATTTTTATAATTTTTTCTCTCATCTCTTTATCTTCTCTCTTCCTTTGATGGAAAAATGTAAGAAGTAAGAAATTAGATGGAAGAGAGAGAGAAAGAAGAGAGAGAGAAAGAAGAGAGATGATCCAAATGTTTGGTCAAGTGAAGATTCTTGCACTATATTTTATGAATTTCAAGTAGAACATTTTAAACTTCACAATATTTTCTAAGTGATTTTTTTTTTTTTTTACAATTCTATCTAAACTTTTACATTTAGGATGTTATTATATTTTTCTTCATAATACAAATTCTTCATTTATAATAAATAATTTTTCTATTCTATCACTATTTTAATTTGTTTTTTCAATATATACAATTTTTTTTATCATTCAATTAAATTAACTCGCTTTTTACTAGCCATGTTTCAACTTTCGTTGTCCCACTCCGCTCCTAAATTTATTGCAACTTTACTTGGAAGGTATAAAGTACCTTTTGTGGCACTTAATTTCTCGGTGAGCCCCTTGCATATGAAGCAAGACGAAGAGCCTTGACAACCTGTGAGGTCTCCTCTAGTTCTATTTCTTTGTTACGAGGACTCACATTCCCCTTCTTCACCTTTAAGTTTGTTGTCTCTCCCGGGTCGATAATTTCTATTACCCCCATTTACAAAAGTCATGTTCCATCTTATGTCTTGGGATTGATCGTTACTAAGGCCAAATGGTCGTTTTCCTATAGCATAGAACATAAAAAGGTTTTGAACTCTTTGTTCGGAGAGTTGGGTCTTTTCCCACAACTTCAACCCCTCAATAGATCTGATGACCTTGTCTTTTTCAAACATGTCACAAATATCCAAAAAAAAAAAAAAAAAAAAAAAAAAAAAAAAAAAAAAACTTATGCTAGTATCGAATATTCCCAATATGCCTCAGCTCCCTTAATTTCAGTACTGTTGGAGGTCAAAGATAAAACTCTCTAGAGCCTTAGTATCTCGAACCCCACATAAGGGTTTGGACTCTAAGACCTTATCTTGTTATATTGGATTGCACACCTGGCTGAGGTTTGGTTCCCCACCGCTCTCATGGTGAAGTTTAGTCAGGCACTGAGAACTGACACTTCAGTCCTGACCACTCCAAGAGGTGCTCTTAAATTCCCAAACATTTATGAGAGCATCTGAACAATCGCTTGTTGTGCATTGCCTAGGCCCTCAATACGTTTTTCCATCTCGGAAAAGGAGCTCATTGAGCTATCTCAACGCTCGAGCCCACCAATAATTGTGACCTTATCTTCTAGGACCTTAACCCTAACCATTAATTCGTAGACAGGCATTGCCTCAAGGCGGCCTACCTATTCGTCAATCATGTCGGCTTTAGTGACAAACTCGTTCATGCGAGACTCCAAAAACCGCATTCCATCAGAAACTTCACTCAGGTGGAGCAACTTATCTTCAATCCCCTTTTTATACTCATCGAGTCAACCCAAGTCTCAATATGTGCTGATAGAAGGGGTATTAGAGTCCAAGGTTTTTCTATGGCCAGCTCCAGACAACACTTTGCCAAAACAAGGCAGGAACCCCTCTAAGACTCCAAATTTAAGTATACCTAAGGTTTTTAGTTATTGGGTGCATAATTATAGAGTGCATAATTATAGGGTTACTATTTAAGTTAAGATTTAAGATAACCTTAAAAGTGAGTAACCCTAAAGTACTCTTCTAGGACTAAATTATGTCACCCAAGAGAAGGAACCCAACTACGAGAAAAAGCCATAGGTTGGCTTCAGAGAACTCAACAAAAACAACCACTGAAGTAAAGATGGTCCTAGCCCAGTTTAGAGCAATTAAACAAAAACACAAGGACCTAACTCAAGTCAAACCAAGCCCCTTAGACACTCCACCATCACGTTCACTCCAGAGTGGAACATTTGTGGTAGAAATCAATTTCTAAGATCGCGTAAGCGCTTAAGATTGAATTATTCCTTGTACTCAGCTTAGAGAGGCAATTGTCGAGAAATTACTACCCTGTTCAAAAGTCAGGAGGCATTCTAAAGCATTCTAAAGCTTTAAACAAGGGAAAAGGGCCGAGGAGAAATATGATGTAGAATTCACTAAACTATTCAGATCTGCCCACAAGATTGTAGATACGGAGAAGACAAGAACTCTCCACTTCGCTTTGAGCTTAAGAGAAGATATCCAAGTGTCAATGGCTGTCCATGTCGCAAGCAATTACGCCACCACGCTTAAGGCTGCCACCTTATTAGATATGCATAGACAACAAATGAAAAAGGTGGAGCAAGACAAGTTAGTACAAAAGAGAGTTCCATAAGTCAGATCAGCACTTAAACGAGAACCACCACAACCTTTGAAAACCTTAAATATCTTTATCCAATATCAGTAGGTTTCATATGACACACAACTCAGTAAATCCAACTGCTCATATTCAAAATAGAAGTTGGCGAAAGTCTGATTGGAGAAGATATTACTGACAAAAATTCCTGAAATCTTGAATTCAAATTCACGGTGGTTCTCGACGTTTCAAAGTGGGTTTAAGCTCAATCTATAGATTATAAAGCATGGGCTACCGTTTGGAAAAAAAACCAAGCAACGATGAGCCTCCAACCAGACTTATAGTAGTTTAGATTTTAAGTATGTGTTCCTCGGATTTTTTTAAATTTGAGGGTTATAATCATTTTCCTTCCAACTTATTCCTACACATTCTAAGTAAGATAGCCCATAACTTTAATGAAAGAATCGTGGGTTGAAGGTGCCCCAAAACTATATGGCCAAGACGCCCACAATTA
Source organism: Cucurbita pepo subsp. pepo (assembly GCF_057944985.1). Classification (NCBI taxonomy): domain Eukaryota; kingdom Viridiplantae; phylum Streptophyta; class Magnoliopsida; order Cucurbitales; family Cucurbitaceae; genus Cucurbita; species Cucurbita pepo. The sequence goes on from NC_141798.1 coordinate 14,409,991, forward strand.
AAGAAGCTTAAGGAAAAGTTTGGAATTGCAATACGAGGTTATAAACGAATCCACGTGTTTTACCTATCCCATTCAATTTTTTTACCTTCAAATAGTATTTATGTAAAAGACCTCGAAGTGAGCGTGCCCAATTGAAAGAAATTTGTTTCTCTCCACTCCCTTTTTTCTAAAGTTAACATTTCCTTTACCTTCATGGTACTTAGATGAACATCTTTCATGAAGGAATCAAATCCTATTAAGATCAAGAACGAGCTGATGAAGAAAGGGGCTATTGAGTGGAAAATTTGACTTTGAACCCGATAGCTTTTACTTGAAAATTATGAGCCTCTAGTAGAATTCATCTTCCAAAATACATCCTTAATTAATTCGTCAAACATCTATTAATTTATTTTTAAATATTTAATTAAAACTTACAATTCAATATAAATAATCAAAGGATGAATGGACGGGGAGATGACAAACAAGCATTAAAGATGATATATAATAGAATTAGTAGAAGACGAGGTGATCGAACTCGTGAAGTTTTTTGCGGAAGAGGTAGACAAGTATTCAACAAAGCTACCGTTGACTACTATATATCATCAGTTGGGACATTTAAGATATGGGTGATCTCAATGGGAGAAGGAAGCGAACAAATATTGTTGATGTATATGTGGAGATAATCAGTTGAGAAAAGATGTTTAGTTCCTTGACTCAGGGTGTAGCAATCATATGTTTGCAAAGAAGCCGTTGTTCATAGATTTTGTTGAGAAATGTAGACTGCAACGAGTTGTGCTTATAACGATGTTCGTGATTGTCTTGTTCTTGCCCAAAGCTACTCGATTTTGTTGAGAAATGTTGACTGCAGCGAGTTGTGCTTATAACGATGTTTGTGATTACCCTGTTCTTGCCCTAAACTACTCCATTTTATTGAGAAATATAGACTACAACGAGTTGTGTTTATAACGATGTTCATGATTGTCCTGTTCTTGCCCAAAGCTACTCCATTTTGTTCAAAAATGTAAACTGCAGTGAGTTGTGCTTATAATGGTTCATAATTATCTTTTCTTGCGCTAAGCTAGCCCATTCGTGATAAGTGAAAAAATAACAAAAATGGAAGAAAAGCTACTCCAATATGTTGGGATCTACACCACTTCAAGTCCTTTCACTACAAATGTAAGATTTCTGTTGAACACATGCGTGGTTCAATTCACTGCTTCTTGCAGGATCTTTTTTTGAAACATACTTCTTTGATAATATGCTTACAACGATATTCGTGATTGTTCGGTTCTTCCCTAAGCTACTCTATTTTGTTGAGAAATGTAGACTGCAGCGAGTTGTGTTTATAACAATGTTCATGATTGTCCTGTTCTTGCCCTAAGCTACTCATTTTTGTTGAGAAATGTAGATTGCAGTGAGTTGTGCTTATAACAATGTTCGTGATTGTTCTGTTCTTGCCCTAAGCTAGCCCCTTCGTGATAAGTGAAAATTAACAGGTTGATACAACATGAAGTATGTAGAATCTACCATCCCAAGGAGGAGCATATTATGCAAACAACCATGTCGACAAACATAATGTTCATATTACTGGTAAGAATCACGCCTAAAATCCACTACTTACTTCGAAGAAATTCTTGAAGAATACTCACCTTTGGCATTGCAGATATAGACATATAGGTTTTAAGGGTTTGAAAACATTATATAACATAAACAAATAGCGAGAGGGTTACTATACTTGGACGGACCATCCCAAATATGCAATGATTGCAGGGTGGGAAAGCAACATAAGGATGCATTTTCAACATAAAGTTTATGGAGAACATCACAAAGACTGCAGTTGGTACATGTTGACATCTGTGAACCCACCAAACCTCCCGCCAATAGTAAGAATAAATATTTCATAATTTTTATTGATGATTACAACTATAAGGTCTAGATATATTTTCTCACTAAAAAAATCTGAAGCATCCACCATTCTTCATCATTATAAAAATCTTTTGAGAAAGAAACTATAGAATTATATTCATTGTCTACACATAGGGAATATTAAATTCACATCTCACAAATTTAATATGTTTTGCATAACTATCATATGAGCACGAGTTGAAGTCTACTCTTCTCAACAAAATTGAGTAGTTTAAGGCAAGAATATGACAATCATTAAGCATATTATGAAAGAAGTAGGTTTCAATGGAGTACCTTAATGGCAAGAACAAGACAATCACGAGCATCATTATAAGCATATTATTATAGAAGTAAGTTTCAAAGAATTTCTTGCTAGAAGAAGTAAATTCTTTGCAAAACTATTATATTATCAAGCAACTCGCTGTAGTCTACATTTCTCAACAAAATGGAGTAGCTTAGGGCACGAACAGGACAATCACGAACATCGTTATAAGCACACCTCGCTGCAGTCAACATTTCTCAACAAAATGGAGTAGCTTAGGGCAAGAATAGGACAATCACGAACATCGTTATAAGCACAACTCGCTACCGTCTACATTTCTCAACAAAATGGAGTAGCTTAGGGCAAGAACATGGTAGCTTAGGGCAAGAACATGACAACCAAGAACATCGTTAGAAGCATATTATCAAAGATGTAGGTTTAAAAAACTTTCTTGCCATAAGTAGTAAATTGGACGACGCGTGTGTTCATTAGAATTCTTAATTTCTTACATTTTTGTTATTTTTTTCAATTGGGACTTAAACCAAAGACTTGTAATGTGTTAGACTACCAACGCCAAATGATTCAAAAGTTTTGTTCTATATTATGATATAATCTTATAAAAACTATAGTAGGAGTGAGAAGGAAGATAAAATTAGAATTTCAAAAGTATTTACGGAGGCTTTCATTTTTATTTTCATTAATATTTCAAGATTTTTAATCTTAATATTGGCCACTAAAAAATTAACCAGTAATAACTATACAAGGTGGAAAAATAATGTGTGGACCCTTTCAATACAAACAAATTAAATAGCGGAATAACTTTTAATCGATCAAAGGGGGAGAGTCAAACCTATGACATTCTAATCTCTCGCTAATACACTGTGCTATGCAGTTTTTTTTTTTTTTTTTTTTTTTTTTTTTTTTTTTTTTTTTATATAACATATACATATAATTTTAATATAAATGTTTGTTTCTCTGGTACTTTTATGTTCGGTTGTATTCTTGATCACTCCATTAATTTTTTTTCGATTGGAATTGTTACTTGGAATATTTATTTAGTGAGTTTTTATGACCACTAAATTTAAGTGGAGTTAATTTATGTTAAGAGTTCACAAAATTTGGTACAGAGTCATGAGGCATGGTTGTGAAACAAAAGAAACCGCAATTTCTTAAGAAGGGAAAAAGTGAACTGAAAAAGAATCAAAGTATGGCGTCTGAAAATAATTTTTTTCAACTTGTAATTCCTATGTTTGATGGCCAAGAGGATTATTGGTTTATGCCTATGGAAAAATTTAGTTGTTCAAAGTAATATTAATTTTTGGTGGAGACTAGAATCCCCTAAGAAGTAGAAGATTAGAGATTACCAAAACACAACAAAAAAGAAAACAATTACATTACGAGAACTTGAAAGACTTGAGATCAACGCATTATGGAAACAATCCTTAATAGAGACACAGTCAAACACGTTTGAGACTCTATGAAGCAGAAGTGCCAGAGTTTCACAAGAGTCAAAAGTGCCCAACTTCAAGCTTTTAGGAAGGAGTTCAAAGTCCTATAAATTAATGTTGGTAAGAGTGTAGATGCATGCTTCACTCGAACACTCACCCTAGCAAATAAGATGAAGATTCATGGTGAAAACATGCCGCAAGTGATGATCATTGAAAAAAAAAATCTTGAGAACAATGACCAAAGGGTTTGACTACGTTGTATGTTCAATTGAAGAGTCTAACAACTTAAACACTTTTACTATTAGTGCGTTGCAGAGTGTCAAGTCATGCTTGTCCAAGGCATGTTGCCCATGGACGCATGCCCGTTGCATGTCAAACCCTTTGTATTGTACCACTTTATTGCTTTCCTTCACCGCATTCATGATGTATAGTTTCTTACTTTATTTTCTAAGTGTATGATGTTTTGGCAAAATTATGTCTATGTCTAGTAAACCTGAAATGTCTGAGAATATACTATAGAGGAATGCAACTAGTCGTCAATTCTTCCTGCTCGGACTTATATGCTATCTAAGTCGTTGTGTTGACTTCTTTGCTTACTAGCTTATAACATTGCTTTCTTCATTTCTTTCAATCTTTCTTTCAAACTTTCTTTCTAAAATATATCTCTGCCCCCATTTTCTAAAACCTTCTTCTTAAAGCGGGGCCAGAGTCTTGAGTATACGTCGTTCAGCTGAAGGCGTCACGATTCTCAGTTCGCTAACTCACTCAAGGGTGAAAGTGAGTACCGCACAATCGCATGCAAGCGTCTTGTAAGAGTGCGATCGTGACAATTGGTATTAGAGTCGAGTTGGCTCCAAAAGTGATTCGGTAAATATGTCCACAACCAAGAAGTCTAACAAGTCCCTGTTAAAATATCATCACTAGCTCAATAGAGTTAAACCCAACATTATACGTTGCGAAAATAATTTAATTTTAAGAATAAATTTAGGAAAAATGATTTAGGAATTTTAGGAATAAATTTAGGAAAATGATTTAGGAACTTTTTATGAATAAATTTAGGAAAATGATTTAGGAATTTTAGGGATAAATTTATGAAAATGATTTACATACTTTAATCACGTTGAGAAATTTTAGGAATAGATTACCCATCATCTAGTATAAATACCCCTCCCCCTACTTAGTTCATCATCCCAAGAAATCCCAAGTCATACAAAGGAGTAGTATTCTACACAGTGTCTTGTATTCTCTTCTCGATTGGTCTTAATAAAGATGAGTGTTTCCCACAAAGAGTTAACAATTTGGTATCAGAGTGAGATTAGTGTAGGTTATCTGATCTCTTAGAATTCTAAGTATGCTCTGTGGTTGCAGCTCTATCTGATCTTCCACATCAGAAACGATTTCTTAAGATGAGTAATGAGTGAATTTCTTTTGTGTCGTGAGCAGTCTATGACTCTGCAAGTCTTGTGTCGAAAGAACATGTTTGGTATTACTGAGGTATAGTCCACACGAAGGGTGATTTTCGTTGGAGGAATCAAGAAACTCAACAACAACAACTACAACACGTGGACAACATGCATGATGTCCTATTTACAAGGACATGATCTTTGGGAGATTATTGGCGGGTGCAAAACTACGCCGCCAGAGGATAATTCTAACAACACCTTACGCAAATGGAGAATCAAAGCAGGCAAAGCAATGTTTGTTCTGAAGACCACAATTGAAGAAGGGATGTTAGAGTATATTTGGGATGACAAGACACCGAAAGAAGCATGGGACACGTTGTGATGTTGTTCTCAAAGAAGAACGATACGAGACTATAACTTCTGGAGAACGAGTTGTTGTCAATTTCACAACTTGACATGACGATTGCTCAGTACTTCCACAAGGTCAAGTCGATTTGTCGGGAGATTACTAAACTAGACCCAAAATCTGTAATTGGAGAAGATCAAATGAAAATGATCATTATCCACGGATTGCGACCAGAATAACAAAGCTTCATTATTGCTGTACAAGGATGGCCCACTCCACCATCACTTGTAGAGTTTAAAAATTTGTTAGCCAGCCAAGAAGCCAGAGCTAAATAAATGGGAAGCATCACACTGAAGAGTGAAGAAGAAGCACTCTACACAAGTGAAAGCTGGAGCAATAATAGGTCGTCTACCAAACTTGGATATAATGGTGACAAAAGAAGAAGTCACCAAGGAACTGCATAACTACGGAGAGCTCAGAAGAACGATAACAATAACTCTCCGGGGATTTGAGGGCATTTGCTACAATTGCGGGAAAAATGACCACATGTCCAGGGATCGTTGGTCTAAGAAAAAATATGTCGAAAGCAATGTGGCATCCTCCAACATGGAGATGGAAGAGGAATGTGATGCAGAGGTACTGTATGCCATAGAAGAAGATGAGCAATGTTGAGATATATTATTTATGGAATATATCTTAGATATTATATCTTAATATTCTTCAATTTATGATTTGATTTAGAGTATATTTTATTTTATTCTCAGTATTTAATTATTTTATATTTTCCTCATTTGTACTTTTTGTATCCTATTTAAAGGATATCAATATCAATGATAATACACACCTTCCCAATTATATTTTCTATCTCATTCTTAACATGGTATCAGAGCACCGATCTTGATATTCCTAATATCAGAGCACCGATCGTGGTATTCCTAATACCCCCTTGGACTCTGAGTCCAAGGGGAGTATTAAACCTAAAGCCAAACCCTAACCAATCAGTGAAGCCTTTACCGTCGTCAATCATCCAATATCAAGAATACGTTATAAGCATCTTCAAATTTCTCACCAAGCTCAAAGGTGACATATTCAAGATGTTCGTATTTTCTTTCATAGCCTCTCAAGTGATCCAAAGCATCGATCTTGGTGTTATTATCCACTAAAGCATTTATGCATGGACCAAGAAGTGATCAGGGAGGATATTCACTTGTTCCAAATCAAATTAAATGGACAAGTTATCAATCCTCGAGTCAATCATTGCGGTCTATTTCTAAAGCATTTATGCATGGACAAAGAAGTGATCAGGGAGGATATTCACTTGTTCCAAATCAAATTAAATGGGACAAGTTACCAATCCTCGAGTCAATCATTGCGGCCTATTTCTGAGTCTTGCATCTTTCTTGAAAATTCAATAATTTCTTGAAAGTCTAAAAATGCAAACCAATCAAAGGCGGTCTATTTTTTTACGGATATTTTCATTACTGAGAAGACAAGAGTGAAAGACAACTTGGGTGTTATTGACCTACCGTAAAGACAAGTTAAAGACAAGTTGGACGTGATTAACATACACTCTCCAACTTGAGGGGGAGTGTTGAGATATATTATTTATGGAATATATCTTAGATATTATATCTTAATATTCTTCCATTTATGATTTGATTTAGAGTATATTTTATTTTATTCTCAGTATTTAATTATTTTATATTTTCCTCATTTGTACTTTTTGTATCCTATTTAAATGATATCAATATCAATGATAATACACACCTTCCCAATTATATTTTCTATCTCATTCTTAACAAGCAAGCACTCATGGCGATGATGAGAGACCATATCGATTATGAGAATGATTGGATCGTTGATTCAGAATGCTCAAACCACATGACTGGCGATCAGAGGAAATTTCAAGACAAGAAAGAGTACAAAGGAAGTCGTATGGTACGCACATCAAATAACACACAGTTGTCAATTGCTTAGATCGGCAATACGACAATCATGCCTGGCAATAAATCTAATGTAGTGTCACTGCATAATGTCTATCATGTACCAGGAATAAAGAAGAATTTGTTCTCAGTATCACAACTAACAACATCAGGAAACTATGTCTTGTTTGGACCAGAAGATGTGAAAGTCTATGAAGATATTAATATAACAAGAAAGCCGACAATAAAAGGACGAAGAGTGCATTCCGTTTACATTCTATCTGCAGAGTCTGCCTATGTTGACAAGACACGGAAGAATGAAACAACAGATCTATAACATGCAAGATTGGGACATGTTGGCTACCACAAGTTGAAGCTGATTATGGAAAAATTCATGCTCAAAGGTCTACCTCAACTTGAAGTCAAAATAGACGTTGTGTGTTGGATGTCAACATGTCAAACAAGCATCGATCAGTGGAATGCGGTACATGGTGACGTTCATTGACGATTACTCAAGATATGTGTGGATTTTCTTTATGAAAGAAAAGTATGACACATTTTCAAAATTTCAAGAATTCAAGATGATGATCGAAGGAGAAATGGGAGTGATGATCTGTTGTCTACGTTCAAACAATGGTGGAGAATACACATCAAATGAGTTCGATCAATATTTACACGAGTGTGGGACACGACGTCAGTTTACATGTGCCAACACGCCACAACAAAATGGTGTAGCAGAAAGAAAGAATCGACATCTTGTAGAAATATATCAAAGCATGTTCCATGCAAAGAATGTTCTAGGAAGATTTTGGGATGAAGCTATGCGAACGGCTGCCTATGTGATCAACAAGCTTCCCTAGCCAAGGCTAGGGTTTGTCTCACCATTTGAGATACTATGCGACATGAAACCTATAGTTAGCTACTTCTGAGTATTTGGTTGTGTTTGCTATGTATTTGTGCCTGACCATCTACGTAGCAAGTTTGACAAGAAAGCAATCAAGTGCATATTTGTTGGATATGACAATCAAAGGAAAGGGTGAAAGTGTTATGATCCAACAAGTAAAAATATTATACATCAAGAGATATAGTTTTCGATGAAGCATCTTCATGGTGGTCCTTAGAGAAGAAAGACTTACCCGATTCAAACAAAATCGAAGAAATTTTACACCAGAAGATGGGGGAGCAAACTACGCACATTCATTTAAATGTTGATGTGCCGAAGATCCAAGTGATATTGATGTTGACGAACAAAAAGTGATTCAATCAAGAGAATCTGATAAAAATGAAACGACACATCAACAACTTAGGCGATCCAATAGAATCCAAGGTCCAATCCTAAGTATGCCAACACAGCTATTGTAGAAGACGGAGATAATAAGTTAGAGACATATGAAGAAGCTTGAAAGAAAGCGATGAAGGAAGAATACGGATGACCAAGTAGCAAATGTGTTTACAAAAGAGCTAACATGAGAGCTTTCGTTGTTAGCTTAACATGGTGCAACGAATGAGGACTAGTGCTACGGGGGAGTGCTAAAATATCATCACTAGCCCAATAGAGTTAAACCCAACATTGTATGTTAGGAAAATGATTTAGAAATTTTAGGACTAAATTTAGGAAAATGATTTAGGAATTTTACGAATAAATTTAGGAAAATGAATTAGAAATTTTGTAATAAATTTAGGAAAATGATTTACATACATTAGTAAACACGTTGAGAAATTTTAGGAATAGATTACCCATCATCTATTATAAATACCCTTCCACCCTACTTAGTTCATCATCCCAAGAAATCCCAAGCAATACAAAGTAGTAGTATTCTACGCAATGTCTTGTATTCTCTTCTTGATGGTCTTAATAAAGAGTACAAGTGTTTTCCATAGAGAGTTGTGTTCAACAGCCCTATGTCGACCAACTGGTTGACATAGAAAAACATACAAATGTGAAGTCCTAGATAGTATTCAGTACTTGGACGAGCATGTGAAAGAACTTACTGTCAAGGCCGACATTGTGGATGTAGAAGAAGGCTATTTGGATGGGTTGCCCATCCATTAACTGATGTACCGAAAACCTAAAAATATAAGCCATAAAGACTAGTAGCCTCGAGAGGGAAGATAGCACGATGGGCTCTGTTGCCCGAATAGAGAAGCGAGTTGATGGCTTAGACAACTCTCACAAAGCAATCGTTCAGATGGTCACTTAGCTATCCTAAGATGTGAAGGCGTCCCTCGACATGATCAGGGTAGAAATGACAAATCTAAGCGCTAGAGTAAACCTCACAATTACAACGGTGAAAAACCAAATCCCTACAGAGGAAGCGGTTCAATTCAATAAGTTCAAGGTCCAAGAGCCGAACCCTTTTGTGGGATTCCAGATGCCATGCCCCTCGAGAACTCATCTTCAACCGTGAGAAATAGTTCTAAGCCATGAACACTGTAACAGAGGAAGCAAAGGTCACCTTGGCCACCCTGCATCTAACAGAGGATGCAAAACTTTGGTAGAGGTTGAAGTATATGGACATCAAAGAGGGTTGATGCACAATAGACACTTGGGAAAGACTAAAACAATAGCTTCGATCCCAATTCTTTCCTAAAATTTCCAAAAATTGGCTAGAACAAAATTGTGAGAACTTAAAGCACACGAAAAATTTATGAGAGTATGTCAAACAGTTACTAGTGCTGATGTTGGAAATCTAAGATATGTCTAAGAAGGACTGAAGTCATGGGTGAATTCCAAATTATACGGTTAGAGAGTACAATACCTCTCCACGACCTATTCTATTGTCGAAATGTTATTTAACCTTAGTAATGAACAATCTAAAGATGTAGGATAAAGCCAAACCTCATCAAGTGGAGGCACTCGTAACAATAGATCCAACTCACCCAAGAAAGAGGGAGGAGATAGACCTAGAGTCTGAGGGGGAGAATAGAAATAACCCCAACAAAGAAACAGAATCCTAGGTCGAGGGCTCTACAATCAAAATTACTTCAACTGTCCACTTCCCCATGCTTCCTATGTAGGGGGAATCATAGAGTAAATGAGTGCCCCAAGAAAACGACCCTGCAAGCCTTCGAGGGTGCATTGGATGCAGACTCAGAACCAAAATCGGAGGGGTAGAAACAAAAAAGTTATCGTCGCAAAGCATAGTCAACCCTTGTATGGGGGGCTCTGAAGTTTTTTCGTCATACAAAAGAAAGTGTGAGAGTCAAAAGAGCTGATTTAAAAAGGTCTCATGTATATTTAGGCATGGGTCAACCATAGATTGACTAAGAGCACAATGGTTGATTGACAATCCACCTATAACTTTATGATTGAGATTGAGGCTAAATGATTGAACATAAATTGACACCGAGACTCTGAGAAGATGAAGGTCGTGAAAACCACGAGACTACCTATTCTGGGAGTAGCAAATAGGGTCACCCTCAAGCTAGGAACCTGAAGCGTTCAGACAAACTTCGTCATTGTCAAAATGGATGATTTCGATGTCTTACTCGAAACAGAGTTCTTATTGGAGAAAAATTTCATTCTCATGCCTTTGGCCAAATACTTGGTCATAACAAGATCCGCTCCTACCGTTGTCCAAACAAGTATTAAGCAACCTAATAGAGTAAAGATGATATTGACACTCAAAAAATATATTTCTCTTTTAATATATTTAATATATTGAATATTAATTTAAACACTTCAAATTAAATCTATTTTCTCTTTTATATTTAATATATGTAGAAGGTTAAATATTAATTTGGACCCTTCAAAAAAAAAAAAAAAAAAAAATTGAACATTTTACTATGAGCTAGTAAGGACCTTATATGTTAAAAGTCCGTACTCCTTTAATTGCATCTTTCAAGTTAAGGACCACTAATTCTCTAATGAACAATTTTTTATAATCAAATTATAACCTAAGTCCCTCTCGGGCCAGTGAGAGGTCGGGGTCCCATTGTTCAAGTCCTGAAATCCACACTTAAAGGAAATACTCATCTACGTAGCATATATGGGAAGGAGTGAACTCCATCTCGTGAAATTGTGTTTCGAGCTCCTATTTGGTCATGTTCTCAAAATAGTAGGTATATTGAAACTGCAACAAAATTCATTCTCACCGATGCAAATCAAAGGACAAGTCATCACAGACAAGAGTTGATAACTCATTTAGGATTAAGATCGAATCTCATATGATCGTCCTGGAAAATAATATTCTCAATTAACGGACTAATAAAGAAAGATTAAACATTTCGTCAGCGAGTCTTATATAAACACATTGAGTATAACCCCACTCACATGTTTCCACCTAAATGATTTAGATCTAATAATTTGTAACAATTACAATGTGAGTCGTATAAATAGTGTTGTCAAGATAAAGCACCCAAACTCATCCATATACTATAGACTCTTTAGGTTATCACTTAAACATAATTATCCTACATGTCAATCACATATGGTTCAAGATTATATTAATAACCTTAACTTTTCATCCAATGGATAATATTAAATTAAAAATGAATTAATCCAAATTATTGTGAAAAATTAAATAATTAATTAGGGCATAAATCCTAACAAAAATAAGTCATCATTAAATGGAGCAAGTGTCATAGAGAACCACACTCTATTTCAATTATTCAAATGTTTTAACTTGTTTTGTTATCGGGTCCAATGTATTCAAACTCTAGTTTTGATTTGTAAATAAAATATATTTAGTCACGACTTGAGATCGTGACAAATTATTTTGATTGGCGTCAATGTAGCACTCTTACTCCAGTTAAGATAAATGTTGATCTAGGTTAGTATTCCAGTAGACCTTGCTGTTACGATCGCTTAATAACGCACACTCAATCAAGATGAACACAAAGAACAGGAGAGAGAAAATTCAATGAGGAATATTGGCTAATGGTTTTATTGATGACTTCAAGTATGTACACCAGTAGAGAATACCTAGAATGAAGAAAGTAAATTTTGATAGCATTGCGGGTATATATATGGCTTCAGTTTGCTAAATATAGCTTTCTAAGATTTAATCTACGACCAAATATATCTCTACCAAATCTTTACCAAATATCTATCATATATATCTCTATCAGATCTTTACGAAATATCTACCAAACATATCTTTACCAGATTTATATTGTAAATAGGCATCAGGCTCTATATTCTAACAATCTCCCACTTGGAGACTGATCCAGTCAACCAAGAATTTCATTCTCAATCTTGCACCCTACCAAATGAGGTTTTGCACAACCTTAATGTTCCAACATCACAAAATGTTTCCTGAATTATTTCCACCCTTTATCTTCTCCAAACACATCACCATCTCCCACTAAGCTCCGAGTGAAATAGTATCGCCTTATGTGTTGTCTTTAAATGATAGACCGGGTTTCTCACCAACTGCATGACACTCTAACTATCTACCTGAATAATCTTCTCACGCTACTTCTTGCCTAATTCTTCTAGATAGTCTGTCATCCATATGATCTCCTTTCCAGCTTCAGCTATTGTCACGTACTCAACCTCAGCAGATGAAATAGCAACGCATTTCTAAAGCCTAGACATCTCATCATCCATGGTTTTCTCTCACTTGAATGTATCCTCCAACTGTAGGCCTCATGAAGGGGGTCTTGTTCCCCTTCATCAATCACCAACCGATAGTGTAAAGAAGGTACATACCTATCTGGTACTCTAATAGCTCTGGATGATCTTTTCAACACCTGCTCAGGTGTCACTTGCTCCGTTTCTGGTTTCTCAGCAATAGTCTTCAGGAGTTTCTTGAGTATCAACTACAATATCACTAGGTGAATCTTTAAGCAACTCTACCTCAACTCCCACTTGCTTCGTTCTCCCGGTACCTTTCTTCAATTCTCTGGCAGTCCTTGTGCAGCTAACTCATTTCTGTTTTCTCATCATGCAGTTCTCAAAAGAACTCATTTCAACAGATTTCAGACCTAACAAAACTCCTTCCGCAGCCAGCATCTTCATTCCTTTAACGCTCATATGTCCAAGTCTATTATGTCATAAACTTGAATTTAAAGCACTCTCAGCAACAGGAGCCATGTTCATACACCCTACAGTGGTGTATAAGGTTTCAGATTATAAGCCACGTGCTACCACCATAGCACCCTTCACAATCTTCCACGAATTCTTCCCAAACTTTGTTACATAACTTGTGCTATCCAACTAACCAATATAGATCAGGTTCTTCTTGAGACTAGGAATATATCTGACATCCTCTAATGTCCACTGATTTTCTACCAAAATTTTTATTCAGACATCGCCTTTTCCTTCAATCTTCAAATCTTTGCTGTCGGCAAGAACACCTTCTCGAAATATCCAGACTTGAAACTTCGAAACAACTTTTGTTTGGAGATGAATTAAAAGATGCACCTGAATCCAAAATCTAGGATTCAATCCGACTGTCCTCGCTGAGGATTAAAGCATCCCGAATCTCTTCTGCTAAATGTATAGAATCGTCATCCTCTGATTTGTGATTCTGCTTCTTCTTTGTACTATCTGTCCGAAACTGATCTTTTTCTCCAAAACTTTAACACTTTACGTTTGGTTTGTTTGTTGATTTTCCTCGGTTCCTTGATTTTTATCGCCCATTGTTTGGACCCTTTGATTTACTTCTTCCCCTTCGATCAACACAGAGAACATTGCTTGATGAATCTTCGATTTTTCATTTGCGAATACTTTCGTTGAGAACTACATCTCGAATTTTATCAAACTTTAATTTATCAAATCCTCGTGAACTGTTGATTGAAGCAACAACAGTATCCCACGACTCGGGTAAAGATGACATCAAAACCAATGCTTTAATTTCATCCTCGAAATTAATTTCCATCGAACTCAGTTGACTTACAATCATACTAAATTTGTTTATAAATGATCAGAACCAGATCCACATTCAGACATTTGTAGATTGAACAGTCTCCGCATCAAATACACCTTGTTCATAGTCGACGGTTTCTCGTACATATTTGACAACGCCTTCAACAGATCTGATGTTGTCTTCTCCTTGACGATATTGAATGCCACATTTCTAGACAGCGTCAATTAGATCAACCCTAACGTCTGATGATCCTTGAGCTTCCACTGCTCCGTGGTCATAGTATTCGGCTTCACCCCCAACAGGGGTTCGTGAAGACCTTTCTGGTACAAACAATCTTCAATCTGAGTCTTCCAAAAACCGAAATTGGATCCATCAAACTTTTCAATTCCAATATTTGAACTTTCCATCTTCACAGATCGTGGTGAGTTTCGCCTCGTTCTGATACCAGTTGTTAGGATCGCTCACCAATGCACACACTCGATCAAGATGAACACAAAGAATAGGAGAGAAAAAATTCAAGGAGGAATATTGGCTAGAGGTTTTATTGATGACTTCCAGTATGTACAACAGTATAGAATACATAGAAAGAAGAAAGTACATTTTGATAGCACTGCGTAATGGGGTATATATATGGTTTCAATTTAATAAATATAGCTTTCAAAGATTTAATCTACTAGATATAATCTACCAAATATATCTCTACCAAATCTTTACCAAATATGTACCATATATATCTATATCAGATCTTTACGAAATATCTATCAAACATATCTCTACTAGATCTTTACTATAAATAGGCATCAGGCTCCATATCCGAACACTTGCATCCCAGGATAATGAGGGATAGGTTTATACGTGTGTACACCCAGAGATTGGTTTAGCCCGAGGAACTAATCCCAAACGTCTTGGAAATGAGAGATGAGATTTAAACTACTTAGACGCCACTAAAGATTTAGATATTCATCATGGAAACCCTGAAGAAAAATAAAGGTAGCTTGTAAGCCAATAGCAGTTGGTATAGTGTTTACAGAGTTTCCACCTTCCTTTTCGCTCCAATACGGTACCGTTGAGCTAGGAGTGAGGCTAGTTAGATTACCCTGCGTGATGGATCCTTCCACCCTTGACCTGCTACTACATGGCCTATGGGATGGGCTTACCAACTACCTTATTTGGATGACAAGCAAGCTAGCACTCACCATGCTTAACCCATCTGTTAGAGAGTGTTCCTTATGGTACCGCCTCAACACTAGATACCAATTACTATTGTGTAGGCTAAGCTAGCAAGCCAAGATTGTGCATAGCAACTATACACATAGAGCCTAGAGTAAAGTCTGTTGTGTTCAACTAAGTCATGGATGCGATAAGAGCCTACAAGTAGATTGTTTCTTAGGTATATTCATATACTCACCCTTTTCTCTTTTTTCTTTTTTTTTTTTCAAGTGTTTGCAGGCTACCAATCAAGGTGGAGGAGCATTTGAGAGTTGTAAGGTCATAGAGGGGGTAGTTCTGTTGTGTTAGTTCGTTTTTATATTTTGGAGTCTTTTGTATTTTATTTTATAATTGTATCCCAAACCCATTTCACTTTTGTAATGATTTGAACAATACCGTCTTGTAATTAAATTTTATTTTGTATTTAATTTTGGTGTTGTTGACTTCATTTCAATTTACATTTTGTCAAATTTTCATCTTTTATTTTATTTTAATTTTTTTATTTATTTTTGCTTTATCATTTTAGTCATGATGCAAGTTTCGTAACCTAAAAATTATTATAAAGATTATGTGAGAAAACGTGTAAGAGCAGACAATTCATACAAAAATAAATTATAAAAAAATGATTCAACCCAACTTTCCTCCTAAAATCTCTACACTCACAATTTCTCTATTTTCCACTCGCCTTAGCCTAACCCAAACGAAAACTAACCTATCATTCAAAGCTTTTAGGTTGATTCCTAATAGTATGTGTCTAGTTATTGACCCACACAGGGAGATAAAGACTTGTGGGAAGTCAATTGCTGGAGAAGGTTCTATGTATGAATATTCTCTATTCTGGTTACTTTAAGGACATTCCATGAAGTGGTTGATGAAATTTATCAACGGAAGTCAGGGACGATTAAGAACTGCTATGTTGTAGCATTCTACTTTTGTACAAGTTTTTCACCATGAAATTAACAAGCAAATGTAGCATTCTACTTTTGTACAAGTTTTTCACCATGAAATTAACAAGCAAAGTCGATGAATTTGAGTATGTTGTGTTGATAATGGCAACCACAAATGTATGGTTTTATGAAATTTGATTTAAGATATAAAGATAGTTGTAGAATATATTTTGTTGTTCAAGTGTAAAGTTATGGAATATATTTTATATAGTTGTAATCAGTATTTTTTTTTTTTTTTTCTTATTTTTTGAGTTGATTGGGAGTATATTTTCTCCTGTTTTTAGGATTAGTTAGTACTTTGTATCCCATTTTAAAAGGTTGTGAACATTAATCAACATGGTACTTTCAATCCCACCTTTATTTTTCATTTTTAACATGGTATGAGAGCACTAATCTTGGTGTTTTAAATATCAAAATTTCTTTATTTTTTTTTAATGTTGGAATCAGCTAAATCCATATTCAAAACTTGGGACGTTGGTTTAACACATCATATTACATTCATTACTCTGATCAGTCAAGATATTCACTTGTTCCAATCAAATTAAATGGGACAAATTTTCGATCCTTGAGTATATCAGTTATGCATGCTCTTATTGCACAAAAGAAAATTGGTTTCATTGATGGCACACTTAAGAACCATCTCAAGATGCAAATTTAAACTCTAGAATCCGTGTAAAAGTATGATATTATCTTGGTTAACTCATTGAGTTGAAGGTATTATTCATATCAAGATAGCTCATCAAGTGTGGGTTGATCTTCACGATCAATTCTCACAAAAGAATGCACCAACAAATTTTTCAGATACAAATGTCAATAGCAATGATGGTACGCGGAACCATGGCACTATCAACATATTTCACCAAGCGCAAAGCACTCCGAGATGAATTGGAAGCACATCGCACACCATTTACCAATAATCAAGGCCAAGTACATGATCAATGGGAAGAAGATAAGTTGATGCACTATTCATGGTGCTTAATGAGTCTTATAAGATAGTGAGATCTAACATATTGATGATGACTCCATTTTCTAATGTGAGGTAAATCTATTCATTACTTGTACAAGAAGAGATGCAACGTTAAGTAACTTCTGAATCTACTGAGAATTTCTCAATTGCAGCACTAGTGCAGAAGAAGACAACATATTCAAAATTCACCATAGACAAATCATGTGAACACTGCAATAGAACTGATCATAAAATTGATGAGTGTCGAACCTTAATTTTCACTGTAAATTTTGTGATAAAAGTGGACATACAAAAGATCGATGTCGACAAAAAAATAATTATGGAAAGGCAGTACAAGTCAATCAGCACAGCAATTGTGGATATCGATCATCTACAAATATGGCTAATGCTTCTCAGCTGATTACAGAAGAACAATCACCTCCATTCCAAAATTTTCTTTTGAGCAGTTACAACAGATAGCACAAACCTTATCTACACTCAATCATCGTTCTTCTGGTAATTCTGGTAGTTACATCAATGTGCAGGTTTGTTTCCAGTATCTGCATTATCCATTAACTCTATTAGTTCTAATTCCTGGATTATCTATAATGGAGTTACGGATCATTTAATACCCAAAGCTTGTGTTATAACTGAACTAAAGGTTACAATCATTTCTACAATAAATTAGTCTAATGGAGGGATAGCACATGTCTCACATACTGACAATGTTTCTTTTAATCCTGACCATAAATTAAACCATATTTTATGTGTGCATTCATTCCATTTAAACTTGATGACCCTCGCCAAAATTACCAATGATTTGAAATTTTTTGTCACCTACTCGCCTGATTCTTGTGTTATGCAAGACTTGGCTATAGGGAAGATGATTGGCTTGGGTAAACAATTAGGAGGTCTCTTTCATCTTTCTTCGTCTCCAACCAAATCTTCAGCTCATCAAGTATCTCAATCATCTGATTTGTGCCATTTACGCCTAGGTCATCTTTCATTTTCTTGTTTTAAATTTCTAGTTGATCAATTGCATCTTAATAATGTTACTTTTTGTCATAACTGTAGTATTTACCCTTTGGCAAAAATAAAAAATTAGGTTATTTTTTCCAAGAAGCTCAATATCGACACATTTTGCCCTTGATTTGTTACATTGTGATGTTTGGTGACCTCATAAAATTCCTACCTATTCTTGTTTGCATATTTTTCTCATTGTTGTTGATGATTTTACTCCATGTACTTTGGTTTTTCTTATGCAACATAAATCAGGAGTACAACATTTGTCAATGAACTTTGTTAAATTTTTTTCAAACCCAATTTCACACTATAGTACGATCAGACACTGAGACTGAGTTCCTATCTTTGCAACCATTTTTTACTTCTTGTGGCATTGAACTTCAGCATACTTGTGTCTACACTCCACAAAAAAAATGGAGTCGTAGAACATAAGCATCGTCATATCCTAAATGTAGCTAGGTTTCTTCTCTTTCGTCACTAGTTTCACCATCTCCCACTAAGATGGAATGTTATGCAACTGTAGTTCATCCTAAACAAAAAATTTGAATCTTGATCAATGTCTTGTGTTTTCATAGGATATCCTAGTGATCACAAAGGTTACTAAGTTGTATGACATACAATCTCACAAATTCTTTATCAGCCATGATATTAAATTTTGTGAAGATAATTTTTCTTTTTCATTAGCTTCTTCGACTCCCATTTTACCACTCCCTGATTCATCTTACTCAAAGATCCATGTTCCTCCTATTTCATCATCTCTTTCACTAAATTCACCCATTAATTCTAATTCTATCTCACTTGATACATCAGTTCCACCCTGATGTTCTACATGTACCAAACAACCTTTAGCTTGCCATAATGATTATGAGATGTCTTCTGCAACCAATTATTTAACATCTAGCTCAAGTCCCAGCACTGGCACCAGGTATCCTCTTAATCATTACCTTTCATTCTCTCATTTTCTCCTACTCAACGTGCTGTTGGCTTTTTGGCCCTTCATCTCACTTTAATTAATTTCAATCAATTAATTGATGTTTTAATGATAACAAACCTACTTTTTAATTATTAACTATTTTCAGTATTTTGAACTGTCCACAGTATAAGGTCGGGAATAACAATTTCAACGACTTTTCAATTACTCAAATCAGAGCTAAAACGAAGAAATTACAGTCGAGACAACATACCCGACGTGATGATGTGGCAGCAAAATCAAAATGATGGACAAATCAAAATATATCAAAGTATGACATTTATGATTTTGGGAGAGTAACAAATGGTGGAGTTTTTCTTATTATTATATTTTTAAATAAAGTTATTTTTACAAAATATAAATTTGAACCTAACCGTTACTCACATCGATTTTTATTATTACTATATTATATTATTATATTACTATATTTTAAAATTTTCGTAGTTACTCACATAGTTTTTATTATTATTATATTATTATATTTATAATAAATTTTGAATTTCATTTGACCGTTACTCACATAACTTTTTATTATTATTATATTATATTACTATTATATTAAAATTTTGAAATAAATGAATTTAGAAAATTTTCTTATTTATTTACTTTTAATCTCCACCTTCCATTATTCCTAACACAATCCAATGGTCAATATTCAATCCTACATTTTGCCACTTTTCTCCTCTATATAAACTCATCTTCCCCACATTTTAAAATACACAATTTACATACATTCTCCAATCCTCATTTGTTCAAAGTCTCCATTGTTTGTTGCTCTCTCCAAGCTTACAAGTTTATTTCTTTTCATCTTATTCTTGAGAGGGATTATTATTGTATTGTGAGGAAATAGTTGTGAGTATCCCAAATTGTAAATCTACTCTTTGAGAGAGTTGTGATGTGTTATTATCAAACTCAAATACTTGTATCGGTTTGATCCTGCGCCGTGGAAAGGATTGAGTTTGCTCTTGAACTCGTAAAAAGAGCGGTGTAGCGGTTTGGCTCAGATCCGTAGAAAGAGTCGAGAAAGTTCTTTATTCAAATTCCCAAGAGGCGCTTGGGGAGTGGAGTAGGTCGAGTTTGACCGAACCACTATAAAACTACGGTGTCATTTTCTCTAACTCTTTTCTATTTAATTTCAAAATTATTATTGTGATTTATTGCATGTTCTACTTGATTATTGTTTTGACTTGAATTACTTTGTTATAGTAATTATCATCTTCTACTTATTTGTAAAAAGTTTCATCATTAAAAAAATTAATCACGTTTAAACACTTTTATCGTTAAAACCCTATTCACCCCCCTCTAGGGTTGCCATACCGATCCAACAATTGGTATCAGAGCAGGTTGCTTCTATAAATTTTTTATCTAAACTTTATTGTTCGAGCTTATGGCAAACCTACGTGTTAAAAATGGTTTTAGTGAAGACAATCAACTTCTAAGCCACCTTATTTTGATGGAACAAATTATACACGTTGGAAAGCTAGAATGAAAATTTATTTGCAATCCGTTGATTATCAATTGTGGTTAAATGTTAGTAATGGTCCTTACATTCCAATAAAAATTGTTAATAATATTGAGGTGCCTAAATTAGAAAATGAATTTGATGAGCATGATATGAAAAAATGTTCTTTGAATGCTAGTGCTATCAATTGTCTGTATTGTGCCTTAAGTAATGATGAATTTAATAGAGTATGTATGTGTTCTTCGGCATATGAAATTTGGAAAACTCTTGAAGTAACTCATGAGGGAACCAATCAAGTTAAAGAAACAAAAATTAGCATGTTAGTTCATAATTATGAACTATTTAAAATGGAGGAAAATGAATCTATTGGTGATATGTTTACTAGATTTACTAATATTTTAAATGCTTTGAAAAATCTTGGAAAAGTATATTCTACTTCCGAAAATGTAAGAAAAATTCTTAGGTCTCTGCCTAAAAGTTGGGAGGCAAAAGTGACGGCGATTCAAGAAGCAAAGGATCTCACAAAGCTTCCTTTGGATGAACTCGTTGGTTCTCTCATGACACATGAGATTACCATGAACGGGCACATGGAAGAAGAATCCAAAAAGAAGAAAAGTATAGCCCTAAAGTCCATCAAAGTTGACTCTGAAGATGAGGACGTCCTTGATGAAGATGATGTCGCCTACTTCACACGTAAGTATAAAAATTTTATTAAAAGGAAGAAACAATTCAAGAAACATTTCACAAATCAAAAAGAGTCAAAAGGTGAAAAGAGCAAAAACGATGAGGTAATATGTTATGAATGTAAAAATCCGGGTCATATAAGAACGGATTGTCCTCTCCTCAAATCATCTAAGAAATCCAAGAAGAAAGCAATGAAGGCTACTTGGGATGATAGTGATGAAAGTGCAAGTGGAAGTGATGAAGAAGTAGCAAATTTTTGCTTCATGGCTCATAGTGACAAAGAGGATGAACAAGAAGATGAACAAGAAGATGAGGTAACTCTTGAATCTCTTTCTTATCATGAATTATTTAAACTTGTTGATGAGATGACAATTGATTTAGAAAAACTTAGTTCAAAGTATGTTGTGCTTAAAAAGAAATATAAGACTTCAATTATTGAAAATAAGTCTTTACTAAATGAAATTTCTTGCTTAAAAGAGAAGGATCATAATATTGTTAAAATTGATGTACCTTGTGAAAAGCATGTATTTGATTGTGATGAGAAAAATGTATTAATTGATAAAGTCAAGTCTCTTGAGCATGATTGTTGTGAAAAAGATAAATTAATTAAATTGCTCACAGAAAATGAATCAAATAATTTGCAAGAACTTGGTAGGGCTAAGGAGTCTATTAAAATGTTAACAATAGGTGCTCAAAAATTAGATAAAATACTTGAAGGAGGTAAGTCATATGGTGATAAAAGAGGATTAGGCTATATTGATGAATGTTCTACACCTTCAAGTTCTAAAACAATATTTGTTAAAGCATCCCCTATCTTGTCTAAATCTAACAGTAAATTTGTATCTAAGTATGATAAATCTAGATTTGTGCCTATATGTCATTATTGTGGTGTTGAAGGTCATATTAGACCTAAGTGCTTTAAATTGAAAAATTCTCAAAACATTAGTTTAGGAAGAAAAGTTTCTCAAAATACAAAATTTAACAATATTTTAGAAAATAATTTTTCGAATAAAAATAGAATACACAAATTTAGTCCAAGAAATAAATTATTGCATAATGTTGTTTGTTTTTCATGTGGTAAGTTTGGACATAAAGATTATTCTTGTTACTTATCCGAATACAATGTCTTTAATATGAATGCAAATATGAAATGGATTCCTAAATTTGTGAACACTAACTTTCTAGGACCCAAACAAGTATGGGTACCAAAATGTCAATTTTGAATATCTTTGTTTGTAGGTTTGTTTGAAAGCCTCCAAGAAAAATAAGTGGTACTTGGATAGTGGTTGCTCAAGACACATGACGGGTAATCCATCCAAGTTTATGGATCTTTCCAAGAAGGATGGTGGCTTAGTAACATTTGGTGATAACAAGAAGGGTAAAATAATTGGTAAGGGTACTATAGGTAATGACTCTTGTACTCTCATTGAAAATGTATTGTTAGTTGATGGTTTAAAGCATGACTTACTTACATTAGTCAATTATGTGATAAAGGTTTTAGAGTTGTATTTGATAAGAATAATTGCATAATTGAAAATGCTAGTGATAGAAAAGTTTTGTTTGTAGGAAATAGAGATGATAACGTGTATACTATTGATTTGAATGATTGTCCTATAAATGATAAATGTCTTTCGGTTTTGCTTGATAACTCTTGGCTATGGCATAGAAGACTAGGACATGCTAGTATGTACTTGATTTCAAATATTTCAAAAAATTCATTAGTTAGAAGTCTTCCTCAACTTAAATTTGAAAAAGATAAAATTTGTGACGCTTGTCAAATGGGTAAGCAAACTAAGTCTTCTTTCAAATCTAAAAATATGATTTCTACTATTAGACCTCTTCAACTACTCATATGTACTTATTTGGCCCTTCTAAAATAGCTAGTTATGGAAGAAATTATTATGCTTTTGTGATAGTGGATGATTTTTCAAGATTTACTTGGGTTTTGATGATAAAACATAAAAATGATGTTTTGAAAAGATGTGCTAGTTTTGTAAAAAGAGTTCAAAATGAAAAAGGGTTTTTAATTACTAAAATTAGGAGTGACCATGGAAGAGAATTTGATAGTGTTGCCTTTCAAAAAAATTTGTGAAGATAATGGTCTTTCTCATGACTTCTCCTCTCCTGAGGACTCCTCAACAAAACGGTGTGGTTGAAAAGAAAAATTGTACTTTACAAGAATTTGCTAGATCAATGTTAAATGAGTATGATTTACCTAAATATTTTTGGGCGGAAGCCGTTAGTACCGCTTGTTATATTTTAAATAGAGTTTTAATTAGACCTTCATTAAATAAAACTCCTTATGAACTTTGGCATAATAAAATTCCAAATGTTGGGTATTTCAAAGTTTTTGGTTGTAAATGTTTATTTTGAACAACAAAGAAAAGCTTGGAAAGTTTGATTCAAAAACGGATATTGGTATTTTTCTTGGCTATTCATCTACTAGTAAAGCTTATAGAATTTTCAATAAGAGAACTCTAGTTATTGAAGAATCTATGCATGTGGTATTTGATGAATTTTGCAATAATATTTCTAATGAGTCTATTTGTAGTGATGATTTAGAAAGAAATTTTGGAGATTTACTCGTTAGTGACAACGACAAAGAAATGGTTACGAGTAAAGAAGAGGTGAGCTTAAAGGAAGAAGGTTCTTCATCAATGCCAAAAGAATGGAGGTATGCCTTGTCTCATCCCAAGGACTTGATTCTTGGTGATCTCGAACAAGGTGTGAAAACTCGCTCTTCTATTAATTTATTTAATAATCTTGCTTTTGTTTCTCAAATTGAACCAAAAAGTCTTAAGGATGCCGAAAATGATGAGTTTTAGATTTTAGCCATGCAAGAAGAGCTAAATCAATTTGAAAGGAACAAAGTTTGGGAATTAGTCCCTAGGCCATCTAATACTTCTATTATTGGAACCAAATGGATTTTTAGAAATAAAATGGATGAAAATGGGAATATCATTAGAAATAAAGCTACGCTTGTAGCTCAAGGTTATTGTCAAGAGGAAGGCATAGATTATGAAGAAACTTTTGCACCCGTTGCTAGATTAGAAGCTATTAGAATATTACTTGCTTTTGCTTCTTACAAAAATTTTGTATTATATCAAATGGATGTGAAAAGTGCATTTTTGAATGGTTATATTATGGAGGAAGTTTATGTAGAACAACCTCCCGGATTTGAAAATGTAGAATTTCCTCATCATGTCTATAAGTTGAAAAAGGCTCTTTATGGCTTAAAACAAGCTCCAAGAGCTTGGTATGATAGACTTAGTAATTTTCTTATCGGAAATGATTTTAAAATGGGCAAACTCGACACTACACTCTTTATTAAGATTAAAGAAAACGATATGCTATTAGTGCAAATATATGTGGATGATATCATATTTGGTTCTACTAATCCTTCTTTATGTGAAGAATTTGCTAAATGTATGCATAGTGAGTTTGAGATGAGTATGATGGGAGAACTTAGTTTCTTTCTTGGACTTCAAATCAAACAACTCAAGGATGGTATCTTCATCTATCAAGAGAAATACACTAAAGATTTGCTCAAAAGATTCAAGTTCAATGGAGGTAAGATTGCAAAAACTCCCATGAGCACATCCACTAAGCTTGACAAGGATGAAAAAGGTAAAAGTGTGGATATTAAAACTTATCGAGGTATGATTGGATCTTTACTTTACTTGACCGCTAGTAGACCCGATATTATGTTTAGTGTGTGTCTTTGTGCTAGATTTCAATCTTGTCCTAAGGAATCTCATTTACATGCGGTTAAGAGAATATTTAAATATTTGCTTGGAACTATTGATTTAGGATTGTTGTATCCTAGAAATGTTGAATTTAAATTGGTAGGATATTCTGATGCGGATTTTGCCGGAAGCTTACTTGATCGTAAAAGTACTGGTGGAACTTGTCAATTTCTTGGTAGTTCCTTAGTTTCTTGGTTTAGTAAAAAGCAAAATTCGGTTGCCTTATCTACTACCGAAGCGGAATATATTGCGGTTGCTAGTTGTTGTGCTCAAATTCTTTGGATGAAACAAACTCTTTGTGATTTTGGATTAAAGTTTCATAGTGTGCCTATATTTTGTGATAATACAAGTGCTATTAATTTAACTAAAAATCCTATTCATCATTCTAGAACTAAACATATTGACATTAGACATCATTTTATTAGAGAACATGTACAAAATGGACATATTATTCTTGATTTTGTAAACTCAAATAATCAACTAGCCGATATTTTCACCAAGCCATTGAATGAAGAAAATTTTTGCAAAAATAGGCTTGAGCTTGCTATTATTAGTTGTGATATATCTTGAATTTTATAATTTTTTAATGCATGTTTTTAGGGGAGCCATTATGTCATTCTTAAATGTATTCTCTTTCAATTGTTCTTTTTGATGATTACAAAGGGGAGAAAATTAAGAAAAATATGCTCAAAGTTTGTTGTTTTATTATTTATGAATCATTTACTTGTTTGATGTTTCATAATTTCTTGAGGTTGAGGCATTAATATAGGGGAGAATATGCTTGAGTAAAATTTATGATAATATATTAGCATGTATTGGTATTATTACATGGATGGTGTATTACCTTGGTTTTTATGAATTTTTCTTGAAATGGTTTGTCAACATCAAAAAGGGGGAGATTGTTGGCTTTTTGGCCCTTCATCTCACTTTAATTAATTTCAATCAAATTAATTGATGTTTTAATGATAACAAACCTACTTTTTAATTATTAACTATTTTCAGTATTTTGAACTGTCCACAATATAAGGTCGGGAATAACAATTTCAACGACTTTTCAATTACTCAAATCAGAGCTAAAACGAAGAAATTACAGTCGAGACAACATACCCGACGTGATGATGTGGCAGCAAAATCAAAATGATGGACAAATCAAAATATATCAAAGTATGACATTTATGATTTTGGGAGAGTAACAAATGGTGGAGTTTTTCTTATTATTATATTTTTAAATAAAGTTATTTTTACAAAATATAAATTTGAACCTAACCGTTACTCACATCGATTTTTATTATTACTATATTATATTATTATATTACTATATTTTAAAATTTTGGTAGTTACTCACATAGTTTTTATTATTATTATATTATTATATTTATAATAAATTTTGAATTTCATTTGACCGTTACTCACATAACTTTTTATTATTATTATATTATATTACTATTATATTAAAATTTTGAAATAAATGAATTTAGAAAATTTTCTTATTTATTTACTTTTAATCTCCACCTTCCATTATTCCTAACACAATCCAATGGTCAATATTCAATCCTACATTTTGCCACTTTTCTCCTCTATATAAACTCATCTTCCCCACATTTTAAAATACACAACTTACATACATTCTCCAATCCTCATTTGTTCAAAGTCTCCATTGTTTGTTGCTCTCTCCAAGCTTACAAGTTTATTTCTTTTCATCTTATTCTTGAGAGGGATTATTATTGTATTGTGAGGAAATAGTTGTGAGTATCCCAAATTGTAAATCTACTCTTTGAGAGAGTTGTGGTGTGTTATTATCAAACTCAAATACTTGTATCGGTTTGATCCTGCGCCGTGGAAAGGATTGAGTTTGCTCTTGAACTCGTAAAAAGAGCGGTGTAGCGGTTTGGCTCAGATCCGTGGAAAGAGTCGAGAAAGTTCTTTATTCAAATTCCCAAGAGGCGCTTGGGGAGTGGAGTAGGTCGAGTTTGACCGAACCACTATAAAACTACGGTGTCATTTTCTCTAACTCTTTTCTATTTAATTTCAAAATTATTATTGTGATTTATTGCATGTTCTACTTGATTATTGTTTTGACTTGAATTACTTTGTTATAGTAATTATCATCTTCTACTTATTTGTAAAAAGTTTCATCATTAAAAAAATTAATCACGTTTAAACACTTTTATCGTTAAAACCCTATTCACCCCCCTCTAGGGTTGCCATACCGATCCAACACGTGCTTTTCTAGCTCTTATTACAGTCCAGACAGAACCTAAAACCTATGATGAGGTAGTTGGCAACCCATTATGACAGCAGGCTATGAATGCTGAAATTGCAGCTTTGGAACGTAATCATACTTGGTCTCTCGTTCCTCTACCACCTGGCCATAAAGCTATTGGTTGTCGTTGGGTGTACAAGATTAAATACAATTCTGATGATTCTGATGATTCTATTGAACGTTATAAAGCTCAGTTGGTAGAAAAGGGATACACTCGGGTTAAAGATATTGATTACAAAGAAACATTTTCTCCTACAATGAAACTTAGAACACTTTGTTGCTTACTCACTATTGTTGCAGCTCGAAAATAGTGCACTCATTAGCTGGATGTTTAAAATGTCTTTCTCCATGGTAATCTAGACGAGGAAGTCTACATGTCTTTACCACCAAGTCTTCGCCGACAGAAGAAGAATACAGTATGTTGGCTACATAAGTCTCTCTGCGGGTTAAAACAGGCTTCTCGTTCTTCATATTCTTTACCACTATACAAAATTCAAAAGTCAATTACTCTTTATTTATAAAAGTAGAGATATTTTTTTCACTGCATTTCTTATCTATATTGATGATATTCTATTGACATGCAATGATCTCAAAGAAATTTAACATCTCAAGACTTGGTTACTCGAGAAATTCCTTATCAAAGATTTAGGAAATTTCAAATATTTTGTAAGGACCGGGCTGACTCGATGACTCAAAAAGGCGGTAAATTTTTCGTAAAATAAAACAAAGGAATTTAAAACATTATATTTACATTACATTAAATAGAGTTTATACATAAGTATTCAAAACACAACATACTAGTTAAAACACAAAATAAGAAACGGACACAAAAAACTTTAAGACAAAAGGGTTGAGGATGACGGGTGAGGTTAGTTTATGGCACCTGCTCCAGAGTTTGCTCCTGACCTCAACCAGCTCCTTATCACCTGAAAAAAATGGAGAATAAGGAATAAGTATAAGACTCAGTAAGTAGCCTACTTGTAGGCTCTTAATTGTGTCCTTAATATGCTAGGGTACCACATTCTTTGTTCTTGCTTGTTCTTGTTCTTGTTGTAAGTACTTAGGCCCTTTAATTCTTGTTCTTGACTTGGGGTTCTTATCTTGATCTATCCTGAAGACCTTGGTCCTTGGATTCTAAAACCTTGGTTTTCCTTTAAAGGCCTTAGTAATATGGTTCTTGGTTCTTGGTTCTTGGTTCCTGGTTCCTGGTTCCTGGTTCTTGTCCTTAGAACTAGGATCTTGATCCATGTTCTAGACCTTGATCTTTCTCTTGTTCTTGGTACTTTCTAGGTTCTTATTTTGTTCTTGATTCGTTCTCCAAGACACTCCCCCTAGGATTTACGACACTAAACATGCACCTGACAATCCTGTGTCCAAGGCTTTATGCGTTCCAAGCGACATAGCTTTAACCTGTGTCCAAGGCTTCATGCATTCCAAGAGACGTAGTCTTACCGCATCTTAGGGCTTGCCCTTCGATATGGTCTGCTTAACCTATGTCCAAGGCTTCATGTGTTCCAAACGACATAGTCTGAAAACCTACATCCAAGGTTTCTTACGTTCCATGCGGTGTAGTCTAATACTGCATCAAGGGCTTGCCCTATAATACAGTCTGCTTACCTACGCTCAAGGTTTCATGCGTTCCAAGCAGTGTAGTCTGAAAACCTACATCCAAGGCTTCTTACGTTCCAAGCGATGTAGTCTAATACTGCATCAAGGGCTTGCCCTATAATACAATCTACTTAACATACGCTCAAGGCTTCATCCGTTTCAAGCAGCGTAGTCTAAGTCATGAGCATGTTGTACCGTGGGAGGTCTTAGGAGGTTCTTGATTCTTGGCTAAGGTAACTTACTCTCTTCTTGTTCCTTCATGGCCCTAGACTACTCCCCATGATAGGCCATAAAGGTCACTTGCTCGGTGCATACTTAAACATGGCATCCTGTAAATCTTTTTGGTACCCATAACTTGGTGCAGAGCATTTCTTCTAGGTGAGGGAAACTTGAGGTCAAACATGATATCCTGCAAAGGAAAACATGGTGCAGGGCATCCCACCTAGAAGAGGAATTCTTGGGCCTTATAAAGCACCGCTTGGTGGGAGGTCACAGGTCACTTTAGACATGATTAGAGTATTACCTAGCATTCTTGAGTTTGTGTGTTTGGGGACCTTGGTCCCTCGTCCTTGAGTGGTACCTAGCATTCTTCATAGTTGGGTAGTTGTAAAGCTTGTGTGTTATTGTCCTTGGTTCTCAATCTTGTAAGTTCCTAAGGTTCGTAATTCCTTGCGGCATAAGTTGTAACTTGCATTTTTAACCATATGAACCCATCTTAGCATGTGTTGTTCTAGAAGGTCTTAGATTCCTGGGGAGTTCTTTAGAGGATTCTAGAAGAGTCTTGATTCTTGTGGTGTTTCCTTTAGGTGTTTCTTGTAACCTCAAGCATATCTTCATGTCCTTCATAATAGACCTTATAAGAAGTAGCAAATCATTTAGAGCACGTATAGACCTTGATTTTTCATAAGTAGTCATAGGGGCATTTTGGTCATTTTACCCCTAATTCTTGGTTTTGCTACTTAACGTATTCCAATGACTTTCAAACTTTATCGTATCATCAAAAATCATAAAATAAGATCTACCACAGATTTTCACAGCATTTGGAGGTCATCTAGGTCATGAACCGTAGGTAGTCTTCCTTAAGGGCATTATGGTCAATTTGCACCATTTCTTGGTCTACCTACTTATTCTTATCCAATGACCACCACATTTCATATATAACCTCAACATGCTATAGTATGCTCATATTAAAATTTCATAGGCATCAAAGTTTATCTAGTTGGTTATTTTAACGTTACCTAAATCTCGAGCAATTTGTTCGGTTCAAGGCCTTAACTCACGGTTCCTATGATTTTTCTTTCATGTATCCTTAGTTCATACTTGGTTTAGGGTTTATATTAAAATCCAAGTAATTCTTACAAGTATTTCTTAACAAAAAGTACAAGGTGGCTACTTACCTCGTTGTCAATGTTTGGGACCTCCATTCTTGAGCTTCCAATGCCTAAATTACCTCAAATGTCCTTCCACAGACTCCTTATTGTGTCTAGTTTCTGGAGACATCAATTTTTTCATGAGAACCAGTCTGGAAGGGGGTTAAAACTCAGAAAAATTGAGGGAAGGTCGAGTTTTGGGTTGACATGGCCAGTTCAACTGAACCAGCCACATCATCGTCTTCTTCCTCCATATGGGAAGAAGACGCGACCGGCATATAACGCCGTCGTCTGAAACTTGCCCTCCCCAGCTCCAATCACACCGTTTCTCCCCTCGATTTCTTCATGAAACTTAAAGATGGTTTTACAAAGAAGAGCTAGGGATTGATTTCGTACCTTTTCGTGGATTTTAGCCTAAGATATTTGCTTCCAAATTTCGTCCAAAATATGATTTCTCGCTGGAGTAAAAACAGAGGATTTCTTATTGGGTACTCGATCCTAGAGATTTTCAGGGGTCGATTTCTTCATCGAACTTCATCCTTATTCTTCCCTCAAGCTTAAGGAATTGGTTTGGAGGAACGACTTTGAGTGTGGGATCTTAATTTTGAGAAACCACTCTCGATCTGCAAGTTACCCAACACCTCTGATTTTTCAATCTTTTGGATATCTTGTTCTACGACGTTTCAGCTCTTGATTCCTTCATCAAAGTTACTCAAAGTCTTCCTCTGAAGCTAAAGGAATCCTTAATTTCAAGGAAAACAGGTCATAGATAAGAATTCGACACTTACCTCCAATTTGAGCCCAAAACAGATTTTCTTCAATTGGGCACGTTCCGGAGGTTATTTCTCTTCGTGCTCTTCTATGGAAACATTCCTTAGAGGTGCAGAAACTTATTGGGATCATCCTTGATCGGCAAATTCTTGTGTATCCTCAGATTGGAATTTTGAGTTTTCCTTGAAGCTCTTTAATGGTGGATTGGATTGGGGGAATGGTTTCTAGGCACTTTCAGTACTCTATTCCTTCATAAAACTTGTGGGTAATCTTGTTTAGAAGCTATAGGAACAAGTTTGAAAGGAAATGGTGGAGAATTGCTCTCAAATTTGGAAGAAACCCAAGAGTAGGAGACTCAAAATCTAAACACTTATTGCCAACGACTAGGAGCTCAACCTTGCTCGATTCTTGTTCCAAACGATTGCCCTAACTTCAGAATTTATAGGGGAAACTCAAGCCGACATTGAGAGCTCCAGAATCGTCATGAATTGGCGGTTGGATTTTCTCGAAAATCCATTGGAAATATCTACTCCGATCAGAACCTCACCGGCCTTGGTTTTGAATCCTAGCCGTTGGATATGATGATCCATGAGTGTACTAGAATATATCCAAGTTTGGAGGAGATCCAACGGCCGAGAGTAGAGATTTGAAGAATTTTGTGCAGAAGGCACTTTGAAGGTTCTCATTTTTTAGCAGAATGACAAATCCATATTTATCCTTAACTTCAGGGATATTTTGGTAATTTGCCATTTTTGAATATTTTATTATTATTTTCTTGAAAAATCTTTAATTTTCCTAAGAATTTTTCATCCTTGTTGGTCATTTTTTCCTTCTTGACCATCTTGAAATTCCTTCTAGATAAGGATTTAAATATCTGAAAAGATCCTTCATAATTGGAAAAATGATCATTTCTCCTTTTCGCTTACACTTTCATTCCCAATCCTTCTCCAAAGACTTTATGTCCTTAAAATTACTTCTTAGGGTATAGAAATGACTTGCTTAAGACCCTTGGCCATGCTCAATCCTCTTAATTTATTTCCTTGGGTCCTTTGGGTCTTACATAGATAGCTTTCCTTCATTTTTGGGTGTTGTATATTTCCTACGCATTCAATTTTATCAATCTAGAAAATGAATTTTTATGTCTCAAAGGAAGTATGCTTTAGACATTCTTTAGAGAAAAAATTTCTATGGAGCAAAATGAAACTTTTTTTAAAAGAAGGACAGAAGTTGAATGATCCAAGCAAATACAAACGGTTGATTGGTAGATTAATATATTTGACTGTTACCCAGACTGACATAGTGTATTTAGTTCATATGCTTAATCAATTTATGCATGAACCAAGAAAATCACATTGAGAGGCAGCTCTTCGAGTTCTGAACTACATCAAAGGTACTCCTGGTCAAGGAATTCTATTGCTATTTAAAAACAACTTGAGATTACAAGCATATTGTCATTCTGACTAGAGTGGTTGTCAAACTACGAAACGGTCTATTTCAGGGTTATGCATCTTCCTAGGAAATTAAATTGTTTCTTGGAAGTCTAAAAAGCAAACCAATGTGTCTAGATCCTCAGCTAAGCCGAATATCGAGCTATGA
This sequence comes from Cucurbita pepo subsp. pepo, assembly GCF_057944985.1. Lineage (NCBI taxonomy): Eukaryota > Viridiplantae > Streptophyta > Magnoliopsida > Cucurbitales > Cucurbitaceae > Cucurbita > Cucurbita pepo. The sequence goes on from NC_141798.1 coordinate 14,442,663, forward strand.
CAAATACTTGTTGTAAGGACCCTAAATTTCCACATACTCAGAGTCGCTACTAACGTCCCATGCTCATCTCTAATGCGGAAATATAACTCCTAAAAGAAAACTTCATCTATAGTATACATGTCGAAAACATTTAAAACATACTGTTCTATGGAAAACACAGCCATGGTCTTACGTGATTAAATACGAAATACTAAAATTTAGAGAAAAATAAAAGCAATACAAAATAATTTAAAACAATAAAATGTGTAACACCTTACTCTAACATATAACTAGAAATATAAATATGAATCTACCATATGCACGTGCCACAGTCTCTACTCGCGATATCGCCGTCCTTAGTACAAGTGTGTCTTTGCCTTTACCTGAAAAATGATGTGGCACACAGCCTGAGTATTTCGAAGAATCTCAGTAAGTGGCCCCACCATACGGGGCCATGCAAATGCAAATATATGCAATCATGATTTAGGGACCTATCTCTAACATCATAAGGGTGGCCTCTAGTTTCGGAAAAATTGGATGTGTATTACTTCTCTGCACACGACTTACACGTGCGAGTGTGAATCCCCAGGGCGCTTGCACACCCCCTGGACCCTCTAGTCAAGCTAATCTGTAGCGACGTCCGAAGGTCAGCGGAACCCCATAGTGTCATGTGCCTCATGAACACCCTCATCATCATATGGTGCATACTCACACTCATCATCATGCGGTGCGTATTCACACTCATCATCATGTGGTGCATATTTGCACTCATCATCATGTTGTGTGCATTCGCACTCATCATCATATTGTGTGCTTTCATACTCATCATCATATTATGCGCGTCCGCACTCATCATCTTTAGGGGAAGTAGCCCTATGCTTATGAACATACAATATGCATGAGGTCCCTCTAAATCCATCGTAATGCCTCACAAGCATCATTCCATGTAAATCGTACCTCTTTTCTCGTTAACTGTGTCAAAGGCAAGACTATCCTAGCGAAGTCCTGCACGAACCTTTGATAGTATCCCGCTAGTCCCAAGCAACTCCGTACTGATGTTTCCGTAGTTGGGCGTTTCCACTTTGTGACCGTTTTTCCCTTAATGGGATCTACGGATACTCCGTCCTTTGACACAACGTGTCCTAGGAAATAGACTTTTCGTAACCAAAATTCGCACTTTGAGAACTTGACGAACAACTTGTTTTCTCTTAGGGTGGCTAGGACTTTCAGAGGTGTTCCTGGTGTTCAAGGAACTGTTTTCGAGTACACTAGGATGACATCAATGAGCATGATCACAAAAGTGTCTAGACAGTCCTTGGACACTCGGTTCATTAACTCCATTAACACATTAACACAGCTGTAGCATTGGTGAGGCCAAATGACATCACTACGAACTCGTAGTGATCGTACCTTGTCCTAATTGTTGTTTTTGGTACGTCTTTTTCTTTACTCTTTATTTAATGGTAACCTGACCGCAGATCTATCTTAGAAAATATCGTTGCCTCTTTCATTTGATCAAATAAATCTTCTATACTAGGCATAGGGTATTTATTTTTATGTTTCTCTTATTTAGCTCTCTGTAACCGATACACAGACGCATCAATCCATCTTTCTTCTTAACAAACAACACTGACGCACCCCAAGGAGATACACTAGGTCGAATGAACCCTTTATCCAGTAAGTCTTGTAATTGCCCCTTGAGTTTCTTCAACTTTGCTGGTGCCATGCAATAGGGTGCTTTGAAAATAGGCCCAGTTCCCGGCTCGAGTTCGATGACGAAGTCGACCACTTGGGAAGGGGGTATACCAGGTAGGTCGTCCTAAAATACATCCAGGAACTCATTTACTATTGCCACGTTTTCTAGGGTCTTTTCTTTTCCTCTTACGTCTACGACACATGCTAATTATAGCTCATCCGCCTTGTTGGACTAATCTCTTTACTTTCATCATCGATACTACCTTTGGAGTGTCCTGATACTTGTGCCTTTAAATTTGAAGCTAGAGCCAACCAGTGATGAGATTGCCACTTCCTTTTTACGATAGTCTATACTAGCATAACTTTCAACTAGCCAATCCATGCCTAGTATTATGTCGAAATTGGTCATCTTTACTACAATTAGGTCTATGCTTAGAGTTTGGTCGGCTACTCTTGTCTGGTCATTCTTTACTCTATCTTTAATTACTAAGGTTCTAATTTGAATCCTCTTTCTGACCTCGAGGCAGCTCTCTTCAGCCTCACCTCGTCATCTTTCTCTAATATGAGTCGTCCTCGTCCTCGTCCTCGTCGTACTCTTTCGCGTCGTATGGGCAGCATGGTTCTAGAAACAAAGATAGGGTTGCCTAAGTCTAAGGCTCATCACTATGCATACATATTATTAAAAGTACATATACCAAAGTCACATCATATTGCAAACAAAACCACTCAGCATGCGACAAATCACATCATACTCTATAATAAATATATGAAATATCACAGCAATTTCAGTAATATCCACAGAAAATTGCATGCGAGTTCGAAAGCGTTTCTCTTTTCTTATCTTATGCAAGGCGTACCTAACGGTGACGGGGCATCGACGTTGGAACCACGGAACGTGCCAAGCCTACATTGTAAGCTAGTCTACAGAATCTAAAACCTAGAGCTCTGATACCAACTATAACAACCCTAAATTTCCACATACTCAGAGTCGCTATTCACGTCTCATGCTCATCTCTAATGTGGAAAAATAACTCTTAAAAGAAAACTTCATCTATAGTATAAATGTCGAAAACATTTAAAACATATTGTTCTTTGGAAAACACAGCCATGGTCTTACGTGTTTAAATACGAAATACTAAAATTTAGAGAAAAATAAAAGCAATACAAAATAATTTAAAACAATGAAATGTGTAACAACCTACTCTAACATATAACAAGAAATATAAATATGAATCTACCCTATGCACGTGCCACAGTCTCTGCTCGCGATGTCGCCGTCCTCAGTACAAGTGTGTCTTGCCGTTACCTGAAAAATGATGTGGCACACGGCCTCAGTATTTCAAAGAATACTCAGTAAGTGGCCCCACCATAGGGGGCCATGAAAATGCAAACACATGCAATCATGATTTAGGGACCTATCTCTAACATCATAGGGGTGGCCTCTAGTCTCGGACAAATTGGATGTGTATTACTTCCCTATACCCGACTCATACGTGCGAGTGTGAATCCCCAAAGCGTTTGCACACCCTCTAGACCCTCTGGTCAAGCTAATCTGTAGCAACGTTCGGAGATCAGCGGAACTCCATAGTGTCATGCGCCTCATGAACACCCTCATCATCACATGGTGCATATTCGCACTCATCATCATGCGGTGCGTATTCGCACTCATCATCATGTTGTGTGCATTCGAACTCATCATCATACTGTGTGTTTTCGCACTCATCATCATATTGTGCGCGTCCGCACTCATCATCTTTAGGGGAAGCAACCCTATGCTTATGAACATACAATATGCATGAGGTCCCTCTAAATCCATCATAATGTCTCTTCCGACACAACCCTCTAGTCTTATCTCTTTGTTACTCTAGGTAACACATACTCATGGATATTTATATTAATATCATTTTCATGCTCTTCGGGGTGTGTTCTATGTCGATCTAACAACATGATGCAATATGGCACTCATCATCATATAACATGCTCAATATGGAAAACATCATCATATTAAGATAAACGTCACGCAATCATCATACTCATCATATTGTCATAAAATGCATCAAGCATATCAAGTACGTCATTCATCGAAATATATATATACTACGCACATCATCAAGCATCATAACTCATACATCATCATACACTCGTACATCATTATATCCTAATATACGGCATCATACGATACACCTCATATATCGTCATAACTCATACATCATCACATACTATAAAACGACATCGTATGACACTGTTCATACATCATCATAATTCATACAATTTTTAGTCTATCCTATAGTAAGACCACTTACTTGGTTGACCTTAGCCGAAGTATTCCCTAATTTAATTAACGTAAGCTCCCGTTCCTCGAGAGCTGCTCCAAAGGTTGCCAGGATTCGCTTCATATCGCACCGTTCATCACCTTTCGTTAGTATTTCACATTTTAATTAATAATTCAACTAATAATGTGAATTAATTAATAATTCAACTAATAATGTGAAGTACGACTCTAAGACAGTCTCCGGTAAAAATTGAATTCCACGTTTTCATTGTTTCTAAATTTTGTTGGATGGTAAAACTTAAATTAAAATATGTCAATATTATTTTATGCCGGTTGAATCATTCCATTCAACTATTGTTTGTTATAATATTATATTCTCTAGGTACAAATAATAATAATTTCTCACATTTTCCATTTTCTTTCTCTCCCTACTGTGCCACTTTATTTCTCTGTATTTTTTTCTTTCTTACCAATGACTATCCAATTAACCTAAGCCATTTTTAATGGATGGGAGTTTTCTTCTCTTTCCTAAAAATGACTATCCAATTAATAAAAGACATTTCAATCCATTCTAATTTTTCTTTAGGAAAAATGGCTATGCAATTTACATTATTGTTATTTAATTTTGTTTACAGTATTTTTTTTTTTCTTTCCTAAGAATAACTATGCAATTTACCTGCAAGTGACTGAAGCCATTTTCAATCTTTTTTTTCTTTTTTTTTTAATTGAAAGAGAATAAAAGAAAAAGGAAGATGTAACTTATGGATAAAATTTTCTCCTTTCCCTCCTGATAGAGGCCTATTTTCCTTTTTCTCTCCGTAGTAAATCTGGTTAGATCTATCTTCAGTTAAATCTACATCCACAGTTAAGGCCATTTTTGTTTTTCTCAAATATAATTTTTTTTTTTTCATTTTCTTTCTTTTAACAAGATCTCTGATATTTTACGTGGTAGGTTGAGGAGAGATAATTGGAGGAGAGATGAGAAGTTAGTGGAGAGAAATGTGAGAGTTTTTTTTTTTTTTTTGTTAAAGGAAGTCATCTTTCTCTTTTTTTTTTTTTTTTATTTGTTTGTTTACTTATTTGTTTATTTTTTTTATTTTTTTATTTTGTGCTATTACACTTGTTTAGGGTTAACTTGGTTGAGATACATTCTTCCCCACTTGAAAGTTCTGCAGTTTGAACTAACATGGTTGTATTGTGATAATCAAGCAACATTGTGTATAGCAACCAATTCAATTTTTCACAAATGTACGAAGCACATTAAAAATAGAGTGTCATATACTTTCGAAAAAGTTATAAATTGGAATCATCAATTATGTTTCGAATAAAATGTAATTGCAAATGTTTTCACTAAAGTTTTGGGAAGACAAAAAATTTGATTTTCTGACGAGTTCGGTGTGATTGACATGCACTCTCCAACTTGGAGGAGTATTAAGAAATTTGATTTAATATATAAAGATATTTGTGGAATATATTTGGTTGTATAATTATGATTAGTTAGGAAATATATTTTATATAGCTTAATTCATTAGTATTCTTTTTCTTTTTCTTATTTTTAGGAGTTGGTGGGGAGTATATTTTCCAAATCCTTTCTACCATGGTTGCCTCGATTTCACGGTTCATTGAGGGGTTGGTGATTAGTGTGATTTAGCTGGAATCTTATTACAATAGAGGAATTTGTTTAATGGTGTATACTTTTGTTTTCTCCATTACAAGAAAAATTTACATGTTGAATGTATGAGTTGGGAGAGGTGATTTTAAAATTTGGATTCACAGATCGCAATATGCGCTGATAAGCTGTAGTAATACAAGTTAGTTGACCCTCATATTTAAAATCTTTCTTAGTTTGAAAAATAATAGTCAGCCATATGCCACACACGTGGAGTAGTGAAGTGCAATCTTGAATTGCTAATACCTACAAAGGGTAAGCCACATTCAATGCAAGGCATTCCTCTTAACCTACTGTAACAGCCATTACGCGTTGCACAATCAGCTGTCGGTGCTGCGCTTCCTTGAGAGGTGCCACAAGATTTCGTAGTATTCTAGGCCACTAGATTAAGAACCAAACTAAAGTACCATACTAATTAATTGCTAATGTACGATCCAGATGGCCAGAAATTTGGTTTTTCATTGGTAGACCAAGCATATAAGATTCATTATCATGTTACTTAATACTTAATTTCCTTCTACTTATTGGTTATAAACTCAAAAAAAAAAAAAAAAAAAAAACAATTACGCATGAAACTTTAAAGTATCGTTACCAACATTATACTGAACAATTATGTTTAGGACATTGGATTGAGTTAAAATGTTAAGTATGTTATGCATGATGTCTACGAAGGTCTAAAATGCTTCTAGAATAAGATTTTTGAATTTTATGTTGTATGCGATGTTTCTACTGTAGTAGATAATCTGTATTGAGAATGAGATTTGTACTCCAAATGATTAATTGAGTTATCTTCTTACTTGAGCATGTATAAACATATTGAATTAAGAATATGGTGCAAAAGTTTGGACGATTTTACGATGACCTAGGTCAAAACGTCTCTAGTAGACCGAGTATTGAAGATCATGAGCAATGATCGGAGATCTAAACCCTAGTGCTTCAAAAATCAGATTAACTCCAAAGAGTTAGTCTAAAGATAGTGTCTAAGATTTAAACTGCCTATATGCCTAAAAACCTAGTTAACCTCTATGGGACCCAGAAATGACTAAGAAAGCTTACCAGACTTAGCCGTGTGAATGGTATTACTAGAGTCTTTGTACTTCTATCTCCTCTAATACACCATTAGCGTTATCAGTCACCTAGGTTGGACCATTAGAACCACTATCAAGCGATAGGAATGCAGGAGTTGTCGAGCTTGACCTCGACCAAATAGGATAGTTCGTTGATGCAACTAGGGATCATTACCATGTGGAAATGACCATGAGTCTTTTGAATAGGACCTTTGTGTTGTATACTCGTCTTCAGAGGGGATGAGGGATCACACAAGTAGACTCAATAATTAGCTAGCACACAAGGTCACTCTCTTATACTTTTGGATCTTGTGGTGGTTCCTACGGAAGAGTCGTTAATGAATCTTACACAAAGATGTTTAGAGAGAGACATCATATTGATATAAGATCTTATCACAATCTAGTCTAAACTTTGAAACATTTAAGTTAGATGAAAGATTTATTTAAAAGTATTTAAATCTTAATAATCTAATAAAAATACATAGTGGATGTAAAACGACAAATTAAATTAATGAACATAAAACTTTGTAAACATATTGCCCATCACACTCAAAGTATGAACACAATCTCCATTCCAATATCCATATCAATCACGTCAACAAACTATTCTTCGCTTCCTACCCAACCTTTTTTTTCATTCTTATTCCTTTTAAGTTTCAATTAGGATAACAATTCTTTTTCTCTTCTTAAAAAAAAAAAAAAAAGTCAACATTAAAAATGGAAATTAAAAATAAAATAAAAATTTAGAACAAAGAAATCCAATTGAGAGCGGTATCTCAGAAAAGTCAATAAAAAAAGGAGAGACGATGGAAGGGAATCCAAAAAGAGATTTGAATGGACACGAACATCAGATTAGATCGAAGGAGGAAGTGGGCCCCGCCCCCATGTTTTGAATTACAATTATATTTTATTTTAATAATTGTTACTTCACAAGTCGTGGTCGACATATCGTCAACTTGCATGTTTTATAATCCAATTGCATAATTAATGGAATGGGATGCATTTAATATATATAACAATAACCATAGCGGGCCTTTTTATTATTCTAAAAATAATAATTTTTTATTAAAAAGAAAATGTCTATCCACGTGATGATAGAAAATTAAAAAAAAAAAAAAAAAAAAAAAAAAAAAAAAAAAAAACACGGCCACATCCACAAGCTTCACATTCAAATGGATCACACCAATTTCTTTATAAAATTATTATAATAAATAAAAACAACAACAGAGGTGGAACCACATTATCTTTTTCTTTTTCTTTTTCCTAAAGTTTTCATCTTTTATTTTTCTATTTTTTCTTACCTGAATTAATATTTCAAATTTCCTTAAAATATTATAAAATGAATTCAAGCAACATACCATTTTATTTTATCATATCAATTAATTTAAATCCCTACAAATTAGTTTATTGATTTATATAATTGCAATTGAATTAAATTCTAATTTATTTTCTATCGTATAACTTATATTATGAATTATATATACTTTGGATCGATAGGCCTTTTCCACTTAAATTAAAATCTCTAATCATATCTAAATTGTAGCATTAATCTTTTTAAAAATAGGCATTCAAATTTAATAATATTTTCCTTAAATAAATAAATAAAAAAAAAAAAGGGGTGAAGACAGAGGAAATCTCCCTGTCTCCTTCTCTATCTCTGTTTCTCTCTCTAGCTGTGCTTTGCTGTTGCCCAATAATGTATTACCCTTTTCTCTCTCTGCTCCTTTTAATTTAATTTAATAATTAAGAAATCTGATTCTCATGTCGACTTGCCCCATCTTATAACACGCTCCTCGTCTCCTTCCCCTTTCTTCCTCCCCCTTTTCTCTTTCCGCTCAACATTTTCTCGGGAAAATTCATCTCTGCTTACACTCCCTTTCCCTTCAGGTATTGTTTCTCTTCTGGCTTTTTTTTCTTTCACTCTGTTTCTTATTGCTTTTAACTTCCATCTCAAACTTGCAATTTTCAGATCTCTGTACAACACCAATTACTTCCCACTTTCTTAACCTCTTGCATGATTCAGTTCAAAAAAAAGAAAAAAAAAAAATCTGATTTTTGTGCTAGATCTATTGGGCGATTCGTTTTTTTGTGTTCTTGATTTTAATTTTTGTTTCTGTGAATTGGGTTTTTTTTTTTTTTTTTTCTTTTCTTTTCTTGTTTGTGTTCAAGATGTGAACTTGAGCTGCTTGATTTTGATTTGTTTGACCAGATCTTGTTTTTCTCTTATATCTAATAAGGCTATACTCTTGTCCGTACTAACAGAGAGAAAAAAGAATCAAAAAGGAAGAAGATGAACCAGGTGGCGATTCAACGGAACGTGTTTTCAGTGCGTGAAGAGATGATGAGAGCTGCAGACACCGACCGCCGTGAACGACTGGTTTGCCCAAAGCCTCGCCGTCTCGGACTCATTAACACCACCGTCAACGACAACCCATTTAGACATCGTTTTGATTCCGTAGCTGCTAATGATGCTTTGGATCTTCTCTTCTTTAAGGTACATAATTGTGCAAAGCTATTAAAACTCAAATTGATCCAACAAGAGGATTATTAATTAATTTGTTCTTGTGTGCGGTTAACAGGGAGGTTGTGATTTGGAGAATTTTAACAGTAGTAGTACACAATTAGCCTCGTCGCCGCCGTATTTATGTGGGACGCCGCCCAGCAGAGTAGCTAACCCATTAATCCAAGACGCTAGATTTGGGAACGAGAAGCCAAAGATGCTCCCCGTCTTCTCGCCGGAGGTGGCTCCTCCTCCGTATTCGCCGCCACCATCAACCGATCGGAATGGCGGCTGGGTTCGACCAAACTTCGGAAACATCCCAGCGGTGAGAATCGAGGGGTTCGATTGCCGTCTGGACAGGGAGAGGCGAAACCGCAGCATCCCTGCCCTGGCTTAATAAAAACCTAACCGATTTGAGGGGAGCCGATCCAGTGATGTGGATGAAGAAGAAAGAAAACATTTTTTTCTACAAATTAAAAAATTGAAATTTAGAAAAAGGAAGGTTTTTGAGAAAAACACCATTATTGTATATAACGTGGAAAGGAAATGAAAGTAAATATTATGTGAAGGAAAAGAGGGCGTTGTTAGGTTTGTGTCTATTTAGATGAGTTGAGGGTTGATTAAGAGAGAGAATAAAAGGCTGAGAGAGAGATTATTCATAGCAGCTTGTGAATGAGAAAACATGTACAAATGAAGCTGCAAATTGAGTATGAAACACAAGCATTCATATCTTAAATTTTCATTTCTCTTCTACACTTATGCTTTCATTTCTTACTTCTTCTACAAAATATATGACCCGTTTTTTGGAGATATTGTCTTTAGTCAATTTATGGAGATATTGTTAATTAGGTTTGTAAACGAGGCATGAACGCTTTGAGTCTTATCTGTGAAGGGTATCACCGTGTTCACTTTGATCCTCTTGATTCGCACTAGTTGGTCTTTCTTCAAACCGTATTTGCAGGACAAGGAAATGAAGGTTATTGATGATTGTGATTCCATTCAGCCATTTGAGAAAGATTGGGTCACTTGGAAACATGTGTTTTTGCTTGTTCATGTGATGTGATCGGTTGCCGTGTTGTCTCATTCCCCATTGTTTGTTCTTTCAAACTCGAAAGGAGTTTTTGGAGTTAACTTTTGAATTTTTAACATGATAGTAGAAGGATTTCACACCAGTTTCAAGTCAAAGTTGATTCTAACTGAATGGCAGTGTTCTGATGAACGTCAAGAATATGCAAGTTTGTAAAATTAACCATTTTGGATAGATTTTGGACTCAGATTATTTATTGCTGTGATTGACTAAAAATTATGAGAAAAATATAAATGTGTAGTAGGATTGAAGGTCTACAACTTTCATGAAGGAATCGTCTTCATTTGAGTTTTCTACGAGAAGTTATGAAAAATGTTAAGAAATTATAAGCTAATCGGAGATTAGAAAGTTCGGTCAAGAACGGTAAGCATGAATTTTTTGCTTACTTTCAACATCCTTATTTCATCGTGAGGTTGAGTAAAAAATTCAAGAAAAATATGTCTAAGAAGGTGTTTTAAGACTCTACAACTTTGGTGAAGAAACGAAATTAATCCGAATTTTGTGTGTTAAATTACAAAAATTCGAAGAAAATAGTTTTAAAACGCAAATCTAACGTTTATGGAAATCAAAATACGCCGGAAAGAGAAAGAGGCCACCACGTATCACTCAATGAATAGAGAAACATAGCGAAGCCCACGAGCGACATGTGGCAGGAAATCGGTGGAGGAATGCGTCCAACGCTGAGGGTCGACACGCGTAATGAACCCAGACTGGGTCGACCCAAACCCGATCCAAGGGACCACACATGACCTGAAATCCAAAGGCCCAAACCCAAAGCGCAACCCAACCTAACTACAATCGACTCGCTTGCAACCTACAACTATGCGAACTCCTCGCTCGTAAGAACCCCCTAGTGCGCGTGGCTGGTGTGTTCAACACGCGTGAGTGCCCTAACCTTAATTTTACTTGAATTAGGACCTACCACATAAATTTTCAGAATTTGGAGCTCCTAACATGCGGTAAAGCTAACTTAGGAAGATACATATCATCTAAGCAAGTAACCACACAGATTCTGAGGAGTAATACTTCGTTTTTGGATGAGTATATACTGTATGTATGTTATGGTAAAATTACTGTTATGCCCCCAAGTTGAGATTTTCGAGAACCATGTTGTCTTATGTATTACGTGAGGCTAGAAAGAAAATATGCATGACTAGAATACTAGTTGAGCTTTAAGGATGAGTGTGGTATGTATGATGTAAGACATTACAAGAATGCCACTATGATGAGATTTGTGATAAATGATGTTTTATATGCTTTTGATTGTGTTAGAACAGAGGATGAACTATTGTGATCTGTGCTCTTGGTGATTGATGGATGTTATGTCCCCTTTGAGCTTATTTGCTTGTATGCGTGCATGATACAGTATGTGTTAGCTCTAGGTATATGACTGTGTGTTCTCCATGTAGAGCATGTTTATCTCCATAGAGCTAATACATTAGAGTTAGCTTAACTAGAGGTCTCTCGTAGATTGAGCACCTTAGAATCGTGAGTGATAGTCAAAGGATCTAGACTCTAATGCTTCCAGACTAAGAAAGACTCGAGGAGTCAGAATAGAGCAGTCTAGAGTTGGAAGTCTGCGTTAAGCCGCCCTACCATCCTAGGGATCCAATAGACCTCCTTGGTTCCCAAATATAACTAAGGTGAAGTTTGAATTGAGGATTACGTACTTAGGTGATTGATAAGAATATATCTTTAATAAAGCATGCATAGAAAATGTAAACTAAGATTAGAGCCCGACAACTAGTGGATTTATATGTTGACTCAGGTCAATAAGTTTCCAACAGACCTTGCACCATAGGATTGTGAGCGATCAGAGGTTTAGATCTGTGTGCACTTAGAGATTGGTTTGGCCTGATGACTAACCCCAAGCGTCCTTGAAATGAGAGATAAAATTTAAACCACCTTGACGTCCTAGAGACCTAGAAAACCACCACGATAATTCTGGAGAAAAATAAAGGTAGCCTGTAGGCTGATAACAGTTGGTATAGTATTTGTGGAGCTTCCATCTCCCTTTTCGGTCCCGCACATAGATAATTGTCTTAAGTTTTCATGCCTACAAAATAATAATAATAATAATAATAAAGAAAAATCCCACAATGTTGAATTAATTTAGAGCCTATCTTCAACCTCAACAATTCACAATTTAATATACAAAATAATCACATAACGCGTAAAAGGATTGATTCATAGGCCAAGCCCATGGGCCGAATTATTGGATACAAAAATACTTGAGTGGCAAATCTGAAAATCTGATAAACTTGTCAACTACTTTACAGATTACGAAGTCAAAAAGTTCCGACCAAAGTCCCACTTTAATCCGACGGATGTCCGAAAGTTAACAAGAATATAAAAAAAGGCGATGAAAATAAAATAAATTATCTTTCTCACTCCACGGCGTCGTGATCTACAAAGTTTGTAATGGGTTCTCCCGTAGGCTAACAAAACCACTGTTTAAAGCTCCCAGCCACGTGAGCAGCACGCTTTCTCTCATATGTATAAAATTCCGCGTGCAATTCACGTGCTAAAACTCCGCGTGGGATCTAACAAATCGGTCCTTTTCCTGACAACTTTCACGGCTTTTTTCACACCCTGCCGCCCACTATGTACAAAGGATTGCCCACACTTTTCTCACTCGCAGTCTTAAGCTCTTGGGAGCCTCTCTCAGTTCTCCCTGGTTGCGATTTGTGAGAGAAATGGAAGGCAAAGGGTCGACTCTGGTTCATCTTCTTGTGGTGGTTTTGTGTTTAGTAGCTTTTGGGTTCTCCATTGCTGCCGAGAGACGAAGAAGTGTGGTATGAGCCAACCCCCCTTTTTGAAATTTTGCTTTTACTGTTTGAATTATTTGTGCTTTTATGAATGTGGGTTTTTCTGAGCTGGAAAGTTTTTGCATCTTTGTGATTTGATGTTGTTCTTGGATTGTTCTTGAATGGAGATTTGTGCTGAAATGTTTATTGATTCTTCTTCTTCTTCTTCTTCTTCTTCAATGTTTACTGCATTTTGATTCTTGTTTTCAATGGAGAGATATGATTCATTATTTGATCTATAAATTAGTTGTTATTTGGATCTATAAATTAGTTCATAAGTATCATCACGTCTTTATAACAGTCAGGACCATTTAGCTTTGCATTTTTGATAATTCTGAAAGATGTGTAAAGTTAAGGCATGAAAATTGGAAACAGCACAAATTTACCACTTGGTTGTACTCCCTGGTGAAGTAAATTGAATATGCATTATGATGAGGGTTATGTATACTTCAACAGGGGACTCTGTTTGAAGACAAGGAAAGGAACGCGACCTACTGTGTGTACGACTCGGATGTGGCAACTGGTTATGGTGTAGGAGGTTTCTTATTTCTTCTCTCTGGTGAATCATTGCTGATGGGTGTCACAAAGTGCATGTGTTTTGGGAGACCTTTAACCCCGGGAGGAAATCGGGCATGGGCTATTATTTACTTTTTATCCTCATGGTGAGAATTTCTTCTTCTTCCTTTTGTTTTTTCCAGAAGAATGAACAATAATGTGCTGTTATTTGTGGAACAAATACTCTGTTATGCTCTTACCTCCTATTTTTACCACGATACATGTTATTCTTAGCAAGTTTGCATTCAGTTATCAATATTTTTTTTACATGTTGCTAGGTTTTTGGTCCTGTAACCCTATGAAAACTCTAGCCAATTGGATGTAAGAACCCTTGTCGATATTCAAATCCCTAGATCACATATACTAAAGCTTCAAATCAAGATGGTTTAATTCCAAATGATATGGAACTCTTGGAAATTCGATCTACCAACCTTATTGAAAAATAAAACTTTTAGGTTTAAAATATCCAAGAACTCCAGAACGATAAGGAATCAGCTCAAGGAAAAGTAAAATCTAGATTACCTAGTTGATCAAATATCATAAGGTAAGAAAACTTATTTGAGATTTCCAATCACTCCATAAGTAAAATTAATCAAGTCACATGCACCATAAACTACATAGATTGCAAATAGACATAGCTCTAGGCTAAAAAGATGCACAAATTACTACTTTTTTCTAGCCTCTTTTACAAATACAATCATGAAACTCTTGGCCTTCCACGAGACGTTTCAATTGTTTAACCTTCAAAGTTTATGACCATAATTAACCATCATGTAAATGCATCTCAAAAGTAAATAAAAAGTATTAAAACTGAAAATACACCAATAAAACACTATAGATCCAAAAACAGTAGATTTCAATCATCCACCTAAGAATTTGTAACCATCCTAATAAATGATGTCCTGCTTAAAATAGTTTGAATCCATTGTTGCTTAAGTTAAGTTTGACTTTATTTCAATGTGGCATAAAATGCAACTTAAGTTGAACTTTAAGGAAACTTGACTTCACTTCATGTGAATAGAGTTTATCTTTGTGGTTCTTCTAGTCTTGAGTCATGCTGTGTATAGACACATGAACAAGTACCACAATCCTGTGTGTGTGGCATTGATATTGTTTAAGGTACTACAAGAAATGTGCTACCCTTTCTTCCTCTCTGCCATTTGAAATTCGAGGACGAAGATAATTGATGTATTTAAAAGTTTCCATGGCTGTTAAACTCGGATTACGCCTTGACATGTGGGTTTTCTTTTCTACGGATCTGTTTATAGCATAGGTTAAATAAATGTAGCTGACCCAAGTTACGAAGCTCATATTTTATGCTACCTATAAGCTTTTGCTGATCATAGATTTATATGAACTTCTATTTCCAATAGGCCCTTTTTTTGCACCATTTTGTTTAGGCGATGAGCCACACCTCAACTACAGGCTTGTTTGTGCTTAAGACTAAAATCTTTTTGAACATCTTACAAATCTTCAGGGCAACATTTATAGTAGCGGAAGCGTGTCTAATTGCGGGTGCAGCGAAAAATGCATACCATACAAAGTATCGAGGAATGATATATGCTCAAAACTTAGCATGTGAAACATTAAGGAAAGGAGTGTTCATTGCTGGGGCAGTGTTTGTGGTTGCAACCATGATTCTTAATGTGTATTACTACATGTACTTCACCAAGGCAACATCTTCTCAAGCATCGCACAAAGC
Source organism: Cucurbita pepo subsp. pepo (assembly GCF_057944985.1). Taxonomy (NCBI): domain Eukaryota; kingdom Viridiplantae; phylum Streptophyta; class Magnoliopsida; order Cucurbitales; family Cucurbitaceae; genus Cucurbita; species Cucurbita pepo. The sequence continues at coordinate 14,457,996 of NC_141798.1, forward strand.
AAAGCGTTCAAGTTCAACGGTTGGGATGACAGGGTATGCCTAAATTCAATTCAATTCAAATGTGATAGGCTGCTTAAAGCTTCCATCATGGCCTTCATTGGTGGGTGGGTGATGTTTATGATTATTACTGATTGTGATATATAGTTTCATAGTCACTTTTTGTGGTTAAGATATGTAAACAAGTGATGTAAGAACAGAAAATGGTTTGCTCAAAATTCTGCAGCAATTTTCAAGTGGTTTGAAGCTGAAAATTTGAAGGTTATATTGATTTATATATGTTGCTTTTGAAGCAGACTTCAGAATGCTGCTCTGTCTGCTCATATTCCATTTCAATTGTTTTCATTGTAGGGACAGTTTTTTTAAAGACTAAATTAATAAAAATATTCACCGTTTCTGTTTGAAGTTTAAAAAGTTTTATTAATAATACCTTCGACTAAAAGAAATTAAAATTTAAAAGATATTGTTCGAATTTTAAAAATAAAATTAACATCCTTTTATCTTTATAAAAAAATTCAAAAGAATTCTTCGAACAAATATCATCTATGGACATTTCATAGATTATTTTCAAAATTTTTAATATTATTTTTGAAAGTTCATGAATATTTTTTAATTTTTTAAAATAGTTTAAAAGTGTTTTCAAAGTTTTTTAAAAAAAAGTTAAGGGTATTAATGAAAATTTTAAAAACTCAAGGGTATTTTTAAAACATTTGCAAAGTAAAGGGTATTTTTTAAAGTTTTTTTTGAAAGTTTAAGAGTGTTTTTGAAATAAAATGTTAACCGTTGCAAAAAAAAACTAATAGTAAAAGTATTTTTGAACTTTTGTGGAAGTTTGAGAATATTTTTTAGATTTTTTTAAAAAGATTTAAGAGCACTATTGAAACTTTAAAAGATTTAAAGGGTATTTTTGAGAAAAAAAAAAAAACATAATTTAAGATATTTTTATTAATTTACCAATCTCATACATGACGTGGAGATAAATGTATTTTAAAAATATTATGTGCGTTGATGTGCAAATTTGGCTCGGTCGAATCTACATGATTTACATATGTGAAAGCGAGAATGTAAAATACAACATATATGTGTAGTGCGGCGATTGTAACACAAATTTCAAAAAGTTAATAAAAGATAAAAAGGCATGGTTAATCTTGCCCCATTTAAGTCGTAGTTTACTATTGACCAAAGTTTTTCGAGTTTAATTTTTCTAAAATCCAATGTTATCAAACACTAGTTTAGAAGATTGGATTTTACATTTAGCTATTATGTATTAGTGATTATGAAACTTTTAAATTATAACGGTTTTTTAAAGTACAATAAATTTAAAGTGTGAAAATTTGAACCTCCAACTTAAAAAACTAATACATATTAATTACAATTAGGTTGGCACATCGTTTAACACTATTTTTGTAAGGAAGAACATATTAGAATAAAAAAATATATCAAGATTTTTAAAACTTCTAACTTAGATTAATCACAAATTAACTCTAATTTTCTTAGAAATATTATCAATTTAAACCAAATGTATGTATTGACTGAAAGGAAAAATAATTTAATAAAAATTTAAAATAAATCTTATTGGAGGGTAGAAATTGCATTACATTTTAATTATTAAAGGAAAATTTTATTTTTTTCTTTTTAAAAATGTGGTTGATCATAAAAATTTATTTTAATAGAGTAAATAAATGTATTAAAAATAAGTAAATAATAATAATAATAAAGATAATATGTTTCTTCATCTCATTCCCATTTCTATGTCCTCGATTCAAACATTATATGCTTCAGTTCCAAAAGATAAATTGTATGAGAAAACAGGCAAAGTGTTAGAAAGGCTCTTAGAGTGTTATTCTAGAGTGTGCTTTGTCAAGGAAGCCATAAGGTTTTGTTAGCTTCTTATTGAGAAAGCAATATAACGTGTACCAGGCAAATGCAACGATTGTGTGGTGAGAATGTGTATCAATAAGCAAGGCCTATTAGCTCAGTTGGTTAGAGCGTCATGCTAATAATGCGAAGGATGTAGGATTTTTTTTCATCATTTACAATTCTATGTCTTGATTCCTCTCCTTTCTCAATCTACGCCCATTCACTTATGCTGATTAGCCGTTTATGTCGTTCATTACTAGAATGTGCTTTGTCAAGAAAGCCATAGTTTATGTGCAGTAGACAAATGCAACGGCAGTGTAGTGAGGATGTGTAATATTCAGCAAGACCTATTAGCTCAGTTGGTTAGAGCAAATTTTTTTTCATCTTGAAAAGGCCTATTAATTCTGTTGGTTAGAGCGCCACGTCTTTTTATCATTTACAATTTTGTTGGTTAGAGTGTTGCGTCTTTTTATCATTTACAATTCTATGTGTTGATTCATCTCCTTTCTCAATTTACGATAGAAGCATTTTTTCATCTTGAAAAGGCCTATTAATTCTGTTGGTTAGAGCGCCGCGTCTTTTTATCATTTACAATTATGTGTTGATTCATCTCCTTTCTCAATCTACGATAGATTGTGCTTTCTCAATAAAGCCATAGTTTATGTGCAGTAGGCAAATGCAACGGCAGTGCGGTGAGGATGTGCAACATTTGACAAGGCCTATTAGCTTAGTTGGTTAGAGCGTTGTGCTAATAACGGCTTTCTCAATCTACGATAGAATGTGCTTTCTCAATAAAGCCATAGTTTATGTGCAGTAGGCAAATGCAACGGCAGTACAGCGAGGATCTGTAACATTCGGCAAGGCCTATTAGCTCAGTTGGTTACAGCGTCGTGCTAATAACGCGAAGGTCGGCAGGTTCGAAACCTGCATGGGCCAATTTTTTTTCATCCCTTTTTCTTCCATCTAGAAAAGGCCTATTAGTTCTGTTGGTTAGAGCGTCGCGTCTTTTTATCAATTACAATTCTTCTATGTCTTGATTCATCTCCTTTCGAGAATGTGCTTTCTCAATAAAGCCATAGTTTAGGTGCAGTAGGCAAATGCAACTGCAGTAAGGTGAGGATGTGTAATATTTGGCAAGGTCTATTAGCTTAGTTGGTTAGAGCGTCGCAAGTTCGAAACCTACATGGGCAAATTTTTTTCATCACTTTTTTTGAATCTAGAAAAGGCCTATTAGTTCTGTTTTATGAGCAGTAGGCAACGGCAGTACAACGAGGATCTGTAACATTCGGCAAGGCCTACTAGCTCAGTTGGTTAGAGCGTTATGCTAATAATGCGAAGGTCGCAGGTTCAAAACCTACATGGGGCAAATGCAACCGTAGTACAGCGAGGATCTTTAGCTCAGTTGGTTAGAGCGTCGCGCTAATAACGCGAAGGTCGGCAGGTTCGAAAGTGTGCTTTCTTCAATATCATTTACAATTCTATGTCTTGATTACTCTCATATCTCAATCTACGACCGTTCACTTACGCAAATTAGCCGTTTTATGTCGTTCGTTATTAAAATGTGCTTTCTCAAGAAAGCCATAGTTAGCGAGGAGAGGATCTGTAACATTCGACAAGGCCTATTAGCTCAGTTGGTTAGAGTGTCGTCCTAATAACGCGAAGGTTGCGGGTTCGAAACCTACATGGGCCTCCTCTCATTTCTCAATCTCAACGGCAGTACGGTGAAGATGTGTAACATTAGCTTAGTTGGGTTAGAGCATCGTGCTAATAATGCGAAGGTCGCAGGTTCGAAACCTGACTTTTTTTTTCATCTAGAAAAGGCCTACTAGTTCGGTTGGTTAGAGCGTTGTGTCTTTTTATCATTTACAATTCTATGTCTGGATTCCTCTCATTTCTCAATCTACGACCGTTCACTTACGCAAATTAGCCGTTTATGTCGTTCGATACTAGAATGTGCTTTCTTAATAAAGCCATAGTTTATGTGATGTAGGCAAATGCAGCGACAGTACAGTGAAGATGTGTAACATTCACCAAGGCCTATTAGCTCAGTTGGTTAGAGCATCGTGCTAATAATGTGAAGGTCGCAGGTTCGAAACTTGACTTTTTTTTTCATCTCGAAAAGGCCTACTAGTTCTGTTGGTTAGAGCGTTGTGTCTTTTTATCATTTACAATTCTATGTCTTGATTCCTCTCATTTCTCAATCTACGACCATTCACTTACGCAAATTAGCAGTTTATGTCGTTCGTTACTAGAATGTGCTTTCTCAATAAAGCCATAGTTTATGTGAAGTAGACATATGAAATGGCAGTACGGTGAAGATGTGTAACATTCGGCAAGGCCTAATAACTCAGTTGGTTAGAGCATCGTGCTAATAACGCAAAGGTCGCAGGTTTGAAACTTGAATGGGCCAATTTTTTTTCATCACTTTTTTTTTCATCACTTTTTTTTTCATCAATTTTTTTTTCATCTAGAAAAGGCCTACTAGTTCTGTTGGTTAGAGCGTAGTGTCTTTTTATAATTTACAATTCTATGTCTTGATTCCTCTCATTTCTCAATCTACGACCGTTCACTTACGCAAATTAGCCGTTTATGTCGTTCATTACTAAAATGTGCTTTCTCAAGAAAGCCATAGTTTATGGCAAATGCAACGGCAGTGCAGCGAGGATCTGTAACATTCGGCAAAGCCTATTAGCTCAGTTGGTTAGAGCGTCGTGCTAATAACGCGAAGGTCGCAGGTTCGAAACCTGCATGGGCCAATTTTTATTCATCACTTTTTTTTTCATCTAGAACAGGCCTACTAGTTCTGTTGGTTAGAGGGTCGTGTCTTTTTATCATTTACAATTCTATGTCTTGATTCCTCTCATTTCTAAATCTACGACCGTTCACTTACGCAAATTAATCGTTTATGTCGTTCGTTACTAAAATGTGCTTTCTCAAGAAAGCCATAGTTTATGTGAAGTAGGCAAATGCAACGGCAGTACAGCGAGGATCTGTAACATTCGGCAAGGCCTATTAGCTCAGTTGGTTAGAGCGTCGTGCTAATAACGCGAAGGTCGCAAGTTCGAAACCTGCATGGGCCAATTTATTTTCATCACTTTTTTTTTCATCTAGAAAAGGCCTACTAGTTCTGTTGGTTAGAGCGTAGTGTCTTTTTATAATTTACAATTCTATGTCTTTATTCCTCTCATTTCTCAATCTACGACCGTTCACTTACGCAAATTAGCCGTTTATGTCGTTCGTTACTAAAATGTGCTTTCTCAAGAAAGCCATAGTTTATGTGAAGTAGGCAAATGCAACGGCAGTGCAGCGAGGATCTATAACATTTGGCAAGGCCTATTAGCTCAGTTGGTTAGAGCGTCGTGCTAATAACGCGAAGGTCGCAGGTTTGAAACCTGCATGGGCCAATTTTTTTTTATCACTTTTTTTTTCATCTAAAGGCCTACTAGTTCTGTTGGTTAGAGCGTGTGTCTTTTTATCATTTACAATTCTATGTCTTGGCTTTTTTTTTCATCTAGAAAAGGCCTACTAGTTCTGTTGGTTAGAGCGTGTGTCTTTTTATCATTTACAATTCTATGTCTTGGCTTTTTTTTTCATCTAGAAAAGGCCTACTAGTTCTGTTGGTTAGAGCGTGTGTCTTTTTATCATTTACAATTCTATGTCTTGATTCCTCTCATTTCTAAATCTACGACCGTTCACTTACGCAAATTAATCGTTTATGTCGTTCGTTACTAAAATGTGCTTTCTCAAGAAAGCCATAGTTTATGTGAAGTAGGCAAATGCAACGGCAGTGCAGCGAGGATCTGTAACATTCGGCAAGGCCTATTAGCTCAGTTGGTTAGAGCGTCGTGCTAATAACGCGAAGGTCGCAGGTTCGAAACCTGCATGGGCTAATTTATTTTCATCACTTTTTTTTTCATCTGGAAAAGGCCTACTAGTTCTGTTGGTTAGAGCGTAGTGTCTTTTTATAATTTACAATTCTATGTCTTGATTCCTCTCATTTCTCAATCTACGACCGTTCACTTATGCAAATTAGCCGTTTATGTCGTTCGTTACTAAAATGTGCTTTCTCAAGAAAGCAATAGTTTATGTGAAGTAGGCAAATGCAACGGCAGTCCAGCGAGGATCTGTAACATTCGGCAAGGCCTATTAGCTCAGTTGGTTAGAGCGTCGTGCTAATAACGCAAAGGTCGCAGGTTCGAAACCTGCATGGGCCAAATTTATTTCATCACTTTTTTTTTTCATCTAGAAAAGGCCTACTAATTCTGTTGGTTAGAGCGTGTGTCATTTTATCATTTTCAATTCTATGTCTTGATTCCTCTCATTTCTAAATCTACGACCGCTCATTTACGCAAATTAGCCGTTTATGTCATTCGTTACTAAAATGTGCTTTCTCAAGAAAGCCATAGTTTATGTGAAGTAGGCAAATGCAACGGCAGTGTAGCGAGGATCTGTAACATTCGGCAAGGCCTATTAGCTCAGTTGGTTAGAGCGTTGTGCTAATAACGCAAAGGTCGCAGGTTCGAAACCTGCATGGGCCAATTTATTTTCATCACTTTTTTTTTCATCTAGAAAAGGCCTACTAGTTCTGTTGGTTAGAGCGTAGTGTCTTTTTATAATTTACAATTCTATGTCTTTATTCCTCTCATTTCTCAATCTACGACCGTTCACTTACGCAAATTAGCCGTTTATGTCGTTCGTTACTAAAATGTGCTTTCTCAAGAAAGCCATAGTTTATGTGAAGTAGGCAAATGCAACGGCAGTGCAGCGAGGATCTGTAACATTCAGCAAGGCCTATTAGCTCATTTGGTTAGAGCGTCGTGCTAATAACGCGAAGGTCGCAGGTTCGAAACCTTTTCACCTAGAACAGGCCTACTAGTTCTGTTGGTTAGAGCGTGTGTCTTTTTATCATTTACAATTCTATGTTTTGATTCCTCTCATTTCTAAATCTACGACCGTTCACTTACGCAAATTAATCGTTTATGTCGTTCGTTACTAAAATGTGCTTTCTCAAGAAAGCCACAGTTTATGTGAAGTAGGCAAATGCAACGGCAGTGCAGCGAGGATCTGTAACATTCGGCAAGGCCTATTAGCTCAGTTGGTTAGAGCGTCGTGCTAATAACGCGAAGGTGGTTCAAAACCTGCATAGGCAAATTTTTTTTCATCACTTTTTTTTTCATCTAGAAAAGATCTATTAGTTATGTTGGTTAGAGCGACGTGTCTTTTTATCATTTACAATTCTATGTCTTGATTCCTCTCATTTCTCAATCTACGACCGTTCACTTATGCAAATTAGCCGTTTATGTCGTTCGTTACTAAAATGTGCTTTCTCAAGAAAGCCATAGTTTATGTGAAGTTGGCAAATGCAACGGCAGTGCGGCGAGGATCTGTAACATTTGGCAAGGCCTATTAGCTCAGTTGGTTAGAGCGTCGTGCTAATAACGCGAAGGTCGCAGGTTCGAAACCTGCATGTGCCAATTTTTTTCATCACTTTTTTTTTCCTCTAGAAAAGGCCTACTAGTTCCGTTGGTTAGAGCGTAGTTTTTTTATAATTTACAATTCTATGTCATGATACCTCTCATTTCTCAATCTACGACCGTTCACTTACGCAAATTAGTCGTTTATGTCCTTCGTTACTAAAATGTGCTTTCTCAAGAAAGCCATAGTTTATGTGAAGTAGGCAAATGCAACGGCAGTGCAACGAGGATCAGTAACATTCGGCAAGGCCTATTAGCTCAGTTAGTTAGAGCGTCGTGCTAATAACGCGAAGGTCGCAGGTTCGAAGCCTGCATGAGCAACTTTTTTTTAATCACTTTTTTATTCATCTAGAAAAGACCTATAAGTTCTGTTGGTTAGAGCGTCGTGTCAGTTTATGTCGTTCGTTACTAGAATGTGCTTTCTCAATAAAGCCATAGTTGATGTGAAGTAGGCATATGCAATGACAGTACGGTGAAGATGTGTAACATTACATGGCCTATTAGCTCAGTTTGTTAGAGCGTCGTGCTAATAATGCGAAGTTCACTTGTTCGAAACATGCTTGGGCCAATTTTTATTCATCACTTTTTTTTTCATCTAGAATAGGCCTACTAGTTCTGTTGGTTAGAGCGTCGTGTCTTTTTATCATTTACAAAGTAGTTCTGTTGGTTAGAGCGTCGTGTCTTTTTATCATTTACAATTCTATGTTTTGATTCCTCTCATTTCTCAATCTACGACCGTTCACTTACGCAAATTAGCCGTTTATGTCGTTCGTTACTAAAATGTGCTTTCTCAAGAAAGCCATAGTTTATGTGAAGTAGGCAAATGCAATGGCAGTGCAGCGAGGATCTGTAATATTCGGCAAGGCCTATTAGCTCAGTTGGTTAGAGCGTCGTGCTAATAACGCGAAGGTCGCAGGTTCGAAACCTGCATGGGCCAATTTTTATTCATCACTTTTTTTTTCATCTAGAACAGGCCTACTAGTTCTGTTGGTTAGAGCGTCGTGTCTTTTTATCATTTACAATTCTATGTTTTGATTCCTCTCATTTCTCAATCTACGACCGTTCACTTACGCAAATTAGCCGTTTATGTCGTTCGTTACTAAAATGTGCTTTCTCAAGAAAGCCATAGTTTATGTGAAGTAGGCAAATGCAACGGCAGTGCAGCGAGGATTTGTAACATTTGGCAAGGCCTATTAGCTCAGTTGGTTAGAGCGTCGTGCTAATAACGCGAAGGTCGCAGGTTCGAAACCTGCATGGGCCAATTTTTTTCATCACTTTTTTTTTCATCTAGAAAAGGCCTACTAGTTCCGTTGGTTAGAGCGTAGTTTTTTTATAATTTACAATTCTATGTCATGATACCTCTCATTTCTCAATCTACGACCGTTCACTTACGCAAATTAGTCGTTTATGTCATTCGTTACTAAAATGTGCTTTCTCAAGAAAGCCATAGTTTATGTGAAGTAGGCAAATGCAACGGCAGTGCAGCGAGGATCAGTAACATTCGGCAAGGCCTATTAACTCATAGTTGATGTGAAGTAGACATATGCAATGACAGTACGGTGAAGATGTGTAACATTACATGGCCTATTAGCTCAGTTGGTTAGAGCGTCGTGCTAATAATGCGAAGTTCACTTGTTCGAAACCTCCTTGGGCCAATTTTTATTCATCACTTTTTTTTTCATCTAGAATAGGCCTACTAGTTCTGTTGGTTAGAGCGTCGTGTCTTTTTATCATTTACAATTCTATGTTTTGATTCCTCTCATTTCTCAATCTGCGACCGTTTCCTCTCATTTCTCAATCTGCGACCGTTCACTTACGCAAATTAGCCGTTTATGTCGTTCGTTACTAAAATGTGCTTTCTCAAGAAAGCCATAGTTTATGTGAAGTAGGCAAATGCAACGGCAGTGCAGCGAGGATCTGTAACATTCGGCAAGGCCTATTAGCTCAGTTGGTTAGAGCGTCGTGCTAATAACGCGAAGGTCGCAGGTTCGAAACCTGCATGGGCCAATTTTTATTCATAACTTTTTTTTTCATTTAGAACAGGCCTACTAGTTCTGTTGGTTAGAGCGTCGTGTCTTTTTATCATTTACAATTCTATGTTTTGATTCTTCTCATTTCTCAATCTACGACGGTTCACTTACGCAAATTAATCGTTTATGTCGTTCGTTACTAAAATGTGCTTTCTCAAGAAAGCCACAGTTTATGTGAAGTAGGCAAATGCAACGGCAGTGCAGCGAGGATCTGTAACATTCGGCAAGGCCTATTAGCTCAGTTGGTTAGAGCGTCGTGCTAATAACGCGAAGGTGGTTCAAAACCTGCATAGGCAAATTTTTTTTCATCACTTTTTTTTTCATCTAGAAAAGATCTATTAGTTCTGTTGGTTAGAGCGACGTGTCTTTTTATCATTTACAATTCTATGTCTTGATTCCTCTCATTTCTCAATCTACGACCGTTCACTTATGCAAATTAGCCGTTTATGTCGTTCGTTACTAAAATGTGCTTTCTCAAGAAAGCCATAGTTTATGTGAAGTAGGCAAATGCATCGGCAGTGCAGCGAGGATCTGTAACATTCGGCAAGGCGTATTATCTCAGGTTGTTAGAGCGTCGTGCTAATAACGCGAAGGTCGCAGGTTCGAAACCTGCATGGGCCAATTTTTTTACATCACTTTTTTTTTCATATAGAAAAGGCCTACTAGTTCTGTTGGTTAGAGCGTAGTGTCTTTTTATAATTTACAATTCTATGTCTTGATTCCTCTCATTTCTCAATCTACGACCGTTCACTTATGCAAATTAGCCGTTTATGTCGTTCGTTACTAAAATGTGCTTTCTCTAGAAAGCCATAGTTTATGTGAAGTAGGCAAATGCAACGGCAGTGCAGCGAGGATCAGTTACATTTGGCAAGGCCTATTAGCTCAGTTGGTTAGAGCGTCGTGCTAATAACGCGAAGGTTGCAGGTTCGAAACCTGCATGGGCCAATTTTGATTCATCACTTTTTTTTTCATCTAGAACAGGCCTACTAGTTCTGTTGGTTAAAGCGTCGTGTCAGTTTATGTTGTTCGTTACTAGAATGTGCTTTCTCAATAAAGCCATAGTTTATGTGAAGTAGGCATATGCAATGACAGTACGGTGAAGATGTGTAACATTAATTGGCCTATTAGCTTAGTTGGTTAGAGCGTTGTGCTAATAATGCGAAGTTCACTTGTTCGAAACTTGCTTGGGCCAATTTTTATTCATCACTTTTTTTTTCATCTAGAATAGGCCTACAAGTTCTGTTGGTTAGAGCGTCGTGTCTTTTTATCATTTACAATTCTATGTTTTGATTCCTCTCATTTCTCAATCTGCGACCGTTCACTTACGCAAATTAGCCGTTTATGTCGTTCGTTACTAAAATGTGCTTTCTCAAGAAAGCCATAGTTTATGTGAAGTAGGCAAATGCAACGGCAGTGCAGTGAGGATCTATAACATTCGGCAAGGCCTATTAGCTCAGTTGGTTAGAGCGTCGTGCTAATAACGCGAAGGTCGCAGGTTCGAAACTTGCATGGGCCAATTTTTTTTCATCACTTTTTTTTTCATCTAGAAAAGGCCTTCTAGTTCTGTTGGTTAGAGCGTGTGTCTTTTTATCATTTACAATTCTATGTCTTGATTCCTCTCATTTCTAAATCTACGACCGTTCACTTACGCAAATTAGCCGTTTATGTCTTACTAAAATGTGCTTTCTCAAGAAAGCAATAGTTTATGTGAAGTAGGCAAATGCAACGGCAGTGCAGCGAGGATCTGTAACATTCGGCAAGGCCTATTAGCTCAGTTGGTTAGAGCGTCGTGCTAATAATGCGAAGTTCACTTGTTCGAAACCACTTTATTATTTCATATAGAAAAGGCCTACTAGTTCTGTTGGTTAGAGCGTGTGTCTTTTTATCATTTACAATTCTATGTCTTGATTCCTCTCTTTTCTAAATCTACAACCGTTCACTTACGCAAATTAGCCGTTTATGTCTTACTAAAATGTGCTTTCTCAAGAAAGCCATAGTTTATGTGAAGTAGGCAAATGCAATGACAGTGCAGCGAGGATCTGTAACATTTGGCAAGGCCTGTTAGCTTAGTTGGTTTGACCGTTGTGTTAATAACGTAAGGGTCGCAGGTTCGAAACCTGCATGGCCAATTTTTTTTCATCACTTTTTTTTTCATCTAGAAAAGACCTACTAGTTCTGTTGGTTAGAGCGTTGTGTCTTTTTATCATTTACAATTCTATGTCTTGATTCCTCTCATTTCTCAATCTATGATCGTTCACTTACGCAAATTAGCAGTTCATGTGGTTCGTTACTAGAATGTGCTTTCTCAATAAAGCCATAGTTTATGTGAAGTAGGCATATGCAATGACAGTACGGTGAAGATGTGTAACATTACATGGCCTATTAGCTCAGTTGGTTAGAGCATCGTACTAATAATGCGAAGCTCACTTGTTTGAAACCTGCATGGGCCAATTTTTATTCATCACTTTTTTTTTCATCTAGAACAGGCCTACTAGTTCTGTTGGTTAGAGCGTCGTGTCTTTTTATTATTTACAATTCTATGTTTTTATTCCTCTCATTTCTCAATGTACGACTGTTCACTTACGCAAATTAGCCATTTATGTCGTTCGTTACTAAAATGTGTTTTCTAAACAAAGCCATAGTTTATGTGAAGTAGGCAAATGCAACGGCAGTGCAGCGAGGATCTGTAACATTCGGCAAGGCCTATTAGCAAAGTTAGTTAGAGCGTAGTGTCTTTTTATAATTTACAATTCTATGAATTGATTCCTCTCATTTCTCTATCTACGACCGTTCACTTATGCAAAGTAGCCGTTTATGTCGTTCGTTACTAAAATGTGCTTTCTCAAGAAAGCAATAGTTTATGTGAAGTAGGAAAATTCAACGGTAGTGCAGGAGGATCTGTAACATTCGGCAAGGCCTATTAGCTCAGTTGGTTAGAGCGTCGTGTTAATAACGCAAAGGTGGCAGGTTCGAAACCTGCATGGGCCAAATTTATTTCATCATTTTTTTTTTCATCTAGAAAAGGCCTACTAGTTCTGTTGGTTAGAGCGCGTGTCTTTTTATCATTTTCAATTCTATGTCTTGATTCCTCTCATTTCTAAATCTACGACCGTTCACTTACGCAAATTAGCCGTTTATGTCGTTCGTTACTAAAATGTGCTTTCTCAAGAAAGCCATAGTTTATGTGAAGTAGGCAAATGCAACGGCAGTGCAGCGAGGATCAGTAACATTCGGCAAGGCCTATTAGCTCAGTTAGTTAGAGCGTCGTGCTAATAACGCGAAGGTCGCAGGTTCGTAGTCTGCATGGGCAACTTTTTTTTTATCACTTTTTTTTTCATCTACAAAAGACCTATTAGTTCTGTTGGTTAGAGCGTCGTGTCTTTTTATCATTTACAATTCTATGTTTTGATTCCTCTCATTTCTCAATCTATGACCGTTCACTTACGCAAATTAGCCATTTATGTCATTCGTTACTAAAATGTGCTTTCTCAAGAAAGCCATAGTTTATGTGAAGTAGGCAAATGCAACGGCAGTGCAGCGAGGATCAGTAACATTCGGCAAGGCCTATTAGCTCAGTTAGTTAGAGCGTCGTGCTAATAACGCGAAGGTCGCAGGTTCGTAGCCTGCATGGGCAACTTTTTTTTTATCACTTTTTTTTTCATCTACAAAAGACCTATTAGTTCTGTTGGTTAGAGCGTCGTGTCTTTTTATCATTTACAATTCTATGTTTTGATTCCTCTCATTTCTCAATCTATGACCGTTCACTTACGCAAATTAGCCATTTATGTCATTCGTTACTAAAATGTGCTTTCTCAAGAAAGCCATAGTTTATGTGAAGTAGGCAAATGCAACGGCAGTGCGGCGAGGATCTGTAACATTTGGTAAGGCCTATTAGCTCAGTTGGTTAGAGCGTCGTGCTAATAACGCGAAGGTCGCAGGTTCGAAACCTGCATGGGCCAATTTTTTTCATCACTTTTTTTTTCATCTAGAAAAGGCCTACTAATCTAGAAAAGGCCTACTAGTTCTGTTGGTTAGAGCGTAGTTTTTTTATAATTTACAATTCTATGTCTTGATACCTCTCATTTCTCAATCTACGACCGTTCACTCACGCAAATTAGCCGTTTATGTCATTCGTTACTAAAATGTGCTTTCTCAAGAAAGCCATAGTTTATGTGAAGTAGGCAAATGCAACAGCAGTGCAGAGAGGATCTGTAACATTCGGCAAGGCCTATTAGCTCAGTTGTTTAGAGCGTCGTGCTAATAATGCGAAGGTTGCAGGTTCGAAACCTGCATGGGCCAATTTTTTTTCATCACTTTTTTTTCATCTAGAAAAGGCCTACTACTTCTGTTGGTTAGAGCGTAGTGTCTTTTTATAATTTACAATTCTATGTCTTGATTCCTCTCATTTCTCTATCTACGACCGTTCACTTATGCAAAGTAGCCGTTTATGTCGTTCGTTACTAAAATGTGCTTTCTAAAGAAAGCAATAGTTTATGTGAAGTAGGCAAATTCAACGGCAGTGCAGGAGGATCTATAACATTCGGCAAGGCCTATTAGCTCAGTTGGTTAGAGCGTCGTGCTAATAACGCAAAGGTGGCAGGTTCGAAACCTGCATGGGCCAAATTTATTTCCTCTTGGTTAGAGCGCGTGTCTTTTTATCATTTTCAATTCTATGTCTTGATTCCTCTCATTTCTAAATCTACGTTCACTTACGCAAATTAGCCATTTATGTCGTTCGTTACTAAAATGTGCTTTCTCAAGAAAGCCATAGTTTATGTGAAGTAGACAAATGCAACGGCAGTGCAGCGAGGATCAGTAAAATTCGGTAAGGCCTATTAGCTCAGTTAGGTAGAGCGTCGTGCTAATAACGCGAAGGTCGCAGGTTCGTAGCCTGCATGGGCAACTTTTTTTTTATCACTTTTTTTTTCATCTAGAAAAGACCTATTAGTTCTGTTGGTTAGAGCGTCGTGTCTTTTTATCCTTTTTATCATTTACAATTCTATATTTTGATTCCTCTCATTTCTCAATCTATGACCATTCACTTACGCAAATTAGCCATTTATGTCATTCGTTACTAAAATGTGCTTTCTCAAGAAAGCAATAGTTTATGTGAAGTAGGCAAATGCAACGGCAGTGCGGCGAGGATCTGTAACATTTGGCAAGGCCTATTAGCTCAGTTGGTTAGAGCGTCGTGCTAATAACGCGAAGGTCGCAGGTTCGAAACCTGCATGGGCCAATTTTTTTTCATCACTTTTTTTTTCATCTAGAAAAGGCCTTCTAGTTCTGTTGGTTAGAGCGTGTGTCTTTTTATCATTTACAATTCTATGTCTTGATTCCTCTCATTTCTAAATCTACGACCGTTCACTTACGCAAATTAGCCGTTTATGTCTTACTAAAATGTGCTTTCTCAAGAAAGCAATAGTTTATGTGAAGTAGGCAAATGCAACGGCAGTGCAGCGAGGATCTGTAACATTCGGCAAGGCCTATTAGCTCAGTTGGTTAGAGCGTCGTGCTAATAATGCGAAGTTCACTTGTTCGAAACCACTTTATTATTTCATATAGAAAAGGCCTACTAGTTCTGTTGGTTAGAGCGTGTGTCTTTTTATCATTTACAATTCTATGTCTTGATTCCTCTCTTTTCTAAATCTACAACCGTTCACTTACGCAAATTAGCCGTTTATGTCTTACTAAAATGTGCTTTCTCAAGAAAGCCATAGTTTATGTGAAGTAGGCAAATGCAATGACAGTGCAGCGAGGATCTGTAACATTTGGCAAGGCCTATTAGCTTAGTTGGTTTGACCGTTGTGTTAATAACGTAAAGGTCGCAGGTTCGAAACGTGCATGGCCAATTTTTTTTCATCACTTTTTTTTTCATCTAGAAAAGACCTACTAGTTCTGTTGGTTAGAGCGTTGTGTCTTTTTATCATTTACAATTCTATGTCTTGATTCCTCTCATTTCTCAATCTATGATCGTTCACTTACGCAAATTAGCAGTTCATGTGGTTCGTTACTAGAATGTGCTTTCTCAATAAAGCCATAGTTTATGTGAAGTAGGCATATGCAATGACAGTACGGTGAAGATGTGTAACATTACATGGCCTATTAGCTCAGTTGGTTAGAGCATCGTACTAATAATGCGAAGCTCACTTGTTTGAAACCTGCATGGGCCAATTTTTATTCATCACTTTTTTTTTCATCTAGAACAGGCCTACTAGTTCTGTTGGTTAGAGCGTCGTGTCTTTTTATAATTTACAATTCTATGTTTTGATTCCTCTCATTTCTCAATCTACGACCGTTCACTTACGCAAATTAGCCATTTATGTCGTTCGTTACTAAAATGTGTTTTCTAAACAAAGCCATAGTTTATGTGAAGTAGGCAAATGCAACGGCAGTGCAGCGAGGATCTGTAACATTCGGCAAGGCCTATTAGCAAAGTTAGTTAGAGCGTAGTGTCTTTTTATAATTTACAATTCTATGAATTGATTCCTCTCATTTCTCTATCTACGACCGTTCACTTATGCAAAGTAGCCGTTTATGTCGTTCGTTACTAAAATGTGCTTTCTCAAGAAAGCAATAGTTTATGTGAAGTAGGAAAATTCAACGGTAGTGCAGGAGGATCTGTAACATTCGGCAAGGCCTATTAGCTCAGTTGGTTAGAGCGTCGTGCTAATAACGCAAAGGTGGCAGGTTCGAAACCTGCATGGGCCAAATTTATTTCATCATTTTTTTTTTCATCTAGAAAAGGCCTACTAGTTCTGTTGGTTAGAGCGCGTGTCTTTTTATCATTTTCAATTCTATGTCTTGATTCCTCTCATTTCTAAATCTACGACCGTTCACTTACGCAAATTAGCCGTTTATGTCGTTCGTTACTAAAATGTGCTTTCTCAAGAAAGCCATAGTTTATGTGAAGTAGGCAAATGCAACGGCAGTGCAGCGAGGATCAGTAACATTCGGCAAGGCCTATTAGCTCAGTTAGTTAGAGCGTCGTGCTAATAACGCGAAGGTCGCAGGTTCGTAGCCTGCATGGGCAACTTTTTTTTTATCACTTTTTTTTTCATCTACAAAAGACCTATTAGTTCTGTTGGTTAGAGCGTCGTGTCTTTTTATCATTTACAATTCTATGTTTTGATTCCTCTCATTTCTCAATCTATGACCGTTCACTTACGCAAATTAGCCATTTATGTCATTCGTTACTAAAATGTGCTTTCTCAAGAAAGCCATAGTTTATGTGAAGTAGGCAAATGCAACGGCAGTGCGGCGAGGATCTGTAACATTTGGTAAGGCCTATTAGCTCAGTTGGTTAGAGCGTCGTGCTAATAACGCAGGTTCGAAACCTGCATGGGCCAATTTTTTTCATCACTTTTTTTTTCATCTAGAAAAGGCCTACTAATCTAGAAAAGGCCTACTAGTTCTGTTGGTTAGAGCGTAGTTTTTTTATAATTTACAATTCTATGTCTTGATACCTCTCATTTCTCAATCTACGACCGTTCACTCACGCAAATTAGCCGTTTATGTCATTCGTTACTAAAATGTGCTTTCTCAAGAAAGCCATAGTTTATGTGAAGTAGGCAAATGCAACAGCAGTGCAGAGAGGATCTGTAACATTCGGCAAGGCCTATTAGCTCAGTTGTTTAGAGCGTCGTGCTAATAACGCGAAGGTTGCAGGTTCGAAACCTGCATGGGCCAATTTTTTTTCATCACTTTTTTTTCATCTAGAAAAGGCCTACTACTTCTGTTGGTTAGAGCGTAGTGTCTTTTTATAATTTACAATTCTATGTCTTGATTCCTCTCATTTCTCTATCTACGACCGTTCACTTATGCAAAGTAGCCGTTTATGTCGTTCGTTACTAAAATGTGCTTTCTAAAGAAAGCAATAGTTTATGTGAAGTAGGCAAATTCAACGGCAGTGCAGGAGGATCTATAACATTCGGCAAGGCCTATTAGCTCAGTTGGTTAGAGCGTCGTGCTAATAACGCAAAGGTGGCAGGTTCGAAACCTGCATGGGCCAAATTTATTTCCTACTAGTTCTGTTGGTTAGAGCGCGTGTCTTTTTATCATTTTCAATTCTATGTCTTGATTCCTCTCATTTCTAAATCTACGACCGTTCACTTACGCAAATTAGCCGTTTATGTCGTTCGTTACTAAAATGTGCTTTCTCAAGAAAGCCATAGTTTATGTGAAGTAGGCAAATGCAACGGCAGTGCAGCAGGATCAGTAAAATTCGGTAAGGCCTATTAGCTCAGTTAGGTAGAGCGTCGTGCTAATAACGCGAAGGTCGCAGGTTCGTAGCCTGCATGGGCAACTTTTTTTTTATCACTTTTTTTTTCATCTAGAAAAGACCTATTAGTTCTGTTGGTTAGAGCGTCGTGTCTTTTTATCCTTTTTATCATTTACAATTCTATATTTTGATTCCTCTCATTTCTCAATCTATGACCATTCACTTACGCAAATTAGCCATTTATGTCATTCGTTACTAAAATGTGCTTTCTCAAGAAAGCAATAGTTTATGTGAAGTAGGCAAATGCAACGGCAGTGCGGCGAGGATCTGTAACATTTGGCAAGGCCTATTAGCTCAGTTGGTTAGAGCGTCGTGCTAATAACGCGAAGGTCGCAGGTTCGAAACCTGCATGGGCCAATTTTTTTCATCACTTTTTTTTTCATCTAGAAAAGGCCTACTAGTTCTGTTGGTTAGAGCGTAGTTTTTTTATAATTTACAATTCTATGTCATGATACCTCTCATTTCTCAATCTACGACCGTTCACATACGCAAATTAGTCGTTTATGTCATTCGTTACTAAAATGTGCTTTCTCAAGAAAGCCATAGTTTATGTGAAGTAGGCAAATGCAACAGCAGTGCAGAGAGGATCTATAACATTCGGCAAGGCCTATTAGCTCAGTTGGTTAGAGCGTCGTGCTAATAACGCGAAGGTCGCAGGTTCAAAACCTGCATGGGCCAATTTTTTTTCATCACTTTTTTTTTCATCTAGAAAAGGCCTACTAGTTCTGTTGGTTAGAGCGTCGTGTCTTTTTATCATTTATAATTCTATGTCTTGATTCCTCTCATTTCTCAATCTACGACCGTTCACTTACGCAAATAAGCCGTTTATGTCGTTCGTTACTTAAATGTGCTTTCTCAAGAAAGCCATAGTTTATGTGTAGTAGGCAAATGCAACGGCAGTACAGCGAGAATCTGTAACATTCGCCAAGGCCTATTAGCTCGGTTGGTTAGAGCGTCGTGCTAATAACGCGAAGGTCGCATGTTCAAAACCTGCATGGGCTAATTTTTTTCATCACTTTTGTTTTCATATAGAAAAGGCCTACTAGTTCTGTTGGTTAGAGATTCGTGCCTTTTAATCATTTACAATTCTATGTCTTGATTCCTCTCATTTCTAAATCTCATTTACAATTCTATGTCTTGATTCCTCTCATTTCTAAATCTACGACCGCTCATTTACGCAAATTAGCCGTTTATGTCATTCGTTACTAAAATGTGCTTTCTCAAGAAAGCCATAGTTTATGTGAAGTAGGCAAATGCAACGGCAGTGTAGCGAGGATCTTTAACATTCGGCAAGGCCTATTAGCTCAGTTGGTTAGAGCGTTGTGCTAATAACGCAAAGGTCGCAAGTTCGAAACCTGCATGGGCCAATTTATTTTCATCACTTTTTTTTTCATCTAGAAAAGGCCTACTAGTTCTGTTGGTTAGAGCGTAGTGTCTTTTTATAATTTACAATTCTATGTCTTTATTCCTCTCATTTCTCAATCTACGACCGTTCACTTACGCAAATTAGCCGTTTATGTCGTTCGTTACTAAAATGTGCTTTCTCAAGAAAGCCATAGTTTATGTGAAGTAGGCAAATGCAACGGCAGTGCAGCGAGGATCTGTAACATTCAGCAAGGCCTATTAGCTCAGTTGGTTAGAGTGTCGTGCTAATAACGCGAAGGTCGCAGGTTCGAAACCTGCATGGGCCAATTTTTTTTCATCACTTTTTTTTCATCTAGAAAAGGCCTACTAGTTCTGTTGGTTAGAGCGTGTGTCTTTTTATCATTTACAATTCTATGTTTTGATTCCTCTCATTTCTAAATCTACGACTGTTCACTTACGCAAATTAATTGTTTATGTCGTTCGTTACTAAAATGTGCTTTCTCAAGAAAGCCACAGTTTATGTGAAGTAGGCAAATGCAACGGCAGTGCAGCGAGGATCTGTAACATTCGGCAAGGCCTATTAGCTCAGTTGGTTAGAGCGTCGTGCTAATAACGCGAAGGTGGTTCAAAACCTGCATAGGCAAATTTTTTTTCATCACTTTTTTTTTCATCTAGAAAAGATCTATTAGTTCTGTTGGTTAGAGCGACGTGTCTTTTTATAATTTACAATTCTATGTCTTGATTCCTCTCATTTCTCAATCTACGACCGTTCACTTATGCAAATTAGCCGTTTATGTCGTTCGTTACTAAAATGTGCTTTCTCAAGAAAGCCATAGTTTATGTGAAGTTGGCAAATGCAACGGCAGTGCGGCGAGGATCTGTAACATTTGGCAAGGCCTATTAGCTCAGTTGGTTAGAGCGTCGTGCTAATAACGCGAAGGTCGCAGGTTCGAAACCTGCATGTGCCAATTTTTTTCATCACTTTTTTTTTCCTCTAGAAAAGGCCTACTAGTTCCGTTCGTTAGAGCGTAGTTTTTTTATAATTTACAATTCTATGTCATGATACCTCTCATTTCTCAATCTACGACCGTTCACTTACGCAAATTAGTCGTTTATGTCATTCGTTACTAAAATGTGCTTTCTCAAGAAAGCCATAGTGCGTTACTAAAATGTGCTTTCTCAAGAAAGCCATAGTTTATGTGAAGTAGGCAAATGCAACGGCAGTGCAGCGAGGATCAGTAACATTCGGCAAGGCCTATTAGCTCAGTTAGTTAGAGCGTCGTGCTAATAACGCGAAGGTCGCAGGTTCGAAGCCTGCATGGGCAACTTTTTTTTAATCACTTTTTTATTCATCTAGAAAAGACCTATAAGTTCTGTTGGTTAGAGCGTCGTGTCAGTTTATGTCGTTCGTTACTAGAATGTGCTTTCTCAATAAAGCCATAGTTGATGTGAAGTAGGCATATGCAATGACAGTACGGTGAAGATGTGTAACATTACATGGCCTATTAGCTCAGTTTGTTAGAGCGTCGTGCTAATAATGCGAAGTTCACTTGTTCGAAACATGCTTGGGCCAATTTTTATTCATCACTTTTTTTTTCATCTAGAATAGGCCTACTAGTTCTGTTGGTTAGAGCGCGTGTCTTTTTATCATTTACAAATTAGTTCTGTTGGTTAGAGCGTCGTGTCTTTTTATCATTTACAATTCTATGTTTTGATTCCTCTCATTTCTCAATCTACGACCGTTCACTTACGCAAATTAGCCGTTTATGTCGTTCGTTACTAAAATGTGCTTTCTCAAGAAAGCCATAGTTTATGTGAAGTAGGCAAATGCAATGGCAGTGCAGCGAGGATCTGTAATATTCGGCAAGGCCTATTAGCTCAGTTGGTTAGAGCGTCGTGCTAATAACGCGAAGGTCGCAGGTTCGAAACCTGCATGGGCCAATTTTTATTCATCACTTTTTTTTTTCATCTAGAACAGGCCTACTAGTTCTGTTGGTTAGAGCGTCGTGTCTTTTTATCATTTACAATTCTATGTTTTGATTCCTCTCATTTCTCAATCTACGACCGTTCACTTACGCAAATTAGCCGTTTATGTCGTTCGTTACTAAAATGTGCTTTCTCAAGAAAGCCATAGTTTATGTGAAGTAGGCAAATGCAATGGCAGTGCAGCGAGGATCTGTAATATTCGGCAAGGCCTATTAGCTCAGTTTGTTAGAGCGTCGTGCTAATAACGCGAAGGTCGCAGGTTCGAAACCTGCATGGGCCAATTTTTATTCATCACTTTTTTTTTTCATCTAGAACAGGCCTACTAGTTCTGTTGGTTAGAGCGTCGTGTCTTTTTATCATTTACAATTCTATGTTTTGATTCCTCTCATTTCTCAATCTACGACCGTTCACTTACGCAAATTAGCCGTTTATGTCGTTCGTTACTAAAATGTGCTTTCTCAAGAAAGCCATAGTTTATGTGAAGTAGGCAAATGCAACGGCAGTGCAGCGAGGATTTGTAACATTTGGCAAGGCCTATTAGCTCAGTTGGTTAGAGCGTCGTGCTAATAACGCGAAGGTCGCAGGTTCGAAACCTGCATGGGCCAATTTTTTTCATCACTTTTTTTTTCATCTAGAAAAGGCCTACTAGTTCCGTTGGTTAGAGCGTAGTTTTTTTATAATTTACAATTCTATGTCATGATACCTCTCATTTCTCAATCTACGACCGTTCACTTACGCAAATTAGTCGTTTATGTCATTCGTTACTAAAATGTGCTTTCTCAAGAAAGCCATAGTTTATGTGAAGTAGGCAAATGCAACGGCAGTGCAGCGAGGATCAGTAACATTCGGCAAGGCCTATTAGCTCAGTTAGTTAGAGCGTCGTGCTAATAACGCGAAGGTCGCAGGTTCGAAGCCTGCATGGGCAACTTTTTTTTAATCACTTTTTTATTCATCAAGATAAGACCTATTAGTTCTGTTGGTTAGAGCGTCGTGTCAGTTTATGTCGTTCGTTACTAGAATGTGCTTTCTCAATAA
This sequence comes from Cucurbita pepo subsp. pepo, assembly GCF_057944985.1. NCBI lineage: Eukaryota > Viridiplantae > Streptophyta > Magnoliopsida > Cucurbitales > Cucurbitaceae > Cucurbita > Cucurbita pepo. The sequence goes on from NC_141798.1 coordinate 14,480,021, forward strand.
AGCCATAGTTGATGTGAAGTAGACATATGCAATGACAGTACGGTGAAGATGTGTAACATTACATGGCCTATTAGCTCAGTTGGTTAGAGCGTCGTGCTAATAATGCGACGTTCACTTGTTCGAAACCTCCTTGGGCCAATTTTTATTCATCACTTTTTTTTTCATCTAGAATAGGCCTACTAGTTCTGTTGGTTAGAGCGTCGAGTCTTTTTATCATTTACAATTCTATGTTTTGATTCCTCTCATTTCTCAATCTGCGACCGTTCACTTACGCAAATTAGCCGTTTATGTCGTTCGTTACTAAAATGTGCTTTCTCAAGAAAGCCATAGTTTATGTGAAGTAGGCAAATGCAACGGCAGTGCAGCGAGGATCTGTAACATTCGGCAAGGCCTATTAGCTCAGTTGGTTAGAGCATCGTGCTAATAACGCGAAGGTCGCAGGTTCGAAACCTGCATGGGCCAATTTTTATTCATAACTTTTTTTTTCATTTAGAACAGGCCTACTAGTTCTGTTGGTTAGAGCGTCGTGTCTTTTTATCATTTACAATTCTATGTTTTGATTCTTCTCATTTCTCAATCTACGACCGTTCACTTACGTAAATTAGCCATTTATGTCGTTCGTTACTAAAATGTGCTTTCTCAAGAAAGCCATAGTTTATGTGAAGTAGGCAAATGCAACGGCAGTGCAGTGAGGATCTATAACATTCGGCAAGGCCTATTAGCTCAGTTGGTTAGAGCGTCGTGCTAATAACGCGAAGGTCGTAGGTTCGAAATTTTTTTTCATCACTTTTTTTTTCATCTAGAAAAGGCCTTCTAGTTCTGTTGGTTAGAGCGTGTGTCTTTTTATCATTTACAATTCTATGTCTTGATTCCTCTCATTTCTAAATCTACGACCGTTCACTTACGCAAATTAGCCGTTTATGTCTTACTAAAATGTGCTTTCTCAAGAAAGCAATAGTTTATGTGAAGTAGGCAAATGCAACGGCAGTGCAGCGAGGATCTGTAACATTCGGCAAGGCCTATTAGCTCAGTTGGTTAGAGCGTCGTGCTAATAATGCGAAGTTCACTTGTTCGAAACCACTTTATTATTTCATATAGAAAAGGCCTACTAGTTCTGTTGGTTAGAGCGTGTGTCTTTTTATCATTTACAATTCTATGTCTTGATTCCTCTCTTTTCTAAATCTACAACCGTTCACTTACGCAAATTAGCCGTTTATGTCTTACTAAAATGTGCTTTCTCAAGAAAGCCATAGTTTATGTGAAGTAGGCAAATGCAATGACAGTGCAGCGAGGATCTGTAACATTTGGCAAGGCCTATTAGCTTAGTTGGTTTGACCGTTGTGTTAATAATGTAAAGGTCGCAGGTTCGAAACCTGCATGGCCAATTTTTTTTCATCACTTTTTTTTTCATCTAGAAAAGACCTACTAGTTCTGTTGGTTAGAGCGTTGTGTCTTTTTATCATTTACAATTCTATGTCTTGATTCCTCTCATTTCTCAATCTATGATCGTTCACTTACGCAAATTAGCAGTTCATGTGGTTCGTTACTAGAATGTGCTTTCTCAATAAAGCCATAGTTTATGTGAAGTAGGCATATGCAATGACAGTACGGTGAAGATGTGTAACATTACATGGCCTATTAGCTCAGTTGGTTAGAGCATCATACTAATAATGCGAAGCTCACTTGTTTGAAACCTGCATGGGCCAATTTTTATTCATCACTTTTTTTTTCATCTAGAACAGGCCTACTAGTTCTGTTGGTTAGAGCGTCGTGTCTTTTTATTATTTACAATTCTATGTTTTGATTCCTCTCATTTCTCAATCTACGACCGTTCACTTACGCAAATTAGCCATTTATGTCGTTCGTTACTAAAATGTGTTTTCTAAACAAAGCCATAGTTTATGTGAAGTAGGCAAATGCAACGGCAGTGCAGCGAGGATCTGTAACATTCGGCAAGGCCTATTAGCAAAGTTAGTTAGAGCGTAGTGTCTTTTTATAATTTACAATTCTATGAATTGATTCCTCTCATTTCTCTATCTACGACCGTTCACTTATGCAAAGTAGCCGTTTATGTCGTTCGTTACTAAAATGTGCTTTCTCAAGAAAGCAATAGTTTATGTGAAGTAGGAAAATTCAACGGTAGTGCAGGAGGATCTGTAACATTCGGCAAGGCCTATTAGCTCAGTTGGTTAGAGCGTCGTGCTAATAACGCAAAGGTGGCAGGTTCGAAACCTGCATGGGCCAAATTTATTTCATCATTTTTTTTTTCATCTAGAAAAGGCCTACTAGTTCTGTTGGTTAGAGCGCGTGTCTTTTTATCATTTTCAATTCTATGTCTTGATTCCTCTCATTTCTAAATCTAAGACCGTTCACTTACGCAAATTAGCCGTTTATGTCGTTCGTTACTAAAATGTGCTTTCTCAAGAAAGCCATAGTTTATGTGAAGTAGGCAAATGCAACGGCAGTGCAGCGAGGATCAGTAACATTCGGCAAGGCCTATTAGCTCAGTTAGTTAGAGCGTCGTGCTAATAACGCGAAGGTCGCAGGTTCGTAGCCTGCATGGGCAACTTTTTTTTTATCACTTTTTTTTTCATCTACAAAAGACCTATTAGTTCTGTTGGTTAGAGCGTCGTGTCTTTTTATCATTTACAATTCTATGTTTTGATTCCTCTCATTTCTCAATCTATGACCGTTCACTTACGCAAATTAGCCATTTATGTCATTCGTTACTAAAATGTGCTTTCTCAAGAAAGCCATAGTTTATGTGAAGTAGGCAAATGCAACGGCAGTGCGGCGAGGATCTGTAACATTTGGTAAGGCCTATTAGCTCAGTTGGTTAGAGCGTCGTGCTAATAACGCGAAGGTCGCAGGTTCGAAACCTGCATGGGCCAATTTTTTTCATCACTTTTTTTTTCATCTAGAAAAGGCCTACTAATCTAGAAAAGGCCTACTAGTTCTGTTGGTTAGAGCGTAGTTTTTTTATAATTTACAATTCTATGTCTTGATACCTCTCATTTCTCAATCTACGACCGTTCACTCACGCAAATTAGCCGTTTATGTCATTCGTTACTAAAATGTGCTTTCTCAAGAAAGCCATAGTTTATGTGAAGTAGGCAAATGCAACAGCAGTGCAGAGAGGATCTGTAACATTCGGCAAGGCCTATTAGCTCAGTTGTTTAGAGCGTCGTGCTAATAACGCGAAGGTTGCAGGTTCGAAACCTGCATGGGCCATTTTTTTTTCATCACTTTTTTTTCATCTAGAAAAGGCCTACTACTTCTGTTGGTTAGAGCGTAGTGTCTTTTTATAATTTACAATTCTATGTCTTGATTCCTCTCATTTCTCTATCTACGACCGTTCACTTATGCAAAGTAGCCGTTTATGTCGTTCGTTACTAAAATGTGCTTTCTAAAGAAAGCAATAGTTTATGTGAAGTAGGCAAATTCAACGGCAGTGCAGGAGGATCTATAACATTCGGCAAGGCCTATTAGCTCAGTTGGTTAGAGCGTCGTGCTAATAACGCAAAGGTGGCAGGTTTGAAACCTGCATGGGCCAAATTTATTTCCTACTAGTTCTGTTGGTTAGAGCGCGTGTCTTTTTATCATTTTCAATTCTATGTCTTGATTCCTCTCATTTCTAAATCTACGACCGTTCACTTACGCAAATTAGCCGTTTATGTCGTTCGTTACTAAAATGTGCTTTCTCAAGAAAGCCATAGTTTATGTGAAGTAGGCAAATGCAATGTGCTTTCTCAAGAAAGCCATAGTTTATGTGAAGTAGGCAAATGCAACGGCAGTGCAGCGAGGATCAGTAAAATTCGGTAAGGCCTATTAGCTCAGTTAGGTAGAGCGTCGTGCTAATAACGCGAAGGTCGCAGGTTCGTAGCCTGCATGGGCAACTTTTTTTTTTATCACTTTTTTTTTCATCTAGAAAAGACCTATTAGTTCTGTTGGTTAGAGCGTCGTGTCTTTTTATCCTTTTTATCATTTACAATTCTATATTTTGATTCCTCTCATTTCTCAATCTATGACCATTCACTTACGCAAATTAGCCATTTATGTGATTCGTTACTAAAATGTGCTTTCTCAAGAAAGCAATAGTTTATGTGAAGTAGGCAAATGCAACGGCAGTGCAGCGAGGATCTGTAACATTTGGCAAGGCCTATTAGCTCAGTTGGTTAGAGCGTCGTGCTAATAACGCGAAGGTCGCAGGTTCGAAACCTGCATGGGCCAATTTTTTTCATCACTTTTTTTTTTCATCTAGAAAAGGCCTACTAGTTCTGTTGGTTAGAGCGTAGTTTTTTTATAATTTACAATTCTATGTCATGATACCTCTCATTTCTCAATCTACGACCGTTCACATACGCAAATTAGTCGTTTATGTCATTCGTTACTAAAATGTGCTTTCTCAAGAAAGCCATAGTTTATGTGAAGTAGGCAAATGCAACAGCAGTGCAGAGAGGATCTATAACATTCGGCAAGGCCTATTAGCTCAGTTGGTTAGAGCGTCGTGCTAATAACGCGAAGGTCGCAGGTTCGAAACCTGCATGGGCCAATTTTTTTTCATCACTTTTTTTTTCATCTAGAAAAGGCCTACTAGTTCTGTTGGTTAGAGCGTCGTGTCTTTTTATCATTTACAATTCTATGTCTTGATTCCTCTCATTTCTCAATCTACGACCGTTCACTTACGCAAATAAGCCGTTTATGTCGTTCGTTACTTAAATGTGCTTTCTCAAGAAAGCCATAGTTTATGTGTAGTAGGCAAATGCAACGGCAGTACAGCGAGAATCTGTAACATTCGCCAAGGCCTATTAGCTCGGTTGGTTAGAGCGTCGTGCTAATAACGCGAAGGTCGCATGTTCAAAACCTGCATGGGCTAATTTTTTTCATCACTTTTGTTTTCATATAGAAAAGGCCTACTAGTTCTGTTCGTTAGAGAGTCGTGCCTTTTAATCATTTACAATTCTATGTCTTGATTCCTCTCATTTCTCAATCTACGACCGTTCACTTACGCTAATTAGCCGTTTATGTCGTTCGTTACTAAAATGTGCTTTCTCAAGAAAGCCATAGTTTATGTGAAGTAGGCAAATGCAACAGTAGTAGAGCGAGGATCTGTAACATTCGGCAAGGCCTATTAGCTTAGTTGGTTAGAGCGTCGTGCTAATAACGCGAAGGTCGCATGTTCGAAACCCATTTTTTATTCATCACTTTTTTTTTCATCTAGAACAGGCCTACTAGTTCTGTTGGTTAGAGCCTCGTGTCTTTTTATCATTTACAATTCTATGTTTTGATTCCTCTCATTTCTCAATCTACTACCATTCACTTACGCAAATTAGTCGTTTATGTCATTCGTTACTAAAATGTGCTTTCTCAAGAAAGCCATAGTTTATGTGAAGTAGGCAAATGCAACAGCAGTGCAGAGAGGATCTATAACATTCGGCAAGGCCTATTAGCTCAGTTGGTTAGAGCGTCGTGCTAATAACGCGAAGGTCGCAGGTTCGAAACCTGCATGGGCCAATTTTTTTTCATCACTTTTTTTTTCATCTAGAAAAGGCCTACTAGTTCTGTTGGTTAGAGCGTCGTGTCTTTTTATCATTTACAATTCTATGTCTTGATTCCTCTCATTTCTCAATCTACGACCGTTCACTTACGCAAATAAGCCGTTTATGTCGTTCGTTACTTAAATGTGCTTTCTCAAGAAAGCCATAGTTTATGTGTAGTAGGCAAATGCAACGGCAGTGCAGCGAGAATCTGTAACATTCGGCAAGGCCTATTAGCTTAGTTGGTTAGAGCGTCGTGCTAATAACGCGAAGGTCGCATGTTCGAAACCCATTTTTTATTCATCACTTTTTTTTTCATCTAGAACAGGCCTACTAGTTCTGTTGGTTAGAGCCTCGTGTCTTTTTATCATTTACAATTCTATGTTTTGATTCCTCTCATTTCTCAATCTACTACCATTCACTTACGCAAATTAGCCGTTTATGTCGTTCGTTACTAAAATGTGTTTTCTCAAGAAAGCCATAGTTTATGTGAAGTAGGCAAATGCAACGGCAGTGCAGCGAGGATCTGTAACATTCGGCAAGGCCTATTAGCTCAGTTGGTTAGATCGTCGTGCTAATAACGCGAAGGTCGCAGGTTCAAAACTTGCATTGACCAATTTTTTTTTCATCTAGAAAAGGCCTATTAGTTCTGTTGGTTAGAGCGTCGTGTCTTTTTATCATTTACAATTCTATGTCTTGATTCCTCTTATTTCTCAATCTACAACCGTTCACTTACGCAAATTAGCCGTTTATGTCGTTCGTTACTAGAATGTGCTTTCTCAAGAAAGTCATAGTTTTTGTGAAGTAGGCAAATGCAATGGCAGTCCGGTGATGATGTGTAACATTCGGCAAGGCCTATTAGCTCAGTTGGTTAGAGCGTCGTGCTAATAACGCGAAGGTCGCAGGTTCGAAACCTGCATAAAAGGCCTATTAGTTCTGTTGGTTAAAGCTGTCTTTTTCTTATTTACAATTCAACTTACGCAAATTAGCCGTTAATGTCGTTACTAGAATGTGCTTTCTCAAGAAAGTCATAGTTTATGTGTAGTAGGCAAATGCAACGGCAGTGCAGCGAAGATCTGTAACATTCTGCAAGGCCTGTTAGCTCAGTTGGTTAGAGCGTCCTGCTAATAAAGCGAAGGTCGCAGGTTCGAAACTTGCATGGGCCAACTTTTTTTCATCACTTTTTTTTCATCTAGAAAAGGCCTATTAGTTCTGTTGGTTAGAGCGTCGTGTCTTTTTATCATTTACAATTCTATGTCTTGACTCCTCTCATTTCTCAATCTACGACCGTTCACTTACGCAAATTAGCCGTTTATGTCGTTCGTTACTAGAATGTGCTTTCTCAATAAAGCCATAGTTTATGTGAAGTAGGCAAATGCAACGGCAGTCCGGTGAAGATGTGTAACATTTCGCAAGGCCTATTAGCTTAGTTGGTTATAGCGTCGTGCTAATAACGCAAAGGTCTACAATTCTATGTCTTGATTCCTCTTATTTCTTAATCTACGACCGTTCACTTACGCAAATTAGCCGTTTATGTCGTTCGTTACTAGAATGTGCTTTCTCAAGAAAGCCATAGTTTATGTGAAGTAGTTAAATGCAACGGCAGTCCGGTGAAGATGTGTAACATTCGGCAAGGCCTATTAGCTTAGTTGGTTAGAGCGTCGTGCTAATAACGCAAAGGTCGTAGGTTCGAAACCTGCATGGGCCAATTTTTTTTTTCATCACTTTTTTTTTCATCTAGAAAAGGCCTACTAGTTCTGTTGGTTAGAGTGTCGTGTCTTTTTATCATTTACAATTCTATGTCTTGATTCCTCTCATTTCTCAATCTACGACCGTTCACTTACGCAAATAAGCCGTTTATGTCGTTCGTTACTAGAATGTGCTTTCTCAATAAAGTCATAGTTTATGTGAAGTAGGCAAATGCAACGGCAGTCCAGTGAAGATGTGTAACATTCGGCAAGGCCTATTATCTCAGTTGGTTAGAGCGTCGTGTTGATAACGCGAAGGTCGCAAGTTCGAAGAATGCATGGGCCAATTTTTTTTTCATCTATAAAAGGCCTATTAGTTCTGTTTGTTAGAGTTGTCATTTTATTATTTACAATTCTATGTCTTGAATCCTCTCATTTCTCAATCTACGACCGTTCATTTAAGCAAATTAGCCGTTTATGTTGTTCATTACTAAAATAAGCTTTCTCAAGAAAGCCATAGTTTATGTGTAGTAGGCAAATGCAACGGCAGTCCAGCGAGGATCTGTAACATTTTGCAAGGCCTATTAGCTCAGTTGGTTAGAGCGTCGTGCTAATAACGCGAAGGTTGCAGGTTTGAAACGTGCATGGGCCAAGTTTTTTTGTCTTGATTCCTCTCATTTCTCAATCTACGACTGTTCACTTACGCAAATTAGCCGTTTATGTCGTTCGTTACTAGAATGTGCTTTCTCAAGAAAGCCATAGTTTATGTGTAGTAGGCAAATGCAACGGCAGTGCAGCGAGGATCTATAACAATCGGTAAGGCCTATTAGCTCAGTTGGTTAGAGCATCGTGCTAATAACGCGAATGTCACAGGTTCGAAACCTGCATGGGCTAATTTTGTTTCATCACTTTTTTTTTTTCATCTAGAAAAGGCCAACTAGGCAAATGCAACGGCAGTGCAGCGAGGATCTATAACATTCGGCAAGGCCTATTAGTTCTGTTTGTTAGACGTTTTTTTTCATCTAGAAAATGCCTATTAGTTTTGTTGGTTAGAGCGTCGTGTCTTTTTATCATTTACAATTCTATGTCTTGACTCCTCTCATTTCTTAATCTACGACCGTTCACTTACGTAAATTAGCCGTTTATGTCGTTCGTTACTAGAATGTGCTTTCTCAAGAAAGCCATAGTTTATGTGAAGTAGGCAAATGCAACGGCAGTCCGGTGAAGATGTGTAACATTTGGCAAGGTCTTTTAGCTCAGTTGGTTAGAGTTTCGTGCTAATAACGCAAAGGTCGTAGGTTCAAAACCTGGATGGGCCAAATTTTTTTCATCACTTTTTTTTCATCTAGAAAAGGCCTATTAGTTCTGTTGGTTAGAGCTGTCTTTTTATTATTTACAATTCTATGTCTTGCTTTCTCAATAAAGCCATAGTTTATGTGAAGTAGGCAAATGCAACGGCAGTACGGTGAAGATATGTAACATTCGGCAAGGCCTATTAGCTTAGTTGGTTAGAGCGTCCTGCTAATAACGCGAAGGTCGCAGGTTCAAAACCTGCATGGGCCAATTTTTTTTCATCACCTTTTTTTTCATCTAGAAAAGGCCTATTAGTTTTGTTGGTTAGAGCGTCGTGTCTTTTATCATTTACAATTTTATGTCTTGACTCCTCTCATTTCTCTTTTCATCACCTTTTTTTTCATCTAGAAAAGGCCTATTAGTTTTGTTGGTTAGAGCGTCGTGTCTTTTATCATTTACAATTTTATGTCTTGACTCCTCTCATTTCTCAATCTACGACCGTTCACTTATGCAAATTAGCCGTTTATGTCGTTCGTTACTAGAATGTGCTTTCTCAATAAAGCCATAGTGTATGTGAAGTAGGCAAATGCAACGACAGTGGGTGAGGATGTGTAACATTCGACAAGGCCTATTAGCTTAGTTGGTTAGAGCGTCGTGCTAATAACGCGTAAGTCTCTTCTAGAAAAGGCCTATTAGTTTAGTTGGTTAGAGCATCGTGTCTTTTTATCATTTACAATTCTATGTCTTGATTCCTCTCTTTTCTCAATCTACGCCCATTCACTTACGCTGATTAGCCGTGTATGTCGTTCGTTACTAGAATGTGCTTTGTCAAGAAAGCCATAGTTTATGTGCAGTAGGCAAATGCAACGGCAGTGCAGTGAGGATGTGTAACATTCAGCAAGGCCTATTAGCTCAGTTTGTTAGACCGTTGTGCTAATAACGCTAATGTCGCAGGTTGTGTCTTTTTATCATTTAGAATTTTATGCCTTGATTCCTCTCCTTTCTTAATCTACGACCATTCACTTACGCTTATTAGCCATTTATGTAGTTCGTTACTAGAATGTGCTTTATAAAGAAAGCCATAGTTTATGTGCATTAGCCTACTGCAACGACTGTGGAGTGAGGATGTGTACAATTAGCCAAGGCCTATTAGCTTAGTTGGTTAGAGTGTTATGCTAATAATGTGAAGGTTGCAGGTTGAAACTTGCATGGTTCAATTTTTTTTTTTTATCTAGAAAAGACATGTTAGTTTTGTTGGTTAGAGTGTCGTGTGTCTCAATCTACGACCATTCACTTACGCTCATTAGCCGTTTATATCATTCGTTAGTAGAATGTGCTTTGTCAAGAAAGCCATAGTTTATGTGCAGTAGGCAAATGCAACGGCTGTGCAGTGAGGATGTGTAACATTTGACAAGGCTTATTAGGTCAGTTGGTTAGAGTGTTATGCTAATAATGTGAAGGTTGCAGGTTCGAAACTTGCATGGTTCAATTTTTTTTTTATCTAGAAAAGACATGTTAGTTTTGTTGGTTAGAGTGTCGTGTCTTTTTATCATTTACAATTCTAGAATTTGATTCCTCTCCTGTCTCAATCTACGACCATTCACTTACGCTCATTAGCCGTTTATATCATTCGTTAGTAGAATGTGCTTTGTCAAGAAAGCCATAGTTTATGTGCAGTAGGCAAATGCAACGGCCGTGCAGTGAGGATGTGTAACATTTGACAAGGCCTATTAGGTCAGTTGGTTAGATTGTCGTGCTAACAATGAGAAGGTCGCAGGTTTGAAATCTACCGAGGCCAATTTTTTTTCATCACGTTTTTTTTTTTCATCTAGAAAAGGCCTATTAGTTCTGTTGGTTAGAGCGTCTGTCTTTTTATCATTTACAATTCTATGTCTTGATTCCTTTCCTTTTTCAATCTACGACCATTCACTTACGATGATTAGTCATTTATGTCGTTCATTACTAGAATGTGCTTTGTTAAGAAAACCATAGTTTATGTGCAATCGGCAAATGCAACGGTTGTGTGGTGAGAATGTGTGACATTTGGCAAGGCCTATTAGCTCAGTTGGTTAGAGCGTTGTGCTAATAACGCGAAGGTCGTAGTTTCGGAACCTTCATGGGCCAAGCATCTGTCTTTTTAACATTTACAATTCTATGTCTTGAATCCTCTCCCTTCTCAATCTTTCACTCTACCTCCTCTTATTAAGACCATAGAATGTTCCTGCAAATATATCATGTCGATTGCTCAACCGTACTTTGGCTATCTTACGTGGAGCTGAATTAGATTTTTTCGGTGTTCTCGTGGAAAGACGGGGGCATACTCCTTGCTTCTGGGGACATTGATCTTAAGCTAGAGTACGGTCCGTGCGCCGTTTTTCTTCTCTACCATGACGAATCAATTGATTTAATGTGGGCATCACTCTTTCCTTTGTTCTTCCCCCCTCTTTTTGCCCTCTCACTAGTTAGTGATTACTCCCATAGCCGTTTATGTCATTTGTTACTAGATTGTGCTTTGTCAAGAAGGTCGTAGGTTTGAAACCTGCATTGGCCAATATTTTTTCATATTTCATCTAGAAAAGGCCTATTAGTTCTATTGGTTAGAGCTTCGTGTCTTTTTATCATTTACAATTCTATGTCTTGATTCCTCTCCTTTCTCAATCTACGACCATTCACTTACACTCATTATATTTTTTCATCACCTTTTATTTCATCTAGAAAAGGCCTATTAGTTCGGTTGGTTAGAGCTTCGTGTCTTTTTATCATTTACAATTCTATGTCGTGATTCCTCTCCTTTCTCAATCTACGACCATTTACTAACGCTGATTAGCCCTTATGTCGTTCTACATGGTTACTGCTTTGTCAAGAAAGCCATAGTTTATGTATAGTCGGCAAATGCAACGGTTGTGGGATGAGAATTTGTATAAATTAGCAACGCCTATTAACTTGGTTGGTTAGAGAATTGGGTTAATAATGCAAAGGTTGTAGGTTCAAAACTTTCATGACCCATATTCTTTTTCATCATTTACAGCTTCATGCTTTAGATTCTTCTCTATGTCTTGATTCCTCTCCTTTCTCAATCTACGACCATAAGTTCATATTCTTTTTCATCATTTACAGCTCCTTTATGTCGTTCTACATGGTTACTGCTTTGTCAAGAAAGTCATAGTTTATGTATAGTCGGCAAATGCAACGGTTGTGTGATGAGAATTTGTATAAATTAGCATCGCCTATTAACTTAGTTTGTTAGAGAATTGGTCTTGATTCCTCTCCTTTCTTAATCTACGACCATTTATTTACTTTTTTTAGAGTTGTTCTTCTACATGGTTACTAGAATAAGCCATAAGGTTTTGTTAGCTTCTTATTGAGAAAGCCATAGTTTATGTGTGGTAGGCAAATGCAATGGTTGTGTGGGGAGGATTTGTATCAATAAGTAAGGTCTATTAGCTTAGTTGGTTAGATCATTGTGCTAATAATACGAAGGTCACATGTTTTTTTTATCATTGGCTTCCTCCATTTTTCATCCACAATAGGCCTATTAGCTCAGTTGGTGTGAGTGTTTTTTCGATAGTTTATGTAACGCGCCTAATTTTCTAGACCTAACTAGTGACGTCACCCATGCATACATGACTCATTATGTGGAAGCTCATCATAAAAAACCTTGTAAAACACAAAAGTCTTTCATAAAGGTCAAAAAATCCAAAATAAATCTTCAGTAGCGGGAAATAAAACCTTCAGTAACTGAATTCAAAACAAATCTAAATAAACAACGTTCAATGATTTAAATTAAATCAGTCAAATAAACATGTTGAACGCTTCAAATTAAATCAGTCAAATAAACATAAACTACTAAAAATGTCCCTCGTCCATTTCCATGGTGTCCTCAGCTCCACCGTCAACTATACATTGGCGCCTTGCCTTTACCTGAAAAATGTAGGTAGCATGTGGCTTGAGTATTTTATGAAATACCTAGTAATTGACCCCACTGTTGGGGTTAGAAATGCAAACACATGCAACATATGAGCGGGACCTAACTTTTTACTCCACTTCCATGGTGTCCTCAGCTCCACCGTCAACCGTACATTGGTGCGTTGCCTTTACCTGAAAAATGTAGGTAGCATGTGGCTTGAGTATTTTATGAAATATCCAATAATTCACCTCACTGTTGGGGTTAGTAATGCAAACACATGCAACATATGAGTGGGACCTAACTTTTTGTAAACTTTACATGGCTTTGGGCGCTTTTCTATTCTGAATAGGGTTGCATGTGTGTACTCCTTCACACACGGTCCATGTACGTGCATATGGACCCACCAAGTGGGCTCGTATACGTACCCCCTGCTTGGCTTGGTCGGGCACAACGTAATACACGTCGCCGAACACCACAAAATAGAAAAGGGGCCCGCATGATATCATGACGAACATAAATATCGTATTTCATTCTTTCGTAACATAAAGGGGAAGTATCCCGATGTAAGTGATATACATATATGCATGAGGTCCCTTAACATACCTAACATGGCGTTACATAAGCATTGCTAACATCACATATACGTTTCTTACATTACATGGCATGTCACATAATTTACATTACATGACATATTACATAACATAAAAATACATTCCAGTTCCAAAAACATCTCATGACATGACTCGATAATACTACGTGTATCCATGACATCGATCAACATTTTCATGACATATAATACTAGCAAATCAACAATCTTTTCAAAGCATAAACAGTCAACAATCAACATCATCCATAACTTTTCATAGAGTAAACAGTCAACAGTCAACATAATCCATAACTTTTCATAGCGTAAGCAGTCAACAGTCAACATAATCCATATTTTTCATAGCGTAAACAGTTAACAGTCAACAGTCAACATAATTCATAACTTTCCATAGCATAAACAGTCACATAATTCATAACTTTCCATAGCATAAATAGTCACATAATTCATACATCATATAGTCATATCACATAGAATATGGTGCCTGCAGGGGCCACAGGGCACGCACCATCATACAACACGTAGTAAGCTAACTCCAAGAGTAAGGTCACTTACCTCGATGGCCTTGGCCGAAGTCACTCACAACAGGCTAATTCCAACGGTTAAATACGTTCTATAATAACCACATAAAAATTTAGTAACCTTTCATAACAACCGTAGCTAAATCTCATGTTATTTATCAAAATAAACTCCCAACACAATCTGTCTTTGACGAATAGGAACCATACTAACCTCATATAGAAAAACTAAGGGCAGAAACGGCTTCAGAAGGGCCAAAAACCTAGGAATCGATATATTATAGCGATACCGAGCTGATAAGTCAAGCCGACCAATTAAGCCACCAAGCCGAGTTGCGGAAATTGACGGATCCGAGCCGACGTACACGCCAAGCCGAGCTGTGAGTACGCGTACGAAGTTAGGAAAGTGCGCAACAGGCGTGCGTCTGCTGGATCGTTGTTGGGCCGAAACGAATGCGGCCCGCGTTCATCTGTGGGCTGGGTTAGAGGCCGAACATGAGACCCGACCCGAATATGACCTGTCATCTTCCTTACCCACCAGACAACGAAATCCTAATCGACGATGCCGCCTTCTCCGCTTTCGATTCCGACGACGGTCACGCAGCACAACTTCTTTGATTCAGACAGTCAACCTTCTTCGACGCAACGATTTCGACGTCGATACTTCACTTCTACTCCATTCTTCCTTCGAAATAGCAACCCAATGTTTCGAGAACTCACCGAAAACCAGTAAACCAACCCACACGCTTTTCCCTCTAACACTCTTAGTTTTCCCGTTCTTTCAGACACCCTCGGACACAGCAGAAGGTGACTTTCAAGAGCAAAAATCGTTTTTAAGGAAAGAGAAGGGTTGAACATAGTAATATAAAGTGTCTCATAACATTTCCATTAAGGTAATAACTTTATTGTCGGAAATTGCACATTTTCCGACAAGAATATACGCTTAGCATAATATCTTGTCATTTATAGAAATAAAAATAAAATCTTAACCAAATAAGGCAAAAATGGAAAATCTGAATCGTTATTATGTGCAGTAAGAAAATGATAGGGTTGTGTTGTGAGAAAGTGTATCAATTAGCCAGGCCTATGCATCATGCTAATAACACGCAAGTTTGAAGCTTACATGGGCCAATTTTTTTTTCATCCTTTACAATTCCATGATTCTGTTCTTTTTTACATCTACAGGCCTATTAGTTTTGTTTGTTAGAGCTTGGTATTTGTTTATCATTTAAATTTCTCTATCTTGATTCCTCTCTTTTCTCAATCTATAGCCATCACTTACTCTGATGAGTCGTTTATGTCGTTCTACATGGTTACTAGAATGTACTTTGTCAAGGAAGCCATAGGGTTTTGTTAACTTCTTACTGAGAAATCCTTAGTTTATGTGTAGTAGGCAAATGAAACATTTATATGGTGAGGATGTGTAACATTTAGCAAGGCCTATTAGCTTAGTTGGTTAGACTATTGTGCTAATAATGTAAAGGTCGTAGGTTCAAAACTTATATGGGCCAATATTTTTTCATCACCTTTTTTTTTTTCATCTGGAATAGACCTATTAGTTATGTTGGTTAGAGCGTCGTACTTATAATATGAAGTTCATAGGTTTGATACCTGCTTTTCCTTTTTTTTTCATCACATTTTTTTCATTGGTTAGAACGTCTTGTTTTTTCATAATTTACAATTCTATGCCTTGATTCCTCTCCTTTCTCCATTTATGCCTATTCACTCATGCTGATTAGCGGTTTATTCCATCCTATGGTTACTAGAATGTGTTTTTTCAATGAAACCATAGGATTTTGTTGCTTCTTATTGAGAAAGCCATAGTTTATGTGTAGTAGGCATATGCAACGGTTGTGTAGTAAGAATGTTTATCAATCAACAAGGCCTATTAGCTTAGTTTGTTAGAGTGTTGGGCTAATAATGTGAAGGTCACAAGTTTGAAACTTGCATGAGTTAATTTTTTTCATCATTTTAATTTTTTTCATCATTTACAATTCCATGCCTTAGATTCTTCTCCTTTCTTCATCTACAATTCTTTGTCTATTAGCTCATGTTGTTAGAGCCCTTGATTCCTCTCCTTTCTCCATCTACGTCTATTCAGTTACGTTGATTAAACGTTTATGTCCACTTACGTTGATTAAACATTTATGTCAAGCCATAATTTATGTATAGTAGGAAAATGCAACGGTTGTGTGGTGAGAATTTGTATCAATTAGTAAGGTATATTAGTTCAGTTGGTTAGAGAGTCGTGCTAATAATACAAAGGTCACAGGTTTGAAAGTTGCATGGGCTAGTTTTTTTTCATCATTTACATTTCCATGCCTTGATTCTTCTCCTTTTTTTTCATCTACAATAGGCCTATTAGCTCTATTTTTTAGAGCGTCGTATTTGATTAGCCGTTTATGTTGTTCTACATGGTTACTAGAATATGTTTTGTCAAGGAAGCCATAAGGTTTCGTTAACTTCTTATTGTGAAAGCCTTAGTTTATGTGTAGTAGGGAAATGCAACGACTGTGAGTTGAGAATTTGTAACATTCAACAAGACTTATTAGCTTAGTTGGTTAGAGTGTCGTGTTAATAATACGAATATCGTAGGTTTGAAACTTGTATGGGCCAAAAAAAATTTCATTACTTACAATTCTGCGTCTTTGACTATTCTCTTCTTTTTTTTTTTTTTTTTTTTTTTCTTTTTTCATTTACAATAGGCCTATTAGCTTTGATTGTTTGAGCATCGTGTTTTTTCGTCATTTACAATTCTATCTCTTGATTCCTCTCCTTTATCAATCTACGGTAATTCACATACGCTGATTATACGTTTATGTCGTTCTACATGGGTACTAGAATGTGTTTTGTCAAGAAAGTCATACAGTTTTGTTAGCTTCTTATTAAGAAAACCATAATTTATGTGTAGTAGGCAAATGCAACGTTTGTGTGGTGTGGATGTGAATCAATAAGGATGGCCTATTAGTTCAGTTGGTTAGAGCTTTGTGCTAATAACATGAAGGTCGCATGTTTGAAACTTGCATGGGCTAGTGTTTTTTCATCATTTACAATTCCATGCCTTGATTCTTCTCCTTTTTTCATCTACAATAGGCCTATTAGCTCTGTTGGTTGGAGGTCATATTTTTTTTTTATCATTTACAATTCTAGATTCCTCTCCTTTCTCAACGACCATTCACTTACGCTGATTAGCTATTTATGTCGTTCTACATGGTTACTAGAATATGCTTTGTCAAGAAAGCCATAGTTTATGTGTAGTAGGCAAATGCAATGGTTGTGTGGTGGGAATTTGTATCAATTAGCAAGGATTATTAGCTCAGTTGGTTAGAGAGTCGTGCTAATAATGCAAACGTAATTTATGTGTAGTAGGCAAATGCGACGGATGAGTGATAAGGATGTGTAACATTTGGCAAGGCCTATTAGTTTAGTTGGTTAGAGCGTCGTGCTAATGATGCGAAGGTTGTAGGTTCGAAACCTATAGGGCCAATTTTCCTCTCCTTTCTCAATCTATGACCATTCACTTACGCGCATTAGCCGTTTCAGTCGTTCTCCATGGTTACTAGAATGTGCTTTGTCAAGGAAGCCATAAGGTTTTGTTAGCTTCTTATTCAGAAAGCCCTAGTTTATTGTGTGGTGAGTATTGATCTCAATCAATAAAGTCTATTAGCTTAATTAGTTACAGCATTGTGCTAATAATACGAAGGTTGCACTTGCTGCATTGGAGATTTTTTTTTTTTTTTTTTTCACATTTTTATTTCAGGCCTTGATTCCTCTTCTTACTTCATCTACGCCCATTCACTTTTGCAGATTAGTCGTTAATGTCGTCCTACATGGTTAGTAGAATGTGCTTGCAACGGTTGTGTGGTGTGGATGTATTTCAATCAACAAGGCCTAATAATTCAGTTGGTTAGAATGTTGTGCTAATAATGTGAAGGTGGTAGGTTTGAAACTTGAATGGACCAATGCAACCGTTGTCGTGTCCATAGGGTTTTGTTAGCTTGTTAGTGAGAAAGTCATAGTTTATTTGTAGTAGGCAAATGCAATGGTTGTGTGGTGAGGAATGTGTATTAGTGAGCAAGGTTTATTATTAGCTTAGTTGGTTAGAGCGTTTGTGCTAATAACGTGAAGATCGTAGGTTCAACATCATTTCTCCATCTACTGATTAGTCGGTTATGTCGGCCTACATGGTTACTAGATATGCTTTGCATCCCAATTTTTTTCATCATTTACACCTTAGTTGGTTAGAGCGTTTGTGCTAACAACGTGTAGATCTCAAGTTCAACATTTAAAATTCTATGCCTTGATTCCTCTCATTTCTCCATCTACTGATTAGTCGTTTATGCCGTCCTACATGGTTACTAGATGTGCTTTGTCAGTCCAATTTTTTTCATCATTTACAATTTCATACCTTGATTCCTCCTTTTTTCTTCATCTATGCGCATTCACTTACGCAGATTCGATAAAATAAAATAGAAGATAAAAATCGATAAAACTTAAAACAAGAAAAAGAAGTCAACGACATAAAACTTAAATCCAAATATTAAAACGACATTGTACAACATTTTACAAACGAAAAATAAAAAGACTCCAAATGTGAAAACGGACTGATGCTCCGGAACGATACTCCTCTATGACAGTGCAACTCTGGAACACTTCTCCACCTCGACTGGTACCTGAAAAAAAGAAAGAGAAAATGGGGTGAATATAAAAATATACTCAGTAAGCAACCTACTTGTAGGCTCTCAACCTTCCTTCTCCTAGTAGATTTCCATGGCTTTCCTTTGGTCTAAACGATGATCCAAGTAATTCTGTATTGTTCATCTACCCGTGTTGTCTCTAGTCCCTTGTCGAGACTGGTTTACGGTGTCGCGACATCGGCCTTGACCCGTTTCTATACTCAATAGAAGCTGTTCATGACAAACCACCTACCCACGTAGTCCCTCATCTCTTACAATACCAGTTTACAAAGTCGCAGCATCAGCCCTGACTTGTTTCTACACTCAATAAGAGTTGTTCATGCTAAACCATCTACCCACATAGTCCCTAGTCCAACCAGGATGGTTTACGAAGTCGCAACATCGGCTTTGACTCGTTTCTACGCTTAATAGGGGTTCTTATCTTGTCACCTACCAGTGTAGCCCCTAGTCCAACAAGGACTGGTTTATAGGTTTCCCTGTTTCTACACTCAATAGGGCTTTCCACCTACCCACGTAGTCCCTAGTCCAATTAGGACTGGTTTACAGGTTCACCTGTTTCTACGCTCAATAGGGGTTCATCATGCACATGTCGTAATCACCAAAATCGCTTATCCTTGGTTCTAATTACACATATTCTAACCACCTATAGTACACTATGCCTGCATGATAGCTCGTCCTAGTGATCCCTACAAGTATCACTTGCCTAAAATCAAATTGGTTACTTATAGGAGCCCAAAAGAATGAGATCTTACCAATAGAAAACGTATACCTACAAATAAAAAAAAAAAAATGGAGAAATGAATTAGAAAATTGGCCCTTTGTGCACATAAATTAAAGAAATAATAATAATGGAAAAAATGATTTGAATGTTTTGAATTAGAAAAAAGAAGAAACAACTATTTCAGGCAACTATATATTTCGTCTTTTCTTTGCACACAACCATGAGCTTACTTAACAAAACAAAACCCACTTTTCTCATTACTTTTCCAACTCCACATTCCATTTTATAACATTTCAAACCTCCAAGTTTTTCAATCCCATCTTTTTTTCTTTTTTCATTTTTTTCATTTTTGCAATTTCAGAGTAGAATATAATTCTTTTGAGACCAATAATTTGACAAAATAATTTGAAAGTTAAAGCCACAATAATTGAGTTTATTAGGAGATGCATTCTTAGAGAAGCTCCAATCTCATTAATGGCTGATTGAGACTACTCTTTCCACATCCAATGGTGACTTAATTTTAAAAACTCCAATAAATTTAACATTTTATTAACAATACGTGAGGGGGAACTTAATTATTATTGTTTAATAAGTTTGATTCATAATTAGAAGATGATGGGTTAGTTAAAATGTCTATTGATTTGAGATTAAATTAATTAAAGTAAATCATGCTTGCTTAACTAGAGATGGATGAAACAACAAAGAAAATCCAAGAAGAGACTAGTTTCTGTGTTTATATCTAAAGATGGTCAAACCCTTCCAATTCTTCTCTTTTCTTTTCTTTTCTTTTTTTTTTTTTTTTTTTTTTCTTTGAAAATGAAAGATGTGATAAGCTATTTCTAGAATTTATTTATAGCTAGTTTTGACAATTAACAGACCATTATTATGTAAATTTTTATTTATTTTGTATTAGTTGAGTTATTTCAGTAAATTTAGAAAATTTGAAGGAAAAAATTGAAAGAAATTGGATACAAATGGAAGACTGAGTCTTGAAGGGACAATGGTGTGATGTTTTTTTGTCTAAACTAAGTTGTTGAAGTGTCGTTTAGACGTTATATAGAACATCTAGATGCTACAAAAAGAAGATGCAAAAGTGAAGGCGAGTGCATGTTGAAGCATCGTCCATAGCAACGAGAACATATAGTGACTCGATGCAATGATTATTTTCATTATTTACCACAAATATTTTGTTTGCCTTGAGACTTTATGCATAGTGTCTCAATGTGTCTCATGTTTTTCTATATATACCCTAGTTTCATTGTCATTTTGTTAGGATCATGGGAACTTTTTGTTCATAACAAAATTACAAATTTAGAGAGTTTTGTTGACAATTTTGAAGTTTCTAATAGAAATTTTTGAAGCTCAAGACTGTGGAAATAGCTTTGAAAACATGATATTATTGGATCTAATTTATCTTAACCTTAATTTTATACTTTGGTCATGATTTTTGCATGAGAGGTTCTTTTTTTCTATTTTGTTGAATATGCATGTAACGACAAGAAAGAGTGGTACTGTAGCACACCTTAAGGATACGATTAAAAATCTATAAGTAGGTTACCTAATGAATCTTTTTTTACTCATTCCTATTCTCTAATATTTAAAGGTGACAAAAAGGAGGTGGTCAAGGATGGAAGCGGATCAAGGGCTGTCACCATGCAAATATTTTAAATATTATCGGGCCCAATGTATTCATTTTTTTATTTCGTTTTTTAATTTTCTTTTGTTTAATTCTTTTTTAGTTATTGTTAGACGAATATGACTCTCCATAATGGTATGATATTGTCTACTTTGAGCCTAGGCTCTCATGGCTTTGCTTTGGGCTTCCCCAAAAGGCCTCATACCAATGGAGTTAGTATTCCTCATTTATAAACACATGATCATTCCCTAAATTAGTGGATGTGAGACTTCCATCATCCAACATCCAACCGTTATTACATCAAATGAATACTTATTTAAGCACCATATGTTAATAAACAAATATTTTTTTAATAAATTTAAATATTTTTTTTAAAAAATAATGTATTCGCTATCAGGTTATTATTATTATTTTTTTCATGTACAGTAGAAAATTTTATATATAAAAAAAGAATATATAGGCTATTAAGTGTATTTAACCATTTGTTTATTCATTTAGTTGTTCAGTTGAAAAGCAATCTTTTTTAACAGCGAAAGCAAAAGGTAAAGTACAAAAGTCATTAAAAAATAATAATAATAAATTTATTAAAAAAAAAATTAAATTAATACACGTTTTGAAATATAGTTTTTCATTTAAAATTAAAGTTTAAATCTTGATACTCTTTTCTATTATATTAAAGATATTAATTATCTCCAAATTAATAATAAATCATATGAAATTGGACCGACAAAACACCCAAATTTATATGGCAGGTAAGGATGTATTGAACAATAAAAAGAAAATGTGAATGCATCTACAAATGTGTCCAAAGTCAAAAGAAATTGAAAACTTAACTAAAAAAGACTATTGATTCTTCACCTATTTACACATGTGATATAAAATTTAAAACTTTAATTTTAATATGACTAACTCAGCTAAATCTAAATATTGTTTTATTGAAAACAAAAACACAATTGAATTGAAAGTCGGTAATTAGAACGTTGCACCTAACGGCCCTCACTTCAACTTGGTATTTTCTTTAAAAAAAAAATTGAATGTTTGTAAATTATTGGTTTTTTTTTTTTTTTTTTTTTTTTTCCTATAAATAATTATTTTTTAAATATATTTAAGTGAAGTATTATGTCACTTAATTTAGTATATTCAGGAAAAATGTGAATACATAGGCAATAAAAAAAGGAGAAGGAAGGTAAAGATGATTTGATTGGGTTTTGGGGATTATGTAGCATGTGTCAAAGACCTAAAAAGAAAATTTCTTGTGGGTGTCGGTATAGTGATTTGGAATAAGTGAGTTGTTTAGTAGGGGTACACACCACAAACAGATGTGACTTTGGATAATACCACCAATATCAACGTCAATGTCTTACCCTTTTTCCTTCTTCTTCTTCTTCTTCTCCTTTGTACAATAAAAACAAACGAAACCCTTCCAAAAGCTTCACTACAAAATAAGAACTGAAAGACAGGTTGTGTTGTGTTATTATGGGATTGACATTTTAACAACTACTTCAAACTCCCTTCAATGTTCTCTAACTACATCACACCCTCTTTTTATCTATATTCATCTACTTCTATAAATTTGTTTTTCAAATCTAAAAATTAATCTCCTAAGATTTTGTTTCGATGACTCGAACACAACGTCAAAATAGAATAGGACATTTTCTATATGATTTTATATAAATATTTTTTTCTTTTTATTTTTCTATATTTCTGAAATATAAATTAAATAATTGATTATTGTGATTATAAATATCTTTTAGAATATTGTGTATATATACCTAAGAAGTTCGTAATTAATTTTAAATCATCAAATAATATCTATAACACCCCTAATTTTCTTAACTTAATTAGTGACGTTAACCCATACATGTTTAAGACTTAATTGTGGAAATTAATATTAAATATTTTTGAAATATGGCTATGAACTTACCTAAATAGTTTAAACATGAATTCAACCAAACATGAGATCAAAATGGAAAGAGAATCCAGTTTTTCAGTTGTTGCACCATCAGTCTTCGATGGAGACAATTATCAAATGTGAGCCGTTCGTATGGAGACTTATCTGGAGGTTTTGGATCTCTGGAAAGCAATAGAAGAGAATTAAGAGGTCCCTCCACTTCTAGCAAATCCTATTGTAGCACAAATCAAAGCATAGAAGGAAAGAAGACAAGAAAATCAAAGGCAAAGGCTTGCCTATTTACAGTTGTATCTCAAATGATCTTCATGCGAATAATGTCCCTCAAAATAGCAATGGAAATCTGGGATTACCTCAAGGCTGAATATGAAGGAGATGAGAGTCCTGAATTTGATTAGGGATTTCGAGTTGCAGAAGATGAAGGAGTCTGAGCCGATGAAAGACAAGCTTCTCAGCATTGCCAACAAGGTGAGATTGCTTGGTTCTATGTTAAATGATTCTAGGATCGTTGAAAAGCTATTGGTCACTGTTCTAGAGAAGCTTGAAGCCACCATTACTACTCTGGAAAATACCAAAGATCTGTAAAAGATTTCTCTTATAGAGCTCTTGAATGCTTTACAACCACAAGAGCAAAAGAGATCTATGAGGTAAGAAGGGATGATTGAAGGTGCCTTACTTGTTAAGCATCAAGACAACAGCAGGTATGAAAACAAGAAAAAATTTAAAAACCAATCGACGAATGGAGATTCATCTGCCAATTATCATAAGACAAAAGGAGGAGATTCCAAAAAATCCTATCCACCTTGCCGTCATTGTGAGAAGAAAGGTCATCCACCATACAAGTGTTGGAGAAGACTTGACGCCAAATGCTCTAGATGCAATCAACTTGGACATGAAGCTTTGATCTGCAAAGTCAAAGGTTAGGTGAAAGAAGTAGATGCACAGGTAGCTAATCAAGAAGAAGAAAATCAATTCTTTGTGGTCACTTGTTTCTCAGGCAAAGAATCAAGCCAGAGCTGGTTCATTAACAGTGGGTGCACAAATCATATGACATATGACAATGAGTTGTTTGAGGAATTAAGAGAGTGAGGATTGGCAATGGTGAACACTTGGAAGTCAAGGGAAAAGGCATAGTAGTTATATCAAGCTATGAAGGTACAAAATTTATTCCAAATATTTTATTTGTACCTAAATTGATCAAAATCTCATAAGTGTTGGTCAATTACTTGATAAGGGCTATAAAATGTTGTTTGAGAATAAGTCGTGCTTGATCAGAGATGTTAGTGGCAAAGACTTGTTCAATGTCAAAATGAAAGGAAAAAGCTTTGCTCTAAATCGGATGGAGAAAGAGTAGATGACCTTTATATCCAGAGCTAGTGCTACTGAGATTTGACACAAGAGACTTGGGCACTTTCATCATCGAGGTTTGCTTCAGATGCGGTCAAAGAAGCTGGTAGAAGGACTCGCTGACATTGATGATGACATACCTCTTTGCCGTGCTTGTAATTTTGGGAAGCAACATAGGCAACCCTTTCCTAAACAGGCATGGAGAGCCTCAAAAAAACTGCAGCTGGTTCATACTGATCTTTGTGGTCCTCAGCGAACACCATCATTAAATAGTAATCTTTATTACATTGTTTTTATTGATGATCTAACAAGAATGTGTTGGATCTTCTTGCTGAAGCAAAAGTTAGAAGTTGCGGGTGTATTTTGGAAATTTAAGGCCAGAGTGCATGCTCGATTCAGACTATAAGATCAGATAATGGCAAGGAGTACACTTGAGAAACTTTTAACAGGTTTTGTGAAGAGGCTGGTATTGAACATCAATTGACAGTACCATACACTCCTCAACAAAATGACGTCAGTGAAAGGAAGAATAGATTCATAAGGGAGATGACAAGATGCATGCTTCATGAGAAGAATCTTCTAAAATGTTTTTGGGGAGAAGTAGCAAACGCTACTGTGTACTTGCAAAATCGAATTTCAACAAAAGTTGTGAAGGACCTGACATCATTTGAAACTTGCATGTTAGAAGAGTCTAAAGATGAACGACTAGAAGAGTCTGAAGATGAACAACAAGAAGAGTCTGAAGATGAACGACAAGATGCTTTGGTTGATGGTGCACTTGTCAGAGGTACAAGGTTGTTGTCTGATATTTATCAAAGATGTAATGTAGCTGTTTGTGAGCCTGCAGGGTTCCATGATGTAAAAAAACAGTCAACATTGGATGGCTGCAATGCAGGAGGAGCTTTCGATGATCGAGAAAAATAAAACCTGAGAGTTGGTTGATCGACCTCTAAACAAAAAGATAATTGGAGTAAGATGAGTGTTCAGGAAAAGGCTTAGAGTTTGCAGCATCTAAACAAGGAGAAGTGTTAAAGATCACCTGTTTTAGATTGCTGTCAGTTAGTATTTTTCCGTTAATGTTTCTGATCAAATCTTAGGAGTTGATTTGATTTAGTTTTAATTTATTTACTTGCTTAGAAAATATCTTTTTATGTTCTATATGTAATATATATATAGCCTTCTAGCTCTTTATAATATATATTCTCATCAACCATTCAATCACTCATTCCAACACTAACACTAACAAATCATTCATTCCTTCACTAACACTAACAGATACTAATAAACTAGGCTCGAATTAATCTTTTTCTAACTGTACTTGTTTCACAAGTGTAGTCTTGAATGGGGTAGAACATAATTAGATAACACAAATATGTGGTGATCATGAATGGGCAACATACCTATCATTACTGTACTTGTTATTTGGCCTCTTTATCATACATCCTTTGTCCTAATTGATCTATTGTTGCAGTTTTAAAAGTGCAAAACTTCTAAAGTTAGTGTTACTAAAGCTAAGTTGAGAGCACGGTTTATCAGACACATGTCTCGATGGTAGTTCACCTATTGAGGAATTTTGGGTATTACTTGAGCTCGTCTTCTTCCACCTCTACCTCTATCGTCCTTTCCTATGATGTCATATTTTATCATACATCAATTAGCTTAGGGTTACATTAAAATCTTGTCAACATAACAATCCAACTTTTCATATAGGCCATTGGGATGAGGGGAATAAATGCTAGTTTAAATTATAGGAAAATGTTCACAAAATCATTGCTGCTCAAAATAATATAAAATAACACAATGTAATCAAAGAACACTGGAGCTTACATCCGAAATTGATCTATTTTTGCTTCATAGTTTTGATGCTATGGTACACCATCTTTACAAGCTAGGTAAGTTTAGACACTAAATGAAAAGAAAGATAACATTTGCGAGTATAAAAGTACTCAGAAAATAAGCATCATTGGTTGGATCATAGTCATTCATATCATAAAATTAAATCATTTACCGTATTTCTTAGATGGTAAAACTTCCATAGGTTAGAGGTTGCAATCTATTACCACAATTATAGTAGACCCTAGCAACTCATTTGTGTTTATATTAAACATGTGGGTCTTACTTTTGGTTAGCTGGTTCAAGTATCCGGTTCAAGTATGCTCTTTACTATTCTCCTACTATTAGATAAAACTCATTTTAAACACGTGGGGCGTGACCTCCTAGCTGATCGAACTAAGTTAAATATATAAACCTTGTTAATCAAGACAATTCACAACAAAAAATAGTTGGTGACTCTCTACTAGTCTTCATATAGTACTATGATTGTAATGGAGAATGACCACAGTGTGTTGAGCCAAATAGTATGATATCCTTTGAAACCCATGCCTTTAACTAGACAAATTTATTGCTTGACGGTAGTTGGTGACCTCTTCATATTTTCCGCACACAATACCATGTTAAAATTACATAGATTTTATCATACATATCATATATATATATGGAAGGGTACGACCTCGCAACAATCAATTATTATGCTACAAATGCAGATCCTATCAATATAGATGGAGCCTCCCATACATATGAAAAATGACGCTCATGGTTATAAATATATGCAAAGTATAATAAATTTTAGAATCAGACAATCTACTAAAATACTGTTAATCTCGATTCTCACCTGGCATTTTTTAATAAATCATATTCCCACAAACCAACCATTCTAAAAAAAAAAAAAAAAAAAATAGCCAACCTGTGAATGTTTGCTGAATCCACCACACCTAAATGGTGATGAGAGTTCTCTTATTTATAATCATTTACAGAATACAGAAATATGGTAAACTACAAATAATATGGAAATAGCGATAAAAGAAAAGAATAATAAATGAATACAATATATTTGCCTTTAATAAAATGGCAAATATGGTAACCCGTAATGTAAGACAAATATCTAGATATTTGCCTTATAATGAACGGTCAACTATCCTTAACACACACCCCCGCAAGCTAAGCGTCGGATTTGAATGAACGTGAAGCTTGGATCTGAAAAATTCAAAGAGAGGTCGAGAAATACTCTTTGTGAAGATGTCAGCAACTTGGAGATGAGAGGGTACATATTGTGTGCGAAGTTTGCCAGCGATAACAAGTTCTCGAAGGAAATGATAATCTAGTTCAACATGTTTGGCCCGCTTGTGAGAAACGGGATTAGAGGTAAAAAAAAAATAGCACTTTTTTTGTCACATAAGAGTAAGGGCTGCTGTGAAATAGGGACCTTGAGGTCATGCAAAAGATGCGTAACCCAAAGAAGTTCAGCAGCAGTTGTGGCAAGAGCATGATACTCAGATTCACAGCTGGAGCGTGAGACAGTAGGTTGCTTTTTGGCACTCCAAGAAACGAGATTGTTACCAAGGTAAATAGAATAGCCGGATGTAGAACGACGAGTATCGGGACAACCAGCCCAGTCAGCATCCAAATAAGCAACTAGCGTACTAGGAACAGTGGATGGACAAAAGGTAAGACCAAAGTGGAGTGTTCCTTTGACATAGCGAAGAATACGTTTGACAGCAAGAAAGTGATCTACAGTAGGGGCATGCAAGAATTGACTGACAGAATTGACAACATAGGCAATATCTAGACGCGTAATAGTCAAGTACTGAAGGGCGCCAACAAGAGATCTGTAGAGAGTAGGATCAGAGAAAGGAGAACCATCAGCAGTTAGGTGTTGAGAAACAACCATGGGAGTGTGAACTGGTTTGCTATCGAGCAACTGAGCACGAGTAAGAATATCTCGAGCATATTTTAATTGACTAATAAAGAGACCATCAGGAGTGGGTGAAGCTTCAAGACCAAGAAAGTAATTGAGAGAACTCAAATCTTTGGTAGCAAACTCAGAATGAAGCTTGCGAGTAAAGCTGTCAATAAGAGATGAGTTGTTGCCGGTAACAATAATGTCATCAACATACAGAAGCAAATAGATAAGGTTAGATTGCTGATGAAAGACAAAAAGGGACGTGTCAGCGCGACTGCAAGAAAACCCAAGTGTGAGAAGAAATGAGCTAAAACGCTGAAACCAAGCACGAGAAGCTTGCTTTAAGCCATAGAAAGCTTTCTTTAATAGACAAACATGAGTGAAAAATCGAGGATCAATATACCCAGGAGGTTGTTCCATATGAACACGTTCAATAAGAGTTCCATTGAGAAAAGCATTCTTGACATCAAGTTGTCGAAGAGGCCATTTATTTGTGACTGCAATAGAAAGCACAACACGGACAGTGGTAGCTTTGACACCGGACTGAAAGTGTCAGTGTAGTCAAGACCAGAAACCTGAGTATAACCTTTGGCAACAAGACGAGCCTTGAAACGCTCGACGGATCCATCAGGCAAATATTTAATACGAAACACCCATTTAGAGCCTACAATGTTGGTGTTGGCAGGGCGAGGAACC
Organism: Cucurbita pepo subsp. pepo; assembly: GCF_057944985.1. Lineage (NCBI taxonomy): Eukaryota > Viridiplantae > Streptophyta > Magnoliopsida > Cucurbitales > Cucurbitaceae > Cucurbita > Cucurbita pepo. The sequence continues at coordinate 14,508,313 of NC_141798.1, forward strand.
AAAGTCCAAGTATCATTTTGTTGTAACGCTCGAATTTCTTCATCCATGGCAGCCACCCAAGCAGGATTCTTAGCTGCAGATTTGAATTCTTTTGGCTCAGTGGATGCAAGAAGAGCAGAAAGAAGTCTAGATGAGCCCAAAATACCAAGATTTGCTGGATGACGAGTCTTGGATATACCAGCTTTGGCTCGTGTGATCATAGGATGAGTGCCCAAAGAAGAGAAATCAACAGGAGGTTCAATAGAGGTCGAATTAGAAGTCGAGGGTGGCAAAGTGGAACCTGCAAGAGAAGTATCAACCTGCACAGACTCATCTACAAGGTCAGAACAAATATCACACGGGGATCAATTGGATCGAGGAATGTGCGGTGATGAAGTGGTAGGGGGGATGAATCAATATGATGAAGATGTGGTTCCAAGAAATTTGAAATAGGAATAGAGGAAAGAGGTTGGGCCTGGGAGCTAGGGATAGTAGGAAAGTGAGTTTCATCAAATTGAGCATGGCAGGTGATATATAGCTTAGTTGTGGCAGGATCAAGACAGCGAAACCCTTTATGAGCAGAACTATAACCCAAAAAAATACAAGGAATGCTGCGGGGAGAAAGCTTGTTAGGCATATAATCACGCAAATAAGGATAAACACGACAACCAAAGGGATGAAAATTGTCATAATATGGAGTGTAGCCATAAAGAAGTTCAAAGGGTGACTTACCTCCAAGAAGTGGAGTAGGCAACCGGTTGATAATGTAAGCTGCAGTGCTGAAGGCGTCAACCCAAAAACGAGGAGAAAGATGAGAGTGAAAGAGAAGGGCCAAGCCAGTCTCAGTCACATGACGATGTTTTCTCTCAGCACGACCATTTTGAGCAGGTGTATATGGACAAGAGAGTTGATGGTGGATGCCAGAATTACGTAAATGAGTTTTGAAACAAGTACTAGTAAATTCGGTACCACCATCGCTTTGAAATACCTTGATATGAGAAGAATATTGATTTTCCACAAATTTTTGAAATTGAAGAAAAATATCAAAAAAATCAGATTTAAATTTTAAAGGGTAAAACCAAGTGAATCGAGAATAATCATCAATAAAAATAGCATAATAAAGAAAATCCGAATTTGATTTGACGGGAGAAGGACCCCAAAGATCACAATGAATAAGATCTAACACATGAGACGACCTACGTTCATTGCGGGAATAAGACAATCGATGACTTTTCGCAAGCTGACAAGTATTACATAATGATGGAGAAGGCAATAAAGACGTAAGAGAAAGATGACCTTTTCTATTTAAAAAAGAAATAACAGAATGATTCACATGACCCAGATGAGCATGCCATATATCATATGAAGCACGTAAAGATTTGTTTCTAAGGGCTAAAATAAAAGCAGAGTTGCCGCGCTCCAGCACATATAGCCCTCCATCTCTTTTACCGGTTGCCACCACCCTTCCTCTTTGACGATTCTGGATAGTAATAAGATTATTAGTAAATGTAACGGAGAGAGAAAAATCAGACGTTAATTTACTTATGGAAAGAAGATTTTTAGTGAGGTGACGGACAACCAAGACATCTAATAAGTGAATATTTGGAACAAGAGAAAGGGTACCGGTGTGGGTAATGGGTAGGGATGCACCGTTTCCTACGATCACAGAGTCCTTACCCGTGTAATTTTTAGACTGATCCAGAATAGATGGGTCGGCAGTCATATGGGCCGAAGCTCCAGTATCCAGAAACCAATCAGCAGCATCGGGTCCAGCAATAGAACATGACGTGTTAAAGGCTTCAGCAAGGTGAGCATGAGAAGAACCAGGTCGAACATACCGTTGGTTGCAGCGGTCAGCATAATGGCCCTCTTTGCGGCATATTTGGCAGTGAGGTGGTCGACGACCCTGACTTGAGTGGGTTCGTCCTCGATTAGAAGAGTTGTTTTTGTGAGAATAAGAACGACCTCGCTTGTTGGTAAAGGAAGCAGGGTGGCTTCCATGGGTGCGACCACGATTAGTGGCTGTGAATGCTGTAAGAGTGGTGTCAGAGGACTCAAGGGAGCGCTGGAACAACTCAAAACTTTCAGCTTTAGAGACTAAATCTGCAAAACAGGGGATAGGCGTGAGAGCCATCTGAGCAGTAGAAAAAGCTAAAAATTCGGTGCCGAGTCCACGAAGGAACAAGTGCACTTTATCAATGTCCTCGACGGGTCTGCCAATAGCATGAAGTTGGTCACAAATTTTTTTGAAGGCACGGGCATACTCAGCAACAGGTTCGGTGCCACGTTTCATCAACTGCAAGTCATCCTTGAGTCTCAGTTCACGAGCTTTCGACTGATGGCTGAACGTAGTTTCCAACGCAAGCCAAACATCACGTGCAGTAGATAGACCAACGACAACAGCCATGGCTTCCTCAGTGAGAGAGGAGAGCAGGAGACAGAGAAGTCGTTGATCGGCTGCTCTCCATGCCAAATATTTGAGGTTGAGTGTTGAGGAGGTTTCTGGTTCAAAGCGAGGTGGTGGAACCATAGTTCCATCGACATAGCCCAACATGTCTTGACTCTCAAGGAGAGGGAGAAGTTGGCTTTTCCAGAGAAGATAATTGGAGGAAGAAAGTTTGATGGTGATCATATGGATTAGAGTATTGAAAGGAAGAAGATGATAAGAAGATTCGAAAGCCATAGAGAAGAAAGGATCAAGGTTGTTAAACCGAAAGGGCTCTGATACCATGTGAATGTTTGCTGAATCCACCACACCTAAATGGTGGTGAGAGTTCTCTTATTTATAATCATTTACAGAATACAGAAATATGGTAAATTACAAATAATATGAAAATAGCGATAAAAAGAAAAAATAATAAATGAATACAATATATTGGCCTTTAATAAAATGGCAAATATGGTAACCGGTAATGTAATGCAAATATCTAGATATTTGCCTTATAATGAACGGTCAACTATCCGTAACACAACCAACTTACCTCACAAAAATTTTAAGTGTGAAAAATTATTGGGTTCCTTTCCTCTTTATTTAAAAAAAAAAAAAAAAAAAAAAAAAAAAAAAAAAAAAATTAGTTTAATAATAAGAGAAAAAACAAATTTTAGTGTCAACTGTTTCGTTTTCTTCAAATATATAGGTTGAAAAAATATTAATTTTGATTGAAAAAGAAACCAAATCAAACAATACTGTGAAGGGTAAAGATACGCTTTCACACTTCCATTTGAATTACAATATATATATTATTTTTGGTACAATAATCAAATAATATATGGTTGAAAAACTTGGGAAGTAATAAGATTCTTATCTCCTAAAATTATAATTACATTAATTAAAAACCTAAACAGTACCTGAGATGGGATTGCATACAAAAATAATAATAATAATTTTTGAACCATCTATTATTGAGATTTTTGTTTTGGATGTGTTGGGGAGATTGAACGAAGTTAGAAGTCCACAATTATTGAAGAAATGTGAAGCCATTTGTTGTGAAGAATAAAATAATTATATTAAGAAGAGTTAAAAATAGGAATAATGATAGAAATTTGAGAGAATTCAGAACTTAGGCTTAGAGAGGTCACTATGTTACTATTTACATCTCAGTTCACACGCCCCACTAATGGGTCTCACCTTCACTGTCTCTGTCTCCATCTCCATCTCTCTCGCTCTCTCTCTCTCTCTCTCTCCACCAATCGTCAACCTTCTACCTTTGCCCAAATAACTCCCCGCATCAAATGCCTATAATTCCAATTCAACCCCAACTTTTTGGCAAATCTCTATTCCAACTCCATCCTTCATTTATAAATTACAATCCAAACCAAAAACCCATTTCAAAAAACCATATCAGCAATGTGCGGCGGCGTCACTCCGACCCGACAGCGCCGATTTCTCTCTACTTTCTTGGTTATGGCTTTATTCATCTGGGTCGTCTTCTGCCACCAACCCCGCGCCGTCTCTGCCAGACTCTTCCCGGAGAATCTAATTCCAGAGGAAACCCACGTGGGCGGCGGTGGAGGAAGCAAGGAGAAGCTGCTCCGGAACTATTTCAATGGAATGAGAGGGTTCGAAGACAACAAACGAACAGTCCCCAGCTGCCCGGATCCTCTGCACAACTAGTACCAATAATTTCTTCATCTTTTTCTCTGTCTTTTTTTTTTTTTTTTGTTTCTTGTGTACCCAAAATATCCATGTTTTGTTTGGGTGACATTAGAAAAAAGCAAGGGGGTGTTGTTTTGGGAGTTATAATTTAGAGTGGCGTGCAAAAGAAAAGAAGAGAATAGAAAAGAAAAGAAAATGGGGGTGTTCATGATCTGTACATGAAAAAAAAGTAGAAAATTTGAAATACAACTTTTGGAAAACTTGGGCAGCTGAGAAACTATATGAAAGATGAGGAAGAATGTCAGATTTATGATTTGATTTCCAATCAGAGATTAGTGTTTTTTTTTTTTTTTTAATTCTTAAATTTTTGCAGATTAATATATATATAAAAAAGAGAAAAAAAAGTGTTTACATAAATATATTTTTCGACTATAATTTGTACACTTTTGTTCGTCCTCTATTCTGCAAAGGGAAGAAAAAAAATGGAAGAAGAAGAAAGAAGAAAGGAAGGAAGGAGGAGGAAGAAGGAAGAAGGAAGGAAGAAGAAGGTGCCAGAATTTAGTGAACTTGTTGCTGGTTTGAATGACTTGAGTTGTTCATTTTTAGTAGGAGTAACCTATTTCAGCCGAGTGTTATAGGAGTTATTTATAGAAATTATTTTAGTTGAAATAGAAGTTAGTAAAACACAGTTCCAACAACACGAGTTATCTCAGTATTGTTTCTTTGAGTAATAATAATTTTAGATTTATTCACACTAGTGGAAGATACTGTGATAGTTGGTAGCCAGGTTGGTAACCAAGGGTATGATATTATTACTCAACAAGGTGAACCGTAAACTTGACTACCAAAGGTTTGATATTATTACTCAACCAGATGAATGGTGGAAGTGCTTCTATGGTATAACTATGAAAAAGCTTGTTGGCAATAATTATAATTATGGGAAGTTTTGTATGGAAGCTTATCTACCCGGCAAGATTTGTGGGATTTAATTGAAGGTGATGACACAGAAATTCCAGCATATACTCCACAAAATGCTGAATCACGCCGAAAATGGAAGATCAAATGTGGAAAAGCCTTCTTTACCTTGCGAACTTTGATTAGCAAAGAACATATTGATCTCGTTCGTGATTTAAAGTCACTAAGAAAAATATTGCTCGATTGCAATTTCTAGAGAATAACTAGCTCTAGTAACTCAAGGTAATTTTTCTGTTGAAGAGTACTTCTTGAAAGTGAAAAATTTGTGTTTTGAAATTTCAGAATTAGATACTGAGGAGCCAGTGAGTCATACTCAATTACGGCGTTATCTTATTCGTGGATTACGAAAATACTTTATGTCATTTGTTTCCTCAATACAAGGGTGGGCAAATCAGATGAATTGAAGAATTTGCTTTCTAATCAGGAAGCTCTGATTAAGAAAATGACTAGCAGTAACAAGCCTTCTCCAAAGTCAGAAGATGTGTTGTATGTCAAAGAAGACAAAATTTTCATTCAAGGCCTTTATCAAGCAATAGGAATCAATTCAGAAATGAGGAGTCGTCAAAAAGTCATTTAAAGCTTGTTACAAGTGTGAAAAACCTGGCCATTTTAAACGAGATTGTCGAGTGAAAAGTGGTGTGTCATCGTTGCGGAAAGTCAGGCCATATCAAGCCAAATTGCCGAGTCAAAATGCAGGAATCAGAAGCAAATACTGTACATGAAAGTAAAAATTCTTCAGATCCAATTTGGGAACACTGCTTAACTATTAAGGTTCTTGACCAGCCAACAAATGTGACTTTAGCTGTACATCAAGATGATATCTCTGCAGATGCACATGCCTTTATAGACTACAATGAAGAATGGATTGTTGATTCTAGTTGTTCTCATCACGCATCTGGAAACGAAACTCTTCTATCAGATGTTCGTCCACATTGTCAAAAGAAGGTCATTATGACAGCTGATAATTCAATGCATCCTGTGACAAAAGAAGGAGAATTGAATGATGGGAGTGTTCTACTCAAGGACGTTTATCATGTTCCTAGTTTGAAGAAAAACCTTGCTTCTGAATCACAAATAACAAATTGAGGAAGGTATGTTCTTTTTTGTCCTAAAGATGTTCAAATACTTTCTAATGTGAAACATGTTGATGCTGATATCCTGTTTTGTTGAAAAAGAAAAGAATCTTTATATGTTTTATCAGCTAGTGATGAATATATCAAGAAAGTTGGTCATAATGCAAGCTCAACGATTTGGCATGCTCGTTTGGGTAATGTGGATTTTCAGTTATTGCAGAAAATATCCACAAAACAACTTCTTGATGGTGTTCCTGTTTTTAAGATATTCAGCATGATGAGATTTGTCCAGGCTAATATGGCAAGTCTCATCGTCTTCCTTTCACAAGCTCAAAGAGTAGAGCTTCAACAGTATTGGAATTGATTCATTCTGATCTTTTGGGACCAACGCGAACAACAAGCTATACCGGCCTTCATTATGTGATGGTGTTTGTGGATGATTTCTCCCGTTTTAGTTGGGTATACTTCTTAGAACACAAAAGTGAAGCTTTTTCAAACTTTATTCAGCTTAAGCATGCTGTATAAAAAGAATTTGAATTGAAAATTAAGTGCTTGCGCACTGATAATGAAGGGGAATTTCTTTCAAATGATTTTATGGAAGGCTATAAGGAGCCTGGGATTCAGCATCAACTGACTTATCCATAAACCCCGCAACAAAATGGGGTGGCTAAGCGCAAGTTAGCTCATATTACATCAGTTTGCTGGCTGCATGGGAGGAGTCTTCCAAGAGAGTTATGGGCATCAACTTTTCAAACAGCTTGCCATGTTGTAAATCGACTGCCTTCATGGCTAGGGACAGAATCATCACCATTCGAGCTGATTTATCATCGTAAACCCAATGTGAGTTATTTTTGTATTTTTGGGTCTATTTGTTATGTTCATGTACTGAAACATAATCGAACTAAACTTGACCCAAAGGTCAAGAAATGCATTTTTGTTGGCCATGATATTCATAGAAAAGGTTGGAGGTGTATGGATTTGGAAACAAAGAAGGTTATTGTATCTCGTGATGTGGTGTTTGATGAAATTTCAAGTTACAAAAACGATGCAGATGGCAGCAAAAGTACAACTACTATTGCACTCTTTCCTGATGATTCTACATTAGAGAGAAAAGATTTTTCAATTGCGACAGACATTCAAGCTAAGGAGAATACAGAAGCCACTACAAATATTGGACATAAGAAAAAATCCTCAAAAAAAAAAAAAAAAAAAAAAAAAAAAAAAAAAAAAAAAGAAGAAGAAAACAAGAAATTACCCGGTCATTTGTCTGATTTTATAGTTGACATTAATCAATTTTCTATTCTGTCTTGTTTTTTATGGGAGATACAAGTGAAAATGACCCGAAGTTGTACAGTGAAGCTAAAGGAATTTCATAATGGGAAAATGCAATGAAAGAAATTTTCAGCACTTGAAAAAAATGACACTTAGGAGCTTGTACCAAAACCTCGTGATGCTGATTTAATTACTTGTAAGTGGGTTTACAAGTTGAAGAAAAAAAGCTGATGGTAGAATTGATAGACACAAAGCTTGTTTTGTTGCTTGTGGGTTCTCTCAGCAATATGGCCGAGACTATGATGAGACTTTTAGTCCAATCACAAGGATGGTAACATTACGGACAATCATCTCTTTAGCTGCTAGTAAAGGCTGGAAATTATGGCAGCTTGATGTGAAAAATGTCTTCCTTTTCGGAGAGTTGGATTGTGATATTTTTATGGAGCAGTCGCAACGATTTACCTCTAGGGAATATCTTGATTATGTGTGCAGACTTAAGAAGGCATTGTATGGACTCAAGCATCCTCATGCTTGGTTTGGTAAGATTGGTCAATATCTTAATTTTTGTGGTTTTAAGTCTTCATGTGTTGATCCGAGCTTATTTGTTAAGAAAACAGCAACTGTATGCACCTTGCTCTTAGTTTATGTTGATGACATGATTATTACTAGTGATGATATTGTTGTAATCAGTAGTCTCTAAGATGCCTTGTCTGTTTGTTTTCTGAGTTTGGAAATTAAGGATATGCAACAAGTTTATTGCAGCGGTTTCATATAGAGAATTCAATAGATAAAATTACTCCTATGGAACCAAATCTCAAATTAGCTAGAAATGAAGGGAAGTAATTAGAAGCTCCTACATTCTTTCGTCACCTCGTTGGTAGTTTATTCTATTTAACTATCAAAAGGTCAGACATTGCTTTTGCAGTAGAAGTTGTGTCTCAATTTATGGATCAACCACATGAGACTCATTTAATTTCAACAAAAATAATTCTTTATTACATCAAGGGCACTCTAAATTATGGATTATTGTATGAGAAATCAAAGTCATTTTTCTTGAGGTGTCTTATGGATGCTGATTGGGTTGGTGATGTGAACGACAGACGCTCCACAACAGGTTTTTATTTTACAGCAGGCTCTGTTGCAATTTCATGGTGCAGTAAAAAGCAAAGTATCATTGCTTTGTCAAGTTGTGAAGCAGAATATGTGGCAAACAATGGCTACTCAAGAATGCTTGTGTCCCAGGAGGCTTATTCAAGAAACGGTGACTACACTCAATCAGCCAATTCAAATTAATTGTGATAATGAAAGTGCAATAAAACTTGTTGGAAATCCGGTGCTTCATGCTCGTTCGAAACACATTGAAACTCATTATCATTTTGTTCGAGAGAAGTGTTATCGCAGGATGTTGAATTGCAGAAAATACATATTAATGAGCAAGTTGCAAACATATTTACTAAGGCACTTGGCAAAGTGAAGTTTGAAGTTTTTCATAAATGTCTCGGAGTTATTGAAAAATAAGCTTGCACTAAGGAGGCCGTCAAAATTTAGTGCAACTTATTGCTCGTTTGAATTAGTCAAGTTGAATTAGTAAGTATTAAGTAAAACACAACCACACAACCACATTTCATTATTTCATTATTTCATTATTTCATTATTTCATTATTTCATTATTTCATTATTTCATTATTCAGTTGTCTGTATTGTCTTCCTTAAGTTGTAATAATTTTAAGTTATAATAATTTTAGATTTATTCACATTTTTAAGTGAAAAGATGAAGAAGGAAGAGGAAGGATGAAGAGGAAGGATGAAGGAGGATGGAAGAAGAGGAAGGAGGAAGGAGGAAGGAGGAAGATAGAAGAAGTAAGAAGGAAGAAGGAAGAAAAGAAGAAGAAAGAAAGAAGTAGGAAGAAGGAAGAAGGATTATGAATAATACGAGATTCAACTCCGATACATGCTTTAAAAACTACGTTAAAAGATGATATAATATGAAGAAAAATGGAAGGGGGTTGTTTTACATGATAATGAATGAAAATGTTGGGATCTCATGGATCATTGTGTGCTCATGCATCGGGGAATATTCATTTATTATGATGGTACAGACGCGTACTTTATGAGGCAGGAAAACGATCATTATGTTTATCCTTATATTGCGACAGTCCCTATTCCTAAACGGTTGTCCGACATCAACAACTACTAGAGAATGCTCGCCCGACAAGAAAGGGGCCTAGGAGGTGTACAAACCGATTGGTGGGTCCATACTCGCACATGTGGACCATGTGTAAAACAATAAATACACATCCAATTAGCCCATTTAGGATAACCGCGATATGAAAATAGATTAATATGATAGGTCCCATTCATGAAGTTGTATGTGTTTGCATTTAACTCCAATAATGGGATTGCTTACTTAGTATTTTTTAAAATATTCAAGCCAAGTGCTACTTCTATTTCATATAAAAGTAAGACACCCGTGTACGGCTGATGACGACATCACAACTTGAGACCATGACACATGCATAGGGTAGTCGCACTTATTCCTTAGACTTAGGCTAGAATATGATATTTTTAATTTAATTTTTTATTTATTTCATTTAGTTTAGTGTTGTGTCGTTTTAAAAATGTTTACGAATACGTAACTTCATGGTTGTGTTTTAAGATAAAAGATAATATTTTATGAAAGTTTAAAGGAACTATTTCCACATTCAATGTTCATGATATGAATGATTAAGTAGAAAATTTAAGGTCGTTACATGAGGTGGTTAATATGGATGGTCCGGTCTTCAGAAGAGCAATTTTGAATGAGCCGGCCATGTATGCATAGAAAATTACCAAAAATCCCCTAAAATTCATGATGTTTTAGATATTTTCCACTATGTTAGAGAGGAGGATGAGATGTTGTAACCTTTTCTCTGAGCGACTGTTGGAGGTTATCTCTCTATTGAGTTTGTATGTGTAATACCCCCGATTTTCTTACCTAAAATAGGGATGTCACTGCATGCATGCATGTCTTTAATAACATTTGCGAAGATTCAAATAAAACATTTTCAAATGAAGTCATGGACTTATACATTTAATTTAAAACAAGAAATTAGAAATAACTTAGTATTTGAGTACGAAAATGAAAAGTCACATGTCAACTACTAACTTAAAAACAATGCATACTGCCTATCTTGATTTTCGTGGTCATTCCAACATTCACCGTCATTCATACTGGGGTGCTTTACATTTACCTGGAAAATAAGGGTAGTATGTGGCTTGAGTATTTTTAAGAAATACTCCGTAAGTCACCCACTCTTGGGGCTAGTAATGCAATCACACATATATATGATGAGACCTATCCTTTAAAATCGTAACATGACCTTCGACTCTTTTCAGTTCCGGGCAGGGTTGATGTTTGGTACTTCTTCACACATGGACCCACTACGCGGATTCATATACGTACTCCCTGGATCTGACTTGGTTGGGCATATCGCGCTAACGCGTCACTGGACGCCATAGAAAAGGAAAAAACCCGCATGATATCATGACGAACATAAATATCGAATGTTCGTGTCTGTACTTACATAACATAATGAGAAAGTATCCCAATGGGCATGTTATACATAAATGCATGAGCCCCCATGATTTACAAACATAGCATAACATCAACATCATTTCCTTTTTCCTTTTATCCATGACATAATACATATATGTGGTAGTCATTACATAATCCATCACATAGCTTTACATGGCAAGACATAGCATGACATACATATTGTTTCATTTCATTCACAACATGGCATAGTGGATATCACATGCATACATAACATAGCATCATATGTCATTACATAGAAGACGTAAACATAACATAAATATTATGGTGCATGCAAGTGTCACAGGACATGCGTCATCATACATTATTCAATTTTCCCAAATTCAATAAAAGGTCATTTACTAGTTTGGCCTTGGTCGAAGTCCTTAACTAATTTATACTTCAATGTTCAACTTCACCTATATCAACCCATATCACATCCTTAGAACACATTATTGAACTTGGTCCAGATAAACACAGTGATCACTCCCAATTTAAATACTAAAAGTATTCACAATTAAGTAAATGAGAGTCTTCAAATGCCCTTGATAAAGTCAAAAACAACTTCAGAAGGGTCGAAAATGACAGATTATTGAAAGCTAAACCCTAAACACAGTGATTAATTGGTCTAACTAAACACAGTGATTACTCCCAATATAAATACTAAAAATATTCATAATTAAGTAAATGAGAGTCTTCAAATGCCCTTAAAAGGTCAAAAACAAATTCGAAAATATAGGAAACCGTATAAAAATGGTATATGGAGTTGTGTAAGCCGCCAAGTTGAACCAACATTGATGTGTGTTCATTTTGAGTATAAGCTCTCGTGGCTTTGCTTTGGGCCAATAATCCTCCCCTCGAACAAAGTACGCTATAAGCCTCCCCTTAACCGAGGCTCGACTCCTTTCTCTGGAGCCCTCGAACAAAGTACACCATTTGTTCAACACTTTAGTCACTTTTGACTACACCTTCGAAACTCACAATTCTTTGTTCGACATTTGAGGATTCTATTGACATGGCTAAGTTTAAGACATGACTCTGATATCATGTTAGGAATCACGACTCTCCACAATGGTATGATATTGTCTAGCATAAGTTCTCATGGCTTTACTTTGGGCTCCCAAAAAGTCTCATACTAATGGAGATAGTATTCCTCACTTATAAACTCAAGATCTTCCATTAAATTAACTAACGTGAACTCTCTAGACCAAATAATAAAAACCCAAATAATAAAAAAAGGAAGGTCTCTAAAACCAGTGTTTCAATTTGGGAGCTATTTTGTTTGTTTAATGTAAAAGGGATTTGGTTATTAGTTGGAGAAGATGATGAATGCAAAATAATTGGAAAAGAAAGACGCGTGGATGGATATGTGAGACCGCGCCAGGTGTTGTATGGACAAAAGGAGATGGCTCTTACCTGTGGCTTCGCTTATTGTCTGCTTCCCCTTTGGATTTGGAATCCTAATTTCCATCCTTTTCCATTTTTAGCCTTCAACCATTTAAGCTATCATCAAACACAACTCTCGTTCATTTTTAAAATCTCTCTCCTCTATTGGTTAAAAGAGCACATTTTAAAACAAACTTAATTAGACGTGCCTATTTGGGAAGCCCATACCACCTAGGCAAGCTCATATACCTCCTAAACTTGACTTGGGACTAATTACCCTCACGCTACCAAAAAAGAAAGGAGGGCATATAATATCATGATATATGCAATAAATGTCTAACGTACTAGAGCAGTGATCCATTCTCATTTCATATAATATACTTGAGGTCCTGTATTTGAAAATCGTGGTAGAATGTCACGATGCACGTAATACTTTCATACTTTTTGTCACGACACAATTTAAAAGCTTTGAAACCTAGACCGTGATGAAAAAGATGAACAAAAACAAAGCAAGGAGAATACAAAATATAAAAATAGAGGTAATTTAAATTAAATTAAAACCCACAACGCCACAATTAAAAATAAATTGAAATCCAATTACAAACTAGTACGGTTGAAATTTATTTGTAGAAAAATGGGTTTGGGATACAATTACAAAAAAAAAACAAAAAATCTAAGATACAAAGACAGATTGATAGGACGAGATGACCTCCCCTGTGACCGCGCAGCTTTCGAATACCCCCTCACCTCAACCGACAGCCTGCGAACACTTGAAAAAAATACTTAATAAGCAACCTACTTGTACGCTTTCATCGCATCCTTATCCAAGTAAGTTACCACGGTCTTTCTCTCTAGGCTCTAGGAATTTTAGTCCTAATTGTACAACGGTTCTCTTACATTTTATAGACCTAATTGGGGCCGAGAAGGTTTTCAACGAGTTCAAGTGCAGCAGATCTCCTAGACAACAAATCTCATATTGGGGTGAACCAACTTTCAGTTTTCATATTTAATAAGATTACGTAGGCACATCATAGAACGTCTTATATCCTGGGTTGAGGTGCAACCTCATCATATCTCATAAGACAATATGACATATGGTATGAACAAATCTATGTAAGGTTAAATGGCAACCCTTTCATAGGAAAAAACCTTACCGTTAACATTGAAGAAGCGTGTGTGACTACCAACTACTTAATCTATCCATGTGGCCTTTCTCCCCTCTTAAGGTTGGTTTATATTACAGCGAGCCCGTTCAAGGGACTCTTGACTATTTTCACACACAATAGTGGCAACATTCATGAGCTAACTTACTTTTGTAGTCCACCGTTCCCCCTCAAGACTGGTTTACGCTCTCAACCCGCTTCTACACACAATAGTTTCTCATCAAGTCAACTTTTTATGTAGTCCCTCATACCCTCTCAAAGCTGGTTTATTTGATTTTGGCTCACTTCTAAACACGATAGTGACTCTTTAAGTTGATACCGTTTATACTACTTGGGATCTCGTAACATCTCTTAAATTTTCTTGGGTGTTATGGAGACTTACTAGGTTCTTAGGGGCATCTAGGTAGTTTAAATCTCATCTAACATTTCAAGGATGTTTAGGGTTAGATCCTCAAGGCTAATCCAATCTCTAGGTGCACTCAAGTCTATATGTTTGATCGTCGTTCATGATCCTAAGATGTTTGGTCTACTGAAAATGTACCGACGTAAGTCAACGTAAAAATCACTTTAGCTATTGTGTCGTAATCTTAACTTGATCCTCTCATGCATGCTTTGTTAGGGAGATATTCCTATCAATCATCTAAAACATAGAAAATATAATCTAAACATTCATGCAAACTCGAAAGGGAGACAACATTTGTTAATCATTTCGAGCACAGATCACATCTCATTCTCATTTCTAACACAATAGAAAGCCTTAAAATAGACATGTAACTTAAATTCTCATCTTGGAGACACTTTGGTAATTTTTAATGACATACATTGAAACCGCTCATTTAAAGGCATAATCATGCATATTCTAACTACTTAAGGTAAGACATTCTTCCAAGCTAGCACATTCTAGTGCTCCCTACATGTACTACATGAGAAAAATATGAATGGTTACTTATTGAGATGACGTGTGCCTTCTTGAGGAAGCTTTTCCACGTGTTAGGAACTCCTATTTTTTATTAAAAAAAAATTGTTTGGTAGGTCCTAATTCAAGGTATGTATCAAAATTGGGGCTAAAAACAGTTGAACAGATGTTAAACGGGACAAAAAGGAGAACATGTGCGCCTCACACACGCACAAGAGGTCATCCATATGAGCAGCTCACGTGCAAGTATAGATGCGCGACTCGAGGGAAACTCACGCTAAGGTCATGATATGTGGCGTGCTCTCATTGGTGCAGCCTTGGATCAAGTCATATTGATAGAGGCAGGTGGCATATCGGGTTGGATGAGGCAGTTTGGGGTCGACACGATTCAGGTCTCCCTCTTTTGATGTGATGTGCCTCTCCCTCTAGTGTCGATGCATGTCCACACCAACGTTAGTCGGATTTCACCATGTTCGAGACGTGTCCCAGCCGTCACCTAATACTTTCTATTAAACGAACACGACTCTCCACAATGGTATGATATTGTCCACTTTGAGCATAAGCTCTCATGGCTTTGCTTTGGGCTTCCCCAAAAGGCCTCATACCAATGGAGTTAGTATTCCTCACTTATAAACCCATGATCATTCCCTAAATTAGCCGACGTGGGACTTCCATCATCCAACAACCTACATGTAGGCTCTTGATCACGATCTTAAGTTAGGATGTTAAATCTTATTGGGTTTTCAGGGGCTCATCTTGTTACATGTCACTTGCTCATCCTGAAAACTTCTCCTAAAGTGGCTCTTAATTCTCTCCCATGAACACATGAATTGTGTAGTCATGATCATGTCATCCTACTAGTAAGTCCTATTACAAGACATCTCATCTAGGTGAGGGAAATAGGAGGCCCTTCATAACATCCTGCTCGTGATACATAATGTAGGGGATCCCACCTAAAAGAGGAATAGGAGTCTCATAGCACACCACATGATGGGAGATAATTGTAGTCATGAAACCTAGCAACTTATTTACCATGAGTATGATATTCAAATAATCCTAGCTATATTCTTGGCACATGGTTTATAATGAACCTAGGCTGGTACATTATACCATAAGGTAGTCTTACAACTTAATATATTTAATAGAGGTAAACATTAGAGGACAACCTAACGTGATCGTATGGGTGTGAAAACTTACTAGTACCTTGATAACCCCATTTTAAGGTTGTGTATGAAGTTCCACTAATGTATCTTAAAAGTCGTAAAATGGGGTTATTATGGAAGAAGGGTATTATGGTTATTTTATACTTTTTCTTGATTTACCAACTTAGGTATGTCCAATGACTACCAAATTTCATACTTAACTTTAACACACCATACTATGCCTAGTACTAAAATTTTATGGGCAGCAAGTTTATTTAGGGAGTCAATTTAACGTTGTTTAATTTCCGAGAAAAATATACCCTTAACTCAAGGTTCTTAATATTTTTCTTTAATGTATCATTAATTAATACTTTTATTATGGTATGTATTGAAATCCAAGTGATTTTTTTTTTTTTTTTTTTTAAGAAAAGTCCAAGATAACTACTTACCTCTTGTCTTGTGGTCGGGGCCTTGTTTCTCAAGCTTTCGGTACTCAATTTTCTCCAAATTTTCTTTGGCAACATCCTTAAAGAGTCTAGTTTTTGGAACCATTGAGAATTTTATAAGAACCCGACAAAAAGAGGTTCAATTTGATTAAAAAAAAAAAACCAATGAGAGATTTTTGGGCTGACGTGGCCAGTTCAACATCATCGCTTCTTCCTCTTGCAGGGGAAGAAGATGCTCGCTTGTTCTTCACCACTTGAAAACGGTCTTCTCCAGCCCATTCTAGGGTATTTCTTCCCTTGATTCCTTCAAGTAAACTCAAAGAAGAAGTGTAAAGGAAGAGTTTGGGATTGATACCTTACCTATTCGTGGACTACAACATAAATTATGAGCTTCCAAAATTGATAGAAAACTTGATCTTTCGCTAGAGTAATCCCCGATAATTTTGTTATTAGGCATGGTTATCTTGGCACTCTTAGGCCACGCTTAGTTCACAAAAAATTCTCCATACTTCACTTAAATTAGAGGAATGAATCTAAAAGGGTGACTTAGTGTGGATGAGGCTAATTTTGGGATCTCTGTGTGGTCTGCAACTCAACCCATAACACAAGGTTGAATTTCTTCTGGGCAGCTCGAATCGAGCTGAATTAGTCCTCGACTCCTTCACTAAAGCAACTCAATTTAATCCAATTTTGAGTATTTTGGATTGTAAATAGTGATCAAGTTTTACAATCAAATCTTACTCGATATTGAATCCCTTTGATTACGAACGTGCTTTGGGTTACTTCTCTTTGCGGTCTTTTACGAAAATGATCCTTAGATGTGCAGAAACTGATTAGAATAGGTCTCATTTGGCGAATTACCCGTAGTCTCGAGTTTGATTTCAGACCTTCCTTCATACTCTTAAAATGAGGGTCAGGATTGGGGAAATGGGTTTAGGCATTTTCGGTGCTTCCCCTCCTCACCAAACATGTGGATAATCTAGTTTAAAATGTGTAAGATTGTAACTGCCAAACATTTTCTACTTAATTTAAGGTGTCACTGTATACATATCATGAACATTAAATGCGGAAATACTTCATTTAAACTTTCATAAAACGATATCTTCATCTTAAAACACACACATGGACTTAGGGTTTTTGAAAACATCTTTAAAGACGACACAACAAAATACTAAATAAAATAAATAAAAGTTTAAATTAAAAACATCATATTCTAGCCTAAGTCTAAGAAAATAAATACGCCTACCCTATGCATGTATCATGGTCTTGAGTTGTGATGTCGTCGTCAGTTATACAAGAATGTCTTACCTTAACTTGAAATAGAAGTAGCACGTGGCTTTAGTATTTAAAGAAATACCTAGTAAGTGACCACACTATTGAGGGTTAAATGCAAGAACATGCGAATGCAATGGCATCATACTCTGGGAGCTTCTTATTCCGAACACCCATTAGAAGTAGTAGCTGTCACGACAATATTAGGTTAAACATATTGATCGTTTTCTTGCCTGACTGTCACAGCATTATGATAAACATAATGATCATTTTTCTGCTTGGTCATCGCAACATTATGATAACCATAATGATCATTTTTCTACCTCATAACATATGTGTTCGTACTATCGTGAAGGACAAGAGGTATCTCCCAATGCATGAGCACACAATAATGCATGAGGTCCCAACATTTTTTCATTTTCATTATCATTTAATACAATATCGTTGGCGTTTCGTACATATCATATCATTTTTCATATCATTTCACATATCGTTTATCAGATCATTTGTCATATCTTTCATGCATACGTCGGGGTTGTATTTCATGCTAGTTCGTCGTTTTGCATATCAATCACATCATATCACTCAAATTACATAAATATATCATATCACAACATTTAACAATTTTTCATCATATACATATCATACCAAACATATCGCATCACAATATATCATATCATAAACATGTTAATTTATCACATATCTCGTACCATAGCACATTTCATATCATTTTCATATCATATCACAACATATATACATATATATCCGTCATTCACATGTATCATAATCAAATCATATCGTAATACTTCGTGGTCATATTGTTCCCTAACTTATCATAGCCTTAACATTCTTATACCTATCATAGTCATATTGTTACATGAACGTACCTTAGTCATATCGTTACAAGAACATATCTAAATGTTATCGTTCTATCATTCTATCATAATCATATCCCTTTCTACCAATAACGTAACCATATTCTTTTATCAATCGATCTTGACTATATCATTTTTTATCAATCTCTCATATCCATAGCACTTTGATATTAACCTAACCTTAACGTTTCATGAACATATCTTACTCCTATCATTACATTACGTTTAGTGCATTTTTCTTGTATCCTATCTCAAACATATCATTGAACACATCGTACCGTAAGTATTATCACACAATTTACATATTATAACATATACATATCATATCACAAGCATATCGATCCATAAACAATTCACACATATCAATATATATGACACGTGCAGAACCACGAGATACATGTCAACATCAAATATAACCATGTCGATAGTAAGGCCACTTACCTGATTAGCTTACGTTGTTGTCACGAATTTATCCATGAAAGTTTGATTTTGTCCATTGAAATCCAAATCAACTTGTGTGAGCCTATGACATCAGTTTCAAGTTTAAACTTCTACAAAATTGTTTTTCTAATTTACATTAGTCCATGTGTTATATTTCATGCTAGCATTTGAGTTTTTGCATGAGTTAAAAGTCTTGAAATATTTATATAGGTTTGTTATACTATTATTTTCATACCAACCATTTAATATCTTCTAGATATTCTCATTTCTCTTATTGTTTGGACCCCTTTTTAACATTTTCCACATATTTTCTTTTTTCTTGATGTTTTTTTTTTTTTTAATTATATTCACTTGCCAAATTTTTAATCCATTCTTACTCTTTCTCTAAAAATGGCTACGAGATTTCAAACTCATATAAAATTCTTTTCATTTAATTCATAATTCAAAAATAACTAAATGTAACCAAATTAATATCTTCTCATAAATAAACTAACTAATGATAACCAAATTTATATCATTCAATCATAAGTAAGAGGAAGATGTAAAATACGACTACTAACCTCTTCATGGTATATCTCCTTCTAGCGAAACTAATAATTATGTAGCCGTAACTAAATCTACTTAAACCTTCTTGCTTTTATGTTTGTTTTTGGAGGAAAGAAAGAATTCTGCATCTGTTTTTTTACAGGAAGGAAAGGATTACAGGGTTGATAAACTTATTTTAGAAAATGAGTGGTGAGAGATTAAAGGAGAGAGGTGGGAAATAAGTTACACTTTTCTTTACTTTTTATCTATTGCAGAATTGCTATAATTCTCCACCGAGTGTTGAAGAGAGATATTTGGGAAAAGAGATGTGAGAGATTGGTGGAGAGAAAGAGATGGGTTACCATTTTTTTTATTTATTATTTTTTGTTTTTTATTTTTTTTACCTGTTGTTACATCAAGTTTTGAGGGAAATGGTAGACTGTAGCTCTCGAATATGAGTAAAGTTGGAGAACTCGATACTCATAAATAGAAGGTTTTATAACTCTCGATTGAAGGCTTGCTAATGCTTGCTTGCTCCTAATAGTTGCCCATTGCTCATAATTTATAGAGGGAGGATGCTCATAATCTATAGAGGGTGGATCCACCAACGTTGAGACATCCAGAATCACCATAATTTCATCCTTGATCTTTCTAGATCTTCCATTGAAAAATTTGCTTGGATTAAAGTCTTACCGACTTTTGTTTTTACTCACAGTTGAATGGGATGAGTTATGAATATTCTAGATTGTGTTCAATTTTGGAGGAGATTCAACTATTGGATTTTGAGATACCATAGACTTTATGCAGAAGGGTATGGTGGAGATATTGTTTTGGTCAGTAAGAGCATGTTTGTAATTATTCGTATTCTCACGGGTAATTTGGTCATTTCTAAATATTTTAATATTATTTTTCTAAAAAAAAATCATAATTTTTCTAAGAATTATTTCCCCTCCTTGATCATTTTTATCTTCTTGGCCACCTTGAGATTCTTGAGAAATTAAAAATCCGGGAAGTTATGTAATAATTGGAAAATGTTTCATTTTCCCCCTATTTTTTAAACTTTCATTTGTTATACAATTTGGTAGGCATTATACTTTGCCCTATTTTGGAGGCTTAAATGTTCTTGGGTACCAGTTGGACTACAACTTTACAACTTTTGTGAAAACTCAAGTTAATTCGAGTTAGGTAGAGAATTAGCGAGACTCGTGTCGATTGATGGGTGGAGAAATGCAGTTGGAAGGACACCTGACCCCAAAATTCAAAGAAAATAGGTATGAATAGCAAGGAGAAATACAGCTGACCCGTCAGCTTCTCCAACCCTCACCTACCCTAATTGATCTAGAGGTTCGACCCGGTCCTTGTGCGCCATTGAGATTGCATTATGTGTTGCCACCAAGAAAATCGCGAAGAATTCTTACGTGGGAGTCGATTTAGCCAACTAGTATGTGCCACATGGCCATCCAAGAACATGTGTCTCCTCCCCTTAGGTGCGTCTATATGCCCACGTGGTTCGTGCATGTGGGCCTCCTCCTGCATGCGTGCAAGTAGTGACACATGTCACTATTGTACTTCTCTAACGGTGTGGCACAGTGATCTTCACATGCTCACGACAAGCCGTAAGGGGAAACTCAAGTCACATTCACATCTTTTTGCCCGTTGTGGTTCCATTGGACCTTAGGCAAGGTTTGCGTCAACCAAACACAACTTTAGCTAAATCAAATCTTGTTCGGCCACACACACCACTCATGCATGCATGTTAAATCGTTTGTGACTCTAGGTAACTTGCCTCTACACTAGGCCAAGTCATTCAGCTCGACTTTACCTCTGCATGTTAAATCGTAAACAACATTGCATCTTATCGCCATCTTCATTCCCAACAACACAACTCATGCATTGTGATTCCATCTCGTGTCTTGAGACAACTCGGCCATCTTAGCTTACTTGGACACATCCATTTGTTACTGACCCATGTGTCGATCATCTCATCAGGACATCTTGAACATCCATTCATCTGGATTCTCATCGGGCATTGGACTCTCCCGTGTCCATACTAAACCATTTATGGCATTTGTTCCAGATAACAAGTGCATAATCAAACCTCCGACACATGGACTGGGGTGAAATACTGGCACACCCGTGCCATCCGTCAATGTTCTTGAAAGACCATTTTCAAAGGAAGATGCCCGAGATGCTCGCCACACTGTGAGATACATATGTGCCAAACGGTAGTTCGCTTAAGTTAGAGGGACCATGAGTGATGAAGAGCTGACAACATGCCTCTCTCTACTGTATATTTTGAGGCATTTTTATTCTTCCTCATTTAGACATCATTTTGGTGAACCGTCATACAGTATCGTGGAGCACCCGTCCAGTGTTTGATTGACGATAAAATTAGCAAGAATTCAGGTTTCATATGGATGGAATTGGCTCCAGAACCGCATGTCCAAATTCTCTTTGAAACTCCAACTTTAGAGATTAAAGCTCAGGTCTTACCTATCCCTTCAACAAGCCAATCTTTGGCCTTCTTGTCTACTCGTTGCCCTTATCTTGCATATGTCTCATTCTAGCTTCGATGTCACTCTGTATGGTGTGTTTGGTGAGGCTCCGTCCTCATTGGCCACATCATGGTACTCATCTAAGTCCTCGTGTGGCTAGATGGGCACCACTTGAGGGTCGCCGCTTTGCTTGTCTTGACATGAGGGTCACAACCTACTCTCTTCATAGTATGGTTGTGATAATGCATGTGTGTGAGCCTATTTTTGCCTCGCTCTACCTCCCATTGTTTGTTTTCCATCCTAATTTCAATACTTACCCTAATTTTACTTGAAGTAGTTAGATGAATTTTAAAAATTTTAGAGCTTCTAACACCCAAAAAAAAGCTAGCTCTGGAAGGCACCCATCATCCAAGCATGTAGTCACACAGACTATGCAAGTAATACTTTTAGGGATCGCTAGGATGACTAGTATGCAAGTATTTCTTATATTAGGTTGATAGAGTGCAGTTTAAGACCCTAATGGACAATTATAGATGAATGACTAAGCATGTCATTGGAAATGACAAAAATACTCCTAGTATGAGAATAGATTGTGCATGTCTATCAAATACTTTCCACTATACAAGAAAGGAGGAATGGAAACTTGTGATCAGTGCTCCAGGTGTTTGATGGATATTATCTCCCCTTTAGCATGTTTGAATTGCATGTTAAATTGTATGCTAGATTTATGTGAATGCTTGTAATGGATTATATGTGCTTAGTTAATTGATTAGAATATCTCTCTAATAAGATTGCATGAATGTTTAGATTATGTTTTTAGTGCTCTAGGTGATCGATAAAGTATCTCTCTAGTAAAGTATGCATGAATTAGAATAATATTAGAGAGCTAGAGCTAGAGAAATTTATATGTTGACTTAGATTAATAAGTTTCCAGTAGACTCTACACCCTAAGATCGTGAGCGACAATTAAAGGACTAGACTTGTGTGCACTCAGAGATTGCATTAACCTCAAAAAGCTGACCTCGAGTGGTTAAGAAACGTGAGATGAGATTTAAACCGCCTAGAGGTCTTAAGAACCTAATAAACCACCACGACACCAAAGAAATTTAAGAGAACTTACGAGACCGCTAACAGTAGAAATGATATCAAGTTAAGGAATTTTTATTGTGTGTAGAATCGGGCCAATGCCCGTAAACTCACTTCGAGATGGAACAAAGAACTGTTAAAGAAATCTCACAAATTTGTGAAATAAATCTCCCACACATTAACGATAGAAAGAGACAAAAAAAACACTCTATTTATATGAGAAAAAAAAAAAAAAAAAAAAAAAAAAAAAAAAAAAAACCTCTTCTTTTGCTTCAAGTTTTTTTTTTTTTTTTTTCTTTTTTATCTCCATTCAAGATCAGAAAGTAACATATATTTATAAGCTCTTCTAAAACTAAATATAGCCATGAGAATGACACTATTTCCTAACCCATAAAAAGCCACTATTTCCGGTAAACATTCTTCGTCTTTTATCTCCAACACTTTTGGCCTTTTCTGTTGGCCTTTTCTGTTGGCCTTTTCGGCCTTTTCTGTTGGCCTTTTCCTTTACAACTGACTTTTGAATTTAAAACCTAAAATTAACTCAAAATAACATTTAACGTTTATTCAATAAAACTCCCCCATAAACTTAAATGCTTCTACCATCTATCATGCCAATCATCTTCTTATATTTGTCGAAAAGTACTTTCGGTAGCGGTTTTGTAAAGATATCCGAAACTTGATCCTGACTTACCACATGCAGCAATTCCACACTTCCTTATGTTAGGATCACACAACAACGCACACGCTTGATCTAGATGAACACAAAGAACAGGATAGAGAAAAGTGTAAGGAGAACTCTGGCTAAAAGAATTTGTATTGATGACTTCTTCAAGTATGTACAGTAAGAGAGAATTACAGAGAATAGAAATTACATTTCAAAGCTCTACCGCACGGGATATATATATAGTTTAGTTTACTATATATAGCTTTACTAGATTTAACCATCTACTATATATAGCTATTTACTATATATAGCTTTACTCGATTTAACCATCTACTATATATAGCTATTTACCATATATAGCTTTACCGGATATAGGTTTACCAAATATAGCTTTACCGGATATAACTATTGACCAAGCTATAAATAAGCAGCATGTTCCATAACCTAACAATTCTCCCACTTGGAGATTGATCTAGTCAACCAAGAATTTCATTCTCAAACAACCATGAGCATCTTCATGGTCTTCATGGCACCATATCAATTGAGGCTTTGCACAACCTCAATATTCGAACATCAACACATTTTGTCAACATGTTTGCTGGATTCTTTGCACCCTCTATCTTCTCCAAACACATCACCATCTTTCACTAACCTGCAAGTGAAATGGTATCGTCTTCTGTGTTTTCTCTTGAAATGATAGACCGGGTTCCTTCGCCAACTGTATGACACTCTGACTATTTGTGTAAAGAATATCTTCGTGCTACTTCTTGCCCATTCTTCCAGATAGTCAGTCCTGCATATCGTCTTCTTTCCAGCTTCAACTATTGTCACGTACTCAATCTCAGTACAACGCATTTTTGAAGCCTAGACGTCCCATCATTCATGGCTTGCTCCTACTTGGTTGTATCCTCCAACTGTAGGGCCTCATCAAAGGGTTGTGGTTCCCTTTCATCAGCAACAGATAGTGTAATGAAGGTACATACATATCTGGTACTCTGATAGTACAGGATGATCTTCTCAACACCAGTTCAGGTGTCACTTGCTCCACTGCTGATTCCTCCGCAACAACCTCAGGAGTTTCTTGAGTATCTGCTACAAGATCACTTGGTGATTTTCTCCGCAACTCAACCTCAAACTCCCACTTGCTTTGTTGTCTTGGAACCTTGCTCCACATCTGGTTCCTCAGCAGTAGTCTAAGGAGTTTCTTGAGTATCTGCTAAAACATCACTAGGTGAGTTTCCCTGCAACTCAAGCTCAACTCCCACTTGCATCGTGGTCTTGGAACCTTGCTCCACATCTGGTTCCTCAGCAGTAGTCTCAAGAGTTTCATGAGTATCTGCTACAACATCACTAAGTGAGTTTTCCTACAACTCAAGCTCAACTCCCACTTGCTTCGTCGAACCTTGCTCCACATATGGTTCCATTTCCAACTGCACTTTCTTCAGTTCTCTAGCCGTCCTTGTGAAGCTAACTCGTTTTTGCTTGCTCATAACGTAGTTCTCACAACGACCCACATCAACAGATTTCAGACCTTCTAAAACATCTTTTGCAGCTAGCCTCTTCATTCCTCTCGCGCTCATATGTTCAAGTCTATTGTACCATAGACTTGAATTTGAAGCACTCTCAGCAACAGCAGCTATGTTCATACACCCTGCAGTGGTGTATAAGGTTCCAGATTTTGAGCCACGTGCTACCACCGTAGCACCCTTCATAATCTTCCACGAACTCTTCCCTAACTTTGTTGCATAACCTGTGCTGTCCAACTGACCAATAGAGATCAGGTTCCTTTTGAGACCAGGAATATATCTGACATCCTTTAATGTCCACTGATTTCTTGCCGGAGTTTTTATGCAGACATCTCCTTTTCCTTTAATCTCCAAATCTTTGTTGTCGGCAAGATACATCTTCTCGAAATTTCCAGACTTGAAATTCCGGAACAACTCTTTATTTGGAGATGAATGAAAAGATGCACCTGAATCCAAAATCCAGGATTCAATCGAACTGCCCACACTAAGGATTAGAGCATCCCCAATGTCTTCTGCTGAATTTATAGAATCATCATCATCTCCAGATTTGTGATTCTGCTTCCTCTTTGGTCTTTTACAACCTGTCCGAAAGTGACCTTTTTCTCCACAATTCCAACACGTTACGTTTGGTCTATTTGGAGATTTTTCTCGGTTCTTTGATTTTGATCACCCTTTGTTTGGGCCCTTCGGTTTACTTCTTCCCCTTCGATCAACACTAAGAGCATTGTCTGATGAATCTCCAATTTCTCGTTTGCGAATACTTTCGCTGAGAACTACATCTCGAATTTCACCAAACTTCAATTTATCAGATCCTCGGGAACTGCTGATTGCGGCAACAACAGTATCCCATGACTCGGTAAGGATGACATCAAAATCAACGCTTTAATTTCATCTTCGAAATTAATTTCCACCGAACTCAGTTGACTTATGATCATATTGAATTCATTTATATGATCAGCAACAGGTCCACCTTCAGATATCTGTAGATTGAACAATCTCCGCATCAAATACACCTTATTCATAGCCGTGGTTTTTCATGCATATTTGACAGCGCCTTCAATAGATCTAACGTTGTCTTCTCCTTGATAATGTTGAATGCCACGTTTCTGGATAGCGTCAACCGGATCAGCCCCAAGGCTTGTCGATCCTTGAGCTTCCACTGTTCCGTGGTCATGGTATCCGGCTTCACCCCCAACAGAGGTTCGTGAAGATCTTTCTGGTACAGATAATCTTCAATCTACATTTTCCAGAAACCGAAATCGAATCCATCAAACTTCTCAATTCCAATCTTTGAACTTTCCATCTTCACAGATCGTGGTGAATTTCGCCTAGCTCTGATACCAGTTGTTAGGATCGCACAACAACGCACACGCTCGATCTAGATGAACACAAAGAACAGGATAGAGAAAAGTGCAAGGAGAACTCTGGCTAAAAGGATTTGTATTGATGACTTCTTCAAGTGTGTACAGTAAGAGAGAATTACAGAGAATAGAAAGTACATTTCAAAGCTCTACCGGACGGGATATATATATAGTTTAGTTTACTATATATAGCTTTACCAGATTTAACCATATACTATATATAGCTATTTACTATATATAGCTTTACCACATTTAACCATCTACAATATATAGCTATTTACTATATATAGCTTTACCCGATTTAACCATCTACTATATATAGCTATTTACCATATCTAGCTTTATCGGATATAGCTTTACCAAATATAGCTTTACTGGATATAACCGTTGACCAAGCTATAAATAAGCAGCAGGCTCCATAACCTAACACCTTCCTTCACATGATTTCGGATAAAGTGAAAACGAATGTCAATGTGTTTGCTTCTTTCATGGTTCACTAGGTTCTTTCCCAACTCAATTGCTGATTTGTTATCAACTTGAATCACGGTTGCACCTTGTTGCTTTAGCTCCATCTTTCTCAACAAACTTCTAAGCCATATCGCGTGAAAAACACACCAAGATGCTGCCACATATTCAGCTTCACACGTCGAGAGTGTCACGATCGGTTGTTTCTTTGAAAGTCAAGTAAATGTTGTGTTGCCCATAAAAAATACATAACCCAATGTACTTTTCCGATCGTCTATGTCTCCGCACCAATCACTATCAGAATAACCAACCAACTTGTAATCTTCTGTTTTCAAGTAGAATAACCCAAGTGACACCGTTCCTTGGATGTACCGTAGGACTCGCTTCAATGCCTCCCAATGTGAATAAATTGGCGCCTCCATGAACCGGCTTATAATCCTGACATTTAATAAAAGATCTGGCCTTGTGCATGTAAGATAGCAATGGCTTCCTACCAAACTCTGGTACCTATTTGCATCTACTCATTCTCATTCATTGTACTTTGAGAGTTTTGCACTTGGTTCTATTGGTGTTGATACTGATTTACAATTTTTCATCTTGTACTTCTTGAAAATCTCCTTTGCATGTCTCCTGTGATATAAAAATACCCGTCTCTCTTTTTTAACCTCCAAACCAAAGAAAAACTTCAACAAGCCCAAATCTATCATCTCAAATTCTCGTGTCATTGTGCTTTTAAACTCTTCTATCATCTAATCATTGTTACCTGAAAAAATGAGGTCATCGACATAAAGAGCAACAAGTACCACATTACCTCCACTCTTCTTTTTGTAAAGTGCATGCTCGTGGGGACATTGCTTGTACCTGTTCTCCTTGAAATATGTATCGATATGAGTATTTCATGCTCACGGTGCTTGCTTCAATCCGTAAAGCGTCTTCTTCAATTTTAGTACCTTCTTCTCTTCTCCAATTTTCATGTACCCGGGTGGTTGTTCGAGGTAGACTTCTTCTTCAAGCACACCATTTAAGAATGCCAACTTGACATCCATTTGAAAAATCCGCCATTTAATTGAGCCGCTTCGAAAATGAGCAATTGGATTGTCTTCATTCTTGCAACAAGAGCAAACACTTCGTCATAGTCGATTCTCCCATTTTGCTTGTATCCCTTCGCAACAAGTTGCGCCTTGAACACCCGCATCACACCAATGGGCTGACTTCCTTCCAGTAATTCTGTTAACTCCCATGTATTGTTGCGATGAATCGCTTCAATCTCCTTATCCATGGCAGTTCGCCACTTCTTGTCTCGCATCACCTCTTCAAAGCTGATATTTTCAGCATCTGCTAGAAGACATACAAGGTGTACCTCATTTGTTGAATCATACAAGTCTCGCAAACTTCCCATTTTGGGTTGTCGTGGTTCATCTTCTTCATCAGAAATTTCTGAGTTTGTTGATATACTTATTGGTGCAACGATTGATGGTTCTCCAACTTCGATATTAACTTCCGTTGAATTGTTCAAGTCCCATTCGTTTGCTTCATTTACTCGCACATCACGACTCACCATTACCATCTTGCTTATCAGGTCAAGTAGCTTGTATCCTTTTGTCTTCTCATCATACCCAATAAAAATATATCTTTTGCTTTTGTCTTTGAGCTTTGTTATTTGTTGATTCGGTACTTGAGCATAAGACACACTACAAAACACTTTGAGATGAGAAACTGTAGGCTTTTGTCCGCTCCAAGCCTCTTGTGGTGTTTGATCATCTAACTTCGCATGTGGACATCGATTTTGCACATAGATGGCACATTGCACGGCTTCTGCCCAAAATTCCTTTGGCATCCTTTTGCTCTTGAGCATTGACCGAACCATGCGAGAATGGTTCAGTATTTTCTCTCGGCCACACCATTTTGTTGAGGGGTGTACGGTGTAGTTAGAAAGCGCCTTATGCCTTGCTCCTAGCAATACTCCATGAAAGTCGTTGAAGTATACTCGCCGCCTCTATCGAATCGTACAGCTTTGATGTGTCTACCAGTTGCCTTCTCCACCATCACTTTGAATTTTTTTAACATTTCAAATGCCTCGGATTTTTCTTTCAGAAAGTAAACCCAAGTTTTTTGTGAGTAATCATTGATAAAGGAAATGAAATACCTTTTACTCGTGAAAGACTCGGGGGTAATTGGTCCACATATATTGTTGTTTTGACTTTGGAGGAAATCGTTGAGGAAAAAGCCGGAGGAAAGAGTTGAAGGAATACTCTTGGAAGAAGAAACTAACTGAAAAATAACAGAGAGAGAAAGTATGCGCTGAAGACTCGATGTCTGTTCGTCATTCAATTGGCTTATTTAAATAACAATATATCCTCAAAATAGAAAAGAAAATTGCAACTGAATTAAAGTCATTCCACTAGACGTGTGAATCCCATTAACTTTAATTGTGCGGTTAGCTAAAAAATAGTAACTAAAAACTAAAATAGAAATGATTTTCATTTTAAGGGAGATTTTCAATCTAGGGACCCTATGGTATGTATCTACCTTATTGTTTGAACTCCAATTTTTGAGCTCGCGCGCCGCCAGTCCAAGTAGTTCCTTATTGTTTGAACTCCGATTTTCGAGCTCGCGTGCCGCTAGTCCAGGTGGTTCACCTTCTTCTAGTAGGTCTTCCATCCTCCGGTACTTGGTCACCAGACCATCATCGTGATTGGCATCCAGCGTCAAATCCGCAGTCTGTGGTGTGGCGACGGTGACAGTTTTCGATGTTGCGCTCCTCCTTCTCCCAGCTCGGTGATGAGGTACTCCACCGCAAATTGGTTTGGGTTTATGTTCGCCTCGGTCACGTCGTTCCACTGCCAGAATGTGTCAAAGATGACATCGCGCAACACGTGAGCTTGCCCCCCCTCCCCGCAGGGTCATAGAGCTTGTATGCCTTGCTACTGGGTTCGTAGCCGATGAAGACGACCTTCAGCCCCCTGGGATCGAGCTTGGCGAGGTGGGGACGCGCGACATTCATGTATGCGACGCAGCCGAACACTCAGAGATGATGTATCACTGGCTTCTTGTTGTACCAGGTCTCGTGTGGCATCTTCCCGTCGAGGCTTCGTGTTGGCGACCGATTGAGGAGGTAGACGGCTGTCATTATTGCCTCTCCCCAGAACCTCCTGGACATCCCGACCATCATCTGCAATGACCTTGCTGTCCCGACGATGGTCTAATTTTGGTGCTCCACCACCTTGTTTTGTTGGGGGAGTAGGGCGCCGTTAGTTGCCTCTGCATGCCGAGCTCATCGCAGTACTTTCCAAAACTTGCTGAGGTGAATTCTCCGCCTCGTTCCGTGTGCAACATTCGCATCTTCTTCCCGCATTCGGCCTCCGCTCGCGCTTGAATGCGCTTAATTGTCGTTGTCGCCTCACTTTTCGCTTGTAGCAGAGAATCAGCCACATGAAGCGGCTTTTGTCATCGACCAACAGGAGGAAGAGGGTCTTGCCACCTGGGGTCGACGGCTTGATGGGCCTGCAGCCCCAGTCATATGGTTTTATTGCTCCTGTGTTGAGGACCCATCGCCAGTGCTCATGCTTCTCGCCCCTCTCGCTGATCTGATCGAACACTTGCTCCTCCTTAAGTTGAATTGGCTCCCCAATTGGTGTCGTTGTTACGCCTAGCAATTGACACCTTCTTTCTTCCCGCAGTTTTAGCACTGGATTGGCCCGCCCTTAGTCAGCTCGCTGAGGTGAATTCTTCGCCTCGGTCCGCACAGCATTCGCATCTTCTTCCCGCATTCGGCCTCCTGCGAATGCGCTTAATTGCCTCTGCCGCCTCATTTTTATCACATGAAGCGGCTTTTGTCATCGACGAGCAGGAGGAAGAGGGTCTTGCCGCCTGGGGTCACCGGCTTGATGGGCCTGCAGCCCCTCATATAGTTTTGTTGCCCCTGTATCAAGGACCCATCACTAGTGCATGCTGCTCACCCCTCTCGCCAATCTGAGCGAAGACTCACCCCTCCCGCCGCTATTAGTCGGCTCCTTCTTTTGATCCCCCCTTCTTTCCCGCAAGCTCATGCTGCTATGCTGCTCGCCCCTCTAGCCGATTGAGTGGCCCGCGAGATTTTCATGGTTTCTTACCGCCTCCTTTGCGGTTGGAAGGGGCCCGCGAGATTTTCATGGTTTCTTACCGCCTCCTTTACGGTTGGAGGACCCGTTCCTCTCGCCAGTGTTGTCGCGGAGCTTTAGGCGTGCAAGCCATTGTCGACAGGCTCACCCCTCTCACTGATCTAAGCGGCCCGCCATCAGTCGACTCCTTCTTTTGATCCTCTTCTTTCTCGCGCGTGCGCCCGCCCGCGAGATTTCCATGGCTTCTTACTGCCTTTGCGACTAGAGGATCGTTACTCTCGCCAGTGTTGTCGTGGAGCTTTAGGCGTGCAAGCCATTGTCGACAGCTGAAGCGGCACCCCGTGATCCGCATTGAAAATTCATTGACGAATTCGCTGTCCTTAAAGCGGATCTTTAAGAGCTCCTTCTACAACCGCTCGATGTTGAATTCTCACACTCGCTGCACACCAACCCGACGGGATTTGATACCCTCCCAGATCGATTGTGCGATGCGCTTGGTGGAAAGAGACGTCAGCATCAGGTACTACACAAAGGCGTTTGTCTTCCTAACCACCTGCTTGACGATAACTCGACGTCTGTCTTCACGGCGTCGGCCTCTTAGTGGCAAGATGGAGAAACCAGCACTTGGCGACGGCGTGGAGGAGTGAGTGAGCCTGCTCGGGATGGACCCCACGATGTGTGTAATTTTGCGCTTTACATTTTCTTCTACTTAAACCTGAGACCTCTGTGTTGTTAGGTCGATGTTCTAACCAATTGAGCTATTCAACTTGGCTTTTGATAAAGTTTGGCTCCTCCGCAATGATATACCACCGGTGGATTAAACTAGGCTCTGATACCACTTGTTGTTTTGACTGAGGAGGAAAGCGTTGAGGAAAAAGTTTGAGGAAAAAGTCCAAGGAATACTCTTGGAAAAAGAAACTAACGGAAAAATAACAAAGAGAGAGTATGCGCTGAAGACCCGATGTCTGTTTGTCATTCAATTGGCATATTTAAATAACAGTATATCCTCAAAATAGAAAAGGAAATGGCAACTGAACTAAAGTCATTCATTGGACGTGTGAATCCACTCACTTTAATTGTGGGGTTAACTAAAAAATAGTAACTAAAAACTAAAAATATAAATGATCTTGAGGGAGATTTTCAACCTAGGGATTTATCTAATATATATCTGTATGAATCAACTCGAGAGGTTGTTTAGCCCAAAATTCAGCCTTGATTTGAATTTAGGTTCTCGCATGCTTGCTGAGCACGCATTCTTCACAAAATTTTCCTTCGTAGTCCATGTTGGGTAGCCCGTGCACCATATTCTTCTTTGCTAATTCTTTTAGGCCGCCATGATGTAGGTGACCAAAGCGGAGATGCCACAGTGAGATCTTGTCTTCTACGTCGACTCACAAACAATTTTCTCGTATGCTTCTTAAATTCAGTTTGTACATCTGATTTCTTCCTATCTCGACTCGAGCAACCAACCGCCCTTGCTTGTCCTTCAAGTGTAGCAGACGGTCTTTTAAGAATATCGAGTAACCTTTCTCTGTAAGTTGCCCTATACTCAATATGTTGGTCTTGAGGTCTGGTACGTAATAAACATCTTGGATTGACCCTGTTAAACCATCCTTTTGCAAGAAATGTATCGTACCTCGGCCTTTGACCTCCACCTTTGACGCATCTCCAAATGACACATGACCATCTTCAATATTTTGCATCTCTTTGAATAGGTACTCGTGACCACACATATGGTAGTTTGCCCCTAAGTCGAGGTACCACAAAGTTTTGTCGTTGCTGTTGTCTTCATTTTGAGCCATCAAGAGAAGACCTTCATTTGTTACGTCTTCCAAGGCTAGGTTGGTTGTTCCTTCCATCTTTTTATCGGCTCGACAATCTTTTGTAAAATGCACCACTCTGCCACAATTGTAACATTTGTCGGAGTTACAATCATTCGCATAGTGACCATATTTGTGACATTTGTAGCAGTTAATGTTGGAAAAAATTGATCGGCCGCCTCTTCCTCGACTACGTTCTCTTCCACGCCAATTTGCTTGGCTCGACTGTCCCTTCTCCTTATAGTATCCTTCATAATTGCTGCCTTAACCACCGCAACCATTTCCACGGCCACGACCTCTACCTTGAAAATTTTGAGAGTAGAGTACCTTTTCATCTTTGATTGACGCCTTGGTTTGAAGTGCTTGATCGAGTGCTTCTTCCTTCTTCTTCTTACGTTGCTCCTATGCCTCGAGAGAACCTGCAAGCTTGTCGACTGTGAACGTCGCTAGGTCCTTTGACTCTTCTATCGCGCATACAACATTCTCAAAGTTGTTGGTTAATGATCTTAAAATCTTCTCCACAACTCGCGTCTCGGCTAACATTTCTCCGTTTCGGTTGAGTTGGTTTACCACAGTCTGTACACGTGTGACGTAATCAGATACACTTTCAGACTCCTTCATCTTCATGCTCTCCAACTCGCCACGAAGAGTTTGGAGACGCACTTGCTTGACTCGGTCGGTTCCTTTGAAGACTTTTCAAAGTGTCCCACGCTTCTTTTGAAGTAATTGCACTGGCAATCTTCTCAAAGCCCAACTCGTCAACGGCTCGGAACAACATGTATAGTGCCGCCTTATCCTTTAATCGCACCTCTTTTAACGCCTTGTTTTGTGCCGCTGTATAACCCGTGGTATCTTTTGGTTCTTCGAAATCTTCTTCGACCACCTCCCATGCATCTTGAGAACTGAGAAGAGCTTTCATTTGAATGCTCCAATTCTCGTAGTTTGTCTTCGTTAGTCGCGGTAGTGGCATTTGACCCGTCACATTCGTCATTGGCTCTGATACCAATTTGTTAAAGAAATCGCACAAATTTGTGAAATAAATCTCATACACACTAACGATAAGAAAGAGACAAAAAACACTGTCTATTTGAAAAAACCCTCTTCTATTACTTCTCTGTTTTTTTTCTTTTTCTTTTTCTCTTTTTCACAATAGAGAGTACAATGTATTTATAAGCTCTTCTAAAACTGAATATACCCATCAGAATGCCACTCTTTCCGAACCCATAAAATGCCACTATTTCCTATAAATGCTCTCGACCTTTCATCTCCAACACTCTTGGCCTTTTCCTTTACGACTGAATTTTGAATTTAAAACCCACTAAAATTAACTAAAAATAACATTTAACGTTTATTCAATAAGAACTACATGAGTAGGTGATATGAGGAATTACCACTGTGTGTAGAAATGGGGCAAGACCCGTAAACCCACATGGACGAGGGTAACATGAAGAACTACCATTGTATGTGGAAGAAACTCGTCCTTAGAGGGGATGAGGGACTACAAAAATAGATGACACAAGGAACTACTATTGTGTGTAGAAGAAACTTGCCTTGAGAGGAGACGAAGGACTATATAAATAGATGACACAAAGAATTACCATTGTGAGTAGAAACATGTTAAGTCCTATAAACTCGTCTTGAGAGAAGATGAGGGACTACACGATTAAGTAACATAAAAAACCACGATTGAGTGTGGAACAAACTCGTTTTTAGAGGGGGCAAGGGACTACATGAGTAGATAACATGATGAACAACTACAGTGTGTATAATAACCCGCCTTAACAAGGGACGAAGGACTACACAAGTAGCTAATTGAGGATATACTATGGTGTGTAGAACAAACCACCTTGAGAAGGAACTATGGACTACATAAGTAGTATATAGGTTAGTATTGTGTGTGGAATAAACCCACTCTTATAAGAGACAAGGGACTATATAAATAGTTTAGTTCATGATAGGTGTCACTATAGAGTGTGGTAATAGTTAACGGATTCCTAAATGAGGCGCAAACTTAACAGATTCCAAAGAAGCGAGTATTTTTTTACTCACCCTTCCCTTCTTTTTTTCAAGTGTTCGTAGGTTGTCGATCAAGTGAAGGAGCATTCGAGAGCTGTATAATCACATAGAGATCTGGAGCGTTACTCTATTTTATATCTGAGTCTTTTCTATTTTATTTTATAATTGTATCCGGAACACTTTCCGTAATTATGATAAATTTCAACAACCATATCTTATAATTGAAAATAATTTTTATATTTTATTGTGGTGTTGTCTGTCTTTTTAATCTAGTTTTAATTTTACCGTTTTATTTATTTAATATTTATTACTTTTTTTATTATTATTTTCTTCAATCTTTTTATTCTCAATCTAAATTGTGAAGCTTCTAAATTTGGGTCATGACATTCACACATTTTTATTTTATTTTAATTTTACCCCATGTGCGCAGCTCAGGTCCGAGTACAGACACATGCTTAGGCGAGACTCGCGCTATCTCGTGAAATGTGGCACGCTCTCATTGGCAAAATCATGTATTGGCAAAGCTAGGTCTCATATAAGGTTAGAGGAGGTAGTTTAGGTCTCCCTCTATTTATGTGTGCCTCCCTCTACTATCGATGTATGTCCACACGAGAACCGGTTGCATTTCACCACTTTCATTTTGAGACGTGTCCTAGTCGTCGCCCAACACGTTTGCCACTTCCATTCGTAATGTGGGTTGCGTGCATATGCGATTTCCTTTGTTATTTTTTCTTTCTAGAACTCATGTTTTTTCTTCTTTCTTTCAAATTTCATATTTTTTTTTCTCCCGAACTCAAGCCAACTAGGTTCCTTCACCAAAATTGTAGAATTTTAATCCAACACTCCAACAAAATTAACCTCATGCATTTTTATTAAATATGGAGAGAAATAATCTCATGCAAAATCGGTCAAAAATTAAAAAATTTACCGTTATTGAAGATCGTCAAAACTCTAACTTCTGGTTTGATTCAACTCTGGCTTTCTTCATAAAAGTGGTGCAAGTTCTTCCCTAGAACAACATATTGAAATTTCAAAACATAACTCTCCTAAAATCTCATGGATGTGAAGAAAAATTTAGTCTAAAATCTAAAAATCTTACCTCTCGTTTTTCCTCCATTCTTGAGGAACTAGGATGAGCCAAACACCCAGATTAGCTCTCCAATGTTGACTAAACTTCTCTTGAGAAGAGACCTTGACCATATTTCGACCCAAAGTCGCTACCATTTGATATGAACCAAGACATAATGCCACATTAAAGAAAATCAAGCTTCATGTATGTAACAAAGTCTTCAAGATACTTGTGGGGCTTCATTTATTCTTAGATGATTACAAATTTATGATAGATAATTGAAAACTGGATTTATGATGTTTTATTATTGTATTTTAAGTTTGAAAACTTTTTAGTTATTTTTAGGTTACATTTACATTGCGCTAATTACAGTCATAAAGTATGAATATTACAAACTCTTGAAATGTCTCGTGAAGGTCAAGGGTTTCGTTTTGAAGTTATACAAAGTCATGTATGTTACCATTGATTGTAGTAAAAAAAACATTTGTTCTTTCCTTTAGCCAATGGCTAAGTTTCTTTGCAATTCTATGTAGTTTAGATTGCATATTTAGAATCATTCAAGCTTATCATGATCGATCTTACTTGTGGAGTGATTCGGAATATCAAACAAGTGTTCTTGCCTTGAGATATTCGATCAACAAGGTAATTTGAATATTATTTCCTTTATAATGATTTCTTGTCATTTGGTATTAGAGTTTTCCTTAGGTTATTTCGGTTCGCATGATTCCTTATCACCTTTATTAGAGGTCGAAATAACCTCTCTTTTTTTTTTTTTTTTCTCAACGTTGATTTTATTTACTGTAATTCAATCTCTAAGACTCTTAAAAAAATTCGAAATTTTAAACTTTAAAAAAAAAAGATTGAAAGATAAATTCACTTAAAGACTTGGGTCTTATAATTGTCTATGACACGATCTCTTAATCAAAAAGAGGTGCTTACATGTTCATAAATAATTCATACATGCTCGTATAGTGTCACCTAAACATAGCAATATAATATCTTCAAACCATAGGAGTATAACTACACTCACATTGTTGATGATAAAGGTACAAGTCACAGATCCAAAAAAAAAGAAAAGAAAAAAAAAATCATCAACAATGTTCTGAGTCTAGTCATGACTGAACAATACATATGAATCTAAATTAATCTATCAATTTCAGTCAATTTTATTCCATTTGATTGATTAGCTTATTTAGTTCAATTGAAAATTAAAAACAACAAAATTAATATCAATTTTTGCCCAGAAAATATATAAATACCAAATCCTTGAAAAGAAACAAGACCTTAATTTTTTTTTTTTTTTTTT
The DNA here is from genome assembly GCF_057944985.1 of Cucurbita pepo subsp. pepo. NCBI lineage: Eukaryota > Viridiplantae > Streptophyta > Magnoliopsida > Cucurbitales > Cucurbitaceae > Cucurbita > Cucurbita pepo. Next base: position 14,545,353 of record NC_141798.1, read on the forward strand.
TTTTATTTTAAGTTGCCCTTTGACATTATAAATTTGATGCCTTTCATTGCGACATTATTAGGCATCATTTTAGTGTTACTATCAAATCATTTTCCTGTCCTCCAAAGTTTATTTATACGTCATAAACAATTTTTTTACACCAACCACGTGGACTTCTGTGAACCAAGCTTAGATGGTGGAAAAATAATATCTATGGGCAAAAAAACATATTTATTGCCTCCCAAATGAGTTAGTTTCGATAAATAGCTTTCAACTTAAATGACAATATAAAAAGTTTAAAATATAATTTGCATGAAATATTTTTAGTTTATTCTCTACTTTTTCTTCTTATTGTCACAAAATAATATAATGTCAATATACATTTCCCCTTGAATTAATGGTTGAATATCTAGTAACTTACTTTATCTATGTTTTTTTGTTATAACAAATTTTCATTATTAAACTAATATGTTATCCTTCCTTAAATGTTTAATAATTAGGGATCATGAAAGTTATATGTTTACCCTATTTTTATCGACTCATTTTCCAAAATAATTGTACGGAGCCATGGTACATGATTGTTGGGAGTTGCTGCAAATCACGAGATAAAAATTTTACAATAATGGTGAAAAACTTGTTAAATTAGATGAAAACGGTTAAATTTATTAAACGACTAAAACAATATTGAAAAAAATATTAGGGTCGGATCATTTATTAGCATTGACCATAAGAATTTTACATAAGTTTTATATTACAATAATCACTTTTATGTAGGTCCATGTGTCATCTAGCATGGGTGTATATAAAAATACTCTAGTCTTAGGTTCTCATAAAATTATCTGATTACCAGATACTTACTGTCACGATCGCAATGTAACTGACATGGAGTGTAATGGCCCAAGTCCACCGCTGGCAGATATTGTCTTCTTTGGACTTTTTCTTTCGGGCTTCCCCTCAAGGCTTTAAAACGTGTCTGCTAGGGAAAGGTTTCCACATCCTTATAGAGGGTGTTTCGTTCTCCTCCCCAACCAATATGAGATATCACATGGAATGAATCGAAACACGATAAAATTTTTATTTTTTAAAATGAGAACCACACAAAAAATTAAAACATCAAACATAAGTATTGTAGAACTTTGATCCATTAGAGTGGTTCAAACTGACACACTTGATCCAACTGATTTGATCTAGTTTATTTTGATTTGTCTAGTTCAATTTAATCAATTTGGTTCAATTTTCTCTAACTTTTAGCGGGTTTCAACCATGCTAGTTTTCAGTGTGATTTTAAGGCTTAATTGAGAGTTTTCGATAACTATTGAAGAAAGAAATATACTATTTCTCACCTTTTGAAGTTTCTCGAGATAAGTAGCTAATTGGATAAATATTCAAGCTATTGTTTGTATGAGGAACATGAAAGTGAATGACATGATATAGCTCGACACAAGAATTACGATATGTGACCTAGGATTCTACCTATGCCCTAATTGAATGATGATTATGATTAAGTATAAAATCCTATATCTTGACATCGAGAATTTCGATGCAAGACGGACCTAGTATCCTACATATGCTCTACCTGTAACTGAATGGTGATCATGATTAAGTATGAAATGCTATACCATCATACGTAGGGCCTACTATTTCACTTAAGTTCCAACTTGAATGATGTTTATGTTTTGAGTACGAAATGTTATGACATGAGAACTACTATGCAAAGCCCAGTATTTTCCTAAACTCTAATTTATATGCTAACTATGTATGCAACAGAGTTTGATACATGAAACTTTATGTAGCGTTTACCGTTTGTAACAATCCTATTTTTACTACTAAAATAAAGCCGCTACAACATGCATGGTATATCGAATATGTTTGAATAGTTCATTTAAAACATTTCACAAACGACGTCATGGACTTAAGCATTCGCATAATTCATTTTAAATAAAATAAAAATAATGAAAAAACTGAAGACAGAATAACAATAAGGTCAAGCAATGAGAACGTCTTGATCTAGCATAAGGGCTTCAATTTAAAAAGAATTACAACTACCTTAGGTTCGATTTCGTGGCTTCTACAGTGACGCCGTCATCCAAGCAGAGGGGCCTGACCTTTACTTAAAAAATAAAAGTAGCATGTGCCTTGAGTATTTTAAGAAATATTCAGTAAGTAACCCTACTATTGAGGTTAGAAAATGCAAACACATGCAACCATGTTGGGACCTATCCTTTTATTATGATTATGACCTGGGTTTGACTTTCTAGTTTGTGTCGATTGGATGTGCATTATTTCTCTACACATGGCCCACGTATGCGCACATGGACCCCAGGAGGGCCTGTATACTTACCTCTTAGACCTGGTCTTCGACTAGCGCACACTCACATTGCCAAAAAAGCTGCAAAGGGAAAGGAGTGTATATAATATCATGGTGTACATAATATCGTAGTATACGCGTCTGTACCCATCTTAAGGAGAAAGTATCTCGATGCACGTGACACACAAAATGCATGAGGTTCCCATAGCTTCAAATCATAACATATATGTATGATGCAGGTCATACCTCCGTTCTTTTAACATAACTTTCATGAATAACATATGACTTAAGAGTATTTCATAAATCTAAAGTGAACATGCTAACATAGTGTGCATAGTTTAACAAATAGAGGCATCATGTATCATACAACATGGAAGTCACAACAAGATACATAACATGACATAACACAAACATCTCATAGTATAACCTACCACATAAATATCATGTCATAGCATATTATAACATGATATATGTTAATAAGCTCCAAGACACAGTGCGTGGAGGGGCCACAAAACACGAGTCGTTTGTCACGGTCATGCATGTCCAATGCGTATTGCATATAAACACAAGTCAAATGTCTCAGTCATGTTTGTCCAGGACGTATTGTCTATGGCCAGATGCCTATTTCAAAACGCATTTTACTTGCTTTCATGTTAAATGGGTCTTTAATATTTCTTGTTGTGACAATACGGAGGTGTATGACTGGTCACCAAAATCATGTCTACACCTGCGAAGGCTAAAATGGCTCAAGATGTACTATAGAGTGATATGACTAGTTGTCAATTTTTTATACCTAGGTTATATATTATCAAAATCGTTGTTGTTGCCTACTTTTTTTTAGTTTATAAAATTGTTTTCTTTAAAAAAAAAATTGGACGTATTTCCTCACTCACATTTTTCAAAATATTTATCTCAAATTGACCAAGGCTCGAACATACGTCGATATTGTCCATGAATTTCAAATTTCACACGGTTGACTTGTACGTTGGATTAGAATATGTGTTGCTCAATAGTTATCTCGCTACCTCAGAAGTGTGATTGTGGTAAGTGGAATCACAGCCAAATCGGACGTAATATCTCGTAATTTTTAATTAAAAAATATAATTAATTGGATAAGAAAAATGAGAAATGACCTAATTTCTTATAAAAAGTCAGACAAGGGAAAATAAGATCACTTAATTTCTGCGAAAGGTAACTTACAGGTTAAGTCTCATAATTATGCAGCAAGTACGGTAAATTTGCTGATAGACACTTTTATTATTTATTATTATTATTTTTGTTTTTTTTTTCAGGAACTACTAGGTGGTTTAAGAAACGTTTTCTCTTCGTAATTAATTATTTATCTTTTTTTAATTGTTATTCTTTATTTATTATTATTATTATTATTATTTAAAATTATTATTATTATAATTTTTTTTTTTTGTTTTTTTTTACTGTTGTTACATGGAACCATTACTTAGTTGGCCTAAATTAAAGTCATTAAATTTTTCGAATGGATGTTCATTTAATTAGTTTCGAAGCTAATTTTAAACTAGATTTCAACCCTCTCAGTTTCCTTATCCTTCTTTTTAAAATTGGTATTTGCTAAAGGATAAAAGGAACGATGAATTAGAGATTGAGAAGCAGAGGAATGAGTTGAAAGGATGAAAATAGTTTGAAGATAAGGTTAAGGAATTAATTTATGGCGAAATCTTAGAACCATAAATATAATTCACAAATTGAGATAATTTCCATCCAAGACAACGACTGAAAGATATTAGTTATTATAAAATAATATTTTGGCATACATTTTTAAAAATATACACATAATTCCTATGATTGTTACATCAATGTGAGAATGTACTGCAGAATTTAAAAAAAAAAAAAAAAGTACCACACCCAAATGGACAATATCTCTGTGGGCTATATGCACACATCATTATACTAATAATGGCATCCCACTGGGGACAACACAAACCGACCCATCTAACTCACCAGTAAACCCGAAGAAAATGCCCAAAATTCAATTACGTTTTTGTCTCTTTTCTTTCTTTCTTTTCTTTTTATTATTATTATTATTATTATTATTATTTTGGTAAATACCCTATTTTTCCTTTAAAAATAATAAGGTCGTCTAATAAGCATAGAAATTTTTTTAAAAGTATTTTGTAAACAATGGAATGACTTAAACATAAATAAAATCTATTTCAAATAAAAATAATCATAAAGGAAATAGTTGAAACAAAATAATTCAACCTTAACAAATACTATTTAAATATAAATGTAACTATCTTAACTTCCGTCCATGACTTCCTTTGCGATATTGTCATTCGTATAAGTTGCAAATTCATTTTCGGTGGTTCAATCATAGGAATGTCATAGTTAAACGTGTTTTACTTGGAGCAATTCTATGTTATGTGATCTCTTGAAAATTTTCGTAAAATGCATGCGAGTGAAAACAAAGCATGTTGGAAAGACTTGTATTGGTTTGTGGGGGATAATCTTCACTCATATAAATGAGAAGTAAGTAACGTGACCTTGTCACAAATGATGCAGAAAAATGTTGAGGTCATTAGGTGTTGAATCTCGATTCAAATCATGGGCATGTATCATTACATTTTTTATTTTGAAAAACAACTAATTTTCACCCGATCTTATTTCAATTCACTAATTTTAGTAACTCTATTGCTTGATTGGCTAATAAATAATTGGAAATTTTATGTACATGGACGTTGTAACACACAAATTTTATGGTCAATATGAGTATAGCTCAATTTGTACCATGTATTAAGATATCTAATAGGAATGAATGGGGATTAGAGTTTTGAATTTCTCACTCATTGAATTAAATATATATATATGAGCTAAAGTATATAATATTTTTATTTGAATTGCAGGGAGATATATAATTAATTTAAATTTGAGATTTTTATTTATTATATTTTGAAGTAGAAATTTGAACCTTATAAAATTTTGGAACTTATGTAATTAAATTATTCTCACTCACTTAAACTTAGTTTTAAAACATTATTTTCATTGGAAATTAAGGAAAAAAGAAAAGAAAAGAATTAAGGCTAACATTTGAATTTTTCCACCCAATCTTGAAGAGCACTACAAATAATATTTTTCTTTGTCAATTTGTTTGAATTTAAGGAGATAAACGATAGAGACTCCTAAATTTAAAATTTTGTAAAATTTAGAGAATAAATTTATGGTATAATAATAAAAGAAATTTCAAAATATTTTTTAAAGTTACAGAATTAAGTTTTGAAAAATGTAAAAGTTTAGAAATTAAATGCAAACATGATGAAAGATTAAAGAGGAATGGAGTAATTTAACCCACAAATTACTGGAAAGGGAAAGGTTGGGGGGTGAAAAATGGTTGAATAGAAAGAGGGATGGGTTTGGTTTGGTTGCGTTCATTTTAGTGCATAGAAAGAATAATTTAGAGGGACCAAAATTAGGTGGCACTCCAATGGACCCATTTAACCTCCAAACAAGAACTCAACTTTTTAAGTGAGAAAAGAGAGACAAACCAACAAAACCCCACAATACCCCACAATACCCCACCAAGTCCCCTTCAACCCCACAGGATCAAGACTGGCTTCGCTTTCTGGGTGCGCCCCACCATGAAATCCCTGCGATTAGAGAGCTGCCCAATAGGAGTCCACAGATTAGGATCATGTTACACCCTCACCCAATTGGAAACCAGATAAGACCTCTCTCTCTCTCTCTCTCTCTCGCTCTCTCTTCCGTCGTGCCCATGGATAACCTTCAAACTGCAATGCTGAAACATACACCGCTGTTCCATGGACTGTAAAAAGAGCAACATGTGGGTCATATGGCGTTAAAGCGAACCCAAACAAAACATACACTTCCCGAACCATCCTCAATTTTTGTTCTCATTTTTATTTTTACGATTAAATTGAAGTGTGTGTTGTTTTATAATATAATCATCACACTTCATGCCTTCAATTCTATAAATACTTTTTATCCAGTAAAAATGAGTGAGTAGAAAAGTGGGGCCATTATTCTGACATGTTCTGCCTCTAAGTAAAGCGCCCGACGCCAACAATTTTTCGCGAACTCATCCTCCATGCACCCACTTTTCCTCTCATTTCTCCACTCCCCTTTCAGTGTTATTCCAAATTGAAACTGCTTCAAAACATGTTAACCAAAAACATAGCCAACGCAGTGGGCGGCAAGACCGCCAGAGCCTGCGACAGTTGCGTCCGTAAGCGTGCCCGTTGGTACTGCGCCGCAGACGACGCTTTCCTCTGCCAATCCTGCGACTCTGCCGTCCACTCTGCCAACCCTCTTGCTCGCCGCCATCAACGCCTCCGTCTCAACACCGCCTCCTCAAAACCCCCTTCTCCGTCCTGGGTATCCGGGTTCACCCGGAAGCCACGCACCCCGCGCCCACGCCGTAAGTCCGACGATGTTGTCTCCCTTCTGTCCAACCCCTCGTTCTCCCTGGTGCCAGAGGCGGACGAAGGCACCTGGGTTGAAGAGAATGAAGAGGATCATCTGTTGTATAGAGTCCCCACGTTTGAGCCGTTTGTTGACGAAATCCAATCCTCCAAATCGATGGGTGATGAGGCAGGGAATTTTCATGGGTTCCTCCCCTCCGATTTGGATCTGGAAGAGTTCGCTGCCGACGTGGAGAGCTTGCTGGGGAGGAATTTAGAGAGCGAGTGCTTTGACATGGAGGGGCTGGGTATTGGGCTGAGCATAGAAAAAGATGACACGTCAACCCGGAGAGTTAAGGTGGAGGAAGATGGTGAAGAAGCTAACAGAGGAAATTGTAGATTTGAAAATGAATTGGAGGCTGAGGTGGATCTGATGAGAGAACCATTCGAGTTGAACTTGGAGGAGTACGAGCAGGAATTGAAGATGGTGGGAGTGAAGAACGAAAGAGAAGAGGAGGATTGGAAAGTGGAAGAAGATAAATTGAAGAAGAAGAGAAAAGTGGGGTTGCAATTGGACTGTGATGCAGTGATTGCAGCCTGGGGTAACCATAAGTCTCCATGGACGACCGGAGAACGCCCGGATTTCGAGCCGGACAACTGGTGGCCCCACTGCGTGGTATTTTTCAATTTGTCCTTGGTAAATAAAATTGCCTTCAACACCTTAATTAATTAATTAATTAATTAATTGAATAAATTTGCTTTGATGCAGGCGATATGTGGAGTGAGATGTGGGGAATATGGGGGGAGGGACGGGGGGAGGGAGGCGAGGGTGTCGCGGTACAGGGAGAAGCGGCGGACGAGGTTGTTTTCGAAGAAAATAAGGTACGAAGTAAGGAAGCTGAATGCGGAGAAGAGGCCCAGAATGAAAGGGAGGTTCGTCAAGAGAACGGGGTTCCCACAATCCACCCTTCCCATTACTAATTAGTATCAACTCAAAATAATACCAAATTCAGTAACCAAGTTTCGTGTACATTATTAAACTTACAGTTTTGTGAGGAATAAATGAGCTTACAAGAATTAGTTTTCTTGTGGTAGTTAAGATTATACCAATCCAAAGAATTCAAGTACTTCCACTGTGTTGTGTTATAACTCCGCTTTCTTTGCCTTACCTTCATTTTTCTTCACGTCAATTAAGTTCATGTTTGATTATGTTATTCCAATTCAACTCCACAAACTGTTCATCTTTTCCGACTGTTTATCGACCTCTTCATCTTTATAAACAATCAACACTCTAGATCTTTCTCCTTATCAAACTTTGTACTTTTGAGAACAATATCATGTGACACAATATGATTGAAACAACTATGTCATTTCATAGATTTTGTACAATTTGAGTGAATCAACTTATTTAATTAGATAAGATTGGATCCACTTATTTTATTAGTCATCATGACATAATCTAACTAGATGACCTCAAAATACCATAAAATATGCATGTAGTCACTTTATCTACTGTCTTTTAATTTCATCTAGTTAATTGGTATAAATTTTAATGACGTATAATTGTTTACTAGTACATGAAAAAAAAATATTCATTCAAGATTTTATAGGCATTTTTTGTGTTCTTCCCGAAGAAACATTGGAAAATGACTTGTCATGGGTTTATGTGATGAAGAATGATTTGTTAGCAAAAAAAAAAAATAATAATAATAAATAAAATAAAATAAAATAAAAATTGTGCTTATGTTGATGGGGTCGCTTCAATTTTCCAAAACTTATAAATCATTTTGATTTTCAGGATGAATCTCCACCTTTCTATTAGTTTCAACGTAAAGAACATGCTTTAACTTTTGGATAAAATTAATAAATGTTTATTTTTTATCTACAAAATTGAATAGACTTAGATCAATATGAAATTTCATTTCATATGTTACAAGCTGACTTGAGTGAAAAAGAATCATTTGAAATTTGAAGCTTTGAAAGTCAATATTTAATACAAGGTTGAAATGAAGCATATAGTTTTCCTAAACAACATTTGAGTTTTATAATTTCTTTTGAAGACTTTGTTTATTATCTTAATTCCATAAATGGTTTGAGTGTAATTTCAAATTTTAAATATGGGTTTAAAGCTTAGATAATTAAAGAGGGAGAGTTACTAAATTTGTTAATCATGACCCTAAGTTCTTAGGGCAGGACATTTGAAGGATAATAAAGAGTTACCAAACTTGTCAATCATGATCCTAACTTTTTGTAATAGGCATTTAAAGGATAGTGGAAAATTATCAAACTTGTCAATTATGACCATAACTTCTCGTCATGGACATTTGAAAGGTGGTGAAAAATTATCAAACTTGTCAATCATGACCAGATAGGTTGGAAGTTTCTTTTGCAGAAAGACTATAGATATCCACAATATTGATAGGTAAAAATCAGACTATGAATGAATGAAATTGAGCTCTCAAGTTTTGGCTGATCTCTATCATTTATAATATTTAAAGTGATTATTGTGGTTGATTATATAGTTGGACTAAAGATTTAAGATTATTTTAAGGTTGAACACGATAGACAAATATTCTTTTGTTATAAAAAATGCATTTGAAAATTCTCTTTCAAGTGGTTGACGATGGTAAATAGGCAAGCTTTAGACTAATGTACAAGTCAAAAACATTTTTCATTAGCATTCAAACAAACTCTGACCGGTACATCTCCTCATGTACCAAATGTTTTTCATATGTTTAACAAAATGTACATGTTGCTTAGGGTTGTCTTCTCTTTCTCATCCATTTGAACATGAGCTTATTGGGACACACGTTTTTCGAGCCACATATTGCTTTTTAAGAATCTTAAGTCACAGGCCATTTTTCAAGAGACTCGAATCATAAATCACTATGTACTTACATAAAATGTATGAAAAACTTGATAAAAGACAAGCGAATAAGGTAACAACAAATGCAAATGCATGCGTACGTACTTATGTACATACATACATACCTACGTATACATACATATATATAATTAAAGTAGTTAATGTTTACAACTCTGGAACACTCCCACTCTCGATCAATTCTTCAATTGTCATCTCAAAAACATTAAGTAGCAAAAATGAGTATAAACAATGTATTCAATAAGTAGCCTATTTGTAAGCTCTAGATCAAATCCAACTTTTAGCTAAACACCACAAACTGATTTTAAGCTCTTGAGAATTAACCCTAAGCCTCTTAGTTTGCCGAAGCTCCTAGCCGGTTTTGAATACTCTAACGAAAAGTTCTTTCATGTTTTGACCCTATCAACATTTTGGATGGTTCACCTAAGTTGACGTCATTCTCATGATCAAAACTAATCGAGGCACTAAGCTTGTGTGACCTCTAGTCACGAGATTCTATGGTGAAATAGGTAGCTACTTTACTTCTATCTACGTCGTGATCACGTGTATCCTCAGTCTATAAGGCACAACCTCGTTCTAGTTCAAATTAGGCAGACATTATGGAACAAAGTTAATCGTGCCGGATTTTCATATACAAAAAGTTAGTTGGTAAACCCTAAGTAAATCCATAATGTCAAGCTAAATTTTAGGAAGAAGGGGCTCCTGTGCCTACCAACTACCAACTACCAACTACCAACTACCAGGTACCTATGTAGCCTCTCACCTATCTTGCGGTGGGTTTACGAAGTAAAAGCCCGATTGGGGGACCATTGTTCGTTTCCACACACACGATACTAGAATACATCAAATTCTAACCTTAAGGTATTATCCTATTTGGATTAATCTAGGTTAAATCCATGGTATACATGCAAGGTAAATTCACTACTAAAGTTCGCTAGCTTCTCCTAATAGTCCTCACAAAGCATCTCATATGCATAAATAAGGAAGTGACCTTGATGATACTAATCACAACTCTCATCTATGCATAGTAAAGTCTAGGCCTAGCTCCAATTCTCTTACGTGAAATGATATCTAACTAGATTTCTGTAGGACATTCCAACGATTCAATCATTCCATCATAATTGTTTGAGATTAGATATATATTTTTAATTTAGATAAATAATTAATTATTATGTTTATTAATTTCCTAAATTATGTAATAAAATCCTAAATTAGCGTGTCCTTTACACATATAATTTTAAACTAACAAAAAAAACACGACCGTTAATAAAATGATTTAAGACAAAATAACAAAAATAGTAATATATTTGGGTGGATGGGTTGTGTCCTACATTTGATGTTAATTTTTTGAATTTGAAACCGGATTAAAACATTTTATTTTAGAAAATTTTCTCTTGAACTAAAAAAAGAAAAATTGCAAATATTAGTAAAATTGACTAATTATTATATAATGATGTGATGAATATTAAAAAAATGATTAAACTATTAAAACAACATTTTATTAGTAAATCATTTTGTTTTTGGCTAAATTATAAAATACACCTTATTTAAAAAACAGCATTATCTTTAAGGAACGTTTTAAAACTATTCATAAAATAAAATAAAATAAATCTATTTACGAGTGTTTCAGTCCTTTTTAAATTGATTCGAGTTACTGTCATATTCATTTTGACATTTTAATTCCTAATTTATGATAAAATTGTGGTCAAATATTAGATTTGAAATATATTTTAAAACAAATAGTGGAGTTGGAGGCGTCTTTATAATTTAACATTATTTTACTAATAAAATATAACGTTTCTGCCGTACGTAAGGGGTAAATCTGTAAAAAAAAAAAAAAAAAAAAAAAGTATAAACGATAAACTGAATGTTTTTAAAAAGAAAATAGATTTATCAAAGAGGAAATTCAAGAAAAATATCCCGTGAAAAAAAAAAAAAAAAAAAAAAAAAGGGCCTAAGAGGAAATCCAATAAGCAGCATAGGCAGAGGATATCGTCGGGCAAAAGAAGCTGTGAAACAAGACGTTGATGATCAACCTGTCCTAGGGTTCCAATCCTCCCAACTGCTGAACCCAATTCTTCCCTCGTCCGAGATAAGACGATTTTGGTTCACGCTGCAGATCTCATTTTGCTCCGTGTAAGTTTGTTTTCTTCCTACTTAATCTTAATCGCCGATGGATCGGAAATTCGTCGCCTAAGAGGCTGTCCCGACGGAGGATTTGACTCTGTTTTCTTGAACAATGATTGTTTTTCTTAGCTATAGGATCTCTTCGTACATCGGACATCGGAAATTTTCGTCTTTGATTTGTTTCCTTTCAGGCGACTAATCGAAGGAATAGGGGCTAAATATTGTTATAAATTAATATATATTTATTTACTTCTAGTTTTGTTAGTATATATGTATGCATATATTTTCAATCTTTTTATGTTTTATTTTCGATTGGTTAGGCGAAGGTTCTTCTCCGGGTGAGTGTCGTTTAGGTAAGATAGTAAATCCCTCCTCTTATACATTGTATGCAAGTTTTTCCGGGAAATTTGCAATTCTGAATAGAGCATTTCCATGGTTGAATATGAAGGATATCCAAGTTATGTAAGTTCAATATAAACATCTTGCTATTCGGTGGATTGAGATATTTGGTTTCTTTCGATCATGAACGGATGATACCTTTCTGCTGAATGACGCTTTTCAAAGATCAAGCAATTTACTAGGAATACAATGGATTTTTTCATCCATGAGAGCGGTGGCACTGTTGACAATGAATTGCAGCTGTAGGGGAAAAAGAAGCCTCGGAAATACGATGATTGAGGTAGTGAGGGAATAAGTAATGATTTTAGAAGACAGAGAGATCTTGGAAATGAGGCCTGTGGGCCTGTTTCTGTGGTGTGCGGAAAAACTAAGGTTGGGGGCTAATACATCCGACATCTGAAGAATTGAATGATTAGATTCGTCATGCAGATTGTTCTTGGAAGAAATGTGGAGTTCCTCAAATAATATGCACCCAATCAGTATTTTGATTTCTTGAATGATCTTTTTTCAAAGTTGGTTTGCAAGAAACCGTATTGGTATTTGCTGAAGGTATGTTTGGTGGCCTGTGAAGTGAATTTGAAGTACCTTTGTGGATTATTTGTAGTTTCTGAATAAACAAAGAGGAACGTCCCTTATTTACTTTTTCGAAATTTGTTGTAATTGACTGCATTATGCTTCTTTAACTGTTCTTTTGAAGGCCTCTTGAATGGTTGCTTGACTGTTCTTCGAAATTTTCTGTTTGTATAGCAAAAGCCCAAATCTTCCCTTCCTGCAGTTTGACTAATGTTAGGTCTACATCTTGAGATGTCAACAAGTGGAAAATTCTTCTGTTTAGGTTGACCATTAGTTTCCATTGATATTGATCTACCAAAATAGGCTGTCGAGTAGTTCTCTTCATGAGGTGAAAGAAGGATGGGCATTGATAATTTACCATCATTTCTTTAGTCATTTAATGAATACCAAGGTTGATACTCATCTGGCTGTGGGCCATAAGGCTTTGGATTATGAGATTAGGTTGTCATTTGTTTTCCATGAATAGCTTCGATAGGAGTGAGACCTTGGTGCTCATGTTAGAGATATTTGTGATCTAGCAGAAGTCTTTGTTTTCTAGAGTGGAGGGCGTTTTTAGAGTTAGACAGCAAGGTTCAATGGAGTGTGGATTAGGTTTGACATATTCAATGTTAATTTAATAATTATTGAAATTCCCCGTGTGGTTATGGTGTGATTTTGAAGCTTCTTAAGCCAAGTGATGGACTTAATTTGGGGTGCTGGATTTTCGGAAGTGCCAGTGTAGCTTAGAACTTCCAGAAGCTTTCAAAACATTAGGTGCTCTATTCTGGGCTTAAAGACTACTTCATTACTTGACATTTGAGTTCAGCTTGGTTTAAATGAAAAATGTGCTTCCACCATTGGGTAATTATTACATCATTTCTGCAGGATTTTGAGTATGGCAGGGAGAAATCGCTCATCCCGCCACATTGATGGTTACCGAGTATCCCGTGATGTCCATAGACCTTACATAGACCGAGTACCAGCACCCCTGCCCATTCATCCTGCAGCTTTAGAGGAGGAACTTGACTTGCAACATCGAGAAATGCAGAGAATTATTTCTGATAACCGCATGGTTATTGATGATAATACAATACTTCAAAGGGAATTATCAGCTGCAAAAGAAGAAATTCACAGATTGAACCAGGCTATACCCAAAATTTTGAATGATAAAGAAGCACAATCCAGGGAGTTGCTTGAAAGAGGCTTGAAGCTAGAAGCTGAGCTTCGTGCTTCGGAGCCTTTAAAGTCTGAGGTTATGCAGTTAAGATCTGAGATTCAGAAATTGAATACTTTGAGGCAGGATTTGTCTTCTCAAGTCCAAAGCCTCACAAAGGATGTTACTCGATTACAAGCTGAAAATCAGCAGCTAAATGCTATGAGAGCAGATATGGATGGATTGCACAAGGAGCTTATTGAGGCCAGGTTTGAAATGGAATTTTTAATTGATTGGTGTTGGATCCTAGTCTATGTTTTGGTCTATTTCTAGTTAGGATTTGGTACTGTATGCTAGGGCAAGTGCAGATAAACTTCAAGACCACATTAATTAGTCTTTTCCACCATTGAATTGATCGTGCACAATGTTTTTAGGAGGGCTTATGAATATGAAAAGAAAGCCAATGAAGAACAAATTGAACAAAAGCAGGTGATGGAGAAGAACCTTGTTTCAATGGCTCGTGAAATAGAGAAACTGCGAGCAGAGAAGCTCAACATAGAGAGAGCACGGGGATTAGGTTAATTCTGTCTTTCTTCTAATTTTCCTTTCCTTTTTTCTTTTAACAAAATTATTATCAATATGTGGACGTCTGGTTTCCTGCAACAACGGTAGCTAGTTGGTTTTAAGCTTCTGTTATACCTTTTTAGGTGCTGAGGGTTATGGGATCTTGAACAGAAGTCCTGAAATGAGATATGCAGGTGGTGCATATGGTAATAGCTATGGTAGTTCTTGGGCACCATATGAGAAGCGTAGCCGACGTTAAGTTTCGAACTTCCTCTTAGATGTCCATTGGAGTTCAATATCTGGTTTGGCATCTTTATTTTCTCAGAGGAGAAGCTGCGTTTGCGAAGTACCATTTTCATGGTGTGAAGTATGAACTAGTTAAGATTGTTACTGTAGCTGCTCTTTTAGTACATTTACTCTGTGACTAAAGTTCTGCTTTCATTGCATTTATACTACGAGTTTTTCTTATGCGATTTTATTTAGTGGCTGCAGTAGCAGAAAAAAAATACAGAAAAGACTACTGGCTGGGGAAAACAGTGTTTGACGTTTTTCAACTAATCTTTTCTTTTTTTGTTTTTAAAAAAAAAAAAAATATGATGGTTACTTTGCAGTCAATTAGCAGAACAAATGTTGGTGGAGAAGTTTGATCTCGTGAAAAGTATTGGGATGAAAACATATTGTGGGGGATATAGTTTGATTATCAACCCTATATTCAGTGTTTTCCAACATATATGCTTGTATGGAGGGATCCGGCCCCTTGGCTCATGGAGAAGCTTTTATTGCGTGGGTTTCATTAGGTATCCGGTTCCGCTGAGCTCAACGACCACCCTTTTTGAATCAGCACATGCCCGTGTAAGTGAGTTTCTTGACAATACGTCATGTATGGAGGGGTTCAGGTTCAGTTGCTTCATTGGAGATAAGAAGAGCCTATATTGGTGACGGGAGTTTCATGAAGGATCCTGTCGTGTGGAGCATTAGATAAGGAAGCCTATGTAGCTTAGTCGAAGATAAGAAGCCTATAAACATTCCAATACATCCGTAATTATTCCACTCTTTTATCCTATTAAATAGAATTTTCTATTGTTTTCATTGGATGTTCCTCTGAGTTTCTATATGCTTGGTTTGGTTTGATCAGTAGGTTAATGCCCCTTATCTCAATTTTGAGGATCCTCATTTCATGACTGAAATACTTCTCTACCTCAACTTCATCAAACTGCTTGAAGCAGCCCCTACTGCTGACTGCTATCTAAGAAGTGCACATGAGGGAGAGGTCTGTGGTAATCTAAAATCCTGATTTTCTCGTCGTTGCGTTTTTAGCTACAACGACGCAACCGATATTCATATTGAGGGTCCTTTGGTTCCAGGCATGGGAGGTTGGTTAAGCCTTAGTTTGTTAAGTTTGTATTTAGATGGTATAGAAAATAGGTTTGTTAAGTTAGAGTTTGTTAAACCAGTGTTTGGATTGTGTTCACTCTGGGTTTGTTCTGATTTCTCCATTCTAGTTTGTTAAACATGGGTGGTTTATTAAAAGTGTATTTGGGTAGCAAATTTGAAATTTATAATAAATAATAGGTGATTTATGTATTAATTATTCAATTAAGGTAATAAAAACCGTATATTGTATGATATTTAAAATATAACATTTATTATGAAATTAGAGAGTATTACTGTATTAAAAAAATATTTGATTATTCTGAAAAGATTTATGAACTATATTATTATAAATATTTCTTCAAATTATTCCTAACTTGTTATGGCAATTAAACTGGAGGTTTTGGAGTGTTTTTGATCTGGTTTGCAAAGATGTTATTGGGTGTAATGGAGGAAATTGGAGGTGAAGCAAACATGATGGCACCGGCAAATCAGGCTGAGAGTGAAATCAAGATCCCAAGGAATGAAGAAATTGCAGAATGTGATGAAGGAAGGATGCGATGAGGAAGCACCCTGAACTTCCACCTTTCCCTCGAGACATTGAGAAAAGATCAAACACGAACAATTCAGAATTTTTTAACAATATATATACATATATCTTAATAAAAGCATCAGTTTAAAAATATATATTTAGGGCAGTGGTTTTTTTTTTTTTTTTTTTTTTTTTTTTTTTTTTTTTTTTTTTTTTTTTTAAGATTAGGGCATCATTATAATGTTTTCTTTGATTTTTATTTATATTTCACATTAAATACTTTTCGTTGTTTTGTTTCAAGACTTCGAATGCAAATGCTCAAGTTCATGATATCATTTTATGAATGATTTTAAATGAATGTTTCTGCAAAGAAAGGTCATATCATACATATAGTAGCAACTCTATTTCAATGAAAAATTAGGGTTGTTACAATCGCACTCGAATCTTTATATGAAATATTATTCCTCTAAGTGAAGAAAACACAAAAGATCTCACAACATTCACTCACATGTTTACATTCAAGTAGTTTAAGTCGTCAGGTATGCACTCAATTTTGAGAGAACACTCACATTCTCAATATCACCTTTCAAAATTTGATGACGGTCTGCACTATAAGAATTCACTCTTTTGCTTCGATTGTCTATCTGTAGATGCAAACTAGTGTATTTTAATCTAGGGTTTGATTTTCTTGTTTGGTGGAGATCTACTCCTATGCGTTCCGTCTCTCTCATATTCAATATCACCTTTCAAAATTTGACGTGGAAAAGCTAAATCAAATTGCAATCAAATAAGTAGTTGCATGCTTTGAATGCAAGCAAGCTATAGACATATGAAAATATTTAGAAATCAAACAAGATTTGGTTCATATTAAATGGATGGCAAGGAAATTCCAAAGATTTAAACAATTTTGACTAGGATGAAATACTGGAATAGAGAAATTAAATACTAATAACTACCCTGACCAAATTAAGAATAATGAAAGCCTTTAAAAATACTAGAGTTACAATTTAAAACCAATAGAGTTACAAGGGGAGTAAGATTTGGATTACATTATTGATCGAATATCTCAAAGAAATAACATTTGTTTGAGATTCGAATCACTTTACAAGCAAGATTGATCCTGTTAAACTTGAATGATCATAAACATGTCATATAAACTATTTAGGATTCCAAAGAAACTCAGTCACTAGCTAAATGAAAGCACAAGTACTCTTTTTACTACATTTTTTCAAGTTTCCTCTATAAACATATCATACATGGCTTTATATAGCCTTAAAATGAAACTCATGACCATTCATGATGCATTTTAAGACTTTGTAACCTTCAAACTTTATGACCATAAAAAGTATTAAAACTTAAAATACATGATTGAAACACCATAAATTTAGATTTTAATTGTCCATCATAAATTTGTAACAATCTAAATGAAGCCGCATTTGAAGTATTTTGAAGATTTGTTATATAAATGAAACTTGATTCTTGTAAATGTGAAAATGATTGCAACTTAAGTTAAGTTCTCTAGTGGTAATTTGAAGAACATTCTTCCAACTTCCTTCAAGTTCATATTGTATGATTGAGATATCTTAATTCGTGTTATCAACTTTATACGTATATTGGATTTAGGATGTTGTAGTCAATTGAAATTTGAAATTTTGTGAAAATTCTAGCTAAGGAGATTAAGGATTTGAAGAATCAAACATTCCATCTAGTAAAGGTGATATGGATTAATCACATGCGTGAAAAGATAACTTAGAGGAAGAGAATATGAGATTAAGATTAAGTATTCATAGTGGATTGATAAGAGGAACTTCGAGAATGAAAGTTCTTAAGGCTGATTTTTTGTCTTTTTGAAGCACAGCGGCCTTGCTCGTATCTCCCTTTAAAGGATTTCAACTTGATATGATGGTGCAAACCCCTCTCTCACTCGCACAACCAGATAGTCCTCTCGATTTGTTCTCCCCGTTAAGAGGAGTTAAGTATGATGTGAACACACAAACTAACTCAAAATGAAATTCTAGAATCAATTTCATTGAAATGTAAAAGAACTTGGTTGGCTTTCATAGGCCTTAGAAAAAATAAAAATTAGTGATTTAGTAATTCTAACATGAACATCCTTAAAGAAAAATGGTCTAAGCTAACTATTTCAACCCTAAAGAAATGGTCTAATATGATCATCTTTAACAAATTTTCCCCTAAATTGATTGTAGGGATGCTTTCAGTTTACTTGTGGTACTATACACATACCAATTGACTCACGTATTTTTAATGAACGCATCCAGATTCAGTAGTTTTGTCATAATATCTACCACTTGTTCTTTGTGTGACACAATGCTTAAGCACAATAATTCCATCTCTGGTTAAATCACACAAGAAAGGAAACCTCACATCAATGTGTTTGCTTAGTCCATGTACGATTGGATTCTTGGATAGCTTAATATGGAACTATTATCACAAAACATAATGATACACTTGTCTTGAAAATGATCAAGTTTTTCCAAAACTCTCCTCCTCTATACTCCTTGAAAAGTACAAGAGGCGGCTGCCGCAAATTCTGCTTCAGTAGTGGACAAAGTAACTACAAGTTGTTTTTTGGAGGATCAAGACACAACTCCATCACTGAGTAAAAACAATAACTAAGAAGTGTTTTTCTTGTCATCTATATCTCCTGTATAATCACTCTCCGTATATGCTATAACTCTGTATTACCCTTTTTTTCGATAAAAGATTCCCAAATCTACAGTACCTTTTAAGCATCTTAATACCCTTTTTGCAGCTTGCAAATTCAACTCAGTTAGACTTGCCATAAATCTGCTAATGAGACACTACATACATTAAATTCGACCTTGTTGCAGTTAGATACATAAGGCTTCCAAGCAATTATTTATACCTTGTTGCAGTTAGATACATAAGGCTTCCAATCAATTATTTATACATGGTAGCATTGACCTAGGCTCCTTGTTCCTCCTTTGTCCGTCTATCTGCTAAGAAAATATTTCATTTTTCCCAAATCAGTCCTTTCCAGTTCAAGTTTCATAGAATTTTTGAACTTAACAAACATGCTCCCATCCTTACCAGTAAAAATTAGATCGTCAACATATAGACTAACAATCAAAATTTACCTCCATCTTTTGATTGTATGAATAAAGTACGGTCACAGTTGCACCTTTCTAATCATTCTTTGACAAAATGTGCTTCAATTCGACTGTACCATGCATGTGGAGCTTATTTAAGGTCATATAATGTCTTCTTCAATTTGTATACCTTTCATTCTTGACATTTTTTCTCATAACCTTGTAGTTGCTCAACAAACACGGCTTCTTTTAACTCTCCATATGAGAAAGCACTTTTCACGTCAAGCTAATACACGTTCCAACTATTCCGAGCTGCTTAAGCAATTATCATTTGAATAGTATCCCACCTAACCACGGGTGCAAACACCAAGGTATAATCTATACCATGTTGTTGTGCATGCTCTTTTACTACCAACCTAACCATACTTGTCAACTTCGCATTTCGTTGTGTTTAGTTTTGAAAACCCACTTTACTCCAATCTTCTTCATTCCTTTAGGAAACTCTGTCAATTCTCCATAGAAATACAGGATTTTAAAGTCTCATTCGTTCAATGGCTTCTCTCTCCAAGTCCATTGCAGCTCTCCATTTTGAACTTTGAACAGCTTCTTCAAAAATAATCGGATTTGTAGTTGAGGTTAATAGAACTAAATTGTTGTGTTTACCTTCTTCAGAAAATTCTCCCTCGCTCACATAATTTTTCATCCATAATGGTGCTTTTCTCTTCTTCACTTCTGGTGTACTTTCTTCCTATGTTGAAGAATTTGATTTAGATGACTCACTCTTAGATATACTAACTTTCCCTTCTTCTGCTACCGCCTCCTCTTCAGATTCTTCACTTTACTCATGTTCGTTTCCTTCTATATTACTATTTTCCCATTCGAAGGTATCAAGTCTAGCTTCTTCATTACTTTCCCCCAATTCCAACACTTATTTTCTTCAAAAATCACATTTCTACTTACAACTATCATCTTGACACTAGATCATAGAGTCTATGTTTTAGACTCTTCACTCATCCCTACCAGCACACACTGAAAACTTTTATCATCTAACTTTTTTCTCTTGCCGTCTGATACATGAACATGGTCAATGCCTCAAAAAACTCAAAAAATAATCAATATTAGGTTATGCGCCATTCCAAGCCTCCCCCGGAGTCATTGTCTTTCACTACCATTGTAGGACTTTTGTTAAGCACGTGCACTGTCCAGTTTACTGCTTCTAGCCATAAATTCTTTAAAATTTGCTTCCTTAATGATAAACTTCTAACCATGTTCATGATTATTCTGTTCTTGCACTTAGCTACAACAACCAAGTGTAGACTACAATAATATTGAACTCGTGAGAGTTGAACTCTCCACCCCTGTCTGTGCGCAGACAAAGAATAAAATGTCCAGTCTCTTTCTCAACAAGATTTTTGTAATTCTTGAAAATAGTAAAGACTTCATATTTTTCAATAAGAAAATATATCCATACCTTGCGGCACTAATCATCAATAAAACTTATGAAATATCTCTTCTTATTGTTACAAAGAGGTTTGATGGGTACACGATGTCTGCATGTACCAGTTGCAGCCTTTGACTTCTCTTTGAAAATGCATTCCTATTTTGATTTTCCACCATGTTATCAGTGCATATTTTAGACGATACTTTCAATTGGGGTAATCCTCTCACCATTTGCTTATGTTGCAATGTTCTCAAACTCTTGAAACCCAGATGCCCATATCTGCGGAGCCAAATATGAGTGTTGTCTTCTATAATTGTTTGGAAACAAGTGGTGGTTTGTGACATGATTCTTACTAGTAATATGAACATCCTATTTGCAGACATTGTTGTTTGCATAATAAGCCCCTTCTTGGGATGATAGATTTTGTATTCTCCATGTTGTATCAAAATAGATACATCTCTTTATTGCAATTTTCCAAGACTTAATAGGTTGTTTTTCAACTCAGACATATAGAAAACATAAATGATTACTTGAGTGGCTCCAGCAACTTGCAACCTAATATTACTTGTTTGCACACATAATATTGTCGAAACTCCTTATCAAGATCTGAGAATCATTCCTTGTTTGCACACATATGATTGCTACTGCCCGAATCAAGGAACCAAACATCTTCCCTCCTTGATTGATAGAGTTCCACATATGACATCAGCAACATTTCTTCTTCCTCCTCAAGCTCAGCATAATTTGCTTCTTTCTCCCATTGAGAACACTCATATCTAAAGTTTCCTAACTAATGACACTTATAACACTCAACTGTAGTTTTGTTGAATGGATGTCTACCTCTTCCTCTTCCTCGAAAAGCTTTACGAGTTCGATCACCTCCTCTTCCATCGGTTCTATTATCGTATGCTCCTTTTACTGCTTGTTCATCACCTACACGTCCATTCAATCTTTGCTTATGTACCAGCAAGCTATTTTGCAATTCATCGCTAGTTTAATCTTGAGGTCATTGATCTCAAGATTTTTTCAATAATCACCACTTGTTTCATGTTTTCATCATGAACTTTCATCTTATTTACAATAGTGAGAGTTTAAGCAAAATATGCATCAAAACTCTCGCCCTCTTCATCTGTAGGACTTCAAACTCTTTCCTAAGAGCTTGGAGATGTGCTCTTTTGACTCTTGTGGAACCCTGATACTTCTGGGTCATAGAGTCCTAAATTTGTTTGCCAGTATCTCTATTAAGGATTATTTCTATAATAGTTCAATCAATAACTTGAAACAAATAATTCTTGACCTTCAAGTATTTCAGCTTTTGGTCTGCAATTAGTTTTTTTGTTGTGCTTCATTAATCTCCACTCCTTCTGTGGTGGTAGGGATTTGGGTCTCCACCAAAAACCAATATTGTTTTGAGTGAAGAAAATTTTCCATAAGCATAGACCAATAATCATAATGACTACTATCAAACTTCAGAATTGTTAGTTGAACGAAATTGGTTTCATGTGTCATATTTTGATTCTCTCTCAGTTCACTCTTCTTTTTCTTAAGAAAGAACTGCAGTCTCTTTTCTAACAATCAAGCCTTAGGATGTGGATCCGGTACCAAATGTTGTGAAAACACACAAACTAACTCAAAATGAAACTCCCAAATCAATTGCATTCATAAACAAAATAAATTGGTTCCCTTTTATAGCCCTACAAACTAATGAATTTAGCAAACATAAAATAGCAAACTCCAAAAAAAAAAAAAAGAAAAAAAATTAACAATCCATCAAATGATTTAGTGGTCCAAACATCTCTGAATAAATGAACATTCCTACCGAAATTATTTTGTCTAAGCTAACCCTCGGTCTAAAGTAACATATTTAACAAAGTAATGAAATTATTTTGAATTTTGTTTATTTTATTATATGTTTTCAAGTCAAAAGAAGACGAAGCAAAGTTTGATTATTCTGTTATAAACATTTAGCTGGTATGTTTTTTCTTAAATTTTTAATTGACGATAGCATACACATAGTGACAATTGGTGGATTAGGATGATGGGCTTTGTCTGAATCCTGTGCGCAGCATTGTATGGGTGCCTTCCCCTGTTGCCTGCTGACCTGGACAAGTGTCCGCCTTCACTTTGTCTTCTTTGATTTTGCTCTTCTGCTTTGCTATTAAAAGTATATATATATATATTTTTTCTATCGTTGAAATTGGGGGAAAAAAGAATAAGAGAGTGATAACGTGACATAGAGAGCATCTTGTTGCCGTTATTATAAAATTCATAATGTTTTAATTGTTTAAAATAAATAAAAATCCAATTTTAATAACCAAATCTGAGCTACACCTCATGAGAGAATGCACGTGCAGTTCTTTCCAATAACATCCTTTCGTTTCTTTTTTCTTTTCTTTTTTTTTTTTTTTTTTTCTATTTTAATTTTAAAAGAAAAAGCAGACAAATTGCAAATTTTTTAATGTTTGGATTTATGTGGAAAGAGCCGCCGCATGTGTTGTCTCTTTACTTTATTCATTTAATTTTATGCTTTTCTCGGTAATGGTTTTTTTTCTTCCAAATTGTTAATATTAAAATTAATTTCTATAGTTTGTTAAAATTCAAATCACTTATTTATAAGAATTTCATCCAATTATATGAACTATTTATAATCTTTTACCGACACTATTATAATGTTTTTTTTTTTTTAAATTATAAGAATTAAATTTTAAATTGTGCTCTTTAATGAGTGGGAAATCAAGGATCAATATACTGAGGAGGTTGTTCTGAGTGGGAAATCAAGGATCAATATATTCAGAAGGTTGTTTCATATGAACATATTCAATAAGAGTGTCATTGAGGAGGAAAGCATTCTTAATATCAAGTTGTCGAAGAGGCCATCTATTTGTGATTGCAATAGAAAGCACAACACAATCAGTGGTAGCTTTGACAACCGGATTGAAAGTGTTAGTGTAGTCGAGACCAGGAACCTGAGTATAACTTTTGACAACAAAACGAGCCTTGAAACGCTCGACGGATCCATCACGCAGATATTTAATGTGAAACACCCATTTAGAGCCCATGATATTGGTGTTGAGAGGGCGAGGAACCAAGGTCCAAGTGTCATTTTGTTGTAAAGCTTGAATTTCTTCATCCATGGCAGCAACCCGAGCAGGATTCTTACCCGCAGATTTGAATCCTTTTGGCTCAGTGGATGCAAGAAGAGCATAAAGAAGTCCAGATAAGCCCAAAATACTAAGATTTACTAGATGATGAGTCTTGAATATACCATCTTTGGCCCGTGTGGCCATAGGATGAGAGCCCAAAGAAGAAGAGGAATCAACAGCAGGTTCAATAGAGGCCGGATCAGAAGTCGAAGGTGACAAAGAGAAACCAGCAAGAGAAGTATCAACATGCATAGACTCATCCCCAACTTCAGAACAAATATCACATGGAGATGAGCTGGATTGAGGAATGTGTAGTGAAGAAGTGGTAGGAGGATGAATCAATATGGTAAAGATGCAGTCCTAAAAATTTTGAAATATGAAGAGAGGAAAGAGGATGGGTCTGGGAAATAAGGATAGCAGGAAAGTGAGTTTCATCAAATTGAGCGTGGCGAGTGATGTATAGCTTAATGGTGGTGGGATCAAGATAACGAAACCCTTTATGAGAGGGACTATAACCCCAAAAAAATGCAAGGAATGCTGCGGGGAGAAAGATTGTTAGGCATATAATCATGCAAGCAAGGATAAACACGACAACCAAAGGGATGTAAATTTTCATAATGCGGAGAGTAGCTGTAGAGGAGTTCAAAGGGTGATGATGTTTTCTCTCAGCACGACCATTTTGATCAGGTGTATATAGACAAGAGAGTTGATGGTGGATGTCAAAAGTACGTAAATGAGTTTTGAAACAAGTGCTAGTAAATTCGGCACCTCCATCGCTTTGAAAAACCTTGATACGAGCAAAATTTTGATTTTTTACAAATTTAAAAAAATATCAAAGAAATAAAATTTTAATTTTAAAGGGTAAAGCCAAGTGAATCGAGAATAATCGTCAATAAAAATAACGTGGTAAAGAAAACTCGAATTGGATTTGATGGTAGAAGGACCCCAAATATCACAATGAATAAGATCTAACACATGAGACGACCTATGTTCATTGTGGGAATAAGGCAATCGATTACTATTTGCAAGCTGACAGGTACTACATAGGAATGGAGAAGACAATAAAGACTAAGAGAAATATGATCTTTTTTATTTAAAAAAGAAATAACATAATAGTTCACATGACCTAGACGAGCATGCCATAAATCATATGAAGCATGTAAAGATTTGTTTCTAAGAACAGAAATAAGGGCAGAGTTGTCACGCTCCAGCACATATAGCTCTCCATCCCTTTTACTGGTTGCCACAACCCTTCCTGTTTGACGATTCTGGATAGTAAGAAGGTTATTAGTAAATGTAACGGAGAGAAAAAAAAAATCAGACGTTAATTTACCAACTGAAAGAAGATTTTTAGTGAGACGAGGGACAACAAAGACATCTAATAAATGAATATATGGAACAAGAGAAAGAGTATCAGTATGGGTAATGGGTAGGGATGCATTGTTTCCTACGATCACAGAGTTCTTACCCGTGTAATTTTTAGACTGATCCAAAATAGATGGGTCGGTGGTCATATGAGTCGAAGCCCCAGTGTCCAAAATCCAATCAATAGCCTCGGGTCCAGCAATAGAACATGACATGTTGAAGGCTTCAGCTGTCAGCATAATGGCCCTCCGTGCGGCATATTTGGCAGTGAGGTGGCCAACGACCTTGACTTAAGTGGGTTCATCCTTGGTTGGAAGAGTTGTTGTTGTGGAAATGAGAATGACCTTGCTGGTTGCTAAAAGAAGCAAGGTGACTTTCATGGGTGCGACCACGATTAGTGGCTATAAATGTCGTAGGAGTGGAGTCATAAGACTTAAGGGAAAGCTAGAACAACTCAAAACTTTCAGCTTTAGAGACTAAATCTACAAAATAGGGGAAGGGGTGATAGCCATCTGAGGAGTAGAAAAAGTTGAAAAATCGGGGCAGAGTTCACAAAGGAACCAGTGCACTTTATCAATGTCCTCGACGGGTCTACCAATGGCATGAAGTTGGTCACAGATTGTTTTGAAGGTATGGGAA
Source organism: Cucurbita pepo subsp. pepo (assembly GCF_057944985.1). Lineage (NCBI taxonomy): Eukaryota > Viridiplantae > Streptophyta > Magnoliopsida > Cucurbitales > Cucurbitaceae > Cucurbita > Cucurbita pepo. The sequence goes on from NC_141798.1 coordinate 14,571,269, forward strand.
TACTCAGCAACAGGTTTGGTGCTACGTTTCATCAGCTACAAGTCATCTTTGAGTCTCAGTTCATGAGCTTTCGAATGATGGTTGAATGTAGTTTTCAACGCAAGCCAAACGTCACGTGTAGTGAAGAGACTAATGAAGACAACAATAGCTTCCTCGGTGAGAGAGGAGAGTAGGAGACAGAGAAGCTGTTGATTGATTGCTTTCCACGCAAAATATTTGGTGTTGAGTGTTGAGGAGGTTTTTGGTCAAAGCTAGGTGGTGAAACCATAGTTCCATCAACATAGCTAACATATCTGGACTCTCAAGTAGAGGGAGAAGTTAACTTTTCCAAAGAAAATAATTGGGGAAGAAAGTTTGATGGTGATCATATGTAAAGATGAGAAGAGGATTCGGAAGCCATAGAAAAAAAAAAAAAAAAAAAGGATTAGGGTGGTTAAAACAGATGGGCTCTACTACCATGAGAATATTTGCTGAAACTACCACATCTAAATGGTGGTAAAAATTCTCTCATTTACAAAATCAAAGAAGTTACAAATAATATGGAAAGCCCAATAAATGAAAAGACTAATAAATTGGTACAACATATTGGTCTATAATAAAAAGACAAATATGATAACGAGTAAGTCTCAATAGAAGGAAAATATCTAGATATTTGTCTATAATAAATAGTCAAATATGATCTATGATAAACCGTAATGAAAGACTAAATGTCATACAAGATATTTTCTATAATAAACGGTGAAATATGATACATATCGTAAATCATAATTTAAGACTAAATATTTTTAATAGGTCGTTGGGCTGGAGCAAAAAAGGAATGTGAGCTAGGCCCTGTGTGCATGTGAGCATGTGTCTTCTGCCTACAGGTTTAGATGATTGGGATTGTCGAGGTTGAGGTTCAGCATTTGCTTCGGTTTCCAACCTTAGGCTTGGATCCGAGGCAAATTCTTGACCTAATTTTTTCTTCAATTTATTTTCTTTTTGTTTTGCTCCCACTTTTAACCAAGTTTTGGCTACTTTTTGACAACTTTTTCATGATGGATTCATGACGAAAATCTTCCTAAAATAGAGAGAAAGTAAGTATTTCCTGTTGAATATTATTGGGGGAGATAATAAACAAAATTGGTAGGTTCGAAGACCGAAAAGCAAATGGAAAATGACTTAATGTTGTTGACTTCCCTTGAACGATGTTTTATTCCCTACGTGAGGTTGGATATGTGCACAATGAGAAGGATCGGGAGAGTATAGATCTCGGAAGTTGAAGAGAGTGCTAGGTGGTTAAGTGTAGTGAGGTTTTGTTGATTTCTTTGTCTGGTTACATATCAAAACATAAATAATATGTAATAACTAGAGAACTTTTTTTCCCTTCCGTTTAACTATAATAGAATGGGCTGAAATAGGAGCAAACTGATAAAGTTGAGATTAACTAGATGGATCTCGTCCAAATTGGTTTTGTTTAGGTTGAATTGAGTGGAGTTAGATCTAAATCGGACCAGATTGAGTGAATCGGTCTTCTTTTTTCTTGTGTGATTGTTGCTTTTGCTTCAACTTCTAATCGTTCGTGTGATGCTAGTGAGCCCACAACATCTTTAAGGATGACGATGATGTGTGAACGTTTCGAGTAGGGTTGAATGCATAATACTTCTTTACATATAGGCTCATCATACTTGTCAAAGACGTGTTACCTATGGCTGCATGTTGGATGTCCTGGTTATGCTTGTCCAAGACGTGTTGAGAAATACCCATAACCTCCATATTAAAATGGCTAGTTAATGGTGGAATATAGTAACATATGTAGGTTACAATATAACCTTAACTCCTATATTTAAAACTAACTTAAATATGACAACAAATAGTTAAACTATAATTAAATAATGCAAATAATAAAATGTGCTTATTAGTCATCTTTGGACTATTTGATAAATTTAGCGGAGTTCATTAAATGCAACTTAAAGTGCATTTAATTCATCTCTGTCTTGAAGCTCAACTTTGCATAACATATAAGGGAGGTCTCCAATGTTTTTTAGAATTTCCTTTGATGAACTCACCATAGCTTGAATATAACTGTATAAGGTTTGTTGTAGCTTCTTGGCTCTCGTCCTTCTAATTGGACCTTGAGGCATGAAAATTCCTTGGTCGTGGTTCATATCACGTGTTGTCCATAGTCGCTTGCACGTTCTAAACCCATTTTTCATGCTTTCATGTTAGATAGGTCTTTTACTATTTCATGTTGTCTTAATATGGGTGTGTATGATCGATCACCAAAATCATGTCTACACCCGTCAAGGCTAAAATTCCTTAAAATATACTGTACGAGAATGTGACTAGTTATCAATTTTTTCAACCCGAGTTGTATGTTATCAAAGTCGTTTTTACCTACTCGCTTTTTACTTATAACATTACTTTCTTTAAAATTGTTTTCAACATAATTCCTCGCTCACATTTTCAAAATATTTCTCTCAAACACCACCTAAGGCTTGAGCATACGTCGATATTGTTCGCAAAATCTGAATTTCACACAGTTGACTTGTTCGCTAGGTTAGAAGAAGTGACGCACAATCTGTTGTTTCGTTGCCACAAAAGTGTGTTTGTGATAAGTGATATTAGAGACAAATCGTCTCCTTGGATCGTATTATACAACATGTTCGCTGCAAAACAACTAGGCAAATCTCAAGCTAATCGATTGGTAGAAATCGAAGAACAATTACTCTACATGAGTGAAGTTCCTAATGGAATGGGGCCTTTGGAGTCTTGCATGAATGAGATTGTCGCTAAAACAAACAAGATCGACAAGATGGCAGGCCGCCTTGAGGCAATGCATGTCGTGGAATTAATGATTGGGGTCGAGGCTCTAGAAGACAAGGCCACAACTGGTGGTGGTTTCGAGCATAGGAATAGTTCGACGACCTTTATTGCCCAGATGGAGGAACTCATCGATAGTTTACAGCGTTGAACAAATGATTGGTCAGATGACCTCAGAAAGAATGTTTGCTGAATCCACCACACCTAAATGGTGGTGAGAGTTCTCTTATTTATAATCATTTACAGAATACAGAAATATGGTAAATTACAAATAATATGGAAATAGCGATAAAAGGAAAGAATAATAAATGAATACAATATATTTGCCTTTAATAAAATGGCAAATATGGTAACCCGTAATGTAAGGCAAATATCTAGGGCAGTTGCTTCTCTTTCATTTTCTTCTTCTTTCACTAGCACTATTCTTGAACTGTAAACAAAGTGTCTTCTTCCTTCTTTCTTGAACCGTCAAAAAGGAGTAATGAACGGTCAACTATCCTTAACATCCCCCCGCAAGCTGAGCGTCGGATTTGAACGAACGTGAAGCTTGGATCTGAAAAATTGAAAGAGAGGTTGAGAAATACTCTTTGTGAAGATGTCAGCAACTTGGAGATGAGAGGGTACATATTGTGTGCGAAGTTTGCCAGCGATAACAAGTTCTCGAAGGAAATGATAATCTAGTTCAACATGTTTGGCCCGCTTGTGAGAAACGGGATTAGAGGTCAAAAAAATAGCACTTTTGTTGTCACATAAGAGTAAGGGCTGCTGTGAAATAGGGACCTTGAGGTCATGCAAAAGATACGTAACCCAAAGAAGTTCAGTAGCAGTTGTGGCAAGAGCACGATACTCAGATTCACAGCTGGAGCGTGAGACAGTAGGTTGCTTTTTGGCACTCCAAGAAATGAGATTGTTACCAAGGTAAATAGAATAGCCGGATGTAGAACGACGAGTATCGAGACAACCAGCCCAGTCAGCATCCGAATAAGCGACTAGCGTACTAGGAACAGTGGATGGACGAAAGGTAAGACCAAAGTGGAGTGTTCCTTTGACATAACGAAGAATACGTTTGACAGCAAGAAAGTGATCTGCAGTAGGGGCATGCAAGAATTGACTGACAGAATTGACAGCATAGGCAATATCTGGACGCGTAATAGTCAAGTACTGAAGGGCGCCAACAAGAGATCTGTAGAGAGTAGGATCAGAGAAAGGAGAACCATCAGTAGTTAGGTGTTGAGAAACAACCATGGGAGTGTGAACTGGTTTGCTATCGAGCAACTGAGCACGAGTAAAAGTATCTCGAGCATATTTTAATTGACTAATAAAGAGACCATCAGGAGTGGGTGAAGCTTCAAGACCAAGAAAGTAACTAAGATAACCCAAATCTTTGGTAGCAAACTCAGAATGAAGCTTGCGAGTAAAGCTGTCAATAAGAGATGAATTGTTGCCGGTAACAATAATGTCATCAACATAAAGAAGCAAATAGATAAGGTTAGATTGCTGATGAAAGACAAAAAGGGACGTGTCAGCGCGACTGCAAGAAAACCCAAGTGTGAGAAGAAATGAGCTAAAACGCTGAAACCAAGCAAGAGGAGCTTGCTTTAAGCCATAGAGAGCTTTCTTTAATAGACAAACATGAGTGGGAAATCGAGGATCAATATACCCAGGAGGTTGTTCCATATGAACATGTTCAATAAGAGTTCTATTGAGAAAAGCATTCTTGACATCAAGTTGTCGAAGAGGCCATTTATTTGTGACTGCAATAGAAAGCACAACACGGACAGTGGTAGCTTTGACAACCGGACTGAAAGTGTCAGTGTAGTCAAGACCAGGAACCTGAGTATAACCTTTGGCAACAAGACGAGCCTTGAAACGCTTGACGGATCCATCAGGCAAATATTTAATACGAAACACCCATTTAGAGCCCATGATGTTGGTGTTGGCAGGGCGAGGAACCAAAGTCCAAGTATCATTTTGTTGTAACGCTCGAATTTCTTCATCCATGGCAGCCACCCAAGCAGGATTCTTAGCTGCAGATTTGAATCCTTTTGGCTCAGTGGATGCAAGAAGAGCAGAAAGAAGTCCAAATGAGCACAAAATACCAAGATTTGCTGGATGACGAGTCTTGAATATACCAGCTTTGGCTCGTGTGATCATAGGATGAGTGCCCAATGAAGAGAAATCAACAAGAGGTTCAATATAGGTCGAATTAGAAGTCGAGGGTGGCAAAGTGGAACCTGCAAGAGAAGTATCAACCTGCACAGACTCATCTACAAGGTCAGAACAAATATCACACGGGGATGAACTGGATCGAGGAATGTGCGGTGATGAAGTGGTAGGGGGTGATGAATCAATATGATGAAGATGTGGTTCCAAGAAATTTGAAATAGGAATAGAGGAAAGAGGTTGGGCCTGGGAGCTAGGGACAGCAGGAAAGTGAGTTTCATCAAATTGAGCATGGCAGGTGATATATAGCTTAGTGGTGGTGGGATCAAGACAGCGGAATCCTTTATGAGCAGAACTATAACCCAAAAAAATACAAGGAATGTTGCGGGGAGAAAGCTTGTTAGGCATATAATCGCACAAATAAGGATAAACACGACAACCAAAGAGATGAAAATTGTCATAATGTGGAGTGTAGCCATAAAGGAGTTCAAAGGGTGACTTACCTCCAAGAAGTGGAGTAGGCAACCGGTTGATAATGTAAGTTGCAATGCTGAAAGCGTCAACCCAAAAACAAGGAGAAAGATGAGAGTGAAAGAGAAGGGTCAAGCCAGTCTCAGTCACATGATGATATTTTCTCTCAGCACGACCATTTTGAGCAGGTGTATATGGACAAGAGAGTTGATGGTGGATGCCAGAATTACGTAAATGAGTTTTGAAACAAGTACTAGTAAATTCGGTACCACCATCGCTTTGAAATACCTTGATACGAGAAGAATATTGATTTTCCACAAATTTTTGAAATTGAAGAAAAATATCAAAAAAATCAGATTTAAATTTTAAAAGGTAAAACCAAGTGAATCGAGAATAATCATCCATAAAAATAGCATAATAAAGAAAACCCAAATTTGATTTGACGGGAGAAGGACCCCAAAGATCACAATGAATAAGATCTAACACATGAGACGACCTACGTTCATTGCGGGAATAAGGCAATCGATGACTTTTCGCAAGCTGACAAGTATTACATAATGATGGAGAAGGCAATAAAGACGTAAGAGAAAGATGACATTTTCTATTTAAAAAAGAAATAACAGAATGATTCACATGACCCAGACGAGCATGCCATAAATCATATGAAGCACGTAAAGATTTGTTTCTAAGGGCTGAAGTAAAAGCAGAGTTGCCGCGCTTCAGCACATATAGCCCTCCATCTCTTTTACCGGTTGCCACCACCCTTCCTGTTTGACGATTCTGGATAGTAATAAGATAATTAGTAAATGTAACGGAGAGAGGAAAATCAGACGTTAGTTTACTTATGGAAAGAAGATTTTTAGTGAGGTGAGGGACAACCAAGACATCTAATAAGTGAATATTTGAAACAGGAGAAAGAGTACCGGTGTGGGTAATGGGTAGGGATGCACCGTTTCCTATGATCACAGAGTCCCCCGTGTAATTTTTTTACTGATCCAGAATAGATGGGTCGGCAGTCATATGGGCCGAAGCTCCAGTGTCCAGAAACCAATCAGCAGCATCGAGTCCAGCAATAGAACATGACGTGTTAAAGGCTTCAGCAAGGTGAGCATGAGAAGAATCAGGTCGAACATACCGTTGGTTGCAGCGGTCAGCATAATGGCCCTCTTTGCGGCATATTTGGCAGTGAGGTGGTCGACGACCCTGACTTGAGTGGGTTCGTCCTCGATTAGAAGAGTTGTTTTTGTGAGAATAAGAACGACCTCGCTGGTTGGTAAAGGAAGCAGGGTGGCTTCCATGTGTGCGACCACGATTAGTGGCTGTGAATGCTGTAGGAGTGGTGTCAGAGGACTCAAGGGAGCGCTGGAACAACTCAAAACTTTCAGCTTTAGAGACTGAATCTGCAAAACAGGGGATAGGCGTGAGAGCCATCTGAGCAGTAGAAAAAGCTGAAAATTCGGTGCCGAGTCCACGAAGGAACCAGTGCACTTTATCAATGTCCTCGACGGGTCTGCCAATGGCATGAAGTTGGTCACAAATTTTTTTGAAGGCACGGGCATACTCAGCAACAGGTTTGGTGCCACGTTTCATCAACTGCAAGTCATCCTTGAGTCTCAGTTCACGAGCTTTCGACTGATGGCTGAACGTAGTTTTCAACGCAAGCCAAACATCACGTGCAGTAGATAGACCAACGACAACAGCCATGGCTTCCTCAGTGAGAGAGGAGAGCAGGAGACAGAGAAGTCGTTGATCGGCTGCTCTCCATGCCAAATATTTTGGGTTGAGTGTTGAGGAGGTTTCTGGTTCAAAGCGAGGTGGTGGAACCATAGTTCCATCGACATAGCCCAGCATGTCTTGACTCTCAAGGAGAGGGAGAAGTTGGCTTTTCCAGAGAAGATAATTGGAGGAAGAAAGTTTGATGTTGATCATATGGATTAGAGTATTGAAAGGAAGAAGATGATAAGAAGATTCGGAAGCCATAGAGAAGACATGATCAGGGTTGTTAAACCGAAAGGGCTCTGATACCATGTGAATGTTTGCTGAATCCACCACACCTAAATGGTGGTGAGAGTTCTCTTATTTATAATCATTTACAGAATACAGAAATATGGTAAATTACAAATAATATGAAAATAGCGATAAAAGGAAAGAATAATAAATGAATACAATATATTTGCCTTTAATAAAATGGCAAATATGGTAACCCGTAATGTAAGGCAAATATCTAGATATTTGCCTTATAATGAACGGTCAACTATCCTTAACACAAGGCCACAACTGGTGGTGGTTTCGAGCATAGGAATAGTTCGACGACCTTTATTGCCCAGATGGAGGAACTCATCGATAGTTTACAGTGTTGAACAAGTGATTGTTCAGATGATCTCAGAAATGTTTAGAGTAGTAAAGGCTGAAGTGGTGGATTTGAATGCCAGACAATACCTCATCCATGAGAGCGGTGGGGAACCAAACTCCAACTGGAGTGTTGTACAATTCAACAAGATAATTGTGAATGTTTGCTTAATCCACCACATCTAAATGGTGTGAAAGTTATCTTATTTATAATCAAATAAATTACAAAGATATGGAAATAGTAATAAATGGAAATAACAATAAAGTAATAAAGCAAATATTAGATATTTGCCTTATAATAAAATATCAAATATAATATATATGGTAAACTATAATTTATTACTAAATATCCTTAACAATAATGATCCTTTAGCTCAAGTCCTTCTGTAATGCTTGAGATATTAAAAGCTCTACAAAATTTTATCTTTGACCTCAAAGAGTACTTTCGAGCCACAAATATCATGGAAGAAGAAGTGAAGGTCACATTGTCATTGGCAATAAAACATCTAGTTGATGATGCAAAGTTGTAGTGGAGATCCAAGTACATAGACATTCAAGATAGTCGATGTAGTGTGGATACTTGGAGAGCTTAAAAAAAACAAACTTCACTCTCAATTTTTCCTAGAGAATATTGAGATAATCACAAGAAGGAAGTTAATGGAGCTGAAACCTACCAGTAATATCCGAGACTTCATTAAGCAGTTTTCTAGACTTATATTAGGTATTTGTGATATGTCGAAAAAAGACGGTCTTCAATTTTGTCGAGAAGCTGAAGTCTTCCCAATATGCTACAACCCAACTATTATTTGATCTTATCTGATGTACTTTATCTTCTTTTAGGTAAAACAAGAATTTTATGTACGAATTTTGTTAGGATTTTTTTTTTTAACCCTGTGTTTTCACCATATTTACAGTATTTTTATAATAACATGACATATTTTAAAATAGTTTTTAAATAGTTTTTTTTTTCTTTTCTTTTAATTTACATAGTAGTGGTACGTGGGTAACCAAAAATAGTAAGGAACCAATGAAAATGAGAGATGCATTTTCAACACGCTTTATTTTGATATCTTTGGTAATCGTTTAATGTGAATATTATTCTGGGGAAATACTTTTATAGCAATAAGTTATTTTTTATTATTTCAAAAATGCTTTTAGTTTTTTTATTTTTTTACAAATTTCAAAAGTGCTTTTGATTTAAATATAAGCACTTTCTAAATAACATTTTAATAATATATATTAAAAAAAATAACATTTCGCCAAGATTTCTATATATATATATATATATACACACACAAAAGATGACTTTTATTTTTCCTCCAGAAAATAGAAAAAAGAAAAAAGCTGTATTGCTAGGAATGGGAGAAGCTTGAGAATAATAATAATAATAATAATAACTTTATTTTTTTCTTTTTGAAATTTTGTTCAGGTGCACAAGTCTTCCACTGCAACTTGTCTGCTTCAGACATTTATTAATAAAATTGATTAATAATAATAATAAAAATAATAGCATGGGGAACCGTGTAGCAATAATGGAATTTTTTTTATAATTATTTTACTCATTTTTATTTCTTACAAAAAAAAAAAATAAAAATAAATCATAAACTAATAATTATATCGATTCAAACCCTAAACTTTCGTAAGAGTATGAATTAACGGGTGAAAATTGATGTATTAAATCCTAACGCGCGTGAAAATTCATAAGTAAATTTATATTATTGTTGTAGCTAAATGCAATGTTTTTGTGGAAAATCCAGATGCACCCAACTCAGACAGTGTCACTGTCTTCTAAGTGTTCAACCAGCACATTATGTTCTTGTCTCTTCCCAATACAACACCAATCTAACCCTCATCCCAAACCACATATTTTTCATCAATATCCTTTCTTTTCTTCTTCTTCTTTTTATTTTAAATCTATTATTATTATAACAAACAAAAAAAAAGATTTCAACATTTCTAAATAATGTTTAAATTAAAAAAAAAAAAAAAAAATTATTATTATTATTATATTTTATTTGATTGGATTATGCCAAGTCATCATCCACCACCATTATTATTGAATATAAGAAGTCAAGAAAAGGGATCTCTTCCGCATTCCCAACGCATTACCAAACACGTCGCTTCCTTTCATACAAAATTGCTGTAACTGAGTATGCGTGGCAGTGTGTGAGTGGACTGTCATTTACAAATATCTGTACGCAGGTACCCATATCACATGTCTCTCTTATTCAACATTATTTCCCATCCTCCCCTTTCGTCTTATTTCCCAAAAGAAAATTCAACTCTGTGTCTCCATGTCCGTACCAAATTCTCACATTTAAAACTTTACTAAATCATGCATTAATTTCTTTTTATATAGTTCATACGTATGTCATATGTAGTTTCAATACATGTACAGTGTTATTGAGAAAGCTCTTTTAAAGTTTTCAAAGACGTGTTGTAATTGACTCGTGATTTGGAAATAGAGATATAATGAAATTGAAATTCTTAATAATAAATTTATTTAATAAGAGTTAGCACAAAAATTATATTAAATTTGTTGTCAATATGGGATATATAGAGAGGTGAGTAGATTTGTATAATTTATAATAATAATAATAATTGATAATAAGAATAATAATGGAAAGAATAAAAGTATTATTTGATTATAAGGAAACAAAATATGAAGAAAGAAAGAAAGAAACAAAAGGGAATAAAGGCAAATAGGGATGAGAATCCAAAGGAATTATGAAAATTCATTTGGAATTCTCAGGTTTTATTGATTCGGATCCAGCAACGAATCATGTCCCTCTCTCCACCTAATTTCATAAAATAATCCCTATTAAATATCATACTATTTAAATATACATATAATATTAAAAGAAAATATCTCTAAATTTTATATAAATTTCTATAAAAGAATTAAAATACCAACTTTTTTTTTAGTTTTTATTTTATTTTTATATAGAAACCTAATATTTTGTTTAAAAAATATGAAAACATATGATTAATACATTCAAACTCTTTTAGAAAAACAATTTTAAGAAGTTTAACCTACCATTAATAAAAATACTTCACTTCAATTTTAAAAGTTTTAATAATATCTTCTAATTTTTTAAAAAAAAATTTCAAAATTAATTTGTAAGTATCACTTTTCAAAAATAGTTATAAGCTTAAAAAAAACATTAAAAAAAGAGATAATTCATCTATTTAAGAGTATTTTTATTAATTTAGTATTGAATAAATTCTTGGTTAATTTTGGATGAAGAAAGAAGAAAGGGAGTTGGATTTAATGATATATTGGGGAAGGAAAAAGGATGGATTGAGAGCAAAAGGACCAAATATTGCTCTCCCAACAGACAAAATGAGCTGTAACAACAAATAAAAACATCAAACTCTTTCAACTTCATCCATAATTCATTGTAATTTTGGAACAACAAATTGGGAAAAACAAAGAAATCCATAACCCTGGACGTCTCTCTAACCGCACCAAAACCCAGAACATATGGACCTCTTCTCTCCATAAAACAAAAAAAAATAATACTAACAAAATTTCCCGGAAAATCTTTTAACATTTTCCCGAGAAAATCAGTCCAACCTCCACAGAATCATCATCATAATAATAACAAATTTAACGAAAAAATAAATAACACTCATTTCTTTCAACCCTAATCTGCAAAACTTGTCATGAGCAAGGCACATTCAGAGCTTCATCCACCCAACAAGATAGGTCAACGTTTCCAAAATCGTTGAAGTCGCAATCCGGCAGTCCACTGGGTTCGTCGTCGTCGTCAAACCCAAATATATGAAGGTCGTCCATGGCGGTGAAGTCGTCCAAGAATTGCCCAATGTCGTCCATGAAAAAGGGGTCCAGTTCCGGTACTAACCCTAGATTTGTTTCCAAACCCTCGCCCACGAATCCCAATTCGGGCATTTGAAGTTCCTCCTCTTTGATTGAAACAAAGGAAGAGGTTTCCATTTCGACAATGTCGGCGGCTGGAGATGTTTGAGACACGACGCTGTCGGATTCTTCCTCGATCTCCTCGGTGGAGGAAGAGGAAGAGATGTTGCTGCTTTTCGGTGGTGTGGCAGCCATGGCGGATTCGAACTCGAGACGCTTTGATTCGTAGGCCTGAGAGGCTTCTTCAGCAGTGTTGTAAGTTCCGAGCCAAATGCGAGCTCCTTTGAAAGGGTCTCGGATTTCAGCCGCCCATTTCCCCCATTTTCTTTGACGAACTCCTCTGTGTCGGGAGGCGGTTTTTCTGGTTGAAAGGGTTTTAGTCCCTAAAACCCTCTTCTTCTTCAGCTCTGGGTTTTTGCCGCCATTGTTGCTATCTTGTGAAGAGCTCGGAGTAGTAGTGGTTACATCAATCGATTTCGACTGGTAAGGAAAGCAGGGGAGGTGGATTTCTCCAATGATTCGTTTAAATTTAAGGGATCTCGTTTCGATTTCACCTTCATCCTCGCTGGAAGATAAATCGGTAGCATCTGGATCGTCACAGATGACGCGGATTTTCCGTGTCATTTTCGGTTCTTCCGGTCTGGATTTTGATTTTTTTCCAAAACATCTCTGATTCGTAAGCTGTAAAACTCGAGGCTCTGACATTTTTGTTAATGTTTGTCTAGAAAAGAAGGGAAGCAAAAAAAAAAAAAAAAAGAAAAGAAAACTGCTGAAGTGGGGAAAAATGGTAGTTGAGACTAAAACCCAGAAAGGAAAATAGATGGAAACAGTGAGAAAAGGAAAGAAGAAAGAAGAAAGGTGTTGGGACACAAACGCATGGAAACAGAGGGGAAGGACAGTTTGAAGGTCGGGTTGAAAGTGCAAGAGAGATACAAAGAAGAAGAAGGAGGAGAGACAATGAGAGGCAAGTCAAACCGAGGCGACATAAATGTCCGCCTCCTCAACACTCCCTCCTCCCTGCCTCTCCTGGAACTCCGATTTCCCCTTTCCTCAAAGCTGAGAGAGAAGAAAACAGAGTAAAGAAGAGAAGAAAACAGAGTAAAGAAGAGAAGAAAAAGGAAGGCAAAGATAAGGAAGCAGATAAAAAGAGAGGGAGAGAAGAGGAAAGAAAGTAAAAGAAGATTAGGAATAGGATTAGATATCTAAGGCTAAGGCTACGGCCCCGCTTTCCCAAGAACAGTGACAAAAGGAAGACTAAAAAGGTAGTGTAGTATGTATGGGGGGCGACCAGAAAAACAGAGAGAGAGAGAGAGAGAGAGAGAGAGAGAGAGGGCAGGGAAAGAGACAGAAGAAGAAGAAGAAGAAGAAGAAGAAGAAGAAGAAGAGGAAGAAGAAGAACCCTCTTTCTCTCTCTCTCTCTCTCTCTCTCTCTAGATTTGCAATACACAGAGAGAGAGAGAGTGGAGAAGTGGGTATATAAAAAAAAAAAGAAAAAAGGATAATATGAGAATTTGTGATATGGCATATCCATGATGCACATTCATGCGATATGCCCATCCCATCCACCATTTCATGTGTATAATGCCGTTAAACCCAAAGCGCGTCCATCCCACTCGCTTGTCAGAGCAGATTCGGAAACTGCTGCAGCGGGCCGTCAGTGGTGTGTCGGCCTCTTTCTCCCAACCAACCCTAAATAATTTGATGTAATTACCATTATCTTTCACCCACATTCTTTCAGGTCAAATGTTGCCTTTTGCTTTTCTTTTCCTTTTTTTTTTATTTTTATTTTTATTTTTTTATTTAATTAAAAAAAAAAAAAAAAAAAAAAAGAATATGATTATGTCGAAATTTATATGGAAATGCCATCCTATGTTAGTAGTAGTCGTAAAAAACGCACGATTTGTCGGAATTCAGCTATTTGGATGCAAACTCAATTAATAATACAAAATCTCCATCGCTTTTTACTATTCATTTTTATGCCAAATTTTGCCTCCCCCACAAACTTATTCAAATTAAATTCAATTTAACGCTTTTTAATTCCTTTAATAAAAAAAAAACCCTCCTCTCATTTTAACCTTTAAACCACAGGGACCAATTTTACCATTTAACTTTCATTAATTAATTTTTTTTACTTTAGTCCCCAACAAAAAAACCTAAACTCTTAAATATTATGTTTTAGGATTAAATATCTTTATAAAATTAGCGAAGGGCTTATATTATACTATTTTAAAATTTTAAATCGAATAAATAATTCTGGAACTTTGTTATTTTATTTAGGGATTCAGAATCAAATCAACACCAAACCAAAGACTTTTTTTTTTTTTTTTTCTTTTTGTTTTTGTCATAGTCAGCTTGGTTAAATTCAATGGCTTTTATCAATTTATTTATTCAGAGTATTTACATAATTACCATAACATAATATATGTATTTTCAAAGATAGAAAAAGTTCAGTACTTTTCAAAAATTGAATTATCAAAATTCAACTTTGATTGAAATATAATATTATTAATTTAATCACAATACTAAATACTATTGTATGTTTAATATATATTTTAGGCAAAGTAAAGGACCCTAGAGGATGACGTCGGCTAAGAAGGTCAAGGAATAGAGACGTAACACTTTTTTTTTTCTTTTCTTTTTTTTTTTTTAATTTCAATTTACAATTTAATTGTTAGGATAATCTAGTCATGTTTCCAACTTTGAATTTCTTTTCGATCATTCTCGTCCTTCATTTCAATTTTCTTTTCGTTAGGTTTGCAAGCTCATGAATATATAATGGCAAATTTTAGGATAAAAATACTTTTTAAATAATTTTTCTTGTAAATCTATAAAGATATATGCATGTAATTACGTTCTTATTTTTAAAGAAAAAATTTATTAATTAATATTGGTACTAAAGTTCTAGTGTAATACCTAAATGTATAAAATTAATTTTATGAAAAGTTTAACGAATGCTACAACCGTACAATATTCATAATCAATGACAATATCGAATACATGAAAGAAATGGGAATGAGGTGTGGAATCTGTCATATTCTAAGAGGTTTGGTGAAGAATGAGGGTTTAAGATGGATTTCGAGCTCCATTGAGGAGGAGGAGGGGCTCGAGATTGAAGAAAATCCATGCTGAAAATTTGGAGTGAAAGCCCATTGTCTTTGATGGTGATTCTTCTTTGAATTTGTGAACATAGTATCAGCGTCATGCCATGTCAAATCCTTTATTTTCTTTCCTGTTGTATTGTTTTATTATTATTATTATTATTATTTTTGGTTACAATGGTTCAGCAAAATCATGTCTAAATTTGTCAAATCTAAATTGGCTCAAAATGTGTTGTATGGGACCAAGTAGTCATTAAACCTCCCCTGAACAAGTGTTGTAATCTCTTGCCAGCATATTTTCAATGGACTTTCACAATGCTTAATTCCAATGATTTTTCTCAACCACATTTTCTAAAACTTTTTCTCTTAAGACTTGTCTCGAGCTTGACCACATGTTAGAATTGACCACAAAGTTCAATTCTCACACGACTAGCTTGTTCGCTGGATTAGAAAAAGTGCCACACAATCACTAGTACACTGCCTAAAAAGTGCAATTGATCATGAAATCAAGTTTCTTCGCCAAAGCTAGCCCAATTGAGAACGAAATTAGATGAGTTGTTGGTTGCATGGTTCATCCGTCCTGCATGCAAAGGCAACCTATAAGGCCCTATGCTATTTTAGAAGAAGGATGGGATGAAGTCTATGCATTGACTATAGAGCTTTGAACAAGGTGACAGTACATAACAAATATCTTCTACCGATAATATCCGACCTATTTGATTAGCTTCAAGGGGTCTAATACTTCACGAAGCTAAACTTACGATCAGGGTAACCAAGTACGCATTACTAAGGGAGTGAACCCAAGACAAAGTGTGTAATGAGATATGAGGCTTTTGAGTTTTTTGGCAATGCCTTTCGGCCTGACAAATACCTCAACTATATTCTATACATTGATGAGCCAGGTCTTTTATGAATACCTGGATCAATTTGTTGTTTTATACCGCAATGACATAGTCATATAAGTGCAACGCTAGAAGAACACTAGGTACATCTAAAGCTAGTATTTGACAAGCTACGGTAAAATCAGTTATATGTCAAGAATAAGAAATGTGTCTTCGTACAAACATGCATCACCTTTCTTGGACAAGTCATCAACTGTGGAAAAATCAACATGGATAGCGATAAGATAAAAGTTATTCAAGACTGGAGAATCCCCACTTTAGTGGCCGATGTACGATCCTTTTCTGGAATTAGCAAACTACTACAAGCGATTCATCGAAGAGTTTTCACGACGAGCCACCCCATTAACAGAACTATTGAAGAAAGACCACCCCTGGTCGTGGTCAGACGAATGTCAAAAGGCTTTCGAAGATCTGAAGGAAACCATGATGAAGGCCCTATCCTTGGCTTGGTAGACGTCTCTAAGCCTTTCGAAATAGAGATGGATGCATCTGACTTTACCCTTGGGGATGTCCTTATCCAAGAAGGCCACCCCATGGCCTATGAAAATCAAAAGCTCAATAATGTAGTAGATACGTATCTCCGAAAAAGAAATGCTCGATTTCGTTCATTTTCTCAGAGTGTGTAGGCAATATCTGCTAGGATCTCACTTCGTGGTGAAGACGAACAACAATGTCATCTACCACTTCTTTGACCAACTGAAGTCGACGTCAATGTAATCCGATTGCAAGAATCATTAGCTGAGTTTGACTTTAGAATTGAGCATAAAACGAGAAAGAATAACCAACCTTGTGCAATAAGATTGATGGGTTGATGTCTGACATCATAAGAGAACACCTGCACAAAGACCCTTTGGCCAAAGTTGTTGTTGATCTAACCAAAGTAGGGACGACTAGATAGTTTTGGGTCAAAGGAGACCTTCTACTGACAAAAGGAAACAAATTGTATGTCCCAAGAGTGGGAGCATTGAGGTGGCAGCATTGAGGAAGAAGCTCATCTTAGAATGTCATGATACGTTATGGGTCGGACACAATGGGTGGCAATAATGTCATGATACTTTATAGGTTAAACACATTGGATGGCAATGAACTTACACCTTGGTCAAGAAAGGGTACTTTTGGCTAAACATGTGAGATGACATAATGCAGTATACTAAGACGTGCCTCATTTGTCAAAATGATAAAGTCGAGAAGGTCAAGGTCTCGAGAATCCTTGAACTCCTGCTAGTGCCCACAAACCTTGAGAAAGTGTGTCATTGGACTTCATAACACACTCTGGAAAGTTTGCGAACACTCAAAAGA
This sequence comes from Cucurbita pepo subsp. pepo, assembly GCF_057944985.1. NCBI lineage: Eukaryota > Viridiplantae > Streptophyta > Magnoliopsida > Cucurbitales > Cucurbitaceae > Cucurbita > Cucurbita pepo. Next base: position 14,588,233 of record NC_141798.1, read on the forward strand.
ATGTTCGACCGAGTTAATAGTCCAACTGTTCTTTATTTATGTTTTGATGTTGTAGGGCATTCTGTCAAATATAGTTAGTGACAAAGACAATAGATACAATGGAACTTTATGGACTGAGTTATTCACGTTCCCGAGGACAACTTTAAATATCTCTTCAGCTACCACCCCCAAATCGTTAGACAGACAGAAGGATTCAACTACTAGCTCAAAGAGTACTTACATCATTTTGTTGATGCTCGTCAAAAGAATTCGGTACGACTGCTAGACGTGGCTCAATTATGTTTCAATTGCCAAACAAATTCGTTTATTGGAAAGAGCCCCTTTAAAATTATAAGTTGACGACAACTAACCGTGTAACAACAAGAAAAAAGAGTGAAACCACCGGCGGACTACGAGAATTTTTGTGAACATCGGAATTCTCGTTCAAACACCGACGTCATGCTCCTACAAACTCTTTCCCATCCTCTCAGCCACGCCCCAGATACTTGCAAAGGAGAAAATACAGAGAGAAACGAGGGAGAGAGAGAGAGATTCAAAAATGCTTCAACGAGACGAAACCCATAGATCCGACGTTGAAACAACCTACCCATGCTGCAAAAGGAATCACTAAGCACCTCGAACCGAAGTCGCCTGCGCACGTGTTAGCCTCCTATTGCACCACGTGTCACCACCTACAGCGAGCAGCCCTTAGGCTCAGTCGGTTTAGACGGCTCAACTCGGCTTTGCAGCTCAAATTCTCAGCTATTCAGCTCAGTAAACAGATTTTAGCCTAATTTCCACCGTTCCGACCTCCCAAACCTGATTTTGACCCTAAATAAGGTAATTGAGGTCATTATAATGCCTTATTTGAATCATTTAAGTTGAAATTATATTATACTTGTGAAATACTAAGGAAAGATAATGAATAACCTAATAGGAATGACAACTGGCAATAGTTTGGAGTACTTTCGAGGAATGAGAGCTAACCTACACAAACTAGGGAGAACAACCGTTGTTGGTTATAAATTGTGTGCAGTATGATGACACGTGCCCGTGGTTTGCCTGTGTCATAGGCGGTACATGTAGACTGTTATGAAATAATATGTAAATGTTATGCGTTGTGATTGCTATGTTGTGTTTGATGAATTGATATATTTTACGCTATGTTATGTTATGATATGATGTGTTGACAATATGCTCGAGATTATTACGTGACTTTTATAATATATGATATGATATGTGCACGATATGGACTATTATTTTTTAAAGCATGAAAATGTTATGATATGACTAATATGTGAGATGCCTGATATGCTATGATTGACATGTATAACAACAAACTATCATGATATACAACCCAGACGTACGTACGCATGAAAGAAATGATGAATGATATGATAAACTTTATGAGAAATGGTATGAAAATGATATGATATGAAGGAGACACTAGCGGGGTTGTATTGATGATTATTAGAATGGAAAAATGTTGGGACCTCATGCATTTATGTGCTCATGCATCGAGGGATATCCCTATTCCTTCACAATAGTACAGATGTGTACGCTACGAGGTAGGAGAATGATCATTATGTTTATCATAATACTGCCGTGACGGTCGCTACTTCGAATTGGTGTCCAGCATCAACTACTACCATAGAATGCTCGACTGATTAGAAAAGGGTCCAGAAGGTGTGCGAACTGACTAGTGGGTCCATACTCGCATGTGTGAACCGTGTGTAGTAAATTAAGTACACATCCAAGTTGCTTGTTAGGATAGCCGCCGTGGGAAAATAGACTATTATGATAGGTCCCATGCATGAAACTTTATGGGTTTGCATTTAACCCTGATATGGGGAGCTGTTACTTAGTATTTATTAAAATACTTAAGTCATGTGCTACTCTACTTTTCAGGTAAAGGTAAGGCGTCTCTATGCGGCTAATGATGGCATCGCAACTACAAGACTATGACACGTGCTTAGAATAGTTTTGTATTTAATTATTAGTAGACTATAAGTTAGTATAGTTAATTGAATTTCCATTTAGTAGCATATAAGTTAGTAGGACATTTTACTTTATTTCATTTTCTTATTTATTTATTTTGTATTGATTTATTTTAAGGGCCTTAAATGAAACATACAAGACTAAATTTAATTTTATTATAAAGTTTCAATTGAATTATTATCGCATTAAATGTTTGAACAATTTAAGATATATTTGAAGAGTTTAAAACTTTCTAAGGACCTAAACTAACCATATTTGAAATTTAGGATATATTTTTCCTCAATTTAGGATATATTTGAAGTGTTTGAAATTTAAAACTTTCTAAGGACGTAACTAACCATCAAAGTAGCTTTTGAACCAAGGCGAGGGTGTGTATGAGTATGAGCTGCAAAGTTATGGAGGTCGAGATAAATCAAAACAATGATTCTACAATGAACAATTTGTTTACGATACAATCATAAACTAAATCCATCTTGGGACGGTAATGAAACCCATTTTTCAAGTCTTGAAATCAACATTTAGGAGAACAAGTCGTCTACTTTCCTGATATAAGAAATAGTGGACTCCATCTCACAAGCTGATGTTTACAACTCCTTATTTTATCAAGTTCCCAAAATGGTAGACATCTTGATTGAGGTACAAAAGTAATTCTCACTCATGAAAATCAAAGGACAAGTTCTCAAAATTCATAATTCATTCATGATTAAGATCAAATTACATATAATCATCCTATGAAATATTAATCTTCTCTAATGGACTTTAAAGGAGAGATTAAGTATTTCGTGGTCTATTCTTATACAAGCTTATATAATAAGATACACCCACTTATATGTCTCTACATAAACAATTTGAATCAAATTATTTGTAATGATTACAAAATAGATTGTATTAATAGTTTTACTAGGATAAGTACCCAATCTTATCCATATACTAAATACTCTTTAGGTTATTACTTGAACATCGATCCTCTTATATGTCAACTATATATTGTTCAAGTTTACCATAATAAATTTATTATACACAAGGTTATATTTTGCACAACATTGGATAATGTATATACAATATAAAATAATGAATACAAACTCTTTAGCCAATATTCTCCTTGCATTTTCTCATTGTCATTCTCTCTTACTGTACATACTTGGAGTCATCAATACAAACTCTTTAGCCAATATTCTCCTTGCATTTTCTCTATCCTGTTATTTGTGTTCATCTAGATCGAGTGTGTGCGTTGTTGTGCGATCCTAACAACTAGTATCAGAGCCTCGATGAAATTCACCACTATCTGTGAAGATAAAAAGCTTAAAGATTGGAATTGAGAGGTTTGATGGATCCGATTTCAGTTTCTTGAAGATGCAGATTGAAGATTATCTATACCAGAAAGATCATAGTTTTAGTCCAAGGGGGAGTTTGTTGGGTTTTATGTCCTAAAACTCATAGTTTGTAAACAAAAAACATATTCTATTTTCAATAAAGTTATTATTGTTGTTTATTGAGTAAAGATTGTTATTGAATAAAGTGAACTTTACAATTATTAATCTAAATCCAATAAACTAAGAACACTCTGACTATAGTATGATTACTTGAACTATATGTAGAGACATAAGAGTGGATCAAGTTCAAGTATATAGTCAAGATGATCTATAGTACAGGGATAAGGCTGAGTACCTTATCCTGGGGACACTATGGATGCGGCCCACTTTTGTATATGATATAAACAATGTGATCACTAAATTGTACATGCGGAGACATGTGAGTGAGGGCGTCCTATGCAATGAGCATTGCATAAGATTGGACCATGAAGAAAATCACTCTCACTTTATAATGTCGTTTACTGTTGAGACTGATTTTCTTTTCATTCGATAACCTAGGTAGCTAGATTTTAATCCTGAGCTAACCATGAACTCCTGTTTATTCGGAATTATCCTTAGATTTGCATGGGTGAGAGTGGCTCTAGTTCGCCGACTCAATAGGCCTCCCATTTCAGGGGTAAGACTGGGTGAATGGCTGGGGACGTGGAGTGCAAGATGGAATTCACTCCTACCCACCCTTAGGGATAGAAGAGAGATAGTTCCCTTAAGCACTAACTCTAGGTCTTGAACAAGGGGCCCCACCCTCTCATTGGTCTGAGAGGGATTCGGTTTACTGGTTGGACCACAAACCAATTGTTCATTAGAGGATCAGTGAGACATAAGGAACAAGAAGTAACTTCAGGGATAAAACAATAAATTGACCCAGCTCTAGTTACGAACAACCTGTGAAGGATCGACTTACTAATCATGGTTATATCAAATGGACAGAAATATATCTATAGTGAGGGGAGTGCAACTACAAGGCTATAGTTGAGTGTCCTAGTAGTTAATGAATGTTGGTTAACAAGATTAATGAGTTTAACCGGTTAATCTTGAATCGTTGGAGCCCATGATCTATAGGTCCATTAGGTCCCTCTGCTAGCTCATATTGGACTAAACCATAGAACAGTGTGACGAGTGAGTTCGAAGTGTTCGAATTCAAATTAGGGAATATGCTCTACATATATACGATATATTTAACCGCATTTTTGTTTTATTTACGAATTAAACAAAAAGAGAGAATCTAAGATATATCTTAATCAATTATGTGTCGGAATTGATTGGGATTGGCATTTGAATTAATATTAAATATTAATTAAATAGTTTAATTAATCATTTAATATTAATTTAATTTGAAATTAATTATTCAAATTAATTGTTGAATTAAAATGAATAAAGTCAAAATGTTGACTTCATTTAATGGAAAAATCCATGTTAGTGGAATTTTGAGGTGTCAAAATTTGGTTTAACCAAACTTGCATGCTTGCCAAATAAACCTCACAAATTTTAGTGGTATTTTGAGTGTCAAAATTTGGTGAACTCAAACTTGCATGCTTGCCACATAATCCCAAACATTTGAGTGGAATTTTGAGTGTCAAAATTTGGTGATCTCAAGTTTGCATGAACATGCAAACATGACTCTATAAATAGAGTGATCATGGTACATGGAAGGTCTTCCTTTGGGAAAAACCTTGAGAAAAACCTCTCACAAACTCTCTATTCATATATACTAAATCCCTCCCAAGTTTAGTCACTCATCGAATTCCACAATCCCGTTCTAAGGCCGGAGAATAGTGGATAAGACACTAGTGGTGGTTCGAAACCGGTTCGTGAAGAAACTTGAGCGACAAAAGGTTAGTATTCAAACTCCTTGAGTTTTAATGCTTTTGAACATGCTAGCTAATTTACTATAATTGATGTACTTAGAGTGCGTAAGATTCAAATTGCTTCCGCATGTGTTATATTAACACCATCAGTCTAGGCTTAAAAAATACGTTGTACTAAGGCTGAGTACGTGGTAATAGCTGAAGCTGGAAAGGAGACGATATGGATGACTGACTATCGAGAAGAATTGGGCAAGAAGTAGAACGAAAAGATTCTTTATAGAGATAGTCAGAGTGTCATACAGTTGGTGAGAAACTCGGTCTATCATTTAAAGACAAAACACAGAAGGCGATACCATTTCACTCGTAGGTTAGTGGAAGATGGTGATGTGTTTGGAGAAGATAGAGGGTGCAAAGAATCCAGCAAACGTGTTGACAAAGTGTGTTGTTGTTGGAATATTGAGGTTGTGCAAAGCCTCAATTGGTATAGTGCAGTGAAGATGCTCATGATCATTTGAGAATGAAATTCTTGGTTGACTGGATCAGTCTTGAGAATTGTTAGGTTATGGAGTATGCTGTTTATTTATAGTTTAGTCAACTGTTATTCATCGCAAAACTATATTTGGTAAATGACATATAAAGTAAATTGTCATAAATAGTAAATAGCTATGTATAGTAAAAAGTTATATGTGATAGACAGTTATATATAGTAGATGGTTATATGAGGTAAAGCTATATATAGTAAACTAAACCATATATATATATATATATATATATATATCCCAGACCAAAATTTGAAAATGTATTTTCTATATTTTCATCCATACAAATCCTTAAGCCAATATTCTCCCTACATTTCCTCTATCATGTTCTTTGTGTTCATCTAGATCGAGTGTGTGCGTTGTTGTGTGATCCTAACATTTTCATATTCTTTTCTACCTCACTCAATTCAGCTTGGTTCCTGCAAAGTGTTCTAATCTAGATATGTAACACAATTATTTTCATTCAATTTCATTAACTACGGAAGAAGATACTTTAATTCAAAGTTGGGCCAAAATCTAAATATTCATTGTTCTTGAACATCGATAATGGTTTCTTTCTTGGACTTTTTCACGAAACTATTCAAAATAGTCTCCTAACGCATCCATTACCGTAACTATTACTCAAAAGGATCCTAAGGGAGAATGAAAATGAAAAACCTAAAACTTTTATGTCACCGCTTAAATTATAAGGCGTCGAAAGACTGGATGTAACTGACAAACTATGCAATGCATTTTGAAAGTGTGAGAAGATAGTGGAAAGGCACCATAAAATTTTCGTTGTATACTTTTAATTTTAATGAAAATAAATCAAGTATGTATATATGACATGTTTATTTAGAAAGGGGAATGGGGATCAGGATACATCTTTGTACATTACAAAACTTGTGGACTCGACAGATGCCTTGAGTTGACATTCTTCTTTGACTATTGAGCTCTTGAGTACCTCCTCGCCTCAACTAGAATTATTGTGGACCTGAAAAAGAAACTGTAAAACGAAATGAGTATATAAAAATATAACTAGTAAGTAATCTACTTGTAGACTCTCAATGCATCTTTAACCCAATAGGTATTTACTGGTTAACGCTACGATTTAGGCGAGTCAATCTTACTATGCATTAGGTAACTAGTAGGCCTTCACAACAGTGTCAGATGTCTGAAGTTGAAGTGCTACCTCAAGAATAGTCTCACAATCAGATAAGGACAACATGGTGAGTGCTTGTCTGCTCGTCATCCATGAGAGGTAGTTGGCGAACCCATCCCACAGGCCATATAGTCACCCAAGGTCGGGGGTACTACCCCTTGTATATACCAGCTCCGTTGACTACCTGCATGATCAATGCCCTCCCATAGGCCAGATCCGCTGTAGGGTAAGATAGTTGAACTCTCTCACTCAAGTCACACAAATCCCTAATTGAGCTCATGTTTAGCTCAATGGTACCAAACCATAACGAAAAGGGTTGTGGAAGCTCCACGAATGTTGCATTGTCTGTTACCGGGCTACATGGTACCTTTATTTCCTCTAGGGTCGTGGTGGTGGTCATCTTGGTCTCTAAGGCGGTTTGGTGGTCTCTAACTTACCCTTGAATTTACGAAGAAGTAACATGTGACGTACGAGGATTGGTGAGCTGCGTATCATATTCAAGTGTGGGTCGTCGAGTTGGACTTCAAGTCAATTGGAGTTTGGGTAAAACATCGGTTTGGGTCGCACGCACATCTTGAATCAGATTCAAGTCGGGTCGGCCTCCAGACGTGTCGCCGCCTGCTACCTTACTTGTTGATCCATTACTCATCCGACACGTGTCCCAATGGCATCCAAATGCACTCCACCATTTGCCATCCAACGCGTGACTTATCTTCCTTTCTCCCTTGCGCATGAATTCCAGAATTTTTTTATTATCGAATCAATTTATTTACATTTTTATAACTCTCAATTCTTAATCCGAAACGAACTACTTCCTTCACAAGAAATATATCCTGATCCAGCTAACTAAACTTAATGTTTTATGAATTTTTTAATCAACAAAAACCTTAAGGATTGGGATTGAACTTCCTAAAAATAAGCATTTTTACTGGATTCGAGGCCTCCAAGAACTTTGATTTTGACGCAATCCTTGACTAAGTTCCAACTCCAAACTTATGAAGTTCTAGTGTTGGAAGATCATGCTAAAGAATCAAGCCTCAAATACCCAGTAGACTCACAAATTTTGAGGATAACCTGAAGCCAAATATCTGCAGACTTACCTTATGTTTTTGGACGATTCTTGGGAATCAGTCAATTTCAAACACCCAAAGTACCTCTCTTTGGTCCAACGAATGGTTTGGTAGAGATTTTACAGTCGATTGTGGTCTCTAGGTATCGAACTTTGGTTTGTGTGTTAAGAATGAGAAGCCCTTATATCATTTTTCTTCTGTACTTCCACTTTTCCTACTTTAATCACTTCTTTGTTCATGCATAAATGATTTACGGGAGGACTAGTAATTTGTTCCATTTGTTCCCTCACTAATTCTCTCTTTCCCTTTCGTCTCTCTTTTCTTCTTACTTTTTTCTCTCTAATGACTAATTTAGAACCCATATATAGGAGAGTGAAAATGATGACCCAAAAATGGTAGAATTCCATTAATAACAAGACATTTTATAGGGTTTTAAGTAGGACTAGCAAACCACCAATTTAGCACTCTCCATACGAGTGGGAATGTAACATTATAAGTCCCCATTAATATTGAAGCTTGGAATCTTAGAGATCAAATTTTAAAATATTGCAGAATAATAAAATGCTTAGAAAAATATAAAATAAGATGGTAAAAAAAATTAGAAAAAACAAGTTTGGGATATTTTGGTCATTTTGACCCTCCAGCTTGTTTTTTCTAATTTGAGTAAAAAAAAGAGTAAAATATTTTGGTAACTCCAATCAAACAAAATGAGTGTTTAGAGGGGAAGAACCTGAAATTAAGTGGGAAGAGAGAGAAAGGATGATGGAGAATGGAGTAATTCTCCTCATTTTTTTTTGGCTATGGACCCTCAACCAAACCTAGGACGGTAAGTTTTCTAGTTTTGGACCAATTATGAGCAAGATTATTTTTTCTTGTAGTTCATAAAGAATTACAAGAAAATATACTTGCATAGTGTTGGGATATAGAGCCTGATGTTACGGAGTCTAATGCCTAGATTTAGTAGAGATATATCTAGAAGATATTTCGTAAAGATCTAGAGATATTTATGGTAGATATTTAGTAAAGATATGATAGAAATATATTTTTTCGTAAAGATGATATTTATGGTAGATATTTAGTAAATATATGATAGAAATATATTTTTAAGATGATATTTATGGTAGATATTTGGTAAAGATATGATAGAAATATATTGGTAAGATTATATCTATTTAAATCTTTGGAAACTATATTTGTAAAATAAAATCTTTGAAACTATATTTAGTAAATTGAAACCATATAGATCGCACTCTCAAAATGTATTTTTCTTAGTATTCTCTCTTGTTTTACATAGTCATCAATAAAATCTTTAGCCAATATTCTTCCTTGAATTTTCTCTCTCCTATTATTTGTGTTCATCTTGATCGAGTGTGTGCGTTGTTGAGCAATCCTAACAACTGGTATCAGAGCGAGGCGAAATTCACCACAATCTGTGAATATGGAAATTTCAAAGATTGGAATTGAAAAGTTTGATGGATCCGATTTCAGTTTCTCGAAGATGCAGATTGAAGATTGTCTGTACCAGAAAGGCCTTCACGAACCTCTGTTGGGGGTGAAGCCAGATACTATGACCACGGAGCAGTGGAAGCTCAAGGATCGTCAGGCCTTAGGGTTTCGATTGACGTTGTCCAGAAATATGGCATTCAACATCATCAAAGAGAAGACAACGTCAAATCTGTTTAAGGCGTTGCCGAATATGTACGAGAAACCGTCGGCTATGAACAAGGTGTATTTGATGCGGAGGCTATTTAATCTACAAATGTCTGAAGGTGGATCTGTTGCTGGTCATATAAACGAATTTAATATGATCACAAGTCAACTGAGTTCGATGGAAATTAATTTAGAGGATGAAATTAAAGCATTGATTTTAATGTCATCTTTACCCAAGTCGTGGAATACTGTTGTTGCCACGATCAGCAGTTCACGAATCTGATAAATTGAAGTTCGATGAAATTCGAGATGTAGTTCTTAGTGAAAGTATTCGCAAACAGAAAATCGGAGATTCATTAGGCAATGCTGTCAGTGTTGATCAAAGGGGAAGAAGTAAATCAAAGGGCCCAAACAATAGGCATCAAACTCAATGAACCAAGAAAAATCTCCAAACAAACCAAACGTAAATTGTTGGAGCTGTAGAGAGATGCCACTTTCGGGCAGATTGTACAAAGAGGAAGCAGAATCACAAATTAGAAGATGACGATGATTCGGTAAATTTAGCAGAAGACATTGGGGATGCTCTAATCCTCAGCGTGGACAGCCTGATTGAATCCTGGATTTTGGATTCAGGTGCGTCTTTTCATTCATCTCCACATAAAGAGTTGTTTAGAAATTTCGAGAATCTGTGTCTTGCTAACAACAAAGATTTAAAGATCGAAGGAAAAGGGGATGTCTGCATAAAAACTCCGGTAGAAAATCAGTGGATATTAAAGGATGTCAAATATATTCCTAGTCTCAAGAAGAACCTGATCTCTATTGGTCAGTTGAAGAGCACAGGTTATGCAACAAAGTTTTGGAAGAGTTCGTGGAAGATTGTGAAGGGTGTTATGGTGGTAGCACATGACACAAAATCTGGAACCTTATACACCACTACAGGGTGTATTAACATGGCTGCTGTTGCTGAGAGTGCTTTAAATTCACGTCTATGGCATAATAGACTTAGACATATAAGCGTTAAAGGAATGAAGATGCTGGTTGCAAAAGGAGTTTTGGAAGGTTTAAAATTTGTTGATATGAATCCTTGTGAAAACTGCGTTATGAGCAAACAGAAACGAGTTAGTTTCACAAAAACTGCTAGAGAATTGAAGAAATGTACCAAGACAACGAAGCAAGTGGGAGATGAGGTTAAGTTCCTGAAAGATTCACCTAGTGATGTTGTAGCGGATACTCAAGAAACAGCTGAGACTGTTGCTGAGGAACCAGAGGTGAAGCAAGTGGGAGTTGAGGTTGAGTTGCTGAAAGATTCATCTAGTGATGTAGCAGATACTCAAGAAACTCCTGAGACTGTTGCTGAGGAACCAGCAGCAGAGAAAGTGACACGTGAGCAAGTGTTAAAAAGATCATCCAGAACCATCAGAGTACCAGATAGGTATGTACTTTCTTTACACTATCGGTTGGTGACTGATGAAGGGGAACGAAAGCCTCTTGATGAGGCCCTACAATTGGAGGATACAACCAAGTGGAAGCAAGCTACGGATGATGGGATGTCTAGGCTTCAGAAATGCGCAGCTCTTTCATCTGCAGAGGCTGAGTACGTGGCAATAGCTGAAGCTGGAAAGAAGATGATATGGATGCCAGACTATCTAGAAGAATTAGGCAAGAAGCAGAGCGAGAAGATTTTTCAGGTAGATAGTTAAAGTGTCATGCAGTTAGCGAGGAACCTAGTCTATCATTCAAAGACAAAACACAGAAGGCGATACCATTTCACTCGAAGGTTAGTGGAAGATAGTGATGTGTTTGGAGAAAATAGAGGGTGCAAGGAATCCAACAAATATTTTGTGTTGATGATGGAACATTGAGGTTGTACAAAGCCTCAAGTGGTATGGTACAGATTGAGAATGAAATTGATTGTATTAGTCTCCAAGTGGGAGATTGTTGGGGTTCACTGGATCAGTCTCCAGGTGGGAGATTGTTGGGATATGGAGCCTGATGCGTAGATCTGATAGAGATATATTTGGAAGATATTTCATAATGATATGATAGAGATATATATGGTAGATATTTGGTAAAGATTTGATAAAAATATATTTGTAAGATTATATCTACTCGGTTTAAATCTTTAGAAGTAATATTTAGTAAATTGAAACCATATATGTACCAATTCGTCATTGCTCTCAAAATGTACTTTTCTTCGTTCTATGTATTCTCTCTTCTTTTACATGCCTAGAGTCATCAATAAAACATTTAGCCAATATTATTCCTTGAATTTTTTCTCTCTTATTCTTTGTGTTCATCTTGATCGAGTGTGCGTTGTTGAGCGATTCTAACATATAGATGGATTAAGACTCTATAAGTTTGTTGAAGAAATTAAGTTAGATTCGAGTTATATAAAATATATATATATAGATATATAGATATATATATATATATATAAAACGATAGAAGAAAATAGTTTGAACAGGATTTTGGATTGAAATTTGAGAAAAAAATGTTTGCACAAGCAAAGAAGGGGCTGACACATGTTTTACAACCAGTGGATGAACACATCCGGTAGACAATAAGTGTCTAGGTAAAGGGAGGACACATGTCGCTCATTCAAAAAACACAACAATACCCTCCGAAGCTGAGATTCAAACGCAAGATGCTTGGATTGATTCGTCCAATCAGAAGGCGACACATGACAGAATACGCATGCGCGTATCCCTCCTAAAGTGCATCTGTACTCAGCGTGAGGGATGCACGTGGTGGTGCATGGGCACTTGTGAGGTAGTTTTCTGATCTGTTTTTACTCATGTTGGACTGTTTTGGAGATATTGACCTTAATATGACTTGAATTAAGACTTACATAGAAATTTAATAAATTTTGGAGCTCCTAACAGGTGGAAAAGCTATCTTGGAAAGGCATGTATCATCTAAGTGAGTAGTTGCATGGACTTTAAACAAGTAATACTTGTAGAAATTGCTAGAACGTGCTAGCGTACAAGTATTCCTTGTCTTATGTGGTTAGAATATGCATGTTTAGAACTATAAAAGAAAAATTTTGGACGAGAATGCATGTATGTATATATGAAAAATTACTGTTATGCCTCTAGGATGAGATTCCGAGATGCATGCTGATTTTATATTTTTCGTAGAGCTAGAAAGAGAACGTGCATAACTAGAATACAGGTTGGGCAATATGAACGAATAAGCTATGTAAGAAGTAGGAAATTACCAAAATGCCCCTATGATGAGATTTGTGATGAATGTTGTTTTAAATGCTTTCTGTTGTGTTAGAAAAGAGGATGATTGTGATATGTGCTCCGTGTGATTGATGGATGTTATCTCTGTGTTGAGTTTGCATAAATGTTTTAATTTATGTTTTTAATGCTTAGGTGGTTGATAGAATTATCTCCCTAATAAGCTTGTACGAATGTCTAGATTATGTATACCATGCTTTAGGTGATCGATAGAGCGGTTTCAATACTACCTAAGTGGTACATTTTCAATAAGATCAAGTACCCTAGGATCGTAAGTGGCGATCAGATGTTTAAACCTGCGTGCACCCAAACTATGGATTAGTCGAAGAGTTAGTCCTAATCGTCCTATAAACGATAGTTAAGAATCAAACTGTTGAGATGCTCCTAAGAACCTAGGAGACCTTCACAACATTCAAGGATGACCAAAGTAACTTACCAAAGTAGTATGAACTCAGTCATCAGTCTCTCCACTACCCTTTCCACTATGAGATTATGGTAGCATGTGTTATAACCCTGTGGAAATGGCCTCCTGAATAGGGCCACTATGTTGTAAACCCGTTTTTGAGAGGGGGAGCGTGAGACCACATAGGTTAATTTAGTAGCTAGGCGATACATGGGAGATCGCATCCCCCAAACTTTGGTGACTTTATGGTTCTGTAGGAGCGTATGCCAAATAATCCTCCATGTATTATGTTTAGATAAGCTCACATCATATTGTCTTCCAACATTTCTATGAGATAGCGCATCAACTAAGGACATCGTACATTCACTGCATAAGCAAAGCAAACTATCTAAGTCAAAGAACATAAATGTTGTAGAACCTTACATACCCATAAAAGGTAAGATTATGATCAGAGAATTGCTCGAAACTTCGAGGTACCCCAAATTCTCAAATAGTTGTAGAGACTAGGTCAGAACTTCCTAGAGTCCGAAGAAAAGTCTATGGATACCTACTAGGTTAAGGATGCAATGAAACTCTACAATTAGGTTGCTTACTGAGTATTTTCTCCTCTCTTTTTTCTAAGTGTTCACAAGTTGTTGTTAAGGATAGTTGACCGTTCATTATTAGATATTTGCCTTACATTACGGGTTACCATATTTGCCATTTTATTAAAGGCAAATATATTGTATTCATTTATTATTCTTTCCTTTTATCGTTATTTTCATATTATTTGTAATTTACCATATTTCTGTATTCTGTAAATGATTATAAATAAGAGAACTCTCACCACCATTTAGGTGTGGTGGATTCAGCAAACATTCACATGGTATCAGAGCCCTTTCGGTTTAACAACCCTGATCCTGTCTTCTCTATGGCTTCCGAATCTTCTTATCATCTTCTTCCTTTCAATACTCTAATTCATATGATCACCATCAAACTTTCTTCCTCCAATTATCTTCTCTGGAAAAGCCAACTTCTCCCTCTCGTTGAGAGTCAAGACATGCTGGGCTATGTCGATGGAACTATGGTTCCACCACCTCGCTTTGAACCAGAAACCTCCTCAACACTCAACCCCAAATATTTGGCATGGAGAGCAGCCGATCAACAGCTTCTCTGTCTCCTGCTCTCCTCTCTCACTAAGGAAGCCATGGCTGTTGTCGTTGGTCTATCTACTGCACGTGATGTTTGGCTTGCGTTGGAAACTACGTTCAGCCATCAGTCGAAAGCTCGTGAACTGAGACTCAAGGATGACTTGCAGTTGATGAAACGTGGCACCAAACCTGTTGCTGAGTATGCCCGTGCCTTCAAAAAAATTTGTGACCAACTTCATGCCATTGGCAGACCCGTCGAGGACATTGATAAAGTGCACTGGTTCCTTCGTGGACTCGGCACCGAATTTCCAGCTTTTTCTACTGCTCAGATGGCTCTCACGCCTATCCCCTGTTTTGCAGATTTAGTCTCTAAAGCTGAAAGTTTTGAGTTGTTCCAGCGCTCCCTTGAGTCCTCTGACACACTCCCATGGTTGTTTCTCAACACCTAACTGCTGATGGTTCTCCTTTCTCTGATCCTACTCTCTACAGATCTCTTGTTGGCGCCCTTCAGTACTTGACTATTACGCGTCCAGATATTGCCTATGCTGTCAATTCTGTCAGTCAATTCTTGCATGCCCCTACTGCAGATCACTTTCTTGCTGTCAAACGTATTCTTCGCTATGTCAAAGGAACACTCCACTTTGGTCTTACCTTTCGTCCATCCACTGTTCCTAGTACGCTAGTCGCTTATTCGGATGCTGACTGGGCTGGTTGTCCCGATACTCGTCGTTCTACATCCAGTTATTCTATTTACCTTGGTAACAATCTCGTTTCTTGGAGTGCCAAAAAGCAACCTACTGTCTCATGCTCCAGCTGTGAATCTGAGTATCGTGCTCTTGCCACAACTGCTGCTGAACTTCTTTGGGTTACGCATCTTTTGCATGACCTCAAGGTCCCTATTTCACAGTAGCCCTTACTCTTATTTGACAACAAAAGTTCTATTTTTTTTAGCTCTAATCTTGTTTCTCACAAGCGGGCCAAACATGTTGAACTAGATTATCATTTCCTTCGAGAACTTGTTATCGCTGGCAAACTTCGCACACAATATGTACCCTCTCATCTCCAAGTTGCTGACATCTTCACAAAGAGTATTTCTCGACATTTCTTTGAATTTTTCAGATCCAAGCTTCACGTTCGTTCAAATCCGACGCTCAGCTTGCGGGGAGGTGTTAAGGATAGTTGACCGTTCATTATAAGGCAAATATCTAGATATTTGCCTTACATTACGGGTTACCATATTTGCCATTTTATTAAAGGCAAATATATTCTATTCATTTATTATTCTTTACTTTTATCGCTATTTCCATATTATTTGTAATTTACTATATTTTGGTATTCTGTAAATGATTATAAATAAGAGAACTCTCACCACCATTTAGGTGTGGTGGATTTAGCAAACATTCACAGATACCTACTAGGTTAAGGATGCAATGAAACTGAGTGCCCGAGAGCTCCATGGCCACGAAGAGAGTTGATCCAGAGCGGGTCAATCCGTCTTGTATGTTGATTCTTGTATATGGAGCGTCTCTCAATTTTCAATCACAATAAATTTACTCTTGAGGTTTAGATTTGATTCCATTTTCCCCCTCTATCCCATTCTCTATTATTTTAGCCGACATAAATTGACATGACATTTTTATATTTTTTAAAAATAAAAATTTATGAAGTTGACATTTTTAACTGACATAATTTGTTTTTCATCGCTCTTCCCTCTTCTCTCTTTTATATTCTCCCATCTTCTTCCTCCATAACTTGTCGACCACTACCACTGCCATTAGCCGTCAGTCACGACTGTCGCGCCTGTAATACATGTAACATCCAAACTTCAACGTGATAGTTTCAAAATTTTAAGGTTCAAACTATCTTTTTTTGTCCAAGTTAATTAACTTGAACTATATCAAACTAGAGAAGATTTCAAAAATTTGTTGCACTAAACAAATGAAAATCAACATCGGAAAGTATACCACCCATGTAAGTAGTCATTTAAACTTTTTTTAACCAATACTTATATGATATGAACTGAGAGACATCAATCATACAATATACTTCAATGAAGATGTGAAGAAAAGGTTGTCAAAATTATCAAAATATGTTTCAATTCATGCTACATTGAAGAAGAATAAAGTTTGATTGTTGTAAATTTTGGGTGGGTTATAATTTAGAGTAATTTAGAGTTATTTTAAGACTTTTTATTTCATTTCGGTTACATTTACATAATGGCTAATTATGGCCATAAAGTGTGAATGTTACAACTTTTGGAATGCTTTTAATAGTTTCATTTTGAGGCTATATAAAGCCATGTATGTTGTATTTGTAAGGCGGACTTGGAAAATATATAGAAAGAAGCATTTGTGCTTTTCTTTAGCCAATGGCTAAGTTTCTTTGCAATTCTATGTAGTTTAGATTGCATGTAGAATCATTCAAGCTCGACATGATCAATCTTGCTTGTGGAATGATTCGAATCTCAAACAAGTGTTTGAGATATTTGATCAACAAGAGTCATTCAAGCTAGACATGATCGATCTTGCTTGTGGAGTGATTCGAATCTCAATCAAGTGTTCTTGCCTTGAGATATTCGATCAACAAGGTAATTCGAATCTTACCCCCTTGTAGTTGATTCCTTATCTTATCAGGTTAAATTTTTTATCATTACGACTTTAGAATGTCAGTTTAGATGAGAATGCAATGTATGTTGGAGAAGCCGGCTGAAATGTTCATAAGATAAGGTTTTTAAGATGCATGTCGTTTGAGATGTCTTTATTATGCTAGAATGGATGATGGAATGTTGATATATGTTCTCCAAGTGATTGATGTTATCTCTTTGTTGAGTTTGCATGTATGTATTTTTTAGAATGTGTTCTGTGCTCTATGCAGTTGATGGACGATAACTCCCTTTTGAGCTTGCATGTGTACTTGGAGAATGAATTCTTAATTCTACGTGATTATTATCTCCCTAAAAAAGCATTCATGGTTGCACCGTGATAAGAGTAGGATGCATCTTAGGATCGTGAGCGACGATTTTTGGTTAAGAGCTAGTGCTCCCATAACTAGATTTGCCTCGAGGAGCTAGCCTAGAGTGTTTCGAAAAAGAGAGTTTGAGATTTAAACTAATCTAGTAAACCTCCATGGTATTCAAGAAAATTTTAGAAAACTTATATGGCTACTAGCAGCATGATTTGTGTCAACATACATAGCCTAATCACCTCCTTTTTCCCTCCAATACCGTAGTCGTGCTATTCAGTGTCCTAGGTCATACCCAATAGTGCCCCTGCCAAGCTTAATCAAGGCGTCATGATTACTTGAGGAGTTACTATTATGTGTAGAAATGGGTTGAGAGTCAAGGTCACGATTTCGTAAACTTGTCCTGAAAAGGGATGAGGGACTACATAGGTTGTTTATCTCATAAGGAGTGTTATTATCGTGTGTGAAAATGGTAAAAGGCATCCTAAATAATGTCGCTACACCGTAAACCAATCCCGAGAGGCGATAAGGGGCCACATAGATAAACTTAATAGCTAGCCAGCATGCGAGGTCGCTCCCCCAGACTTTGACTCTCGTGGTTCTTGTGGAAAGGTAGCCAATTAACCTTACACACAAATGTTCAGAAAGAGACACCATACTTTCTAATGATATGTGATGAGGTTGCATTTCAATCCAAGATACTAATCATTCACTTTCAAGGCAAAATAAGCTTACTAAGTAATGAGAACAAAAAAAAAAAAAAAAAGAGTTGATAAGTTACATTGCCACAAGACAAGTGAACAACTTCTAGACCATGAAGCTCAAATATCTATAGAACCGTGAGAATTGTTTGAAACTTTGAGTTCTTCCCTGAAACTCAAATAGCTATAGAACTTATACTCGAATTTCGTAAGACCTAAAGAATAGTGTATGGGGAGTATTTTGCATCGGTGAATCTTACTTTTATAAGAAAAAAAAACAAACATGAAGATCATCGCCATATTGGAAAAGATATTTGGATTGTAATAAAATAATATGAAATATGGAAAAGGTGTTTGAATATGGTTGTAAGACTAATAAGTTGGATGTCAGAATTGAATGCGTTTGGTTTCCGTAACCCAAGAAAAGCATACGCACACGGCTTTCTTTTACAATCAAATGAAAGCGCAATTGGTACACTGAAACGACGGCCCCCTCCCCCACTCCTCCCTCTCCTCCCGACATTATTGCCTTTACCTCATTTTACTATCCCCATTTATTCTAATAAATGTCTCACAACTCACTCAAAATTATAAGTTTTAATATAACCGTAGCATATTTTTTTGTCACTTTTAATATAAAATTAAAAAAAAAAAATTAATAACACCAACCAGCATATCTACAAAAAAACAAAAAAATCATTTCTTCCCTTTGAGTAAACTAGAGAGTAGGATAGCCTAATCGTTGAATACGTATATAGGGTTGTTTTTATAGCCTAGTGATTCAAACTCGGACTACCCAACCCAAACGGTAAGAGTTGGGTTGGGTTATATTTTTTTCAATTTCGATTTGGTTGAATATTTAAAAAATCAAAAGTTGGATTCAGTTGGTAGGTTGAAACTTTTTGGTCCTACTAGATTGAATTTTTCTTTTCTACCTTATCTTAAAATTCGGTTTCTAAAACCCTCAATAAAATCTCTAAATTTGGACTAAATAGGAAAAATCGGGTATTTAATATATTATTAGAACTCATGTACTATAGTGCATAAGACATAACACTAGGTCTATAGTAACGTGATCATTAATGATCGAAAATTGATTAATTTAAAAGTTGAATATACTAATTTTCTATCGTTGGAAGTTATATTCTATATAATGACCCTAAATTTCTATGGTAAAAAATAAAAATAGAAATAAAATTGGAATAGAAGGTATGTATTCTCATTGATATTTATAACTTTAAATACGATACAAACTACCCACTAATACAGAAAATATAAACTAATTAAATATTAAAAATAAAATAAAATATACTATAAATCAAATTAGAAAAGAAAGAATATTAAGATATAATATCTGAGATATATTTCATAAATAATATATTCTCCAAATATTATATCTCAACATTCTACTTACTCAGAGTTGCTATTAACGTCTCATGCTCAACTACTATATGAAATATAACTCTTAAAAGATATATCATTTATAGCATAAATATTGAAAACTTTTAAACAACTTTATCTCTGGAAAACACCGTCATGGTCTTACGTGTTTCATACGAAATATGGAAAATAATTAAAACAAATGCGAAATAAATGAAAATAACGTGAAATTCAAGACAACCTATTCTACTCTAAATTTAGAGATTTAAATATGCATCTACCCTATGTACGTGTCATGGTCTCTGCTAGTGATATCGCCGTCATACGTACATGGGCTCCTTGTCTTTACTTGAAAAATGATGTGGCACACGGTTTGAGTATTTCAAAGAATACTCAAAGTGACCAACTATAGGGGTCATGCTAAATGCAAACACATGCAAATATACTTTAAGGACCTATCTCTATCTCATATAGGGGTGACCTCTAGTCCGGACTACTATGGATGTGTAGTACTTTTCTACACACGACTCACACATGTGAGTGTGAATCCCCATGCGGTCCTCGCACCTCCTAGACCCTCTGGTCAAGCTAGCTGTCCCTAGCGACGTTCGGAGGTCAACAAACCCCTGATATCATGCTCATGATCACCGTCATTATCATATTGTGCGCATCCACACTCATCATCACAAGGGGAGACATCATTAATCTCTCACCACAAACTCTTAGTGAATTCAATGTGTGTTCATGATGATTTTTGTGCATAGTTCTGTTACTCATCTTCAAATAAACAAAATCCCTCAAGGAATTCTCATAAACTCCCTCTAAATCTTCATAAATGTTGAGGTTAAAAAGAAAACGTTGGTGATGGATTTCATTATATTTTCTAACCCAAAATAATTACAACTTTCACAAAATCTTTTTTTTCTCTCTCTTTTTTTATTTTCTTAATTTTTTCTTAATAATTTCTCAATTTTTAATTTTTAATTTTTCCTTTTTTCTTCTCCATCCTAATTTTGTTGAAAATTTGAGTATTATATCAACCCAATATAAATATAAATACTAATAATAAATTTGTAACTTTATTTCAAACTTAATTATTATTTATAAAAAATTTCAATATCAATATATTTACAAAATTGAAATCTTGATACGATACTAAGTAAATTTTTATAAATATAGATGAGAAAAAATTACTTATTAGAATAAAACTCGAAACTTTTATCCCTTAAAATTTTTTACGCAAATTTATTTTTTTCCCTTTGATTCCTCCAAAAGTGGTAAGAAAATAATTAATTTGTATACATTTATCATTAACCAAGAAACTAAACTAAAAAAAGTATTAAATCATAAGAGACTAAATTAAAACTTTTAATAATAATAATAAAAACTTAACTAGACTCGAGCATACCATTTATCATTAAAAATATTTTCAAATTACTCTCACACACTTTTGAAATAAGTCTTTTTAAATATATATATATATATACACGTGGAATACAATTGAAGAATCATTTTCCTCCATGAGATCAAATTTAGATCTCTTTTCCATGGTAAACCTACAAAATTAATTTTGGATTCTTTTTAAAGAACCCAACCGATCACAGATGAGAATATAGAATCAACTTGAATACTTAAAAAAAAAAAAAAAAAGAATTCAAGAAAAAAGGATGCTAATAGTTTTTAATACCATTTTCATTTCTGTTCTTTCAAATTAATCCCATTGTTTCAATAAATTTTAAAATTAGTTATTAATAATTTAAAATTATTTTTAAAAAATAAAAATTAATTAATCAATAATAATAATAATAATTTTTTTTTTTTTTTTTTTTTTTTATGGAAAGGAGTGAATATATTTTCAAAATTGATTGACCCAAAAGTTAATAAAGATTTATTTATTATTATTATTATTATTATTCCATAAAAAAAGAAAAAAAAAAAGCTGTTATCGAAGGTGCGCAAAGGGGAAGGGAGGAAAATGAAGTGTGACGTTGAAATATTTAAAGTATGTTTGTGGGGTTATGGTAATGATGCACATCATCATGCCATGTCCTCATGTACATGATGCCATCATACACATCCCATAATTTTGACTTCCAAACATGTGATGCCAAAATGGATGGAAATTAGTGGGCCAGCGAGGATCTGCTTCCGTTTCCCGCCAATTGCGCCAGCGTGGAGCCCACCAGGACCTTTCTTTTTCCCGCCAAAGCCCCTCCCGACCCTCTATGCAACAACACCCGGCGTTTAGTATAAGCACAGCTGTATGTTTTATCTTTTACATTTAACGGTGGGCCCTACCGCCCCACGTCAAAAATGGTAACCGCTTGCTCCTGAACCTGTAAGGGGTTTTCCCTTTAAAATATGGGTTCCTGTAAAACCCAACTAGTTTATGAGTTCATACCTCAAAATAAAAATAAATTATACAAAACAAAAGGAAAATTAATTAATTTGAAATTTACGTGTTTAGTTAATTAGATGGATCTGACCAAAATTAAACCAAATCCAACCATACATACTTAGCCACGTGATTAGTTAGTCCCTTCTCCAATCTCTCATCCCGTCCCAACAAAGATATGTTCGAAAACAAATGAATTTTGTTCTGTTATAAGGGTACTTGAGAATATTTGTTAATATCACTTCATCCCCTTATTGAGGGGAAAATTCTCTATTTATAATTAAATAAATTACAAAGATATGTTATATTTATATTTCTTTTCTTTTGAAATTTTGGTTTCATGTTTTAAAAAGAGATTCAAGTATTTTTCTTGTTGACATGGAATATTCTTTTTTCTCTTAATTAAATTTTCATATATGGTAGGTGTAGAATTAACGGCATGCATTGGTTGGATTAAAAAAAGACTTCCTTTAAAATGGTATGTAGTCATAATTAAAAAAATATATATTTTATTTAAGAATAATATCAAATAAAGGTTAAGTAATAAAAATATATTTTATTTAAGAATAATATCAAATAAAGGTTAAGTAATAAGTGTATGGGATAGAAAAATAGGTTAGACGAACCCAATAAAGTTTACAACCCAATCTAGAGTTACATTGGATTAAATTGTCAGGTTATTTCTATAAAATAATATTTAACGATAATCTTATTCATCTACCTTACATATTACATTAAAAACTAAAATTTCGTAAAGTTTAAATATCAAACACTTACAACTCACAATGCACTTAATTTTTTTTTTGAAGTAGTTAGAGTTGGATTGAGTTATAACTCTATTTTTTAGGTAGTCGAATAGGTAGCCTTCACCAAACTAAAACAAATGTTAACATATTGAATTTCCATATCCATATAAATAATTACAAGTATATAAAAAAGTAATAAATAAGAGAGACAAAATGAAGAGAAACAAATAAAAATGAAGTGTTTTTTGTGGTTGTTGAGAGTAAAATTGTCGTTGACAAAGGCGATTGGCAGAAACAATCAGAAGTCCTATGGTCAATTAAGTATGGGACGTGACATCGGACAAAATTTTATATTACCTAATTGTATTTGATAATTGCCATCTATGTCGGGTGTCACAATTTTAATTAATTAATCATCATTACTTTTTGATTCATGTTCTCGTTCGGGTGACATTGGGTGAGCAAGACATGACTAGAAAAAGTTGTGAAAAGATGGAGAGTGAGAGAATTTCAACTTAAATATTAATGAATGAAATCCTCAAATCATATATATACTAAGGCATTGCCTTTAGTTATAAGCAACTACTTGGATAGTAATTTTTTACTTTTTCTTTTTGACTAACAACAAACATAAACGTGTTCAATATGATTTAAGTAGGGTTTGAAAATAATAGTGTTTTTTAGATCAATCTGTAAAAGATAATATGGTGTTTAAAAATTACTTTTCAAGTATTCATAGTCAAAAGATAAAGTGAAAAAGCTATTCAATTTTGACGTTGAAGAATAGTTATTCAAATATTTCTTTACAGATTTATCTTATTCTAAAAGTAGAATCTATTTTCTAAAGCACTCGAAGTGGAATGATTTCATTTCAAAAAATCAAATTATCATATCTATTTTTTTTCGCTTTTCCATGAGCAAGATGATAGTTTTTTTCTTTTGTTATATCAATTTTTGCCTAAACTCTTTCATTTTTACCTTTAAATTCGACATATGCGACGCATGCAAAGAAAGTCTGTGTTATATTTCTTGTCTATTCTAAAATTTGAATGAGCGTTTCAAAGTAAAGAAGTATGACACTAGTAGAAATAATTAGACAATTTGTGACTAAAGTTTAGTTTAGAACATAGAAATCTTTGTCTCTCTCTCTTTCAACTGACGAGGCCAACCACCCATGATGCCTACAAAACATCCCTCACACAGCAGCCCATCCTCCAAGGCTCCCTTGCAAGTTAAGAGAGTAATATACAGAGAGAGAGGAAGACAACAAACAAATTTAGTTTTTCTCGGAGTACGATTCCGACGAGACGGAGAAAGTTGATTCAATGCCTATGACGGACTACCCATGCTGAAAAAGTAATGACCCACGACCCCCAGCACATGGAACGTAAGCCACTTGTGTTTCGTATCACTCCGTCGCGTTTCCCTTTATCGCTAGTGAAACTCGTGTTTTGGAGAACTAAGATATCAATGGATTTGTAATTGTAGGTGTTAAACGTAGAATAGGTCATATCTATACATAGTAAGATAATCTATTAATTTTCTGGTTCGTTACCATGGAATAAGGAGAATCTACTCATTTCTTGGTTCGTTACCATGGATCAAGAGAATCTACTGATTTTCTAGTTCGTTAACATGGATCAAGGAGAATCTACTAGTTTCCTGGTTCGATACCATGGATCAAGGAGAATGTACTGATTTCCAGGTTCGTTACCATGGATAAAGGAGAATCTACTGATTTCCTGGTTCGTTACCCTGGATCAAGAAGAATGTACCGATTTCCTGGTTCATTACCATGGATCAAGAAGAATGTACTGATTTCCTCGTTCATTACCATGGATCAAGAAGAATATACTGATTTCCTGGTTCATTACCATGGATGAAGGAGAATGTAATGATTTCAGGAGAATGTAATGATTTCCTGGTTCATTACCATGAATCAAGGAGAATGTAATGATTTTCTTGGTTCATTACCCTGGATCAAGGAGAATCTAATGATTTCATGGTTCCTTACCATGGATCAAGGAGAATCTACTAAATTCATAGTTCGTGACCATGGATTAAAGAGAATCTACTGATTTTCTGGTTTCTTACCATGGATCAAGGAGAATGTACTGATTTCCTTGTTCGTAACCATGGATCAAGGAAAATCTACTAATTTCCTAGTTCGTTACCATGGATCCAGGAGAATCTACTGATTCCTTGTTTGTTACAATAGATCGAAGAGAATTTATTGATTTCCTGATTCGTTTCAATAGATTAAGGAGAATCTACTTATTTCCTTGTTCGTTACCATGGATCAAGGAGAATGTACTGATTTCCTAGTTCGTTACTATGGATCAAGGAGAATCTACGAATTTCTGGTTCGTGGCCATGGATCAAGGAGAATGTACCAATTTCCTGGTTCTTACCATGGATCAAGGAGAATGTACCGATTTCCTGGTTCATGACCATGGATCAATGAGAATCTACTGATTTCTAGTTTCCTTATCATGGATCAAGGAGAATCTACCGATTTCCCGTTCCTTATCATGGATCAAGTAGAATCTACTGATTTCCTTGTTTGTGATCATGGATAAAGGTGAATGTACTAATTTCCAGGTTTGTTACCCTGAGGAAGGGAAATCTACTAATTTCCTGATTGGTTACCATGGATCAAGGAGAATCTACTTATTTACTGGTTTGTTACCTTAGATCAAGGAACTGATTTCTTGGTTCGTTATCTGGATTTAGAAGAATGTACTCATTTCCTGGTTCGTTACCATGGATGAAGGAGAATCTACTGATTTCGTGGTTCTTTACTATGGATCAAGGAGAATCTTCTGATTTCTTGGTTCGTTACCATGGATCAAGGATAACTACTCATTTCATGGTTCCTTACCATGGATCAAGGAGAATCTATTCATTTTCTGGTTCGTGACCATGAATCAAGGAGAATCTACTCATTTCGTGGTTCGTGACCATGGATGAAGGAGAATGTACTGATTTTCTGGTTCGTTACCTTGGATCAAGGAGAATGTACTCATTTCTTGGTTCGTTACCGTGGATCTAGAAGAATGTATTGATTTCATGGTTCGTTAACATGGATCAAGGAGAATCTATTCATTTCCTGGTTTGTTACCTTGGATGAAGGAGAATCTATTGATTTCGTGTTTCCTTACCATGAATCAAGGAGAATCTTCTGATTTCCTTGTTCGTTACCATGAATCAAGGAAAATCTACTAATTTCGTTGTTGGTTACCATGGATCTAGTTGAATCTACTAATTTCGTTGTTCTTTACCATGGACCAAGGAGAATCTACTAATTTCCTGGTTCGGGACCATGGATAAAGGAGAATGTATTGACTTCTTGGTTCGTAACCATGGATCAAGAAGAATCTACTGATTTCTTGGTTCCTTATCATGGATCAAGGAGAATATAATGATTTCCTGGTTCGTTAGCATGGATGAAGGAGAATCTACTGATTTCTTGGTTCCTTATCATGGATCAAGGAGAATCTACCGATTTCCTCGTTCCTTTCCATGGATCAAGTAGAATCTACTGATTTCCTTGTTTGTGATCATGGATAAAGGTGAATGTACTGATTTTCAGGTTTGTTACCCTCGAGGAAGGGAAATCTACTAATTTCCTGATTGGTTACCATGGATCAAGGAGAATCTACTTATTTCCTGGTTTGTTACCTTAGATCAAGGAACTGATTTCTTGGTTCGTTACCTGGATTTAGAAGAATGTACTGATTTCCTGGTTCGTTACCATGGATGAAGGGGAATCTACTGATTTCGTGGTTCTTTACTGTGGATCGAGGAGAATCTTCTGATTTCTTTGTTCGTTACCATGGATCAAGGATAATCTACTCATTTCATGGTTCCTTACCATGGATCAAGGAGAATATATTCATTTCCTGGTTCGTGACCATGGATCAAGGAGAATCTACTCATTTCGTGGTTCGTGACCATGGATGAAGGAGAATGTACTGATTTTCTGGTTCGTTACCTTGGATCAAGGAGAAAGTACTCATTTCTTGGTTCGTTACCGTGGATCTAGAAGAATGTATTGATTTCTTGGTTCGTGACCATGGATCAAGGAGAATCTATTCATTTCCTGGTTCGTTACCTTGGGTGAAGGAGAATCTATATTGATTTCGTGTTTCCTTACCATGAATCAAGGAGAATCTTTTGATTTCCTTGTTCGTTACCATGAATCAAGGAAAATCTACTAATTTCGTTGTTGGTTACCATGGATCTAGTTGAATCTACTAATTTTGTGGTTCCTTACCATGGACCAAGGAGAATCTACTGATTTCCTGGTTCGGGACCATGGATAAAGGAGAATGTATTGATTTCTTGGTTCTTAACCATGAATCAAGAAGAATCTACTGATTTTTTGGTTCCTTATCATGGATCAAGGAGAATATAATGATTTCCTGGTTCGTTAGCATGGATGAAGGAGAATCTACTGATTTCTTGGTTCCTTATCATGGATCAAGGAGAATCTTCTTATTTCCTTGTTCGTTACCATGGATCAATGAGAATCTACTGATTTCGTTGTTTCTTATTATGGATAAAGGAGAATCTACTGTTTTTGTGGTTCGTGACCATGGATCAAAGAGAATCTACTAATTTCCTGGTTCCTTACCATGGATCAAGGAGAATGTATTGATTTTCTAGTTCGTTACCATGGATCAAGGAGAATCTACTAATTTCCTGGTTCGTTACAATGGATCAAGGAGAATGTACTGATTTCTTAATTCGTTACCGTGGATCAAGGAGAATGTACTGATTTTCTGGTTCGTTACCGGTGCTCAAGAAGAATCTACTAATTTCTAGGTTCGTTATCGTGATCAAGAGAATCTACTGATTTCCTAGTTCGTTTCCGTGGATCAAGGAGAATTACTTATTTACTGGTTTGTCACCGTGGATCAAAAAGAATCTATTGATTTACTAGTTCCTTACCATGGATCAAGGAGAATCTACTGATTTACTTATTTTTTATAATGGATCAAGGAGAATCTACTGATTTCTACTTCCTTATCCTGGAACAAGGAGAATCTATTGATTTCCTGCTTCCTTACCATGGATCAAGGAGAATCTATTGATTTTATGGTTGAATTTACTAATTTCCTGCTTTGTTACTATGGTTCAAGGCCAGTTATGTAATCCTCATTGTACACATCTATAAATACATGAGGTCGTTACCCATATAGGTCATAGTGACATTCAACTTAAGATGGTATCCGAGCCAAAGTTTATTCATTAACAATGTCTATCATATCTTCTTTCTCTCCCCATCCACCATCTCCAACACTATCTCATCTACCATGGCGTCGACCTTTGGCCCAGTCCCTCTCCACCACGCTGTCACAATCCGTCTCCCCAAAAACAACTTTATCATATGGTGTGCCCAGCTCCTCCCCTACCTACGGTATGAAGCTTTTGGGCTACCTCGACGGCACTATTGTCGAACCTGTTAAGTTGGTCCCTTCCTTAACCGTTGCTGGTGTTGACCTGGTCTATAATCCGACCTATGATTTATGGTATGATCAGGATCAACAGGTCCTTAGCGGCCTTCTCTCCTCCATGTCTGAGGAGATTCTTCACGATGTGGTTGCCGCTACTACGTCCAAGGGGCGTGGAATACCCTACAACGGATGTTTTCGTCGTCAACTAGTGCTCACACTATTCAGATCCGTGTTGAGCTCACCACATCCAAGAAACGCGATCTGTTTGCTGCAGATTATTTTCACAAGACCAAAGGGCTAGCCACAGCTAGCTCTGCCTTGCGGGATGATGATGTGATCGCGTATCTCCTCACTGGTCTTGACCTTGACTATTATCCTTTTGTCATCTTGATGACTACCAAGAGTGAAGCCATCATGCTTGATGATGTGTTTGCACATCTAATGGCGTTTGAATCTCGCCAACTACAACACCACGCTGAACTTCAATTAAATTTTGGATCTTCGGCCAGTTATGTTGGTCGTGGTAGTCAGCAAAAGAAACGTGGGCGTAGGGATCGTGGTCGTGGCCGGTCTCAAGGTGGCACACCCTCTTGTCTTGCTGGTTATCTACATGACACTATTGATATGAGCTTGTTTCTTACAAAGTCCAACACTAATTTGCTTAATGCCTTCTCGAATGCTGATTGGGCCGGAAATCTTGATGACCGTCGAAGCACTAGAGGTTATGCGATCTTCTTTGGTGGCAATCTTATCTCCTAGAGTTCAAGGAAACAATTGATAGTTCCTCGTTCTAGTACGGAGGCTGAATACAAGGCGATTGCTGATGCCACTGTCGAATTAATCTGGATCCAAATCCTCTTGCGTGAGCTTGGGATCTCGCAAGTGCGAGCGCCTAGCCTGTGGTGTGCCAACATTGGTGCCACCTATTTGTCCACCGATCCAATCTTTCATCGATGGATGAAGCATGTTGAAGTTGATTATCACTTCATTCATGAACGAGTGTCGACTCGTCAGCTTGATGTGACTCATATCTTCCAAGGATCAGCTCGCCAATATCATGACAAAGCCACTGTCAGCTCCTTAGCCGTTTTAGGCTCAATTTGAAGTTAGTTTTACATAGTCCAGATTGAGGGGAGGGGGTGCTAAACATAGAATAGGTCATATCTGTTGGCTTTTTTGCCCTTAATCTCAAATTAATTAATTTTAATTAATTAATTAATATTTTGATGATAACAAACTTACCTCAAATTATTAACAATTCTCACTATTTTGTCCATAGTGTAAGGCTAGGAATAACGATTTTAAAGTCTTTTTTGGTGGACTCAAATTAGAGATAAAACGAAGAAGTTTCAGTTAAAACAAGATACCCGACGTGATGATGTGGTGACAAAATTGACATCATAGACCAGCGGCAAAATTGACAACATGGACCAGTTGAAGTATGACATTTATAACTTTGGTAGCGTAACAAAGGGTGGAATTTTCAATTGCTTTAAAGTATTTGAATGATAAAATCATTTCAATTACATTTATAAAAGTTTTCGTTACTATTTCAATTACATTTATGAAAACTAGTTTTCCCAAACAAAATTATTTGAATTACATTCATAATCATTTTAGTTACATTTATAAAACTTTTCAATTATTTTTAAATATTACTAACCTGATTTTCATTAATATTTTTTTATTATATTATTACATTTAAATATATATATATATATATATATATATTTAAATGAAACATGTGGTCTATAGTTTTTCATGGTAAATTTAAAAATAAATAAATAAATGAAACATGTGGTCTATAGTTTTTCATGGTAAATTTAAAAATAAATAAATAATATTTTTTGTGGTCCACGTTTTAGTGTTCCGTATCAATTCCTATTTTTAAGACTTATTACTATTTAAACTCATCACATTTTTTTAAAAGCCTCCATTGTTGCTCATTTTATTTGCTTCATATTTTACAACATATACAAAACATAGAACACAATACACAACTTCCATTTTTTTTAGATTTAAAACTTTTTTTTTTAAAAGCCTCCATTGTTGCTCATTTTATTTGTTGTTTATCTTATTCTTGAGGGAGATGTCTATTGTATTGTGAGAAAATTATAAATCTATTACTTCAGAGTTGTGGTGTGTTTCTATAAGATTTCAGACAATTGTACCGGTTTGATCATGAGTCGTGGAAAGGATTGAGTTTGCTCTTTAACTCGTAAAAAGAGCAGTGTACCGATTTGATCCTGAGCCGTGGAAAGGATTGAGTTTGCTTTTGAACTCGTCAAAGGAGCAGAGAGTTGTGGTGTGTTTCTATAACATTTCAGACAATTGTACCGATTTGATCCTGAGCCGTGGAAAGGATTGAGTTTGCTCTTGAAATCGTAAAAAGAGCAGTGTACCGGTTTGATCCTAAGCCGTGAAAAGGATTGAGTTTGCTCTTGAAATCGTAAAAAGAGCAGTGTACCGGTTTGATCCTGAGCCGTGGAAAGGATTGAGTTTGCTCTTGAAATCGTAAAAAGAGCAGTGTACCGGTTTGATCCTGAGCCGTGGAAAGAATTGAGTTTGCTCTTGAACTCGTAATAGGAGCAGTGTAGCGGTTGGACTCTGAGGAAAGAGTAAAAAAGGTTTATTCAAATTCCCAAGAGGCGCTTGGGGAGTGGAGTAGATCGAGTTTGACTGAACCACCATAAAACTACGTGTTATATTTTCTAACCCTCTTCTTATTTAAATTCTAAATTAACTACGTGTTATATTTTCTAACCCTCTTCTTATTTAAATTCTAAATTATTGTTACCACTATAAGACTACGTATTATATTTTCTAACCATCTTCTTATTTAAATTCTTATTTAAATTCTAAATTATTATTAAGTTTTATTGCATGGTATTAAGTTGTTACCACTATAAAACTACGTATTATATTTTCTAACCCTCTTCTTATTTAAATTCTTATTTAAATTCTAAATTATTATTAAGTTTTATTGCATGGTATTAAGTTTTATTGTTATTAGAAAATTTTAATATTATATTGTTGAAACTCTATTTACTCGCATATGGATCCAACAATATGTATGCATAGTAAGATAATCAAGGAGAATCTACTGATTTGTTGATTTGTTACATGGATCTAATAGGATCTACTGATTTTTTGATTTGTTGCCATGGATCAAGGAGAATCTACTATTTTCTAGTTTGTTGCCAAGAATCTAATTTTCTGTTATGTTACCATGTATCAAGGAGAATCTATTGATTATAAGGTTTGTTACCCTAGATCAAGGCCCTAATTCTCATTATACACGTCTATAAATACATGAGATCGTGACCCATAGAGGTCACAATGTCATTCAACCTAACAATAGGTACATATGAGAAGTTGTGACGTCATGGGAGTGGAAGGAAAAGGTGAGCAGAAGGTCACGACAGTGGATAGTTGAGACCGAGAAGAAAATTGAATGGTTGCGAGAGGAGAGATAGGAACACACGAAGAGACTTGAATAATCGGGTGAAGAAGACGCAACCCGTAACTCAAGCCGAGTAGCTCACTTGGCCCGTCTGCAAGCTCACGGCTTAGACACACGTAGTTAGGAAGTGTGACCTGCGCGCCAGTGAGATTGACCTGACCCGACTCATAACCCACGCGCGCCCGCCCCTTCATGTGCATGACGCGTGCTCTCCCATTGGCTCCTGCGGCTCGGTTTGACATTCTAGACATCAATTCATATATGTTGGACCCTCCCAAAGCTAAATTTGACCTTATTTAAGGTAACTAACGTCTGTAGGAGCTGTTTTTCTCGGTTTTAAATTAAATTGAGTTAGGAATTCGACTTTTACTAAAGCTTTTGAGCGAATATTCAAATAGGTGAATACTCGACATAAGTAAAAAATAACTTCAAGAATGAAAGCAAACTAAGTTGGAAAGAGAACGTCGGCTAAGGCCATCCAAATAAGTGACCGTACTATCGATAAGTTGTTATGGTATTAGGATGTGTTATGATAATGCTATGATGTTATGATGATGTGATTTGATATGATGTTATGATGTGTTACGATGATGCTATGATGATGTGATGTATTATGTTACTATGATGATGTGATGTATTATGTTGCTATGACATGTTATGATGATGATGCATTATAACATAATGACATAAGATGTATGATGTTGATATGACATAACATGATGATACCTATGATGTGCATGTATGATTCCATGTTGCATTATGATGAAGAGTTTTCTTATACACAACCCTTGAATGATGTTATAAATGACAATGTATGAAGGCTTATGTATCTATGTTATCTAGAGTAATATGTGAAGGATGTGTGAGTTGTGTCACATAAATGATTTAAAGGAAAACTATAGGGACCTCATGCATATTCTATGTTTATTTACATTGGGATTCTTCCCCTTTATGATGATGATTACGAACGTGTACACTATGATGATGATAACGATCATATCTTAAATGATATTCGAGGGTTATGTTGTACCTCTAGATGTCTATTACAGCCAACTAGCTTGACTATGATGGGC
This sequence comes from Cucurbita pepo subsp. pepo, assembly GCF_057944985.1. Lineage (NCBI taxonomy): Eukaryota > Viridiplantae > Streptophyta > Magnoliopsida > Cucurbitales > Cucurbitaceae > Cucurbita > Cucurbita pepo. The sequence continues at coordinate 14,620,741 of NC_141798.1, forward strand.
CTAGGGGGTGTGCGAGTCGCTTGGTGGGCTCACACTCGCACGTGTGAATCGTGTGTAGAGAAGTACTATATATCTAATTTGTTCGGACTAGAGGTCACCCCCATGATGGTTTTAAATGATAGGTCCTTAATCATGATTGCATGTGTTTGCATTCCTTAACCCCAATAGCGGGGTCAGAGTATTTCTTAAAATAATCAAGCATGTGTTACTTCTATATTTTAGTTAAAGACAAGACACCCAGGTACGGTTGATGATGACATCGCAATTAAAGACCATAACACATGTACAGAGTAGTCGCATTTAATTTCATAGATTTTAGGTCAGATAGGAAATTATAGTTTTATATTTACTTAGATTTATTTTAATATATCTTTTGTATTGTTTTAAGACCTTCCTCCCCATTATCTTATGAAGCCGTCAAATGAATATTTCCGTATAAGATATTTTGTCATGGAGTAGAAAACTGGGGTCATTACATATATTTATTTCATTTCAATAGTTTTGAAAACATTTTGGTACGATGGAGTTGAATGCTATGATGTACATCAAGAATGATATTTCATATGTAAAGTTATTTTAATTTAGGCTATTAATAATTTCTCTCTTATGACAACTTGTATAGATGTATGGTAAAAGGATAGTATGCATATTCAATTTGTGCAGAAAAAAACGTCATTCACTTAACGAAAAGGAAAACGATGTTAATGATACATATATAACAAAAGAATGGTGATCAAGACTTGGAATTTACTCGTGAACTATTAAGTGGAGATGAATTTCTTGTATATACAAGAATTTGAATGTTATATACGTGTTAGGGTAGTTGCATTTTATTTCTTAGATCAGGGTATCGTTTTAATCTTTTCTTTGATTTATTTATATTTTGAATTGATTATTTTTTGTTGGTCTGCTTTAAGGTGGTTTTTAATGCCAACTTTTAAGTCCATGATATCGTTTCATGAATTATTTTAAATGAATGTTTCGACATAAAAAGGTCACGTCATACATATGGTATCGACGTTATTTCAATAGGAAATTAGGGTCGTTACATTATGTATATGTCATATATGTGTTGATTATTGCAAATTGTGAATGTTGTATATGAGGTATTATGTTGGGATGAGCTTTGTTCTATTAAGAGGTTGCCAACCGACCTCTAATGGCACTCTATCGTACACGATTTACCCACGTAGGTACCACAATTGGATTACACTTGGGATCCCTTTATTTTATGTCCAACAAGATTATTACCATGAGGAACTATATTGAGATAAATCTAATTCTAATGACCCTAACTAATCTCTAATGGCCCTTGGTTTATCATGATTGACATGACAGGCACAAATGTTGGTTTAAGGTTATTAAACACCTAGATCAATTAAGCTAAAACAATGTTGGAATCCTTAAACAATAATAAGAATGTGGGCAAATGGACAAAGTATAGATAGTGTTGTCCTCACATATGAGAGTTGAAAATATACTATGGCATCATGTTACTTTGGAGTCCATTTAGAATTTGAAAACATTATAAGGTCTTAGTAGGAACATTTTAGCCATTATCCAATATCCACTTTAATCTTGGTTTAGGTCTTAGACATACTCAAATTACTAATTACTTGGATGATAACTTTACCTAGTACTTATATCCATGGGAATAGAGCTTATATCAAATCTTAAGTCATTTGGACTTAAAAGGACATAATAGGAACATTTTTGTCATTTTACCTATCTCTTTAGTTTATGTACCATAAAGTTAAGAGAATTGTTAACTAACAATGAGAGGGACCGTAGGTAACGAATTCGAAGTTTCCCCAAATTCCTTAAAACTTAAGTGTCTATAACGATATGAGGAGGATTAGGAGTTGGAAACGAACGCTTAGGTCACACCTTCATGGCCTATGAGCCATTAGCCTATGATGATAATGACGACGTCGACGATGAAATTGATGAAAGGGACTAGTAGGACATATAAACAAAAACTCTTAGAACTCTAAGAAATGAACCACGAAGACCAACAACCCAATTAGGACTAAGGAAAAAGAATTTATAATTTCCGTACCATGGCCCTAAGTTGAGCTTAAGTGAACTAAGTAAACCTATGGTATAGTCTAAGAAAAGTCTATAACTTACGAGCGAACTCCTAAGTATGAATAGGACACTAAACAAACGAATGAATTGATAACCTAAGACTTAAAAAATTAAGAACTATAAGCAAACTGCTTACTGAATGTGTGCACGAGCTATGAGGGTCGGACTAGATTGGTGTCTATTTTTAGATGTTATAATGTCATGAACTTGGTATTTTTGTACTTTTATTTTGCGTTGTCATTTTGTCATCTATGCATGATGTGTTCTAAGCACTCTTCAAGCATCTCAAGGTTGTACACTTACTTTATTCTCAAACAAAATAAACGATGAACACAAGAAGTACAAGGCTTGTTCCCATGGATAAGGATGAAGATATGCTTTAGCTCATCTCTTTTCCATAAAAGCAGGAGGAAACAAAAACAGAAGCCACCAACCAATTTAAAACAAAGTAAAGGAGAATTATGAAAGCAAAAAAGCCGTTGAATCAGACAAACTAGAGTAGAGAACTACCTCTCTACCTTCTATCCCATTTTCCAGGAGACTTCAAAGTTCTTACCAACTGCCAAAGACAATCCCTTAACCTCTACCATCGCAGTTTTCCTCTTATCCCCTCCATCCTCTAGTTTATCCAGCTGATGACTTTGTTCCGATGCATAAAACTCAATACCCGAACCTCCCGCAACAGCTTCTCCATTGATCTCGAGGGAGCTCGCCCGCTTGCTTGCATCTAACCCCAATACGATAAGTTTCTCAACGATCCAACCCTTATCGAGAGCAAATTTGCTTTCTTGAACTGCAGACCATACTTTAACACTCCCATTGCTGACAGTTGCATAGAGTTCAATGTACGTCGATAGACCGTCCCCAAGATTAATCTCTGGACGTTCATCGTCATCGAGGAACAGCGTTCCCTTGGCCTCTCCTTCGCTTTCATCGGCAGGGAAGGCCACGATGAAAGTGAATGGAGTTTTTCGAGCTTCCTTCGAAATCAATCCACCTTGCTGCATTGGCAGAATGGTGTTTTGATACAAATGCACATTAATAACATGCAATGGTGCAGGAAGAGACAGAGATTGAACTTCTTTTACGACTATAGTTTGCCTCATATCAAACAAGCTGTACCAAGTGCCTGGAGGAAACATTGCACTCACTTTGGTCTTTGCCTTATCAAGAACAGGGGATACCAAAACACTGCTCCCAAGCAAAAATTGAGTGCTCACATTATAACACTCCTTAAGATCTGGGAATGAGAAGAACAGCGGTCGAGCAATTGGCGCTCCGGTATTATGAGCTTCGTAGTTCAAGGTATATAGATACGGTAAGAGCTTATACCTCATCCCAAGTGCATTTCGGGCAGATTTCGCAACCGATTCCCACTGATATAGCTCCTGTCTTGGGGAATAGAAATTGGCATGATCCCTCGAGAATGGATAGAAAGCGCCAAGTTCGATCCAACGGTTGCATAGTTCTTCCGTGGGCGCTGGATAGAACCCACATATATCAGAACCAACCATTGGCACTCCAAATATACCAAAATTAAGCATGGTAGGAATAGAGTACTTCAAGTCATTCCATGTTCCCTTGTTATCGCCAGTCCAATGAGCTGCATATTTGCCCGAACCGACGAATGTGGAGCGGGAAAGGATAAAAGGCCTCTTTCCCTCAAGGCTGAGAAGGGCTTTGTGCGTTGCGATGGATTGAGAGAAGCCGTAGAGACTGTGAGCGTCGTACTCAAGAACACCATTGTAGTGAACTGCACTGGTTGCAATAGTTTTGAAGCCTATGGGCACCTGCAATCCTGAAGCATTTATCTTGTATGGTGGATCATCCCATCTTGTTTTCGTAATATTCTTGCAGTCCAAGCAGCAAATCCAACCAGGTCCAGTTCCACTAGGACACTTTTTCCCTTTAGGAATTTTGCACAATCCTGAGCAGAAGTTTGAGGCTTCATTCATATCAATCCATAAGCCATCAACAGGGACGAGTTCATGGAAGCGATGCACCTCATCGATCCACCACGAAACAGTTTGGGGATTAAGGTAGTCAGGGAAGTTCACAGCGCCAGGCCAAACTTGAGCCAAGTATGGTTCACCCTCATACTTAATGAAAACGTCTTTTTCCATACCCCTTTGATGCACGCCATAACTAGAATTAACAGCAATGCCCGGGTCGATAATCACAATATACTTCATGCCTATACTATGTATCTTGTCTAGGAAAGCTAGAAGCTTCTGACGCGGATAATTAACCGGGTTGAGAGTGAAATCCTTGTGTCCTTCCATGTGATCGTCATCGTTCCAAATAACGTCGAGAGGAATTTTAGCCTTTTTATAATTCTCAACAACATCCTCAACAACAGATAAGTTATGGTAACCCCATCTACATTGGTGAAATCCTACACACACCAACAGAACATATTTCATTACAAGTTATGAAGATATCAATAGGAAAATAATGGAAAGGCAAAATCATGAAAACACGTAGGGTCTCAACTTTATACAAAAGGCTGGAAATTAAATTTTTTATTTTTTAAAAATATTTACTTTATCATGAACTATAATATCCTTTGGATCTAAAGGTTGATCCAAAAAGCAAAAATAAGTAAATGAGACTTGAATACACTTAAAAAGCTTGTCCAATGGACCACCCAACACCTACCTAACATCATAGAAGGAAAGAAAATGTATATATATATATATATATAGATATCTTCCCTTCAAGAAAAAGACACATTAGAGTGCAAAAACAACCTTTTTCCTTAATTTAAGGAAGAAGGTTAGAAGGTTCAACCAATTTTACAACATGGATCTTGACCAATTGTCTGATTAAGTCATGGTCTAATATAATAATTAGTTCTTGCATTCAATTTTCATTAAATTGTTTAACCAGAACATCAGACAACAAACTTAAGATATGAAAAATCAGTTAGTTTGAAAAAAAAATAGCTTTAAAAAACATTGACAACACAGAGATTGAAGTAGAATGATACCGAAGGCCCAGTAAGGCATGGGAGCAGGTTTGCCGATGAGTGAAGTGTACTGTTGAACAACGTCAAGTGGTGAAGGCCCAGAAAAGAAGTAAAAATCCAAAACCCCTCCAATGATCTTGTACGTCAAAGACTTCCCTCTGTAAAACACATCCATCCCATTGCTATTCAGTAGCAGCACCGCATGTGCCGACGCCTTCCCCCCTTCATTTCTCAGGTCCATGTACACCGGGTGAGACCCATAAAGGTCCATGTTTAGATTTATGGCCGACGCATCCGTTGTGTACAGAGTGTAAGGCTCGTTCGGGTACAGCTTAATCCCATGCGGCTGCGTGTTCTCCCCTAGCCCGTACAGCGAAGCCTCTTCCGGTAATTTCGTCGAAATCTCAAGATATTGATCTTTAAACACCAAACTGCTATATGGGTCTGATTCAGAACAGCTCGAATCGAAAAGGGTTTCACCGTTTGATTTCCTTTTCACCACGAACGAAAATGGGTCCGATTTGTAGCTGAAGATTAGTTTACTGCCGACGTACTCCGACCCTGTAATGGAGTTTTCTGTCGATTTTCCGATGGTCTGTTTCGACACCGGCGGCTGCTCTCTCGGTAGGAGATTGTACGGCACCTCCCATCTCTGCTTCTCCGCGTCGGTGATGTGAACCCTCAAGCGGTCGTTTGTCTCATGCCTTAAAAAAGAAACCCAAAATCAGAAAAATGGAGGAAATGCAGAGAATGTAAGGTAAAAAACAGAACATAAAATGAAAATGAACATACTTGACAAAGAGCTGTAAGTAAGGGATATCAGGGCCATAAATCTTGTTGGGTTGCTTAACTTGGAGGCGACCCAAGAGAGCACCATCGGGGGTTTGTTGAACAGAGATTAAACGGTAGCCCTGTCCAATTTTGGGAGAAACAGGGGAAGAGGGAGATTTAGATTTGGAATGGACTCCATTGCAGAAGAGAAGCAGAAGTGAAAGGAGAAGAAGGCGAGAGGAAAATGGGGGAGAGGGAAGCATTGGAGCAAGTGAAAGTGAGAGGAGTGTGAGAAGGGAGCTGGAAGCACAGTTGAGGGAGTGGGTTTTATAAATTGAGCTGAACATCATAGGATTCGTCAGCTGGATTTGATTTGGTGGTACACTTCAAATTTTACAGTTCATGCCTTAATAATTCCTAAAAATTTTAAGCTCTTAACTCACCATTGCTAATCTAATTTGATTTCATCATCAAGCTCCATTCTAATGATCATCAATCTTCATGCTCGTATAACAATATAACTTTTTGGTTAGTTTCTTTACATGGAGGACTCAAGTTCTATATTGGGATGGATTTTTTTAAGTTTTGGATAAATATCATATACATGTACATATATACACGCATTATATAACTGAAAAAAGGTTAAAATGTCTACGTAATTGATGAATAAAAGTCGTGCTTTTGTTATGTTCTTGTTAAATAATTCATAATAAATACTTTTTTTCTATGAACCTACTAGTTTAGTTTTGATTTAGCTTCCAACTAAAATTCAGGGAGTTCTCCGGTAGTCAAAGACTTTTCTTGCTAGAGGTGAGGCGTCAAAAATCCAACAAATTAAAATAAAATATTTAAAAATTTATGAACTAAAACAAAAATAAATAAATATGTTATCTTTATGGATATCAACGCTCTTTCTTTTTAAGCATTTAATGTTTAGATCATCCACTTATATACCTTTTAAAAATTTCAATCGATTTATTTAGATGGAGAGCATGAAAGAGTGATAGACAAAAGGGAATGTGAATATATCAAACATCAATATTTCATTTTCATACTTCTATGAATTTAATGGATATATGAGATCTCACAAATATAAACACGCAGTTTTAAATACAAGATGCAACTTCATAAACATTAATCTCATAAAATATTCTCATTAATGTCATAGTTGGCATAAATACGTCATTTTAACTCATATAACATTCAATAATAAATTCACTTACTTCGATAGTAGTGCAAATTGTTATAATCTTGTTCCAGAAGCTATTTGAACTTCAACATAACATGATGGTGTCCAAATCTACTTGCAATTATCACATAGTACACATATATGCAATATTACTCATGAATATTAATTACATATGTTTAACGAGTTTTTGACCAATTCAAATTTAAGGAAAATTTTCTTAATGGATTGAAATTTGAGGAATATGGACGAAGATGATATCATCACGACCTCTCTTTTCATACTGCTAGGGATGGTTAACGCCACATCGCCAACTGGTGTTACCTGCGCTTTTGTCTCTCTCAGTATGGTCAGCACTAGGTGTTTCCGAGCCACGAGGCTTACACCCATTCGCATTGGTTCATCCAAAGTTCCTTACCCTTATACACGAATGATTGAATAAGCCATCTTCCTATCAAGATTAAGGAGTCAACTGAACATTTTAGCGGCGGGATTGAATACCTGGATCGAGTTAGAGTTCATATTGCCCGCCCTAAACAAATAGGAGGCATGAGCCACAGGTCGCACATAAGCCACTTGGAGTAGGCTAGGTAAAGAAAGAAAGAAGAAAGGCGATTGAAAAAATTGTGTAGTATATAGTTATACATCAAACATATGGACCAAATAATTGTGTAGACCAGAAGACAAGCGAATGGGAAGCGGTTAAGAAAATTTGATATTTATTGAGTAGAAAATAGGCAAAATTAGGGGAAGGGGGGTTAAATGGTGGCATGTGAGGGTACTGAGCACGAGCCATTGACAAGAGGGGGAAATAGGGTCCCACCCTCTCTTATGACAAACCTTGACCACCACCACCACCACTACCCCCCAATCTCCCCACACACCAAAATTAGGTCATTCACTATACCAATGCCTTTTCTTTTTTTTTTTTTTTAGATCTATCTTAGATGGTTAAAAAAAAAATTAAAAATCAAAATAGTGTGCATTTTTCAGTAAAAAATGGAGACTAAAATAGAGTTTAAGACAGGAAATAGAGTAAGAAATGAGCAATGGTGTCCCTCTCCTTATTTTATAAAATCATTTATTGACTCTTGTTTTTTTTTTTTTTTTTTTTTTTTTTTTTTTTTTTTTATAATGGTTTCTGTTGAAATATTGTCGGTGTATAAGTTAAATAAATTTATATTATTTTTATTCATTATTTTAAAAATGTATCTTAAAACAAAAGGAAAAAAAGAAAAAAGAAAAAAAAAAAAGAGAGAGGGAGTATTTAAGATGCAAAGGAAAAGAAGATGACAAGTGATGCATGATTTTTGTGCATTTAAACAGAGAGATTCGCCCAACTCCAATACCCATCTTCTCTTGTCGCCCCCCACTTTTGCTGCCACCCATTTTTCTAATAATCTTATTTCAACCAAAGTTAATAATGAAATTTTTATTATTGAATCATTATACCATAATAATTTATTATTATTTATATATATTTTTTAATTATCTTATCGGTCGTTCATGTATTATTCATTTACTCAAGTATCTAATAATAGAATATAACTATTATTGCACACATATTCAAACATTTCTGCTAAATATCGGGCATGAAAAAAGAAGACAACAAATTAGGTATTCCAAACTTAGCATTTACTGTGGCAGTGTGGTAGAATACTAAAAGATAAAAAGCATCATATTGGTTAGTTGGCAACACAGCATAGGTGCTGCACCTATCTCAACATAGTATCTAATTTGTACAGAACTGGATTATGATTTTCTCCCGACACCATTATTCAAGCAAAAATTAAAATATTACATAAATCTAGGCTCATTCTTCGATACTCATAATTTAATCGAGCGTGATTCTGTGATTAATCTAGGGTTACGTAATCTTATATTTTATTTGGTTGCTCCTGAATTCATGTATCCAATGAATATTATCTTCTTTTATTGTTTTCCACTAAAAAAAATAATAATAATGCTTCAAGCATACAATTTTATATAACAGCTTGATTAAAAGAAAAATAGTGTGTCAAATGGTGACATGAAAATTAACCTTGGTTTGGAAAACTTGCTGATCACGTGGGCAATAATTCACGTAACTTTAGTTCCTAAAACATTATTTACGTGTAGCATGTTTCGACAAATCTCCACAAAATGTCGATTGTAACGCTTCTAATTTTCTTAAACTACTAATAATGCCCCCTCTTCAACTTTCATGGTGTCCTCAGCTTCACCGTTAGCCGTACATTGATGCCTTGTCTTTACCTGAAAAATGTAGGTAGCACGTGGCTTGAATATTTTGTGAATTACTCAGTAAGTCACCCCACTGTTGGAGATAGAAATGCAAACATATGCAACATATGAGAAGGACCTAACTTTTCGTAAACTTTACATGGTCGGGCACAACCAAGCAGGCTCGTATACGTACTCCCTAGACTTGGCTTGGTCGGGCACAACGTATTACACGTCGCCGAATACCACAGAACAGAAAAGACCCGCATGATATTATGGCGAACATTAATATCGTATTTCCTTCATGACATAAAAGAAAAATATCCCGATGCAAGTGAGATACATATATGCATGAGGTCCCTTAACATACCTAACATGGCATTGCATACGCATTACTAACATTACATATACATTTCTTACATTACATGACATATTACAGAACATGAAAATACGTTCCAATTCCATAAGCATTTCATAACATAACTTCATCATGCTACGTGTACACATGTCAACATTCATCACTTTCATGACATATAATACTAGCAGATCAACCATAACTTTTCATAACGTAAGCAGTCAATAGTCAACATAATTCATACATCACATTGTCATATCACATAAAATATGGTGCATGCAGGGGCCATAGGGCACGCACCATCATACAATACGTAATAAGCCAACTCCAACAGTAAGGTCACTTACCTCCATGGCATAGGCCGAAGTTACTCACAACAAGCTAATTCCAACGACACTACGTCCTATAAGAACCACATAATATATTTAAGAACCTTTCATAACGAATTCTAGCTAAACCTCATGTTAGTGATCAAAGGAAAACTCTAACACAATCTGTTTTGACAAGTAAGGACCATACTGACCTCAGAATGCAAAAATAAGGGCTGAAATGGCTTTGGAAGGGCCGAAAACCTAGAAAACTATATATTTTGGGTATCAAACCGCTAAGTCGAGCCGCCGCCGACGAACCGAGAAAATTGGAGCCGAGCCGCTTAACCAGTGCGAGTCAAGCTACCACGGGGTATGCATGTGAAGCTGAACGCACACGATTGTTGGGTTCGTATTGGGCCGAAACGAGCGCGGCCCGCGTTCGTCTGTGGGTTGGGTTAGAGGCCGAAGTAACCCGATTCGATTCCTTCGTCTTCCTTACCCGGAAGACCTCGAAAACCCTAATCGAAGATGCGTTGCCGACGACGACGACATAGTCTTCTTCGTTTCCGACGACGGTCACATAGCGTCCTCCTTCTTCGATTTTGACGGCCTGCCTTCTTCGACGCAGCGATCCCTATGTTGATGCTTACTTCCACTCGATTCTCACTTTGGATTAGCAACCCCACCGATTTTGAGAACTCACCGAAAAACCAGCAAACCAACCCACACGATTTCCTTTCGAACATCCTCGGTTCCCGTTCTCTCTGACACACTCGGACACAGAAGGTGAGTTTGGAGAAAAAAAATCATTTTTAAATGAAGTGAAGGTTGGGCATAGGAATATAAAAGGTCTCAAAACATTTTTTCATTAAGGTAATAATTTTCTTGCCGGAAATCATGCATATTTTTCAGCAAGAATAAATTCTACAACATAATGTCCTGTCATTTATAAAAATAAAAATAAAATCTTAACAAAGTAAGGAAAAAATGGAAAAATAGAGAGAGGAGGTTACATTTCTAGAAGGAGAGAAGCTGCTTTACCCCGTAAAAGAAAAGAGATACTAAATGAATATGCTTTACCTTCTGAAAGAAGAAATAGGAATAAGGAGACCGAATCCATAGGGGCAGGAGTTTACCTCTTTCCTTCCTGGTCAATCGAATTAAAGGTTCAGGATAGATAATTAATAAGGAGTCTTTGGTTACAGCCGAGTAAATTCATTGAATACGCTTTACAGACTGAAATGGCTTAAAACATAGGTAGAGGAGGAGTCAAGGAGAGAAGGAGAGAAGCTAAGCTACGACCGACCTATATTTGAACGAGAATGTCGTGTCGTCCAGCGAAGCCTAGAAGAAGGTGACTCACGCAGACAGCTGACTCCTTTCAATAGAAAGGAATAGCCAAACCAACCCAGCTGGCTGGTCCATCTCAAAGATCTTATCGGCCGGCAAACTAGAGACGGACGACCACGGTCCCGACCTTACCAGCACCAGAGGTTTACTAATCAATGAACCCACGAAACAAACCTACTTTCTTTTCTGACAAAATCAACCAAGCCTAACTAAGAAGGGAGGTAGACTCAACATTCATTTCATTATCCTCTTTCTTTACAATGAAAGATAGGTGACAACGAGCGAGGCGGAGATGGAAGAGAAGAACCTATGTTTGAAGAGGGAGAATCTAATTCAACATTCATTCGACTGAACATTTACAGAAAGAAAGGGAATGAAAGAGAAGCGGCAAAGGAACCTGATTGAACTCCGTAACCTTTGACTCTATTATCTAACCTGATTGAACAGCTAGCTTGAACAGTAACCCCCTAGACTATTACTTCTACTGATTAACCAGATTGAACTACTGAACCTAACCCCTATCCTTTCCAGTCGGTAAAAAGAAAAGAGATGCATGAGACTGAACTCCGTTTACGAGGTGAAGTAGAGAAAGAAGGAATCGGCGAAGGAGAATATGTGATGAGACACCAGACCCATAAGTTCAGGCGGTAAGAGAAGGAAGCCTTAGAAGTAAGAAAAAGAGTTTACAGTCTTTGAAAGGGGAAGAGGAAAGACTCTGCTTTCTCTTCCTTTACCGTGAATAAATAGGTTCAGGTTAAGGATTGTTGAATGAATAAGGTAAGTAATAGGGTCAGGGAATATCTTCTTCTTCTTTTAGAGGATTGAATGAATAAGGGAAATAGGTAAAGGTCATATCGGTTCAGGTTAAGGTTCCCAAGGAATATCTGATTTTGATTCTTACTCAATCTTGCCTTTCTCGAATTCTGATTCTTTCATTCTCGTCAGTCAAGGTTCAGGAAAAATTCACTCTTTTACCGGGAAAATAAAATAGGGAGGGGATAGAATTTGTTAATAAAAGGTCCTTACAGGATGACGAAGAGGAAAGGTGCGAAGCAGCGAGACGAGAAGAGGAGAGAAAGAAGGGATAGGGTTTCGGGTTCTTCTTCTTCTTCAGCCCTGACTGTAAACGAGAATGAATAAGGAGTCTTTCAAAGCAGCTAACTCCTTCATTGATTCTAGAACAGTCAAGGATATTTCATTCATCTTGATTGCGAGAGTCGAGACTGACTGTTCCGGTTCAGGTTCAGTAGCTGCGAAGGTCATATCGGTTCAGTCGCTTGCTTCTCTTTCTTTCGTCTTCACTCTCCTGTCAGCTAACTCCTGAATTTCTTCTTTAACTGTAAGGAAATGTTAGCTTTACTTACCTCTTGTCTTGCTTGAGTCTTTCCTTGAAACACTTGATGAATAAAGTTCCGGTGAAGTAGTTGCGAAGGTCATATCGGTTCAGTCGCTTGACCCTCTCTACAATTTACCTTTCTTGTTTAATCAGTAGGAGAAGGAGGCTGAGTCTGAACTCTCTTTCCTCTTGAGTTGAGTCTGGCTGCTAAGGAGTGAAACCGCTCGACCTTACGGGAGAGGAGTGAAGGATAAATAATGAATCTGAATGGTTACATCGATGCTTTCTCTATGTTACATCGTTTTATTGTGGTGTGTTAACTCATACAAATTGATGACATATCCTGCAGTTGTATCGATTGAATTCATATGACGTATGTTCTTCGTCATTATCTGAGTGTAGCCAACGAATCTGCATTCCTACTTCTCCTTCAATTATCATCTTGAATTCTTGAAATTTTGAGAATATGTTTGTAATGACCCAAGCTCATCGCTAGCAGATATTGTTTTCTTTGAGCTTTCACTTTCAGGCTTCCTCTCAATGTTTTTAAAACGTGTCTGCTAGGGAGAGGTTTTCACACCCTTATAAGGGGTGTTTCGTTATCCTCCCCGACCGATGTGAGATTTCACAATCCACCCCTTCGGGACCTAGCATCCTCGCTGACACTCGTTTCCTTCTTCAATTGATGTAAGCCCGAAAGGGAAAGTCTAAAGAGGACAATATCTGCTAGTTGTTGGCTTGGGGCGTTACTAATGGTATTAGAGTTAGACACCAAGCGATCTGCTAGAGAGGAGGGAAACGATGCAGCCACTGAGTTTCGAAAGGCTGCATGCAAAGAGAAAATGCAAATAAATAGAAGGGAAACGTGCAGCTATAGGTTTCGTACGTGTATGCTGAGAGAAAAAAAAAACATTAAGGCAAAAAGAAGGGAGGTTACACTACTCAAGCTCAAACATGACACCCATGTTGTTCGAGTGGTACTTTTGTAATTTTGCAACGTCGTGATCTTAACACACTCACAACCTGCCTTGAAAATAACCCAAGCTTCCATGGACATTTTTTACCCAACTTTGTGGCTATGTTAGCAAGGTTTGTTTTTGCCCACAGAACATAACTTATGCGAAATCCAAGCTTGTTCGACCACACACAACGCCTGCGTGTGCATGTTTAATTATCAGTAGGTCAAGTCATTCGGCTCGATCTTTTCTCTACTTGGGGCCAAGGTCTCTCATGTGCAACGTCACATCCCAACATCATCTAGGTTCCCAATTAACATGACTACATGTCTTGATGCCATCCCAAGTCATGGGGTGTCGCCACCCATTGCAACTCATTCAGTTATGTCATCGAGATTGAGCTTACATGTCGTTCATAATATTAGGACATCGCAAACATCCATCCATCTGAGTTCTATTGAGGCATTCAACTCTCCTGTGTTCATGCCATGTCATTTAGGACTTTGTACCAGATAGCGGATGTATGATTCAACCTCTGATACATGGGCTTGGGCGTAAAAACGACGCACCCATGTCGCTTGGTACTATCCTTGAAAAACTCATTTCAAAGGAAGTCATCCGAGACATTCGTCTAGCAACGTTTGCTGTCACTGTGATACCATGCCTTCTCCTATAGTATGTATAACGCTCCTAGATTTTCTACTTAACCTAAAATTGCTACTATACATATCATGAACATTTAATACAGAAATCTTCATTAAAAACTTTATAGTAAATACGTGACGTTGGTCTTGCATGTCTCTTCTAAGGCCTTTAAATAAATTAATACAAACTGAAATAATAAAAAATAATCTAAAGTAAAATTGCCCTATACTAACCTATATGTTACTAAAGAAAAATGCAACTAACCTATATGTTACTAAATGAAAATGTAACTAACCTATATGCTACTCTATGAAAATGCAACTAACCTATACTAACCTATAGTTTACTAAATTCAAATTACGAAACTATCCTAAGCATGTGTCATGGTCTCCTATATTGTGATACCACCGTAAGCGACCTGCTTATCGGGGTTAAATGCAAACACACACAATTTCATGAATTGGACTTATCATAATAGTCTATTTTTCTACGGCGGCTATCCTAAACAGGAAATTGGATGTGTAATTAATTTCCTTACACACGGTTCACATGTACAAGTATGGACCCACCAGTTAGTTCCCACACTTCCTAGGCCTCTTTCTAAGCGGGCAAGCATTCTCTGGTAGCTGTTGATGCCAGACACCCGTTAGGAATAACAACCGTCATGGAAATATTATGGTAAACATAATGATCATTTCCCTACCTCGTAGTGTACTATCGTGAAGGAGAAGGGGTATCATGCATGAGGTCTGAACATTTTTTCATTTCCATTATCATATACTACAACTTGCTAGCGTCTTCTTTCATATCATATCATTTATCATATCTTCCATGCACGTATCAAGGTTGTTTTTCATGCCAATTCGTCACTTTGCATGTCAATCATATCATATCATTCATGTAATACATGTGTCATATCATAACGTTTTCATGTTTTCAGACGTAACAATTCACATCATGCATGTATCATATCATATCATATATCATAGCAATGCATATATCATAAATATATCAATTCATCAAATATAGCATAACATTCATGTATCATAACATATACACATCGTTTCATAACAGTTTGCATATATGGGCATATGACACGTGCGAAGCCACGGGCACGTGTCATAGCACACAATTGTATCCAAACAATGGTAGGGTCACTTACGTTCGCTCCTGTTACTTGAAATTGCTCCAATTATCGCGGGTTGTCATTTCCTATTAGAAGTTCATCTGGTTCTGTTATTAACTAAATTTAGTTTAAATTGAGAAATTTACCCTTATATGCCTTAAACAAGGTCAAATTCAGCTTTAGGTCAAAATGGTGAAAAATGATTCATTTTCCTTTAACGAGCCAAGGGGCCTCTTTTTGAGTCGCGGAGCCGAGCTGAGCCGTTTAAGTCGACTGAGTCGAGGAGGTGTTTCATGTGGCATAATCAGAGGTTGACGCATTTGCAAGCTACTTCTTGTCAAGGCGCGAGTTGTTGTAGTACGCGGGTCGCGGATGCTGGTCTGTTGTAAGTGTAGGTTGAAGCGGATATTGGGCCAAGGTGCGGGCCGACACTACAGATGCGTACGCTCGAGGCTGAGGGGTCTGGACTGTAGGGCTAACGAGCTAAACAGTGGATTATCGGGTTAGACTGGTTGTTGGGTCGTGGGTTGTGACCGACCCAGATCTGAATCCACGAGCTGTATCTTTCCTACCCAATTTTTATCACGATTTTTTTGTCTCCGTTTCTCTCTATTGCGACTCTATTTTGGCATATCTTCCACTCTTGCAATGTCATAGATCTAAGTGGGTACCTACAAACGTAGATCTTTTCAGTTTCCCAACCTCCCAAGCATTCTGATCTTGCCAGCAACGATGAGAAAAAAAAAATAGGTGAGCTTACCTTAGGTGTGCTTGTGTACACCCTCCTTAAATAAATTCCTATTTTTAAGTTAAAAGTTATCCCTATTTTTAGTTAAAGCCACATAGTTAAATGAGTGAAATCAGGTCGTGGAATGACTTTAATTGAGTTGCCACTCCTCTCCATTTTAGCCTATAATTATTATTTAAATATGACAATCCAATGAAAAATAAATCATCGTGTCTTCAGCAGAATCTGAAATAAGTTTGTCTCTCTATTGTGTTTTTCCTGTTTTTTTTTTCTTCCAACAAATTTTCTTCCGCTATTACTCCCCCGTCAAATGATTTCCTCTCACGACACTCAGTCAAAAGACATCAGGTGGTATCAGAGCCAAGTTAATCTACCGGTGGTATATCATTGCGTAGGAGCAAAGTTTATCAAAGCCAAGTTAATTAGCTCAACTGGTTAGAATGCGAGAAGAAGATGCGAGTGCTGCGCACGGACCAAGGTGGAGAATTCACCTCGGCGAGCTTCAGCAAGTACTGCAATGAGCTCGGCATGCAGCGGCACTTGAACGGGACGGTGGAGTGCCAAAATCAGATTATTGTTGGGACGACAAGGTCACTATTGATGATGGACGGGATGTCTGGGAGGTTCTGGGGAGAGACGGTCATGACGGCCGTCTACCTCCTCAATCAGTTGCTAATGCGAAGCCTCCACAGGAAGACACCACAAGAGGCCTGGGTACAACAAGAAGCTAGCGGTACATCATCTCTGAGTGTTCGGCTGTGTCGCGTACATGAAGACCACGCGTCCCCACCTCGCCAAGCTCGATCCTAGGGGGCGGAAGGTCGTCTTCATCGGCTATGAACTAGGTAGCAAGGCATACAGGTTCTATGATCCTGCGGGAGGGCAAGCTCACATGTCGCGCAACGTTGTCTTCGACGAGAACACCTTCTGGCGGTGGAACGACGTGACCAAGGTTGACCAAAACCCAAATCAATTCACGGTGGAGTACCTCGTCACGAAGCTGGGAGAAGGAGGAGCATAGCATCGAGCACTGTCACCGCCGCCAGAAGCTGCAAGAGACACGCCTACACTAACACCAACCACAACTCCTGCTACGCCCCCTGAACCAGTGGAGTTCGCAACACCACATACTGCAGACTCGACGCTGGATGTCGATCACGATGATGGTCTGGTGTTCAGGTATCGAAGGATTGAAGACCTACTGGGAGGAGGTGAACCGTCGGGACTGGCAACGTGCGAGCTTAAAGAAGAGGTGGCCGAATGCATGCCATCAGCGCCGGATGAACCGAGCTCCTTCACCAAAGTAGAGAGGAACCCGTGCTGGCTGAAGGCAATGCAGGAAGAGATGACGTCCATCACTGAGAACAAGACGTGAAGTCTGGAGGACATGCCATCAGAACACCGAGCTATAGGGCTCAAATGGGTGTTCAAACTAGAGCGTAACGAAGAGGGAGAAGTTGTGAAGCACAAGGCTCGTCTGGTGGCGAAGCGCTAGGTCCAGAAGCAAGGAGTGGACTTCGAAGAGGTATTCGCGCCGGTGGCAAGGTTGGAATCCATCCACCTGTTGCTGGTGATTGTGGCACATTGCTATTGGGAGGTCCACCACATGGATGTGAAGTGCGCTTTTCTCAATGGAGAGCTGAAGGAGACCTTCTACGTCTGACAACCACCTGACTTTCTAGATAACGACAACCCCGACAAGGTACTATTGAATAAACGTTAAATGTAATTTTTAGTTAATTTTAGTGGGTTTTAAATTCAAAAGTCGGTCGTAAAGGAAAATGCCAAGAGTGTTGAAGATGAAAGGTTAAGAGTATTGAAGATGAAAGGTTAAAAGTGTTTATAGGAAATAGTGGTGTTTTATGGGTTAGGAAATAGTGCCATTTTGATGGCTATATTTAGTTTTAGAAGAGCTTATAAATACATTGTTCTTTCTATTGTGAAGAGCAAAGGAAAAGAAAAAAAACAGAGAAGTAATAAAAGAGGGTTTTTCAGATAAATAGAGTGTTCTTTGTCTCTTTCTATCGTTAGTGTGTGTGAGATTTATTTCACAAATTGGTATCAGAGCCAATGGCGAATGTGACGGGTCAAATGCCGCTATCGTGACTAACGAAGGCAAACTACGAGAATTGGAGCATTCAAATGAAAGCTCTTCTCGACTCTCAAGGTGCATGGGTGGTGGTCGAAGAATGGTTCAAAGAACCAAAAGATACGACGGGGTATACAGCGACACAAAACAAGGCGTTAAAAGAGGTGCGATCAAAGGATAAGGCAACACTATACATGTTGTTCCGAGCCGTTGAGTCAGGCTTTGAGAAGATTGCCAGTGCAACTACTTCAAAAAAAAGTGTGGACACTTTAGGAAAAGTGTTCAAAGGAACCGACTGAGTCAAGCAAGTGCGTCTCCAAACTCTTTGTGGCGAGTTGGAGAGCATGAAGATGAAGAAGTCGGAAAGTGTATCTGACTACATCACGCGTGTATAGACTATGGTAAACCAACTCAACCGAAACGGAGAAATGTTAGCCGAGACGCGAGTTGTGGAGAAGATTTTGAGATCATTAACCAACAACTTTGAGAATGTTGTATGCGTGTTAGAAGAGTCAAAGGACCTAGCGACGTTCACGGTCGACGAGCTAGCCGGTTCTCTCGAGGCACACGATCAATGTAAGAAGAAGGAGGAAACATTCGATCAAGCACTTCAAACCAATGCGTCAATCAAAGATGAAAAGGTACTCTACTCTCAAAATTTTCAAGGTAGAGGTCGTGGCCGTGGAAGTCGTGGAAATGGTCGCGGTGGTCAAGGCAGCAGTCATGAAGGATACTATAAGGAGAAGGGATAGTCGAGCTAGGAAAATTGGCATGGAAGAGGACGCAGTTGAGGAAGAGGCGACCAATCAATTTATTCCAACATTCAGTGCTACAAATGTCACAAATATGGTCACTATGCGAATGATTGTAACTCCGACAAATATTACAATTGTAGTAGAGTGAGGCATTTTGCAAAAGATTGTCGAGCCGATAAAAAGGTGGAAGGAACAACCAACCTAGCCTTGAAGACGTAACAAATGACGGTCTTCTCTTGATGGCTCAAAATGAAGACAACTTCAACAATGACACTCAGTGGTACCTCGACTCAGGGGCAAGCAACCATATGTGTGGTCATGAGTACCTATTCAAAGAGATGCAAAAGATTGAAGATGGTCATGTGTCATTTGGAGATGCGTCAAAGGTGGAGGTCAAAGGTCGAGGTACGATACATTTCTTGCAAAAGGATGGTTTAATAGGGTCAATCCAAGATGTTTATTATGTACTAGACCTCAAGACCAACATATTGAGTATGGGGTAACTCAAAGAGAAAGGTTACTCCATATTCTTAAAAGACCGCCTGCTACCTGAAGGACAAGCAAGGGCGCTTGGTTGCTCGAGTCGAAATAGGAAGAAATCAGATGTACAAATTGAATTTAAGAAGCATACGAGAAAATTGCTTGCGAGTCGACGTAGAAGACAAGGCATCACTGTGGCATCTTCGCTTTGGTCACCTACATCATGGCGGCCTAAAAGAGTTAGCAAAGAAGAATATGGTGCACGGGCTACCCAACATGGACTACGAAGGAAAATTCTGTGAAGAATGCCTGCTCAGCAAGCATGCGAGAATCTCAATTTAAAAGAAGGCTGAATTTTGGGCTAAACAACCTCTCAAGTTGATTCATACAGATATATGTGGACCAATTACCCCCGAGTCTTTCAGCGGCACAAGGTATTTCATTTCCTTTATCGATGATTACTCATGAAAAACTTGGGTTTATTTCCTGAAAGAAAAATCCGAGGCATTCGAGGTGTTCAAAAAGTTCAAAGTGATGGTGGAGAATGCAACTGGTAGACACATCAAAGCTGTACGATCCGATAGAGGTGGCGAGTATACTTCGACGATTTTCATGGAGTATTGCGAGGAGCGAGGCATAAGACGATTTCTAACCGCACTGTACACCCCTCAACAAAATGGTGTGACTGAGAGAAAAAATCGGACCATTCTCGACTTGGTTCGGTCAATGCTCAAGTGCAAAAGGATGCCAAAGAAATTTTGGGCAGAAGTCGTGCAATGCACCATCTATGTGCAAAATCGATGTCCACATGTGAAGTTAGATGATCAAAACCACAAGAGGGTTGGAGCGGACAAAAGCCTATAGTTTCTCATCTCAAAGTGTTCGGTAGTGCGGCTTATGCTCACGTACAGGATTAACGAAGAACGAAGCTCGAAGACAAAAGCAAAAGGTATATTTTTATTGGGTATGATGAGAGGACAAAAGGATACAAGCTACTTGACCCAATAAGCAAGATGGTGATGGTGAGTCGTGATGTGCGAGTAAATGAAGCAAGCGAATGGGACTGGAACAATTCGACGGAAGTTAATATCGAAGTTGGAGAACCATCAGTCGTTGCACCAACAAGTATACCAACAAACTCAGAAATTTTCAATGATGAAGATGAACCATGAGAACCCAGAATGCGAAGTTTGCGAGACTTATAGGATTCAACAAATGAGTTACACCTTGTATGTCTTCTAGCAGATGCTGAAAATATCAGCTTTGAAGAGGCGGTGCGAGACAAGAAGTGGCAAACTGCCATGGATGAGGAGATTAAAGCGATGTATCGTAACAATATATGGGAGTTAACAGAATTACCGGAAGGAAGTCAACCCATTGATGTGAAGTGGGTATTTAAGAAAAAGATGAATGCTCAAGGCAAGATAGAGCAGTATAAGGCGCGACTTGTTGTGAAGGGAAACAAGCAAAAGGCAGGAATCGACTATGACGAAGTGTTTTCTCCCATTGCAAGAATGGAGACAATCTGATTCCTCATTTCCCAAGCGGCTCAATTCAAATGGATGTCAAGTCAGCATTCTTGAATGTTGTGCTTGAAGAAGAAGTCTACGTCGAACAACCACCCGGGTACATAAAAATTTGAGAAGAGAAGAAGGTACTAAACTTGAAGAAGGCGCTTTACGGGTTGAAGCAAGCACCCCGAGCATGGAATACTCGTATCGATACATATTTCAAGGAGAACGAGTATAAGCAATGTCCCCACGAGCATGCACTTTACACAAAGAAGAGTGGAGGTAATGTGATACTTGCTGCTCTTTATGTCGATGACCTCATTTTTTCAGGTAACAATGATAAGATGATAGAAGAGTTTAAAAGTACAATAACACGAGAATTTGAGATGACAGATTTGGGCTTGTTGAAGTTTTTCCTTGGTTTGGAGGTTAAACAAGGAGAGATGGGTATTTTTATATCACAAAAGACATATGCAAAGGAGATTTTGAAGAAGTACAAGATGGAAAATTTCAACCCAGTATCAATACCAATGGAACTAGGTGCAAAACTCTCAACGTACGATGAAGGAGAACGAGTAGATGCAAATAGGTACCGGAGTTTGGTAGGAAGCCTTCGCCATCTTACATGCACAAGGCCAGATCTTTCATTAAGTGTCGGCATTATGAGCCGGTTCATGTAGGAGACGATTTATTTACATTGGAAGACGTTAAAGCGAGTCCTACGGTACATCCAAGGAACGGTGTCACTTGGGTTATTCTACTCGAAAATAAAAAATTACAAGTTGGTTGGTTTCTCTAAAAGTGATTGGTGTGGAGACATAAACGATCGAAAAAGTACATTGGCTTATGTATTATTTATGGGCAACACAACATTTACTTGGCTTTCAAAGAAACAGCCGATCGTGATACTCTCGACGTGTGAAGCTGAATATGTGGCAGCATCTTGGTGTGTGTGTGTGATGTCTCACATTGGTTGGGGAGGAGAACAAACCACCATTTATAAGGGTGTGGAAACCTTCCCCTTGCAAACGCGTTTTAAAGCCTTGAGGGGAAGCCCGAAAGGGAAAGCCTAAAGAAGACAATATCTGCTAGCGGTGGATCTGGGCCGTTACAAATGGTATTAGAGCCAGACACCGGACGATGTGCTAGCCTTCTTGCTGTTCCTCGAAGGGGGGTAGACACGAGGCGGTGTGCTAGTAATGACGCTAGGCCCCAAAGGGGATGGATTTGGGGGCGGTCCCACATCGATTGGAGGAAGGAAAGAGTACCAGCGAGGACGCTAGACCCCCGAAGGGGGGTGGATTGTGATGTCCCACATTGGTTGGGGAGGAGAACAAACCACCATTTATAAGAGTGTGGAAACCTTCCCGTAGCAGACGAGTTTTAAAGCCTTGAGGGGAAGCCCGAAAGGGAAAGCCCAAAGAGGACAATATCTGTTAGTGGTGGATCTGGACCGTTACAAACTCCCCTCCTTAACACAAGAGGAGGAGGGCAGCACGACAGGCGCTGGACGCGCGTCGACCGTCGGCTGGAGCAACGCAGCTCCAATGAGACGATGACATACGTCGCCTACAAAGCCCGAGCCGAACCGCAAACCCGAATCGAGCCGAGCCAAACTAGACCGGCCAACCCGCGACTGTGCAGAAGCTGCCACGCGTGGTAGGCGCGCATGCGGCATGCGACTAGCGCACTTCCGCGCGCATGGTCGGCACACTGCCGGCGCGTGAGCTAGCGTGAAATGGTCGTTTTGGCCTGTTTTCCCTCTGTTTGCCCAATTTTGTTCTGATTCCAGTTCTAATACTGTTTTTATGTGAATAGGGACCTAATTTAAGGAAATCAATATTTTTGGACACCTCACGGGCATAGAAACTCTAGCGAAAAGGCACGCGTTAACCAGGTAAGTCACCACCTGGTATTTAGGAAGAAATACTTGTAGGATTCGCTTGGATTGCATGCATGCTAGTACCTTTGCCTTAGATTAGCTCTCCATGAATGAGATTAGTCAGATTGATTGTTATAAGTGTATCGGGTGAATTATCTGAGTGCTGCTTGTATGCTTTAAGCTTCCGCCGTACGTATGCATGCGTTTAATTTATGTTGGAATTGTGTATTCCGCATTTTCGGTGCTTGATGGATGAGTTCGTCCCATGAGCGCGAACTTCGTGTTCTGGGTGCTTGATTGAGGCCATTGCCCCGTTGAGTCGGTGTGCCTAGTTTGCATGAATTATATATTATGATGTTAGAAGACGGTTGCATGCACACTCTGTTATTTTCTAGGGCTCATTTCTATGATAATCCTAGGGAATTGCTGTTAGGAGCGATAAGTCGCTCTAGCTAGACTTAACCTTCCCCTAGGAACTTAGCGGATTACCATGACAACAAGGTACCTCAGGAGTGTTCATAGATTGCTAGGGTGAGAACAGTATCTATAGCTTCGTGGGAGAACCAAGGGTTCCTGACTAGTCCTTACTGCTCTTAGCCATTTCGCATGGGAAATGTGTCCCCATGTCGTACAACCCATTAGCTGCATGGGAACAGGTTGGGTCGCTCCCCCCATAGGGGGACTATATGGGCTTAGGGGTATTCAGCACACCCCTAGGCTAGATACCATGTAGTCCCAGATAGCCATGTAAAGGTAGTGCCTCATAGAGAGATACCGACCATATCAGCTTGGCGTAAGAAACCTCTAGGTGTTTAATGAAAGGACGATGAGCCAGTGAAATCCAAAGGGCAAGCTCAAAGTGACTAAGATTAGAACCAGATGTTCTAGAACTGAATTAGGAGACCGTGGGAACCTGTTAAGTTAGGATGCGAAGAGAGCCTAGAAGTAGGTGGCTTACTGAGTATAATTTTTTATAATCATCCTTGCTATGTTTTCCTTTTTCAGGAGCGCGAGGCGTGGGTCAAGGGCGGGCGTGATGGAGACGGGGATTGTCACAGAGGAATGGGTTGTCCCGGGGCGTGAGTCCAGTCTTTATTTTGTATTTGCATTCTTTCGAAATTTATTTCTAAACTCTTAAGTATTTTGTTTGTTTGTCGTTGAAAAACTGTATTGGAATTAAGGAATTTTCTCTATTTCATATTTAAATCACTTTGTACATTCATGTGTTGTCATTAGTCACGGTCCGTAGTAAAACATTGGGTCGTGACAGTGTGTCAAGCGATATGGCTTAGAAATTGGTTAGCAAGATGGAGCTAAAGCAACTAGGTGCAACCGTGATTCAAGTTGACAACAAATCAACAATTGAGTTGGCAAAGAACCTAGTGAACCATGAAAGAAGCAAACACATTGACATTTGTTTTCACTTTATCCGAGATCATGTGAAGGAAGGAAGTATGGAATTGCTGCATGTGGCAAGTCAGGATCAAGTTGCAGATATCTTTATAAAACCGCTATCGAAAGAACTTATCAACAAATACAAGAAGATGATTGGCATGACAGATGGTAGGAGCATTTAAGTTTATAGGGGAGTTTTATTGAATAAACGTTAAATGTTATTTTTAGTTAATTTTAGTGGGTTTTAAATTCAAAAGTCAGTCGTAAAGGAAAAGACCAAGAGTGTTTTGTAGGAAATAGTGACGTTTTATGGGTTAGGAAATAGTGGCATTTTGATGGCTATCTTTAGTTTTAGAAGAGCTTATAAATACATTGTTCTTGTTCTTTCTATTGTGAAAAAAAAACAACAAAAAAAAAAAAAAAACAGAGAAGTAATAGAGGAGGGTTTTTCAGATAAACTTAGTGTTCTTTGTCTCTCCACTCTCAAAAGAAAAATTAGTGTGCGTGACATCTCTTTCACAAATTCGTGAGAATTCTTTTACAGGTACTGCGCGTGCACAAGGCACTCTATGGGCTTCGGCAAGCACCACGAGCCTGGAACGCGAAGCTCGACAGTACCCTGCTGTCGCTGAAGTTCAAACGTTGTGCTTCTGAGCATGACATGTACATGCACGGCCATGGTGAGCAGCGGCTAATCATGGGAATGTACGTCGACGACCTCATAATCACTGGAGGCGACATGGAAGCTCTTGGAAGATTCAAGAGGGAGATGTTAAAGAACTTCAAGATGAGCGATCTTGGCGTGCTCAGCTACTACCTCGGTATCGAAGTGCAATAGAGTATTGTCAACATCACCATCTATCAAGGTGCGTATGCGAAGAAGCTGCTGGACATAGCTGGGCTAGTAGACGACAAGGATGCCAATGGAGGCCCGGCTCTAGCTAAGGAAGGCCGGCCTACGATGGCAGTCGATGCCACCAATTACCGCAACATTGTTGGGAGTCTCCGCTATCTAGTAAACACACGCCCTAATTTCACTTATTCCCTTGGATCCGTTGTCAAGCGCATCCTGCGCTATGTGGCCGAAACCAGAGGCTGGGATGTGAGATACTGTGTAGGGAGAGGAAAGGAATAGCTTGAGCTGATTGGCTACAGTGATAGTGACATGGTCTGTGACGTTGATGATCATAAGAGCACCAGCGAGATGATTTACTTCCTCTCAGGTGGCGCGATCTGCTGGCAATCAATTAAACAAAAGGTAGTTGCTCTATCCTCTTGCAGAGTAGAGTTCATTGCCGCTTCGACGGCGGCCACACAGGGAGTCTAGCTTGTGCGGCTGATGGAAGAACTCATCGGAAGAGAAGGTGATCCACCAATGCTATACATGGACAACAAAGCTATGATCTTCCTAATAAAA
This sequence comes from Cucurbita pepo subsp. pepo, assembly GCF_057944985.1. Lineage (NCBI taxonomy): Eukaryota > Viridiplantae > Streptophyta > Magnoliopsida > Cucurbitales > Cucurbitaceae > Cucurbita > Cucurbita pepo. Next base: position 14,646,330 of record NC_141798.1, read on the forward strand.
AATCTATTTTTGCACGACCGAAGCAAGCACATAGAAATCAGATTCCACTACATCTGGTAATGTGCAGATCGGGTGCTCATCAGGATTGATTTCATCTGAACAGAGGAACAACTTGGAGACATCTTCACCAAATCTCTGACACGAGTAAAATTTGAAAAACTCCGCTCGAAGATCGGAGTTCAAAAAATAAGGTAAATATACCACGGGGCTTTAGGAGAATATTGTTAAATAAATCCCTCTTTTTAAGTTAAAAGTCATACCTATTTTTTAGTTAAAGCCAAACAATTAAGTTAGTGGAATGACCATGTCTAGTGGAATGGCTTTAATTGAGTTGCGACTCCTTCCCATTTTTAGCATAGAATTGTTATTTAACTATGCCAATCGAATTAGAAACAAATCATCTGGTTTACAGCAGAATCTGAAATACGTCTGTCTCTCTCTTGTGTTTTTCCTGTTTTTTTTTCTTCCAACAAATTTTCTTCAGCTATTTCTACTCCGTCAAACGATTTCCTCTCACTGCGTTTCAATCGAGAGACATCAGTCCCCTCTTGCTGATATGTGAGTATGGTTGGTCGTGTTGTACGAACGCTCCTTGTTTTCTCTTGCCGGCAGATATGAGGTTTGTCTTCTCTCTTTTTCTCATTCCTTTTCTTTATTTTTCCTTGCAGGAGTCCTTCGAGAGGGTGTGGCCGAAGAAGTGAGGTTGTTTGCGTGTCTTGGGAGTCGAGAAGGGCGTGCCTAAGAGGTTGGCACAAGAATTTCAGTGTTCGTCAGAATTCTCATGAGTTCTCTAACGACCATACATTTTTTTGTGGTCGTTGGAGTATATGTCACAGGGTAGCTCGCTTAGGCCACAGGGCCTAGGGGTGGTGGAAAGTTGAGACCATGCCTCTCCCTATATTACATTTTGAGGCATTATCAATCGTTTTCTAGGAGATGTCATTTTGGCAAGCGGTCATACGGCTCTATGAAGCATCCGTTGAATATCCGATTGACACCAAATTTGTTGAGCTTTCATCTTTCATATGGAAAAATTTCAATCGAAAGTCGCATGCCGAAACTCATATCGAAACTTTAACTTATGAGGTTATGGCCTGAGGGCTTATCTAGCCCTCTTATAGCATGTCTTCTACACTCATGTCATCTCGTTTACCCGAACCTTCTGTATTTCTCAGCTAGCTTGAATGCACACTCTTGGTGTGTTGGATGATGCACTGTTCTTCTCTGTCGCATCATGACACTTTTCAATCTTGGTCCTCACGTGGCTCGATGGCGCTACTTGAGGGCCTCCCCTTATATGTCTTACGTGTAGGGGTCACAACCTACCTTCTCTCATTGTGGTTGTAACACTCTCTCCCACTTAACCTAGTCATCGTCTTCGATGACTTTCTTAGAGACACAATCGTATCGTCGCTTGTGACATTCTCCTCCACTTAATCTCAACATCATCCTGATGACGACCCGAATATCAGACTAGTTCATCACTTGACCCGTTGACTTATTCATGAATTTAGAATAAATGCAAAAAACTTGCGCACTACTTATGGGTTTTCCCACTGTCGGGCCTTCCCTCGGTCTCCGAGATTCGCAACAAAAGCACGAAAAAATACAACTTGCCCAATGGTTGTGGGTTATCCGTTCATGGACCTTACTTCGCCCACTTTTCGGACTCACCCTAGGACTTGTTAGGTTATGGAGTCTGCTCCTTATTTATAGCTTGGTCAACGGTTATATCCGGTAAAGCTATATTTGGTAAAGTTATATATAGTAAAGCTATATATGGTAAAACTATATCTGGTAAATAGCTATATATAGTAGATGGCTAAATCTGGTAAAGCTATATATAGTAAACTAAACCATATATATATCTCGTCTGGTAGAGCTTTGAAAATGTACTTTCTATTCTCTGTACTCTCTCTTGTTGTACATACCTGAAGTCATCAATAAAAAAGAAAAGTTCTTTTAGCCAGAGTTCTCCTTGCAATTTTCACTATCCCATTCTTTGTGTTCATCTAGATCGAGCGTGTGCGTTGCTGTGCGATCCTAACAACTGGTATCAGAGCTAGGCGAAATTCACCACGATCTGTGAAGATGGAAAGTTCAAAGATTGGAATTGAGAAGTTTGATGGATCCGATTTCGGTTTCTGGAAGATGCAAATTGAAGATTATCTGTACCAGAAAGATCTTCACGAACCTCTGTTGGGGGTGAAGCCAGATACCATGACCAAGGAACAGTGGAAGCTCAAGGATCGACAAGCCTTAGGGATGATCCGGTTGACGCTATCCAGAAACGTGGCATTTAACATCATCAAGGAGAAGACAACGTCAGATCTGATGAAGGCGCTGTCAAATATGTATGAAAAACTGTCGGCTATGAACAAGGTGTATTTGATGCGTAGATTGTTCAATCTACATATGTCTGAAGGTGAACGTGTTGCTGATCATATAAATGAATTCAATATGATCATAAGTCAACTGAGTTCGGTGGAAATTAATTTTGAAGATGAAATTAAAGCGTTGATTTTGAGGTCATCCTTACTCGAGTCATGGGATACTGTTGTTGCCGCAATCAGCAGTTCTCGAGGATCTGATAAACTGAAGTTTGATGAAATTCGAGATGTAATTCTCAGCAAAAGTATTCGCAAACGGGAAACTGGAGATTCATCAGGCAATGCTCTCAGTGTTGATCGAAGGGGAAGAAGCAAATCAAAGAGCTCAAACAAACATGGGCGTTCAAAATCAAAGAACCGAAGAAAATCTCCAAACAAACCCAACGTAACGTGTTAGAGCTGTGGGGGAAAAGGACACTTTCGGACAGATTGTACAAAACTGAAGAAGAAGCATAATCATAAATCTGAAGATGATAATGATAATGATTCTATATATACAACAGAAGATGCTGAGGACGTTTTAATCCTTAGTGTGGACAGCCCAGCTGAATCCTGGATTTTGGATTCAGGTGCATCGTTCCATTCGTCTCCAAGTAAGAAATTGTTTCGAAATTTCAAATCAAGAAATTACGGGAAGGTGTATCTTGCCGACAACAAAACCTTGGAGATTGAAGGAAAGGGAGATGTCTCCATACAAACTCCAGCAGAAAATCAATGGACATTACAAAATGTCAGATACATTCCTGGTCTCAAGAAGAACCTGATCTCTATTGGTCAGTTGGATAGCACAGGCTATGTAGCAGAGTTTGGAAAGAGTTCATGGAAGATTGTGAAGGGCGCCATGGTTGTTGCACGTGGCACAAAATCCGAAACCTTATACACTACTGCAGAGTGTATAAACATGACTACTGCTGCTGAGAGTGCTTCCAATTCAAGTCTATGGCACAATAGACTTGGACATATGAGCGTCAAAGGAATGAAGATGCTGACTGCGAAAGGAGCTTTAGAAGGCTTAAAATCTGTTGATATGGGTCTTCGTGAGAGCTGCGTTATGGGCAAACAGAAACGAGTTAGTTTCACAAAGGCTGCCAGAGAACCGAAGAAAGTGCGGTTGGAAATGGTCCATACAGACGTCTGGGGACCATCTCCAGTTTCATCACTTTGTGGATCAAGGTACTACGTCACCTTCATCGATGACTTCAGCAGGAAGGTATGGGTTTACTTTCTGAAACACAAGTCAGATGTGTTTACCACCTTCAAGAAGTGGAAAGCTGAAGTTGAAAATCAGACCGGCTTGAAGATAAAATGCCTGAGGTCTGACAATGGAGGAGAGTACAACAAATCAGAGTTTATAACATTTTGTGTAGCTGAGGGAATTAGATTAATAAGAATAATTCCCGGTAAGGCAAGACAAAATGGTATTGCAGAAAGGATGAACAGAACATTGAATGAGCGAGCAAGAAGCATGAGGATTCATTCTGGACTGCTAAAGACATTCTGGGTTGATGCTGTGAACACAATAGCATATTTGATTAATAGAGAGCCGTCAGTACCCTTGAAGTTCAAATTGTCCGAAGAAGTATGGACAGGAAAAGAACTCAAGTACTCTTACTTGAGAACCTTTGGTTGTACTGCGTATGTTCATGTTAATCCAGAGAAGAGAGATAAGCTTGATGCTAAGGCTGTGAAATACTACTTCATAGGCTATGGCTCTGACATGTTCGGGTATAGGTTTTGGGATGAGAAAAATATGAAAATCCTAAGACACTATGATGTGACCTTTGATGAAAATGTCATGTACAAGGACAGAGAGAAGATAAACTCTGAGACTACGAAGCAAGTGGGAGTTGAACTTGAGTGACAGGAAAATTCATGCAGTGATGGTACAACAGAAGCTCAAGAAACTCCTGATCCTATTGCTGAAGAACCAGACGTGGAGCAAGTTGCACCTGAGCAGGTGTTGAGGAGATCATCCAGAACTATCAGAGCACCAGATAGATATTCAACCTCATTACATTATCTGTTGCTGACTGACGAAGGAGAACCAGAGTTCTTTGATGAGGCCCTACAAGTGGAAGGTTCAACCAATTGGGAGCAAGCCATGGATGATGAGATGAGTGTCACGGTCCTATATTCTTGACCGTGCGGCGTCGTGATCTATACACGCTCACGACTAGCCTTAAGGGGAATTAAGGCTAGTCGTGAGCGTGTATAGATCACGACGCCGTACGGTCAAGAATATAGGACCGTGACAATTGGTATCAGAGCCACACTTTGTGCGCCTAGTCAGGCAAGACAGTCAAGAGAAATGAACCCAGGAGTTGATCGAAGACCTTGCAAGTGTGTCAAGAGTGCCGAAGTGGGCAGGACAGTTGCCGGTCAGAATTATAATCAGTTGGGGGTTGAAGCCAAGACTACCCGAAATTCATTAGTGTCGTGTGTCGACACCTCAATATGGGAAGATCTACCCGTCGAGCAAAACTAAGCTCACCTGACGAGAGCTTGCAGTTCCGAAGTAAGACAAGGCAGACGAAACAGAAAGCACCATGACGGTGCCTTCCAAAGAACCATTCACATTAGAGGAATAGTGTTAGTGGTTGCAAGCAGAGAAGCTGAGAGTCGAGAAAAGACAAGCGTCGGCCGAGTGCAAAAGCCGCATACAATGTTAGTCCTTATGGGGGGACGACCTTGCTGCAAAGAGGCAGCTGAGTTAGAGCGGGGGAGAGCAACATCAATAAGTCTCTCACCCCGTAAAGGTGCTCGGACATACGAGCACACGTGTATTCCTTGAGCCACCACCTTGTGCCTAGGGTGGATGACTCCACCAACCGATGTCAAGACCAGTATCCGCTCGAGAAGTGAGCAACAAGCTGGAAGTTCAAGCACAATAGTAGTCACACGAAAGTGACAAAATACAAAGAGTTGGCCGAAAGTTAGCACCAACAACTGAAGAGACTGTCAAAGAGTTGACTTTGCTCAATAAGAGAAGTGGTCGCAACCAAAGAGTGTTGCGGCCGGGCTTGCGAGCCCCACCCCAAGGGGTGAACTAATTCACAGGAGAAGTGGTCGCGACCAAAGAGTGTGGCGGCTGGGCTTGCGAGCCCCACCCCGGGGGGGGGGGGGGTGCACTAGTTCAAAGGAGAAGTGGTCGCGACCAAAGAGTGTCGTGGTTGGGCTTGCGAGCCCCACCCCGAGGGGTGCACTAGTTTATGTGATCCACAGAGGATACACACACTGGGGCCAAGTTGGCCAAAATAGGGCAAAAGTGCCCTCTGAAGTCCATACTTGTCTGGTGAGTGTCTGCAAAGAGAGTTAGCCTCACCCACAACTATGGCAAACGCTGAAGAGTCACGTCTACGTTGCGAGTCTCGATGGTCGAGTCCAAGATGGGCGAACAACAGAAATAGGTCCGAATGGGGATAGCCGTAGATAAAGGAACAAGCCTAAGTGAGGACAAGTTCACCCAACAACTGGCCAAGTCAAGAGTCAGAACGTGGTGCCACCTGACAAAAGAGAAGTCAGAAGCATCCACTCGAACTTGTCCCAAGTTGGCATAAGACGTCAGTAGGGAGAGCATTATGACAAAAGATCGTCAGGTGCTCAACAATAGAAGACTTTTCTGAAGCACAACCAAATCCAGCGAGTCAAGTCGCCAACAGACAAAGAGTCGGATCGTCATCGGGACGATACCGAGATTGAGTGGGGGAGAATTTCACAATAGGAGGGGCGAACGCGCCCGAGAAAGTCATCGAGGACAATGACTAGATTAAGTAGGGGAGAATGTCACAATCTGCAATATGATTGTGACCCGAGTAAGTCATCGAGGACGATGACTAAGTTAAGTGGGGGAGAATGTCACAACCTTACTATGAAGAGAGTAGGTTGTGACCCCCACGCCATGACAAGCAAAGGGGCGTCCCTCAAGAGACGCCCATCCAGCCATATGCGGGCCAACGTAGAAGAATGCCATGATGCGATCGAGGAGGACGATGAATCATCCAACACACCACCACGCAAAGTGGGCATTGAAGACATGTTGAGACACAAGCATAACAGAGACATCAGCATAGACATGAAGGACAAGATAGGCTTGTTGAAGGGCCGGGTAGGGCCCCGGGCCTTAACCTCAAAAGTCGAGATTTTGGAAGGAATTTGGTCATGCGGTTTGGGAGTTAAGTCCGTCCATATGAAATATGAATGCTCGCCAAGTTTGGTGTCAATCGGACATTGGACGGACAATGCACGACACCGTATGACACCTCACGAAAATCATGTCTACTCCTGGTAGAATGAAAATGGCTCAAAATGTACTATAGGGGGTACCATGGTGTTAGCTCTCCACCACCCCTGGGCCCTGTGGCCTAAGTGAGCTACCCTGTGGCACATACGTGTATCACAGTGTGGGCGAGCATGCCGAGACGAGTGTCTCAGGCGACTTCCTTTGAAATGGGTTTTTGAAGGACAGTACCGGACGGCACGGGTGTGCCGGTATTGCGCCCTAGCCTGCGTGTTGGAGGTTGCTACATACACCCGCTATCCGGTATGGTATCCGTAAATGACTCGGCATGGGCACGGGAGGGCCTATGCCTCGATAGAACCTGGATGGATGGATGTTTGGGAAGCCCCGATGAGATGAACGACACGCGGGCCCATTCTCGATGACACGACCGAACGAGTTATGATGGCCGACGACATCCCGAGACTCGGGATGGCGTCAAGACATATGGACCCCGTCGATGGGGATCGAGATGGTAAGACGAGATGCGACGTTGTATTAAGAGACCTTGGCCCGAATAGAGGCAAGGTCGAGCCGAATGAGTTGGCCTAGCGTAGAGGCAAGTCGGATGTGTCGCAGACGATTGAACATACACGCACAGGCGGTGTGTGTGGTTGGACAAGCTTGGATTCCGCACAAGCGCTGTTCGTTTGGCGAAGACAAACCTCGCCTAAGGTCCGACGAAGCCACAAAGCCGGGGCAAAAAATATATATGGGGCTTAATTCCCCTTAAGGTCAGTCGTGAGCGTGTATAGATCACGACGCCACACGGTCAAGAATATAGGACCGTAACAATGAGCTCACTTGAAAGGAATAATACGTGGGTGCTGACTGAGTTGCCTACACGAAGGAGAGCTCTGTTGAACAAATGGGTGTTCAAAATCAAGGTTGAACCACATGGCAGAAGGAGGTTTAAAGCTCGGTTAGTAGTTAAAGAATATTCACAAAGAAAAGGCATTGATTATGCTGAGATCTTCTCTCTAGTTGTGAAATTAACTACTATCCAAATTCTGCTGAGTATTGTTGCATCGGAGAATTTGCACCTTGAGCAAATGTATGTAAAAACGGCGTTTTTACATGGAGATCTAGATGAGGAGATCTATATGCAACAACCAGAAGGGTTTGCAGCTCCAGGTAAGGAGCACATGGTGTGTAAGCTCAATAAGAGCTTGTATGGACTGAAACAAGCACCGAGACAATGGTACAAGAACTTTGACTCCTTCAGAGCGTTTCCACAGGAGTGAAAATGATCAGTGTTGCTACCTCAAAGAATACACTGATTCTTATGTGTTTCTACTTCTGTATGTGGATGATATACTAATTGCTGGATCAAGTATGAGGGAGATAAACCACTTGAAGGCAAGCTTGTCTTTAGTATTTGAGATGAAAGATTTGGGCGCAGTGAAGCAGATTCTTGGGATGAGGATTTCTCGAGATAGATCTGCTGGCACATTAAATCTATCCCAAGAGCAGTACATTGAGAATGTGTTGTCCAAATTCAAGATGAATGATGCTAAACCCAGGACTACGCCCTTGGCAAATCATATTAAACTGTCAAAGGGGCAATCCCCCAAGACAGTTGAGGAACGTGAGCACATGGCATCAGTTCCGTACGCTTCTGCAGTTGAGAGTTTGATGTATGCTATGGTCTGCACTAGACCTGACATAACACATGCAGTGGGAGTTGTTAGCAAGTACATGACAAATCGAGGGAAAGAACATTGGGAAGCTGTGAAGTGGCTTCTGAGATATCTGAGAGGTACATCCAATACTTCACTTTGTTATGGCAATGGTAAAGTAGTTTTGCAAGGTTTTGTGGATGCTGATCTGAGTGAAGATGTAGACTCTAGCAAGAGCACATCTGGATATATCTACACTATAGATGGAACAGCAGTGAGTTGGATGTCCAAGCTTCAGAAATGCGTTGCTCTTTCATCTACTGAAGCAGAGTACGTGGCAATAGTTGAAGCTGGAAAGGAGATGATATGGATGACAGACTATCTAGAAGAATTAGGTAGGAAGCAGTGCAAGAAGATCCTTTATACAAATAGTCAGAGTGCCATACAGTTGGTGAAAAACCCAGTCTATCATTCAAGGACAAAACACATTAGAAGACGATACCACTTCACTTGCAGGTTAGTGGAAGAAGGCGATATGTGTTTGGAGAAGATAGAGGGCGCAAAGAATCCAGCAGACATGTTGACAAAATGTGTTGATGTTGGAAAATTAAGGTTATGCAAAGCCTTAATTGGTATGGTGCAGTGATCATTTGAGAATGAAATTCTTGGTTGACTGGATCAGTCTCCAAGTGGGAGAATTGTTAGGTTATGGAGCCTGCTCCTTATTTATAGCTTGGCCAGGGGTTATATCCGATAAATCTATATTTGGTAAAGTTATATATAGTAGAGCTATATATGGTAAAGCTATATCCGGTAAAGCTATATATGGTAAATAGCTATATATAGTAGATGGCTAAATCTGGTAAAGCTATATATAGTAAACTAAACCATATATATATCTCGTCCGGTAGAGCTTTGAAAATGTACTTTCTATTCTCTGTACTCTCTCTTGTTGTACATACCTGAAGTCATCAATAAAAAAGAAAAATCCTTTTAGCCAGAGTTCTCCTTGTAATTTTCACTATCCCATTCTTTGTGTTCATCTAGATCGAGCGTGTGCGTTGTTGTGCGATCCTAACAGGACTCACCAAACAAACCATGGCAAAAGCTAGCATCGACACTCCTCTCATAAGATAGGGGGAATGCGCTGCAAACGTGGCCATCATGGCCCAAAGGTCCTCAATTGTCGTATTCTCTGAGCCACACAAAGATTTGCATCATGAAATTCTCTCTCATGACCACATCCCTTTACAGTAGAAATGTGAGCTTGTGTGTTGAAATTAAATTGATGTGATACCAATTTGTAGAAAAATAAAGCCGCTCCGATACCAACTTGAGAGAAAAAAATGCTCGCTTTGAATTAACTCGTTTAGATAACTCTCACGAAACTTTAAAGGGGGTGTCGAAAGGGAGAGACAAAGAGACAGAGAAATTCTCAAATACGTTTTCTCTATTACACACTATACAAAAATTGAATTTGCTTTCTCTTGCTCTCTCTATTTCCTCTCTGTTTTTTTTTTTTTTTCTCTTCATCCATGGCAGTTTGCCACTTTGTATCTCGCACCGCCTCTTCAAATCTGATATTTTCAGCATCTGCCAGAAGACATACAAGGTGTACCTCATCTGTTGAGTCTTATAAATCTCGCAAACTTCGCATTTTGGGTTGTTGTGGTTCATCTTCATCATCGGAAATTTCTGAGTCTGTTGGTGCACTTGTTGGTGCAGCGATTGATGATTCTCCAACTTCGATATTGACTTCCATCGAATTGTTCCAGTCTAATTCGCTTGCTTCATTTACTCGCACATCACGACTCACTATCACCATCTTGCTGATCGGGTCAAATAGTTTGTATACTTTTGTCTTCTCATCATATCCAATAAAAATATACCTTTAACTACCCATAATTTTCTCACCCATTTGCTCTCCTTTCAGTAATTTTCTCACCCATTAGCTCTCATTTCTTGAGATAATTATGCCCTTTTGACTGAATTAAAAAAAAAAAAAAAATCATTTAAGTTTATTTTCCAACATTGTGTACCACAACATTCCCTCGTCATGGCCACAACCCTTTTCAGAAGAAAGGTGTAGAAGCTTGTAACTCAGTCTCGTGTTGGCGCTACACTTTAGCTAACTTCTCAACAGGCCACCTTCACGTGGTAAATGCTACACTGACGCTTCAACCCAGGTCATCAGTCATTTATGTAAGCAAAGCAAGATACCTTAGTCAAATGATAGAATGGTTGAAAAACCTGTAGAGACCTCTAGGGGTAATGTGAGGATCCCACATTTGTTCACATGAGGAACGATGCATTTCTTATAATGGTGTGGAAACCTCTCTCTAGCAAATATGTTCTAAGACCTTGAGGTGAAGCCCTTGAAGGGAAAGCCTAAAGAGGACAACACATTGGTTGGGGAGGAGAACAAAACATTCCTTATAAGTGTGTAGAAACCTCTCCCTAACAGACGTGTTTTAAAACCATGAGGGGAAGTCCTTGAATGAAAAACCCAAAGAGGCCAATATCTACTAGCGGTGGACTTTGACTCTTACAGGTAAGATTCAGATTAGAGACTTGTTCGAAACTTTGAGACACCTTAAATGCTAAAATAGAAGTAGAGACTAGGCTAAAACTTCCTTAAACCTAGAGAAAAGCCTCTAGAAACCTACTAGAAATTCGATGGGACGAGAGTATACAGATAAGTTTATTGAGTTATATTATGTAATAATAAAAAATAACAATAATAACAAATAAATAAGAAATAAGAAATTAATAGTAATTATTAATATTGTTATATACACACATAAAAAAACAAACAAGGGGAGACACGCTGCTGTCGTGAGGAAGAAAAGGAAAAGAAGGAAGCCACGTGGTGGGAATTGTCTTAAACAGTCCTAGAGTTTAGGAGGAGGTTTGGCTTAACATTATGTGGACCAAAGTGATTTGGAAAACGAAGAAATAAAGGCTTAACATTATTTAGACCAAGTGGTAATAAAATTTTATGTGAATGGAGAGTGTTTAAGAATCATAGGAACAAGGGAAGCACGTATGTGGAGTTAAATTAGAGGAAAAGAGGTCATAACCAGGATTAGAGTTCGAAACCTCTAACCTTGTTAATCGTGTGAAAAACACGATCGCTCGAGAAGAGAAGTAGCGAGACCAAATGAAAGAAAAGAAATAGTTCAACCTTCACCTATTTATTCTTGAACTGTAAACGAATTAAATAAAAGAGAAGCGACTGAATCTTATACTCTATTACCTTCCCTGAACCTATCTTAGGATAGCTCGACCATCTTGGCTTTCTCGGACACATTCGTTAGGAACAGACCCATATGTCAATCATCTAATATGGACATCTCAAACATCCATCCATCCAAATTCTCATCAGGCATTGGACTCTTCCGTTTCGGATAGTGGATGCATAATTCATGGGCTGGGGCGCAAATCGGCACACCCGTGTCATCTGGGACTGCCCCCTTGAAAGACCCTTTCCTTAGGAAGACACTTGAGATGCTCGTCTCATGACACTTGCCCACGTTGTGACACAGGGTAGTTCACTTAGGCCTCAGGTCCCAGGGGTGATGGAGATCTGACACCATGACTCCCCCCTTATAGTACATTTTGAGGCATTTCCAATCTTTCTCAAGTAGACATCATTTTGGCGAGCAGACATACGACCCAGTGCATCATCCGTCGAGTATCTGATTGACATCAAATTTAGTGAGTTTTCATCTTTTATATAGACGGACTTAACTCTAGAGCCACATGTCGAAACTCATATTGAAATCTCAACTTTTGAGGTTATGGCTTGAGGCCCTACTCAACCCTCTTCGAGCTTATCTTCGACACATGTGTCGCCTTGTTTTCTCGAACCTTGCATATGGTACTTCTCAATCTTAGCTTGAATTTACATTCTTGGTGTGTTAGATAATGTACTGTCCTCCTTAGTTGCATCATGGTACTTCTCAATCTTGGCCCTTACGTGGCAAGATGGATGCCACTTGTCTGTCTTGTGTGTTAGAATCACAACCTATTTTCTCTCAGTTAGGTTGTGACACCTCACATTTGTGTAAAACCGCGAGTAGCCGTGGAACTCCAGACAAGTAGGCACGCGGACAGTCGCGTGTGGGCATGTGCAACCACGTGTCAAGCTCCGGGTCATTCTGTTGGACTCTTTTTATCCTGTTCTGTCAATGTTGGTCTATACTAACCATGGAATTTACTAAATATAGGTTCATCACAAAATTAAGAGCAAATTACTAAAGATAAGGGGTTAGGAATCCATGTAACTAGGTAAACGAAGCTCTATAAGTTATAACTTTTTATATGCGAGTAAATCACGTTAACCATGTGATTAAGAGTAAAATTGTTAAAGGAATGATAATGCATGAATTAAATATTAATAATTGTGAATGCATGCCTAAGATGTGAGCATGCAAGAAATTCAAGATGAGTAATTTTGATATATGACTTTAGTTTATGCTTATGAGCTTGTAATGATATGAGATGTGTATGAGTATTCTTAGTCTAATAATCCTCATGAAACCCCTAACTGATGTCTTCTGTGCTAAGTTAGGGATAATGAGTTTCTCTGTCCGTTTAGATATGTGCTATTTCAGGTCACTAGAGAGTTTAGTAGATAGGATCATACTAGACTGAGAGCAAGTCTCACATATGAGTCTAAAATTTGTAGGAAGGATAAACAACACCAATAGATAAAGCTAAAGCTAAAGCATCTTAATATCAGTAGAGAGGTCCTAGTAGATGAGACTAGAAGCCAATGTAATGGTTAGGTCGAAAACTGAAGAATGGCCGATTGTGAATAAAACTTAAAATATGTTGGAAAAATAATTAATATAACTTGTTGATAACAAGTTGACTACTTTGACTGTTTGGATCTTGATGTTTTATAATTATAAATTGTTCTATAATTTATGTTAATTTGACAAATATAAAATAGGGACAATATTTTTTATAGAAAGATTCTTTGAACGGAAACCAAGTGATCTATTTCTTATTAATATTCATGGACCGCCTCCAGAATCTCATACATTAAAATATGATTTTTATCGATGTCACTAAGTTTTCTGTTACCGTGAAATCTTTCAAATATCTGGTTTCCTCACACAGACCCTTCATGATCATGATCAACCTCTTTGTCCACCTTGATTGACCGTTGCACCTTGGTTTCTAGAGAGATTGACCTCAGCCTCCATGGATATTCTTATAGTTGTTGTGTAAGCTCATTACACATGCATACACATAGACAATCGAAGGTAGTAAATGATAAATAGTGTTGATCTCATGAGAACTCATGTACGCCGTTGGAATTAAGCACCAACTCGTCCATGCAAGATTAGATAAAGAATATAGCTGAATCTACAAATTGATTCAGAAAGAACACGACAACTAACGAATACTAACTTGAACACATGTCTATGAAAGTTCAATGCCAACGAATACTAATAAGTTTCAAATTCTTCAAAATCACAAGTTTCGAATGTATGTCTACTAACTGTAAGGAAAAATTACTTGTTAATTCACTAATTCTTAAACTTTTCAGTATTAAGAACTCAGCTTATGTCTTAACTAAAAGAGAGTTTTGTTCCAAGGTTACCTTATTTTTAGTGTCCATATGAATATAGTTCTCACCATCCGAATTTCGAGACTATGATTTTCAGACCGTAGCAGCAGCAGCAAAAAAAAAAAAAAAAAAAGAAATATGGATAAGAAATGGTAAAATTGATGTGAAATTTAAAACAAAACAAGCCATAATAAAAAGATAATTGAAATCTAACACTAACTGACATTATTCAAGTTTAATGGTAAATGGAGAATGTGATTGGTATACAAGTTCAACAAAATGCAAAAAAGACTCGAACTATGCACACAAGACTAATGCCTCGGGACGACCTCTTCTGTGATCATGTAGCTCCTAAACCTCTTCCACCTCAATCATGGTTAGTGGTTACCTAAAAAGAATAAAGAAAAGAGTGAGTATAAAAATACTCAGTAACCAGTCTACTTGTACGCTATTATTCGAATCTCGGATGGTGACAAAAGAAAAAAAAAAATACAAAGTTGTTTGCCCATCTAAACTAAAACAAACCATAATTAAAGGACAAATTGAAATCTAATAAAAACAGACATTATTCAAGTTTGATGGTAAACAGAGAATGAGATTGGTTTACAAGTTCAAATAAGACTCAAACTATGTAAGGAAGACTGACGCTTTGAGATGACCTCCTTAGTAATTATGTAACTCCCGAGCACTCTCCACCTTCACCAATGGTGAGCAATCACTTGAAAGAAATGAGTAAATATAAAAATACTCAATATGTAGCCTATTTGACTCTCGTCGTATTCAATTCCTAGAAAGGTACCATAGGATTTTCTCTGATCTCTATGAAGTTTAGGCCTAATCCTACGACTATCTGAGTTTTTGAGTCAGTCTCGATGGTCCAAATGGTTCTCTTATACTTGCAAACCCTGTTGAGGTTTCGAATCGTTACCACATCCACCGAGGACAATTATATCATGAGTCAACTACTTAAAGTAGTTCCAAGTCTCTTCCCTTAAAATAGTTCCAAGTCTCTTCCCAAAACTGATTTACAGAATTGGGGCGTAAACCTTTACCTATTTCTACGCTCTATGAAAGTAGTCACTTTGGCAACTACCTATGAAGTCCTAAGTCTCTTCCTAACACCCGTTTATAAAATTTTGGCATCAACCTTAACATGTTTCTACCGTCCATTTAGGTCTAAAGGTGTTCATAACTCTACTTGAATCCATGCATGATGAGTTATTCTAAGAAAAAAAATATAGGAAACCCATAGAAAAATTAAAGCTAAGAAAGCCAAAATCTCTTCCTAAGAAAATATGAAGAGTAATTCTAAGTAATATTTAGGGCCTAGATATTTATAACCAATGGAACTAAGATTCATCCTCATGAAGTTTGAGAGGCAATCCAAATTAAGGATAATTAAAGGTCTAGTGTGTAGTGCTAAATCTTGAATGAAGCACGTTGAGTTATTCTATGGTAGGTTCCCAAAATTTTCAAAGAACTTAAGCTTCAAGAGAATCAACCCACTAGCATTTCGGCTCTGTATGAAACGGAGCAATTAAACAGCCAACAACAGCAAGTGTCAAGTGGATATGCAATGTTTGGGTGCACATGCACATGTCTTCATCTTCTGCTTAAAAATGATACCTTTTCCTAACGTATTGGTTGCTGTACTGTATTGAAAGCTGATACCCCTTGTTGGAGGTTTTAGATCGGGATAGGGCTTTGTGTTTTTTAACTTTATTTTCAGGTGCCTGTCGGTGGCATCTCTATTGCCCTCACTCATTAACCAAATATGTTTACTTCATAACTATTTTTTATTTTCTATTTTTAAAACATTTGACAGGTCTACTTAACAAAACATGGGGAGCATTTCCACCTTCCCTAATTAATTAGTTAGGGAGAAGATCATAGATTTATAAGTAAGAAAAACTATTTCCATTAACCTGAAGCATTTTAGAAAAACAAAACAAAAAATAAAGTCTCGAGAAGTTATATTCAAAGAAATCATTTGAAAGTGCCAAAGCAAGTGTGTGATTCTCGTGGTGTTATGGCCTTGCACTTGTCCTACAAGCTGAGTCATTCTTATCCTTATGTCATAGGTTCCCGTGACATCCATTATGACTCCTATATGGGATACTAGACTAAGTTCTTGGAGGTTTGTCCTTCACCACCGTGTCTTGGGGATTCTTTTGGTTTTATTTCTTCCTCTTGGTGCCATGATCTATCACAACTTTTAGGATTATTCCTTGTTCTTAGTCACTAGGTACATCATTATGGGTCTTTAACTAAATTAGTAACCCTAATCATGCAACTGTAGCTTATAAAACTTTAAGGTATACTTAAACTTAAAACTGTAGACACACTTAAACTTATACTCAGAATTAAAGTTTTAGAGGCATACTTATTTGGTCACGATGGGGGCGTCTCTCAAGCCCAAATATAGGAAAACCTTTGTTCTAATACCAATTTATCACGACATAATCTTTTAGGATTCCTCCAGCATGGATCACAACTTAAAAATGGGGTTGGAAACAAATTTTTTTTAATGAAAAAAATGAAACAAAAAAGATTTAAAACATAATGTACATATGTATTTGAGTTTATATGTTTTCAGTGTCACAAAAATATTTACAATATTAAAACAATTTTGGAGGCAGTAGTGCCCACCTCCCAATTATAAAAAATTATACATAGAGTAAATATAAGATTCTGTAAGTAACCTACTTGTAGGTTATTAATCGTGTCTATGGTGAGTGTTAGGGTAACAAACTCTTTTCTTCCTAAGTTCTTTAGTTCTTAGTTTTGTCTTAAAGACCTTGGTTCTAAGGTTTTGATCTCTTTTAAGTTCTTATTTTTTTGGATTTTGGTTCTAGATTGCATGTTCTTGTTTCTTGCCCTTAAACATTCTTCTAGAAGACCTATGAGGTCCTATGAGGTCCTATGATTGATAAACAGTTCGATATTAACCTGTATAGGAGGTTTCATGTGTTCCTTGTGACTTAACCTATGTCCAATGATTCATATATACCCTGCTCCTAACGACACAATCTGCATGCTTATACTAAGGGCTTTGGAAGTTCCCTACAACACAGTCTAAATATCTGCATTAAGGGTTTCATACGTTCCCTGCAAGCTAGTCTGAGTTTTGATATATGCATCCGGTTTCATGTGTTCCCTGCTATAGGATATGTATTTACATTATATTAAAATAGAGTTTTTAGCCACAAAGTATGGAATGGACTCAAAAATATTTTTTTAAAAATAAAGTTGGAGGTTGTGTGGTTAATCTATAGCTCTCGCTTCAAAGTCTGCCCTCATCCCTAACCAACTTCTTATTACCTAAAAAACAAGGAAAACATGAATGAGTACAAAGACTCAATAAGTAATATACTTTTAAGCTCTTAATAATGTCCTTAAGCTAGAGTATTGTAACTTCTAAAATATAGAGGGACTTAACAAATATAGTCTAACTTTACTCATGATATACGGTGAAGCTACTCTAAGGTGGCCTTTGAATCCCCCTCCCCATAAATGAAATGTGAGCCAATAAACTTAACTTAGTAAAAGAAGTTAGTAATATATGGAACAACTTTAGGAGAATTGTTGGGAGTTGCAAAATTGTGGACAAAGTTTAGTGACTTAATTAAGAAGATTGTAAGTGGTTTTTAACTTGACCAGAAAGTTTAGGAAACTTGTTAATGTTTTCTGTACGGTAAATACTCATTAGATGCATGCTTTGTTGACAATAACAAAAGAGAATTGAAAAGCATAAGTGCAAGGTTTTTCTATTTAAATGATCTCTCCCCCTCAAGTTGTTCTTTCTCTTTAATTCATTTGTTTCGATATATTTTGATTCTAGGTCATATCAAACATTTGGTATCAAATCTAGGATGCTAAAACAAATACTGTCATCACATAAAGTCATCGGAGGAAATATGACAACGATAAAGAGTGGAAATGAGGGGAGTGTAACGCTTTATTACCCGTTACTCATGAAGAGTAACTACGCAGCATGGCAGATAAAGATGTGTGTTAACTTATAGGCACAAGGAGTGTGGGACATCATCAAGCATGGTGACATTGAGGAGTGTAAGAACATGATGACTCTTGCCGCTATCTATCAAGCAGTCCCGCAGGACGTTCTTTTCATGCTGGTAGAGAAGGACTCGAAAAAAGCAGCATTGGAGACGCTACATATAACGACCCAAAATTTTCTACTTAATTTAAGGTCACTACTGTATACATATCATAAACATGAATGCGGAAATACTTCATTTAAACTTTCATAAAACATAAACTTCAGCTTAAAACACAGCCATGGACTTGTGTGTTTTGAAAACACATTTAAAACGACACAATAAAAGACTAAATAAAATAAATAAACGTTTAAATAAAAAATATTCTATTCTAGCCTAAGTCTAAAAAAATAATACGACTACCCTATGCATGTGTTATGGTCTCGAGTTGCGATGCCGTCGTCAGCTGTACAGGAATGCGTTGCCTTAACTTGAAATAGAGGTAGCACATGACTTGAATATTTTAAGAAATACTCATAAGTGACCCCACTATTGGGGTTAAATGCAAGAACATGTGAATGCAATGACGGGACCTATCATATCAGTCTATTTTTCTATGGCACTATTCTAATGGGAAGCTTCAATGTGTACCATATACTCTACACACAACCCATACGTGCGAGTATGGGCTCACCAGACAGTTCGCACACTGCTGGGCCCCTTTTCCTGTCGGTGAGCCTTCTCTAGTAGCTCAACTTTTGCCGAACACCCATTAGAATTAGTAACCGTCACAATAGCATTAGGTAAAACATAACGATACTTCGCCTGCCTAATGGATGTACACGTCCGTACCCTCGTGATTGAATAGAGGTATCCCCCAATGCATGAGGTCCCAACATTTTTCCATTTTCATTATCATTTAATACAACCCCGCTAGCGTTCTGTACATTTCATATCGTTTTTCATATCATTTCACATATCGCACATCATTCATATCATATCGTTTCTCATTCTTCAGTTCTCATATCATACATATACTAACGGGATTATATTTCATGTCATTTATCGTGATTTCATGTCATTCATATCATGCTGTATACACACAATTTAAGAGACATAACATAACGTTCTATGCTTTTAGCATAACATTTCATCATATACATATCATACCATAACATATTGCATCACAATGTATCATATCATAAACATGTCAATTTATCACATATCTCGTACCATAACATATTTCATATCATATGACAACATATATATATCCGTCATTCACATGTCGAATCATAATCATATTATGTCGTAGACACTTCGTGGTTATATCATTCCCTAACTTATCATAGCCTTAACGTTCTTATCGTATCTTAGTCATATTGTTACATGAACGTACCTTAGTCATATCATCACAGGAACGTATCTTAACGTTATCGTTCTATCAATCTATCACAAACCTATCCCTTTCTATCCATAACCTAACCGTATTCTTTTATCATTCTCTCATATCTATAGCACTTCAATATGTAACCTAACTTTAACGTTTCATGAACGTATGTTACTCCTATCGTTACATATCGTTTTGAGCATCCTTCTCGTATCCTAACTTTAACGTTTCATGAACGTATCTATAGCACTTCAATATGTAACCTAACTTTAACGTTTCATGAACGTATATTACTCCTATCGTTACATATCGTTTTGAGCATCCTTCTCGTATCCTATCTCAAACATATCATTGAACACATCGTATCGTAATTATTATCACACAATTCACATATCATAACATATATATAACATATCATAAACATATCGATTCACAAATAATCCACACATATCAATATATATCACACATGCAGAACCACGGGCACGTGTTAACATCAAATATATCCCGATAGTAAGGTCACTTACTTGGTTAGCTTAAGTTGTTGTCACGAATATATCTTTAATGAAAGTTCGATTCCGTCCTTTGAAATCAAAGTCAACCTATGTGAGCCCATGACATAGCTTCAAGTTTGAACTCAATAAAATTATTTATCTAATTTACCTTGGTCACGGTTAAAAGTCTTGAAATGTTATATATATATATAGATAGATATAATGCTATTTTCACTGAATATCTTCTTTTATATTAGTACGAGAATATATTGTTATTAGACAAAATTGAATGGAGTTTCTTGTGGTCTGATTTCCGATTTTATTTTTAAATTCTGTTCACCAAATCTATGGAGTTTTTTGTCCTATGATATTTTTAAATTATGTTGACCAAATCTTTCCTCAATCTTCCCTCCTCACTTCTGAACAAAATCTTTCCTTAATCTTCCCTCCAATCTGATTGTTTAAATAGATTTTCATTCTCTAAACATATATTACTTTCCTCCGTATTTATTTTATAAGAGATATTATTGGTCAATTTTAATAGATTGTTTGCCATCTTAAAGATTTATAGGAATGCCAGATTTATAGGACTGCCAACAAAAATCTCCTCAATCTTCCCTCCTCACTTCTGAACAAAATCTTTCCTTAATCTTCCCTCATCCTCTCTGATTGTGTAAATAGATTTTCAATCTCTAAACATATATTATTTATTTTATAAGAGATATTATTGGCCAATTTTAATAGATTGTTTGTCATCTTAAAGATTTATAGGACTGCCAACAAAAATCTAATTAATTTGATACCGGAAAATGAGATATGATTATTACATATAAAATATTGGACAAACGAAAGAAGATCTGATTCTAAATTAATTTCTTATAACCATGACTATAAAAGAAAAGGAAATCTGAGATAGGATTCAAAAATCTCTCCCCAATTAAATCTGCATCATTATGTCGGTTGAAAGTCATTTTATTTTTTCTCAAATCTGACATTTTTTCTTTTATTTTTGGACGAACTGTGATATTATGCCGTGGGTTGAGGAGAGAGATGGGGTTGGGATGAGAGGTTAGTGGAGAGGAGGGTAGTTTTTTATTTTTTTATTTTTTTATTTTTTTTAAGTAATCCTTTTTATTAATTATTTATTATTTATTGATTATTATTATTATTATTATTTTGGCCTATATTTTTTATATATATAATAATAATAATAATAATAATTATTATTATTATTATTATTATTTGGCTATTACACTACAAATAATGCATGTGAGTGTGGAACGTGTCAAGGAAGCAAAGGTACAAACCTCAAAAAGTGAGTTCGAGGTTATCTGCATGAGGGACGGTGAGTCAATAGACGAATTTGCCATGAACTTGATGACGATCGTCAACGACATCTGTTTATTAGGCGATAAGGTGGAGGAGATCTTCGTCATCTAGAGTTCCTTCGAGCTGTTCCTCAAAGATTCATGGAGATTATTACCTCTATCGAGCAGTTTGGTGACCTCAAGAACATGTCGTTGGAAAGACCTCTGATCATCTTAAGGTCCATGAGGAGAGACTTTGTGGCTATTTAGACAAAGAGAAGGAAAAATACCTCTTACTCACACATGAGGAGTGGCTCACACGAACGAAAAATAATGATGCACTTGAATTTCTTTTTCAGGTATGAAGGGATGTTGCAACCATAACAACGAAAGTAGAGGTCGTGAACATGGTCGCGGACATGGTGGCAGAAGAGGTCGTGACAGTACTTCATAAACTCATGACAATGTCGACCCTTGGAAGGACAAGAGTATGTTTAAGTGCTACTCTTGTGGAAACTATTGGCACTACGAGGTAGAGTGTGTTAGATAAAATCTGCCGTTTTTTTTTTCACTTTTTTACTAATTAGTTAGTTGAATCTTTTCTTTTCCACACTAGACACAAAGATTACCCTATTTTTAGCCGGTCATTTGGCCATGTTTACGGGGAGCCGTGCACTTTAGTTGGCCTTGGGTCATAGAATTGTCATTTAAATATATCAATTTAGTGAGAAACAAAGAACGGTGTAAGAACTGTGTTTTGTCAGCAAAATCAAATTCCAAAACATTCGTTCTCTTCCCATTTCTGATATTTTGTTGAGCTTTTTTTTTCTTCCAACAAATTTTCTTAGGCTGTTTCTCCTCCGTCAAACGATTTCCTCTCACGACGATTCAAAAGACATCAAGTGGTATTCGAGCCAAATTAATCTATTGGTAGTATATCATTGTGAAGAAGCCAAGTTTATCAAAGCCGAGTTGGTTAGTTCAATTGGTTAGAACATCGTTCTAACAACGCATAGGTCTTTAGGTTCAAGGAAGAAGAAATGCACCGAAGCAAGAAAACTGGTTGACGTCTCTGTGCCACCTCTTTGTGCTTATTGTCTTCTTGGATGGGATAGTAACATATCAAATTACTGATGTCTTCTCGACCTTATGGATAACTTTGATTGATCCGTGATATTTTTTACACATATTTCCCTTTTTGGTTGATGGGTATGATTTTTGGGTTGGACTCCGTTACTACTAAATATTTTACTATACGCATGTAAATGACTTTGTGTTTAAGTAGGAAATCCATCCCTAACACGATGTCGTAGTCATCCATCTTGACAATCACAAAATCTCGTCTAAATCCCTATCTTGATCAGAGTTCTCTTTGCAACCCCTGAGACAAGTAGGGTTGCTGATTTTTGGGTTGGACTCCGTTACTACTAAATATTTTACTATACGCATGTAAATGACTTTGTGTTCAAGTAGGAAATCCATCCCTAACACGATGTCGTAGTCATCCATCTTGACAATCACAAAATCAGTTTATCTTGTCTAAATCCCTATCTTGATCAGAGTTCTCTTTGCAACCCCTGAGACAAGTAGGATTGCTAATTGACAACTTTCTTCCTGTCTGTATCTTGATGCCATAAGATGTTTAAGCGTTTTGATTCGATCTCTGTCATGTAGTTGTAGGTGGCTCTAGAATCGACAATAGTGTTCTTTGCCGATGTCGTTGACCTTTGCCTCAACATACATAAGACCTTATTCTACTTGGTGTTTTATCTCATCCATTCTCTTTTGGAGAGCACATAAATACTTCAGGGCTTGTTGTTTTTCGATAATGGGCCAGGGAAATCCTTTTCTTTTCGGTGAGAGGAAATCGTTGACTGGAAGTTGTTGGAAGAAAATAAAACGCCTAAAATATCCAAGGGAGAGAATTGCTGAAATTTTGACTGTGCTTAAAATCAGGTTGTGAAATCTTCCGAACAGATTTACTTATTTAAATATAACTTATCCTAAAAATGGCTGGAGATGTGGCAACTAAATCTGTGTCACTTCCCACAAAATTGTCATCTAAAACTTTGGTAATCAATTCGACGTGTTTGTCAAATGGTCAAACGGAGGTATTCAATCAACTAATGAAACCGTGTGAATCTAAATAAGGAAAAACTCAGTTTTATCTAAGAGGGCTCCCATATGGGAATTTTCCACGTCTTCGACTAGCTATGTTTCAACTTCCAATGTCGTACTCAACTTCTAAGATCATTCCAAATTTTGTTTGGAAGGCATAGAGTGCCGCCTTTTGTAGGCACTCGGACTCTTAGTGGGTCCCATTGCATACGAAGCAAGACGAGGGACCTTGGCTTTGCCTATGATTAGTTTGGCTTTGAGGTCTCCATCATAGAGTTTTACCTCTTTGTTGGGAGAACTCGTGTTCTCCTCCTCCACTTTCGAGTCTGTCATTTCCCCATAAAAGTTGGGTTGATAAGTTTTAGTTTTACCACTTGATGATGCCTAGTTTTACCTTATTCCTTGGGGTTGATCGATACAGAGATCCAAAAGTCATTTGACTGAAGCATAGACCATGGAAAAGTCTTGAACTCTTTGGTCATAGAGCTTTGTCTTCGTCCACGGCTATAACCCCTCAACAAAATTGAAAACCTCGACTTTCTCTAACATTTCATGAATGTCCAACATAAGTCCAGAAAACCACTTAAGATAGTCTCAGATATGGCTAGTATGCCTTAGCTCCCTTAACTTCCTTCTTATGATTATCTCGACATTCTCTGGGGAGAGCAGATAGCAGAGTTCTTGTTTTGAGTTCTCCCAAGTGTCCACAGTACATCAACCATCTTGAATGTCCATGTACTTGGATCTCCACCGTAACTTTGCATCGTCGACTAGATGCTTTGTTACCAACGTGACCTTCGCTTCTTTTTCCATAGTATTTGTGGCTCAAAAGTATTGTTCAAGGTCAAAGATAATGTTCTCTAGAGCCTTGGCATCGCTAACTCCACAAAGGGGCTAGGGCTTTAGGACCTTTATGCTATTGAATTGGACTACACCTTCAGCTGGTGTTTGGTTCCCCACCGCTCTCATGGTAAAGTTTAGTCTGTTGCTCAAATTCGTCACTTCAGCCCTACCTCTAAGGGTTGCTCACAAATCCTCAGACATTTCTGAGATCATCTGAACGATTGCTTGTTGGGCATTGTCTAGGCCCTCGATGCCTTCCTCCATTTAGGCAATAGAGTCTGTCGAGCTATCCCTACGCTTGAAGCCACTAGTAATTGTGACCTTGTCTACTAGGGCCTTGACCCTAATCATTAATTCATGAATAGACATTGCCTCAAGGTGATCTGCCATCTCGTTGATCTCATTTCCTTTGGCAGCAAACTCATTCATGTGAGATTTCAAAAGCCCTATTCTGTAAGGAACTTCATTGATGTAGTGTAATTGCTCTCCGATTTTTAATAATCGGTTAGTCTAGGACTTGCCCAGTTGTTCTGCAACGAACATGTCTGTGTACTACGATCCAAGGAGCCGACTTGGCTCTGACTCCACTTGTCACAATCACACTCTTGCGGGAGCAGAACAATGATTGTGTAGCACTTATTCTAACCTAGTGAACAAGTCATTCGTGAGAAACTTAGACTTCGCAGACAACGTCGATGTATGCTTGAGCCTCATGTCACGTTTGAGAGAAATGTTTTATAAAACATGAGCGAGAAAATACATTGAAAATAATTTTAAAGAAATTAGTGTTATAAGCTAAAAGCTAGTAGGCTATAATAACAACTTTGATATCATATAACCGGGTAGGAAGAATTGACAACTAGTCACATCCCCATGTAGTACGTTTTTGGGCATTTTAGCCCTTACGAATGTAGACATGATTTTGGTGACCGGTCATACACCGCCGTAGATAAAAAAAAAAAAAAAAAAAATCCTATCTTACATGAAAGCAAGTAAAATGAGTTTGGAACATGCACACGACTATGGACAACACGTCTTGAACAAGCATGACTGGGACATCTGACATACGGTCATTGTCTACACACCTTGAACAAGCATGATTGTGACACAGGGTATCCCACGTAGAAGAGGAATTAGGGCCTCATAACGCATTGCTTGATGGAAGGCTGTGGTCACTTAGGATATAGTAGTATAGTAACTTACAAACTTAAGTGTAGTATTTTTAAGGCGTGCGACATGTAGCGTATGGTCTTGCATGGTCCTAGGGTATGCTTTTGGTGCATATTTCACCAATAGCCCTAGGTTTACTTATGTCATACCCTATTCAGTTTTATTCATATCATGAGTAATTAGGATATCTTGTAAGGAGGTCGTGTTAGTATGACCAAAGGAAGTGCTTAAATTCTTAAAATTCTTAGTCTTAGTCAATAGGGAAAATATAGTAATTTTTTACTTAAACCATGATTTGGGCCCTAACATGGTTTAATGGTCATGAAAATTTCAAGTGGTTCAGAGGTCAATAAGGTCGTAAACCATAGGTTCTAATATAAAAGAGAGGGTAGAGCCTGAGTCAAAATAGTACCTAAGCCAAGTAGCCAAGGATGGGAAAGGTACCTATGACTATTGTGTCAGGATCGTCAACCCTCCTTCTCTAGTAGCATGTGAGGCAGCTCAAGTCTGTGGCGGTGCTCCTCTTCCCCATTGGTTCTGATTCTTGTTCTGTGACTACTCTCTCTCTTGAGTCTTGCCCGCTTGCTTATTTTCCTGATCCTTGTGATGTGGGCATTCAACAATACGATGACCTCCTTTTCCACAATTGAAACAGACGTTGGTCCCTACTAGACATCTACCGTCATGATGTTATGACACTTCTAGCATTGAGGCTTGTCCTTTTGGGCCTACTTCTTATTGTTATTCTTTTTATTCAGTAATTGACTAGTCTTTTGGTTCCTATTAAAGCATCTATTATGTCCTGTGGAGGCGTCATTGTTATTCTTGTTTTACCACCAATGCATGTCCAACAGGGTGGCAACTTTCAGGGCAGTGTTGTAGTCGCTTGAATGTCTTCCATTATGCCCATGATAGAGCAGAGGTTCTTCTTACTCTTCGTGTCTACTAACTCAGGAGTGAACCGCAATAGCTTTGTGAATTTCAAGTCGTATTCTTCTACGATCTTCTCCCCTTGTTTGAGGTCTAGGAAATCCTTTTGGTTTTTTTACATTGCCATCATCTGGTAGAATCTTTCAAAGAATTCTTCCTTGAACTGAATTCAGGAACGATGTTGTTCTTAGTGGGTACAACTTTGGAGGCCTACTTCTACAAAAAAAAAAAAAAAAAAAAAAAAAAAAAAAAAAAAAAAAAAAAAAAAAAAAAAAAGTGCATCTCTTTTGAGTATTTAAGTTGTGTAGAGACAGTTTATGTACTTGAAGGTCGTCTTTATGTCTTTGAGCCACACCTTGGGGCAATTTCATGGTGTTTGCATACCCTGGGTAGTAATGATAACTTGAACAATTTATCTTGTTTGAATCTCTAGGGTCATTCTCATTAAAGATTGTAACGCTACCAAGGTAAATGTGATGGTTGATTGTCCTCGAGACGTTCTTTGACTTGGTGTAGGCCCTTGCTGAGTCTCTGTTTCTGGAACCTAAACTTGAGTTTGAGTCATTCCTACTTCTAGCGCCCTCTTCCTTGAAGTCATCATTTGAATTCTACATCTTCTGGTTATATGTCTCTTAGGAGACATACTTTTAGGAGTAGTTAAGACTACTTGCTCATTCCCTAAGAAGTTTAAGCTCATCTTAACTTTCTTTCTAAATAATAATCCTATAACTTTATGATTAAGTTAAACTTAGAGTCTTAGAGGCTTACCTTTCCTGTGGACGGATACCAATATGTCATGACTCGATTTTTTAGGCCTCCAAAGCACTAACCCCGACCTGTAAAAACACGATAATTTTTTTTTGAAAAAAAAAGACATTTAAACATAAATACATACATATATTCGCATTATATTAGAGTTTATACAACACAGTTTTTAGACACAATAAAGAACAGACTCATAAACGTTTTAAAATAAAATAAACCTACTTGAATATAGAGTTAGTACAAAGACTCAGAATTAACCTACTTGTAGGCTCTTAATCGTGTCCTTAAGTTAGGATACTTTAACTTCTTAAGTATCTAGGGATCTGACATATAACTTTGCTTGGTTCATGACATGTGGTAGCCCATGAAGATTACCCCTAAAGTAGCCCTTTTATCCCCCATGGAAGACCGACATGGTTACATGGTTTGTGAAAAATATAGTCATCACATCTCACTAGTAATAAGTGAAGCAAGGCATTTCTACGAGGGGAGGGAAATATGAGGCCCATCATGACATTCTGCTCACGAGACATGGTGCACGGCATCCCACTTAAAAAATAAATTAGGGGGCCTCATAAGCACTGCATGACGCTATGATGTGTAGCGTATGGTTTTGCATGATCCTAAGGTATGCTATTGGTGCATAGTGTACTAATAGCTCTAGGTTTACTTATATCATACCCTATTCATGGTGCACGTATGGCCCTAAGGTAAATATAAGTATTTTCTTAGCTTCATTCATGTTACGAGTACTTAGGATATCATGTAAGGAGGTCTTAATGTTGGTATGACGCAAGAAAGTGCTTAAAATCTTAGAGTTTTTAGTTTTAGTCAATAGGGTCAGTATAGTAATTTTTTACTAAAATTATTGTTCAAATCCCTAACGTGATCCAATGATCATGAAAATTCATTATTACCTTGATAGTCATGATTTAAGGTCATCTATAAAGTTTCAAAACAATTAGAAGTCACTGTGGTTTGACCACAAGTACTAAGTCCTAGGAGCATTATTGTCATTTTACACCGTTACTTAATTTAACTACTTAACTTTATCCAATGACCATCAAATTTCATATATAACCATAATATGCTTAGCATTAAAATTTCATGAGCATTGGAGCTTGTTTAGCCATTTATTGTAATGTTATTTGAATCTTGAGCAAAGTGCTCGGTTCATGACGTTAACTCTCAGTTCTTAGCCAAATTCTTTCATGTGGTTCCTACTTAACTTATTGTTTATCTCGAATTCCAAATGATGCCTACAACTATTTCTAGAGAAAAAGTTCATAATGGCTACTTACATCTTGTCACGACCCGATTTTCGAGGCTTCGAAGAATCGAACTCGTGACTAAAAGGACGAAATCGAAAACAAACAAAAAGAAAATAAAAGAAAAGAAAAGCAAAATAAAAGGATAAAAATACCATTCAATTAAAATAAAAGAGAAAGAAGATTTGTTTCGAAAATATTACAAAGGAAATTGCAAATGTAAAAATGAAATACAAAATTAAAATCAAATATTTCAAATGGAAAATACAATTATGAAGAAAAATACAAAAGACTCTAAATATGAAAACGAACAAAGGACTCTAAAAGACCGACCAAGGACTGACGCTCCGGAACGACACCCCTCTGTGACCGCACAACTCTCGAACACCTCCCCGTATCGACTGGTACCTGAAAAAAAAAGGGGAGAAAGGGGTGAGTATAAAAATATACTCAGTAAGCAGCCTACTTGTAGGCTCTTTTTGCATCCTTATCTTGGTAGGTAACCACGATCTTTCTCGGGTTTCTAAGGAGAGTGATCTAAGCTACAACTCTCCTTTCTGTATCATAAAAGGCTTGCCCATCTTATGCAGTGAAATGATCAGTGTCCTGAGGTGAGGCGCGACCTCATAAGCAAATCTGAGGGGATCGTATGGCTGGATCTGAATACGTGACTCTCTCTCTGAACATCATCCGTGGAGGTTAACTGACGACCCTCACACGGGACCATACATCCACAAAATGGGGTGTGACCCCCTATGTGCCGGTCAGCTACTGAGTCATCCTAAGTGGCTCCACGTCCCCCGCTCAGGGACGGGTTTCTACGGCCCAGGAGTCCTGTTCAGAAGACCCCTTAGCTATCACCACTAGGTCTGGGCACCTGTCACACTTCCCTATTCGGATCTGCAAAGCTCAACGATCACCGTACCGGAGCTCTGTCTCGATGGTATGGTATCGGAGGAGAGAGGGAAGTGGAGGTTCTAATGACACTATCTTCACTGCTCAACTCTAACGGGCTACCTACAGTTACTGTGGTGACCTATTATTCTTTCTAGGGTGGAACTTAGTGCCTTAGACTTAGATTCGTGTTTCTCTAGGATTCTCGTGCCTGGTGTCACAAACCTATCGAGTTTGGAATTCTGGGTTCTGGTTTCGCCGGTAATCATTTCGCGGGTCTAACTGCACGGTATTCTAGAGGTCCCCCAATCTAGGGTCTCGTCTAGCCTACTTAGCCATAAGCGTCCTAATCTAAGCTCATAATTTCTTCCTATTCATCAAGAAAGATAATATAAGCAATCATCATACAATAGAGTTTACACGCAGCAGTTCATGCAAAATTAACAAACATGCTCAACGGGAAGATAACGTCCATCTTTACTCGGAGCGCAGATTTCACAAGTTTCCCAACCTCCTCGTGCATACATACATTATCAGAGTCTCAACCAAAACAGATTTAATACACATTTTGTATCTAGCTTTCCATAATCATCTTATATTCGCAGTTTCTATAATAACACGCTAAGTCCGGCTAGCTAATTTCATAGGTGGTAGCATGCATGCTTGTTCCTAGCGGTTCCTACAAGTACTGCTCGTGGGAATCCAAATGGCTACTTACTTGGTTGACGCGTGCCTTCCCAAGCTCGAATTATTTGCCGGAAAAGGTTCCAAAAATTCTGGAATTTCCTTGATAGGTCCTAATTCACATAAAAATAGGATCAGAGTTGAAATCGGTGCGAAAAACAAGCAAACGGAGGTCGAACGGAGGGAAAAAGATCAACCACGCGCCTACACGCGCCCTAGAGGGTGTTTTACGCGCGGCTTCCCGCGCAGTCGCGGGCCAGCGGCCAGTTCGGTTCGGTGTTCCCGGGTCGCGTGCGGAGCGCCGGATCGGACTCGGGTTGACTCGAATCCGCGCCCTGACGCGTGTCGACTAGCCAGTGGGGCACGCCTCCCCAACCCACAGTCGCCACGTGTCACTCGTCGGTCCTGCCGCGCTCCTCCATACGCCGGCCGACGCGTGGCGGCAAGGCCACCTCTCTCTCCTCCTGCGTTTTTCCAAATTTTCCAGAAACGTGAGTTTTCGGCATTTTCAATCTATTTTATTCCGATTTTCTTATCTTTCAATCCGTAATCCATATCAACAAAGTTCCTACACGAAAATTGTAGATCTCATATTCTACTTCTACAATATATTTTTTCTTTATTTTTTCTTGAACACAGGATGAGTTAAGGCCGTCCAAATATATAGAAAAACTCACATTTTCTATTTTCGATCGCTCTACCCGAAGTCAGACTAAACTCTGATTTTCGTCCGATTCTCGTCCAAGAACTTCAAGAAACCTGTGAGAATCTTATTTTAGTCACATACCTCAAAAACTCCAGATCTAACGCTCATGAAACTCCTCACATCTAGATAAAATCGAAATAAGAAGTTCGGAATCTTACTTTGTCCATTCTCGGATTTTCTTGCCGGAATGAGTGGATTCCACCACCCGAACTCCTTTTCCAACACTGAGAGAAGTATTGCTTCGAGGTTTCTTGCCTTGGATTCGATCTCCAATGGCGATTTGTCATCTCTGTTCTTCCTCTCTCCCAAACCCTAACTTCTTCTCCTTTCTCCATTCTCTCTCTCTTTTTCTTTTCTTTTCTCTCTCTTTCTTCTTGGAGCCCAAACAACTAGACCCCTCGGATAAGAGTAGGGGCAAAATGACCCTTTTGCCCCTATGTTGTTATTTTTATTTTTTTATTTATTTATCTAAAAATTCGGGTATTACAATTCTCCCCACCTTAGGAACTTTCGTCCTCGAAAGTTTTTCCTCCCCGGAAGATTTCGGGGTAAGACCTCCTCGTGTCACCCTCACATTACTACGAGGCTTCGTTGTCCTGACAGTTTTCCCATAAGACCTTTGCTAATGGAATTTCCCTTTTCGTGGTTTCCTTCCGTCACGTGCCATTATCCCAATGGCTTTTTCTTCATACGTTAGATCCTCCCGAAGGGAAAGTGTCTCGTGATCAATGATGTGAGTTGGATCCAGAGTGTACTTTCTCATCAGCGATACATGGAGTACGTTGTGCACTGCGGGGAGCGTGGGTGGTAATGCTAGTCTGTATGCCACGGGACCAACCCTTTCTAGGATTTCGAAGGGTCCCACGAACCTCGGGCTCAACATGCCCTTCTTCCCAAACCTTAGCACTCCTCTCATTGGACTACTTTCGGGAAGACGTGATCACCCACCGCAAACTCGAGGTCTTTCCTACGAGAGTCTGCATAACTATTTTGCCGACTTTGTGCAGAGAGTATCTGTAACGACCCAGATCCACCGCTAGCAGATATTGTCCTCTTTGGGCTTTCCCTTTCGGACTTCCCCTCAAGGCTTTAAAACGCGTCTGCAAAGGAAAGGTTTCCACACACTTTGTTCTCCTCCCCAACCAATGTGGGACATCACAAAATCCTCTGTCTGATTTTCTGTACTGCTGCGTTAGTAGTCTGTACCAACTCCGGCCCCAACAACTGTTTCTTGCCTACCTCCTCCTAGAATATAGGAGTTCTACACCTTCGCCCATATAGAGCTTCAAATGGTGTCTTCTGAACAGTTGCCTGATAACTATTGTAGTGGGCAAATTCCACAAGGGCCAGGTGCTCATTCCAGCAACCTGCGAAATCTATAACACACGCCCTCAACATATCTTGTAGGGTTTGATTAAGTCTTTCGGTTTGTCTATCTGTCTGAGGATGGAATGCACTACTGAACTTGAGTTGTGTTCCCAACGCCTTCTATAACCCTTTCGATTAGTCAGAAGTAAACTTAGCATCCCTATCAGACACAATGGACACTTGTACGCCGTGCAAATGGACCACTTCCTTGACGTGCAACTGGGCCCATGGTCCACTCAATAAGTGGCTTATCTGGAATAGAGTGGGCTGCTCTGGTCAATTGTCTTCAATCGCCCAGATGACGTTGAAGTCTCGTCGAGCCTTCGGTAGGTCCGAGATGAAATCCATACCTTTTCCTCTCATTTCCACGCTGGAATATTCAGCGATTGCAACAACCCTGCTGGTCATTGTCTCGAGACCTTTACATGCTGACAGGTCAAACACCGACTCACATACTCAACTACGTCCTTCTTCTTTCCTAGTCACCAATACCTACACTTTAAATCCTGTCACGTTTAGTACTACCAGGGTGAAATGTGTAGGATGTGTTGTGTGCCTCAGTCATCATTTCCTGTAGAATCTTCTCATCTCGAGGTACGCATAATCAGTCCTACCACATCAATCCCTCTTCAAAGGAACTGAGTATCCCTCTGGTCTCTCAGTTTCCTGTTGACCCCAGATATTACTACAGTGCGTATCAGCTCTCTGAGCTTCGATGATACGTCTCTTGAGGGTGGGTTGGACCAAAAGTTGCGCTAATTGGGCGGTGACGCCTCTAACCAAGACCTCTATTCCAGCCTTTTATATCTCATCCTGTAGATACCTCAGTCTCGTGCTCAGGGCGGATGTGTGGGCTGTCTTATTACTCAAGGCTACCACTACATTGGCTTTTCTTAGGTGGTAGGCTTTTCTTAGGTGGTAAAGTATTTCAATATCATAGTCCTTAACTAGTTCTAACCACCTCCGCTATCTCATATTCAGCGCTTTTTGTGTGAACATATGCTAAGGCTCTTGTGGTCAGCATACACCTGAACTCTCTTGCCATACAGGTGGTGACGCCAGGTTCTCAATGCATACACCACGGTTGCTATCTCCAAACCGTGGGTGGGGTAGTTGCGCTCATACTCTTTCATTTGTCTAGAGGCGTAGGCTATCACTTTGCCCTTTTGCATGAGTACACACCCTAATCCTTTTTCCTAAGGCGTCGCTGTAAACCACAAGTCCACCTGACCCATCAAGCACTAAAAATACAGGTGCAGTGGCCAACCTCGTTCTCAGTTTCAGAAAACTTTGTTCACACTCTAGTGTCCAAACATAGAGTTTCCCTTCTGGGTCAACTGTGTCACACTGCTGAGGTCTTAGGAAATCTTGTTCAAACCTTTTATAAAAGCCTGCTAGACCTAGAGCACTCCTTACTTCAGTGATAGTGGTTGGTCTAGACCATTTCAAAATTACTTCAATCTTAGCGGGGTCCACCGTTATCCCCGGCTTGGATACTAAGTGGCCAAGAAAGGCCACCTCCTACAGCCAGGATTCGCACTTAGTGAATTTAGCATACAACTGGTGGGCTCTCAATAGAGTTAAAACATTCCTCAAGTGTTCCTCATACTCTACCTCAGACTTAAAACACACCAGAATGTCATCAACGAACAAATCACGAAGATGTCTAGGAATTCCTTAAACGTTATGTTCGTCAGTTCCATAAAACTGCAGAAACATTAAATTAAACCAAAAGACATGACTATGAACTCATAATGTCCATAGCGGCTTCTAAAGGTTGTTTTAAGTATGTCTTCCCATTTGGTTCTCATCTGGCGATATCCCGACCTTGTCGAGGCGGTCTTTACTACTTCTCCAAAATGGCCTAGTAATTTCATCTCATTTAGCCAACTTTTTGCTCAGCGAGACGCCCTGTAACGTGACTCGCTTAAGTACTAATACCCATCTGGGCTAAGTACAGGTTCTTTTAGAAGTAAAGATCCTTACATAAGTTCTCTACGTTCACCTAGGTTAACCCCTGTCGTATCTTTTATGACTGAGCTAGACACATTTTCTCATAGTGATATCTGATCACTGGCTCTTTTTCAAGCACGTGAACCTTTCAAGTTCTTGTACAGGATCCTAGGGAACTCTCTGAAAACTCTGGTTTGGTAGCTAGCCTCCCTCGAACTTCGAGGGTGCCACGTCTAGTGTCTTCTCTAATACATATCATGTATCTGCTAGCCTTACCTGTTTACAAGTCACCATCTCACTATCCTTCAGGTAATTTCCAAAATCACGTTATTTGGAAGTTCTACCTCTACCTGAGAATGCTTCACAAGTTTGGCATTACACTCGTGTATGAAACTGGAGTTCTACTCTTTGTAGTCCGGATCACCTACACAAGGGTTGGTTCTTATTAAAGCCCATCTGGACTTTCTTCCTTCAGACGGTAAAGGCATGACCATAGTTTGACCTCTTTTCTTTCTGTTCTCAACCTTGAGGTTCGTTGGACTACCTTGACAGTTCCACGTCCTTCACCTTGTGAGTATACATGCCCTGACCAAAGGATAGGTTAGAACACAATGTTATAGTTCTGATAACCACGTGCTGCCTTTGGACTTGGTCCTCTCCACCAAGGTCCAAAGCGACTTGTCATCCATTGGGTGATCCTTTAGTAGGAATATCCTACACCCCATGACTCATTAGTGGCATAAAAGCGCACATCTCACTTATGGAAGTCCATAAACCTGAACTTATATCACGAAGACTCCAACCAACCTTGAATCCATGGCCCCCATAGTTTCGCTCTCTCTGTTGGTGAATCTTATCTCTCGACTTCCAACTTAACCAAACTCACTGTGAAAATGGTTTGCTTGAGGGGTGCTTAATTCCTACAGTGGCTGCCCTTACTTGTAAGAACGATGTTGTCTGGGTCTACTATGTGGTTAAGACAACTCTATGTTGTCTAGGCCTACTACGTGATCTCCACGGAGGCATGCTTGACATCTAGAATTATGGTCATGGGAGGCTAGGTCATAGGTATATCATCTCGTACTGGGCCTTAAAAGAAAATCTCATGTACATTTCCAAGGGTTGGACGTCACGCGCTCTGTGGAGTCACCTTTTTGTCTTCCTAAGGCCAATAAACTAAAACATGACCCCTCTCGGCCTCCTCACAATAATTCGAATCTAGCATCAACATACAGAGGGAATGTTCACTTTTAACACCCTAAAGCGTTAACCCAAAACATACATCAAGTTCTTACTGGCATTACATCATATCATAACCAACTAAACAAGGTTAGACAGTGTACCTGGTCGCGGCGAGGTATGTCGTCAAGCTGAGTCACAGAGGTGTACGACTCTCTATCCTAGAAAAAAAGTCTACAGAATCAAAACCCGACTGCTCTGATACCAATCTGTCACGACCCGATTTTCGAGGCTTCGAAGAATCGAACTCGTGACTAAAAGGACTAAATCGAAAACAAACAAAAAGAAAAGAAAAGAAAAGAAAAGCAAAGTAAAAGGATAAAAATACCATTCAATTAAAACAAAAGAGAAAGAAGATTTGTTTCGAAAATATTACAAAGGAAATTGCAAATGTAAAAATGAAATACAAAATTAAAATCAAATATTTCAAATGGAAAATACAATTATGAAGAAAAATACAAAAGACTCTAAATATGAAAACAAACAAAGGACTCTAAAAGACCGACCAAGGACTGACGCTCCGGAACGACACCCCTCTATGACCGCACAGCTCTCGAACACCTCCCCGTATCGACTGGTACCTGAAAAAAAAAGGGGAGAAAGGGGTGAGTATAAAAATATACTCAGTAAGCAGCCTACTTGTAGGCTCTTTTCGCATTCTTATCTTGGTAGGTAACCACGATCTTTCTCGGGTTTCTAAGGAAAGTGATCTAAGCTACAACTCTCCTTTCTATATCATAAAAGGCTTGCCCATCTTATGCAGTGAAATGATCAGTGTCCTGAGGTGAGGCGCGACCTCATAAGCAAATCTGAGGGGATCGTATGGCTGGATCTGAATACGTGACTCTCTCTCTGAACATCATCCGTGGAGGTTAACTGACGACCCTCACACGGGACCATACATCCACAAAACGGGGTGCGACCCCCTATGTGTCGGTCAGCTACTGAGTCATCCTAAGTGGCTCCACGTCCCCCGCTCAGGGACGGGTTTCTACGGCCCAGGAGTCCTGTTCAGAAGACCCCTTAGCTATCACCACTAGGTCTGGGCACCTGTCACACTTCCCTATCCGGATCTGCAAAGCTCAACGATCACCGTACCGGAGCTCTGTCTCGACGGTATGGTATCGGAGGAGAAAGGGAAGTGGAGGTTCTGATGACACTATCTTCACTGCTCAACTCTAACGGGCTACCTACAGTTACCGTGGTGACCTATTATTCTTTCTAGGGTGGAACTTGGTGCCTTAGACTTAGATTCGTGTTTCTCTAGGATTCTCGTGCCTGGTGTCACAAACTTATCGGGTTTGGAATTCTGGGTTCTGGTTTCGCCGGTAATCATTTCGCGGGTCTAATTGCACGGTATTCTAGAGGTCCCCCAAGCTAGGGTCTCGTCTAGCCTACTTAGCCATAAGCGTCCTAATCTAAGCTCATAATTTCTTCCTATTCATCAAGAAAGATAATATAAGCAATCATCATACAATAGAGTTTACATGCAGCAGTTCATGCAAAATTAACAAACATGCTCAACGGGAAGATAACGTCCATCTTTACTCGGAGCGCAGATTTCACAAGTTTCCCAACCTCCTCGTGCATACATACAATATCAGAGTCTCA
Organism: Cucurbita pepo subsp. pepo; assembly: GCF_057944985.1. NCBI lineage: Eukaryota > Viridiplantae > Streptophyta > Magnoliopsida > Cucurbitales > Cucurbitaceae > Cucurbita > Cucurbita pepo. The sequence goes on from NC_141798.1 coordinate 14,682,928, forward strand.
ACCAAAATAGATTTAATACACATTTTGTATCTAGCTTTCCATAATCATCTTATATTCGCAGTTTCTATAATAACACGCTAAGTCCGGCTAGCTAATTTCATAGGTGGTAGCATGCATGCTTGTTCCTAGCGGTTCCTACCAGTACTGCTCGTGGGAATCCAAATGGCTACTTACTTGGTTGACGCGTGCCTTTCCAAGCTCGAATTATTTGCCGGAAAAGGTTCCAAAAATTCTGGAATTTCCTTGATAGGTCCTAATTCACATAAAAATAGGATCAGAGTTGAAATCGGTGCGAAAAACAAGCAAACGGAGGTCGAACGGAGGGAAACAGATCAACCACGCGCCTACACGCGCCCTGGAGGGTGTTTTACGCGTGGCTTTCTACGCGCGCGTGTCCACGCGCGGCTTCCCGTGCAGTCGCGGGCCAACGGCCGGTTCGGTTCGGTGTTCCCGAGTCGCGTGCGGAGCGCCGGATCGGACTCGGGTTGACCCAAATCCGCGCCCTGACGCATGTTGACTAGCCAGTGGGGCACGCCTCCCCAACCCGCAGTCGCCACGTGTCACTCGTCGGTCCTGCCGCGCTCCTCCATACGCCCACCGACGCGTTGCGGCAAGGCCTCCTCTCTCTCCTCCTGCGTTTTTCCAAATTTTCCAGAAACGTGAGTTTTTGGCATTTTCAATCTATTTTCTTCCGATTTTCTTATCTTTCAATCCGTAATCCATATCAACAAAGTTCCTACACGAAAATTGTAGATCTCATATTCTACTTCTACAATATATTTTTTCTTTATTTTTTTCTTGAACACAGGATGAGTTAAGGCCGTCCAAATATATAGAAAAACTCACATTTTCTATTTTCGATCGCTCTACCCGAAGTCAGACTAAACTCTGATTTTCGTCCGATTCTCGTCCAAGAACTTCAAGAAACCTGTGAGAATCTTATTTTAGTCACATACCTCAAAAACTCCAGATCTAACGCTCATGAAACTCCTCAGATCTAGATAAAATCGAAATAAGAAGTTCGGAACCTTACTTTGTCCATTCTCGAATTTTCTTGCCGGAATGAGTGGATTCCACCACCCGAACTCCTTTTCCAGCACTGAGAGAAGTATTGCTTCGAGGTTTCTTGCCTTGGATTCGATCTCCAATGGCGATTTGTCATCTCTGTTCTTCCACTCTCCCAAACCCTAACTTCTTCTCCTTTCTTCATTCTCTCTCTCTTTTTCTTTTCTTTTCTCTCTCTTTCTTCTTGGAGCCCAAACAACTAGACCCCTCGGATAAGAGTAGGGGCAAAATGACCCTCTTGTCCCTATGTTGTTATTTTTATTTTTTTATTTATTTATCTAAAAATTCGGGTATTACACATCTTGTTTGCGTTCGAGCCTTCGTTTCTCGAGCTTTCAATACTCGATTTAGTCCAAATTTTCTTTGACACCTTCCTTAAGCAGTCAGTTCAGTTGAACCTCCCACACCATTGTCTTCTTCCTCTAATAGTGGAAAAAGACATGTACGCGATATTGCCTTCTTCCTCTAATAGTGGAAAAAGACATGTACGTCATATTGCCGCCTTCTAAAAAATTGCATTCTCCAGCCCAATCTAGGATGTTTTTTTTGTTGAATTATAAATAAATTGTTCATTAGAGAATCACCGGTATTAGGGTGAAAGATGTAATTACAGGGGTAAAAACGATTTTTGACCCATTGTAATTATGAACAACTCATGAAAGATTGACTTGTTTGTAATGAATGGATAAATGGACATAATTTTTTCTGTATAAGAGTACCACTCTAAATCTATATTGGAGTGACCTATAGTTAATAAATGAAAATCGATGAATTAAAGAGTTTAATCAATTAATTTGTATAATTGGAGTTTATAATAGGTAGTTTCATAGAATATATTATCACCCAGAGATTTAATTTAATTTAAATATTAATTTGAACTTTAAATAACATTTAAAGAGTTTAAATTAATATTTAATATATTAGATACGTTAAATATAAATACAGAAAAAATATATTAATTTGGAGTATTCAAATTAATATTTAATATATTAGATATATTAAAAAGAGAAAGATATATTTATTATATTTGATACCTTAAATATTAAAACGATTAATATATATTAGAAACATTCATATTTAAATGAGATTCAAATTAATTAAATATATATGAAAATATTTTATAATATTTAAATATGATTTGAATAAGATATTAGAAATTTAAATATATTATTTTGGAAAGATTGTTTTTAAGAGTCCCTATAAATTCGACACTTGCATCTCTCATACGTGTTACTACGTAGAATTCTAGTTCAATTTATTCCGAATTTTCTTTCAAGAGACTCCCACACGGCTTCGACCTTGTGGTCGAGTCATAACAAGGACAATCTTATGAAATGTGGAATAACTTCTATATTGGGATACTTTAAATAGTCTTACAAGCTACGATTTTTACAAATTTAGAGTTCTTGCACTCATAACGGTTCTAATACTTCCGTCATATGGATGAAGTAGATAATCTAGGATAAGCCCGTTTGTGATATCTTACCTTATCATACACTACATTTTGAGATATGATCGTGAAAAAGTTTTTTTGCCGGAGTAAGCACAGAAACACTTTCTATTGGTTAGGGCGTTGAGACACTTTCAAGTTACACTTTCTTTCACCAAAGTTTTTCCTACATTTCCTTCCCATCACGCTTAAGAAATAAGTTTGGCATGACAAATTTGAGTGGTTCAGGCCAATTTTAGAGTTCCCTTCTTTGTATATGGTTTACCCAAATAGGCCAATTTTGGAAATTTGACTTTTACATAGAATTTGACCATATTTAATAGCTCGATCCATGATGAGTAGTCTTGAATTCCATAAAAAAAAATCTCTATTCCGTCCCCTAAAACGGATGAAAAGCCTAATTTTAATTGAAATGGGTTGGAAATAAGGATTCGAGTTTACCCCCAAAAACTTATTCGAGAGAAATTTCCATCGATTCGGAGCATTCCTGAGCTCTACTCTCTTCGAGGTCTTCAACAAAGACGGTCCTTGATTGTGCAAAAACTGAATGGTGTTGGCCTTACCTAACGAATTTGTGTGTAGTCTTTGATTGGATATTCAAGTTTTTCTCTAGCTTCTTCAAATGACGATTCGAATTGGGCGTATAGATTAAAGACATTTTTAGTGCTCGATTTTTTCATCGAACTTGTGGTAATCTTATTTAGAAGGTATGAGGATAAAATTGAAGGGGATTGGTGAACCAAAACTTTTAAATTTGGAACCAATTCGAGAATAGGATACCCAAAAATTCGAAAGCTATATCTCTCAATTGAAGGCTTGGTTTAACTCGATTCTTACTCCAAACATCTACGCATACTACAAATTTATAGAGGAAGGATCCACTAACCTTGAATCGTCCAAAATTGCCATGATCTTGTTGCTGATCTTTTTGGATCTTCCACTGAAAAAATCTACTTCGATCACAGGCTTACCGACGTTGTAATTGAATTCTAACGGTTGATAATGAAGTGTATGTCTTCTAGATCATGTCCAAGTTTGAAGGAAATCAATGGTTAAATTTTGAGATTTAATGAAATTTGTCCGGATAACCGTAACTCTATGATTTTTCCCATTCAATGTCATATTCATAATTTACATGTGGTCCCATGCTCCCATCTCGAGAATCAGTTTACAACTTAATGGCCCTGTCCAAGAGACTCTTGACAACATGGTTGGGGAATAACACTACCCTAACCAACCTATGCCTACCTCGATAGTATGGTATCGAATTGAAAAGGGTAGTTGATAGCCTGAAGAGCTACCTTAGTGTCATAATAGGATGTTGTGGAGGTCTATTAGGTACTTTGGTTTTCACCTATCATTTTCATGACATATAGGGTGCATACAACTCTAAACCTCTGATTGATGTTCACCATCCTAGGATACTCAGTCTATTGGAAACGTATTGACCTAGTCAGCTCGTAACTACTCTAGCTTTAGCACCCTAGTCTTGGTTTAGTTCCCTTGTGAATGCTTTTTTAGGGTGATTATCATATCGATCATCTAGAGCATGATATACATAACTTAAACATTTATGCAAACTTATTAGGAAAAAATCTTATCAATCACCTAAAGCACTAAAAACATAAACTAAATATTGATGCAAACAAACAATCGTGATCATGCGTTCCAAGCAGCGTAGTCTAAGTCATAAACATGATGTACCGTGGGAGGTCTTAGGAGGTTCATGATTCATGGCTAGGATAACTTACTCTTTTCTTGCTCCATCGTGGCCATAGGTTATTCTTCATGATAGATCGTAAAGATCACGTGATCGATGCATGCATGAAATGTCATAGACCATAAAGGTCACGTGATCTGGCATAGACCATATAGGTCGCGTGATCGGTGCATACATGAACATGGCATCCTGCAAATCATTATGGTACAAGGCATCTCATCTAGGTGAGGGAAATGAGGCCACACATGACATCCTGCAAAGGAAACACGGTGCAGAGCATCCCACCTAGAAGAGGAAACAAAACCTCCTTAGAAAGCACTGCGGGTGGGAGGTATGGGTCACAGTTGGACATTCTTAGAGTATTACCTGACATTCTTAAATTTTCGTGTCTGAGGACTTTGGTCCCTCATCTTTGAGTGGTACCTAGCATTCTTCTTATCTTGGTAGTTGTAAATCTTGTTTGGTAATGTTCTTAGTTCTTAATCTTGTAAGTTTCTAAGGTTCTTATTTTCTTGAAGCATAAGTTGTTATGTACGTTTGTAATCATATGAACCCATCATAATATCTAGCATGAGTTATTCTAGAAGGTCATAAGTTCATAATGGATTTCTTAGAGGATTCTAGAAGGGTATTGAATCTTGACATGTTTCCTTTAGGCGTTTCTTAAGTTCCATCTTAGTTTAGGTTCCAAATTTGCTCCAACCATCTTGTAATTGTGAACATATTCTCATGTCATATAGAGTAGGCCTTAAGGAGAATAGTTGGTAATTTAGAGCATGTCTAGACCTTGAGCTAGGATGTGACTACTTGCTTCATTTTCAGAAACTAAACCTTAGGGGTTGTCATGCCATGCCTTGTGTTCCCTGAAAACTCTTCCAAAGTAACCTTTAATTTTCTCCCCATGAGTGCATAGGTGACGTTATCATAATCGTGGCATCCTGCTGACAAATCGTGATGCAGGACTTCTCATTTAGGTGAGGGGAATAATAAGTCCATCATGGCATCTTGCTCATGGTACATATTGCATAACATCCAACCTAAAGAGGAATAAGGATCTCGTGGTACACTTCGTGATGGGAGATAATGGTTACTTCGAACATGGATCCTAGCAACTTGTTAAGCATGCCATTTGCATTAACCTAGGTGTTTCCTTGTATTCTTGGGGATCCTAGGTTTATGCATAACATCTTGGGTCAAGCTTGGAACTTACAAGTTCTTCTTGGGAAATGCCCCAATGTGATCTCGTGCACGTAGAATCTTGTTAGAAACCAAGGGTACTTGTGAGGAATCTCTTATTTCATGGATACTTCGATAGTCATATCTTGATGTACGTTTTTCCCCATATCTTGGTTTCCCTATCTAACGTTTCCCAATGACTCCCAAACTTCATTACCTTATACAACCTCCTGAGATAAGGATTCATACAATATTTCATAATGTTGGGAGATCATTTAGGGCTTAACCCTTAGGTAGTCTTCCTTATGGGCATTATGGTCATTTTATCCCTAATCCTTGGTTTTGCTACTTAACGAGTTCCAATGGCTTTCAAACTTCACCACCACATCAAGCATCATAAGCTAAGACCTACTGCAGAGTTTCATAATATTTGGGGGTCATCTAGGTAATGAACCGTAGGTAGATATCCTTAGGGGCATTATGGCCATTTTGCCCCATTTTTTGGTTTACCTACTTATCCATATCCAATGACCACAAAATTTCATATATAACCTCAAAATACTATAATATGCTTAGAATTAAAATTTCATAGGCATCAGAGCTCATTTAATGTGTTATTTTAACGTTCTTTGAATCCCAAGCAATTTGGTTAGTTCCAGGCCTTAACTTATGATTCCTTGGGTTTTTCTTTCATGTATCCTTAGTTCATACTTGTTTTAGGTTTCATATGAAAATTCAAGCGATTCCTACAAGTATTTCTTAACAAAAAGTTCAAGGTGGCTACTTACCTCGTCGTCAACATTCGGGACCTTCGTTCTTGAGCTTCTGATACCCAAATTACTTCAATTTCCTTCCATAGACTTCTTATTGTGTCTAGTTTCTTTTCTTGGACCATAGCCTAAGATATTCACCTCCAAAGTTCGTCCAAAATCATTTTCCTTGTCGAAGCTAAAATAAAGGATTTCTTATTGAGCAGTCGATTCTAGGGGTTTTCAAGACCCGATTTCTTCATGGAACCTCTTCCATATCCTTTCCTCAAGCTATAGGAATTGATTTTGAGGAATGTCTTTGAGTGTGGGACCTTAATTTCCAGAAATCGTTCTCGGTATGCAACTCACCAGAAACGCTAGATTTTCGATCTCTTGGGTAGCTTGTTTTACAAAGTTTCAGCTCTCGATTCCTTCATCAAGGTTACTCAACTTGCTCGTCTGAAGCTTAAGGAATTCACAATTTAAAGGAAAAGAAATGGCAGATAGGAATTCAACTCTTATCCCAAAATTAAGTCTGATACCGATTTCCTTCAATTTGGCACACTCCTAAGGTTATTTCTCTTCGTGGTCTTCTATGGAAACACTCCTTGGAGGTGCAAAGACGAATTGGGATAGCTCTTGCTCGAAGAATCATCTTGTATCCTCGGATTGGATTTTTCAAGTTTTCCTTGAAGTTTTTCAATGGCGGGTTAAATTGGGGGAATTGTTTCTGGGCACTTTCAGCACTCCATTCCTTCATAAAACTTGTGGTAATCTTGTTTAGAAACTATAGGAATAAGTTTGAGGAGAAACGGTAGAGACTTTCTCTCGAATTTGGAAGAAACCCGAGAGTATGAGACCCACAATCTAAACGCTCATAACTCTCGAATGGGTGCTCGACCTTGCTCGATTCTTGTTCCATATTGTTGCCCCTACTTCAAGCTTTATAGGAGGAGCTTAAACGGACGAAAGCTCCAGAATCGTCGTGATTTGGAGTTTGAACATTTTGGATAATTCGTTGAAAATATCCACTCCGATTAGAGGCTTACCAACTTTAGTTTTCCATACTAGTCGGTGGATGTGATGACTTGTCCAGGTTCTAGATCATATCCAAATTTGTGGAATATCCAACGACTGAGATTCGAGTTTCTGGCCATTTTGTGCAGGCGGCCATTGTAGACGTTCTGATTTTGCTCATAGTGGCAATTTCGTAATTATCCATTCTTCTAGTGCCACTTTTTGAATATTTTATTATTATTTTTCTTGAAAACTCCATAATTTTTCTAAGAATTCTTCATCCCTTGGTCATTTTTTCATCTTGAATTTCCTTATAGATAAGAAATTAAAAACGAGAAAAGATCCTTAAAAATTAGAAAAATAACATTTTCATCCTTTTCCCTTACTTTTTCCTTTCCAATCCTTTTCCAAAGGCAACTCCTTATAATGATCTGTTAGGATATAGGAATGACTTGATTAAGTCTCTGTCCCTAATTAACCCTCTTAATTTCTTTCCTTTGATCGGTTGGGTCGGGTCGTACATGAGTGGCTTTTCTTTTTGGAGCTTATTTCTTTAATTTTTGGGGTGTTATACATACAGTGCACACTTGTCCAAAATTAACCTTTAGTCCTAAAAAAAATTTCTAACCATCTAAAGTAAGGAATGCTCATATGCTAGCATGTTCTAACTATCCATACAAGTATTACTTGCCTAAAATTTGTGTGTTTACTTACTTGGATGACGTGTCTTCCTGAGCTAGCTTTTTCAAGTGTTAAGAGCTCCAATATTTTCAAAAAAATTCTAGTAGGTTATGATTCAAGAAACATAGAGTTAGTATTGAAATTGAAAAAAAAAAAAAAATAAAAAAAAAAAAATAAAAAAGAACTGACAAGTCAAAAAAATGACACTCACACAAACTCAAGTGCCCATATACACGCCTGGAACGCTTCCCACATGCAAAACCACACACGCATACACGCCTAAGGGAAGGGGCAGACGCGCTCACTATGTGACATGTGGCGTATGTTTAATGGTGTTATGTGTCGGGTTAGGTTGATTCATTGGATCGGACGCAGATATTAAATCATGTTGCACGCAGGTCGATGGGTTCAGGTTGGTCGCGTGATGCAAAGAATGATGTGTGTTCCTCTCCATGACTAATACATGTCTGCGACCAATTGTGTCGTCTTCTTTTTGGATCTTTTCAGATCAGACATAGATACTAAATCATGTTGCATGCGGGTTGATGTGTTCAGGGTGGTCGTGCGATGCAAAGAATGATGTGTGTTCCTCTCCCTGACTAATACGTGTTTGCGACCAATTGTGTCGTCTTCTTTCCTGCGTAGACTCAATTAAAAAATGTGATTCATTTGTGATTCTTTTCTATTTTATTTGGATTTTCATTGTTTTCTCTACCTAATTCGAATCATCTCAGTTGACTCATAAACATGGTAGAGTTTTAATTCTTAATTGCAAATGTAATTTTTTCTTATAATTTATAATAAAACACAAAAAGAAATAATTGAGTTGGTCTAAAACTATAAATTTCACTATTTTTTACACTCATCTTGAATTTTCATTCAATTCAACCCTGACTTATTTTATGAAACTTGTATAAAAATAAATCAAGAGCCACCTATTAAAATATCATAACCTAGTTCCATGTAAAACTCTCAGTTCTAGGATAATTGAACTAAAAATTCAAAATTCTTACTTTCGGTTCTACATTGATTCTAGCCAGATTCAAGCAATTCAAAAGTCCAGATCGATTCTCCCAGCATCACTCGACATTTCTTATGAAGAGAAGTAAGGTTGCTTTTTGGCCTTTAATCTCAAATTAATTAATTTTAATTAATTAATTAATTGATGTTTTGATGATAATAAACTACCTTCAATTATTAACAATTCTTAGTATTTTGTCCACAGGGTAAAGTTGGGAATAACGATTTCAACGTCTTTTTTTATTCACTCAAATCAAAACTAAAACGAGGAAGGTTTAGTCGAAACAAGATATGTGATGATGTGGTGGCAAAATTGACCTCATGGACCAATTGATGTATGACATTTATAACTTTGGTAGAGTAACTCTTAAATTGAAATAAAATTATTTGAGTTACAAAAAATAAACCGTCCATTTAAATATATATAATAAATAAACATGTGGTCCACATTTTTTTCACGATAAATTTATAAAAAAATAATAATAAATAAATATTTTTTTGTGGTTCACGTTTTAGTGGTACATATCCATTCCTATTTTTATAACTGGTTAACTTCCATCATTTCTTCGATATAAATTTCTTTAAAGCCTCCATTGTTGCTCTCTCCTAATTTCTATGTTTATTTCTTGTTGTCTTATTCTTGAGAGACGTTTATTATATTGTGAGAAAATATCTTATTCTTGAGAGAGATGTTTATTGTAATGTGAGGAAATAGTTGCGAGGTGAGTGATCAAATTGTAAATCTACTTTTTTAGAGAGTTGTGGTGTGTTCTTACAAAATTCAGACAATTGTACCGGTTTGATGCTAAGCCGTAGAAATGATTGAGTTTGCTCTTGAACTCGTAAAAAGAGTTGTGTACCGGTTTGATCCTGAGTCATGGAAAGGATTGAGTTTGCTCTTGAACTCTAGCTACTCGTCTTGGGCGGAAGCCTTACGGCAAGCCTCTGGAGAGGGCAACCCTTGACGTGGGGACTACTCTCTCTTGGGGTCTTCGGCTTTACTCATTTAGGGCTTGCTTGGCAATTCCTGGTGGCAAAGTGGGTGGGGCAATCATATGCTCGGCGAGGAAAGCGCTAGATATAAAGACTACGATCTCTTAGAGCTATTTGATTCTTAGTACATTGACGAGAAAAGGGGGAGAAGAAGCAAAAAGACTTGGAAGAGAGACTGACGAGGCCTCTCTTCTATCTCTCTGACAAAGGGAAGAGAGCAACCATCTAATCCATTCTTTGCTTAGCTTACGGGCTTGATTGAAGAGGTTATTGTACCATTAGCCTACGATTGTAAAAAGAGCGGTGTAGCGATTCTGATTCGAGGAAAGAGTTAAAAGATTTATTCAAATTCCCAAGAGGCGCTTGGGGAGTGGAGTAGGTCGAGTTTGACCGAACATAAAACTAAGGTGTTATATTTTCTAATACTTTCCTATTTATATTATAAATTGTTATTAAGTTTTATTGCATGTTATAAGTTTCTTTTATAATCGTTCATCTATCTAGTTTATTGTATTAATTATCATATCCTATTTATTTAAAAAAATTTGATAATTAGAAAAAATTAAATCACGTTTATAAACCCTATTCACCGCCTCTTGGGTTGCCATATCAATCCAACAATTGGTATCATAACAGATTGCTCTTATTAATTTTTTTTATATAAACTTTATTTTTAGAGCTTATGACAAATGTAGGTGTTCTTAAAAACGGTTTTTAGGTGTTCTTAAAAACGGTTTTTAGGTGTTCTTAAAAACGGTTTTTAGGTGTTCTTAAAAACGGTTTTTAGGTGTTAAAAACGGTTTTTGTGAAGGACAACCAACCTCAAGACCTCATTGGTCTTATTTTGATGGAACAAATTATACGTTTTGGAAAGATAGAATGAAAATTTATTTGCAATCGATTGATTATGTTAATCTTTAGTAAAGGCCTTTACATTCCAACAAAAATTGTTAATAATGTTAGCTCATAATAAAATGGAGGCAAATGAATCTATCAGTGATGAAAAAGTAGCAAAGTTTTGCTTCATGGCTCATAGTGACAAAGAAGATGAAGGCATGGCTCAGGGTAACAAAGAGGATGAAGAAGACGAGGTATTTCTCGAATCTCCTCCTTATGATGAATTTTAATGTTTTTGAGGAGATGCAACTTGACTTAGAAATATAAGTATCGTGTTCCAAGACAAATATACGGCTTCATAATTAAAAATAAGTCTTTATTAAATAAATTTCTGGCTTAAAAGAGAATGGTCATAATGTTAAAATTTGATATACATGTATTTGATTGTGATGAAAAAAATGCATTAATTGATAAAGTTAAATTTCTTGCTTAAAAGAGAATGGTCCTAATGTTAAAATTTGATGAAAAAAATGCATTAATTGATAAAGTTAAATTTCTTGAGCATGATTGTTGTGAGAAAGATAATTTAATTAAATTATTCAAAGAAAATGAATTAAATATTATGCAAGAATTTGATAAGGCTAAAGAGTGTATTGTAGGTGCTCAAAAATTAGATATAATAATTGAAACAGGTAAGCCTTACATTGATAAAGAAGATTAGACTAGGTTGATTAATGTTTTATTTCAAGTTCCAAAACAATATTTGTTAAAGCATCTCTATCAAGAGGATTAGGCTATATTGATTAATGTTTTATTCCAAGTTCTAAAACAATATTTGTTAAAGCATCTCCTATTATATCTAAGTCTAACACATGTAATTTTGTATCTCAGTATGATAAATCTAGATTTGTGTTTATATGTCATTGTAGTGTTGAATGTCATATTAGACCTAATTGCTCTAAATTGAAAAATTTTAAAAATTTTCTCAAAATATAAAATTTAACAATATTTTAAGAAATAATTTTTCTATTGAAAATAGAATACATAAACTTAGTCTAAGAAATAAATTTCTGCTTGATGTTGTTTGTTTCTCATGTGGTAAGTTTTTTAATATGAATGCAAACACGATTCCTAAATTTGTGAAGACTAACTTTGTAGGATTCAAACAAATATGAATACCAAAAGGTCAATTTTGAATATTTGTTTTTAGCTTTATTTGAAATCCTCAAGAAAAACAAGTGATATTTAGATAATGGTGGCTCAAGACACATGACGGGAAACTAACCAAGTTTGTGAGTCTTTCCATGATAACCAAGTTTGTGAGTCTTTCCATGATAACCAAGTTTGTGAGTCTATCCATGAAAGATGGTGGCTTAGTAACTTTCGGCAACAACAAGAAGGTAAAATAATTGATAATGGTACTATAGGTAATGATTCTTGTACTCTCATTATGTACTTTTATTATATACTTTTAGTTAATGTGTAAAGCATGACTTACTTAACATTAGTTAATTATGTTAATTATGTGATAAAGGTTTTAGAGTTATATTTGATAAAAATAATTGCATAATTCAAAAAGAGTGATAGAAAAGTGTTGTTTGTTGGAGATAGAGATGATAATGTGTACATTATTGATTTAAATGATTGTCCTGCAAATGATAAATGTCTTTCGGCTTTGCATGATAACTCTTGGTTATGACACAGAAGATCAGGACATGCTAATATGCACTTGATTTCAAATATCTCCAAAAATTCATTAGTTTTCCTAAATTTAAATTTGAAAAAGATAAAATATGTGATGCTTGTCAAATGGGTAAGCAAACCAAGTCCTCTCCATTTCAAATCTAACAATTGATTTCTAAAAATATATTATAGTGCTTAGGTTAAACTCGACCTACTCCACCCTCCAAATGCCTCTTGAGAATTCTTAACGAGTTCAAGAGCAAACTAGCTCAGGATCAAACAGGTACACTAGTAGTAGAAATCACATTTTTAGATTTGAGAGAGGACTTGGTTTGCTTACCCATTTGACCCTAATCTTCTATGCCATAACCAAGAGTTATCATGCAAAGCCGAAAGACATTTATCATTTGTAGGACAATCATTTAGATCAACAATGTACACATTATCATCTTTATTTCCAACAAACACTATTCTACCAGTAGCATTTTCAATTATGCAATTATTTTTATCAAATATAATTCTAAAACATTTATCACATAATTGACTAATGCTAGGTAAGTTATGCTTTAAACCATCAACTAAGAGTACATTTTCAATAAGAGTACAAGAGTCATTACGTACCCTTACCAATTATTTTATCCTTCTTGTTGCCAAAAATTAATACTTACCAATTATTTTACCTTTCTTATTGTCGCCAAAAGTTACTAAGCCACCATCCTTCTTGGAAAGACTCACAAACTTAGGTTGGTTTCCATTCATGTGACTTGAGCAATCACTCTCCAAATACCACTTATTTCTTTAAAAACAATGATATTCAAAATTGACCTTTTTCGTAGCCATACTTGTTTTGATCCTAAAAAGAAGGTTAGTTTTCACAAATTTCGGAATCATGTTTGCATTCATATTAAAAAACTTATCATATGAGAAACAAACCACATCATGCAAAAATTTATTAATGTAATTTTTATATTTTGAAAAAATTTTCCTTTGAACGAATGTTTTGAGAATTTTTCAATTTAAAGCAATTAGGTCTAATATGACATTCAACACCCTATTAATGACATATAGGCACAAATCTAAATTTATCATACTTATATACAAATTTACCTGTGTTAGGCTTAGATATAATAGGGGATATTTAACAAATATTATTGTAAAACCTGAAGGAGTAGGACATTCATCTATATAACATAATCCTCTTTTGTCACCATAAGGTTTATCTGCTTCAATTATTTTATCTAATTTTTTAGCGTTAACTTTTGACTAGATTCTTTAGCTTTATCAAGTTCTTGCCTAGTATTTAATTCATTTTCTTTGTGTAATTTAATTAACTTCTCTTGCGGTAGTGTTTAATTCATTTTCTTTGTGTAATTTAATTAACTTCTCTTTCACAGCAATCATGTTCAAGAGCATTTTTCTCATCACAATTAAATACATGTTTTTCACAAGGTATGTCAAATTTTACAATATTATGATCATTCTCTTTCAAGCAAAAAATTTCATTTAGTGAAGGCTTATTTTTTATTATTGAAGCCTTGTATTTCTTTTGAAGCACAACGTATTTTGAACTAAATTTTTTTAAATCAAGTTTAAATAATTCATCGTAAGAAGGAGATTCAAGAATTACCTCGTCTTCTTCATCCTCTTTATTACCTTGAGCCATGACTTCATCCTCTATCAGTATGAGCCATGAAGTAAAAATTTGTTCCTTTTTCATCATTTATAGATTCATTTGCATCCATTTTATCTAATTTTTGTTTCTTTTAACTTATTTGTTCTCTCTTGAGTTACTTCAAGAGTTTTCCAAATTTCATAGGCTGACACATAGATACTCTATTAAATTCATCATTACTTATGACACAATAAAGAGAATTTAGAACATTCATGTACATCAAATTCATTCTCTAATTTAAACTCCTCAATATTATTAACAATTTTTATTGGAATGTAAGGGTTTTTACTAACATTCAACCATACTTGATAATCAATCGATTGCAAATTTTAAATCTAGCTTTCCAACAAGTATAATTTGTTCCATCAAAATAACGAGGTCTAGAGATCGATTGTCCTTCACAAAAATCGTTTTTAACATGTAGATTTGCCATAAGTTCTAAAAATAAAGTTTATATAAAAAATCTATAAGAGCAACCTGCTCTAATACCAATTGTTGGATCGATATGGCAACCCTAAAGAGGTAAATAGGGTTTTAACAATAAAAGTATTTAGACGTGATTAATTTTTTCTAATTATCAAAATTTGTAAATAAACCGAATATGATAATTACTACCGTAAACTAGTTCAAGAAATAACAATAATTATATAAAAAATAAAAAAAAAATAAAAAACTTAGAACATGTCATTAACACTTTCGAAATTAAATTGGAAAGGGTCAGAAAATATAACGTTTTAGAGTTGTCTGGTCAAATTCGACCTACTCCACTCCCGAAGTGCCTCTTGAAAATTTGAATAAACCTTTCTCGACTCTTTCCTAGGATCAGAGCCTGACCGCTACACTACTCTTTTTACGAGTTCAAGAGCAAACTTAATCCTTTCTACGGCTCAGGATCAAACCGGTACACAACTCTTTTTACGAGTTCAGAAGCAAACTCAATCCTTCCCATGGCTCAGGATCAAACCGGTACAATTGTCTGAATTTTGTAGGAACACACCACAACTCTCTAAAGAACAGATTTACAATTTAATCACTCATCTCACAACTATTTCCTCAGAATACAATAAACATCCCTGAATAATAAGATGAACAAGAAATAAACTTGGAAACTTTGGAGGGAGCAACAATAGAGGCTTTAGAAAAATTTAGATCTAAGAAATTATGGAAGTTGTGTGTAGTGTTCTTAAAAATATGAAGAAGAGATGAGTTTAAACAGGGAACCGGTTGTAAAAATAGGAATTGATGTACCACTAAAACTAGACGACAAAAAATAATTTTTTTTTTTATTTTTATTATTATTATTTTTAAAATTTATCGTGAAAAAAAAATGTGACCACATGTTTTTTTATTTATTTTTTAATTAATTTATAATATATATATATATATATATATATATATATATATATATATATATATATATATATAAATGTAATAGTATAATAAAAATATTAATGAAAATAATTTGAGTACGATTTATTTTTATAATTCAAATAATTTTATTTCAATTTAAAAGTAATTGAAAACTCCACCATTCGTTACCCTACCAAAGTTATAAATGTCATCCTTCGATTGGTCTATGATGTCAATTTTGTCGCCGCATCATCACGTCGGGTATCTTGTTTCGACCGAAACTTCTTCGTTTTAGTTTTGATTTGGGTGAACCAACAACGACGTTAAAATCGTTATACTCAATCTTACATTGTGGACAAAATACTGAGAATGATTAATAATTGAATGTAGTTTTGTTATCATCAAAACATTAATTAATTAATTTGAAATTAAGGGCCAATACGCGGACAATCACTCTATAATTCTAATTTTCAGATTTAAAATACCGAGAATTGTTAATAATTGAACGTAGATTTGTAAGGGCTAATACGCCAACGATCACTGCACTGTAGCACTATTTGGTGCGAATTTTCAAATTTCTCTCGACCTCTCCTTCAAACCTTAACTCCCCTTTTTTCTTTTCCTTTTTACCTCTTTTCCTCCTTAATGATCTGATTAGAGTTCTTAGTCTCCTAATTAGAAAAGATGGGTAAAATGACCATTATTCAATCTTAGAAGCTTGTACCTTTAAAAAAAAGAAATCAAGTATCTTTGACCTTATTATTTCATTATTATTTGGATTGTTATTGACAAGTCACAAAGTTGGTACACTTCATCCTTAATAGGTCCATGTATTTTATCGATAAATGGACGTAACTATATTTGAGGGAGGTAGTGTGGTTACCAGTGTCCATTATGTCAGACCAACATGCCTGATTTACTTCTCATTTTTAGAGAAGCATGCAGAAGGTGTTACGAATGCAACTCAGATTCAACGTGTCCTTCAATATTTAGATAGATGGATAATAGAAGGGTTGATTCATGTTCTAGAGGGTATATGTTACAGGTGTAATAGCCAAATAAATAAGTAAATAATAATGAAAAAATGAAAATAGACTTTGCTCAATTACATATTCACTCGGAGATAAAGATTTGCACAGATCTTGTCAATAAGATATATATTAAATCTTTCTTTTCTTTTATCTTAATTATTTTGTTTAGAAATTACATCTAATTATATTTTAGATTTTTGCTAAATCATTGCAATTGTTTAGATTTGAGTTAGAAATTAAATACCAATAATTTATAAATGAGATAGTAATATTAGATCAATGAATGATAAAAAAAAAATTGGCCAAGAAAATATACAAAGAGAATTAAAATGTCAACGGAATAGAAGTGAACAAAATTAAAAGGCAAAACAGAATAAATATACACAAAGAAAGAAAAAAGAGAAGATTCAGTGAAGGTAATTAAAAAACTAAAACTAAAACCAAATATGAAAGTACTCAATAATAACTTAAAATTCTCTATAGGAAAAACTTTGATGCAAAGACTAAAACTAGATATAGAGAATGGATGGCATATTATACAATCAAATATGCAAAATTTAAAATAACTCTATCAAATCGACCCATCAAAAAACTAAAATTACAATCAAGATTTTATTCATGCAAAGACTCTCATGCTCGTATGAAGTCTAACACATGAACTATTGTATAATATAGAGAATTGAACTTGAAATTAATGTCATGGGTCCACATAGGTTGACTTGGATACGAATGACAAAAATCGAACTCTCACTAAGAATAAATTGGTGATAGTATCTAAGCTAATCAAGTAAGTGGTCTTACTATCGTCATGGTTACATTTGATGTTGACAGGTGCCCCGTGGTTCTGTACATGTCATGTATATTGATATGTGTGAATTGTTTGTGAATCGATATGCTTATGATATATTATGTATTGTTATGATATGTGAATTGTATGATAATACTTATGGTACGATATGTTCAATGGTATGTTTGAGATATGATACGAGAAGGATGCACTAAACGTAATGTAGCGATAGGAGTAAGATATGTTCATGAAACGTTAAGGTTAGGTTACGTATCGAAGTGCTATGGATATTAGACATTGATAAAAACGATATTGTCACGATCGGTTGATAAAAGAATACGATTAGGTTATGGGTAGAAAGGGATAGAATTATGATAGATTGATAGAACATAGCGTTAGAATATGTTCATGTAACGATATGACTAAGGTATGTTCATGTAGCGATATGACTGTGATATGTATAAGAACGCTAAGGCTATGAGAAGTTAGGAAAGGATATGACCACGAAGTGTTTACGATATGATATGATTATGATACGACGTGTGTGTGTCGATATGATATGATTATGATACGATTATGATTCGACGTGTGTGTGTGTGTGTGTTTATGATATGATATATTGTGATGCAATATGTTATGGTATGATATGTATGTGATGAAATGTTATGTTAAAACATGAAACATTATGTTATGTCTCCTAAATTGTGTGTATACAGCATGATATGAATGACATGAAATCATGATAAATGGCATGAAATATAACCCCGTTAAAATTATGTATGATATAAGAAATGATACGACATGAATGAAAAATGATAGAGAGGTTATATTTGATAATGTTGAAAACGGAAAAATATTAGGACCTCATGCATTTTGTGTGCTCATGCATTGAGGGATACCCCTATTCCATCACGATGGTACAGACGCGTATTACACTAGGCAAGTGAAGTATCATTATGTTTTTACATAATGCTGTCGTGACAGTTACAAATTCTAATGGGTGTCCGGCATAAGGAGTTACCAGAGCAAGCTCACTCGACAAGAAAAGGGGTCCAGCGGTGTGCGAACTGTCTGGTGAGCCCATACTCTGACGTATGGGCTGTGTGTAGAGTATATAGTACACATCCAAGCTGTCCACTAGGATAGTGCCGTAGGAAAAGAGACTGATATGATAGGTCCCGTCTTTGCATTTGCATGTTCTTGCATTTAACCCCAATAGTGGGGTCACTTACTGAGTATTTATTAAAATACTCAACCCACATGCTACCTCTATTTCAGATTAAGGCAAGACATTCCTATACGGCTGACGATGGCATCGCAACTTGAGACCATGTTACATGCATAGGGTAGTCGTATTATAGAATAGAATGTATTTGATTTAAACATTTATTTATTTTATTTAGTCTTTTGTTGTGTCGTTTTTAAAAGTATTTTCAAAACACGCAAGTCCATGGCTATGTTTTAAGCTGAAGGTTTTGTTTTATGAAAGTTTAAATGAAGTATTTTCGTATTCCATGTTTATGATAGGTATACAATAGCACCTTAAATTAAGTAGAAAATTTCGGGTCGTTAAAGTTGGTAGCAGAGCTCTAGGTTATAGATCTTATGAATCATGTAGCCTAAATGGCATGATAGAGAACGTCGAGGAAAGGGACGACACCTATTAAAGAAAGTAGTATTCTCACCAACATTCATACCCAAAACCCTTATAGCATGACATTAATAGGATTAAAAGAACATGAGACATAATTACAAGGCTTATTGGTTAAGGGTTTAGTCGTCATAAAGTCCCTCCTTGAGTCAAATCAACTTTAATGATCAAGTAGAAAGATTACTTGATGTGTCTAGACATGGATCCTAGGAAATAGAATATAAGGACCTAGTTTAAATGAAATTTTGGAGACAAATTAATGGAAGGTCCGGTAGCATATAGACTAGTACTACCTGACATACCTCATTCACGTAAATGGACTACAAACCCTTTCAAATTAACAAGGACTTAAGTTACAAAAGGAAGCTTAGAAAAATCTTAATCAACGAGTTGAAAGCCTTCGAAAGAAAGAGATTGTCTTTTAGAGGTATATGATGTAAGGATTCCAAATAAATATATATATATATACTCAGAGAAAATGTAATGCGAAAAAAAATGATTAAATATTGATCTAGTTGGTGAAAGAAAGCAAATCTAGAAGAAAGTGAGAAAGTTAAAATTACGGTTAAGTATTTAAAGTTTTTAAACCTTAGTGTTTACATGAATATTGATTTCAATGAAACGTCAAGAGAAGACTCAATATGACATACTAATGTTATTTATGAAATTTGGCGACCATTAGGTTATGATAACGTCTAAACCAAGTGTAGGTGTAAAATGACTAAAATGCTTCTATAATTATGTACCACTAGCTTATGACCAAAGTGACCTCTAAATAACATGAATTTTGATGAGGAGCCTTATGTCATGGTGTAAATGAATTACTCAAAAGTAGAGGTCATTGGAATATTTTGAAGAATTAAACAAATATTCGGGGTGGTAAATGACCAAAAGATCCTTATAAAAATTCTATGATGTTTTCAAGATATAAAATAAATAAACGTTTAAATCAAATACATCCTATTCTAGCCTAAGTCTAAGAAAATAATATGACTACCATATGAATGTGTCATGGTCTCGAGTTGCGATGTCATCGTTAGCCGTACAAGAATGTTTTGCCTTAACCTAAAATAGAGGTAGCACATGAGTTGAGTATTTTAAGAAATACTCAGTAAGTGACCCCACTATAGTAGGGTTAAATGCGAGAACATGCGAATGCAATGACGGGACCTATCATATCAGTCTCCTTTCCTACGGTACTATCCTAATGGGCAGCTTGAATGTGTACCATATACTCTACATACAGCTCATACATGCAAGTATGGGCTCACCAGACAGTTCACACACCGCTGGGCCCCTTTTCTTGTCGGGCGAGCCGCTCTGGTAGCTACTTATGTTGGACACCCATTAGAATTTGTAACCGTCACGGCAGCATTATGTAAAATATAATGATACTTCATTTGCCTAGTGGTGTATGCGTCCGTACCCTTGTGATGGAATAGGCGTATCACCCAATGCATGAGCACACATAATATATGGGTCCCAATATTTTTCCGTTTTCAACATTATCAAATATAACTCTGCTATCATTTTTCATTCATATCGTATCATTTTTCATTTTTCATTTCTCATTTCTCATATTATACATAATTCTAACAGGGTTATATTTCATACCATTTATCGTTATTTCCTGTCATTCATATCATGTTGTATACACACAATTTAGTTGACATAACATAATGTTTCATGCTTTTAACATAACATTTCATCACATACATATCATATCATAACATATTGTTTCACAATAATAACATATCATAAACATGTCAATTTATCACATATCTCGTACCATAACATATTTCATATCATATGACAACATATAATATATATATCCGTCATTCACATGTCGTATCATAATTATATCATGTCGTAAACACTTTGTGGTCATATCGTCCTAACTTATCATAGTCTTAACGTTCTTATACATATCACAATCATATCCTTTTGTTTGTCGTTTTAAAAGTGTTTTCAAAACACGTAAGTCCATGGATGTGTTTTAAATTGAAGGTTATGTTTTATGAATGTTTAAATAAAATATTTTCGCATTCAATATTTATAATATATATATAGTAGCAACCTTAAATTAAGTAGAAAATTTCGGGTCGTTACAATAGGCGTGTGTTATCGACTTTGCAGATAGTTGAGATACCCACATGCACTTAATTCAATTTGTTTACAACAACAACTACCAAGCAAAGTTGTCGGTCCTACGTGTTTTGGGAGAAGGTCTGCAAGAGTCAATTGTTGGGATCGAGGCCAAGTAGAAGATTAAGGCAAGAATAAAGGTGTTCGTTAGGAATCATGAACCTCCACAATCGTATGATATTGTCCAATGTGAACATAAGTTCTTATGGCTTTGCTTTTGGTTTTCCAAGAGGCCTCATGCCAATGGAGATGTATTCCTTACTTATAAACTCATGATCAACCCCTTAATTAGCCGATGTGGGACTCCTTTCCCAATAATCCTTAACAATATTGAAATTCGATAAGACGGGTATGTTGAACCCGAGATTCATTGGCCTATTCCAGATCTTGGAACATATTGGAGAAATGGCCTACAAATAGCATTGCTAACCACCTTCATTGTTGTGCATAATTTGTTCCATGTATCAATGTTGCGTAAGTACAAGACCGATCCTTCACATGTTATAGACCATAAGCAACTTTCCTCGAGGAAAAAATCTAAGCTACAAAGAGATGTTCATGAGAATCCTCGAATGAGATCGAACCATAGTAATTTCATGACTTAACAACTTTCAAGAAAAAAGTTCTCAAGAGGTGGAATTTGTACTATCGTTAATAAAAGAAATAAAAGTATAAATTTCATCGATGTTCACACTAGAGGGCTGCTAATGACGAGTGGGTAAAATGAACGCACGAGGATCGACACATCTCATGAATTTTTTGCACCTAAAACATGGTTAAGAGAAATTCTTCTCCATACTAATATCTGCATGTGGAAACCAAACTGTTGTGACTTGATTCCATGGTCTTTTCAGCTGAGGCGTTATCATATATGGGCCCTTGCTTTTATCTAGAAAAATGTTAAACATTGTTTTAGTATTTTAAATATTCAGTAAGTGATCTCGTTGTTGGAGTCGAAAAATGCAATCACATGCACACATGGTTCATGGTGAGACCTACCTTTCAGGACTATTCTTTGAGCTCTATGTTCTTTTTTGGATAGGTTGGATGCATAGTCTTTCTCTACACACGATTCACACATGTGCACATGAACCCACTTGGCGGACTTATATACATACCTCCTAGGTCTAATTAGGGCTAGTACACACTTACGTTGTTGAAAATCAACAGAAAAAAGAAGAGTGTATATCATGACGTACACCTCCATACAAAACACACTAGAGAAATATCTCATGCATGTGACATACGATAGTATGAGTTCCCGCATTTTCGAATTATGGTAAATGGTTATGATGCACGTTATATTTTCATACTTTTTGTGACGTAACCTTCCTATGAAACATGCATATCATTTATTCTTATGATGCACATCATACTTTCATAATTCATTCTTATCACATTCATCATACTTCTATAATTTTAAAATCATGGTATCTGGCAAACATTTATTCTTATCATAAATTATTCATGAAGTGTCTCACCATAACGTGAACATGGTATCATAGCAAACATAGATTTTATGCTAGAAGTATATGCATCACGAAAAATTCACAATCATCACATCATACCAGTAATAACATGTAGGTAAACCACAAAGTACATGTTATTCATACAACTTACAATTCATCCAATTTAGCTGGAAGGCATTCCAATAATAAGATCACTTACTTGTAGGCCTAAGTTGAAGTCATGAATTTCTTGTATTGATGTTCATTGGGTCCCGCTTATTGAGATTTAAGTATAACTATGGCGTTCCATGATATCATAATTATAATATTTATAAAGAATTAAATCACCTAACTACCTTAATCAGTCTAAATCCAATACCACTGAAAACGGCTCTAGAATTATCCAAGATAGTGGGGAGGGGTCAAATATGTGAAATAGAGTCGTTTAAGCTGAGCCAAATGGAAGGGAACATATGGAAAGTTTTGGAGTCGAGCCTTGGTTGGAGGTATTGCACACAGGTTTGCTGTTGAGTCAGATTTGGTGGTTCAGGTCAGGCGTGGGTGACGTGGGTCAATACAAGGCGTTGGACTAGGGCGATTGGAGATGTGCATTAGGTGGTGGGCCGGGTTGAAGCAAAAGTTGACGAATGTGGGTCAGGCATCTGGAGCAGCTAGATTGCTTGCATGGAGATGCTGAACCGACTTGGCTAGAACTCAAGGTAGGCTCAAGCCATCTTTTAGTGTAAGATAATATGCTTTTTTTAAAAAAAAAAATAAATAAAAAGTTGGAGAAGTGATAACACCGACGAATATGAACTGAAATGAAACTGGAATTTTGATTTGATTTGGTTAGGTTTGGTTTGGTTTTGTTGTCATTTGGATGGGTGGCCAACATGGACAATTTGTAGCAGAGCTGTCTACCCTTTGTCTCTCTTCCCATGTGATGAATCATGTGGTGGTAGGGCCTCTCTTTCCTCCTCCCATATTTATCTTTTCACATATTCAAAATAATAAAAACATTATGCTTAACTCTCTTTCTTTTCAACATTTAAATAACTAACATCCCAAATTCATTTTTATATTTAATAAATTCTTAACTTTATTTTAAATAATGTAAACAATCTATTACCAAATTTTAAAATTTAAGAAATTCCTAACTTCCAATATATTTTAATAAGAATTAAGAGTTATTATAACCCAAAAACCAAAAACCAAACCAATGAGGATTACCCACCCAACAAAATTGAATGAATTGAATTTTTAGAAAATAAAAAATTTGGGTCAGTTTATAAGTTGACATTTTTTTAAACGGGTCAATCTGACCAATTTAAAAATACAATTTTAAGTCAACCCGACTCAATCTTACTATACCCTTTTTTAAAAATTATGATGAAGATTGACTTTTGTAACCAATGTTAAGGATGCATTATAAATTTTAAATGTGTGATAATTGATAGTTGAGTTTTATGAAATTTTGGTTATTAATATAAACATGTATGATGCGTGTTGAGTTGAATTCGCATAGGTCGTAAACTCTATTAAACTCTATTCAAGTTACTTCGGTCCCCAACCTAACCAACTCGAAATTTCATGTTGATTTAAAAGATTTTCCAACCCAACCATAATACACCCCTAATAAGAATTTCAAAATTAAAAAAAAAAAAAAAAAAAAAAAAAAAAAAAAAAATTGTACTTTTTTGAGACATTGTTGGAATTGATGATAGGTGAGGTTATTGTGATGAGATTATGTAACCTTAGGGTGTATGTATGATTTTGTGAGTTAGAATTGTATTATTATTTAGAAGAAGAAAAAAGAAGCCTAATTTAGGGCACTATAAGGGAGCCATCTGAATAGCAATATAAAGTGGTAGAATTTGTTGATGGATATTGCAAGTGGGAAAAGCGTATGAAATTCATATAATATATGCCCATCTTCAATTCTTGATATGGTTAGGCCATCTACCTTTTTGGCCCACATTTATTTTGGCATTGAGGACTCTCTATTTATTTATATAAATAAATAAATGCAAGTGGTTGTGGGTTTTGTGTGAACTAAAATAAAAGAAAACAAGAAAGAGTATAGATGTGTAGCTTTCCAAGTTGTGTGCTCCAAAGTTACCCATTTTTGGATGACCTTTTTAAATGTTTCCAACATAATTTAGTAAGGTCCATCTCTAGGTATCAATTTTTTTTTCTTTTTTTTGCGTGTAGCTAAAAAAATCTTATCTTCGACCCAGATGTTTAAATCAAAATAGTCTATTTGTTAGAAAGAAAGATGCAAATGATAATACCTACGATCCAGACATCTTCTTTTTTTTTTTTTTTTTTTTTTACTTTTTAAAAGTTAGTATTTTAATTGAATGAGTTAGGTTGGCGTTGAAGAGAATATTAGAATAATATAATGTTTTCTTTTTTTTCACAACTATTTTTTTATTTTTTATTTTCTTTTTTCTTTTTCTTTTTATTTACCTTTTTATCTACTCTTATTATTATTATTATTATTATTCCCGTTTATATTATTGTTATTATTATTATTATTATTTTAAAATATATATTTTTTTATATCTTCGTCCTTTTCGAATGGGTTATACATGATATGGGAGAACTAAGAGAAGGATAATAAATTGAAATAAACTTCTTTTATGTTGAAATAAGTGATATAAATTAATAATTTTTAGTATAAATTTATAATTAATTCTTCTTTTTACTAATTATTTGAGGAAAAACTTTTATAATGTTTTATATTAATTTATTTGAAGATGGTTATTAAGATTAATGGTTGAATAAACTAAAAAATTAAAATTTAAGGCATGTTATTTCTAATACATTTTTAATGAATAAAAATTAAATTAAAATTTATTTTAATTATTTTACTAAATAAATTTTTAAAAAAAATTGTCAGAGTTAATCCTTTGAAATTGACTAAGGTAATAAAAATATTATTGGTAAGGATACTAGTTTTCTTCTAATTTAAAGTTGCTACCATATGCATGAAAGAGAAACATTCACTTAAAACAACACCATAAAACAATCTCATAGATATACCTTTAAGAAAAAATCTTAAAATAATACAAAAGAAATATGAAAATAAACCTAGGTAAATATAAAAATATCAATGTCTTATACTAATCCAAGATCTACGAAATTAAATGCAACTACCTTATGCAAGTTTCTTGGTCTTTAATTGTAATGTCGTTGTCAACATATTGTCTTGTCTTTCCGTGAAATATAGTAGCACATGACTTGAGAGTATTTTAAGAAATAGTAAGTAAGTGACTCCACTGTTGGGGCCAGGGTGTAATGGTAAAAAAAATAGCGCAATCACCGAAAATCGGTGAGAATTTCGGCCGGTGCCAGAATTCTCACGTCCTGAAATGACCCACGCCCCACGCTCATTTCGCTCTTAGTACTAGTTATCCACACCCCGACCCACGAAACACAATAGCGCGTTTGTGAGTGTGAGGGACGAAGAGGGAAGGAAGTCGAAAAGTATCTTTTCACAACTCGGAGTTCACCATCAATAGAAGTAGGAAATTGACATAATAAGTATGACGAGGATGGAGCACACGGTCCGAGCATACTCATGGTATGATGTTTACACTCACATAACCCTTACATTTTCTTTCGCCGCCGTTAGAACTTAAGTTTCAGTGCATATTCAAACCTTCACGGATCTGTACTTTTAGGTACATACAGAGACTTATAACTCCATGGAAGTGAAGGAAACAAAGAACATAAGGTCATAAGGAGACGAAAACGACAGAAGATCAAATCATAAATCGTTTTGAGAGGAGAGAGGAAGACGTCGTCGAAACAACGCGAAAACGGGTGAAGAAAACAACTCCACCATGTTGGATCCAAATCACTATTTCCCGAATTAAAGTTAAATTAGATTGGGAATATGAAATACTAACGAAACAAGATGGACATCCTAATAGGAAACGACTCCCAGCGATACTTGGAGCAACTTCGAAGGATAGAACACAAGCATACTCGAATTTAAGAAAACGTCGGCTAAGGCCAACCAAGTAAGTGACCTTACTATCGGCTAGGTTGGATGACTTGTTTGATGTATGATGACACGTGCCTAGTGGTCTTTGCACGTATCATTTATGCTTTATATTTGTGATGTTGTGACAATATTGTATGATAATTGTGTACGATGTATAATGTATGATTCTGTGATGTGATGATGTTGTATGATGCTATATGATGCTCTACAATGTTGTTACACAATGATGTTTTATGATGATAATATGATAATGATGATGCATGACAACATGACGATGTAAGACGTAAGATTATGAGATTAATTAATATGTTGTTATTTCATATTAATACGAGGTGTATGTTTTAAATGTCATGATGTATTAGGACGATAATTTTCTAAGACAAACACTAGTTAATGTTAATGATAATGAACGTAGAAGACCAACGCATACATATTACCTAGGGTAATATGTGAACGGAATATAGGATTGAATCACAAAGATGTTCTAAAGATGAAAAACTATAGGGATCTCATGCATTATGTGTGTACATATACATCGGGCTACTTCCCCTTTTATGATGATGAGTATGGATGCGTACATTATGATGATGAGGATCATGCCTCGCATGACGCTCACGGGTTTGCTGATCTACGGACGTCGCTACGGATAGTTAGCTCAACTATGATGGGTCCAGGGGGTGCAAATCGCCTAGGGATTCACGCTCGCAAGTGCAGGTCGTGTGTAATAAAATACTACACATCCAAATTTTGTCCGGAGTGGAGGTCACCCCTATAATGGTTTTAACGGTAGGTCCCTGGATCATGAGTTGCATGTGTTTGCATTCCCAGACCCCAATAGCGGGGTCACTTACCAAGTATTTCTTAAAATACTCAATTCGTGTGCTTCTTTTATTTCAGGTAAAAGCAAGGTGCCCCTGTACGACTGATAACGAAATCACAATCAGAGACCATGGCACGTGCATAAGATAATAGTATTCTAATTTTTTAGACTTAGGTTAGTATACACGGTTTTGCATTTAATGTTTTACCTTATTTATTTATTATTATCTTTATCTTGTTTTAAATATATTTCGAACATGTAAGTCCATGACAGTGTTACAAGATGAAATTTATATTTCACGATGACGTTTTAAATGTTTAATTCCGCATAAGAGCATAGGTTATGATGACGGTAGCAACTTTAGATTAATGGAAATCTAGGGTCATTACAGTTTGTATCAGAGCTCTAGGTTATAGATTTTGTAGACTAACCTATGAGATAGGCTTGTCACGTTCCATGGTTCCATCATCAATGCCCCGTCACCATCAGGTATGTCCTACAAAAGATAAGAAAAAGAAACGCCCTTGATCGCATGTACCTTGATTGTTTATTGATGTTGAATGCAATATAGTCTTGAATATGATGAACTACGAGTATATTGTTGATTTTAGCATGATGATCGACCTAATATCATGTTGATGTGTTTGCCCTACTGTATGGTTTTAATACTATGCAATATAATATTATTTATATTAGCGAACTATAGACTTAAGAAAAATTATCCTTGTTTCTAAAGTCATGCCACCCAGAGGACGTAGAAGAGGAAGGCAGGGAAGGAGACAACCTCCTATTAGAGATAGAGGAAGAGGTGGGGGTGAAGAGAGCCCATTTCGGGAAGGTTCAGTCACTAGGACAGACGTAGCTACGCCGCCCCAAGCTACCCCACCTTCACAGCACCAGTGTCTAGTATCGATCCCACTATAAACCTAATGTGGGAATCGTTCAAGGCCATGATGCATGCTATGATGGCCACCCAACAAGCAAATAGCTTACAATCCACTAGAGGTGTGAGATATTTAAGAGACTTTAAACGGTATGACCTTCTTGCATTCAGTGGAACCACGGGGACCCTACTGAAGCTCAGATGTGGATTTGTATATGGTGATGATATTTCTACTAATTGAATGCCTTAATCATCAAAAAGTGTCATGCTCGTCTTCCATGCTGAAGAAGAACGCAGAGTTGTGGTGGATGGACACCAGAGAAACCCTCATCCCCGATGGAAGTGTTATGGCGTGGACACTATTCAAGGAGGCTTTTCTGAAAGAGTTCTACCCCAAGGTAGCCCGGCTCAAGAAACAACTAAAGTTCACTCACCTAACACAGTGTGGACGCTCCGTGGACAAATACACCCAAAAATTCACAAGGCTAAAGAGATTTGTGCCTTCCCTAGTATACACGGATCAGAAAATGGTAGAGAAGTTCTTCATGGGTCTAGACTCAAAGATCCGTTGAATGGTAGAGGCTATAGACCCGAATACTTATGAGGCGGCATTGAGAAAATCCAAGGCCTAAAGAATCCAAGAGCCGAGGTGCACCGAGAGCCAATAGTGACAGTTGGGTCGAAGTGGCCATATGACTCGAGGGACTCAAACCGTCGCCACTAGCGCGTCGACCTCACTATGCTAACTGACCTCCCTTTTGACATGCCGACAGGTACCATCCGACAGACACCCCAGAAACCAAGATGCAGCCAGAGAAAGAGGATAGATAGGATGCAACATATGTGGGAAGCTACACAGGGGAAGACATATGGTAGAGAAAAGGCTAGCTTTCCGTGTGGCTAAGATGGTCACATTGCCATCAACTGTATGGCCAAAAATACGAAAAATCCACCCAACCCACAAAGAGCATTGGAAGAGGCTGACAGACCTGTGCAGACTTATTCTCAAGCTAGGGCATATGATCCACCAGCAGAGATGTCGGAAGGTCCGACACAATAGTGACAGGTACACTATTAGTCCTAGGATATTATGCTTTCACTATATTTGATTCAGGTCTTACACATTCTTTTATATCCGTTCCATTTGTTAGACAAGCAGGGTTTGAATTATAACCCTTAATGCATGTAAAATCTGTAAGCTAGCCGGGGTAGACGTAGTAGGTAAAGATAGAGTAAAAGGTGGCCTAGTAACTATAGTTGAATGAACCTTAAGTGTAGATCTCACAGTTGTTAGCATGATGGACTTTGATGCAATATTAGGGGTGGATTGGTTAACTGTAAACCACGCTAGTATAGACTGTCATAAAAAGGAAGTAATATTCTCACCGCTGTCCGAACCCATTTTTAAGTTCAAGGGTACACACTGAGACTACCCCGAAGGTAGTCTCAATGACGAAAGCCAAGAGATTAGTCCAACAAGGGAGTTGACCTATATTAGCATGTGCCGTAGTTGTAAGAGAAAAGGAGAATACCTTAGACAAGGTGCCAGTAGTAAAAAAAAATCAGATGACTTCCCCGAAGACCTACCAGGAATACCCCCTTCCTAAATGGTAGATTTCGCTATAGAATTCGAGCCGGAAACTAGGCCTATTTCCAAAGCTCCCTACTGCGTGGCACCAGCGAAGTTGAAAGAACTCAAGGCACAACTACAAGATCTAGTGGACAAGGGCTTCATCTATCCTAGCATATCCCTTTGGAGTGCGCCAGTGTTGTTTGTCAAGAAGAAGGATGGTTCGATGCGCCTGTACATCAATTACAAAGAACTGGATAAGAGGACAATAAAGAATAAGTACCCACTCCCTCGTATTGAAGATCTATTTGACCAACTCATGGAAGCGACGATATTTCCAAGATAGACCTTTGGAGTATACCATCAAATTAAGATTAAAGTGGGGGATATACCAAAGACAGCATTCAGGACAAGGTATAATTACTACAAGTTTGTAGTGATGTCGTTTGGCCTCACCAACGCCTAACTGTGTTCATGGAGTTAATTAACCGAGTATTCAATGGACACCTAGACACGTTGTTATCGTATTCATAGACGACATCCTAGTATACTCGAAAACAGATCAAGAACAGCAAGAGAACCTCTGAAATGTCTTAACCACCTTCGTAGAGAACAAGTTGTATGTCAGGTTCTCCCAGTGCGAATTTTGGTTACGACAAGTCACATTCTTGGTATATGTGGTGTCAAAGGACAGAATCTTTGTAGACCATACCAAGATTGAAGCTGTTACTAAGTGGAAACGCCTAACTACAGTCACAGAGGTACAAAGTCTTCTGGGGTTAGCGGGGTACTATCGATGATTTTTGTAAGACTTCACTAGACTAGCCTCACCACTGACACAACTGATGAGGAAGGGTGTACCATTTATATGGAATGATGCGTGTTAGACAAGCTTTTAAGATCTAAAACAGAGGTTGGTAATAGCCCTAGTGCTCACAGAACAAGAGAGTACAGAAGGGTACATGATTTACAATGATGCTTCCAAGAAATGACTAGGATGTATGTTGATGCAACATGGTAAAATTGTTACGTATTCGTCTAGTGAGTTAAAGAAATATGAGAACAGATATCTCACATGATCTAGAGTTGGTCGCAGTAGTGTTCGCATTAAAATTTTGGGGACACTACCTGTATGAAGAAAATACCCAAATCTACACCGATCACGAGAGTTTAAAGTGTTTCTTTCACCCTAAAAGAACTGAACATGAGAAAACAAAGATGGTTATAATTTGTGAAGGATTACGACATAGATATCAATTATCACCTTAGAAAAGCAAACATGGTCGCTAGTGCCTTTAGTCGAAACACGACACACTGTCAGTCCTCATTGCTAGGGAGGCAAGAGTACAAAAAGATTTTGAGTGAGCTAACATAGCCTACACAAGATTCTGATTCAGCTAACAGAGGGAATAGTGGACAGCTTCTCCAAATCCTCAGATGACGAACTTTTGAGTAACGCCTATGTTTTCCAGCAGTAGAAGAAAGAAGGAACGAAATATTGACAGAGGCTCACAACTCGCCATTTGTTATGCATCTAGGCGGTACTAAGATGTACCAAGATTTGAAACAGCATTTCTGGTGGCGGAGTATGAAGGACATAACAGAGTTTGTAAATAAATGCCTAGTATGTTAACAGGTGAAAGCTCCTGGATAAAAGACGACGAGGATGGTACAGCCTCTAAGTATACTGGAGTGAAATTGTAGGCCTATCTAGGACACTAAAGGGCTACACAATAATCTGGGGAGTTGTTGATAGATTGACAAAGTCGGCACACTTCCTACTAGGCAAAGCAACATATATAGTAGACAATTGGGTTCAGCTGTATGTGAGAGAAATAATGAGGTTGCATGGGGTTCTAGTGTCAATAGTGTCGGATCTAGACCCAGCCATTGTTGTCTTGATCTCATGGGCTCAACTGTATGTGAAATAAATAACTCATTCTAGCCCAGACTCCTGAGCCCAAAAAGGGTACACTGCGTAGCCACCTCGGACGAACCCGCGGTCCAAACGCCTGGAACCCGTAGCCCAACTACGCGACCCGTGAGATCGAGACAGCAACTCGAATCGGTGCCTCGACCCACTTCACATCCTGCACATGTGGAAGCATCCCTTAGTGACACGTGCCACCGCTACAGACGCTGGCTCTTTCTGCTCGATTCGGCTCGACTTCGTGCAATCCTTTTCGCTAAAAAAACACTTATTGGACTTGGATTTGATATCGATCCTTAAATTTTTAGCCTTCCCGATCTTATTTTAACCCTAACTAAGGTAATTGAGGTGAGTATAATACCCTATTTCCCAAATTCAAGTTAAATTTGATTAGAAATGTGAATACTTACGAAACAAGATGGACATCCTAATAGGAAATGACTCTCGATACGTAGAAACTTTGTTGCTTTATTTATTTATTTTTAATAAATACAAAAATGCTCTAAACATTTGAATAAAAACTTAGATATAATTATCTAAAAATCTCCAAAATAGGTAATAAAAATAAAAACCAATTTATAATATGGGACAATGAGTATGACATTTATATGGATTAAGTCTAAATGAACCATATTTAAACTCATCAATAACATTTGAAAGCTATTATGTTATTGAAAAGCTATTAAGAAAAAAAAGAAAGAAAAAAAAAGAAAAGAAAATTTAGAAGAATTGGATAAATTGCTCCCATTTTTGGGGTTCTTAGCTTTGAAGGGAAATAAGAATCACATCTTGTTTGCAAAATAAAATATATTCACTTTGAAAATGGAATTTTTAATTTTCCCCATTACTTGTCTCCTTCAACTTAGAATATGGACCCTTCAAAATTCCTTCCCCACCTTCTTTTCCTACTCTTTTTATTCCATTTATTCCATTTATTCCATTTCATCACTTTTCTTCCAAATCTTCTTAATTCCCAAAAAAAAATAATAATAATAATAATAAATAAACAAAAAAAAAAACAAAAAAATGTGTAGAGAGCATATATCCAAAAACAAAAAAAACAAAAAAATGAAAATTTAGACTTCATGTCATTCCTTTTATTTTAATTTTGTTCTATTTTCATTTTTTATGATTGAATTTTCTTGGACATGAATTTGTGTTATAAATATATGTGTCAGATTTTGTATTCTTATGGAAACAGATATTTACATAAATAATATCTCAAACTCATGGTGTACAAAATTCCTCATAAATTAAATTTCTTAATAAACCAATAATGAGTAATATTGCAATTTTTTAAAAAATATAATGTAATGGTTCAAGTCTACCGATACCGATATTATGCTTTTTGGACTTTCCCCTCCGTACTTGTCAAGGCTTCAGATCAGGTAGAGAGAGAAATTTTCACATTCTTTTAAAAGGTGTTTAGTTCTCACCTAAACCAATAAAAATACAATAAAAATGTTTTAAATCATATTTTTTATTTAAAAAAATTGATATGAAAATAGATGAGAGTAAAGATGAATTAAATGATAAGAAATAAACAATAGGTTATAAAGTCAAAAGACATCCACCTAAAAGAAGCAGAGAATTTTATACAATTTTAGAATAAAATTTCCCTCTATAAATTAAATGCAAAGGAGACAAAATTTTGGGTAAAAATGGTTTTAAAAATATTTTTTAACTTTTAAAATTTTTTTGAAAAATATTTGTTTACTTTTAAAATGTTTGAGACACATTTAATCTTTTTATTAATACCTAAACTTTTTTAAAAACTTCTAAACACCTTTAAAAATATACCGCATTTAAAAAATATTCATGAACTTTCCATCGTAATATTAAAATTTTTGTAGATAATTTTTTAGACGTCGATAAACGATTATATATTGACGGTAAAAAAATTTATGAATCTTTTTTTATAAGGATTTAGGGTTTAATGTTACTTTACAATATGAAACAAAAATACAACCTTCCTATACAATTCTCATTTACAAACCGGTTATTTATTTATATTTATTTTTATTTTCTTAACTATTGTTAAATTTATTCTTGTATATGAAAAATAATTTTGAATACCTCAAATTTTAAAACGAAAAGAAAATAGTTTTAAAAAATACACACAAATTTGAATATAAGAAATATTAAAATAAATGTGTATTACTAACTTAATTTTTAAAAACATAATACAAAAAAAAAAATCATTTTAAAAATGATCTTAATTAGTAATAGATAAAATAC
This sequence comes from Cucurbita pepo subsp. pepo, assembly GCF_057944985.1. Lineage (NCBI taxonomy): Eukaryota > Viridiplantae > Streptophyta > Magnoliopsida > Cucurbitales > Cucurbitaceae > Cucurbita > Cucurbita pepo. The sequence continues at coordinate 14,716,856 of NC_141798.1, forward strand.
TATTAATTTAAATAAATTTTAACGCTAATCTTCCTTTTTCGTCCGGTATTATTTAGTTTTTTACAAAAAAAATAAAATAATAATAATAAATTAAATTAAAAATTAAAAATATCTTTTAAAATTTTGTTTTTGAGAGAATAATCCAATAATATATCTTTTATCTACTTACCCTACATTTGTTGAACTAAAAATAATATTTTCTTTTTTCTTTACATATATTTTTATAAATTATTGGATTTAAAATAAATACAATTAAATAAATTGTGAAATATTAAGATTAGTTCCTAAATATTAGTTAGAGTGATTTTATTAAACAAATTTATAATTTTAGTATAAACTTTTTATACCTTTCAAAATCATTAAATTATGTATTATGTATTCTTTAGTATAGTTTTAAAATAAGAGTGTTGGAAAATATATATATATATATATATATATATATATATATATATATATATATATATATATATATATATATATATTTGAAAGAAAAAAAGAAAAAAGAAAACTGGTTTTCAAATAGATCACGGATCTTTCTGTATAGGAAATTCTTACCCGCAATACACGTAATTTAGCTATTTGAAAAAATATATATATAATTGGGTGTTCCATTTAAGGAATTTAGGTTTATTGGTATTAATTTGACCATTAATCAATATTAGAAATCTACCTAAGTTTTTTCTGACAAAGTTTTCTAAATTATTGTTTTTTATTTAAATATAGTAATTTTTTTTAATTATTGATTAAAGTATTAAATCATCTATTAAAACTGAATTGGTTCCTCACATTTACAAATTATAAAAAAAGAAATAAAAGACCAATAGCAAAAACTTTTTTTTTTTTTTTTTTGAAAAGGAATTAAATAAAAATTATAATAATAATTTCAAATATATATATATATATATATATATATATTGTAATTTGATGGTTCGAAGACTCTATTATAAAAAATAAAATAAAAAACAATATGGTAGAAAATTAGGAATTTTAGAGTAAGTTTTTAATTATTAATTTTAGAAACTTGTGACTTTCCATTTTTTCAATTTTATTCCAAACTTCTAAATTATTAAAAGAAAAAAAAACTTTGTTTTTTTCCTCAATGTAAAAGATATTGATGAGACAAAAATAAATATAAAATAAGGTATATATGAGATCATCTACAGCATCATCCATATAACGACAAGATAAATATTATGTAAGAAGTTAATTATGTGAATGATACGACAAATGATATAAATAATATAATGTAAGTTAAAAGGAAACATAACAACCATTTTTTTTATATAGTTGTAATTAGTTAGAAAGATATGCTTCTTCTCATTTATAGACATCCAAATGGATTAATCTTAAGTCATTTTAATAGAAAAACTAACCAAGAATTTTGGACTATTTCAAATTTGAAGTTTAGGATGTTTAAGAAAAGGATGTTTGAAAAACATATAGATGTGTTTGTTTTGGCTGTGGAATGCTATTAAAATTTTAAGAAAAAGAAAAGAGTTCAACCTCAGAGAAAATCACAAGATTTTCAGCGAGGGAAACCCGAGTATGTCGCACACGACTCAAACCACGCCTCCCTCTCTTTAAACCGCCCATTCACACCGACTATGGCCATACTTAAACAAGATTTTTATATTATAATTCTCAAATATCACTTTATATTCAACCGTTTGGGATTCCATAATAAAAACATTGAACACAAACTAATAATGGATCGAATCATAACATGAGATATCAAAATATAATCTAAGATTTCTTATATGAATCAAAAGACATCAATCTTACAATATACTTCGATGAAGATGAGAAGAAAATGTTGTTGAAATTATCAAAATATATTTCAATTCATGATACATCGAACAAAAATGAAGTTTTATTGTTATAAATTTTAGGTGGATTATAACTTAGAGTAATTTAAAATTATTGTATTTCATTAATATGTTTTCAGGTTTTTTATTTACTTTAGGCCACATCTACATCATGGTTAATTATGGTCATAAAATATAAACGTTACAACTTTTGAAATACTTTTAATAGTTTCATTTTGAGGCTATATAAAGTCTTATATGTTGTATTTGTAAGTAGACTTGAAAACTATAGTAGAAGAAGCATTTGTGTTTTCCTTTCGCCAAGCTAAGTTTATTTGCAATTCTATGTAGTTTAGGTTGTATGTAGAATCATTCAAGCTTAGACCCGATTAATTTTATTTGTGGAGTGGTTCAAATCTCAAACAAGTGTTCTTACATTGAGATATTTGATCAACAAGAATCATTCAAGCTAGACATGATCGATCTTTCTTGTGGAGTAATTCGAATCTCAAACAAGTATTCTTGGCTTGAGATATTCGATCAATAAGATAATCCGAATCTTACTCCCCTTGCAGTGATTTCCATATGACTTGGCATCAAAGCCGTCTCTTGGGTTGATTCCATATCAGATGGATTAGCATAACACTATTCCATATAGAGATGACGTGCATGTATTACATGTCATGATACATTATGACGATGATTTACCAAGGATCTTTCCAGATTTTTAATTCTTTATCTAGAAGGCATTTCAAGATTCGAAAAATGTCCAACAATGAATGAATAATTTTTAAGAAAACTATGGATATTTTAAGAAAAATAATAATAAAATATCCAAAAAGTGAAAATTTTCCAAAATACCCCTGAAATTATGGATAATTACCAAAGTGTCATTTTGCTCAAAATCATAATCTCCACTGTCACCATTTGCATAAAATTCATTAAATCTAGAATCTCACCCATTGGATATAATCTAGAACTCTCACAGATCATACATCCAACAGTTAGGATTCAAAACCAAGGTCGGTAAGGTTCTGATCGGAGGAGATATTTTCAACGGATTATTCAAAAAATTCAATCTCCAAATCACGACGAATTTGGAGGTTTCAACGTCGGTGGAAGCTTCCCTGGTAAATTCTGAAGTTTGGGCAATAGTTTGGAACAATAATCGAGTAAGGTCGAGCACCCAATTGTAGGCAATAAGCATTTGGATTTTGGGTCTCCCACTCTCGAATTTCTGAAATTCGAGAGCAATTATCCACCATTCCTCTTCAAACTTGTTCCTATAGTTTCTAAACAAGATTACTACAAGTTCTATGAAGGAATCGAGTGCTGAAATTGCGTAGAAACCATTCCCCCAATCCAATCCGCCATTGAAGAAGCTTCAAGGAAAATTCAAAAATTCAATCCGAGGATACACGATAGTTCGTTGAGAAAGGACAATCTCAATCAGTTTCTGCACCTCCAAGGAGTGTTTCCATAGAAGACCATGAAGAGAAATAACCTTGGGAGCATGTCAAATTGGGTGTAAGAGTCAAATTCCTATCTATGGTCTCTTTTCCTTCAAATTGAGGATTTCTTTAGCTTCAGAGGAAGAACTTGAGTAACTTTGATGAAAGAATCGAGAGCTGAAACGTTGTAGAACAAGCTATCCAAGAGATCAAAAATTGAGTGTGTTGAGTAACTTGTAGACCGAAAGCAATTTTCTAAAATTGGAGACACACGCTCAAAGACGTCCCTCCAAACCAATTCCTTTAGCTTGAAGAAAGGATATGGAAGAGGATCCATGAAAAATCGGGTCTTGAAAACCCCTATAATCAGCTACCAAATAAGAAATCCTTTGTTTCTGCTCCAGCGAGAAATTAGATTTTGGACGAACTTTGGAGGTGAATATCTTAGGCTACAGTCCACGAGAAGATATGAAATCAATCCCTATCTCTTCCTTATAACATCATCTTTAAGTATAATGAAGAAATAGAGGGGAGAAACAGCGTGATCGGAGCTATGGAGCTCGAGTTTCAGACGGTGGTGCAAAATGGACGCCCGCGTCTTCTTCCTATCCAGAGGAAGAAGACGATCACATGGCCAGTTAAGTTGAATCGACCATGTTAACCTAAAATCCGACCTTTTCTTGGTTTATCTCAATTTTAACACCCTTCCAAATCGGTTCTTATGGACAAATTTATGTTACAGAAACTAGACACAATAAGGAGTCTGTGGAGGAAAATTTGAAGTCATTTGGATACTAGAAGCTCAAGAACGGAAGTCCCGAACGTCGACGACGAGGTAAGTAGCCACCTTGGACTTTTCTTAAGAAATACTCGTCGGCATCACTTGAATTTTTATATGAGCCCAAAACCAAGTATGAATTAAGGATATATGAAAGAAAAACTCAAAGAACCGTGAGTTAAGGGCCCTGAACCGACCAAATTGTTCGCAATTTAAATAACATTAAAATAACTCATTAGATGAACTCAGCTACCTATGAAATTTTAATGCTGAGCATATTATAGAACCTTGAGGCTATAGATGAAGTTTGGTGGTCATTGGATAAAGATAAGTAGGTAAACAAAAAATATTTGTAAAATGACCATAATGCCCCTAAGTATTTACCATCAGTTTCTGACCTAGATGACCTCCGAATGCTATGAAACTCTGTAGTAGATCTTATTTTATGATGTTTGATGATTTAATAAAGTTTGGAAGTTATTGGAAAATGTTAGGTAGCGAAACCAAGATATGGAAAAAAAACGTTCATCACGATCCATACGACTTTTTCTCCTAGGATGACTAACAAGGTATCCATGAAATAAGAGATTTCCTACATGCACTCTTGGTCGCTAATAAGATTCTACGTGTACAAGATCACATTGGGCTATTCCTAAAAAGAACTTTGTAAGTTCCAAGTTTGACCCAAGACATTATGCATAAAACCTAGGATCACCAAGAATCCAAGAAAACACCTAGGTTAATGCAAATATCATGCTTAACAAGTTGCTAGGATCTATGCCCAAAGTAACCATTATCTCCCATCACGTAGTGTACCACGAGGCCCCTATTCCTCTTTAGGTGGGATGCCCTGCTATATGTACCATGAGCAGAATGTTATGATAGACTTATTATTTTCTCACTTAAATGAGATGTCCTGCGTCACAATTTGCTACCAGGATGCCATGATTATGACGACGCCACCTATGCACTCATGGGGAGAAAATTAAGGGTTTCTTTGGAAGAGTTTTTGGGGCTAAAATACAATGCATGACATGACAACCTCTAAGGTTTAGTTCCTGAAAACAAAACAAGAAGTCATATCCTAGCTCGAGGTCTAGACATGCTCCAAATTACCAACTATTTTCTATAAGGCCTATTCTAAATGACATGATGATAAGATCAAGATTTCAAGTTGATTGGATCAAGTTTGGAACCTAAACCAAGATAGAACTTAAGAAACGCCTAAATGAAACACCTCAAGATTCAAGACCCTTCTAGAACCCTCTAAAGAATCCATTATGAATCTATGACCTTCTAGAATAACTCATGCTAGTTATTATGATGGGTTCATAAGATTACGAATGTATGTTACAACTTATGCCTCAAGGAATTACGAACCTTAGAAACTTATAAGACTGAGAACCAAGAAAAATATCAAACAAGCTCTACAATTACCAAGGAAAGAAGAAGGTTAGGTATCACTAAAGGATAAGGAACCAGAGTCCTCATATTCAGAAACTCAAGAATGCTAGGTAATACTCTAAGCATGTTCAATTGTGACCCATGACCTCCCACCACGCGGTGCTTGAATAGGTCATGTTTTCTTTTCTAGGTGGGATACCCTGCACCATGTTTCCTATGCAGGATGTCATGTTTGACATCATGTTTCTCTCACCTAGATGAGATGCTCTGCACCATGTTATGGGTACCCAAAGATTTGCAGGATGCCATGTTCATGTATATGACCTTTATGGTCTATGCCATGTTCATGCTTGCATCAATCACATGACTCTATGGTCTATCATGGGGAGTAATCTAGGGACAGGATGGAACAAGAAGAGAGTGAGTTACCCTAGCCAAGAATCAAGAACCTCCTAAGACCTCCCACGGTAAATCATGCTCATAACTTAGACTATGCTGCTTGGAAAGCGTGAAGACTCGGACACAGGTTGACAGGTCTATAAGTAGTACCGTAAATTCTAAGGGGAGTGCCTTGGAGAACAAATTAAGAAACAGAACAAGGACCTAGAACTAGAATATGGATCAAGATCCAAGTTCTAAGTACAAGAACCAAGAACCTTAGCACTAAGGCCCTTAGAGAATAACCAAGGATTTGGAATCCAAGGACCAAGGTCGTCGGGATAGAACATGATAAGATCCACAAGTCAGGAATAAGAAACTAGAGGGTCTAAGTACTTATGACAAGAACAAGAACAAGAACATGAAAAGAAAGAGTGTGGTACCCTAGAGAGTGAACTCTTTCACCTATTTATTCACTGTAAACCATATCAAGGACAAGATTACGATCCTACAAGTAGGCTGCTTACTGAGTCTTTGTACTCATTTCTTATTTTTCATTTTTTGTAGGTAATAAGGAGCTGGTCGAGGTCGGAAACGGACTCTAGAGCCGGTGCCATAGATAAACCTTACCCGTCGTCCTTATTTGTGTTTAAACTATTGTATTGTGTTTAAAATACTTTGTATAAACTTTATTTCGATATAATATAATCATAAAGTATGTTATGTTTTAAATTTGGTTTGTTTCACTTCGCGAAAAATTTATCCATCCCTTTGTACTCGCACATGGCCGCATGGGAGGCCCTCAAATGCATGACTAGCCTTTTCGACTATTTTAAGGCTTCCAATTAGAGGAAAAGTAAGCTTCGAAGGGCATGTTTCATCCTAGTAAGTAATCACACGGACTTTAGGCAATAATACTTGTAGAGATCGCTAGAACATGCTAGCATGCGAACATATTTTACCTTCAGTGGTGAGAAAATGCATGACTATGACTTAGAATGAGCAATTTGGATGAAAAAGACAAGTATGTTATAAAATTACCAAATTACCCTAAAACGAAAAATTGAAAAGCATGCCTACATTAATGTCGTTTGCTGGGTTATAATGGAGAATCAGATATTGTGATCTATGATCCAGACAATTTATGGATGTTATCTCCGTGTTGAGCTTGTTTAATTGTATGCATGATTTATGTTTTATGATTTCCATCCATTAGGTGGTTGATAGGATTATCTCCCTACTAAATATATATGCTGGGTAGAACATGTTTTTTGTGCTATAGGTAATTGATAGAAATATCTCCCTAGTAACGCATGCATGAGAGAACTTAGTTAAGATTAGGGCACTACAACTAGTGCGGCTTACATGTTAACCTAGATCAGTATGTTAACCGTAGACATTGCACCCCCAAGATCTTGAGCGATAAGAGGCTTAGACATGTGTGCACCCAAAGATTAGTTTAACCTGAGGAGCTAACCCTAAACATCCTAGAAACGAGAGATAGGAACTAAACATCTAGATTCTCCTAAGAACCTAGTACACCTCCATGGTATCTAAATACAATTAAAGTAGGTTATAAGAACCCCAAGACCAATTGAGTGTAGAGTTGAGACAAGGTTGACGTCGTGATCCAGTTAAATCGATTCTAAAGAGGGACTAGCGACTACACGGGTGGTTAGCTCAAGACAAGGACTTCTATTGAGTATAGAAATGAGTGAACCCGTAAATCGATTGTGGATGGACTTGGGACGGTGGATAGGAGTCAAGATAAGAATCCCTATTGAATGTAACAATGGATCAAAGTCGACGTCGTGACTCTATAAATTAGCCTAAAAAATTGGGTCGTAACACTACCATTATGAGTAATAGAGTAATTCCTATTAGAGAAATAATCCAAATACTTGGTGCTAATTCATAATGTTAGTGGATTATCTCTCTAATAAATCCCACGAACACTCAACTATAGAAGTTTGTATGGTCTAGGAAGTTGCTTGGTTTTAAATTAAGTTTCTTGACCAGAATTGAACTCACAACATTGGTACAACTACCGCTATCAATGACAATGACTACACTACAAGTAATAGATTGAACAAGGCAACTAATTTGAAAAAGTTCTCTTTTTGATCTAGGCTATTCTCCTCCCTTTGGGTGTTAAAGCTTCTCAAGTAACTATAGATATATGTGTATGGGTTTTATTCACTGAACTCTTCACTCTCATCATTTTCCTCATTTATATCTTCATGTGCCTCTTCATCTTCTGTCACAATTTCTTCTTCTTTAATGGTCATAATTCTTGTATTAGGGCAATTTCTACTATAGTGTCTGCACCCATCCTTAAAATCTTACCAATTAACCATTACCATCAATGGATTAAATTAAACAAATCAATCAATCAAAAGGAAAAATAAAATTAATTGAATGCCAAAGGGAAAAAATCTTAAGGTTCCATAATTATGAAGAAAAAAATTAATAAAAAGAAAACAAATTAAATTAATTGTTCCAAACAAGGCCTACATGTGGTATAATTAATTTCTTTTTAATTTTGGGATTGAAATTAAAGGGTGTGTTTGGGATGTAGCTGCCACATCAGCGGCCGACACGTCGCATCAATGGCCAACGACAAATCCAAAAACAAACGTATTTGTGAAGAAACCGATGAATGGCTGACAGTCTGGGATATTGTACTGTCTCACCTGATAAACCCCAAACTTTCATTTTTTATAATTTCCTATTATATATGTATATTTCTTAATTTTGCAATGCAAATTGATATAAAATAAAAAAAACAATTTGAAAATGGTTTATGCAAAAAGTATTTAAATAATATCTTTAGAAATAGTAATACTATAAGAACTTCATATAAATAAATAATATTATAATTTAAAAATTATAGTTGAATATTTTTATATTACCAAAACTTTAAATTTCTACTCGACTTATAATGAAATGGTGTTAAAAAAAAAATGTTCCACCTATGTCAAACAAAAAAAAAGAATTAATTTAATCAAATAACTTGGTATAGTACTACAAATTATTAGATTTTAGTTGACTTAATGAAATGGTTTTCTGAAAAAATTAGCTTACTATTTAAAATTATAAGTGAATTGCAATTTTAAAATTAGTGCTTCAATGTGTGATCCTATCACGTTAGTTAATTAAAGAAAGAATTTTAAATAAATTATTATATTATATTTTATTAATTTAAATGGATTGGTCAAAAGTTTTGGGTCAATTTCCACTTGGAAGGCATAATGGAATAAAATTTTATTGGTATTTTTATTATAGAATCAAGATCTAGATTTGATAGTACCAAAACATAATAATAACACACATTATTCAAAAGTGCTAAGTTGGTGTCAATGTGGTATCCATAAAAAACATAGATCAATAATGACAATCAACTACTCAAATTTTAATCTCATTCTTTTATTGATAGTGACCCATAAATAATAATTCACTTTTTTTTTAATTTTTTTTTTTTTTAATTTTTATTCTTCTTTATGTATCTTTTACTTTTAACCGTTAAGAGTGCTCATGTAACGGGATGACATGACCATGCCAATACAGATTACCAAATTAAATCATAAAGGCTGAATTGAGTTATATTTTTTTTAGGACGGTGTTGAATATTTAGAAAATCAAAATTTAGTTTAGTTCAAAGGTTCATTTTTTTTTTTGGACAAGACAAAAAAATAAGTTTACAACCTTACTCCAATCTAACCTAACCCTAACCCTATTTTTAAAAAGATCACGAATCTTTGAATCTTTAATGCTTTAATGCTTATAATTGATATTTGTGATATGTTGACTTATAAATATTTGATGTTTGATATTAATATAAATATTAATTTATGATTTATGGGAAAGAATAAATGAATAAAATGTTATTATTGAGACTTAAAATTGTGATTCAATTGAAAAGATGGAAAAAAATCAGGGTGGGGGCCACGGGAGATCTCGAACCCATGACTATTATAAGAGAAGAAAATCAGAGTGGGGGCCACCGGAGATCTTCCACCATCAATCATTATTTACGCTATCATTTTTACCCGCATGTAAAGCAAAGAGAATTGAAGCCTGTGAAATTTTTTATTACTTTTTTTCCTCCAAAGCCAAACACAATTTATCATCTTTTTTTATATCTATAAAAAAACCCCACGTTTATTTTTTTAACTTTGTATTATATCTAATATATATATATATATATATATAATTTTTTTTTTTTCTATACTATTCAGTATTTTTGAATTTTTTAATGGTATTAATAAAAAATTTTAATTTTTTTTTTTTTAAAGTTTAGGGATGATTAAAAGATTGGGGAGTATTTTTTAATGGAAAGCAATTAAATTAATTAAAAGGTAAGAAAGTGATATTTGTTTTAGTGGTGGCTCCAAACATGATAATTCCTACCAAACATATTTTGTCTGACTCAGTGGCAACAAATTCTTGTTACGTACTATTAAACTTTTTACACATTATCATTATTGTTATTTTATTAAAATAAATAAATGAAAGAAAAAAAAAACATTAATCTAACGGAGTTCAATCAATCTATATGGAGCTTAAGCGATTGCTCAACTTAGTGTTCCAACTTTTGTGAACTAAGTGCCATCCGTGTTTGTTAATATTATTAAATATGCTATGATATGCACGGGTGAAAAACCAAGAAAATGTAAGATATTTTAATATGTATTTTACTAATTTGAATTTCAATTAAATTTTAAATATTTTTTATTTAAAATATCAACTACCTTCTTAATTAAATATATATTTTTTCTCAGATTATATTGTATATATTAAATATATTAAATACTCATGTGAAAACTTCAAATGAAAGATATTCTTCCCCTTTTGTATTTAATATAAAATATTAATTTAAATGCTTTAAATTGAATATATTTTCTCTTTTACATTTAATATATTTAATATATTAAATATTAATTTAAACGGTTAAAATTTTTCTTTTTAATTAAATTTGTGACAATTAGTATTAAAATAGGCTGTTACGTGCGTGACATAACTTTATTGTACGAAAACATCTTTAAGAATATATTTGTAAACGATGTGATGAACTAAAACATTTAAACTAATAAAGGGAAAAAATCACGTGAAAATTAGATTAAATAAAAAAATAAAAAAATGTCTTGGACTAACCTAAGGGCTACTAGATAAACATAAGTAACCCCTTGTTGGGTCAAAAAAATACAAATACATGTGATATAATGGAGTCTATCATTTTAAAAGACGTAGTCTCGTTGAATATGTAATCTTTCTTGCCCACGCACTTGCACATAGGCCCACTAACCTTGGATTTGTGCACAAATAAACATTAAATACATTATTTTAAATACACTCTTTTATGCACAAATAAACATTAAATACATTATCGTAAGACATTGTCATGAACTTGCATGTTTCAAAAAGTCATTAAAGAAACATAACGAAATATTAAATAAATCAAACAAGAAGATAAAAACACCCTATACTAACCTAAAGTCTAAGAAATAAAATATTGTTATCTTATGCTTGTGTCATAGTCTCGACTTGCAATGTCGTGGTCATCAGTCTTGCCTTTACCTGAAATAGAAGTAACACACTACTTGAGTATTTTAAGAAATACTCATTAAGTGACTCCACTATTGAGGTCAGGGATTGCAAACATATGCAACTATTGTTTAGGGACCTATCGTTAAAACTATCATAGGGGTGGCCTCCAGTCCAGACAAAATTGAATGTGTAGTACTTCCCTACAAATGACCCACATGTGCGAGTGTGAGTCCCCAGGTGGTACGCAACTCCCCAAACCCATCATAGTCAGGCTAGCTGTCCATAGTCGGACATCTGGAGGTTCGTAAACCCCCGGATGTTATGCGAGGTTTGATCATCATTATCATCATCATAGTGTACGCTTCCGTACTCATTATTATAAATGGGAAAATAACGCGATGTATATGAACACACAAAATGTATGAGGTTCCTATGATTTTCATCTTTAAATTATCTTTATGACACAACCCTATACATTATTCATATATTACATTAGGTAACTTGCATGCGTTGGCCTTCATACGTTCATCGTCATTAACATCAATGGGTTTAGGGTTGTGTCTTAGAAAACTCGTCATAATAATGTATCATGACATTTAATACATGCATATCATCTTAATATGGAAATACCATCATATTAAGTCATCTCATCATAATGCATCTTACATCATCATGTTATCATGCATCATCATCTCATATCATCATATATATCATTACATAACATCATCATATACATCATATAATATAATTATATCATCATGCATATAAAAGCATAAATGACACGTGCAAGGGTCATTGAGCACGTGTCATCATACATAAGTCAAGTCTTCCGATCGAGCCGATAGTAAGGCCACTTACTTGGCTGGCCTTAATTGACGTTCTCCCTAAATAAGAATACTTGATTACATCCTTCGAAGTCAGTCCAAGTGTCGTCGATGCTCGACCTATTAGAAATCGGACCTTATATTGACCTTAACTGCCTTGAGTAAGGTCAATTTCAGTTCCGGGAGGGTCAAAACTATAGGAATTAGTGTCAAAAGTATCAACCCGAGTCAAATAACACGTTTAAGAGATGAGAAGTCGTTGAGACGCAATTGGAGTTGAGCCGAGCCAATGAAGCCGCATGAGTTGAAGAAGTCGGCATCTACATGCACGAAACGTGTCATTGAGAGGTGCTAACGAGTAGCACGGTCATGCTCGTCCAAGGCGTGTTACCCATGGCCGCATGCCCATGACAAGCCAAACCCCTTATGTTTTTCCATGTTCGAGCGTTTTACTTTTGTATTTCTAGGAAGTATGACGTTTTGGAAAAATCATGTCTAGGCCTGCCAGACATGAAATGCCTCAAAATGTACCATACGGGGATATGACTAGTTGTTAACTTCTCCCTACCAATGGTTATATACTATGAGTCGTTGTTGTTACTCTCTTGCTTGCATATATAACACCTCTTTCAACATCTCTCTTTCAAATATCTCTCTCTGCCCTCATTTTCTAAAACTTTCTTCTTAAACCGAGGCCAGAGGCTCGAGTATATGTCGCTTGGCCGTAGGCGACATAAGAACAAATTGGCTTAGCTCACTTGGTACTGGAAAGTGAGTGCCGCACAATCGCAAGTCTACTGCTATCAAAAGTGTGATTATGTCAAGTGGTATCAGAGGTTTGTTAGCTCCGTGACATAGTAAAGACCGAAACCATGTCGACGACAAAGTCGACACCCAAATGAGTTTAATAGAGGAGGAAATGATGTTCCTCAAAGAAGTCCCTGACACCGTCCGCTTCCTGGAAGACCAAGTGACGAAATTGAATGGAAAAGTCGTAGAAATTGACGCAATGGGCAACCACCTGGATGGGTTGCCAATCAAAGAATGAGTAGTCGAGTGGCCTCGCTCGAGGAAAGAGTTGCTTCTACAAGTAGCTCAAGACCTGCTGGTAGCCCTAATAGCTCTGTCGCACACAAGGAGGGACGTGGCGAAGAGTTCGACAAGCTACAAAATACCATGATGAGTTTGTTTAATGGATTAGCTGACGAATTCAGAACAACGATCGATGTCATTCAAGAAAAGATGACCGAGATGAACACCGGAATTGGGGTGACCATGAAAGCCGTTGAGAACATCACGGCTGGACAAACTCATACAGGATCCAACAAACTGAAGTTCTCAGACCCCAAACACTTCAAAGGGAACCGAGACGCCAAAGAGTTGGAGAACTTCATCTTTGATGTCGAACAGTACTTCAAAGCCACAACGGCTTGTACCGACGACATAAAAGTGACAGTAGCCTCAATGCATCTCATAGACAATGCAAAACTTTGGTGGCGTATGAAGGTCCAAGACATTGAGAATGGATTGTGCACCATCAACTCGTGAGAAGACCTCAAGAGAGAGTTGAGGAACCAATTCTTCCCCGAAAACCTAGAATATATAGCAAGGGAAAAACTAATAGCCCTAAAACAAACTGGAAGCATAAAGGATTATGTCAGACAATTCTTGACCCTGATGCTAGATATCAGGGGCATGTCAGAGAAATACAAGGTATTTCTTGTTGGATCGATATGGCAATCCTAGAGGGGTGAATAGGGTTTCACCAATAAAATGATTAAATTTTTCTAGTAACAATAAAACTTAATACCATGCAATAAAACTTAATAATAATTTAGAATTTAAATAGGAAAAGAGTTAGAAAATATAATACCGTAGTTTTATAGTGGTTCGGTCAATCTCAACCTACTCCACTCCTTAAGCGCCTCTTGAGAATTTGAATAAACCTTTCTTGACTCTTTCCTTGGATCAGAGTCTAACCGCTACACCGCTCTTTTTACGAGTTCAAGAGCAAACTCAATCCTTTCCACGGCTCAGGATCAAACCGGTACACAGCTCTTTTTACCAGTTCAAGAGCAAACTCAATTCTTTCCACGGCTCAGGATCAAACTGATACAATTGTTTGAAATTTTATAGAAACACACCACGACTCTCTGAAGTAGTAGATTTACAATTTTCTCACAATACAATAGACATCTCTCAAGAATAAGATAAACAAGAAATAAAATTGGAAGCTTTGGAGAGAGCAACAATGGAGGGTTTAAAAAAAAAAATTAGATCGAGGAAACTATGGAAGTTGTGTGTTGTGTTTTGAAAAATATGAAGAGGTGATGAGTTTAAATAGTGATCAAGTTGTAAAAATAGAAATAGATAGGGACTACTAAAACAAACGTGGAGCACAAAAATAATATTTATTTATTTTTAAATTTATCGTGAAAAACTATGGACCGCATATTTCATTTATATATATATATATATATATATATATATATATATATATATATATATATAATAAGAAAAGATGTTAATGAAAACATTTCTAATTGAAAATTCCACCATTGAGTCAAACTTCTTCCTTTTAGGTGTAATTTGAGTAAAAAAAAAAAAGATGTTGAAATCGTTATTCCGTTATTCCCACACTGTGGACAAAATACTCAGAATTGTTAATAAGGTAGGTTTGTTATCATCAAAACATCAATTAATTAATTTATTTAAAATTAATTAATTTGAGATTAAGGAAAAAAAAAAGCTAACCATCTCCCTTTTTATGATAACAAACCATTTCAAAGAAAATAGTATGAAATTCACAAAACCATAAAACTTAATATAACGAACATGTCCAAATAATAATATCATGCATCATCATAGACATTCTATATATATCATCATAAATTTGAAATTCACTTAAATTCATATTCTCCCCTGTATTAATGTCAATGAATTATGAAACATCAACAAGGAAGTGATTCATTAATTATAAAATAACAAACTTAAGCATATTTTTTCTAATTTTCTCTTCCTTTGTAATCATAAAAAGGACAACAAAAAATAATAAAAGGATGGCATGCTCCCCTGAGAAAATGCCTTTAAACAAGATTATAAAATTCAAGATATATCATACCTAGTAATACGAAACTCAAATTCAAGATATATCACACAGAATAATACTAAGCTCAAGCCTATTTTTGGAAAAAAAATTCATCATTTAACAGCTCGATAAAAATACCTGTTAATTGATTATTAGAGTAAATAAAATAAAAAATAATATGTCCATTTTGCACATGCTCTCATGTCTAATGTCAATAGGTTTAATTCTAGAATGCTGAATAGGATTTAAATTAATAGTACTGGTGTTGTCACAAAATAGAGGCACACTATCAAATTTTAATCCAAAATCAAGAGTTTGTTTCAAACAAAGAATTTGAGCACAACAACTAGCAACAGCAATATACTCCGCTTCGGTAGCAGATAATCCTACCAATTTAAACTAACATTTATAGGATCTCACAATCCTAAATTAATAGTCCCAAGCAAATATTTAAATATTCATATTTAATGAGATTCCTTAGGACAAGATTGAAACCTAGCACAAAGATATATACTAAACATAATATAAGTCTACTAGCAGTCAAGTAAAGTAAAGATTCAATCATACCTCGATAAGATTTTATATCTACATATTTACCTTTTTCATCCTTGTAAAGCTTGGTAGATGTGCTCATTGGAGTTTTTTGCAATCTTACCTTCATTGAACTTGAACCTTTTGAGTAAATCATTGGTGTATTTCTCTTGATTTAGAAAGATACCATCTTTTAGTTGTTTGATTTGAAGTCCAAGAAAGAAACTGAGTTCTCTCATCATACTCATCTCAAACTCATTAGGCATACATTTAGAAAATTCTTCACACAAAAAAGGATTAGTAGAACCAAATATAATATAATTCACATATATTTGCAGTAATAGTATATCTTTTTCTTTAATTTTAATGAAAAGAGTAGTGTCGAGCTTACCCATTTTGAAATCCTTCTCAATAACAAAATTACTAGGTCTATCATACCAAGTTTTTGGAGCTTGTTTTAAGCCATAAAGAGCCTTTTTCAACTTATAGACAGGATGTGGAAAATCAAAATTTTCAAATCCAGGAGGTTATTTTACATAAACTTCTTCCATACTATAACCATTTAAGAATGCACTTTTCACATCCATTTGATATAATCTAAATTTTTTGTTAGAAGCAAATGCAAGTAATATTCTAATAGCGTCTAATCTAGCAACGAGTGCAAAAGTTTCTTCATAGCCTATACCTTCCTCGTGACAATAAATAACTTTGAGCTACAAGTCTAGCTTTATTTCTAATGATATTCCCATTTTCATTCATTTTATTTCTAAAAACCCATTTGGTTCCAATAATGGAAATATTAGAGGGTATAGGGACTAATTCCAAAACTTTGTTCCTTTCAAATTGATTTAGGTCTTGTTGCATAGCTAAAATCCAAAACTCATCATTTTTGGCATCCTCAAGACTTTTTTGTTCAATTTGAGAAATAAAAGCAACATTATTAAATAAATTAATAAAGAAACGAGTTTTCACACCTTGTTAAGTATCATCAATAATCAAGTCCTTGGGATGAGATGGGGCATAACTCCATACTTTTGGCACACCTCCATACTTTCGGCACTGATGAAGAAACTTCTTCCTTCTTTTCATTTAAGCTCACTTCTTCTTTACTTCAAAGAGTTTCTTTTCCTTTGTCACTAGGTAAATCTCCAAAATTTCTTTCTAAATCATCACTACAAATAGACTCATTCGAAATATTATTACAAGATTCATCAAATACCACAGACATAGATTCTTCTATAACTAAAGTTTTCTAATTGAAAACTCTATAAGTTTACTGGTAGATGATTAACCAAGAAAAATACCAATATCTGTCTTAGAATCAAATTTTCCTATTCTTTATTGTTCAAATAAAACATTTGCAACCAAAAACTCTTAAATACCCAATATTTGGAATTTTATTATGCCAAAGTTATAAGGAATTTTATCTAAACATGGTCTAATTTGCAACTAAAAACTTTAAAATATCCAATATTTGTAATTTTATTATACCAAAGTTCATAAGGAATTTTATCTAAACAGGGTCTTATTATAAAACTCTATTTGAAACATAACAGGCGGTATTAACAGCTCCCATCTAAAAATATTTAGGTAAATCACATTCATTTAACATTGATCTAGCAAATTCTTGTAAAGTACGATTTTCAATGAGAGTACCAGAGTCATTACTTATAGTACTCTTACCAATTATTTTACCCTTCTTATTGTCGCCAAAAAGTTACTAAGCCACCATTCTTCTTGGAAAGACTCACAAACTTGGATTAGTTCCCCTCATGTGTATTGAGCAACCACTATCCAAATACCACTTATTCTCCTTTGACACTTTCAAATAAACCTAAAAACAAAGATATACAAGATTGACCTTTTGGTACCCATACTTGTTTAGGGCCTAACAAGTTAGTTTTCACAAATTTAAGAATCATGTTTGCATTCATATTAAAAAACTTACCAGATGAGAAACAAACAACATCATGCAGGAATTTATTTCTTGGACTAAGTTTATGTATAATATTTTCAATAGAAAAATTATTTCTTAAAACAGTGTTAAATTTTATATTTTGAAAAAAAATTTCTTTCCTAAGGAATGTTTTGAGAATTTTTCAATTTAAAGCAATTAGGTCTAATATAACGTTCAACACCACAATAATGACATATAGGCACAAATCTAGATTTATCATGCTGAGATACAAATTTGCATGTGTTAGGCTTAGGCATAATGGGGATGCTTTAACAAATATTATTTTAGAACTTCGACGAATGGAACATCATCAATATAGCCTAATCCTCTTTTATCACCATAAGGCTTACCTGCTTCAATTATTTTATCTAATTTTTGAGCCCCTATAGTTAACTTTTTAATACTCTTTAGCCTTACCAAGTTCTTGCATAGTATTTGACTTCTTTTATTTAAGTAATTTAATTAACTTATCTTTTTCACAACAATCACGCTCAAAAAAATTAATTTTATCAATTAATGCAATTTTCTCATCACAATCAAATACATGATTTTCACCGGGTATATCAAATTTTACAACATTATGATTATTCCCTTTCAAGCAAGAAATGTCATTGAATAAAGACTTATTTTTAATAATTGAAGCCTTATATTTCTTTTGAAGCATAACATACTTTGAACCAAGTTTTTCTAAATCAAGTGCATCTCCTCAAAAACTTTAAATAATTCAGGGTAAGAAGGAGATTCAAGAATTACCTCGTCTTCTTCATCCTCTTTGTTACCCTGAGCCATGACTTCATCCTCTTTGTCACTATGAGCCATGAAGCAAAAAATTGCACTTTTTCATCACTTACAGATTCATTTGCATCCATTTTATTATGAATTAACATGCTAATTTTTGTTTCTTCAACTTGATTTGTTCCCTCATGAGTCACTTCTAGAGTTTCCAAATTTCATATGTTGAACAACCCATAGATACTCTATTAAATTCATCATTACTTAGGGCACAATAAAGATAATTTATAGCACTAGCATTAAAATAACATTTTTTTTATGTCATATTCATCAAATTCATTCTTTAATTGAAGCTCCTCAATCTTATTTACAATTTTTATTGGAATCTAAGGGCCTTTACTAACATCTAAAGGTAATTCATAATCAATCGATTGCAAATAAATTTTCATTCTAGCTTCTCAATACGTATAATTTGTTTCATCAAAATAAGGAGGTCTAGAAGTTGATTGTCTTTCACAAAAACCATTTTTAATACATAGATTTGCATAAGCTCTAAAAATAAGGTTTATATAAAAAACAATAAGAGAAACCTGCTCTGATACCAGGTTTCAACAATATAATGATTAAATTTTTCTAGTTATAAAACTTAATACCATGCAATAAAACTTAATAATAATTTAGAATTTAAATAGGAAAAGGGTTAGAAAATATAACACCGTAGTTTTACAGTGGTTCGGTCAAACTCGACCTACTCCACTCCCAAGCCCCTCCTGGTAATTTGAATAAATCTTTCTTGACTCTTTCCTTGTATCAGAGCCCAATCGCTACACCGCTCTTTTTACAAGTTCAAGAGCAAACTCAATTCTTTCCACGGCTCAGGATCAAATCGGTACACAGCTCTTTTTACGAGTTCAGGAGAAAACTCAATCCTTTCCACGGCTTAGGATCAAACTGATACAATTGTCTGAAATTCTATAGAAACACACCACAATTCTCTGAAGTAAGTAGATTTACAATTTTCTCACAATATAGACATCTCTCTCAAGAATGAGATAAACATAAAATAAAATTGGAAGCTTTGGAGAGAGCAACAATGGAAAGAAAGATGTGCCTTCGCACAAACATGTATCAACTTTCTTGGACATGTCATCAGTTGTGGACAGATCGGTATGGATAGCGATAAGATAAAAGCTATTCAAGAGTGGAAAATCCCTACTTTCGTATCCGATGTACGATCCTTCCTAGGTTTGACAAACTACTATAGGCGGTTCGTCGAAGGGTTTTCACGATTAGCTGCCCCATTAATAAAACTCCTGAAGAAAGACCACCCTTGGTCGTGGTCAAATGAATGTCAAATGGCCTTTGAAGATCTAAAGGCAACCATGACGAGGGGTCCTGTCCTCGGATTAGTAGATGTTGCTAAACCATTTGAAATAGAGACAGATGCTTCCAACTTTGCCCTAGGCGGTGTCCTTATTCAAGAAGGTCACCCCATCGCTTTTTGAAAGTCGAAAGCTCAATGATGCTGAAAGGATATACTTCTCCGAAAAAGAATTGCTAGCTATGGTCCATTGCCTATGAGTCTGGAGACAGTACCTCTTGGGATCACAATTCGTAGTGAAGACGGATAATAGCGTCATTTGCCACTTCTTCGATTAACCAAAATTGATGGGAAAACAAGCCCGATGGTAGGAGTAGTTGGCTGAATTTGACTTCAAATTTGAACACAAGACAGGAAAGAGTAACCAAGTAGCCGGCGCGTTGAGTCAGAAGGGTGAACATGCAACCATGTGCATGTTAGCCCATATTCACTTAAGTAAGATCGACGGATCGATGCGCGACATCATCAAAGAGCATTTACATAAAGACCCATCGGCCAAAGTCATCGTTCAACTAGCCAAAGCTGGGAAGACACGACAGTTTTTGGTCGAGGGAGACCTTCTAATGACAAAGGGAAACATATTATACGTTCCAAGAATAGGAGAACTGAGGAAGAAGCTCATTCAGGAATGCCATGATACTTTATGGGTCAGACACCCTGGGTGGCAACAAACTTATGCATCAATAAAAAAGGGGTACTTTTGGCCAAATATGTGGGACGACACATGCAGTACACCAAGACGTGTCTCATCTACCAACAGGACAAAATTGAGAAAGCCAAAGTCTCGGGAGTCTTGGAACCTTTACTCGTGCCAACAAGGCCTTGGAAAGTGTGTCTTTTGACTTCATAACACCCTCCCAAAAGTCGAGAAATATGACGCCATCTTGGTTATCGTAGACCGATTCTCAAAATATGTGACATTCGTTCCCACCCCCAAATTATGCTCGGGTGAACTAATAGCCCAACTATTTTTCAAACACATTGTAAAGTTATGGGGCATTCCGTCGAGCATCATCAGCGATAGGGATGGTAGATTCATTCGCACATTCTGGACCGAGTTATTTGCCTCTTGGAAACGACTTTAAATATCTCCTCAAGCTATCATCCTTAAACTGATGGACAGATGGAAAAGTTCAACTGCTTCCTCAAAGAATACTTACGTCACTTCGTCGACGCTTGCTAAAAGAATTGGATACAACTGCTAAATGTCGCCCAAAATTATAAGTGGACGACAGCTGGCTTTGTCCCATATTATTGATCATCCTTATGCACGAAAATCTCTCAAGCTCAAAACTTCACCAGAGAATGAAAGCAGACAACAGATATAACCCGGGCATACTTGGAGAAAGCTTCCAAGCATATGAAGAAGTGAGCGGACAAGAAGCGTCGCCCCCTCCAATTTCGAGCAAGAGACCAAGTCCTCATCAAGTTGAGGCCAGAACAGATCAAATTTCGTAGTCGAAAGAACCAGAGACTAGTTCGAAAATATGAAGGCTCGGTTGAAGTCCTTAAAAAGATCGGGGCTACTTAGTCGCGCTACACACATGGATGAAAATCCACCCAGTAATTCATGTGAGCAACTTGAAGCCCTATCACCCTGACCCAGACGACGATCAGCGAAATGTAATCACTAGACTGAGCATCAATATGAAACAAAGAGGCACCAAAGAAATAGAGGAGATCCTAGCCGATAGGGTTAGGAAGATAGGAAGACCTGTACGGAAGATTCGCTAATTCCTTGTCAAATAGAAGAATCTCCCTACAGAAGAAACCAGCTGGGAATGCGCTGAAGATCTAGACTCTGCCACCACCCACATCGCCAGGTTTGAAAGTAGTCGATTGACAGAGACGTCAACCAATTAGGTAGGGGAGGATGTCACGGTCATGCTCGTCCAAGGCGTGTTACCCATGGCCGCATGCCCATGACAAGCCATTATGTCTTTCCATGTTCTAGTGTTTTACTTTTGTATTCTAGGAAGTATGAAGTTTCGGAAAAATCATGTGTAGGCCTGCTAGACATGAAATGTCTCAAAATGTACTATAGGGAGATATGACTAGTTGTCAACTTCTCCCTACCAATAGTTATATACTGGTGAGCCGTTGTTGTTACTCTCTTGCTTGCATATATAACACCTCTTTCAAAATCTCTCTTTTGAAAATCTCTCTTTGCCCTCGTTTTCTAAAACCTTCTTCTTAAACTGAGGCCAGAGGATTGAGCATACGTCGCTTGGCCGTAGGCGACGAAGAACGAATTGGCTTAGCTCACATGTTGCTGGAAAGTGAGTGTCGCACCATCGCAAGTCCAATGCCATCAAAAGTGCGATTGTGACAACGAGCACCGTAATAACCCAAAAATAAAAAATAATAATTAAAAAAAAATTGTCTCACATTGCCCAAGTTGAGTAGTGGGGAGTTGGCCTCCACTATAAAAGGGAGATCCCTCATTTGAACAGTTTTTGCCAGTCCGAGAACACACTTCATTTTATCATCTCACTTAAACAGTTTGTGCCAGTCGAAGAACACACTTTCTGACGGCTCAAGGCCAGCATTTTGGTTGATTCGACTTGGGTTTAATATGCTCGAACCCTTTCCTCCTAGTTTCAATTTTCAGAAGCGTTTAAGGTTAGTGACTACCTTTTAGTTAGTTTAAATTTTTTGAGTCAAGTTTAGAGTATTTATGCATAATTAGACTTAGCTACTTTAAATCATTATAAGTAATTTAAATTATTTTATACAAAACTAGGCGAGTCAAATTCCGAGTGTAGAATTCTAATTTATAATTGTTGGACTCCTTAGGCAGAATTAAAATTCAGAGAGCAACGTTAAGCTAGCATTAAGGATTCGTAATAGTTTCGGCCTAAGCCAACCAAGTAAGTGGTCTTACTATTAACTCGGTAGGAAGACTTGTTTTTACGTACGGCCCTTGCACGTATCATTTATGTTTTATTTTATATGATGATGTGATAATGTTATATGATGATGTGATGACTTTGGATGATGATGTGATAATGTTATATGATGATGTGATGATGTTATATGATGACTTGATGATGTTAGATAATGATGTGATGATGTCATATGATGATGTGATGATGTACATGATGTTGACATGATGATAATGATGTATAATAATAATATGATGCGAGACATGTGATGATGAAATGACTTAATATGATGTGTTTCATATTAAGATGATGTACATGTATTAAATGTCATGATGCATTATGATGATGAGGTTTCAAAGACACAACCCTAGTTAATATTAATGATGATGAATGTATGAATGTCAATGCGTGCATGTTACTTAGAGTAATGTGTAAACGGTGTATAGGGTTGTGTCATAAAGATGATTTAAAGATGAAAACTATAGGGACCTCATGCATTTAATGTGTTCATATTCATCAGGATACATCTCCATTTATGATGATGAGTACGGACGCGTAGACTATGTTGATGATGATGATGGCCATGTCTTGCATGACACTCAGGGGTCTACTAACTTCCAAACGTCGCTCGGATAGCTAGCTTGACTATGATGGGTTTAAGGGGTGCAAACTGCTTGGAGACCCATGCTCGCATGTGTGGGTCGTGTGTAGGGAAGTACTACACATCCAATTTTGTCCAGACTAGAGGTCACCATTATGATGATTTAATCCATAGATCCCTAGAATATGAGTTGCCTTTGTTTGCATTCTCTCACCCCAATAGTGAAGTTACTTACTGATTATTTCTGAAAATACTCAAGTTGTGTGCTACTTCTATTTCAAGTAAAGGTAAGACAACCATGTACGGCTGACAACGACATCACAAATAGAGACCATGGCACATGCATAGGATAGTGGTATTTTATTTTCTTAGTCTTAGGGTAGTATAGAATTTTTTTACTTTTAATGTTTTACTTGTTTTATTTAGTATTAACTTATGTTCTTTTAAAGATACTTTTGAACATGTAAGTCCATGGCAATGTTTTACGATGAAGTTTTAAAGGTTTAATTCCACATAAGAGCATAGGTTATGATGACGGTAGCGACTTTCGGTTAGTAGAAATCTAGGATCGTTACACACATGTGGGTCGATAATGAGGTCGAGGTGCGGGTCTCAGGTCGCTCTTATGGTAAACGGATTGCGTGCTTTTTGAATGTGCGTCTAGCCTATACTAACCTATATACTACTAAATGAAAATGCAACTAGCCTATACTATACTACAGTATAATAATTCAAATTACAAAACTATCCATACATGTGCCACAGTCTCCTAGTTGTGATACCACCGTCAGCCATACAAGGGAGCCTTACCTTTACCTGAAAAATAAGAGTAGCATGTGACTTGAGTATTTTAAGAATACTCTGTAAGCGACCCCCTGTCGAAGTTACATGCAAACACATACAATTTCATGAATGAAACCTATCATAACAGTCTATTTTCCTACGACGGCTATCCTAAATAGGCAATTGGATGTGTACTTAATTTTTCTACATACAGTCCACACGTGCGAGTATGGACCCACTAATCGGTTTGCACACCTCCTGGGCCTCTTTCTGGTCGGGAGAGCATTCTCTAGTAGATGTTGATGATGGACACCCGTTAGGAATAGCGATCGTCTTGGCAGCATTATGGTAAACATAATGATCATTTCTTTGCCTCGTACTGTACACGTTCGTACTATCGTGAAGGAGAAGGTGTATCCCCCAATGCATGAGCACACAATAATGCATGAGGTCCCAACATTTTTTCATTTTTATTATCATATACTACAACTGTGCTAGCGTCTTCCTTCATAACATATCATTTTTCTCGATCGTTTATCATATCTTCCATGCGTGTATCGAGGTTGTATTTCATGCCAATTCGTCATTTTGCATGTCAATCATATCATATCATTCATGTTACACATATGTCATGTCATAAGGTTTTCATGCTTCCAGACATAACAATTCACATCATGCACATATCCTATCATATATCATAATAGTCATATAACATATCCTGAGCATATCTTCCACATATCATATCATAAATATATCAATTTATCAATTACAGCATAGCATTCATGTATCATAACATATACATATCATTTCGTAACAGTTTGCATATACGGGCATATAACATGTGCGAAGTCACGGGCACGTGTCATCATAAAGCACACAATTATAACCAAACGACTGTAGGGCCATTTATTTGGTTGGCCTTAGCTGGCGTTTTCCCTAATTCGAGTACGTTCGCTCCCATTATCGCCGGTTGTCATTTCCTATTAGAACTTCCATCCCGTTTCGTTAGTAATCTAAGAATTCTTAACTCAATTTCACTTAATTTAAGAAATTGAACATTACATTGACCTTAATTGTCTTCAATAAGGTCAATTTAAGCTTTGGGATGGTTGGAATAGTGAAAAATTACTAAATTTCTTTTATCGAGCCGAGAGGCTGAGTTTCTAAGCTGCGGATCCGAGCTGAGCCATTTAAGCTAACTGAGCTGAGGAGGTTTCACTATAGGTGCGCCACGTGGCACAATTAGTGGCTGGCGCATGTGCAGGCTGCTTCGGGTCAAGCGCAGGTTGTTTCATGCACGCAGGTCGCGCGTCCTTGATGTTGCCTTTTTTGCCCTCAATCTCAAATTAATTAATTGATGTTTTGATGATAACAAACGTACATTCTATTATTAACAATTAACATTATTTTGAATTACCCACCGTGTAAGGTTGGGAATAATGATTTCCAGCCTTTTTTGTTCATTCAAATCAGAGCTAAAACGAAGAAGTTACAGTCGAAACAAGATACCCGACGTGATTATGTGACAACAAATTGACATCATGGACAAATCGGAGTAAAACAACTTTGGTAGAGTAACAAATGGTGGGATTTTCAATTATATATATATAAAAATAAATAACAAACATGTGGTCCACATTTTTTCACGATAAATTAAAAAAAATTATTTTTTTGTGGTCCATGTTTCAGTTCACGGTACGTATCAATTCTTATTTTTACAATTTGTCGATGGTTTAAAAGAACACGACACACAATTTCTCTAGTTTCTTGGATCTAAATTTTTCTAAAGCCTTTGTTATCTTGTAACCTTCTAATTTTATATCTTGTTCATTTTATTCTTGAGAAGATTTATTTAAATTTTCAAGAGTCGTTTGTAGGTGGAGTAGGTAGAGTTTGACCGAACCATTATAAAACCACAGTGTTACAAAATTGTTATTAAGTTTTATTGCATGTTCTAAGTTTCTTTTATGATGTTTCTGTTATTTATTGAACTAGTTTATTGTATTAATTATCCTATTCTATTTATTTTAAAAAAAATTGATAATTAGAAAAAATTAATTACATTTAAATAAATTTATCGTTAAAACCCTATTCACTCTCTATGGTTGACATATTGATCCAACAATTGGTATGTTGCTCTCATTTTTTTTTATATAAATTTTATTCTTAGAGCTTATGACAAATCTGTGTTAAAAACGATTTTTGTGAAGGACAATCAACGTCTTGACCTCCCTATTTTGATGAACAAAGTATAGGTATTGGAAAACCATAATGAAAATTTATTTGCAATCGCTTGATTATGTTAAATGTTAGTAAAGACCCTTCCATTCCAATAAAAATTGTTAATAATATTGAGGAGCTTAAAATGGAGGATGAATTTGATGAGCATGATATGAAAAAATATTCTTTTAATGTCAGTACTATAAATGTCTTGTGCCCTAGGTCACGATGAATTTAATAGAGTATCATGTGTTCTTCGACATATGAAATTTGAAAAACTCTTGAAATAACTCGTGAGAGAACAAATTAAACTAAAGAAACAAAGATTAGCAGGTTAGTTCATAATTATAAACGGTTTAAAATGGATGCAAATGAATCTATAGGTAATGACTCTTGTACTCTCATTGAAAATGTAATTTTAGTTGATGGTTTAAAGCATGACTTACTTAGCATTAGTCAATTATGTGATAAAGCTCTGAGTTATATTTGATAAAAATAATTGCATAATTGAAAATGTTAGTGATAGAAAAGTGTTGTTTGTGGAGATGATAATTTGTACCTTATTAAATGATTTTCCTACAAATGATAAATGTCTTTCGGCTTTGCTTGTATGATAACTCTGGCAGGCTAGTATGCACTTGATTTCAAATATCTTAAAAAAATTCATTAGTTAGAGGCATTCCTAAATTTAAATTTGAAAAAGATAAAATTTGTGATGTTTGTCAAATGAGTAACCAAACAAGTCCTCTTTCAAATTGTGATTTCTACCTTTAAATCTCTTCAACTCTTACATATGGACTTATTTGGCCCTTCTAAAATAGCTAATTATGGAGGGAATTACTATTAGATATGCTACTAGTGCAAACATAGGTAGATTATCATATTTGGTTCTACTAATCCTTTGTTTATTTGAAGAATTTTCTAAATGTATGCCTAATGAGTTTGAGATGAGTAGGATCGGAGAGATTAATTTCTTTCTTAGACTTCAAATCAAACAACTCAAAGATGGTATCTTCACGAATCAAGACAAATACACTAACGATTTTTCTCAAAAGGTTCAAGTCGAATGAAGGTAAGATTGCAAAAACTTCAATGACCACGTCTATTAAGCTTGACAAGGATAAAAAAGGTAAATGTGTAGATAGTAAATTTTATCGAGGTATGATTGGATCTTTACTTTGCTTTCCGCTAGTAGACTTGATATTATGTTTAATGTATATCTTTGTGCTAGGTTTCAATATTGTCCTAAGGAATCACATTTACATGTCGTTAAAAGAATGGTTCATTAGTTTCCTGGTTTAGTAAAAAGCAAAATTATGTTGCCTTATCTACTACCGAAGTGGAATATATTGCGGTTGCTCGTTGTTGTGCTCAAATTCTTTAGATGAAACAAATTCTATGTGATTTTTTAAAATTTGATAGTGTGCCTATATTTTATGATAATACTATTAATTTAACCAAAAAATCTTTTTCTTCATTCTAGAACTAAACATATTGACATTAGACCTCATCTTATTAGAGAGCATGTGCAAATGGACATATTCTTCTTGATTGTGTAAGCTCTAATAATCAATTAGCCTATATTTTCACTATTTTTTTTTTTTGTTGGTAAAAATAGGATAGAGCTCGATATTATTAGTGGTGATATATTTGAATTTTATAATCTTGTTTAAAGGCATGTCTTGAGGGAGCATGTCATTCTTTTATTATTTTTTAATAATTTTTTTTATGATTCCGAATGGGAGAAAATTAGAAAAAATATGTTATAAATTTTTTGTTTTATAATTAATCAATAAATGTTTCCTAATTTATTGAGGCATTAATACCGGAGTGAATATGCTCTTGAATGAATTTCAAATACTAAATTTATGATAATATATTAGAATGCATTGATATTATTATTTGGTATTTTATGGTTTTATGGATTTAGTAGGGGAGATTATTGGCTTTTGCCCCTAATCTCAAATTAATTAATTTTAATTAATTTATGTTGTGATAATAACAAACATACATTCAATTAATTATCAGTATTTTGAATTGTCCACCGTTGTGAATAACGATTTTAACGCCTTGTTTGGTTCACTCAAAATGAAGAAGTTTTAGTCGAAACAAGATACCCGCGTGATGATGCAACGATAAATTCAAATCAAAGTATGACACTTATAACTTTGGTACGGTAACAATGTGAAGTTTTCAATTCCTTCCAAATTGAAATAAAATTATTTGAATTATAAAAATAAATCGGATTTTAAAAATAATATATATATATATATATATATATATATATCATGTGGTCCACATTTTTTCACGATAAATTAAAAAAAAAATTATTTTCCGTGGTCGTTTGTAGTGATGGTATTCATTCCTATTTTTACAACCTGTTAACTATTTAAACTCATCTCTTCTTCACATTTTTTAGAACACGACACACAACTTCCATATTTTGTTCGATCTAAATTTTTTTAAAGCCTCCATTCTTGCTCTCCCCTAAGCCTTCAATTTTATTTCTTGTTCATCTTATTTTTTTAGAGAGATATTTATTGTTTTGTGAGAAAATAGTTGCGAGGTGAGTGATCAAATTATAAATCTATTCTTTTAGAGAGGGGTAGTGTGTTCCTACAAAATTCAGACAATTGTACCGATTTGATCTTGAGTCGTGGAAAGGATTGAGTTTGCTCTTGAACTCGTAAAAAGAGCGGAGTAGTGTAGAGGTTGGGCTCTGATCCCAAGAAAGAGTCGAGAAGGTTTATTCAAATTCCCAAGAGGCGCTTGGGGAGTAGAGTAGATCGAGTTTGACCGAATCACTATAAAATTATGGTGGTTATACCTATTTAAATTTGAAATTGTTATTAAGTTTTATGCCATATTCTAAGTTTCTTTTATAATTGTTTACGGTTATTTCTTGAACTAGTTTATTAAATTAATTATCATATCCTATTCATTTAAAAAAATAATAATCATGTTTAAATAAATTAATTGTTTAAACCCTATTTACCCCTCTAGGGTTGCCATATCGATCCAACAATTGAGTCTCTGCAGGTCGTTGTGGCCGAGTTTGTTGTTGGGCCAAGGCATTCGGTGTGAGGTGTGGGTCGTTGCGTGGAATGCTGGTATATTGCAGGTGTTGGGCCTCAGGTCCTAGGGCCGTTGCAGGTTGGTGGACTTGGGCTTTTACAAATGGTATTAGAGCCAGACACCGGGCGGTGTGCCAGTGAGGAGGTGAGCCCCAAACGGGGGGTGGACACGGGGCGATGTGCCAGCGAGGACGGTGAGCCCTGAATGGGGTGGTCACAGGGTAGTGTGTCAGTGAGGACATTGGCCCCGAAAGGGGAGTGGATTGTGATATCCCATATCGATTAGAGAGAAGAACGAGTGCCAGCAAGGATGCTGGGTCTCGAAGGGGGTGGATTGTGAGATTCCACATCGATTGGAGAGGGGAACGAATCATTGTTTATAAAAGTGTAGAAACCTCTCCCTAGAGACGCGTTTTAAAAACCTTGAGCGGAAATATAAAAGGAAAAGTTAGAGAGCACAATTTTTACTAACTGTGGGCTTGAGTTATTATGGTTTGGGAGTTATTTGATATGAGAGTAGGAGAGTGTTAGGGATTTGAAGAAAGGCTAAAGATTTTGTTGAAAGATTACTTAAAAAGTTTAAATATCGAGATATTAAGAAGGACCGAGTTTTTTTTTTTTTATAAAAAAACTATTGTTAAATGGACGACGCGTGCCCCAAATCCCCAGCAATCCCCAGCGTTAGCATCCACACTCGAGAAAGATTAAGCTTCTTATTTTAGTCCAAAATTATATGTTTTTAGTAGGATAAAGATTCTACCTATCAAAAGAAAATGTAAATTTAAATTAAATTTATTCACCATACATTTATACATTTAATTTCATTTAGAAAAAAAAAACACAAAAGGAAACATTTTGGGCACGCACAACCTGCATTATTGAAGGTAGTACCAAAATAATAAAAAAATATATATATTTTTTGAAAATAAAATTTTCAATAATTTAAAAGAGAGAGAACAGGTAATAAATCTAAGATAGATGACGTGGCACAATATAATTGGTTAGGATGAGTAACCACCTATGGCCGGCTTTTCTATCACGTCAAAGTCAAGTTCAGATACATTAATAATTTTAAGCAATCTAATATTACAGACATAGATTAGGGAAGGCCCATATGTCAACCATATTAACACAAATAATTAATTATATGCTGCCACGTCACTTTATTGATTTCTTTCAATCGCACCCATTTTTCTTTTTAGTTTTTTAAATTAAACCCACATGATTTTTTTATTTCATTTTATTTAACATAAAATTCAAGCCCAAATTTAAAAATTAAGAAAAATATATTTTAGAAATATTTTTATTTGAAATTTTGATTACAAGTTTCGAACATTTCGGTAAAAACTATAATAAAAAATAATAAACAAACTAACACAATTTTTAAAAACATAAATGAAAAGTAAAATTATTATAAAATTTGATCGAAATGTTTGAATTTAATTTCTATATATT
Organism: Cucurbita pepo subsp. pepo; assembly: GCF_057944985.1. Taxonomy (NCBI): domain Eukaryota; kingdom Viridiplantae; phylum Streptophyta; class Magnoliopsida; order Cucurbitales; family Cucurbitaceae; genus Cucurbita; species Cucurbita pepo. Next base: position 14,747,750 of record NC_141798.1, read on the forward strand.
TAATTTCTTGCTTAAAGACTAATTGAAGGGTCCCTAAATAAATCAGGTTTATTAAATGTCTAAGAAATTTCACTCAAAATAAAATATTTAATATTATTTTATGATAAAGTTCGATTTTTAATGCGTTCTGTTGGATGATGGAAGTCCCACATCGACTAATTTAGGGAATGATCGTGGGTTTATAAGTGAGGAATACTAACTCCATTGGTATGAGGCCTTTTGGGGAAACCCAAAGCAAAGCCATGAGAGCTTATGCTCAAAGTGGACAATATCATACCATTGTGGAGAGTCGTGTTCGTCTAACATGGTATCAGAGCCAAGGTTTATTTTTTAAACTCCTCGCCATGTCTTCTTCCTCCTCTCCATCCACCATCTCCAACACCGTCTCAACTACCATGGCGACTTATGGGCTACCTCGATGGGACCAATGTTGCACCTACCAAGCTGCACCTACCAAGCTGATCCCTTCCTCAACTGCTGCTGGTGCTGAGCTGGTCTGCTGCTGGTGCTGAGCTGGTCTCTAATCCGGCCTATAATCAGTGGTATGATCAGGATCAACAAGTCCTTAGCGGCCTTCTCTCCTCCATGTCTGAGGAGATTCTTCATGATGTGGTTGCCGCTACTACGTCCAAGGAGGCGTGGGATACCCTGCAGCGGATGTTTTCATTGTCAACTCGTGCTCGCACTACTCAGATTCGTGTTGAGCTCGCCACGTCCAAGAAACGAGATCAATCTGCTGCAAATTATTTTTGCAAGATCAAAGGGCTAGCCACCGAGCTGGCCGCCGCCGGCTCTGCCTTGCAGGATGATGATGTGATCGCGTATCTTCTCGCTGGTCTTGGCCCTGACTATGATCCCTTCGTCACCTCAATGACTACCAAGAGTGAAGCCCTCACCCTTGATGATGTGTTTGCACATCTAATGACGTATGAAGCTCGCCAACTACAACACCAGGCTGAACTTCAGTTAAATCTTGGATCTTCTGCCAATTATGCTAGTCGTGGTGGTCAGCAGAAGAATCGTGGGCGTAGGGATCGCGGTCGTGGTCGTTCTCAAGGTTATGAACCCTCTCGTCCTGCTGTAGCATCGGTTGCTATTGAGCTGTAGCATCGAATCCTCGGCCGTTGGTCAACCAACTGCTGTAGCATCGGTTGCTCCCCTCGCAACGGCTGATAGGGTCGTCCCCTCAAATGTGGATCCTGCACCTACTACTCATCCGTATGGTACTCGATTGAAGCACAATATCAAGAAACCCAAGGTGCGTACAGATGGAACAGTAACATATCTTGTAGCTCGGTCTTCTGCCTCTGAACCTACTTCACATATTACTGCTATTGAGCATCCCCTCTGGCGTCAGGCAATGAATGATGAATTTCAGGCACTTCAAAAAAATAAGACATGGCACTTAGTTCCTCCTCGTGCTGGTCTTAACGTTATTGATTGCAAATGGGTTTTCAAACTCAAACAAAAGCCAGATGGCTCTATTGATCGCTACAAAGCACGCCTGGTTGCTAAAGGTTTTAAACAGCAGTATGGCGTTGATTATGATGATACCTTTAGTCCAGTTGTTAAGCCCACTACCATTCGGTTCTTATTATCTCTTGCTATTTCTCGTGGTTGGGCTATTCGGCAGATTGATATTCAAAATGCTTTTCTTCATGGCCTTCTTAATGAAGATGTTTATATGAAGCAGCCCCCTGGATTTGTGGATTCTCAACACCCTGGTTATCTCTGCAAGCTGGATAAGTCGCTTTATGGCCTTAAACAAGCTCCGCGTGCCTGGTTTTCTCGCCTTAGCTCCAAACTATTACAGCTGGATTTTACACCTTCAAAGGCTGATGTCTCTCTTTTTATTTTTAACAAAACGGGCATTCAGATGTATATCCTCATCTACGTAGATGATATTATTATCATCAGCTCATCTTCTACGGCTACTGAGAAACTTCTTACACAGCTTCAGGATGATTTTGCCGTCAAGGATCTTGGTATTTTGAGTTATTTTCTTGGGATTGAGGTCCGCCATACTTCTAGTGGACTTATTCTGACACAACATAAATACATTCGAGATTTATTAGCCAGAACCAATATGCTCACCTCCAAAGGTGTGCCCACACCTATGCTTCCCAGTGAGAAGTTGTTATTGAATGGTGGTGAAAAGCTCTCACCTGAGGATACTACTCGCTATCGAAGTGTCGTTGGTGCTCTCCAATATTTGTCTCTGACACGTCCTGATATATCCTTCTGTGTCAACAGAGTGTGTCAGTTCATGTCCTCTCCGACTTCTATACATTGGGCGGCAGTCAAACGAATTCTCCGTTATCTACATGACACGATTGATATGGGTTTGTGTCTTACAAAGTCCAGCACTGATTTGTTGAGTGCCTTTTCAGATGCTGATTGGGCTGGGAATCCTGATGATCGTCGAAGCACTGGAGGCTATGTGATCTTCTTTGGTGGCAATCTTATCTCTTGGAGTTCGAGGAAACAATCGACAGTTTCTCGCTCTAGTACGGAAGCCGAATATAAGGCGGTTGCTGATGCCACTGCCGAATTAATTTGGATCCAAGTCCTCTTGCGTGAGCTCGGGATCTCGCAAGCGCGAGCGCCTAGCCTATGGTGTGACAACATTGGTGCCACCTACCTATCCGCCAATCCAATCTTTCATCGACGGACGAAGCATGTTGAGGTTGATTATCACTTCGTTCGTGAACGAGTATCGACTCGTCAGCTTGATGTTCGACTCATATCTTCCAAGGATCAGCTCGCCGATATCATGACAAAGCCACTGCCAGCTCCTTCTTTTAGCTATTTTAGGCGCAATCTGAACTTAGTAGTACATCGTCCAGATTGAGAGGGGGTGTTAAACCTAAAATAGATCATAACTGTATATACTAAAATAGTCTAAGATTTACTAGTTGTTATGATTTGAAGGGTTTGTTACCAAATCTATGATTTTATGGTTTGTTACCAAATCATAGATTTGGAATGAAATCTTCATTATACGCATCTATAAATACATGAGGTCGTGACCCATATAGGTCATCGTGCCATTCAATCTAACACGTTCTTCCTTATATTTAAGTTTTAATCTAATTTGAATTATGCTATTTTTTTTTATAAAAATAATATTTTTAGTGTATTTTAAAACATTACATATTTACGGTATGCTCGAGAATGACTATTTTAGAAGTCTAGATCTAATATTTAGACTTAAGAAATTGATGCGACATAATAATAATAATAATAATAATAATAATAATAATAATAATAATAATAATAATAATAATAATATAGTTTTAAAAGACAAATAAAATCACAATTAAATAATTCTTAAAAATTTAGTATTCTAATATAAAGATAAAGTATTCATTAATATTTAAAGTTTATTTAGACAATTGTTGTTTTAAACATAACTTTAATGAATAAGACATCGGTAGCTATCTCAAAAGTCAAAAGTCGATATCTGAATTCCACCTTCTAATATTATTAGACTAAAAAAATGGTTAATTATTATAAATAAATAAATAAATTAGGTAGATTACCTTGTTCCAACTTTGACAATAACAATATTTAGGTATTAAAATTTTATTATTAAAAGTAATAAAAAAAAAAAACAAATGAAAATGATTTGCAACCATTTTTAATGCTTTTGACGTGTTATTACATTAAGGTTTTGGTTTGAAATTATTGGGAGAGGAAAAAGAAAGAAAAATAAAGTTACATGTGATGGAAGATATTTTATTTGTGTTTTTGACGTGTCAAAATTTCATTGGTGTGAACACGTGGAATGTACCACTCCTCAAGTCACGAGAAAATAATGAATCTTGTGCCAAATGTACTTTTCCCCCCCTTCCTAAACAAGTTTGTTTACTTCTTTAAATTGACTCCATTTTTCAAATTTGGTTGGAAATATTTTTTTAATTTATTTTAATTTTAGTCAAATTTCAATTCTTTCCAACATCAATCCAACCTCAAACTTAGGTTACAGGTTTCTTACCCTCCTATATTAAACATTTTTCTTAAAACAAATAAAATAATAATTTTAATCTATACCGTCTGAATATACACGTAGTAACTAATTTTATTTTCTTAATGAAAAAATAAGATTGTTATAATTGATATCAAAATTCTAGATTTATTGATTTTGTAGACTATCTTAGAGTAAAATAAATAATTTCTCAGAGTTGTTTAAGGTTAATATTACAGATTTTTTATTCCAGGGATGGATTTGACATTTCTCCTTTAATATTTAAATATTAAAAGAAAACTTGATAATGAATTTTGTAAATTTAAGTGTTTTTATCATTAAAGGTATTTAAAAAAAAAATGAAAAGTTGGAAAATAATATAAAATGATGTAATTGTGGTGTCTTGTGAATTGAATTGATTTGTATGAGAACTTGGACCATAGATGTGTAAAACTTTTCCATTACGCCACGTCATTAATATCATTCTTTCTTTGCTTTTTCTTATTTTAATATTTCATGTTACCTTAAATGTCCTTGAAACTTTTTTTTTTTTTAATTTTAAAAAATTTTAAATATTTTTTCTGATAATTTTAGATGGAAACTATTTTATTTAAAAATTAAATTCCAAACAATTTAAAATGTAAAAGGTAATATAAAATTAAATTCACTCTTATTTTCTCTATTTTTCTCCACCATTCAAACTCACTTTCTCATTCCATTCTAGTCTCAAATTTCCACCCAATACTTTTTCTTTTTTACAAAATTGCCCCTCACTTCATATTAATTCTCCAATGGCATTGTGGATATTTTGACTAACATCCTTAGTTAGACTTGAAACCTAGTTGTAAAGAGAAAAAAATTAATAAAATTTCAAATTCACCTTAATTTTCTTCGACCTTTTCAACTATCGTAAATAAAATCTCAATTTCTGTTTTAATGTTCGATGTTAAGATTTTTCTTTATAAATGTTTGAGTGGGTTAGAGTTGATTACTCTTGTAATGACCCACCGACATTTTTTTTAATGTTAAAAAAATATCAACGTTAAAAGCTATATAAAATTTTGTAAGGCCGTACACTATTGATACGTAAGTATCTTTAATGACTTGTCTAGTATATAAATTCCATTGAATTTTGATTTCTTTTCTTCTTATTCACATTTATTTTGATTAAAAAAAATCTTAATTTTCTCTCCAAGTAACTTCTACTCAACTTATAACAATATGGTAGACTTACATGAGGACATTTCATTGAGGCTCTTAAAATTGGCTCTCTCCAATAAAATTTTACTTTAATTTGTAGGCGAATCTAATTCTTGGTTTGTACTTTTTATTTTTATTCAATGATTCTTCTAACACGTTATATTTCCGTGATAAATCAAATAGTTTCCAAATTTTGTATAAATATTCATCGTCTAGATTTATAAAAACGAATACCTTCTTATTGTGAAAAACTTAAAAAAGGATCAAGTTAAGAATATTTAAACAATTTTAGATCTATTTTACTTATAAAGTTATGATTCCATTATTATACCACTTAACTTTGTTCAAATTTTGAATTTGCTCTTATATTATGACTTACGAATCTCATTTTTTTTATGCTTATAACATTAAGATAACATTTTTTTTTTATCCTATTAAAATTTTTCTTTTGTGGGAACCGAATAATATAAGAAGCTTTTATATCCTATTTTTACGAGCCTATGTATTCAATGCTAAAAAGGGACCTCTAAATAACATTAAGAACAAATGAGTTGGTCCATAAAGTAAAAAACTTATACAAAAACTAAGGTATAGTAAAGCCACCTCAAAACTAATAAAAATAAGAACACCAAAAATTAAGGGATTTGGAGATTTTACAAATGATGAACAAAGTAAGCAAAGGATTGGAATAGAAACATCCTCGTAGTAAAGAGTAGACAATTCCTAATGACACTTCCAACCAAGAAATAAAAGAAATGTTTAGGAATGTTCAAGAAAAACCTTTAGCAATCTAAGTAGTTTGGTAACCTTTTGAATACTTGTCACACAAATGATCATAATAATATGAATATTAGAAATGTCCATCTACTCGATTTCTAAGTTGAAATATTAAAATTGAAGTTAGCAAGTCAAATCTTTATTCCGAGGTTGAACTACTAAAAATTAAAAAAAAGAAAAAAGTAAAATTGAATATAAACAATTTTATTTTATGAAAAAAGTGAAACGAGTCTACATAATAACATTATAGTGTTTACTCTGAGCAGAAGCTCTCATAGTTTTGTTTCGTGTTTCTCAAAAGTCTTTATTTATAAATTTATGATCGTTCTTAAATTAACGCTCTCCTAACAATCTTACTACGGAATAAAATACAACATAGAATCTTCCCTAGAGTATATGAGATCTCACGAGGAGAACGAACGAGTCCGCTATCAATAACCCAACCCAGCTAATTAATTACACAAAGGACAATGGTGGGCAGCCGAGCCGGAAAAAGAAAAAGAAAACAAAAACAAAAAACAAAAAAGGTGGAAATAAAGAAGAACCGTATTATTTATGGTCGAGTGACTGAGCCGGTGGGTCCGGTTTTTCGGACTTCAAAATGTTATTCAAATAAATTTTAGAAACCAATTAATTGTAGAAAAAAGATAAAGCCAAAAAGTTGATGGACAAAAAAAGAAAAAGAAGAAAAAAAGAAAAAAAGAAAAATTAGAATGTAAAAGAAGAGGAGGCGTCCGTGATGTAGAGAGAGTACGCATTGTTTACCACGCGCCAGATGTCACTATCATCTCCAAAACTCTCTCCTTCCTTCTTTACTTTGTCCTCTATATAAATTCCTCCTCTCCGCTTTGCCGCCGCATCCTCACCCCTGCAATTCACCCCCCACCCTTTCCCTTCACTTTTCCGATCAACCATTCCATGGCGGATCTTTCCTCAAACAAGCGCCTCCGACTCGACTCAGTCGACTCGGAGTCCGACACACCGGAGGTCAAGCGTCTCAAAGACGACCTCCTCGGCCTTCTCGACGACGCCGACCCTGATCCCGTTGTTCAGGATCTCGATTCCGTCATCCAGAGTTTCGCCGACGAGATCTCCCCGGTCTCCTCTCCGCCGTCGCTCCCGGCAGCGACCGACGAGTCCTTGCCGGAGCTCGGGTACCTTCTCGTGGCCTCAGACGATGAGCTTGGACTCCCTCCGTCTGAGGCCTCCACCAGCCACGGCGGTGAAGCGGAGGCAGCGGAACTGACTCGGGCGTCGTCGGAGTCGTCCGGGATGGGAGAGATTTGGGGATTTGAAGATGCGATTCCGAGTTACGAGTCGTTCGAGTTGGGGGAAGGAGGGAGATTCTATAACGATACCGAATATGTTGCGTTGGATGGACTTTTTGAACATTCCGATGTGTACTCTGTTTTCTCGTGACGGCGGCGAAGAAAGCCCCGCCGGGGAAATAGGAGGAAACAGCAGCAAAATTACCTTTTTATCCCTGAAAATGAATATAAAAAGAACACCCCACTTGTAAATCTTTTTTCCCACCAATTCCATCACATAAAACAGAATCCACAAAATTAAGTTTTTCTTCAGCTAAATCAACCTAATTTTGTCATTCATTTTTATAAAAAGAGTATATATATTTTTATTTATGTTAAAGTTATATATATGATTATAATAATAATACAATAATAATTTTATTCAATTTCATAATTATTTGTTTTATATTTATTCTATCATAACACTTAAAATTTTATTCTTCAAGTTGTTGAAATATAACTTTATGTTGATGAGTTGTTATTTTAATATATTGTTTGAAAATAAATAAATGTTCTAAATATTAATAAATAAATAAATAAATGTTCTAAATATTAATATTTTATTTTTATTAGTAAAGTTTTAAATCAATGATATAAACTTTTTTGATGTTATTTGAACCAGGTATTTTATGATGAGTTGGATTAAGTTCCTTTCTAAAGAGGGTTATTGATCATATTTCAATTAGATCCGATCTAACCCGTAAATTACAATAAATAGGATAAAATTATATTAATAATCTTAGATTTTTTTTATATAATATATAATATTAAATTTTAATTAAATAACCAAAATTATTATTAAAAAAATAATTAACCTTGAGGTATTAGCAAATAAATTTTAATATTGAGTTAATCTAGTCTTATGAAGTTCATGAGTTCTTATATTCACAATCTAATTTCAGGGGTATAAAATATTTATTCATTAGGATTTTTGCTCGAGATTTTAAGTATATTTAGCAATTGTATCATAATCTCTTCGATCCAAGTCATTATTTTACCTACATACAAGTTGGGATGGTTTCATCAAATATTTGGCTCCATATTTGATATCTTAAGTATGAAGAGCCTCTATTAATAACCTTTTAATCTTCCTAATAGGCTCCACACTATCTACTACTAGAATCTGCCTTAGCAATACCTAGCAAACTCCCTATATTTATGTCATTTCAGGCTCTTAATTATGTAAGTTAGACTCTTCATTAAGCACAACCAAAGCTCCCTTAGTAGTACCATCCAGTGTATCACGAGCTTTAGGTGAGTGACATCTATATATTAAGTAGATTTACACCGGTCGAAGTGATCTCACAATTAAAGATTGCACCCCAATTATCCCTACATAGTATTAACCCTCCCACAGAATCTTACATGACTCTAAATATGGCTCAAGGACCAAAGAAATGTGAAACTTAGGCTAAGGCTCACTAATTATCCCTACATAATTCTAGTCACTTATCATACAATCCAATAATCAATCAAGACATAACACAATTTTCCAACCTTACACATGCTTCTAAGGAAATTAAGAGGCAATAAATCTTAAGAAGGTTAAGGCATACAAAAACTATTAAAAATATTTGAAAATATTACAAACAAAGTTTAAAATAGGAAACCGAAAAAGATTAAAGTTCAAAATAGAAAACAGAAAAAGACACAAATTTAATGGTCCCTCTAGTAATAGTGCTACTCTTGCACACTTCTATCATTAACCAACCGCCTATGATCTATTTGAAAAATATAGAATAGAAAAAAAAAAGTAACAAACCTATTTGTAGGCTTTTATTAAATTCGCTCTTATTTAATGCCTCTTAAGTTCATGAGTTCTATATGGGCCTTAGAGTTAGCCATTCCATGACTTGAGTCAATCTAGCCCTATCAAACTCATAAGTTCTTAAACCAACCTCACTCCTATTTTAGGGATGTATGTCACTAATTAGGGCTCATTCCGGTTCTAGGTGCACTTAACCATTGTTCTCTATTCTCTTTGATTCATCTAAGTCATTACGGTATTTGCATACAAGTCAGGGTACCGTCATTGGATCGTGAGCTTTAGGGTGGATTTAATAGGTATGGGAGAATCATAATTACCTATTAATAACCTCTCAATCTCTCTACTAGGCTCCCATAGATGTCTACTATTGCATGCCAAAAGTTCCCTGAATGGTATCTTGCAAGCTCCCTTTCTCTACGGAATTTTAAGCTCTTAACAATGCAAGATAGACTCTCCACTAAGTACAATTGGAGCTCCCTCAGGAATACCCTCTTGTGTGTCATGAGTCTTTAGTGGGTGATATCACATTTCTATATATTAGGTAGATCCTCACTAATGAAAGTGAGTTCACGATTAATAGTGAAAGTGGTTCACGATTAAGGGTTGTACCCCAACCATCCCTATATAGTACTAGCCATCCTACACAACCTTACATGACCCAAAATGTGGCTCAAGGACCAAAGTAACGTGAATATAGACTAAGATTTACTAAACATTCATATATAACTCGTCACATAACATACAATCCAATGATCAACCAAGGGCATAACATGATTTTTCAACCTCCTACACATGCTTCTAAGGAACTTTAACCGACAATAAGTCTCCTTCATCATGCTAATAAATATGATATAGTCATACATGCAATATCTGAATCCCAACATAGCATTAAGAGCAATCAAAAATAAATTTAGAGTAACAAAAGTTCTATTTCATGCGACAGTTTAAACCACTCAACATTTCGTTTTATTAAGTTTAGATCTCTAATTTATTGCTCAAATCAGTCATGTTACATTTATAATCATTATGTCCAAGAAAAGTCCAAACGGTTAGTTACTCACATGCTCAGGCTTGTTTGGGAGCTCGGTTCTTAGGCTTCCCACACTCCAAACTCCTTGAAATTTTGTGAAGAGATTCTAAAATAATTCAAGAAACTAGAACCAACAATAGATTCATAAGAACAAGTTGAATTGGAGTTCAAAACGCTTCAAACCTAAAATTGTATACTAACTATGGAAGAAATACGGTAACATGACATGAGATAAACTAAATCGACATGATTATGCTGACTATGGTACAAACCTACTACCCACTATCACTGTGTCATAATTATGTTATGACTATGTGTTCAAGAGCTCATGATTATGAAAGTTCTAAGGTGGGGTTTTAGAGAACTATCAACTACTTCTACTAGTGATTGAGAGTTATTCATGGCTAGCACACATTGACTTTCCGTTCTCTCATTCTCTCAGGTAGAGTAAGCATTGAATTCTCTCTAAGTTAGAAGAGTGATTCACACATCTGCAAGTCTCCCAACCTATTCATTCGGTGTTACATACTCTCGATCTTAACACCGTAAAGGAGAAATCATTGTTGGGAAAGAACTATTGGTAAGTCTTATTCTTAAACTTTCATTCAATTTTTGTTTCCTTTGATTTGATTTGGATTGGGTTGAAAAATAAAAACTAAAATTGTTGGCATGTTCTAAAAAATTATGGGACAGACTAGTCACTCACAGAGGAAAGGAAAAGGTAAGATCTAAAAAATAAGTAGGTTAGAGACTGAAGTTGCATTCAAACGGAGCTTCGAAGAGGGGAGCACCAAACCATAGGCTCAGACGCCTACAAATTTCACCCGTCGCCTTGCAGCCAGACACGTCGGCCCATCTGATTAGCCCGCCAGCCCCCACACCTACACTAGCCCACAACAACTTAGTCCAGCTGAGTACCTGACCCGCTCAAGCCCTCGACCCGATCCAACCCCACAACTTGATCCATACCGAATCGACTCATACTCGAAACCCAAACCCGATCCAACAACCTACATCGACCCGACCTACCGAACTGCACCTCGACCTACGCCTTTAGTTGACCCGATTGCAACCCGAGCGCCCCACGACTTGCTCACGTCATTTTCCACGTGCACGGCTGGAGCACGACTCCATCCAACTGTCATCTTTTAGGGCGTCTCCAACTCGGCCAAGCAGATTATTTGGCTCAATTCTGACCTGCTTGAAGTCTCGGGATCCTTTACTACCATTTTTTTACCATTTCGGAGCCGATTTTGAAAATTATTAGGAGCATTGGAGGCCAAGATAACCATTGCTTGGTTAATTTTAAGTTATTAAGAAGCTATAAGCATATTTAATTGATACGGTTGGATGATATGGATAGTACATTATACCGTGGGCCCACATAAGTCGAAACAAGCTTGGATCTGATTCAAGGATAATTAGTAACTCCGGCCTAGGCCAAACAAGTAACTGACTTTACTGTTGGTTGGTTGGATGACTTGATTACTATATGATCAACACGTGCCCTTTGGCCCCTACACGTGTCGTAATTTCATAATTGTTTGACGTATGGGATATTATGTTTATGCTATGATGTTAGATATGGTGTGATACGTATTATGCTATGTTATAAAGTATGCCTCGTAATGATTATGTTATGTTATGAGATTAGGATATGTTATCGATGTTGTATGATGCATGAACCTCTATATGGCATATCATATAAGAGATGTAATATGTTTGCTCATTGCCTATGAGACATCGATAAGACAAGGGTTATATATACATGTCTTATAGGACTTGCATGATACATATTTAACATGAATTGATATTATGAGACGTTATGCATCTTTGTATGTCCACATGCATTGAGATACTTTCCTGTTATGATGAGTATGAACGCATACTTTAAAATATCTATATTTTGTCATGATATTATGCAGGCTTCTTTCCCTCCGTGGTTCCCAGCAGTGTAAGCGTGTGCTAGTTGAAGGGCAGGTCCAGGGGTACGTATACACCCACTTGGTTGGTACATGCATATGTGCATGGGTCATGCGTAGAGGAGTACTAAACATCCAATTTTCGCTCACAATGAATAGTAGAGTTTAAGGCCATGAAATATTTTTATGAAAAAGATAGTCCTCAATATGAATTCTTGCATTTGCATTTCTCAACCCCAACAGTAGGACTACTTATTGAGTATTTTTATATACTTAAGCTATATGTTACTTCGTTTTTAGGTAAAGGTAAGACATCTCTGTATAGACGATGGCGTCACAGTAAAAGCCGTGGAACCAAGGTTAGGTTAGTTGCATCTCTATTTAAATTCAAGTCCTTAAGTTAGATTGAGGCGTTTTTTCATTACTTGAACTTCTTGTTGTTTCGTTTCCATTTTTCTTTCCGTTGAAGTTTACTTTCTTTTAAATGAATTTTGCTAAAGTTCAAGTCCATAGCACCATTATAAAATGCTTTCAATAAAAAATTTCGTGCATAATAGTCATGTCATGCATTTAGTTGCTTCTCTATTTTTATTAGGGAAAATAGGGTTTTTATAGTCTAGATGGTCAAGTTCATGATTATGTGTGTCACGTGTTATGATATACTATGTGTAGACTCAAAAGGGTTTTCAATCGCCCTAATAGTGATCGAGAGTCATTTATAGCTAGCCCACATATGTATCTTAGTTGGTAAGCACTAGGTCATCTCCTACGCTATAAAATTGATAGAACCTAAAATGGATGAAATATTAGATAGATGGTCAAAAAGATTGAGAAAAAGCAGTCATTCATACCTGGCGTCGATCTATTTTTCCACAAGACCTCCCCTATTGTTCTGATGGAGAGAAGAATAGTTAGAGCTTCTTCTATAGATGAGATAACCGGAGAAGATTCAATAGCAATAGCAAGGGGACAATATTAGGTTCTATCAATTTTTAGGATTTTAATCATGTGCTACTAACTCTCTCATAACTTGCTCTGCCATCTTTTCATTAAGTTCAACATAGATGGAAGGTTATAGTTCAATCATTATTAGATTCCTGATCGAGGGCACGTTCAACAAATATGGGCTTACAATTAGAGGTGTACATTGAACCTAACAATCCGAACTGACCCAACTCAAATTATAAAGATTGGGTTGAGTTACATAACATTTTGAGTTAGGTTGGCGAACGGTCATACGGTATCGTGGAGTGTCCGTCCAGTGTCCGATCGACACCATATTTTTTGAGCTTTCATCTTTCATATGGATAGATATAATTCCAAAGCCACACGCCCAAACTCTTTTCAAAACCTCAACTTTCGAGGTTAAGGTCTGGGCCCTATTCGACCCTTCATCAAGCCTATCTTTGTCCCTCATTTTAACATCATTGCCTCCATCTCACTTGTGCCTCAACTTGGCTTCAATGTACATTTTTTGATGTGTTAGATGATGCACTGTCCTTCTCGATTGCATTATGGCACTTGTCTGTCTCAGCTCTCACATGGTCGGATACGCGCCACTTGAGGGTTGCTTCTTTGCTTATCGGTGTGAGGATCACTGTTTTGCTTATCTCCATGTGAGGGTCACAACCTACCATCTTCGTAGTATGGTTGTGACATACATCATGAGAAGATAACCAAAACTCAACCTAGTTTGATCAAAACAAAAGTTTGGATGAAAAAGTAAAGATAACTCTCGAACTGTTTAGGAACTAAAACGGATCAAACAAGATTCTTATTTACCCTAGGGAAAAATAAGTTTTTATATAATACACGATAATGTAGAGACACCCAATTGATACTCATTGAGATGCTACCTTTCAGATAAGAAGATTTATGTGTTGGAGAAGGCAACATGAGGACGCTAGAATAGACGTTGAAATGCTTCAAATTGAAGAAAGAGAACACAAAGTTTAAAGCATTGAGACACTGGTAACAGTGTTGAGACGCCACCTATGTTGAGCATGGTGAATTTGCACCATCAACCATGGCATCCTTGACATAAATCCTAGCATGGAGATGCTACCTACATGATTTTACTGACTTTGAGGTTAGCAACATTGTCGTTAATATGCTCCAAAGGTGTCTCAACGTTGTCACGTCAGGAATATTTGTTTGATTAGCTTTTCCCATGGATGCTCAATTTGAGTACAAGTAGCTCATTTTTATCCAATTTTTTCTGAAATTTTATGGTTAGGTTCAAATTACTCAATTCCAACCAAATAGACAAATATGTATTGGTTAAAGACTACACAGGTGCTATAAGCCAGAACCAAAATCATTATTTGAAATTCCACTCTGGACCAACATATATACTTATATATGGGAATATACTTTCATCAGCCGCCAATTTCAGCCCAATCCAAGATGAATTGGGTCCATTCCAAACCCAAAATCAAAATAGTCACAGTAATTTTGTTGCCAACCCAAGAGGACCTTTCATCCTTCCTTTAAAAATACGTAGCCCTTGTTAGTTTTATTAGGTCAATTCTCTTTCAGAATTTGCTTGTGGTGTAAAAATAGCAAGAGTAGTTGGAACTTAGATTAGTTGCTACAAATATTATTTTTCTTGGCATTTTGTGGGTTTTTGTTCATTCACAAAAGAAAAGAACAAGAGCATAGGAAAAATGATTGAGCCTTAGGAGGGAATAAATTTAAGTTCCCTAGGCTTTATAGAAAATCTGACCCTTAAGAGTATATCTAATGATAAAAGAAAATTTTCATACCCAAGAGAAAAATGTTGGATATGACCCACAATCAAAAGAGGAAAGGAGAGTTTCTTGGAACAAAAGAAACAAAAGAATCTTAACTAGCTTTTGAAATTCTCTTGGTTGATGTGAAAGAGAAAACATCTCATAAGTATTTATAGCTGATAAGCACCAACAAATTTCCTAAGTTTTCTACGTAAGTTACAAGCTACTAACAATTCTTCTAAATAAATCACTAAATTTTCTTGGACAACTACTAACATTTCTCCTAGAATTGTTCTCTAAGTTAGTAACTTCTCATACTAAGTTAAGCTTATTGACTTACAATCTCCTCACTAAGATTGATTTTGTTTGAGATTCTTCACTCCCTGTAACTCCCGCATCTCTCAAATATAACCCTTGCTAGGGCCTTGGTGAGAATATTTGCACGTTACTCTCTAGTGGATATGAACTCCACAACGATTTGTCTCTTCTCGACACACTCATGGATGAAGTGGAAGTGAGTGCTAATGTATTTGTTGTGACCGTAGAATATCATATTCTTCATCAATGCAATCACAAATTTGTTGTCGACATAGAGAGTTACCGACTTTAGTTCACTTTCGGTCACTTTGCTTAACAAATTTGTGAGCCAAAATGCTTAACAAGATAGTGCCATAGTTCGGTGCTTCTGAGATTGCCTAGAGATCAAATTTTTGTTGAGATAAAACGTCATTCCTGTAGTTTTTTTTTTTTTTTTTTTTTTTTTTTTTTTTTTGTCATGTCTCCAACTAAATCACTATCAGTAGAAACGACTAGTTCTTTAGGGCCTCACCCTCTTTGATACTTCACCCCGTAGCTTGTGATTTCTTTCACATAGTGGAGAATGTGCTTAACGTCTTGATGATGCATCATAATAGGCTTTTTCATGTACCTACTTACCATTCCAACAACATATGAAACGTCCGGATGAGTATGAGTCAAGTACCTCAAACATCTTTCCGTTGATGCCCTATACTCAGTGAAATTCACCAAGCTTCCTTCACCATCTTTCTCGAGTTGTAACTTTGCTTCCATGGGATACTTGGTCGAGTTGCTACAACACCTTCTTAGCATAGGTTGATTGCTTTAGCATGATGCAATCTTTCCTTTGGTCCATTTCAATACCGAGGTAGTACGTGAATAACTCGAAATCAGTTATCTCAAATTCTTTCATCATTTGCTGCTTGAACTCTTTGATGGCTTCCTCACTTGTCTCAGTGATGATCAAGTCATCAGTGTACATGCAACTATGAGTGGTTCAACTTCATTGTTTCTGGTATACCATGTTTGTTCTTGCTAGCACTTCATGAAGTTTAGACTCTTTAAACTCTTGTCCAGACATATGTTTCACGCCATCGATGCTTGCCGTAAACTATAGAGGGCCTTTGACAATTTGTACACTTTGTGCTCTTCAATTTTGATGATGACAGTATGGGCAACATACACTTCTTCTTGGAGGTCACCATTTAGGAACACTAATTTAACTTCTAAGTAATGGACCTCCCACCCGTGTTGAGCTGCGAGGGCATGAATTAGCCTTATAGTGTTGAGTCTAGCCACTTGCGCAAGATCCTCCTCAAAATCAACTCCTTTAACTTAAACACTCACTTCAAATCGATGTGCTCGTGTTCGCGGTAAGTTAGTGAGTACTCATGTCTTGTTTTCTCAATGGATTCAAGCTCCTTTTGCATGGCCTCCTGCCAGGTCGTCTCAATTGTCTCATGGTAAGTTGTCAACTCCTCAATCGTGAGCAACGTTAACTCGTTGAGATCCAATTATTCTTCAAGTGTATCTACATAAGTTTTAGCAAGAGAACCAAACTTCTTTGGTCGCCCTCTATTATCGATTCTCTTATGCTCTCACCTGAGCTCTCTTATTCTAGAGAATTCATCATGCCTTTCAGTGTCACCAATAATGACATGTGTGGATTTTTTGGTGTCATTGTCGGAGCATCTTCTAGGTGTATTATGCCTCCCTCTTATTCCAAAGCAATGAAGTCTATAACAGTCTGTTTGTTATCGTTGACTTTGTACCAATCCCACTTCTTCTCTTTTTCAAATACGACATATCTTCTTACATGAATTTTCTCAAGTTGTGATATAGCCTGTGTGCCTCGGTCCCATCCTCTACGTCAAGATACACCATCTTGATATATGGCTTTGCAGTCTTAACATGTATTGTAAAACTCAAGACTGTTAGATACTTGAAGTGAGGTGTCTTTCACATATGACTAATAATTCAGATAGGGCTAAGAAAATAGAACCTAATGACTTTCATACTATGACTTTAAGTCGAGCTTTGGTAGACCGAGTTAACCTAGGAGATAGCATAGAAGAGTCCATTACCTAGGAATGAGATTTCTAAGCAAGAATAAGACACCAAATGAACGAACAAACCAATGACATAAGACTTAAGAACGAACTAAGAGTTACAACCAAGATATTTACTAAATATTTTTATACTCATCCATGCTACTATACCCTTTTTGGATGAGAGTTAGATGGAGCGGTCGAGACGAAGGTGTGCCCGAATTGTGGGACTTTATGAGTTTTGATAGATTGAAATCTTGTATTTCTCTGACCTTATGTTTTTACGAGTTTAGTGTCATTTTGAAAACTATGGCATTGTGTTTAATTTTTTTTTAAAATTCTATTGAGTTTGACAATTTTTAAATGTGTGCTCGTTTTAAAAAGTTGTAAATTATTATGTATTTTCAAATATTCTATGCCAGTTAGATCCGTTTTTTAATTAGAGTCTCTAAAAAGATGGGACGTTACATTTTTAGTTAAAAATTATCTAAAATTTGAAGTATTTATTAACTCTTTTAATTTTTCTGTAATTGTATTGTCTCTTACTTGCACATCAGTGTCAATTTATTGACGCTTCATATCAGTTTATCATCACATGTTGGGTAAGATTTTTGTCAACTACAAAATACGTACCAAGTACTTTTCAAAGTATAAAATCATCTCGTCTTCTAGTTTCATATCAACATGCTAAATGTTGGTTAGAACACTGAAGAAAATAATGGTAATTGAGGCAGTGACAAGTGTTGTTGAAGAAATGAACATGCAAGCACTTAGAGGTGAGGGCCGGTGAGATGGACGGGCTGCGACTCTTCCCTTTTCGGCCGCCCCACTACCGCACTAGAAAGCATCGAACCCAATGCCATGGCACAGCACATGGAGGGAGACACATTGTCTATCGATTTCAGAAAGAGCCTGAAAAGTTAGATCGATATTAAGACTTCTTACTTATTTGTCTTCTCCAAAAAGCTGAAGGGCTAACTTGAATGATAGATGACAGATTCTAGGAGGGTAGAACTATGATCTCTACCAAAATCCTATGGTCCATTAATGAGATTTTGTGTCCTTTTCATTCTTCATCTTCAAGGTTTGCATCATTTTTCCTCATATTTCCCTCCAAATAAGTAGTTTTTTTAGTCATACTGTTGGAATAAACTTAAAATGTCAAAGGTTAATTTTGTTAAAATAAATTTAATGTTAAGTTTAGAAGAAGCAGGTGAAAGAAAAGGGCCAGAACCTTTTTAGAGAATGATGGTAGGGGTTTACGAGCGTTTCTCTCACCCTATGATAGGGTTCGAAAAGTTATAAATACCTCGTCCTTTTACTGTAAAGTTAGAGCAAAAACAGAGCAATAGAAAAGGTTTTTGATAAAATCAGCAATTTTTGTCTCCTTGTCTCTCCTCTCTCGACATCTCCTTCACAAATACGCGAGTAGTATTTTCACAAAGCGGTATCAGAGTGTTCTATCGCTAGTGTGTGTGAGATTTATTTAACAAATTGGTATCAGAGCTATTTTCACAAGTTGGTATCAGAACCAATGGCGTATGTGACGGGTCAAATGCTGCTACCGCAACTAACGAAGACAAACTACGAAAATTGAAGCATTCAAATGAAAGCTCTTCTCAGCTCTCAAGATGCATGGGAGGTGGTCGAAGAAGGTTTCGAAGAACCAAAAGATACCACGGGTTATACGGCGGCACACAAAACAAAGATTAAAAGAGGTGCGATCAAAGGATAAGACGACACTATACATGTTGTTCCGAGCCGTTGACGAGTCGGGGTTTGAGAAGATTGCCAGTGCAACTACTTCAAAAGAAGCGTGGGACACTTTAGGAAAAGTGTTCAAAGGAACCGACCGAGTCAAGTAAGTGCGTCTCCAACTATTTGTAGCGAGTTGGAGAGCACGAAGATGAAGGAGTCAGAAAGTGTATCTGACTACATCACGCGTGTGCACACCGTGGTAAATCAACTCAATCGAAACAGAGAAATGTTACCTGAGACGCGGGTTGTGGAGAAGATTTTGAGGTCATTAACCGACAACTTCGAGAATGTTGTATGTGCAATAGAAGAGTAAAATGACCTAGTGACGTTCACGGTCGATGAGCTCACCGATTCTCTCGAGGCACACGAGCAACGTAAGACGAAGAAGGAGGAGACACTCGATCAAGCACTTCAAACCAAGGCATCAATAAAAGATGAAAAGGTACTCTACTCTCAAAATATTCAAGGTAAAGGTCGTGGAAGTCGCAGAAATGGTCGAGGTGGTCAAGGTAGCAGTTATGAAGAACATTATAAGGAGAAGAGACAATCGAGCCAAGCAAATTGGCGTGGAAGAGGACGCAGTCAAGGATATTATTCCAACATTCAGTGCTATAAATGTCAAAAATATGGTCACTATGCGAATGATTATAACTCCAACGAATGTTGCAATTGTAGCAGAGTGGGACATTTTGCAAGAAATTGTTGAGCCGAAAAAAAAAAAAGGAAGAAATGATCAACCTAGCTTTGGATGACGCAACAAACGAAGGCATTCTCTTGATGGCCCAAAATGAAGAGCTGAAAACACAAGAACACAGCGGCGCGAAAGACGATGACGGTAGTCGTGAGGCGGTGGAAACTGTTGGAAATGAGGTGATACGCAGCGGATTTGGCGAAATGACGATATCGGAAATGAGAAAATCGAATAACACTACAACAAACAATAAGTACGATAGCTTTCGAACAATGTTATCGTAGACTTTTTATAGTGTTTTTCGTACATCGTGACAGCCCATGTTATTAAAAGTCCGAGACTTTTTATAGCGTTCGTACATCGTGACAGCCCATGTTATTAAAAGTCCGAGACTTTTTATAGCATTTTTTTATAGCTCTAATGGATGCTATAATATAGTATGAATCTATAGCTTATATTAGTTGTCATGAAAACATTTTAGAGCAATTTTTATTAAGCTATAATATGTTTAATATAGCTAAAATAGTATGCTATCTTTAATTTATAGCATTTTTTTAATGCTATAATATATTATAGCTTCAATTTTAGATATATGCTATATCTAGATAATGAATCATTTATAATTATTTTAATTTTATACATATTTGATAGCATTTTTTTTTTATATATAAATTTCTTTATACCTTTTGATCAGGTATAGCCTTCTTCCTCTCCTAATAAAGATATTTTACAACACATTAAATACAAAAAAGTATTCATTCTTTATTGAAGTTTCATGATTTACTTGCACATTAGAAAATAAGGAAGTTTCAACGATGCAAGATAAAGTTTTTGCCCTAAGTACAAAAAAAAAACATAAAGTAGTTCACAACATACAAAATTCACCAAGTTTGGCTTCAAGTTTATCATGTAGAGAAGTGTTATCTTCAAATTCATCATTGGCATGAATAAGACATGCATCACTTTATTCACCTATATAAATATACAAAATATATATGAATATATGATTATGTGAACACTTCAATTAACTAATGAAAAAATTATTTCATTAATTTAAATAAATAAACTTTAAAAATTACATACCGATAATTACTTTGTTGGATGGCCAAGCAACTGTACTACCCACAGCTTCTTCAATACATGTCATTTCTGATGTAGGCCGCCACAAATAGGCATTGCATTTCCTTGGTATTCAACCCATATTCTAATAGCATGCGGTCCAATAGGGATATGATGAACAAGAGCAGCGGGATCATGAAGACCATCGTCCTTTTGCAACAATCTCTCCTGAGTCATGTCAATCTAGTAACTTACACTTAATTTGAGTATCATTATTGATGCTCTACAAGAAGAAAAATAAAAGCATTGAGAACTTGATAGTAATAATGAAATCAATAATTTTATTCGTTAAATTAGAAAATCAACTTACTGCACGAGAGAGAAGGTATTGTCAAATTTAAATGGATATTTGTTGATTTTGGTATACTTTCAATACCATTAGAGGCTTCCTCGGTTAGGTCAATATATGAAAATTTCAATTAAAATATATATGGAATAAACTCATGAATGTGAAATTTATATAACTTAATTTAAAAAAATGTACCTATTTCTTAATTTAAAAAATGTCATGTTTATTCATAAAACTTGAGAACATTGATTTTATTTCTATCCTTTCTTCCCTCATCTTCAAATATTCTTTTTTAAGAGTAGTGTATTTATTTTCTTGTTGAGACAACAGAGGCAATTTAGAACCAGTCACTCCAAATTCAAGTCTTCTTACATGCCCAATAACTTTACTCAAGGCATCATCAACAATATTATTTGATGAAGTTTTTGTCTCAACCTTGGCTTGTTCAATGGGCTCCTACCAAGAAAGTATATCAAATACATAATGCAATTCCTACATTTAAAAAATGTCAATTGTCCATAATTCTTCACACATCTTATAATAAGTTAAGAGACATGATCAAAAACATCTCAACAGAGTCAGTTGTTTATTCAATGTGCTCATACTAATAAAAAACCACTTCAACCACCCATTTCATTTACATTATAAACAAGAGACATCAACGAATGAAGGTGGAAAGTACCGTTCAAGAAGGCATAAAATGTCCACTGCCTCTTTTTCAAGCTGTAACATAATTCTCTATTAATGACACGTTGGCATAGTCTATTAAAGTATGAACATAGCCTATATATTGCATATCTTGGACCTTTCAAGAGCAAGCCTCTAAGCACCACAGATAAAAGTTGTTGCATCAATACATGACAATCATGAGACTTCAATCCCATCACTTTGCACTCTTGTAATGATACACACTTTAAAATGTTGGAAATGTATCCATCAGACAACTTTAGATTATACAACCTTGAACAAAATAATTTCTTCTCAAACTTCGACAATGTATGTGGAGCAGGAGATAGGTAAGTTCGACCACCTCGCTTTTAAGGATATAGGTCTGGCCGGATTTTCAAAAGTTGTAAATCTTTTCTTGCATTAATTCCATCTTTTTGACTTTCCATTTATATCTAATAATGTACCTACAATACTCTCACATACATTCTTTTCTACATGCATGACATCCAAGTTGTAGTGTATTGGTAATTCCTACACAATAAATTACATTTCAAATGGTTATTGGCCTAAGTTTGAAACTTAAAAACTTGAAACTCAATAAAATACACCATAAATTTAGAGCGTGTCAACCTTCCAATATGGTAGATCGAAGAAAATGGATCGCTTCTTCCGCCTTTGACTTGTGCATTGTTTCTTGCTCTTTCTTTTTAAGCTTTCACATTTTCCCCAACAATTTTCAAAGTCTTGAAGTTTGGTATAAATTGCACTACTTATTGCAATTTTGGGAGGTAATTCTTCTTCTATCTTCCCATCAAACCATGTTTTTTTTCCTTCGATATGGATGCAACTTTGACAAGAATCATCTATGACCCATATATGAATACTTTTTTCCATTTTTCAACCAAAGAGACCGAGTATTATCTCCACAAATTGGACAAGCGTATTTACCTTTTGTGGTGCATCCACAAGATTTCCATATGCACGAAAATCATTTATAGTCCACATGAGAATTGCTCCTAAATTGAAATATGTTTTACTTACAATATCATGGGCTTGTACTCCTTTCCATAGATGTTGTAAATCTTCCACAAGAGGTTGTAAGTAGATATCAATATCGTTTCCCGGTTGTCTAGTAGGGGTGTACACCCAGCCCGGAAACTCGAGAACCCAACCAGAAATATAAGGGTTGGGTTGGGTTGTGTTGGATTTCGGGTTTGGGTTGGGTCCATTTTTTTTAACCCGATCTGATTTGGGTTGGGTTCGGGTACCAAAAGAAAATGATTGGGTCAACCCGGCCCAACCCGAAAATATTAAAAAAAAAATTAAAGCCCAATCTACAGTTTGTCACCAAAGCCCAAGCCCAAACCCAACCTGACATTTCACAACCCAAAAATTTCTCTTTTCCTCTCTCTGCTATGTGCTGAAATTTCTCTTTCCCTCTCTACTACGTGCTGAGTTCTTGTCAGTAGCACTCTTCCTCTGCAAGAATGGCTCTTATTTTAAATTTTTATACAAATCTCATCCATACCTCTCTGTAATTCATTTTACTCTGCAATTCATTCCTTTGCAATTCATTTTATTCCGTCATCCATTCCTCTACAATCATCTCCTCTACAATTCATTTCAATCCACTTCAATTCATTTCAATCCATTCCTCTGCAATTCATTTCAATCCATTCCTCTCTCTACTCAAATTCATTCCTCTCTCTACTCCAATGTATTCATCCATTTATCTCCCTACCTCTCTACGATCCATTCATCCATTTCTCTCCCTACCTTTCTACTCTCAGCCTCTCCACAAAATACAAATCTTTCTGGATACTTAGTCTCTTACAAGGAATTTGATCTCAATAGCATTCTCTCGCGTTCTTTGTCTTGTTTCTATCTCGCGCGCCGTCTTTCTCTCTTTAGTCTCCTGGAACACTGTAACGGGTAAGTTTTTTCTCTTTTTGTTATATCCCCTTGCAAAAACTGATTGTATATTTTAACCTTGATACATTCTATGATAATTGTTCATATTGAGTTAAATGTTTGAATCATAATAGTTCTATTTTACTTTTTATAGATGGAAAACAATAGTGCAACGGTATATGCAAGTAACTCTAGTAATTATAATGCATCAAAACCACCATTGGCTACCCAATCTGAATTTAAGAAGAAGAAACCCAGTAAATCAACCGTGTGGGATCACTTTACAAGATTAGAGAACAATAATAAGAGGTGCAAGTGCAACTATTGTTCTAAGGAGTATGCTTGTGATACTAATTCGTGTGGAACTAGCACGTTATGGAAGCACTTAAAAAATCAGTGTAGGAAGTACACATATAAGGTGGAGGACAAAGGACAAACCACTCTAAGTTTTCAACGTTCAATAGATGGAAAGGGTGGGAGTAATATTGTTACTTCATTATTTAGTCAAACAAGATGTAGAGCAGCATGTTGATAATTATGGATGAATTATCATTTAAATTTGTAGAGAATGAGGGTTTCAAATTATTTTGTAGTATTGCATGTCCTAAGTTTGACCCTCCGTCAAGGGTAACCATTGCTAGAGATATATTTCAGCTCCATCAAAAGAAGTTAAAGATTTTTTAGTCAGTCATTCCAAGAGGGTTTGTCTTACCACTGACACATGGATTTCATTGCAAAACATTAATTACATGGTAATCAGCGCACATTTTATTGATTCAGAATGGAATTTATATAAAAGAATTTTCAACTTTTGTCAAGTTGCTAACCACAAGGGAGAGACTATTGGCAAGATTATTGAGACTTGTTTATTGGAATGGAGAATCGATAAGGTTTTCTCTATCACAGTTGATAATGCAAGTTCCAATGATATAGCTATTTCATATATTATGAGAAGGCTTAGAAGTTGGAATTCACTTGTCTTAGATGGAGAAATATTACACATGAGGTGTTGTGCTCACATAATTAATTTGATTATGAATGAAGGGCTTAAAGAAATGTATGACTCCGTTTCTAGTGTTCGGAATGCCGTGAGGTATGTTAGATCATCCCCCAAGAGATTGACAAAATTTAAAGATCATGTTGAACAAGAAAAAATTAAATGCAAAGCACTTGTTTGTTTGGATGTGGCGACTCGATGGAATTCCACTTATTTGATGCTTGATCATGTCTTGAAGTTTGAAAAAGCTTTCAAAGTATTAGAGGAGGAAGAATTAGGTTATATTGATTATTTCAAAGAGGGGATCATGGAAACAAAAGAATAGGGCCACCAACCATTGATGATTGGAAAAATGTTGCAGCGTTTGTAAAGTTTTTGAAGGTTTCCAATGATGTCCCTGCGAAGATAAGTGGTTTTTTATATGTGACTTCTAATTCTTATTTTCATGAACTTTGGGGTACTTAGAGAACTTTTAATTCAGTGGAGTATAAATATGAACTCTGTTCTAAGTAAGTATGACAAATATTGGGGCTCAGTGGAAAGAATTAATAAGTTGATATTCATAGCAGTGGTACTCGATCCTCGTTACAAATTGGATTACATATCATTTTGCTTTTCGAATATTTATGAAGATGCTATGGCTAAAGTGATGGTGGATGGCATCAAGAATTATTTAATTCGTTTGTATGATTACTACAAGTTTTATGATAATGCTCAAGATCATCATCAATCTGAATCAAGACTTACTTCTAAGTCCATGAGTATGGAGATGGACACAATTGATGAAGAGAATTTGAGTGGTTCAATATTAGTATTATCAAGATACAAACGAAGAAGAGAAAAGCAACATTCACTCGAGTTAAAGAATGATGTGGATCGATATTTATCTGACCCTAGTGAAGAACTTGATGATAATTTTGATGTTTTGGCATGGTGGAAAGCAAATGAGTTTAAGTATAGAGTTTTATCGAAAATTGCCCAAGATGTTTTGGCCGTTCCAGTGTCGACTATATCTTTTGAATCAGCATTTAGTACGGTGGGAGGATTCTTGATTCTTTTAGGAGTTCTTTGACACCTAAAACAATGGAAGCTCTGATATGTATACAAAATTGGATCGGTAGAAAATCATATCGTTAGATATTCCTCAACAATTTGAAGATTTGGAGATTTGTTCTTAGATTGAGACAGGTAACTCCAAATCTATTTATTGTCTATTTGTTAAGATATTCTGTATTGTTATATCACAATTTATATTTTATTTTTCAAATGATTTAAGACCTTCAAGTTCCACCAACTTGGTGCAAGAATAATTATTTTTCAATGTAAGTAAAATATTTGAAGTTACACTATGCTTTATCCAAACAATCTTAAAACGGTACTAACTTTCAAGATTTTTTTTTTTTTTTTTGTTTTTTTTTTTTTTTTTTTTGTAGGAATTAAGAATGCGAGAGGGTTGGATAATTTAAAATTTTTAAATATTTTGTTGAATGTTGTAACTTTGGAATTAATTTATCCAATGTTCTTTACATATTTATAGATGAATTTTTAGGCATTTTGTTGAATGATTATATATTGTGAATGTAGATAATCTAATTAGATGTGGTAACTTTAGAATTGATATATTAATAGGTGATAATATGGATGCAATAGAGAGTTTGATATTTTTTATCTACATCTTAGACGTAGTAATTGTTTTATCATTTTAGGTTATACAAATTAAATTTTTTAAAATTTTTTTGGACCAACCCGAAAATAGAGGGTTGGGTTGGGTTGGGTTAGAAATTTTTTTGGGTTGGGTTGGGTTGGGTCAAAAAAATCCTCCAACCCAACCCAACCCGGACAATGTACACCCCTATTGTCTAGGGCTAGAAATCAACAATGTTAACATTATATTTTCCTTTTTCATACATAACCAAGGAGGCAAGTTATACGTAACAAGCATGACTGGCCAACAACTATATCGACTGCTCATGTTGGAGAATGGATTAAAACCATCGGTAGCAAGGCCTAACCTAAGATTACAAGAGTCCATAGCAAACTCAGGCCACTTTTTATCAATCAACTCCCATGCAATAGAATCAACTGGATGTTGAATCTTTCCATATACTTTTATGTTGAGAATGCCATCGTAAACTTTCACCCACTTCATATATTTTAAACATTCGTTTAAGTCGCGGAATGATAGGAAAGTATCTTAATACTTTAGCAGGTATACCTTGCTTGATTGCATTCGTTTGTCTATCAACCTTCCACCTTGAAGTATTACATTGAGGGCAACTTTCTAACTTTTCTTTCTCATTTCTAAATAGACAACAATCGTTGACACATGCATGGATTTTTTGGTAGCCTAAGTCAAATTCCATGAACAATTTTCGATCTTCATAAATAGATCTTGGAATGACATTATCAATTGGAAGCATGTCATACAAAAGTTCCAGAAGGCTTGTGAAACTAGCATCTGACCAACCATTATATGTCTTAAGTTTATACAATGCCACAACTGTTGATATCTTTGTATATTTTGTACATCCTGTCCAATTGAGTGTTTGCCTCTTGGATATTGTGAGAAATATTTTTGTATTTCTCCAATATATGTGCTCTTATATAAGATGGTTGCTTCCAACATAAGAGCATCATTGACTTCTTTTTCAACATCATCCTCCTCACATACTTCTCCGTGATGATACCAAACATTATATGTAGGGTCTATTCCCTTGATGATTAGGTGTTCATATATGGTTTGGATATCATAATGTCTCATATTCCTACACTCTTTACATGGACATAGAAACTTTTTTGGCATCCGGCTTCCTTTTCTTCATTTCTTGTAGAAATTTTCATGCTCCTTCCATGTACTCATCGGTAGCACTATTAGACAAAGTCAATTTTGGTAAGTATATGTGTCTTAAAAGTAAAGTGTATTGATACTTATATTCTCATACCGATTCAAATACAACCAATCTTTGTTGAACATTTTGAAAGCTCTGGTATGCTAAATAGAATGATCAATTGGACCGTCGATAACTTGGTTCACAATCACCATTTAAGAAAATAAGATATCGATAACTCTGGTATATTTGTGTTATCTTTAAAGTTGGAGCATAATATATATATATATATATATATATATATATATATATATATATATGATAATAAAGAGCCACCAAAGGTAAAAATGAAGTGTAACAAGTACATTCAAAGCTTTCTAAAAATAAGACGAGAATAAGGTAACTTACGGTTAGTTATCTGTTCAACACCTTTAATTTCAATCAGTTCGCTAAACCTTAAACCACCCTTTGTTGGCACTTTGTCTAATGCCTCACAATGGACTAATCAAGCAAATAAAAAAAATCCATAAGCAAGACAAAATTAAAAGAATGAAAACAAATTAAGACGTTCAAATTGAATTATTTTTCTAATTTCCATAATTATCTTGCAAGATTTAATATATTCTCATAATTATTTTATCCAAATTTTAATAAAAGTTTTATAATATATAATTCTCCTAAAAAAAATTACACAAGCTTAAAATATTGCTTATTCTAGTAGAAATTTCACTCATATATCACTAGAAAGCTACAAATATTTTCCTTACAAGAGCATATATTTATTTTTGTAGCAGAATAATCATTAATGGAGTAGTGTGTGTTTATTGGCTCCAATATATATTAGTATCAGTATGTGTTTTTTCCCTCAAAATGTTGCTACTCTAGTGATGTGGAGTGAAAAGTCATTGTAGTAACAAAAAATTTCAGCAGCAAAAAAATTTAAATATGGAGTAGATCCCCAATCCAAACCTCATAATACTAAACAAAATCTAAAAAGGAATCAAGGTAGAGAGGGAGAGGGGATGAAATCTGGCATAAGATTTTAGACCAACTGAGAATGAAAACTACATGGTCATAAGATTTTAAACTAACTCATACCTAAGAACCAGTTCTCTGCTTGCCGAAATAGTGGGAGAGTGATTTTTGCTTAGATAGTCTTGCCGAAATAGGTGGGATCAGTTCTCTGTGTTAGAAAACACACATACAACTAAGAGAGACAATAAACCAACTTCTCATTATTCAACTTGTTACAGAATACATATATAGACAGAATAGCCACTAACCGCTAGTAACTACCCTTAACCGCTAATTACTTCCCTCAACTGACATAATTTGAAATACAAACAGTAAATACAAATAAATTACGGTTAATACGAGATTAAATAAACTAACAAATCATCCCCTTAATCTTCGTATTTCGATCTTCACATTCTACATTCTTCAAACCAATTCTTTCTCGAAGCTCCACAAATTTTTGTCGTCCTAATGGTTTCGTAAGTATATCAGCCAATTGATCCTCAGTTTTTACATGATCCACTTCAATCTCTCCTTTTTGCACACATTCACGAATGAAATGGAATCTCATGTCTATATGTTTGCTGCGATCATGATGAACTGGATTTTTCGCTAATGCTATAGCAGACTTGTTATCGATATTTAAACGAACTGGATTTACTTCCTTCTCATGCAATTCCTTCAGTAAACGTCCTAACCATATTCCTTGACAAGCAGCTGACGCCGCCACAATATACTCCGCCTTTTCAGGATGAAAGCTGCCGCAATTATCTCCACCTTCCTTCTTCTCTGTCTTCCTTTCAATGGGCAACTGCTTTTCATCGACAGTTTTAATTACCTGTTCTACTTGTCCGGCCAATGGCTTTTCCTCAACAGGTTTAATTACCTGTGCCACTTCAATTGCACTGCCGGAAACAATGGCCTCCTTCCACTTCTCTACTTTCGTTTCTCCGGCGACTGGTTTTTTAATAGCACAGTCATTGTTTCCGTCCTCCTTCTCCTTCTTCTCGCCGTCACAGTCCTTCTCTTTTATCTCCTTTGCTTTCGCTACCTCCGTTGCCACATTCTAGACCTCCGCCACAACGCCATTGCTCTTCTCCTCGGATTCAAACTTCACACCGCCAATGATTTTCTTGCCATCGCTTCTTCTCTTCTCGCTTCTCTATTTCTTTCTCTGATTCAATCTTCACATCTCCATGTCCTTTTATCTCTACAAGTGATCCATCTCCGAACTTCACCGTGTCGGTCACTGACTCGTTCAATTTCGAGAACCAACTTCGACAACCAGTCATATGATTGTTGGCTCCCTTATCTAGGAACCAAGTGTTGCTTTTCTTCTCAATTTCTTGCGGGACAACCTTCTCTTCATAAAGAGCCATCTCCGTCAACTCTGGTGAACCGAGAGTTCGGACTTCACAAACTTGTGCTGTAAGTAAGGCTGGCTCATCCTCATCACTTTGCGTCTCAGCCAAGTGCGCCTGATCCTCCCATTTCTTCGATCTACAGTCAGATGCATAATGGTCCTCCCTTTTCTTCGATCTACAGTCGGATGCATAATGGTCCTCCCTTTTCTTCGATCTACAGTCGGATGCATAATGGCCAATCTTTTGGCAATTATAACACTTCACCTTCCGACATTCTGAGGCAAAGTGGCCTAGGCCTTGACAATTGTAGCATCTTACCTTGCTCTTGTCAGCCTTCTTCTCTTGATGAAACGAGTCGTTTCCACGTCAATGACCTCTCCCTCTCCAGCGACCACTGCGACCTCGCCCTCGGCTATGGCCTCCATTGTCGCTACATTCTTTTGCTTTCCATTCTCCTTCAGTCCATAAGACATGCTCAGCATTCTCTTTGTTGCCACCGATCCGTTCCTCGTATGCTTTAAGACGACCGATGACTTCCTCCATGGTCATCACCTTTAAATCGGCAAATTGCTCTATTGCCGATGCGATATGAAGAAACTTAGGAGGTACTGAGCGGAGAAATTTTTTCACCAAGTATGCCTCTTCAAACTTGTCTCCAAAAGTACGTATTTTATTAACAACTTCTGTCAACCTTGCTGCATAATCATCAATAGTCTCGAACTCCTTCATATTCATAATTTCAAACTCAATCTTCAGAGTTTGGATCTTTGCCTCCTTTACACGTTCAGCACCGAGATGAATAGTTTTTAGTGTCTGCCATGCTTCCTTTGCTGTCTCTTTCTCTGCTAACAAAAACAACATCTCCTCAGGGATTGCTTGATAGATAGCTACTAAGGCCATTTGATCCTTCCTTTCATCAAGACTATCCAGAGGCTCAGTTGATTCGATTGCGTCCCACACCCCTTGAGCACGCAAATAGACCTTCATCTTCATAGCCCATGCTGCGTAGTTGGTTCTTGATAACGTCGGGTATTGGAGTGATACCAGACCTTCCTTTGTTGCAGTCTTCAACGACTCTCCTCTCTCTCCAGTGTTGTTATTATTTTTCGGCATGATCTTTGGCATGTAACCAAGCTCTGATACCAAATGTTAGAAAACACACATACAACTAAGAGAGACAATAAACCAACTTCTCATTATTCAACTTGTTACAGAATACATATATAGACAGAATAGCCACACTAACCGCTAGTAACTACCCTTAACCGCTAGTAACTACCCTTAACCGCTAATTACTTCCCTCAACTGACATAATTTGAAATACAAACAGTAAATACAAATAAATTACGGTTAATACAAGATTAAATAAACTAACACTCTGCTTGCCCAAATAGTGGGAGAATGATTTTTACTGAGATAGTCTTGCCTAAATAGGTGGGAGAGAGTTGCAAGGTCTTGCCGAACTAGGTGAGAGAGTTGAAAGGGAGAGAGTTGTTTGCTCCTGCCGAAATAGGTGGGAGAGGGAGAGACTTGTAACGCAGATGTTAGGGTTTCAATGGGATGGGCTGGGCTTTTTCAATTTATTTTCTTTCCCTCTTTTTCTCTTTCACTTTCCTTGTTTTCTCATCTTTATGCTTTTTTTTTCTTTTTTTTTTTTTCGTTATGCTATCTTCAAACGCTATCAAAAACCTTCATTCTTGTAGTGTAAGGATGAACAACCGGATAACAGAGAGCTCCAATGGCAGGAAAGGGAATTTGAGGAAGAGAGAACAAAGAAGATGAAAATGGAAGAATAAAAGAAAGATTTAGAAATAGAGATTGAAAGGTTAGAGAAGGAAGTGACTGAGCTGAAGAGAGAACAAAGAGGATGAGAATGGAAGAGAAAATGGAAGAAAAAGAAAAAACGACGGTGCCGAGTAGAAGGGCCGCCGCTCAACGGATCAAAGCTACTAAGGAAATTACCTCAGGCTGATCTTCCCCAAACAAAATAACACATATAGTATCTTGGTCATGTGTTCTTTAGCAGCATTTTAGATATCACACAATTCATTCAATTGAGAAAACTGGCACAAAAAAGCTTCGTCGTTAGATCTATGACCATATTATGTTAACTGTTCGTATTTCGTTCATTCTATCGGTATGCTCCCAGGTACCTAGATTTAGAAATAGAGATTGAAAAGTTAGAGAAGGAAGTGACTGAGTTGAAGAGAGAACAAAGAGGATGAGAATGGAAGAAAAAATGGAAGAAAAAGAAAGATTTAGAAATAGAGATCGAAAGGTTAGAGAAAAAGTGACTGAGCTGAGTCAGAGTTCTTTCTGGAAGGTAATGTCTGAGCTGGGAAGAAAATTGAAGAAGGTGTGGAGGAAGTTGTTAATAGAGATTGATGGTCAAGTGGAAGAGCTAGTGAGGGAGAAGAAAGATATAGAGATCCTAACTCGACAGAGAGACTCACTCGACGTGAACCTGAATCGGGTCCAACAGGAGGCAATGAATTTACGAACACATGATTGAGATAATCACTCGTGATTAAGCCGAAATGGAGGAGGCAAAAATGGAAGTGGAAAATGTCGTTGTGGACTTGCGAAGGGCATTGAGTAAACTGAAAGAAGCTATGACGTCTGAATCGAGCGTGGCTGAGAACGGGAGAAAGTAGGAGTTGGTGTCTCAAATGGGCTGCTCGAGGACAAGGAGAGGAAATTGAAGAAACCATGACTGAATTCGAG
Source organism: Cucurbita pepo subsp. pepo (assembly GCF_057944985.1). NCBI lineage: Eukaryota > Viridiplantae > Streptophyta > Magnoliopsida > Cucurbitales > Cucurbitaceae > Cucurbita > Cucurbita pepo. The sequence continues at coordinate 14,780,162 of NC_141798.1, forward strand.
AAAACGAAAATGGCGACAAGGAGAGGAAATTGAAGAAACCATGACTGAGTTCGAGAAAACGAAAATGGCGCAAGTGGAATCGTTGAAATAGCATTTAAGTTTACGCGGAAGTTTTTTTTAGAATAAACTTAAAATGGTGAAGGTTAGTTTTGTTAAAATAAACTTAATGTTAAGTTTAGTAAATTTGCGAAGAAAGTTAATTTGAAAAAGTTAGGTGAAAGAAAAGGCTCAGAGCCTTTTAAGGGAATGATAGCCTTTTTAGTGAATGATGGTACGAGTTTATGAGCGTTTCTCTCACCCTATTATGCCTTTTTAGGGAAAGATGGTACGAGTTTACGACCGTTTCTCTCACCCTATTATTAGTGTTATAAAAGTTATAAATACTCACTCATTCTCCAGTAAAGTCAGAGAAAAAATAGAGAGCAAGTAAATACAGAGCAATAGAAAAGGTTTTTGATAAAATCAGTATTCTTTGTCTCTCCTCTCTCGACATCTCCTTCACAAATACGCGAGTAGTATTTTCACAAAGCGGTATTGGAGAATTCTATCGTTAGTGTGTGTGAGATTTATTTCACAAATTAGTGAGATTTATTTAACAAATACCACCTTAACATGGTTTTTCTTTTCTTTTTTTTTTTTAATCTTTAGGCTTCAAAACAATGAGAAATTAAAATGCAATTAACCAAATTACAATAGAAGATAAACAAGTGTGAAGAAATAAGAAAATGACAAGATAGTCAAAACCCGACTCCTAACTAAATTTTACAAGAAACTCCAAAAAAAAAATAAGTTTAAAAGTTTGCTTTACATTCAACTTTGCTTAGAATAAGTAGGAGAAGATATTAAATTACTCTCATTTCATGGGATTATAACTCATCATCTCTACACAATACGTAATCTAGACTTTATTAATATGTTAAAATATCGTCACTAACCCACGAGGGTCAAGTTCAATAATTATAAGAGCATATTATATATATATATTAGGAAAAAGAGATAGGTATTTTAGGAATAAAGATACCTAAGTATTTTAAGAAGTTGATAGAGGTATTTTAGGATAAATTGTCTAGTCTCTCTATAAATACTCTTCCACCCTATCAAGATATTCATCACAAGAAATTCAAATAATCCCAAGCAAAGCGAAGTGTACTAGTATTTTACGGAGTGTCTTGTAATTTCTTCTTGATTGGTCTTAATAAAGAGTTTGAGTGTTCTCATAAAGAGTTGTGTTCAACAATCTGGTATCCGAGCGAGCTTGGTATAGGTTGTCTTATCTCTTGAAATTCTTAGTATGTTTTGTGGTTGCAGCTCTATCTGATTTTTCACATCAGAAACGATTCCTTGAGATTATTAGTGTGTGATTTTCTTTGTATCGTGAGTAGTCCTTGACTCTGCAAGTTTATGTGTAGAAAAAACTTGTTTGATATTACCGAGATATTGCCAACACGATGGGTGATCTCCAAGCGGCTGAAGGAATCAAGAAACTCAACAACAACAATTGCAATCCATAGGCAATATGCATGATGTCCTATCTACAAAAACAAGACCTTTGGGAAGTCATTGGCAGTCATTGGCGGAAGCAAAATTACGTCACCAGAAGAGGATCCTAATGGCGCATTTCACAAATGGAGAATGAAAGTAGGCAAAACAATGTTTTCCTTGAAAGCTACAATCGAGAAAGAGATGTAAAAGCACATTTGGGATGAACACCAAAGGAAGCATGGGAAACGTTCGTGATGATGTTCTCAAAGAAGAACGATACGAGGCTACAACTTTTGGATAACGAGTTGTTATCAATTTCATAATGTGACATGACAATTACATATTGCTTTCATAGGGAGATATTAGGAGATTACTGAACTAGATCTGAAATCTGTTATTGGAGAAGCTGGAATGAAGAGGATTCATGAATTGTGATCATAATATAAAAGCTTCGTTATTGCTGTACACGGAGAACTTGCTCAATATTAAGGATATTTAGTAATAAATTATAGTTTATCATATATATTATATTTGATATTTTATTATAAGGCAAATATCTAATATTTGTTTTATTGCATAATTATCTTTCCATTTATTGGTATTTCCATTTATTACTATTTCCATATCCTTGTAATTTATTTGATTATAAATAAGATAACTTTCACACCATTTAGGTGTGGTGGATTAATCAAACATTCTTATGATATCATATTCATTTTGGTTTAGCAACCCGGATCCTTTCTTTTCAATGGATTTTGAAATCTTCTACTGTTCTTCTCCTCCACCACTGCTGGCTTTGACGCCGCAGGGGTAGTCGTCATGACTGCCACATGCAGAGCCGATTGATTACTCTTCGGCTCCACCCTTTTGACCTCCAAATCATCCTTCGGCATACTCTGTACATACAACCTCACATTTTCCAAACATAGCCTCTCTCATTTTCTTCCCAATTCTCCTTTCATCCTTCATCCTTTATAGAAACCCTAATCTTAGGATCTTCATCAGCGTTCTCTTCGGAAATATACAGAATCTCAATAAGCCCATCGACCTTATGCAGAGATTTACCTTTGGAATCTGGGCGTCGCAATGGCCTCTTTGCCAACCAAGTTGCCGCTGCCCTTCTCGCCAAAATTGGCTCCTTCACCCAATGTGGCGACTCTTCCGGCTTTAACATTGTCTTTGTCCCTTGCTCTGGATTTCCCCTTCTAATTCTTGGGGTTAGACATATTCTCACCAGAGCCAAGGCAACATCGTTGCTTAGCAACAATCCCTCTTCATGGGTTAGACATATTCTCGCCGAAGCCAAAGCAACATCGTCGCTGAGCGGCGATCCCTCTGCAATTTTTGACGGCCAAGAAAGTGTTTCTCTACGCCTCCTCTGAACCAGGTTGTTGACATCTTCACGAAAAGTGTTTCTCAACCTTTTTGAATTTTTCAGATCCAAGTTTCACGTTCGTTCAAATCCGACGCTCAGCTTGCGGTGGGGTGGTAAGGATATTTAGTAATAAATTATAGTTTACCCTATATATTATATTTGATATTTTATTATAAGGCAAATATCTAATCTTTGTCTTATTGTCATAGTTATCTTTCCATTTATTGTTATTTCCATTGATTGGTATTTCTATTTATTACTATTTTCATATCTTTGTAATTTATTTGATTATAAATAAGATAATTTTCACACTATTTAGGTGTGGTGGATTAATCAAACATTCTTACTCAACCATCACTTGTAAAGTTTGAAAAATTGTTAGCGAGCCAAGAAGCTGGGGCTAAACAAATGGGAGGCATCACATCAAAGGCTGAAGAAGAAGCACTCTAACAAGTGAAAGTTGGAGCAACAATAAGTCATCTACCAAACATGAATACAAAAATGGTGGCAAAGGAAGAAGTCACCAACGAACTGGACAACTTGGGAGCTCAAAAGAATGAAACAAGAGTTCTCAAGGGAAGAGATTTGAAAGTATTTGCTACCATGGAAAGAATGACCACATGTCCAAAGATTGTTGGTTTAGGAAAAAGTTTATCAAAAGTAACGTGGCAATCTCCAAAAAGGAGATGGAGGATGAATGGGATGTAGTGGTACTATGTGCCGCAGAAAAAGACAAGCTAGCGCTCATGGCAATAATGGGAGAGCATATCGATTACGAGGATGACTGGATCATTGACTCAGGATGCTTAAACCATATGAATGAAGATCAAAGTGGCACAATGGAAGTAGGGTGACCTTCGGAGAAGGAAGTATTAATATACTTGGACAACATTGAAGAAATTATTTCACGGAATATGGGGGGAGCAAACTGTACACATTTGGTTAAATGTTGATGTGCTTGAAGATCCAAGTGACACTAATGTTGGTGAGCAATAAGTGACTCAATCAAGTAAACTCGGTGAAAAGGAAATAGCACCTCAACAACTTAGACGGTCAGAAAGAATACAAAAGCCAAATCCAAAGTATGCCAATATAGCTATTATAGAGAACGAAATAAAACAGTCAGAGACATATGAAGAAGCATCATAAAATACGACTTGGCAGCAAGCAATAGAGGAAGAAATTATAGTCCCGGAGCAGAATCAAACTTGGGAACTAATGTCAAGGCTAGGAGAGATGTCAAACTCATCTCTTGCATGTGGATCTACAAAATAAAGCATCAACTAGATGAATCAGTCGAGAGATATAAGGCTCGACTCGTAGTTTGAGGGTTCTTTCAACAATATGGACTAGACTATGATGAAACATTTAGTCCAGTGGCGAAGATCACTACCGTATGGGTCCTGCTAGCACTCACGGAAAGTAAAGATAGGAAACTATTGCAGATAGATGTGAAGAATGCTTTCTTGCACGGAGAGTTAGACAAGGAGATTTATATGAATAAAAAAAAGGAGTTTGAGAGTGCAACTAATCCTAATCACATATGCAAGCTTAGAAAAGCTTTTTATGGATTGAAGCAAACATTAAGACCTTGTTATGATAAGATTGTTGAATTACTTAATTAAAGTGGTTATTGAGTTGTGTATGCGGACTCAAGCTTGTTCATCAAAGAAAGAGAAGGAAAATTGGCAAGTGTTTTGGTCTATGTGGACAATTTGATTATCAGTGGGAATGAAGAAAGAGAAATTCGTCAAACAAGAGAAAATTTATGGGTGTGCTTTCAGAAGAAAGAACTAGGAGAGCTTAAATACTTCTTGGGTCTGGAAGTTGATTGTGGAGTGCAAGCAAGTTTCAACATCGATGGAGACAAATGCCAAGATTTGTACACATGAAGGCAAAGAGTTGAACGATAAACGATATACAAACAACTAGTATGTAGTCTTACCTACCTAACTTTAATTCAACCTGATATTTCTTTTATAATTGGGGTCATGAGTCGGTACATGCAAAGTCCAAAGAAGCCTCATTTGGATGTTGCTCAACGGATCTTGAGATATGTCAAAGGTACAATCGACTACGGTCTTTTTACAAAAGAAGCAAAGACTACATGCTAGTTGGATACTATGATGCTGACTGTGCAGGAGACCACGATACTCAAAGATCAACAACTGGGTATGCACTAAAGTTTGGTTCGAAAAACATTTCTAGGTATAGCAAAAGGCAACCAATAGTATCATTGTTAATTACAGAGTAGCTGCTGGAGTAACTCAGAAAAGTATATGGCTGAAACTCTTGATGGAAGATTTGAACCAGAAAATTGAGTATAAAATACCACTTCATTGCGACAACCAATCTGCAATTCGTCTAGCAAAAAATCTGGTGTTTCATGCTAAAACAAAGTACGTGGAGGTGCACTACCATTTCTTTAGAGAAAGTCCTAAAGAAAGAAATCGAGATGCAACAGATCAAGGCAAATGACCAAGTGGGAGGCTTGTTTACAAAAGGGCTGAATGAATACTGGCAAATATGAGTGTTTTTGTTGTCACCTCAACATGATGAGTGAACGAGGACTAGTGCCAAAAGAGAGAGTGTTAAAATATCATCACTAGCCCAATAGGGTTAAGCCCAATAATTGTATGTGTTGATTGTCTATATCTTTTAGTAAAATGATTTAGGTATTTTAGGAATAAAAATACCTAGATATTTTAGAAAAAATGATTTAATTATTTTAGGAATAAAGATGTTCAAAGAATAGAGAGGAGACCGACAATGAATAGGTTCAGGAGCGATGCAATGAGACCGACAATGAGCTTTACCTTGTGAAAGAAGGGAAGGAAAGTAGTTCAGTCGAATTAATCTTTCGTCTTGACTTCCAGTTCAGGAGAATGCATGTTTTGTCTTTCCTTCCTCATTACCTCTAAAATGGACCCAAAAAAATAGGGGGAGGACAACAAGAACTTCCTGAGAATAACTCACAATAACTTCAAGAGAGGTTCCGGGGAAGGAGAAAGAAGAAATCAATAGGTTAAGTAGTTTACAGTTCAAGAAGGGACAAGTTCATGAGTGAAGGAGAAATACTACTATCCTATCCTATTTACCGAGAGAAAGAAAGAGATGAATCACTTGAATCAGTTTCAGGTAGGAGCGAAGCAGTGAGACTAAAAGTATTTTAGGAAAACGATTTAAGTATTGTAGGAATAAATTGTCTAGTCTTTCCTATAAATATCTCTCTACCCTAACAAGGTTTTCATCCCAAGAAATCCAATCAATCCCAAGCATACCAAATTGTACTAGTATTCTATAGAGTGTTAATGTTTCACATAAAGAGTGTTAATGTTAATGTTTCACATACCAAATTGTCTAGTCTCTCCTCTCAATTAGTCTCAATAAAGATTGTTAATGTTTCACATAAAGAGTTGTGTTAAAACATATACAACTCATCAATAACGTCGTGCTTATCAAGGTTGTTAAGGATATTTAGCATTGAATTGCGGTTTACCATATGTATTATATTTGACCGTTTATTATAGGCTACATTACGACTTACCATAGATATCATATTTGCCCTTTTATTATAGACAAAGATCTTGTATCCATTTATTATTCTTTCCTTTTATTGTTCTTTCCATATCATTTGTAATTTACTATAATTCTCTATTCTGTAAATGATTATAAATAGAGAACTTGAACTTTCACCACTGTTTAGGTACGGTGGTTTTAGCATATATTCTCATGGGATCCAGAGCTCATTCGATTTAACAACCCTAATTCATTCTTCTCTATGACTTTTGAATCCTCTTATCATCTTCTTCCTTTCAACACTCTAATCATATGATCACCATCAAACTTTCTTCCACCAATTATTTTCTTTGGAAAAGCCAACTTCTCCCTCTCCTTGAGAGTCAAGATATGTTGGGCTATGTTGATGGAACTATGGTTCCACCACCTCGCTTTGAACTAGAAACCTCCTCAACACTCGACACCAAATATTTGGCGTGAAAAGCAGCCGATCAATGGCTTCTCAGTCTCTTGCTCACCTCTCTCACTGAGGAAGGCATTGTCGTCGTCATTGGTCTCTCCACTACACGTGATGTTTGGCTTGCGTCGAAAACAACGTTCAACCATCATTCGAAAGCTCATGAACTGAGACTCAAGGATGGCTTGCAGCTGATGAAACGTGGCACCAAACCTATTGTTGAGTATGTCAGTGCCATCAAAACAATTTGTGACCAACTTTATGCCATTGGCAGACCCGTTAAGGACATTGATAAAGTGCACTGGTTTCTTCATGGACTCGGCATCGATTTTTCAATTTTTCTACTACTCAAATGATTTTCACCTCTCTCCCTTGTTTTGGAGATTTAGTTTCTAAAGCTGAAAGTTTTGAGCTGTTTCAGAGCTCGCTTGATTCTTATGACTCCACTCCTACGGCATTCACAGTCATTAATCGTGGTCGTGCCCATGGAAGTCACCCTGCTTCCTTTAGCAACTAGCGAGGTCATTCTCATTCCCACAAAAAAAAAAAAAAAAAAAAAAAAAAAAAAAAAAAAAAATTCTTCCAATCGAGGATGAACCCATTCAGGTCACGGTCGTCGACCACCTCTCTGCCAAATATGTAGCACGGAGGTCCATTATGCTGACCGCTGCAACAAACGGTATGTTCGGCTTGAATCTGCTCATACTCACCTTGTTGAAGTCTTCAACATGTCCTATTCTATTGCTGGATCTGATGCTGTTGATTGGTTTTTGGACACTGGGGTTCGGCCCATATGACCGCCGACCCATCTATTTTGGATCAGTCTAAAAATTATACGGATCAGGACTCTAAGACAAGTTTTCTAAGCCACAACTCTAACTGATGTTAATGCCGACCCATCTATTTTGGATCAGTCTAAAAATTATACGGATCAGGACTCTAAGACAAGTTTTCTAAGCCACAACTCTAACTGATGTTAATGATAATGAATGTATGAAAGCCAATGATTGTATGTTACTTAGAGTAAATGTGAACTGTGTATAGGGTTGTGTCATAAGGATGATTTAAAGATGAAAACTGCAAGGACCTCATGCATTTTGTGTTTACAAAAACATCGGGTTGTTCTCGAACCGAGCTTGAACACATATCTGATGCTTGATCTTCGGGTATCATGATATCCTGCATATTTAGCATCACGGTACGCTTCTTTTGCAAAAGATCATAATTGATTGTACCTTTGACAATCTCAAGGTCCGTCGAGCCGCATCCAAATGAGACTCTTTGGACTTTGCATGTACTAACTAATTACTCCAACTTCATTTTCAAATCCATTTGTTGTTTCATGTACATTTTTCGGTCCAACTCTCCATGCAAGAAAGCATTCTTCATATCTATCTATCATAGTTTATAATCTTTATTTACTGCAAGTGCTGGAGGAACTTGTACGATAGTGATCTTCGCCACTCGACTAAATATTTCATCATAATCTAGTCCATATTGTTGAGTGAACCCTAGAGCTACAGTCCAAGCCTTGTATCTCTTGATTGATCCATCCGGTCGACGCTTTATTTTGCAGACCCACTTGCAAGAGATGAGTTTGATATCTCTCGATCATGGCACTAGTTCCCAAGTTTGATTTTACTCAAGGCTTTCTGTCAAGCTGAATTTTGTGATGTTTCTTCATGTGTCTTAGGCTCTTGAACTTTTTCTTCTATAATAGTTGTATTTGTATACTTTGGATTTGGCTTTAGAAATCTTTCTAACTGTCTAAGTTGTTGAGGTGTCATTTCCTCTTTACCGAGTTTACTTACTTGAGTCACTTCTTGCTCACTAATATTAATATCACTTGGATCTTCAGGCAGATCAACACTTAAATAGATGTGTCAGTTTGCACATCCATCTTCTGTGGTAGAATTTCTTCAATGTTGTCCAAGTATGGTGATATTTCCTTTTTCGAGGGCTACCTCGCTTCCGTTGCACCACTCTGATCGTCAATCATGTGGTTTAAGCTTCTTGAATCAATGATCCAGTCATTTTCTTTATCGATATGCTCTTCCATCATTGTCATGAGTGTTAGCTTGTCTTCTTCTATTACAAATATTGCCTCTGCATCCCATTCCTCTTCCATCTCCTTTTTGGATGTTGCCACATTACCTTCCACTTTTTCTTGGACCAACAATCCCTAGACATGTGGTCCTTCTTCCCGCAATTGTAGCAAATGCCTTCAAATATCTTCCCTTGAGAGCTCTTGTTGTCATACTTCTGAGCTCTCCCTGGTTGTGCAGTTCCTTGGTGGCTCGTGGCTTATTGTTGCTTAAACATTTACTTATGTAGAGCGCTTCTTCTTCACTCTTCAGCATGATGCCTCCCATTTGCTTAGCTTCTTCGTTGGCTAGCAAATTTTTAAACTCTACAAATGATGGTTGAGAGGGTCATCCTTGTACAACTATAAAGAAACTTCTATATTCTAGTCGAATTCGTGGATAATGATTCTCTTCATTCGAGCTTCTCCAATGGCAGACTTCAAGTCTAGTTTAGTGATCTCGATTGACTTGACTTTATGGAAGTACCGAGCAATCGTCATGTCATGTTGTGAAATTGATAACAGCTCATTCTCTAGAAGTTGTAGCTTCGTATCATTCTTCTTTGAGAACAGCATCACGAACGTGTCTCGTGCTTCTTTTGGTGTCTTGTCATCCCAAATATGCTTTAACATCTCTTCTTCGATTGTGGTCTTCATGGCAAACATTGTTTTACCTGCTTTGATTCTCCATTTGCGCAAGGCGCTATTAGAATCCTCCTCTGACGACGTAGTTTCACTCCCGCTAACGACCTCCCAAAGGTTTTGTCCTTGTAAATAGGACATCATGCATGTTGCCCACGTGTTGTAGTTGTTGTTGTTGAGTTTCTTGATTTATCCAACAATTTGGAAATCACCCATCGTGTTGGCTGTACTTCAGTAATGTCAAACAAGGTCCTTCAACACAAAACTTGTAGAGTCACAGACTATTCACGACATAAAAGAAACTCACTCACTAAATCTCAAGAAACCGTTTCTAATGTGGAAGATCAGACAAATCTACAGTCACAGAGTAGACTAAGAATTTCAAGAGATCAAACAACCTACACCAACCTCGATATTACCAGATTGTTTAACACAACTTTTCGTGAGAAATACTCGCACCCTTTATTAACACCAATCGAGAAGAGATTACAAAACACTCGCACTTTTTATTAACACTAATCGAGAAAAGATTAGAACACACTCGCACTCTTTATTAACACCAATCGAAAAAATATTACAAGGTACTCTGTAAAATACTACTAGTGGTGGATCTGCTTGTGTTTCTTAAGATGAAAACTTAGGTAAGGTGGAGGGTATTTAGAGTAGATATAATCTATTTTTAAAATATCTAAATCTTTCATCTCAATTTTTTTCTAAAATATCTAAATTTGTTTCCAAAAATATGTTTATTTTAAAAGAATCATTTTCTTAAAAATAAATATAGAATGCGTTGACCCTGTTGGGCTAATGATTATTTTAATATGGATATCTACGTTCAATTTCAAGTTCCAACTCCTTTTGAAGCACCTAGAATCTAGAAGAACGTAGCTTGAACGATGGTGGGTTCGAGTTTGAAATCTTAGTCCCGAGTTTCCTTCCTCAGTGTGTTTTTCCACAAGATTTCGTCCCTCCCTTGATTTAAACATCATTGAACTTCCAAATACCATGAATTGTGACGTTAAATCGGGTGCTCTAGCCTTCCCTTGCATGCTCCCTAATTGGGTTAATATTTTGGAGTCAAAACAAAGGAACTGATTTTGTAACTCTTAAAGATCAAATTTGGAAGGTGTTGAAGGGTTGTAACTAAAAGTGTGGCTCAACTCAGTCCTCACGCTATTAGGAAAGTTGTTTCTGCATTAAAATCTTGTATGACCCTTCCCCCTTCCTTCAGCAAAGGGGATGTCCCAAAATTGCAATAGGTTGCATCACTTCTGTTTTTTTTTTTTTTTTAAATAAATATCTTATAATAACAAAGAAGGAATTGCCGGCGGAGGATGAGGCCGGCTAAGCCGTCGTTGGACTCCACGTCAGCTATTTTGCCTTCTTTTTTTTATTCTTTTCCTTTCCCCACCCCGAGCTTTCTATTATTCATGTTTCCGCCCCCAATTTTCTCTTATTCTCATTTGCACCCCCAACCCCTTGCCCCATTTTCTTTAATTTTAGCGCCCATTTCAATTTTAAAATTCCTCTTTGACTTTTCCAACGGGAGAAACTAAAAAAGAAAAGAAAGATTGTCCGCTTCGATGCTCCCATGGCTTGCTTTTACGCGTTTCCTGACGTGGCCACAATCCGTGGGCCCCACTCTCTCTCTCTCTCTCTCCGCCACGTCTCTTTCTTTATTTAAAAATTTAAATAAATAAATAAAAACAATTGCCCGTTCGGTGCGGACGATTTCGTAACGTAACGTTGCAAATTACAGTCCGTTAGAAAAAGTTACAATTCATTGGTTGGTGGCGTATTAAAGTTTTTTCTTTTTATTTTAATAAATGACCTAACCAAAATTAATTCTAATAAATAATTAATTGATTATAATTATTAAAAATTAATTTTTTTACCCATAGAAGCTAGCAAATTAAGTATACTTAAACATATTGGTAGCTAATTAGTTAATTTTAATAAATAAGTAATCATTTATTTAGTAAATCCAAATGAATTAAAATATATTAAAAATACAATTACAAAAAATAGAAAAATAAATTAAGAGAGGGATTAAAAGAAAACCTCATGCTTTTACAACAAAGATCCTTAGAAAAAGGGTTTTTCAAAGTAAGGCTAAACATTTATGTTCTTTTTAAGCAAAGAATAAAAGTTAATTAAAATATGATAATTTAATTGTTAAAAAATAAAAGAAATGAAAATAAAATGTCTAATTATTTGAAAATAATAAAATTAGAAAATGGAAATAGATATAATAATTAAAATGTGTGGTTGCTTATTTTATTTTAAAGGTGTGCAAAGTAATTTAAGATAATGGCGAATGGAAAGAATAAAAAGATAAAGTCGTAGGAGAGAGAAATTAGCTTCTCCCATTACCCATAGTGTGTGAGTCCCACTAAATATTATGTGTAATCTTTATACGTATTAATTCAAACTCTTGGTTGTGTCTCCCACATCTTCTCTCTCATCTTTCCTTCGTTTTTTATTTTTTATTTTTTTTGTTAATTCGTTAATTAAGAATATTAATATTTTCTTGACAAATTGGATGCCACTCAATATTAATACTCGACTTATCATGGACTTGTCATTTGACCCACTTGAGTGAGTAACTTTTTGTAATTGATTTAATAAATGTACTATTTTAAATATTTGACAAAATATTGTTCGTTCTCATATACAGAAATAGATAGATAGTTTATTAAATGTTGATTTCAAGACATGAACATTGAAATCTCGTCCTTTCACTATAACGAGAGAAACTTAATTTATGATCGTAGACTAATTATTCATAACATCATTCAAATTTTAAATTGTCTCACTTACATAACATGATCAATAAATTCATTGTATAGATTGTCTCACTCACATATCTCATCGGAATAAAACAACAAAATTATCCCTTTATTAAGCAAAAATTATGAATAACTTGCTAATGATCAACTTATATGTAATAGTTTATTAAGTTTACATATTTGGAACAATATGTAAACGCGAAAAATCCTAACAAAAATTCAAATATTTTGAAAAATCATTTCATGATTGAATTCTAACGAACATAAATCTTATTAACGAGTAGTTATGTTCAAGTTCATGTAGCTCATATTTCATATACTTTTAATAAATCTTTAAATTACACCAGATATCTTGAAGATGTTTTTTTTTTAATTTAAAATTATTTAAATAATAATTATTCATATTAAAGAGAAAAAGAAAAAAAAAACATAATAAACATATTCTCATATTCTCAAAATTTATAGAAAAAATAATAAAAGAAAATACATTAAAAAAAAGAAAAGAAATTAACAATAAACTAAAATAGGAACCAGTTGTACAAAAATAAAATATAAAATATAGAAATCAAAATGATATTTAAATTTATAATCTCTATGGTTAGATGAGTTTCTTTCTCATTCGTTAAAATGTCTGCATTATGTTTTTAGCATTTTGAAACAAAATAATAATAATAATGAAAAAAAAAAAACAGTTGTTTTTTTTTTTTATGCTTAGAGGCAATGTTTAATAAAAATTAATGTTTGGGTATTACATAAAAGTTTATATTTTCAAGAAAATTGACTTGAGTTGTAATACTAAAAAAAAAAAAAAATAAATAAATAAATTATATATATATATATATATATATATATATATATATAATTTATTTATTGAATTTATACTTGGAAGGAAAACTTATTATTATAACTACTTTTGTCGTAAATGTTTAAAATAAAACTTTGACTTTAAGTTGATATGGGTAGATCTGTCTACGAGGCGGAGTAGATTTTTCATTCTTGTTCCTATCACCGATTTAATTTTCTATCTATGCGAAAATTTTCATTTATTTTAATTTTTTCCCTTTATTTTTCTTTTAAAAAAATAGTATTTTAAAGTCTTCATTATAATGTTTATTAAAAAAAATTATAAAAAAATCATAACACAATTTATTTCATAAGCAAATATATATAATATTCTATTAACATAATTTAAAAATTAAAAATTAATATTACAGTTTTTTTTTTTTTTTTTTGACAATTTAAAAAATCTAGTAATAATTTATTAGAGGCTCAAAATTAATTAATTTTAAATTTTAAATTTATCTTTTATATATATATATATATATATACATATCCCATAACACTATCTAATGAGCGGTGTAAAATGAGCTTAGTTCATGTTGGGCTCGACTAGCTACGGTGAAATATGTCCCTGCCTGGGTAAGCTAGTTGTTTAAGCCAGTGAAAAGCTTGAAAAAGATGGGGGAGCCCTTATCTAATGATATCCTACGGGTAGGCCGTTAAGTGAAGAGAATGCTATGAGTTCACAAGAGTCACTAGAAGGATGCGAGGTAGCTTGTTTCTCTTTCTCTCCCCAATAAGTTAATCCCATCCACATAAATACATAGATTTTTCACTTCTAAAAAGAGCTTCAACCCTGCTATCGTGGTTAGAAATAAAAGTAGACACTCTTGGAGCAGACTCCACTTCAACTGCAACAACTTTAAAGAGCCTCAGGCTAAACAGCAGGTTCAACTAGTGCCTTTACAATATTCTCAGGTAAGACCGGAACAATATCCGTTGCAGTTAGGTCAGTCGGACGCAAAGTATACTTCCCAACACAAAAATCGGGATTGGAATAACCTTTGCTTCTGGCCCCTTATTGCTTAGGGCTGGATTCTTTTTATTCACCTGTGAGTCTTGTGAACTCATAGCATTCTCTTCACTTAACGGCTTACCCGTGGGATATCATTAGATAAGGGCTCCCCCATCTTCTTTTCCAAGCTTTTCACCGGCTCAAGACTTATCCCGACAGGGACATATTTCACAGTAGCTAGTCGAGCCCAACATGAACTAAGCTCATTTTACACTACTCATCAAATAGTGTTATATATATATATATATATATATATATATATATATATATATATATATATATATTATATTGAAAATATATTTATATTAGGTTGAGATGAAGATTTGGGCAGCGATAGAGTATTCTCGTCCCAAGCTATTTGTCTAACAAGTAAAAAATGTTTTCCACTCCCTTCTTTATTCTCTATGTAAATGGAGGATCTCTTCCTCGTTTGAGCACGGCTTATGTAACTCTAAACATGGGAATAAAATAGCGAGTTTAAAAAATGGAAGGGCAAAAACTCAAAAATCACAAACAAATTTGGTGGGTCATGTGAAATAAAATAAAAGGTGGGGTCATATGAAATAAAATAAAAGATATAGCTTGTTTTTTTTTAAAAAAAAATTGAAAAATCTCTCCATATTTAAAATTCCAAAACATAAATTTAAACATAATTTTATTAATATTTAAAATTATCTAGCATTTTTAAAGAAAGAAGAAACTTAATTTGTGTCCAACGATTATGAATTTAGATATAAAAAATTTAACAGACATATTTGAAAGATAAATAGCTATTTTTTAAAAAATATATGAACTAATTAAAGACTAAATTTATTATTTAATTGAAAAATAAAATCATGGAAAAAGAAAAAGATTATTTATTTATTATTATTATTTCAATGTTATTATTAAACGAATTAGAATATTAAACAAATTTGTTTGGTAAGGGTTAAACAAATTTGTTTAGGTAAGGGTTTTCTATTATCTTAGTCTTTAACTTTTCTAATATTTGGGGTTTACTTTTTAGTCTAATTTTAATTTTAATAAATATATTTTAATTAATTTAAGTAAGTTAATAAATTTACAACCAAATAAAAAAAAGTTGCTTAATTTGATGGTAACTCTTAAAATAATTATAGATAATTATGCTCTTAAAAAAAATTAGTTGATAAACAAAAAATAATATATGATAAATTTTAGTTTTAAATTTGAAAATCATATAATTGCATATGTTTTTTTAGTAAATTAATATTAAATGGGTGACTTAAATTAGACAATAATATAATTATTTTTATATATTGATATTAATTATCTAAGCTACCATCAACTGCATCAAATAATAAGATTCAGACCAAATACAATTTTTTTTTTTTTTTTTTTATAATTGAAAGATTAAAATCAAAATTCACTATTCTTTTAAAATTAAAAAAAAAAAAATCATAAATTGACAATTATACATCAGAAAGAGCGAGTCTTCGCCTCCTTCACCGGTAATTGCGGTCACCACTCTTCAAAAAACCGATCCTAAATTTCTCAATCTACACCTGTCCGCACTAATGTAAAACCCTGAATCTGCCGCACGTGACTACCCATTCGCTTTGGCTCTCAATCGTAATTCTGCTCTTATTGCAGGGGTTGTTTCGGTATTTCGCAGGATCGAAGTAATACGCGCGATTTCGTTGCGGCATTCTCGTCGATTTGATCTCGGCCGTTCATCGTTATCCCTAAATCCGCAATCCCGAAACCCTAGCTTCCGCTATTTCTACCATTTCGATGGTTTTTCAAACTTCCAATTTCGCCTTCTCCTCCTCTTTATATATATACATATATATATTCCGGACAAGAAACGAGCCCTTTCAAGTTCCCTGCCGGAGGTTTTACTTTATTCCCTGTCCAATTCTCTAATTTTATACAAGAATTTCAGGAAGAAGAAGATACAAGACACAGCTATCTTAATTCTTCTTTTCTTCGTTTTTCCCTATCTCAGCCAGTAATTTCTGTTCCAAGGTTTTGAATCCGGGGTTTTCAGCTTCAACCTAGTTTCTTCATTTGTGGGTTTTCTTTCCTAGAGCTGAATTTGTGTTCCGGTCGTTCGTTCGGTCGGTACCTCATCGTTTCTTTTTTGTTCGGCCCTTTTCTGTAATATGGAGAGGTTGTCGGCGGTGGCTTCAGCTGCTTCTTCACTGCCGGAGAGGACGACGATGGCCTCGGCGACGTCTGGGTATGTGAGCTGGTATGAGGATTTCATTTCTAGTCATAAAGGGAGAAGAGAAGTTCGTTATTATCTGAAGCGCAGCGATGGGAGCTTAGATCTGGCCGTCGTGGGGAAGGAGAAGAGCCTAAGGCATATGTCATATCACTATGCTTTGCAGAATCGGTTCCTTAATTCGGTGGGGCTTTTTTTGTCGCGCACGAAGCTCAAGTCTCGCAGGGAGGTCGTTGAGTGGCTAAGCTCTGTTGTTTCTGGTACTACCGCGTCTCTCTGTTTTTTTTTTTTCTCTCCGGAATTTCCATTTCTGGGTTTCTAAATTTCTTCTCTTCTCCTCGACCTATTTTTTTTTGTTTTTTTTTTTCGTTTTCATTTTTTCCCTGAAAAAAATTTGGTGAGGGGTTTTTGGTTTTTGGAGGGTGTTTCTTCAGATCTGGGTAATCTGGAATGAATTTTTTTGAAGTGTTTGTCTATTTATTCGTTTTCGACCATCAATTTTTTTTATCTTTATCCCCTTTTCGTTGACGGATCTTGTTTTGTCGCTTCCTCCCGCTGTATTACAGCAAAAGGTTGCTGAGAAAACGAGAGAGATCTTGGGTGAAGATTTGCCTTTTCTAGAACGAAATAGAGGGTCAATTCATTGTGGGTTCTCATGAACCGCTCTTCATTTTATCTTGTCGAATGGCTCGGTGTTTGGAAGAGGGAAAATTTTGTGCTTTCTTATCCTCCAATTTTCCGATCTATTTCGATCTTGACGTGGTTGGGCCATAGGCGACATGTTCGTCTTCGCTTTTGTTTCATGTCGTTCTTCTGGGCTCTGTTGAATCCTCCAAGGGTTTCTCCTTTGGGGTTTTCTTTACTCACCCACTTCTTAAATCCCCAGTAAGGATTCTGTCTGTGTTTGTGTTCATTTTTTGTCGAAATTTTCCTCTGAATAAGCGTTGGGATCCAGAGGGAACTGCGTTTGACAAGCCGACCTGTATTCATATCTCCTAAAAATCACTCTTTCGATTGTTTCTCTAGGCCTCATCGGATCTCATATGCTTTTCTCGCCTCTCCTGTTTTTCCTTCCTCACTTGGCTACTTCTTCTTCGTCATACCATTAGTTATTTCTTCCTTGGATTTCTGGTGTTCGTGATTTTGTGAACTGACAGTTATCTGGGCTGCAGGCGCACTTACTCAATTTTTAAAGGGCTGATTGAAGCACAGGAATGCTTTTGGCCTCATAAATATAGGTTAAGATCTTCCATGGCCAAAATTGTTATGTGGTTTTGATTTCAGATATTTTCCGTTTTCGTGATCTGGGTTTTCCCCAAAGATCGATTTGTTTTTGCTGGCTGGAAGATTTGAAATTCACGAGCACCATATTTCAAAGTTTTTGTTTTTTGGATTCTAGTTCATTCATCTTCGTAGCTATTTTCCCCTCTTATTTCCAATTTTTATGTCTTTTATCATCTTTATTTTGATTACTTGACAACAAGGTGTTCTTAATTTGATCGATGCAATTACTTTCATTTACCAGATTCCCAACGTAAAACATCACAACCATCTGATCGAATAATGGACAAAGAAGGTGCAGATGCTCGCCCATCGAACGCAGAACCCTTGAAGGTAATGCTAAGTGTCTGTTTGTTTTATCCACCAGTTGATGGTTCAGTGTTATATCCACTTGTGTATGTTCTGGTTTCCAAGTATTTGAAAATTGGCTAGTCATTTAGGATTCTGCAGCCGCAAAGCTTGCAAGTTCTGAATGGGCCATTGGATCTGTACAAGTATACTAAAACAGGAGTAAAGATTAATTGAGCACCCTTATGTTGATGTAATTATCATATAACAGTTCTTTCCTTTTCATCTACTGATTTATTGTTTGGTTTTTAAACTATATCCTGACTGGTAGTCTCCTGTTCAGGATGTTCAACCATTAAGATTGGGGCAATATACCAGAGATTTTTCATGGATAGGATGTCCTTGGACATGTAAGCGTAAGCGCAGGCATTATCCATCTTTCAGTCGGAATGGCGTTAAGATCTCAGTAAGTATTTCTGCTCGTTTGTTATCTCAACAGTACCGTTTCTCTCTGAACAGTTAAGTCAAGGAAGTAATTAGTTTTTGTTCATTTGTGTCTTGTATTAATCTTGCATTTTTCTCATGACGTTCTAGGTTCATGACTTTGTATATGTCTTGGCTGAGGAAGGCAAGCGTCTTGTTGCGTACTTGGAGGATATGTATGAGGACTGTAGAAGCAACAGGATGGTTGTGGTACGATGGTTTCACAAAATTGATGAGGTTGATATTGATTTGCCACACAATTTTAATGACAGAGAGATTTTCTTTTCTCTTTGTCTTCAAGATCTCAGTATTGAATGCATAGATGGGTTGGCGACTGTTCTTAGTCCCCACCACTTTCAGAAGTTCCAGACCGAGGCGAAACTTACTCAATTGGAGCCATATGTATGTGTGAAGCAATTTGATAATGATGATATCAAACCCTTCGATATTACACAGGTTAAAGGCTATTGGAAGCAAGAGATACTCAGATACATGTATGCTCTTTCTTCTTCAAAAGCTCAAGGTCACTCTCAACACTCAGAAGATGACATAAGTGCTGAGATGAGACCTCGAAAGAGGCATCGGCGATTGAATAATGAGGACCCTCAAAATAATGAGAAGAGACAGCCGGTTAATGTGTCTCCTTCTCTTGATGTGCACAGTTCAAGCCATAACTTGGTTGGTTTTAAACGCAGTGATGTTATTTTCAGTCCAAAAGGGGGTTGTGCTTCTAAAACTTTTATAGGTAAAGAGTTGAAGAGCAACTCTTCTACAAGTCAGTTAACTGTTGGATCGGAGATCGAAGTTCTCTCACAAGATAGCGGCATTAGAGGGTGTTGGTTCAGAGCTTCAATAATCAAGAAGCGCAGAGACAAGGTCAAGGTGCAATATTGCGATCTGCAGGATGCCAATGATGAATCAAACAAGCTTGTGGTATGTGTTCTATTGGGTGATCATATCTATTTGTCGTCTTTTGTCTAAATTATAAAATGAACTAGATGGTTGATGCTCGTTTTTATATTGTTTTATTTGAATATGCAGGAATGGCTTTCAGCATCTAGAGTTGCAGGCCTTGATCAATTGGGTCTACGCTTCAATGGAAGACTGGTTATTCGTCCTGATCCTGGTAAGGCTACCGAAGGCTCTGGGGTCTATAATGTCGGGACAATTGTTGATGTATGGTGGCATGATGGTTGGTGGGAAGGAATTGTTGTTCAGAAGGAATGTGAAGACAAGTTGCGAGTTTACTTACCAGGTATGTTTTTAGTGCAATGCGTGTTGTTTCAAAAGGAAGTCCTCATTTAAGATTAATATTAATTTCAATATACCTTCAGGTGAAAAGAAAGAAGCGGTTTTTGGCACAGCAGACTTGAGGCATTCTCAAGAATGGTTTGGAAACCGGTGGATGCAAATGCAGGAACGGCCAGATATTGCAACCTCCATTTCATCTCGAGTTGCGAATGAAGACCTCCCTGATAAGGTGTCTTCTGAAGGCAAGTTGGCACTGTCGACCCGAGTTGAGATTTGTGATAGCAAAGCAGCACGGGAAGGACGAAGTCAATCAAGCGAACCTCGACCAAACTCAAATGCTGATAAGGCTAAAGAAGTGTGCACGGTACGAGATCTATCGAAGGACGGTTCACTTGCAAAATTGCGGTGGACAGGATCGAAAAAGAGAAGCCAACCCAGCAGCAGCAGCAGTAGCAACGCATTTGGGAAGCGTGTTGAAGATGCAAGTAAATCCTTTCCTTCCCCATTAGCTTGTTCGAGTGGTTGTGATAGATTTATGATGGGAAGCTCCATGAAAGTAGTAGATCACGATAACTGCAAGTACCTGGGGGAGTCTATGTTCACCACATCGGTTGTGCCTCCTCTCTCAAGCTTGGTAATGTCAAGATGATGATGATGATGATGATTGGGATTGTTTTTTGGTTATTGCTTTTGTTCTAATCATTTCTTTGACAAGTTAAATTTATTCTAGTGTTATCTTATAGTGGTGGTGGTGCATCTATTGGATGCTTTCTTTTGTATTCTGGTAGGCTTAGAAATGTTAACCTTAGCGGGAGACCTGTGGCCCTTCAATCTTGATCTGGATGTATATGTATTATATATATTATTATATGAAATGAAATGATAGTGCCTAGTGGAGCCCTTTGTCAGGAAACTCTCCCTTTCATGTTGTCTAGGCATCAAGTTTGGACTGTTGAGAGCAAAAGATTAGTAGAGATTCATAACAAAGCTCTGCAATATGGCATGGTTTAGTTCGACCAAGCTTTCTCGTCTCTTTTCTGTTTGTGTTCGAATATGTTGGTCTTTGGATGGATGGGGATGTGAAGGTGAGGCCAATACAAATCCATTTGTTGACAAAAAAGTCAAAAGGAAGATGAACAAAAACACATTGAATAAAAGAAAGGCGGCCATAGAAAACGCAAATTGCAGTTGCGCAGCCATTTTTGAACCCTTCACTTTTTCTTCGTTCATCATTACGTTTCAATTATTCAAACTTCCCACCTTCCCTGCACTCATACCAGTGCCCACGGCCTGAGCCCAAATCAACCCAACTCAAATTATAGAGATCGGACGGAGTTAAATTAATATTTTGGATCTCGAATTATACAAATTGGACTGGGTTAGATTAATATTTTGGGTCGAGCTGATTTAATTTTTCTATACTTGCATTAACTCTATTTATTTTCCAGTTCATGAGACAAAAATCTGGGGTCAAAAACATCTCTCAATCCAACTCAATTCCCTTACGTATGCACCCTCCTCTTAAACCTTCAAATTATTTTGTATAACATTCTACACATTTTCAATTTTAATTTGACTAAATTTGATGTGACACTTCTCTCCCGCACTGTTCTCTCATTAATGGTAGCTGATAAGCCACCGACTATTGCATCAGCGTTGGTGGATTGAAGCGCGGTCAGTAATTGTTGCTGGCGATGGTCGTCAGGGTCCACTCTCTCGCTCCATCAAAGCTCTGTTGGCAAGCACTAAACCGCGGGTAAGTAAGTTTCTGTCTTACCATTTATTATTCGCCTTCACACCAATTGTCCACGTCTTTTCACCCAACGTCGAGTCACACCGGAAGTTGGTTGTTAGGTCATCCTCAACCTCATCTTTCGCTTTCCTTCCAATACTCTCACCTTCCTCACCTCTCCCTCACCCTCCATTACTTTCACTAGGCTGCCAACCTCATTGCTTTTGTTGGGATTTGGGTATATTACAATAATACCACTTAGGACATGAATTTCTGTCTCATTAGTATCACGGTCGTGCTCATCTAATGCGTGTTGTGTAAAGGCCCCCACAAACTGTCCTACTGTCTTCATCGAGCCTCTCTCAATGCACTCCAAGTGTCCATTCAAGAGAGCGACGACACAGGAATCGAGACTACGCCAGACAGGAGGGAAGATTAAGACAACCCCCGAATGGGTGCACTTAAATTCTTGTCAGCCCTCCAACGGTAGGTCGACCCAAAGGAGATAATAGAGAAAGGGGTCATGTTCGTAGATGCAACAATAAACTCCCGACCAAGCAAGAGCACCTTGATAGACTCAAGTGTGACTCACAACTTCATTGCCGACCAAGCAAGAGCACCTTGATAGACTCAGGTGTGACTCACAACTTCATCGCCGACCAAGAAACACGAAGATTGGGACTCACCATAGAAAATGACCCATAAAAATGAAAGATGTCAACTCAGAGGTCTTGCCTATTGTGGAAGTCTCCAAAAGAGTCCCCTTCAAATCAGGGGTCTGGACAAGAGAGATGGACCTTGTCGTGGTTCGCATGGATGACTTTGACGTGGTACTTGGGATGGACTTTCTCTTAGAACACAAAATTATCCCAATGCCACTAGCGAAATGCTTGGTGATCACCGATCACAACTCCACAGTAATACCTGCAAGCATCAAGCAACTAGGTAATCTTAGACGTCAACCAGTTAGGTGGTGGAGGATGTTACGGTCATGCTCGTCCAAGGTGTGTTGCCCATGGTCGCATGCCCATGACAAGCCAAACCCTTTATATCTTTCCATGTTCTAGTGTTTTACTTTTGTATTTCTACGAAGTATGACATTTCGGAAAAATCATGTCTAGGCCTGTTAGACATGAAATGCCTCAGAATGTACTATAGGCGGATATGACTAGTTGTCAACTTCTCCCTACCAATAGTTATATATTGTGAACCGTTGTTGTTACTCTCATGATTGCATATATAACGTCTCTTTCAAAATGTCTCTTTCGAAAATCTCTCTCTGCCCTCGTTTTCTAAAATCGAGGCCAGAAGCTCGAGCATACGTCGCTTGGCCGAAGACGACGTAAGAACGAATTGGCTTAGCTCACTTGTCGTTGGAAAGTGAGTGCCGCACAATCGCAAGTCCGCTGCTATCAAGAGTGCGATTGTAATATTTAGCTTCCAATTCCTTCATCAAAAGCCTCCTTTTGCCACCATGAACCTAAACTAACCAATTTGAATCATAATGACGGAGTGTAGAGGTAAAATTTTGAATTCTCCTGTCTTGAATTGAATTTTCATTCTTACCTTAAAAATGAATTCTAATACTTCAATTTAATTAAATTAAGAGAGCATGTTTTAACTTTAGACGTATTTTTAAAAATTTCTATATGAATGTATAGGAACTAGTTTGAGTTAATTGGTTGAGTGTTAACTCCCAATTTCAGCCAAACTCAAGTGCTTAAAAACTCGATAAAGAAAAGCTTGTATCTCGTGTTTGGTTGCTCTTCACTCCCAATTTCTTGTTCCAAATCACTATCTCAAGTCTCTTATTTATAGCTTAAACTTCCACCAACATTACCAACATCAACTCTCAAATTCAATGGTTACATAGATTTGTGGTAGTCTCATCATAGGTAATACCCAAGTTTGAGGTAACGTGGACAATTGGATTGCCAAAAATTTGATAAAATCTTGGGTGTGCCAAATTTAGGTATAATCTTCCTTTACAAATTTCAAAACCTCAGTGCTATTTTTGGGAGAAAACAATGACGCTATTCTTACAACTTCTTTCCAATCTCACTTTGGCCCACCTGATCCACACGTGTAGTTCTCCTTAACCTCGCTTAACCTACATGGATTGAGTGGTCTTAGGCCTCACCAAACTGCATGGGTCGATCTTTATAACCTCACTTGATCCACATGAGTTAGTTGGTTTGATCGACCAACATGGCTCGATTTCCATGACCTCGTGCAACTAACATGGATTGTAACGACTCTAATATTTTACCTATTTAATCTAAGGTCATTACTAAACTTTGAAATGCGAAATATACATTAAATGACCCATATTCATAGATGGGACTTGCACTCTCCTTTTATTACTTCAGAAAAAATGATTACAAGAAAAGAAAAAGAACATTATTGAATAAAGGAAAAGTAACCAATGTTTTATTCTACCCTATGGTTTATTATGCAAATACATTTCAACCTATACTAACCTATACTAATGATGCAACCAAATTCAGCCTAGACTACGAAATGGAAAAAAAAAACAAACAACTACCCTATGCATGTGCCACGGTGCAACCAAATTCAGCCTAGACTACGAAATGGAAAAAAAAACAAACAACTACCCTATGCATGTGCCACGGTCCTGGGGTGTACGATGCCGCCGTCGTTGTCACATGAGTGCCTTGCCCTTATCTGCAAAAGTAAAATAGTACGAGGCTTGAGTATTTCTAGAATACTCAGTAAGTGACCCCTATCGGGGTTATGCGACAAACACATGCAATGAAATGATGAGACCTATCTTTCATTTCGTTTCGTTTCGTTTTCCCTACGGTGTAATCCTAACAGGTAATCATGGACGTGTATCATATACTCTACACGCAACCCATACGTGCGAGCATGGGCTCACCAGCTAGTTCGCACACCGCTGGGCCACTGTCCCTAGCCGGTGGACATACTCTGGGAGCCCCTTGTACCGGGACCCGTTAAAACTAGAACCGTCACGGCAGCGCTATGCAAGGCATAACGATCGTTGTCCTGCCATTGGATGTACGCGTCCGTACCCTCGTGATGGGATAGGGGTATCCCCCTAAATGCATGAACACATAATATGCATGAGGTCCCACTAGTCCTACAGTTATCATTAATGAACATAACCCCGTGTCACGTTTTCATGCTTACATGTCATTCTCATTCTCATTTCGTTATGTATCATACATATTCCTAGCGGGGTTATGTTTCATGCAATTTACCGTATTTCATGTCATACAATTCATACAGTTACATTCAAATATTCATACAAACAAGCCATAATCGTACAAGGGTCACACATCGTCACATGCATAACATATCACATCAACCAAGCAACATACATAACATACATTCACGTTCACATGATTTCGTACTTAAGCACATTAAGCTAGCATACAATATAATGACACGTGCATATCCACGGGCACGTGCCAACATACAGCAATTAACGCGTAACCTACGACGGGTGAGTCACTTACTTGGTAGGCCTTAGCCGAAGTACTCCCTAGAATATAACGTAAGTTCCTAGCTCCTCGTGGACGTTCTATGCTTCCGTTGGTGGTTGGTTCCTATTGGTTCATTAGTCACTTTCGTTAGTATTTCACAAATAATAATAAATTCCCAACTGGAATTTGTGAAATACGACCTTACCTTAAACAGGCCAAAACCAGGTCCGGGAGGATCAAAACGGTGTCAAACGGGCTGGAAACAGGTTTCCCGAGCCGAATAAGCCGCCGGAGCCAAGAGGAGCCGCGCTGCAGACGTGCCACGTGGCACAATCAGAGAGCGACGCGTGTGCAGGAGTCTCGGGTCGAGGCGCAAGTTAACGGATCGCTCGCGGGTCTCGGGACGAACGCGGGTGACGGGTCGTGCGCGGTGATGGGCCAGTTTCGCGGATGAAGGGTCGGGGTGTTTGGGCCGCGGGAATCGTCGATTTTGGGCCGACCGAAGGAATGGGGTTCAATTCGGGTTGCCAGATCCGGCTCTCGGGTCGGACTTCGTCCTCTTCGCCCGACTGCCTGCGCACTTTTCCGGCGACCTCTCTCTCTCCTCGACAACGTCGTCTCGACGTCCTTTTTCTCTCTTTTTTCCTCCGTTCCCGAGATTATTCTTCACCCTAACCCTGTTTTTGGTACAGATTTCGTTGGTAAGGACCTCACACTCCCGGATCTGGAGAAGCTCGGAAGTCCGCCATTCCGTCTTCCTTGCCGACGGTGTTCAGTGTAAGGGACTCGTCTAAAACCTACTCCTGAGGTGTGTAAAGGGTTTTGGGATTACTTTTTTGGTGTAAAATGGGAGTTTTGACGTCGATTCGTATGGTTCGGCTTCGCCGGAGTTCCGTCTGTTTTCCGTTTTCTTTTCACTGTTTTCGTTTCTTTGTAGGTTCTCCCAGGGTGGCTGAAGGTCGGGGACGCGATATGTGGCATCCCAGCCCTCGGCCGCCCTTTGTGGGTCGTGTGCGAGCGAAAACTCCGGTGTTCGCTGGAGTTTTCGGCTCTGCCGACGACCCTCACTTTTTTTTTTTTTTTTTTTTGGGTTCCGTTACATTACCTACCCCTAAAAAGAACTTTCGTCCTCGAAAGTCTCGAACTCGTGGATCAACTCGGGATATTTTTCCTTTATTTCCTCCTCTCGTTCCCACGTGGCTTCCTCGACTTGGTGGTTACGCCACAATACCTTAACGAAACCTATATTCCTATTACGTAAGGCTTTCACCTCTCGAGCTAGAATTTTAATCAGTTTCTCCAGGTAACTTAAATTTTTCTCGATTTCGAGAGGTTTGTAGTCTATTACGTGCGTCGAGTCTGCAATATATTTCCTTAACATGGACACATGGAATACATTGTGTACGCTTGAAAGTGAAGGTGGTAAAGCTAGTTTGTAAGCTACCGAACCTACTCTTTCTAAAATTTCGAACGGTCCAATGAATCGGGGGCTGAGCTTCCCCTTGCGTCCGAATCTTAGAATACCTTTCATGGGAGCTACTTTTAGGAACACTGGGTCCCCCTCTTCGAACTCTAAATTTCTACGCCTAACGTTGGCGTAGCTCTTTTGCCTACTCTGTGCGGTACACATTCTTACTCTAATTTTCTATATTGCCTCGTTGGTGACGCGGACCAGCTCGGGTCCTACTAGTTCTCGTTCTCTTACTTCGTCCCAGCACAATAGGGATCTACATCGTTTTCCATACAACGCTTCAAAGGGTGCTATCCCGATGGTTGCTTGGAAGCTGTTATTGTAAGAAAATTCCATTAAGTGCAGTTTGGTGTCCCAACTCCCTGTGAAATCCATAACGCATGCCCGAAGCATGTCTTCCAGAATTTGGGTTAATCGTTCCGTTTGGCCATCCATTTGTGGGGGGAAGGCGATGTTAAAGTCGAGGCGGGTACCCATCACTTTTTGGAGTCCGCGCCAAAAGGCCGACGTAAAATGCGGGTCCCGATCCGACACAATTGACACCGGTACTCCATGCAACCTCACAATTTCTTTAACATACAGTTGGGCCAATTGTCTACTGTATATGTTGCCTTACCCGGTAGGAAGTGAGCTGACTTTGTCAGACGATCCACGACCACCCAGATTACCGTATAGCCCTTTAATGTTTTGGGTAGGCCTACTATGAAATCCATGACAATGTTTTCCCATTTCCATTCCGGTATACTTAGAGGTTGTAGTAGCCCGCCGATTTTCTGCCTAGGGGCTTTTATTTGTTGGCACACCAAACACTTACTCACGTACTCCGCGATATCCTTTTTCATACTTCGCCACCAGAAGTGTTGTTTCAAGTCTTGATACATCTTTATTCCACCTAGATGTATCGAGAAGGTTGAGTTGTGTGCCTCAGTTAGGATTTCATTCTTTATTTCGCTCATGGGTGGGACACATAAACGCCCTTGGTATAATAATCTGTCATCTGTTGACTTAGAGAATCCGTCCACTGGGCCTACTTCCAATTGGTCTAGGATTTTACTTAGGCTTGGATCCCCACGTTGTGAGTCTATGATCCTTTGTCTGAGCGTGGGGCGCACTGTCAGTCGGGCTATTTGGGCTGCAACTTCTTTGGTTACTACCGCTATATCAGCCCGTTCGAAATCAGTTCGCACTCGTGGCTCCCTAGTGATGAGGGCCGATGAGTGTACTGCTTTTCGACTCAGTGCATCAGCGACTACGTTTGCTTTTCCATGGTGGTACTGGATGTCTATGTCGTAATCTTTTACCAGCTCTAATCATCTACGTTGCCTCATGTTCAATTCTTTTTGTGTGAACAAATATTTTAGGCTTTTGTGGTCCGTGTAGATCTGGGTCTTTTCGCCATACAGGTAGTGTCGCCAAATTTTTAACGCGAACACTACTGCTACCAGCTCCAAATCATGTGTAGGATAGTTTTTCTCGTAATCTTTTAGTTGGCGTGACTCATACGCAACCACCTTGCCGTGTTGCATCAGTACACAACCTAATCCCTTTTTGGATGCGTCACTGTAAATCACATATCCCACAAAACTTTCTGGAACTGTGAGCACTAGGGTGGATACTAGTCTTTGTTTTAGTTCTTGAAAGCTGGCCTCACAAGTATCGTTCCAAACAAAAGGTACACCTTTTTTTGTCAATTGGGTGAGAGGCGTGACTATTCTAGCGAAGTCCTGGACAAACCTTCGATAGTAGCCCGCCAATCCCAAGAAACTTCGTATCTCGATGACCGTTGTTGGGCGTTTCTATTTCGTGACCGCTTCTATCTTATTGGGATCTACGAAGATTTTGTCTTTAGACACTACGTGCCCTAGAAACGAAACCTGTCGTAGCCAAAATTCACACTTGAATTTGGCATACAGCTTGTTCTCCCTTAGGATAGTTAAGGCTTTGCGAAGGTGCTCTTGGTGTTCTAGGTCTGTTTTCGAGTATATCAGGATATCGTCTATGAACACTCACAAATGAGTCTAAGCACTCCTTAAATACTCGG
This sequence comes from Cucurbita pepo subsp. pepo, assembly GCF_057944985.1. Lineage (NCBI taxonomy): Eukaryota > Viridiplantae > Streptophyta > Magnoliopsida > Cucurbitales > Cucurbitaceae > Cucurbita > Cucurbita pepo. The sequence continues at coordinate 14,808,563 of NC_141798.1, forward strand.
TTCATTAGTTCCACAAATACCGCTGGGGCATTGGTGAGACCAAAAGACATCACCACAAACTCGTAGTGGCCATATCTAGTTCGAAAGGCTGTTTTCGGTATGTCTTCATTTTTAATCTTAATTTGATGGTATCCTGATCGAAGATCTATTTTAGAAAAAACTGTCGCCCTACGTAGTTGGTCAAATAGGTCCTCAATACGGGATAACGGGTATTTGTTCTTTACCGTCCTCTTGTTTAATTCCCTATAATCAATGCATAAACGCATTGAGCCGTCTTTCTTTTTAACAAACAAACACTGGCGCACCCCAAGGGGACACGCTAGGTGAATGAAGCCCTTATCTAGCAGGTCTTGCTTGTGTTTTAAGTTCTTTTAGTTCTGCTGGTGCCATGCGGTACGGGGCCTTAGAGATGGGTCCCGTTCCTGGTTCCTGATCTATTCCAAAGTCTACCTCTCGCAATGGAGGAATTCTCGAGAGGTCCTCCGGGAAGACATCCATAAATTCGTTTACTATGGGTACTGTATCTATGGGTTTTTCCTTTCCTTTTGTATTTACTGCACAGACTAGAAATGCCCACCCCCCTTGTTGTATCAGGCGTCTAGCTTTCATCATCGATATTATTTTTGGGGTGGTACCTGAGGAGGTTCCTTTAAACTTAAAGGTAAGTTCGTTGGGAGGTGTGAATATCACCTCCTTCTTATGGCAGTCTATGCTAGCAAAGTTTTTGGCTAACCGGTCCATTCCTAGTATGACGTCAAAATCCGTCATATCCACTACCTTTAAGTCTACGTGGATGGTTTGTCCAGCTATTACCACTTGTCTGTCGTTTACTCTATTTTTCGTAACTAAGTCTACCCCTGCTGGGGTACCGACCGACAATGCATGCATTAAGGGTTCTACTATGAACCCTGCTTGTTTAACAAATGGTAAAGCAACAAAGGAATGGGTAGAACCAGAATCAAACAATGTCAACGCAAAGTGTCCTAGTATATAAAGTGTACCTGTCACCACGGTGCTAGATGTCCCCGCCTCTTTACTGGTCGTTACATATGCCCTGGTCTGTGGACGGGTTTGTATGGTGGGCTTTCGGATGACCGGTCCTCTAAGGGGGGTTCCCTTGGATTTCCCGGTCTCTTTGTAGGGCAAGTTCTGGCCACATGACCTGCATGACCAAAGATATAACACATACCTGAGCCCGCCAAACATCTCCCAACATGTTGTTTTCCACAGTTACGGCACAGGGGCTTCTCCATTGCTAGGTATCGGTCTATTGGGGGTGGAGCAGATGGCCTACTCTGATATCGAGGTCTCTGGGACGGTGGTTGGAATTCTGTGGTATCGACCTCGACAGGACGTTTCCTCCCTGTGACGACCGTTGGCTCCGTTTTCTTTTCCTCTGGGGGTTCCTCTACGGCCTTGGCCGTCCTTAGGGCCTCTTCATAGGTTTTTGGGTTAAAGGCCTCTAACATGCGGCGGGTTTTCAGGTTCAATCCCAACACAAATTTTTCTGTCTGTCTCTTCCAGTGTCAGCTAATGACGGTGCAAACCTTCTCAATCTCATGAAGTCCTGATCGTACTGATCCACCGTACGATCATCTTGGGTTAAGTGGTTAAACTCTTGCTGTTTCTTTATACGGGTTTCCTTTGGATAATAGTATTTTAGAAAGGCTTCCTTAAAGGTCTCCCACGTTGTAATTCCCCCGCCCGGGTTGATTCTCTGTTTATTATCCGACCACCACACTTCTACATCTTTTTGTAACACGTATGTCGCACATGCCACCTTATGTTCATCAGGGCATCTCATTGATTCAATGGTCATTTCCATGTTTGCGATCCACGTCTGAGCCGCTGTGGGATCTTCCTTTGAACCGACAAAAGGACGGGGGTTATACCGCCTGAAATCCTTTAACCAACTCGCACCCCTATCCGGGTGCGGGTTGTTCACCGGTTGGATAGCTACCGCATCCACTGGTTGCGGGGCCACCGGGTTGGCTAGTTGCGTGGCCACCGCGTTGGCTGGTTGCGTGGCCATTGCCGCGACTTGTTGCGTAGCCAACAATGTGGCCTTTTGTGTGTCTAGCATGGTTTGCATAGTTTTTTTTTGGAGGGATTCTAACAGTAACTTTGTGGCGGGGTCTAACCCGGCCTGTGGTGTAGCTTGAGGGGGCGGTGCATATTCAGGAGGGGATACACATTGTGGGGGAGGTGCATATTCAGGAGGGGGTACAACTTGTGGGGAAGGTGCATATTCAGTAGGTGGTACAAATGCATATGGGCCGGTAGTCGACCCCTCTTGGGAAGAACTTCTATCGGCGTCTCCTCTTCCTCCTCTCCTAATGGGAGGTCATCCTCTCCCTCTCCTACCTCTTCCACGTCCTCTGTGCGGCATGGTTCTAGAAACCAAGAAAGGATTCTAGCTAAGTTTATGATTTACAACATTCCCTACATCCTACCATATAATAAATATGTATATAAGAAAAAACATAAATTATCATAAAGTAAAGACGTGCATTACATCAGATCACATCCACCCCAGATAACATCAACACCTTTTCTGTAACGACCCGAAAATTTTGAAGGTCTCGAGCCACGTATCGTTACTCAAGAATGTCGAAATAAGAAAAATGCGTAAAATTTAAAACATTTAAACACGTGCATGTAATTTGAAATTTAATTAAAGTCGCAATCAAAATTTTGTTTTTATAAAGAATAGAGAAAACACCACATAGATGCAATATCTTTCGGACAACTATTTAAAATACATGAAAGGCCGAATTTAAAGGTAGGTACAAAGAAACTCGACTCAAACGTGATGGAACTCTCTATAGCCAACAGCCCCGTGTGCCTTCGCCTCGACCGCTACATCAACTCCCACCTGAAAAGAAAGTTGGAGTAGCAGGGATGAGTATATAAAATATACTCAGTAAGCGGCTTGCTGGTAGTTCATATTTCGTTATTAAGTCTTATTGATCTTGTTCCCACGTTCGGGTTCTTATTCTCTCACTGGGATTCATTCTCCCGTATAGGCTTCTTCCTAGGTTACACCCTAAGATTTCTCATTCCACTCTCTTGGTTCACGGTCCCATCTGGACCTCCAGCCCTCGGAATATTCTTAGGTCCTCTAGGTCTCCTAGTTAGTCGCTTCTGCTAGCCACTCTGATCACCGTCATCATATCTCGAGCACTTGAGGCGCGACCTCGGTGCTTAGGGTTCGTGCATTCTAAGACTTGACCAACTCTCAAGTGTACTACTGTAGACCCCTGCCACTCGTGACAGGTTCACTTAAAGGAGGCTAATTGGCAAACTCCCAAGAAGTCCCTACAAGGTACCATCAATAATAAAATGGTCAGTTCTATAGTTACGCGGACACCTGACGGTCGAGTCAGGTTTACGATTAGAGGTTAGTTGGTGAACCTCTAATCGTCCCCGGATAACCACTAATATCATATGCATGAACTGTAATCCTCGACCAACTCTAATGTACCAACGTGGACCCCTGTCTCGACAGGTTCACTTAAAGAAAACTAACTGGGAAACTTCCTATAAGTCCCCACAAGGTACCATCAACAGTAAAATGGCCAGTTCTATAGTTACGCGGACCCCTGACAATCGAGTCAAGTTTACGATTAGAGGTTAGTTGGTGAACCCCTAATCGTCCCCGGATAACCGCTAATATCATATACATGAACAGTAATCCTCGACCAACTCTAACGTACCAACGTGAACCCCTGTCTCTCGTGACAGGTTCACTTAAAGGAAACTAACTGGCAAACTTCCTATAAGTTCCCACAAGGTACCGTCAACAGTAAAATGGCCAGTTCTATAGTTACGTGGACCCTTGACAATCGAGTCAGGTTTACGGTTAGGGGTTAGTTGGCGAACCCCTAATCGTCCCCGGATAACCGCTAATATCATATACATGAACAGTAATCCTCGACCAACTCTAACGTACCAACGTGGACCCCTGTCTCTCGTGACAGGTTCACTTAAAGGAAACTAACTGGCAAACTTCCTATAAGTCCCCACAAGGTACCATCAACAATCAAATGGTCAGTTCTATGATTACGCGGACCCCTGACAATCGAGTCAGGTTTATGGTTAGGGGTTAGTTGGCGAACCCCTAATCGTCCCCGGATAACCGCTAATATCATATACATGAACAGTAATCCTCGACCAACTCTAATGTACCAACGTGGACCCCTGTCTCTCGTGACAGGTTCACTTAAAGGAAATTAACTGGCAAACTTCTTATAAGTCCCCACAAGGTACCATCAACAATCAAATGGCCAGTTCTATGGTTCGCGGACCCCTGACAATCGAGTTAGGTTTACGGTTAGGGGTTAGTTGGCAAACCCCTAAACGTCCCCGGGTAACCGCTAATACTGTAACATATGTGATGGAGGCATAATATAATGATCTAATCATGGAAAACTAATCATGAATCTCAGTTCATACCGTAGTGCATACGCGTTTCAGCAAACATACACAACCACAATCAACATGTGTCATCTCATCTCATTCTATGTTCAAACTTCTAAAACATACCTCTTATATCATACTTTCATGCATACTATGAGCATACTATGAGAACGCCGTCAAGATCGGAGTTAAAGCGGGTGAGTTAAATCAAAAGGGCAAAACCGACCCAATTAAGTCGGGTCGGGTCGGCTGCCCCCCCGGTTCGCACGCCCGTGGTGGGCAAGGCGGGACGCACGCGCCTGCATTGGCCGCACGCAGGCCCGTGCAAGGCCACGCCAGGCGGACGCCCCCGCTGGGCCACGCAAGGCGGTGAGGCAGACGCCCGCGCCAGTCGTGGAACCATCGTTTTCCCCGACCCCCCTTTCTCTTTCACTCACCTTTGCATGCTCGTCATCACCTCATCTTCTGGTTCGCTTCCGACGCCCACGATCCTCCTCAAATCTCGTAGATCGTTCCCCCCCGCAAACACATAACAACTAAAATCGGGTCAATCCCCTGAAGGTTAGGGGATGAATCTAACGGTAGAAGCTCTAAAAAACCCATGAACGTACCTTGGCGTTCTTCCTTCGTTCAACTTCCCTCCTCGGTTTGTATCCATCCGAAGTCGACCGCCGAACACCCGGGGATCTAAAGCCCAAGTGTCTCCGGCGAGCATGAGTTGGGTTTCAGTCTCCTACTTCCGGCGGTGCCCTCTCCTTTCCACCAACGACAAGCCACACCCCTCTCCCCCTTCTATTCCCTCTCAAATGAGGGATGAGATTTTTTTTCTTTTGAAGTGACCCATGACTCCCTGTCAATTTTTTTTTTTTTAATTTTTTTAATTTCGTTTTATTCTATTTTATTTATTTATTTAGTTATACCTCCTTTGGACTGCTTAGTATTACATTTTCATACAGTATCATGTCATGCATAATTTAAAGCCAACCACATTAAATATATCACAAATGTCATACATTCCTCATTCTACCTAAGGTGTACCTGGCAACAACGGGGTATCGGTAATTGGACCGTGAAACATGTTAAGCCTACTCTGTAGGCTAGTCTACAAGATCTATAACCTAGAGCTCCGATACCAACTGTAACGACCCCAATATTTTACCTATTTAATCTAAGGTTATTACTATACCTTGAAATGCGGAATATACATTAAATGGGCCCTAATCATAAATGCGACTTGCACTCACCTTTTATTAGCTCAGAAAAAATGATTACAAGGAAAAAAAGAAAAACATTATTGAAATAAAGGAAGGGTAACAAAACCCAAAATGAATGTTTTATTCTACCCTATGGTTTATTATATAAAGGAAGGGTAACAAAACCCAAAATGAATGTTTTATTCTACTCTATGGTTTATTATGCAAATACATTTCAACCTATACTAACCTATACTAATGATCCAACCAAATTCAGCCTAGACTACGAAATAGAAAAAAAAACAAACAACTACCCTATGCATGTGCCACGGTCCCGGGGTGTACGATGCCGCCATCGTTGTCACATGGATGCCTTGCCCTTATCTGCAAAAGTAAAATAGCACGAGGCTTGAGTATTTCTAGAATACTCAGTAAGTGACCTGTTAGGATCGCACAACAACGCACACGCTCGATCTAGTTGAACACAAAGAATGGGATAGTGAAAATTGCAAGGAGAACTCTAGCTAAAAGGATTTTTTTTTTTTTTTTTTATTTTAATTTTTTTTTTTATTTATGACTTTAGGTATGTACAACAAGAGAGAGTATAGAGAATAGAAAGTACATTTTCAAAGCTCTACCGGACGAGATATATATATGGTTTAGTTTACTATATATAGCTTTACCAGATTTAGCCATCTACTATATATAGCTATTTACCATATATAGCTTTATCGGATATAGCTTTACCATATATAGCTTTACTATATATAGCTTTACCAAATATAGCTTTACCGGATATAACCGTTGACCAAGCTATAAATAAAGAGCAGGCTCCATAACCTAACAATTTTCCCACTTGGAGACTAATCCAGTCAACCAAGAATTTCATTCTCAAACGATCATGAATGTCTTCACTGCACCATACCAATTGAGGTTTTGCGCAACCTCAATATTCCAACATCAACACATTTTGTCAACATGTTTGCTGGATTCTTTGCATCCTCTATCTTCTCAAAACACATCACCATCTTCCACTAACCTCCGAGTGAAATGGTATCGCCTTCTGTGTTTTGAATGATAGACTGGGTTCCTCGCCAACTGCATGAGTCTCAGGAGTTTCTTGAGTATCTGCTACAACATCACTATGTGAATCTTTCAGCAACTCAACCTCAACTCCCACTTGCTTCACCTCTGGTTTCTCAGCAATAGTCTCAGGAGTTTCATGAGTATCTGCTACAACATCACTATGTGAATCTTTCAGAAACTCAACCTCAACTCCCACTTGCTTCACCTCTGGTTTCTTGGCAAGAGTCTCAGGAGTTTCATGAGTATCTGCTACAACATCACTATGTGAATCTTTCAGCAACTCAACCTCAACTCCCACTTGCTTCACCTCTGGTTTCTCAGCAAGAGTCTCAGGAGTTTCATAAGTATCTGCTACAACATCACTATGTGTATCTTTCAGCAACTCAACCTCAACTCCCACTTGCTTCACCTCTGGTTTCTCAGCAAGAGTCTCAGGAGTTTCATGAGTATCTGCTACAACATCACTATGTGTATCTTTCAGCAACTCAACCTCAACTCCCACTTGCTTCACCTCTGGTTTCTCAGCAAGAGTCTCAAGAGTTTCATGAGTATCTGCTACAACATCACTATGTGAATCTTTTAGCAACTCAACCTCAACTCCCACTTGCTTCACCTCTGGTTTCTCAGCAAGAGTCTCAGGAGTTTCATGAGTATCTGCTACAACATCACTATGTGTATCTTTCAGCAACTCAGCCTCAACTCCCACTTGCTTCACCTCTGGTTTCTCAGCAAGAGTCTCAAGAGTTTCATGAGTATCTGCTACAACATCACTATGTGAATCTTTCAGCAACTCAACCTCAACTCCCACTTGCTTCACCTCTGGTTTCTCAGCAAGAGTCTCACGAGTTTCATGAGTATCTGCTACAACATCGCTATGTGAATCTTTCAGCAATTCAACCTCAACTCCCACTTGCTTCACCTCTAGTTTCTCGGCAAGAGTCTCAGGAGTTTCATGAGTATCTGCTACAACATCACTATGTGAATCTTTCAGCAACTCAACCTCAACTCCCACTTGCTTCACCTCTGGTTTCTCAGCAAGAGTCTCAGGAGTTTCATGAGTATCTGCTACAACATCACTATGTGAATCTTTCAGCAACTCAACCTCAACTCCCACTTGCTTCGTAGTCTTAGAGTTCATCTTCTCTCTGTCCTTGTACATGACATTTTCATCAAAGGTCACATCACAATGTCTTAGGATTTTCATATTTTTCTCATCCCAAAACCTGTACCCAAACATGTCAGAGCCATAGCCTATGAAGTAGCATTTCACAGCCTTAGCATCAAGCTTATCTCTCTTCTCTGGATCAACATGAACATACGTACAACCAAAGGTTCTCAAGTGAGAGTACTTGAGTTCTTTTCCTGTCCATACTTCTTCGGGCAATTTGAACTTCAAGGGTACTGACGGCCCTCTATTAATCAAATATGCTGCTGTGTTCACAGCATCAGCCCAGAATGTCTTTGGCAGTCCAGAATGAATCATCATGCTTCTTGCTCGCTCATTCAATGTTCTGTTCATCCTTTCTGCAATACCATTTTGTCTTGCCTTACCAGGAATTGTTCTTATTAATCTAATTCCCTCAGCTACATAAAATGTTATAAACTCTGATTTGTTGTACTCTCCTCCATTGTCAGACCTCAGGCATTTGATCTGCAAGCCGGTCTGATTTTCAACTTCAGCTTTCCACTTCTTGAAGGTGGTAAACACATCTGACTTGTGTTTCAGAATGTAAACCCATACCTTCCTGCTGAAGTCATCGATGAAGGTGACGTAGTACCTTGATCCACCAAGTGATGAAACTGGAGATGGTCCCCAGACGTCTGTATGGACCATTTCCAACCGCACTTTCTTCGGTTCTCTAGCAGTCTTTGTGAAACTAACTCGTTTCTGTTTGCCCATAACGCAGCTCTCACAAAGACCCATATCAACAGATTTTAAGCCTTCTAAAGCTTCTTTCGCAGTCAGCATCTTCATTCCTTTGACACTCATATGTCCAAGTCTATTATGCCATAGACTTGAATTGGAAGCACTCTCAGCAGCAGCAGTCATGTTTATACACTTTGCAGTAGTGTATAAGGTTCCAGATTTTGTGCCACGTGTAACAACCATGGTGCCCTTCACAATCTTCCAGGAACTCTTTCCAAACTCTGCTGCATAGCCTGTGCTATCCAACTGACCAATAGAGATCAGGTTCTTCTTGAGACCAGGAATGTATCTGACATCTTGTAATGTCCACTGATTTCCTGCTGTAGTTTGTATGGAGACATCTCCCTTTCCTTCAATCTCCAAGGTTTTGTTGTCGGCAAGATACACCTTCCCAAAATTTCTTGATTTGAAATTTCGAAACAATTCCTTACTTGGAGACGAATGGAACGATGCACCTGAATCCAAAATCCAGGATTCAGCTGGGCTGTCCACACTAAGGATTAAAACGTCCTCAGCATCTTCTGTTGTATATATAGAATCATCATCATCTTCAAATTTATGATTCTGTTCTTCTTCAGTTTTGTACAATCTGTCTGAAAGTGTCCTTTTCCCCCACAGCTCCAACACGTTACGTTGGGTTTGTTTGGAGATTTTCCCCGGTTCTTTGATTTTGAACGCCCATGTTTGTTTGAGCTCTTTGATTTGCTTCTTCCCCTTTGATCAACACTGAGAGCATTGCCTGATGAATTTTCAGTTTCCCATTTGCGAATACTTCCGCTGAGAACTACATCTCGAATTTCATCAAACTTCAGTTTATCAGATCTTCGGGAACTGCTGATTGCGGCAACAATAGTATCCCATGACTCGGGTAAGGATGACATCAAAATCAACGCTTTAATTTCATCTTCGAAATTAATTTCCACCGAACCTAGTTGAATTATGATCATATTGAATTCATTTATATGATCAGCAACACGTCCACCTTCAGACAACTGTAGATTGAACAATCTACGCATCAAATACACCTTGTTCATAGCCGACGATTTTTCATACATATTTGACAGCGCCTTCATCAGATCTAACGTTGTCTTCTCCTTGATGATGTTAAACGCCACGTTTCTGGATAGCGTCAACCGGATCATCCCTAAGGCTTGTCGATCCTTGAGCTTCCACTGTTCCGTGGTCATGGTATCCGGCTTCACCCCCAACAGAGGTTCGTGAAGATCTTTCTGGTATAGATAATCTTCAATCTGCATCTTCCAGAAACCAAAATCGGATCCATCGAACTTCTCAATTCCAATCTTTGAACTTTCCATCTTCACAGATCATGGTGAATTTCGCCTAGCTCTGATACCAGTTGTTAGGATCGCACAACAACGCACACGCTCGATCTAGATGAACACAAAGAATGGGATAGTGAAAATTGCAAGGAGAACTCTGGCTCTGATACCAGTTTTCA